>NC_083432.1:37863049-40263049 GCF_020745735.1 Hemiscyllium ocellatum | reverse complement strand
CGTGTTGTTATGTTCTGCCGGTGGAGGAGTCCAAGGACCTGCATGTCCTCGGTGGAGTGGGAGGGAGAGTTAAAGTGTTGAGCCACGGGGTGGTTGGGTTGGTTGGTCCGGGCGGCCCAGAGGTGTTCTCTGAAGCATTCCGCAAGTAAGCGGCCTGTCTCCCCAATATAGAGGAGGCCACATCGGGTGCAGCGGATGCAATAGATGATGTGTGTGGAGGTGGCGGATATGGAAGGATCCCTTGGGGCCTTGGAGGGAAGTGAGTGTGGAGGTGTGGGCGCAAGTTTTACATTTCCTGCGGTTGCAGGGGAAGGTGTCGGGGGTGGAGGTTGGGTTGGTGGGGGGTGTGGATCTGACGAGGGAGTCACGAAGGGACACCGCCTCCAACCTCATAGTCCCACAACCCCGCACCGCCCGTTTCTACCTTCTGCCCAAAATCCACAAACCTGCCTGCCCTGGCCGACCCATTGTCTCAGCCTGCTCCTGCCCCACCGAACTCATCTCCCAATACCTCGACACGGTCCTGTCCCCTTTAGTCCAAGAACTCCCCACCTACGTTCGGGACACCACCCACGCCCTCCACCTCCTCCAGGATTTTCGCTTCCCCGGTCCCCAATGCCTTATTTTCACTATGGACATCCAGTCCCTGTACACCTCCATCCCCCATCACGAAGGACTCAAAGCCCTCCGCTTCTTCCTTTCCCGCCGCACCAACCAGTACCCTTCCACTGACACCCTCCTTCGACTGACTGAACTGGTCCTCACCCTGAATAACTTCTCTTTTCAATCCTCCCACTTCCTCCAAACTAAAGGAGTTGCCATGGGCACCCGCATGGGCCCCAGCTATACCTGCCTCTTCGTAGGATATGTGGAACAGTCCATCTTCCGCAACTACACTGGCACCACCCCCCACCTTTTCCTCCGCTACATCGATGACTGTATCGGCGCTGCCTCGTGCTCCCACGAGGAGGTTGAACAGTTCATCAACTTTACTAACACCTTCCATCCCGACCTGAAATTCACCTGGACTGTCTCAGACTCCTCCCTCCCCTTCCTAGACCTTTCCATCTCTATCTCGGGCGACCGACTCAACACAGACATCTACTATAAACCGACTGACTCCCACAGCTACCTGGACTACACCTCCTCCCACCCTGCCCCCTGCAAAAACTCCATCCCATATTCCCAATTCCTTCGTCTCCGCCGCATCTGCTCCCAGGAGGACCAGTTCCAACACCGCACAGCCCAGATGGCCTCCTTCTTCAAGGACCGCAGATTCCCCCAGATGTGATCGACGATGCCCTCCACCGCATCTCCTCCACTTCCCGCTCCTCCGCCCTTGAGCCCCGCTCCTCCAACCGCCACCAAGACAGAACCCCACTGGTTCTCACCTACCACCCCACCAACCTCTGCATACAACGTATCATCCGCCGTCATTTCCGCCACCTCCAAACGGACCCCACCACCAAGGATAGATTTCCCTCCCCTCCCCTATCAGCGTTCCGCAAGGACCACTCCCTTCGTGACTCCCTCGTCAGATCCACACCCCCCACCAACCCAACCTCCACTCCCGGCACCTTCCCCTGCAACCGCAGGAAATATAAAACTTGCGCCCACACCTCCACACTCACTTCCCTCCAAGGCCCCAAGGGATCCTTCCATATCCGCCACAAGTTCACCTGTACCTCCACACACATCATCTATTGCATCCGCTGCACCCGATGTGGCCTCCTCTATATTGGGGAGACAGGCCGCCTACTTGCGGAACGCTTCAGAGAACACCTCTGGGCCGCCTGGACCAACCAACCCAACCACCCCGTGGCTCAACACTTTAACTCTCCCTCCCACTCCACCGAGGACATGCAGGTCCTTGGACTCCTCCACCGGCAGAACATAACAACACGACGGCTGGAGGAGGAGCGCCTCATCTTCTGCCTGGGAACCCTCCAACCACAAGGTATGAATTCAGATTTCTCCAGTTTCCTCATTTCCCCTCCCCCCACCTTGTCTCAGTCGGTTCCCTCAACTCAGCACCGCCCTCCTAACCTGCAATCTCCTTACTGACCTCTCCGCCCCCACCCCACTCCGGCCTATCACCCTCACCTTGACCTCCTTCCACCTATCCCACCTCCATCGCCCCTCCCCCAAGTCCCTCCTCCCTACCTTTTATCTTAGCCTGCTTGGCTACTCTCTCTCATTCCTGATGAAGGGCTTATGCTCGAAATGTTGAATTCCCTATTCCTGAGATGCTGCCTAACCTGCTGTGCTTTAACCAGCAACACATTTTCAGCTGCATTTACCCAAACCCTGGTCAAACTCCACTTGATGTACTGTGAGCAGATCTGGGCACCACACCTTACAAAGGATGTATTGGCCTTGGAGGTAGTGCAAGCCAGGTTTACAAGGATAGTACCTGGACTTCAAGGGTTATATTATGAGGCAAGATCATACAAATTAGGCCTGGTTCCTCATGGATTTAGAAGGTTAGGGGGTGATCTGATCTTCAAGTATTAATAAGAAAAGACAGGGCAGGTAAAGATAAACTATTTCCGCTGGTTGGGAATTCTAGAACTAGGGAGCGTAGTCTAAAATTTAGAGCCACACCATTCAGGAGACTCTGGGAAGCTCTCCTGTTTATAAAGGGTGGTGGTTTTCTGGAACGTTTTTTCTCAAATGGCAGGGAATACTGGATTAGCTGTTAATTTTAAAATAAATAAATCTTTTGTTAAAAGGAAAGGTATTAAGCAATGTAGGCTAAGGTAGATATGAGGAGTTATGTCGCAGATCAGCCATGATCTCACTGAATGGTGAAACAGACTTGAGGGGCTGAATGGCCTACTTCTATAAACTTGTGTTCCTTTTTTTTTAAATGGTCTGAGATGACAGAAAGTGAAGATTTGATAACCTTTTGTTGACTTTAATAGTGAATCCAACAGACTGATTTCTCCAAGAGATTAGTGAGTTGTCAGAACTTCAGTGAAGAGAAAACATTTCTATCATTCCTTGTGGTGTCCCTGTATTTTTTGTTTGTTTCCAATTAATTCTGGAACAATAAATACTTTATTTGGAGGCAAGAGAGGAATAAAGCTATTTATGTGAAATTTTCTCAATTTATGAACTGGATTGATTTGAGTCCAAAGTAAAGTTTGTTGTAATTTATTTGTGAATAGTGTGGACTTGAGGGACCAAATGACTTTTTAAAGAAGTGTTTCAATGAATTACGTGGGTCCTGAAAATTTTGACATGTCGTATGCCATTATGTAATGCTCTCGAATAGGAATTAACATGGAAGACGCTCTTGTACATTATGTAAGGACAGGAAGCTTAGGACCTTAACTCAAGGACAATCTTACTCCAAGTTTTAGTTACATCCAGCTAACATTTTGTTGAAGATGAGGCTTAGCTAGTGTTTGTCTCTAAGATGATAGCTATTGGTTCAACCCTTAGTCCAGAGCTTTGAGCCCACAACTTCATTCCAAATGGATGCAACATTATACTGAGAGACACTGTGCCCTCCTATAAAGATTTTATAGCTCTAATTAAACAAAAGCAGATGAGTTTTCCCTGATGTTCTGACCAATTTGTCTCCCCCTTAACCATCACAAAAACAGATTATCTGGTCATTGTTTATTGTGGGACATTTTATGCACATATTTTATGCCAGATTTCATGACAAACAGCAGTATGTACAATTCAAAAGTTGTTCATTGGTGTACAATGCTTTGGCCCATGTGGCTACAGGATCCACAGGAGACTTGACTGGATGGATGAGTGTACTTGATTTAGATTAGATTCCCCACAGTGTGGGAACAAGGTCACACCGACCCACCCAGACTCATTTCCCTCTAACTAATGCACCTAACACTATGGGCAATTTAGAATGGCCAATTCACCTGACCAACACGGGGAAAATGTGCAAACTCCACACAAACAGTCGCCCAAGGCTGGAATTGAACCTGGGTCCCTAGTGCTGTGAGGCAGCAGAGCTAACCACTGAGCCAATGTGCCACCCATAAGGATTGAAACTTTGTTTCCCCATTGGTGGTGTTTAGAACCAAGGGGCAACATCTAGAAATTAGGGTTTTTCATTTTAAAACTGAGATGAGATGCTCTATTCTGTGAAGATTGTTAATCTGTCGGTTTCTCTTTGAATGTATTCAAGGCAGAAGTAGAAACATTTGTCAAGGAATTCAAGTGTTATGGTAGTGGATGGACACTAAAGTGGAATAGAGACCACTGTCTTATTGTCTTATTGAATGGTAGAGCTTGGTTCAGGGGGGCCAAATGGCCTACTCCCTCTCCTAACTGTTCTTGACCATGCCTTGGTAAAGGAAAGTCCTTATCCAATAAAAGATTTCCTGATTCACATCACGGTAGATATTTTCTAATCAACATGTCAGGAGATTTTGGGAGAGAAATTTGAGCCCAGCCTCCTGGCTGAGAGGTAAGGACATTACCACTGCATCACGAGCCCTGAGAAGCCCATATTCTATCTACCTGCTCCGAAACTCAATGTAATGTATGGTCCCCAGATAAAGGACGCAACAGATATTAAACTAATGAAAACAAAAACTACATTTGATCCTTAATTCCTGTTTGTTGCCTTTGCTAATGCTCATATAAGACAAACCTAACTGTGAAATTATTTTGTTGAAGTAGAGTTGGTTGAGTTGCAATTTTTCCAAAACAGTTAATGTTAATGCTCATGTAGTGACTGAGGCATTCGCGAGCATTATCAGCCCAAGTTAACTTTGTTAAAGTTGGGCATTCTGCCTGGTTTCTTTGTAACATGCTATGTTTCTTCTTCCCATGACAAAACTGAGTTCCAATGAGCAACCTCTGTTCTAATATTACCTGAAGAGATCCATTTTTACTCGGTTGCATTCCTGCTATTTTATTTGCTGAACGATACAAATTACACGACAAAGCACATGGGCTGCAGCGGTTCTTTTTTATTTATGGGATGAGGACGTTACTGGCTAGACAGCATTTATTTCCCATCCCTAATTGCTCAGAGGGCATTTAAGCATCAACCACATTGCAGTGGGTCTGGAGTCACATGTAGGTCAGACCAGGTAAGGATGGCAGTTTGCTTCCTTAAAGGACATTAGTGAACCAGGTGGGTTTTTTACAACAATCCACAATGGATTCATAGTCTTCATTGAATCTTTAATTCCAGATGTTTATTTAATTAAAATTCCATCATCTGCTGTGGCAGGATTTGAACCTGGGTCTCTGATTAACACTTTAGCGATAATACCACTCGGCCATCATTTCCCTAGATGGCAGCTCACCACCAACTTCTCAAGGGCTACCAGAGAATAGCAACAAATGCTGATCTTGCCAGCAACACTCACGTTCCAGATACACAACATAATTTTGGAATGTTAATGACCCAGTCAACCACAAAAATGAAGCCAGTACTGTTTGTAAATGTCACCTGAATTCTGCAACAAAATGATGGCTTCACAAACAGGTTATTTCTTTCTCAAACTGAATTTAGAATTCTTTCTTTTTTTTTGTTATTCTCTTTCCCACACTTATTCCCTTCCCACACTTACACGCACTTGAATCAATGCTGGGTGAGGCTTAATTTCAGCCGTTTATTCAACCATGAGATGAATTATAAATTAGTCCAGTTCTGTCTGCCTCTGTGATTCTGAAAGGAGTTGTTGGATAACAAAGAGAAGGAAACCTGGATAATTCTTTCATCTGAACTGAAAATGTGTTGCTGGAAAAGCACAGCAGGTCAGGCAGCATCCAAGGAGCAGGAGAATCGACGTTTCAGGCATGAGCCCTTCTTCAGGAATGAGGAGGGTGTGCCAAGCAGGCTAAGATAAAAGGTAGGGAGGAGGGACTTGGGGGAGGGGCGTTGGAAATGCGATAGGTGGAAGGAGGTTAAGGTGAGGGTGATAGGCCGGAGTGGGGTGGGGGCGGAGAGGTCAGGAAGAAGATAGCAGGTTAGGAAGGTGGTGCTGAGTTCGAGGGTTGGGACTGAGACAAGGTGGGGGGAGGGGAAATGAGGAAACTGGAGAAATCTGAGTTCATCCCTTGTGGTTGGAGGGTTCCTAGGCAGAAGATGAGGCGCTCTTCCTCCAGCTGTCATGTTGCTATGGTCTGACGATGGAGAAGTCCAAGGACCTGCATGTCCTTGGTGGAGTGGGAGGGGGAGTTGAAGTGTTGAGCCACGGGGTAGTTGGGTTGGTTGGTCCGGGTGTCCCAGAGGCGTTCTCTGAAATGTTCCGCAAGTAGGCGGCCTGTCTCCCCAATATAGAGGAGGCCACACTGGGTGCAGCGGATGCAGTAAATGATGTGTGTGGAGGTGCAGGTGAATTTGTGGCGGATATGGAAGGATCCCTTGGGGCCTTGGAAGGAAATAAGGGGGGAGGTGTGGGCGCAAGTTTTGCATTTCTTGCGGTTGCAGGGGAAGGTGCCGGGTATGGAGGTTGGGTTGGTGGGGATGTGGACCTGACTAGGAAGTCACGGAGGGAGTGGTCTTTTTCGGAACGCTGATAAGGGATGGGAGGGAAATATATCCCTGGTGGTGGAGTCCGTTTGGAGGTGGCGGAAATGACGACGGATGATATGGAGGTTGGTGGGGTGGTAGGTGAGGACCAGTGGGGTGCTGTCCTGGTGGTGATTGGAGGGGTGGGGCTCCAGGGCAGAGGAGCGGGAAGTGGAGGAGATGCGGTGGAGAGCATCGTCAATCACGTCTGGGGGGAAATTGCGGTCTTTGAAGAAGGAGGCCATCTGGGTTGTTCGGTATTCAAACTGGTCCTCGTGGGAGCAGATGCGGTGGAGACGAAGGAATTGGGAATATGGGATGGCGTTTTTACAGGGGGCAGGGTGGGAGGAGGTGTAGTCTAGGTAGCCGTGGGAGTCAGTCGATTTATAGTAAATGTCCGTGTTGATTCGGTCGCCCAAGATAGAAATGGAGAGGTCTAGGAAGGGGAGGGAGGAGTCTGAGAGGGTCCAGGTAAATTTGAGGTCGGGGTGGACGGTGTTAGTAAAGTGGATGAACTGTTCAACCTCCTCGTGTTCATCAGAATCGATGTCGCGGAGGAAAAGGTGGGGGGTGGTGCCAGTGTAGTTGCGGAAGATGGACTGCTCCACATATCCTACGAAGAGGCAGGCATAGCTGGGGCCCATGGGAGTGACCATGGCTACTCCTTTGGTTTGGAGGAAGTGGGAGGATTGGAAAGAGAAGTTGTTCAGGGTGAGGACTAGTTCAGTCAGTCGAAGGAGGGTGTCAGTGGAAGGGTACTGGTTGGTACGGCGGGAAAGGAAGAAGCAGAGGGCTTTGAGTCCTGTGTGATAGGGGATGGAGGTGTACAGGGACTGGATGTCCATGGTGAAGATAAGGTGTTGGGGACCAGGGAAGCGAAAATCATGGAGGAGGTGGAGGGCGTGGGTGGTGTCCTGATCGTAGGTGGGGAGTTCTTGGACTAAGGGGGACAGGACCGTGTTGAGGTATGCAGAGATGAGTTCAGTGGGGCAGGAGCAGGCTGAGACAATGGGTCGGCCGGGGCAGTCAGGTTTGTGGATTTTGGGCAGGAGTAGAAACGGGTGGTGCGGGGTTGTGGGACTATGAGGTTGGAGGCGGTGGATGGGAGATCCCCTGAGGAGATGAGGTTATGGATGGTCTGGGAGATAATGGTTTGGTGGTGGGAGATGGGGTCATGGTCAAGGGGGCAGTAGGAGGAGGTGTCTTCGAGCTGGCGTTTAGCCTCTTTCATCTACCTTGAAACTCCATGTATTGAATTCAACTATAGTTCATGTTTAACATCTCTTCAGCATAATGTGCACATACAGTGGGGCAAATCTGGCATTCCAGAAGTCTGCACAGTTGCACCATCCCAATGAGTTAGTTACTGAGACATCATTATTCACGGACTATATCCAATCCATTTTGTTCTGACCTTCCTAGAAGTATCTTCCTTATTAGTAATGGTTTTGTGGTGAATGTGCCAACAGGGTCAGATACAACCTGGTACGTGAGGTTCTCAGCGTAGAATAGTTGGCATCAATCACTTGGAACATCAGTGGTTGATTTTCTAGACGCACATTTCACTTATGATTTTGATCTGATGCTTAATCTTTACTTGTGTGCTTGTTCTTTCATGTGATTAGGTGTCGCTGGCTAGGTCAGAAGTTGTTGTCCAGTCCCACTTGAAAATTGTGGTGGGTAATCATGTTGAACTGCTGTAGTATCCAGATTGGTCAGGAAGGGGGTTTGGGGATTTTGATCCAGTGACAGTGAGGGAACAAAGGTACTGTATTAAATTAGGATTGTCTTGCCTTTGAGTTGAACTTGCAGGTAGTGGTGTCCCGAAACACCTGCTGCCCCCCTCCTGGGTTGTAGAGATTGTAGGTTTAGAAGGTGCTGTGAAAGGAGAAAGGACATTGTGTAGATGGTACACAGTGCTGCCGCTGTAGGTTGGGGGTGAAGGGAGTGAATACTTAAGATAAATGATTAGGATGTCAACCTGGGCTGCCTTGTCCTGTATGGTGTTGACTGTTAAAGAAGTTGCACGTATCCATTCCTATAGGGAGAATTCCATAACAAGCTATGTGTGCCTTACCAATGATGGACAGGCTTTGGGAAGTCAGGATGTCCATGGTGAAGCTAAGGCATTGGGGACCGGGGAAGCAAAAATCATGGAGGAGGTGGAGGGCGTGGGTGGTGTCCTGATCGTAGGTGGGGAGTTCTTGGACTTGCTTCATAATTTCCTGTATCTGACCTGAATCACTGGAATCAAATCCATCAATTCATAGATTCATTATTTTGATGTCTAGTCAAGATTTTGACTCTGGTACGAGTGTGGATATTGCTGATAGATTGAACTTTGAGATTGTGACACCGTCTCCAGTTTGCAATTACAATGTACAGTCAGGAAGATGTCTAATGGTCAGTAAGTGAATTGTCACTAGCTCCACTGTTTTGACTGGATTAATAAGAAGGTTACTAGTATTTGAACTTTTATCTTATTCCAGCTGAACTGAATATGGAAGTTAGGTGCTTCTTAGTCAAGAAAATGGATGTATGATTCTAAGCAAAGTTCCAAAATTGTTGACAAAGGTTAGACCTGGCCACAGATAGTCATTTCCACATTATCTTTTTATTGGTTGATTTTTTGGAGTATGATTGAGATTAATCTTATCAGCACAGATTTAATGACTGTGTACTGACATTCTTTCCCTTTGACTTTGATTGGAGGAGCCATTTATGTGGTTTGCAAAATCAAAATCAGTTTGAATAATGCTGTGATGCCTGCATTCTTTCTTAAACTTGCATTCAAATTTTTGATCCTATATTTTCACACAAATGGAATAACGTAAGTTTATTTCCCTCCCCTTTCCTTTGGAATAAATACTTCCTCTCTGTCCACAGAGCAGTTACCATGTGTTACTTCTGTAGAGTTATGTAGGTTGAGTGGATAGCCCTAATTTCAATCTCTCCTTGTCCTCCTGTCTTTTCGGGACTGAGTACTTCTCGGCAGCCAGCCATGCACAGACCTAAAAATAAAATCAAAAGACTTTCAGATGAGCCTTTGCCATGTTCTTCAGAAGCCCTGATTAATTTAAAGGGATATGCTCCCAGAGAGGGAGGCTTTGGCTGAATCAAAAGATGAAATGTTTGAGTCCCAGTTCAGACACACCGGGCGGTCAGAGATGAGAAGGTACTCTCTAAACATAGGGTTCACATCCAGCAGGATATTCACATCAGATGAAAGGATTACTGGCTGAATGGTGGAATTCCCACCCGGAACCAGAAGGATTGAGTTTTGGAAACCCCCCCCCCGCCCTCAGACTGCCAACTAGAAAAAGGAATAACAACAAAATGAACCATCACAAAAGAATTCTAACCAAAAGCTATCTGAGAATGGATCAAATGTGTAATTTCTCAAATCTGCACTGACCCATCTGTCCTGAAGTACTGTACAAGACTTCCTTTTCTCATTCTGTGATTCTGTACACACCCTGTAGAAATGGAAAAAAAATGCGCGGTTAACCATATAACCCACGATTACATCTGTAGTATCTATAAACCAACTCCTCTCTCTCTTTCTCTCTCCTTTTATGTGTATCTCTGCACTAGCCCCATGAGACTTTGTTCTCTATCAAGGCTTGTCTCCCTTTTCCAAGAAGTGAATTGGGGGCAAGGTTCAGAATCACAATATCACATCTGAGACAGGATTAAGTGTTGGTTTTATATTTCTAAAAGATATTTATTTCATACCTGGACTTTTGTTTAATAATAAGTGATGAGCTCTCCTTCAATTTAGAAAAAACAGTAGCTATGTTGACACTTGGTGAGTAATCTGCCTGCGAAAGTCTACTTTGTGTTTGTATCGAACTTTGAAATTAGCACAATATACTTCAGCTTAAATTTTCCAGCCTTAAGCAGATTGTCCAGTCCCACTTGAAAATTGTGGTGAGTAATCATCTTGAACTGCTACAGTGTCCAGATTGGTCAGGAAGGGGGTTTTGGGATTTTGATCCAGTGACAGTGAGGGAACAGTGATACTGTATTAAGTTAGGATTGTTTTGCCTTTGAGCTGAACTTGCAGGTAGTGGTGTCCCGAGACACCTGCTGCCCCCCCCCCCTGGGTTGTATAAATTGTGGGCGGCACGGTGGCATTGTGGGCGGCACGGTGGCACAGTGGTTAGCACTGCTGCCTCACAGCGCCTGAAGACCCGGGTTCAATTCCCGACTCAGGCGACTGACTGTGTGGAGTTTGCACGTTCTCCCCGTGTCTGCGTGGGTTTCCTCCGGGTGCTCCGGTTTCCTCCCACAGTCCAAAGATGTGCGGGTCAGGTGAATTGGCCATGCTAAATTGCCCGTAGTGTTAGGTAAGGGGTAATGTAGGGGTATGGGTGGGTTTCGCTTCGGCGGGTCGGTGTGGACTTGTTGGGCCGAAGGGCCTGTTTCCACACTGTAAGTCTAATCTAAAAAAAAAAGAAGGTGCTGTGAAAGGAGAAAGGACATTGTGTAGATGGTACACAGTGTTGCCGGGTGTTACAAGACTTCCATTGGAAGAGCAGTTCAGGCAAATAAGGAAATTAGCTAAAACCCTCTTTTCTATTACTGTGGTTCAGCTGGCTCTTTTTGTGTCATAAGCATGTAAAGCAAAGTATCTCAATCAGCATTATCTTCAATTTTCTTCAAGGCTGTACTGCTTTCCGAGGTCTGTGCAAGGTACTAACTTCTGGAACTGGAAGTCAGTGCACAATCTGCATGCCACTGCTGAGCAATGTGCATGGAAACTTGAAACTGCTTTACCACAGTTTAGGGGCAATATTGATCTCAGTGTGAGGAAGCAACTACTCTTAAAAGTTCTAGGCAAGAAATGTTTGGTTAAAACTCTAAAGGGGTTATTTGGGGGCAAGAGTTATCTGGATGCCTCTTGCCATCTCCTTTAGGGTGTAATTTAGGGAGATAGTGGTAATATCATTGGACTAATCATCCAGATTAGGAGAGAGGGAGGACTGCAGATGCTGGAGATCAGAATCAAAAAGTATGGCGCTGGAAAAGCACAACAGGTCAGGCAGCATCCGAGGAGCAGGAGATTCAACATTTCCTTGGATGCTGCCTGACTTGCTTTGCTTTTCCAGCGCCACGCGTTTTGACTAATAATCCAGATTGTCAGTCAAATGTTCTGCAGATATGTGCTTGAATATCACCAATGGAGTTGGTGAAATTTGAATTAAAACGAGTCTAATGGTGACCATGTGAACATTCCCATTTCACAAGTGCCCTTTGGGGAAGGAAATCTACCATCCTTACATGGTCTGATCTACATGTGACTCCAGCAAGGTGGTTGAATTTGAACTGCCCCCTAGTGGACTACTCTGTTGTATCAAGTCAGCACTTCCATGTCCCTACATCTCCAAGGTCTGCAGTGATTTAGGAAGGTAGCTCACCACACTGTTTCCAGGGCAATTAGGAATGGCCAATAAGTCCTGGTTTAGCAAAGCAATTATGGCTGCAAGTGATGGGAAATACAAATCTAAGTTGTTTATGAGCATTTGTCAAAGATTGATCATAACATCATCGAGCTTCATGTAGCATTTGTAAGAGACAAGCAAATATCAGATATTAGAATTTTGGATATAAGAGAGACAGACTTCAATGGGATGAGACCGAGACTGTCCACAGTAAAGTAGATAGGACAACCAAGGAACAGTGGAGGCTGTTCAAAGAAACATTAGATGCTATTCAGAAGCAGTTTGTCACAAAAGAATGGACATTGAAGGAGGTAAGGGACAGCATAAAACTAAAAGAAAGGCTTAATAAAAATGTAGATAAAGTACAGATCCCTCAGAATGGAACAAATACAAAAACCAACAAAGGACCACAAAGTGATTTATAAGAGCTGTTCAAAAGAATTATGAAAGTGGTATAAAGTACAATAAGAAGAAATTTTATAATTAAATGAAGGGAAAGCAGCTGGTGATGAGGACTATTGGCCCACTGAAGGCTGAGACTGGGGATATTGTCAATGGCCATGGGGAAATGGCAGACACACTGAACGATTATTATGCTTCAGCATCCACAGCAGAAAAGAAGGAGAGCTTGCTGGAAGTCCCAAAGAAATTAACAGAGGATCAAGGACAGGGTCTAAATAAAATTAGCTGAAGTAAATCATCAATAATGAGGAAATGAATGGAATTGAAGGGTGACAAATCCCCAGGACCTGACGGTTTTCATCGACAGGTGTTAAAGGAGGTAGGAGAGCACTTTGCCGGTGCCCTCACCATAATCTTTCAGAGTTCCCTGGATTCAGAAGTTGTATCTATAGGTTTGGAAATTTGCTCATGTCATTCTGCTCTTTAAGAAGGCCAGTAGAGGAAACCAGGGAATTACAGATCAGTCAGCCTGACATCAATAGTTGGGGAAATTGTTGGAGTCTGTAAACGAGGATAGGGCAACTAATCACCTCATAAATTCCAGTTAATGAGGGGGAGTCAGCATGGATTCACAAAGGGTAGGTCACACCTGCTAAACTTTAACGTTTTGAAGAGGTGATAAAGGTGAAGAACAGAGGTACCTCAATCAATGTTGTTTATATGAACTTCCAGGAGGCTTTTAATAAAGTCCCACACAGGAGACTGGTAGCTAAGGTGGAAGCCCTTGTTATTGAGGGAAAATTACTGACATTGATATTGGTATGACATGGATCAGCCATGAATATATTCAATGGTGGACCAAGCTCAAAGGGCCAAATGGCCTACTCCTGATTCTATCTTCTACATTTCTGAGTCTTCTTACAATTATACAGCAAAGTTATTGAGCTCATCATGATTGTGCCAAGAAAGAGATATATAGTTCATTACCTTGTTTTGAAAATTACCCTTCCTTTTATGTGGCCTTCTTGCTTTGTATGCTATCTATATCCCCGAGAGCACTCGCTGTCTGCCCATCTATAACACACAAGGAAAAGTTTCTATATATAATAGGCCCTGCAGGAATGTAAGTTGCTACATTTTAAATTTGATTTCACGAATGTAATTGTAACTGCTTTTAATATCATTAATTTAAATAATGTTTATCAGTCAGGACTTTGGTCCTTCAGAGTTCAATTTTGAAGCCGTTGTGATATTTATTAGATGTTGTGAAGCTTCTGGTTTCATTTGTAAAGTGAAAGCAATTTTTTTCTGTGCACTGACATTGTGATTCATGCAATAGAGTGAGCAACATACCTATTTATTCTGAGCATAACAAACCGACTAACTATTACACAGCAGCTTTCTTCATCTCAAGATGACCTAAATAGTTCCTTCAAGTGTAGTCACAATTGCAATAAGGGGAAGTAACAGGCAGTTTGCACACAATGAGTTCCCACAAGCAGCAATGCGGTAGTGACCAAATAAGCTATTTTGATGAGAGATGTTGATTACGGGTAAAATTATTGGCCAGTGCAGTGAGAAGAAGTGCCTCTTGTTTTTCAGAATTTTGCTGAGGAACCTTTCAGTACCCACCTGAGAAAGCAGCTTGGGCACTCAGTTTAATATCTCACATGAGACACAGAACATTCAGTAATGCACCTTTCCTTCCCTCAGTACTGTTCTGGCAGTGTGAATTAATTCCATAACCTCCTGGTCCAAGGGCAAGTGTGTGACCAGTCAGCCACAACTGACTGCTGTCGATTTGGTAGAAATCATGAAATTGACGCATTATAGCAGTGAGGTACGTGGGAAATTGAAGGATATGTACTTGCGGCAAACACTCTGGGTCAGAAGAGCTGACAGTGCTTGCAAATACCTACATCAGTATGAATCACAGTCCTGTTATTGAGGGAAAGAAAGCACAATCGTAAGTTTAAAGGCCTATGGTTAATATAGTCAAGCACAGAATAATGGTATAGCCACACTGCATTGATTGTCATTCCAGTTAAACTGGTCCAAAAACCCACATTTTTGTCTCTTTGTTCTTGAAACTCTTTAACAAAAAGACTCATAATTCAGCGAATGAGAGAAATGCCAATTTCCACAGGGTCAAAGGCATTCTGGGTCATTCACCCTTGAATGATTGACTTTGAAAAAGATTGTAGAGCTGTAAAAGCCAGTCAACTGCAGTTAAGAATCATAAGGAAACATTCCATACGTCCTATTAAAGTTCTTCTGTACAACTAAACAAAATAAATCATCCAAACTGTGTTACAATTCACAGAACAGACCAGAAGAGGAAATTTTTCACCCCTGGCTAATGAGTATAGTTTTCCATAATCCTCTTTCCCACAGTCAACCATTTATTGCCTCGCTATGCAGTGGCATGGAGAGTGATTGGAGTCATAAAGTTTCAGAGATGTACAGCACAGAAACAGACCCATCGGTCCAACCCGTCCATGCTGACCAGATATCCCAACCCAATTTAGTCCCACCTGCCAGCACTTGGCCCATATTCCTCCAAACCCTTCCTATTTATATAGACATCCAGATGCTTTTTAAAAGCTGTAATTGTACCAGCCTCCACCACTTCCTCTTGCAGCTCATTCCATACACTTACGACCCTCTGTGTGAAAAAGTTGCCCCTTAGATCTCTTTTATATCTTTCCCCTCTCACCCTAAACCTATGCTCGCTAATTCTGGACTCCCCCACTCGAAGGAAAATACTTTGTCTATTTATGCTATCCATGCCCCTCATGATTTTGTAAATCTCTATAAAGTCACCCCTCAGCCTCCAATGCTCCAGGAAAAACAGCCCTAGCCTATTCAGCCTCTCCCTATAACTCAAATCCTCCAATCCTGGCAACATCCTTGTACATCATTTTTGAAACCTTTCAAGTTTCACAAATTCTTTCCGATAGGATGGAGACCAGAATTGTATGCAATATTCCAACAGTGGCCTAACCAGTGTCCTGTACAGTCACAACATGACCTCCCAACTCCTGTACTCAACACTCTGACCAATAAAGGAAAGTATACCAAATGCCTTCTTCACTATCCTATCTACCTGCAACTCCACTTTCAAGGAGTTATGAACCTGCATTCCAAGGTTTCTTTGTTCAGCATCACCTCCGAGGACCTTACCATTAAGTGTATAAGTCCTGCTCTGATTTGCTTCCCCAAAATACAGCACCTCACATTTATCTAAATTAAACTCCATTTGCCACCTCTCAGCCCATTGACCCATCTGATCAAGATCCCCTTGTAATCTGAGGTAACTTTTTTCGCTGTCCACTATACCTCCACTTTTGGTGTCATCTGCAAACTTACTAACTATACCTCTTATGCTCACATCCAAATCATTTATATAAATGATGAAAAGTAGTGAACCCAGCACTGATCGTTGTGGCACTCCACTGGTCACAGGCCTCCAGTCTGAAAAACAACCTTCCATCACCACCCTTTCTACCTTTGAGGCAGTTCTGTATTCAAGTGGTTAGTTCTCCCTGTATTCCATGAGATCTAACCTCGCTAACCGTGGGGAACCTTGTTGAATGCCTTACTGAAGTACATATAGATCACGTCCACTGTTCTGCCCTCATCAGTCCTCTTTGTTACTTCTTCAAAAAACTCATTCAAGTTTGTGAGACATGTTGACTATCCCATATCAGTCCTTGCCTTTCCAAATACATGTACATCCTGTCCCTCAGAATTCCCTCCAACCGACATTAGGCTTACTGATCTATAGTTCCCTGGCTTGTGCCTACCTCCTTTCTTAAACAGTGGCACCACGTTTGCCAACCTCCAGTCTACCGGCACCTCACCTGTGACTATCGATGGTACAAATATCTCAGTAAGTGCCCAGCAATCACTTCTCTAGCTTACCACAGAGTTGATTATCATATTGAGCTAATTGTCTTCCTGGACCTTGTAGAAAATTTTCCAGACTTGCTAAATCTAATTGATGTCAAGATCCAGGGAGTCATGGTTACTGGGCCTTGGCAAATGTGACCAGTTTAGTTTTGAAACTATAGTTGATTTTCCCAAGCCATGACAAGAGAATATCAAAACATCTGTCAGGGTCTTGTAGCTAACTGTGGGTCAGATGTCAGGCGAGACACTCCAAAGTGACTTGCCTACTTGAATTCCTTCATTTCAGTATCTCATGTTTGTCAGGTGTATAGGAGGCACTTTGTAACATTGCGATGATTTCTTGTTCATTGTGGTCCGGGTTGTTCAGTGAACACATATCAACATTCATGCAATAGTGGGGATAAATGCTTGTTATTCAGAGATCTTTTTGTGTGTGTGTGTTGTTGGTAGCACAGGGACACATTGTCATGTATTGATTTAGCTACTGGAATGACAATCCAGAAATCATGTATTCAACTGGGGTTTTAAAAAAAGGGCCGCCAAAGCTGCTGGATTGTTGTAAACCTGACCTCGCCGGTCTACATATGATTTTAGTGTCAACCTATGTGGTTGAACATATCACTACTGGACCAGCCACCATATTCTCAAGGTAACTAGACAGAAAGTACAAAAATGTTCTAGCAAGAACGTATTTAATATATGCGAGTTGGTATTCTTGTGAGTTGTCCTGATGAGTACAAGTCAAAAGGCTTCAGCAAAATCTGTCTTTTTCTAGCACTTTGAGCAAAGTCAAAATACTTGTAGCCATGATGAGGAAGTGCTGGTGTTGGGCTAGAGAGGACAAAGTTTAAAAATCACACAACATCAGGTTATAGTCCAACAGCTTTATTTGGAAGTACAAGCTTTCAGAGCGCTGCTCCTTCATCAGCTAGGATCACAAGAAACAGAATTTACAGCACAAAATCAGAGTGTCATGCAACTGATATCTTATAGATAGCAAAAGGAGTTGGCAGATCAGCAGTACTGAACCTATATAGTTTAACAATCAGTTGTGATCTAATTGAATTATGCAAAGGCTTGAGGCAATGGCTTATTATTATTTCTCAAAACAAACTTTTTAATCAGTATGGATTAGCTAAATTTGGTCAAAGTAAACTTGTGGTTTTGGTGGTTGGTATCAACAGCATAAGTTTATGTTGCTCAAGCAGAAATATTTTGCTTTAGGATTAACAAAACTATCTCCAAGCCTGTACTGCTACATAAAAGAGATGTGATAGGGTGCAGGGCATGAATTTTTCTTAGGTGAACAAGACTGTTACGTGAAGAAGCTGAAAATATGTTGCTGGAAAAGCGCAGCAGGTCAGGCAGCATCCAAGGAACAGGAAATTCGACGTTTCGGGCATAAGCCTGATGAAGGGCTTATGCCCGAAACGTCAAATTTCCTGTTCCTTGGATGCTGCCTGACCTGCTGCGCTTTTCCAGCAACACATTTTCAGCTCTGATCTCCAGCATCTGTAGACCTTACTTTTTACTCTATGTTAAGTGAAGAAACCTACTTCCTGCATTTCAACAAGAGGAGCATCTTTCTGTGCCTGGGATTTTAGATTTCCCTCTTCTGTTTCCTCTACGCCACCCCCCCAAACATAGATTGACTTTTTAGCCAATTTTTTCAGTTTGGAGAAATGTCTTTGTGCATTTTTTTGTGTATACTGTTACTTGTATAGTCACATGATCACTTGCCTTTTTGTGTGAGAGCATGAAAGCAGCACTTAGAACTTTGTGTCAGAAGTGTACAACTGAATTTGGAAACATATATTTTTTGTCTTTTAAAAAAAGGCAAGGTCCTATGGGAACCAGCAGAGAATAATTATACAAATTATTTCTCCAACTTTGTACCGTCTGGTGACTCAGAGTGGCTTTGAAATATTCAGTCCCTGCTTCTGTGAAAGTGAAAGGGGATTTGTGATAGAATGGAACTCCTTACAGCCTCAATGGCAAAACAATGAAAAAAACTAGACAATCGAACAGAAAATTCAAACAAAGAAGAGTAGCAATTCTACAATAGGTGCTGGGGAAAGAGTATTACATGTTATGTTGCACCTTGATCTTTCAGAGAGGCAGAAAAGCTATTCTAGAGAAGTACCTAATGCATTGAAGCCCAAATATGAGCACTTTAGTTATTTATTAACGTCAGAGCTCGGGAAGAAAGGGAGAGAAGCTTCAATGAAATACTCCAGTTATGTACAATGAAAAGACTCTATTGAGCAAGGTAAAAACACTTGTTAGTGAAAGAAATGTGGCAAATCATCAGTACTAAAACAGTGTTGCTAAACTATCAGCTGTAATCTAATTGAGATATACAGCAGGCTTGAGACAATTAGACTTGAGTGTTTCAGAACAGTGATCAGAAGGATAACAGAGACGTAGAGTCATACAGCACGGAAACAGACCCTTCGGTCCAACCAGTCCATGCTGTCCATGCCTCCAAACTATTTTCCCCTGACCATGCCATGACCTAACCATTGAGATTAACTGGAACACAGACCAGAAACCAAGTCAAGTAATGCCTTTAAGCAGCTAGGGTATCAGAGAAGCCCTTTAAATCATCCAGAATTATTGGATCTATAGTCAGTGACCAACTTTATGATTATAAAGTTTAAAAAACTACAAAAAATGGGAATAGAATTTCCCATTATCTAAGTGTGTTAGTGGTGGTTTGGTGGTGGGGGGAAGGTGGAAAGCAAATTGAAAGAAGGTGAATTACACACAAGTGCAAAGAAAAAAAAAGATTCTTGTGAAGCTGACCTCAGGAGAATTGTCAGACGATGATTCTGACAAATAACTCTACATCATACAACAGGATGGCATCTGATCTCAACTTATTTTTTTTGCCTCTTAAGAATGATGACTGTGGATGGAGAGGATGAAGTGAATGTAAGTGTCAGTTAGACACCAATGAGCTGCACTCAACACCATGAGCTCTGTCAGTGGTTCAAGATGTTGATCTGATATTCAATGCCTCAGTCATTTCTGTGGGGCTTGAACTGAGAATTAATTAACAACCATGAGGCTCCTTTAAGTCCTTGGAGTCTTTTAATGGTCGAGTTGAGTTAACAGATTGATTTCGGAAACCTGATTCTTGTTCCAAGAGACCCAATGAAAATGTACATTTTTAAAAAAAGTCCTTGAGAGTTTTGCCTTCCTCCCCTCCCCTCCCCTTCACTGATTTCCTAGTTTTCCATCCATCTTGGTCCCACAGTTCCATTCTCCCTTCCCCGATTTCTTGGTGATTTTCAAGATGAGAAATGGGTGTCACAATGGGGAAAGTATGTGGGAGGCACAGTTATCATTGCATTGCGAAAGAAGTGAGGTGATGTACGAGAGGGAAGGAAATAGAGGACAATGTTGTAAGTTCGATGGGATGAAGCTTTGAAACATAAGCACCAGCATGGACTGGTTGGGCCGAATAGCCTGTTATCCTGCTACACATCCAAAGTAATTCAACCCCACTGGATATGAATGTTTTCCAAATGACCTCTGCATTAAGTGTGTTGATATAAATTTAAAATGTTAAGGAATTCCTGGCTGGGTTCAGACTTCTCGTCACATTTCCCTCCCTGCTTCAAACCAACCTCTCTCAACAACTAATTCATGGCTCTATCCTGTACCCAGTTTATTTCTGAGTTTTACTGTAGCTTCCTATGAGTTGAAACAGCAATCTCTGACATCTAAGTCTGCTTATGGGAAGTTTGGAGATTTCCTCTAAAAAGTTTTTGTTTTTCCCAGTGACACTGGATTTAGCTTCAATTAACTTTCACTGGAAAATGAAGCAGGCAGATAAGTGACCTGCTTTTGACCTCTGTCAGCAATGCTATATAACAGACAACTTAAAATGTGGTAAGTGAGAGTGCTTTGAGTGGCTTCCTCCCGAACGCCGTTCAATAGCTTCCTACAATGGCTGGGCTAAAATAAGGAATTTGATGTCCTGTATCGACATTGGTGGCTCACACGTTCCCTCCAGTACTTCTGACACTGTTGCTCCCACTCCTAATTTCAACACTCCGATGTCTCCTGTCTTTTATTTTTCCCTCCTCATCAGAATTTGTACATGTGATATGGAAAATTTCAACTGAGCAAGTACCTCGCTGAGAAAACTTGGCTGCTGGGAAGTTGTTCTAATGTGGGTGGAATGTATTTGTTTTAATTTCAGAAGCCTCGAATGGCTTTTCCTAAATAAGGAGAGAAAAAAAAAGTCCCTGATGGATGTTTGCAACTGACACTGCTGCTGAGGAGAAGCCCCTGCACTTGGCTGATGATAGACAATGATGATATGTAGCGAGCTTTCCTACACACATGTTCTGGAATCCATAACGAGGGCATTTGACTAGAAGTTTTTAAAAAAACGAACTATGCTGACTCTATACTGATCGCCGGTAAGGTTATGTTTACAACATAAAGTCTGCACTGCTAGTTAGCTGTCTTTTAGAAATGGTGCTGGGAAGAGTGGCCTGGATAATTCCAGACTTCTGGGGGAAGGGCTGAATGTGACATTACATCACAGGGCAAAAGGGGGGTGGAATAAAAAGTGGACTCATTTTCACTAGAGTAAAGAAAGTTGAAGGGAAGCAAGAACATGATTTATATACTTAAGAATTTGAGTGTTCATTAAAGAAGTTGATTTATATTTCGATTATTGGCTGGCACATGGCAGAATTCCTCAAGAAGCATCCTGTATTTGGTCTTTGTGTCTTGAGTTATATTTCCTGTGAGTCGGACTATATTGTTGGTCTTCACTGTACCTTGGCCCAGGTATACAAAACTTAACCCTTGCTGAAAAGAGTTGTGGTTAAGTCTTTTCATTTTGCTCTCCCCTGAAGTAGGAACGTAAGAAACAATCTTAAGAAAAAGTTGTCAATATAACCTTTGGGGGCGGCACGGTGGCCCAGTGGTTAGCACTGCTGCCTCACAGAGCCAGGGACCCAGGTTCAATTCCAGCCTTGGGTGACTGTCTGTGTGGAGTTTGCACGTTCTACTCATGTCTGCATGGGTTTCCTCCGGGTGCTCCGGTTTCCTCCCACAGGCCAAAGATGTGCAGGTTAAGTGAATTGGCCATTCTAAATTGCCCATAGTGTTAAGTGCATTAATCAGATGGAAATGGGTCTGGGTGGGTTACTCCATCCATCCTTCTGGGTGGAGGATCGGTGTGGACTTGTTGGACCAAAGGGACTGTTTCCACACTGAAGGGAATCTAGTCTAATCTAACTTGACTCACAGGAACCATCAAACTATTGAAAGACTTTGTAAATTCTCATCTCATTGAAGCCAAGACGTAAGATAGAGAGGCATTTTACAACCTGTTTTCAAGTTCCATCTGTGTCTCAGTGAAAACAATTTTAACAGGTAAGTTACCGCCAAACAGATGAAGGCTGAAACCATCTGAACCAAAGGAATGATTTAATATTTTCCTTCATTCCTGTTTGTGGACGCTTGCTGTGTGAAAATAAACTGCAGTGGTCCCTATCGTTCAGCATTGACAAACCTCAGAAATACTAACTTGGCTGTAAAGCACAATTTAAAAACCTGAGAGCATGAGGCACTTTGCAATAACGTGAGGTGCTATATAAATGCAACTCTATCTTTTAAAACTCCGTTTGTATGAAGTATGAATGTGGGAGCGGCAGACTGAAAGCACGCAGGACTCAATGGGATTGAAGTGTGCGCTTGCTGGGTTGGGGTAAAGATGGATCACGTTTGAAACGTGAAACTGTGGATGTAATGAATCTAAAAAGGGCATCCCCCAAACTGAGCTGCTCTCGTAATGCTCAAAAATCTGTGTCTGTGATGTCAGAGGCCAGGGAGTATTCATGACAGCTCAGCTCTTTAAAGTCATTCCCTCAAAGATCAATGTCTTGTTTAAACCCACCCCCGACCCCCCATTGTGCACAGTCTGGTCTCTGTATTTTAAACAGGGATGGTGAAAAAAATGTACTTGCAAGGATACTGCCAGAGATGAGAGTTCCTATTGATCCAGAAAGACTGAGCAGGTTCAGTTTCTGTTCTCCAGAAAAGTTGTGAGTTGTGATCTAATAAAGGCCTTAAAATTAGGAAGGCGATTGATTGATTTGGATGACAGAGAATTTGTGTCTCTTGTTGGTTTTTGTGAAACTAAGGAACATTAAATGTAAGATTACTCATAATTCCCCTAAAAAATGCTGGATAATGGTCAGAGTTAACATAGACAAAAGAGCTGAATTCCACAGATGAGGCGAGAGTGACAGCCCTTGACATCAAGGTTGCATTTGACTGAGTATGGCATCAAGGAACTCTGACAAAACTGGAATCAATGGGTATCGGGGGCAAATACTCCACTGCTTAGAGTCATGGGGCAAGATTAGAGTGGTGCTGGAAAAGCACAGCAGATCAGGCAACATCCGAGGAGCAGGAAAATCGATGTTTCAGGCAGGAGTCCTTCATCAGAGACCAGACTGTGCACAATGGGGGGGTTTAAACAAGACATTGATTTTTGAGGAAATGACTTTAAAGAGCTGAGCGAAGATTTTCAGCTGTCATGAATACCCCCTGGCCTCTGACATCACAGACCCAGATTCTCGTGCATTACAAAAGCAGCTCAGTTTGGGGATATCCTTGTTAGACCCACTATGTCCACAGTTTCCTGGTCAAGGGCTCCTGCCTGAAATGTCGATTTTCCTGCTCCTTGGATGCTGCCCGACCTGCTGTGCTTTTCCAGCACCACTCTAATCTTGTCTCTGATCTCCAGCATCTGCACTCCTCACTTTCTTCTGGTTAGAGTCATACCTGGCACAAAGGAAGATGGTTGTGGTTGTAGAGGGTCAGTCATCTCAGATCCAGGACATCTTTGCAGGAGTCCCTCAGGGTAGTCCTAGGCCCAACAATCTTCAGCTGCTTCATCAACGACCTTCCCTCTGTCATAAGGTCAGAAGTGGAGATGTTTGCTGATGATTGCACAGTGTTGAGCACCATTTGTAACTCCTCAGATACTGAAGCAGTCCAAGTTCAAATGCAACAAGATCCGGACAATATCCAGGCTTGGGCCGACAAGTGGCAAGTAACATTCGCACCACACAAATGCCAGACAATGACCATCACCAATACGAGACACTGTAACCACTGCCCCTTGACATTCAATGGAATTACCATCACTGAATCCCCCTGTCAACATCCTTGGGGTTACCAATGACCAGACACTCAACTGGACCCACCACATAAACACAATGGCTACAAAAGCAGGTCAGAGACTAGGGATACTGCAGCGAGTAACTCACCTCCTAAAACCCCAAAGTCTATCCATCATCTACAAGGCACAAGTCAGGAGTGTGATAGAATACTCCTCACTCGCCTGAATGGGTGCAACTCCAACAACACTCAAGAAGCTTGACACCATTCAGGACAAAGCAACCTGCTTGATTGACACCATACCTACAAACATTCAATCCCTTCACCACCAACATTCAGTAGCAGCAGTGTGTACAAACAAGATCCACTGCAGACATTCACCAAAGATCCTTCGACAACACCTTCCAAACCCGCGACCACTTCCATCTAGAAGGACAAGGGTAGCAGGTACGTGGGAACTCT
The DNA here is from genome assembly GCF_020745735.1 of Hemiscyllium ocellatum. NCBI lineage: Eukaryota > Metazoa > Chordata > Chondrichthyes > Orectolobiformes > Hemiscylliidae > Hemiscyllium > Hemiscyllium ocellatum. Next base: position 40,239,169 of record NC_083432.1, on the reverse strand, counting down.
ACCACCTACAAGTTCCCCTCCAAGCCACTCACCACCCTGACTTGGAAATATACCGCTGTTCCTTTACAGACATCAGGTCAAAATCCTGGAATTGCCTTCCTACCGGCATCGTGAGTTAACCCACAGCAAGTGGACTGCAGTGATTCAAGAAGGCAGCTCACCATAACCTTCTTAAGGGCAAATAGAGATGGGCTTTCAATGCTGGCCAGCCAATGACACACAAGTCCCACAAATGCATTAAAAAAAGTTGTTAGAACATGATGCAGTTTAGCATCTGTGGGAAAGTTACAGTACATGCAGGAGAAAGGACTAGAAGAATATATTGAGACTTTTATGTGAAGTGAGGATGAGAAGATGTTAGAATTCAGTTTAATAAGCAGCATAGATTAGAGAGCTAAGTGGCCTATATTCTGTAACAAAATGGGTAACTGCGGATACTAGAAAACTGAAATAAAAGCAGAAGTTGCTGGAGAAACGCAGCAGATCTGGGAGTATATTCGGGGAGAAAACATAGTTAACATCTTTGATTCCAGTAACCCCTCTTCAGAATTGTTCTGATGAAGAGTGAGCAGACTGTAAACATTAACTCTGTTTCTCTCTTCACAAGATACTGCCAGAGCTGCTGAAATTCTCCAGCAATTTCTGTTTCTGTATAGTCTATATTCTGTGCTGTGGTTTCTCTATAATCCATGTATTTAATTTGAACTGTCATCCCTCAGCTGATGGACAGTGTTTTGAAAATCATGAAAGCTCACTGAAACCTAAGACAACAATGCACTCCATTTTCCGTACTGTGGGCTATAACTTTATAACGATGAGGAAGGTCACTGGCTCTCAGCACAACCTGGAATTGCTGCAGCTCAAAAAGCAAATGGGTGGAATTGAGAGGATTGGATGGAATGTGTAGTTGGAGGTGTTTGAAGTTGATGTGAAACATGCAGGTTACTGAATTGTTATACAGTGAAAATATATTCCAAAAACAAAAACTGCTTTCAAATATGATGGTTTATAAATTTAGGGAAGAGGTTATTTTCAATTTTGTAATGGGAGAGATTTCACAAAGCACGTCAGACTAAGTAGGTTGGGTACACTCCTGGGCGATATGAACGCTACAGTGTTTGTGCTACTTGATGGGGTTACCATTTCATACCCCAGGCTTTTTATTTCTGTATATGGTGTGTGATGTCAGGTCAGTTTTCTGTGTCAAAGGCATTATGTAAATGAAACTTATTGACCTTGAACAAAATGATATAAATGAGAAATACAACCAACTGTTGCAGTGATGATCAGTTCCACCTTTGGCCCATGGTATAGCTATGCTGAAAATGTGAGTGTAGAAGATATCATCTGATTTTCTGTAAAAACTGAAATAACTGTGGTTGCTATAAATCAGAAGCAAACCAGACCCATCCACCTACATTATCCCTGTAAACCTGCATTTCCCATAGCTAATCCACCTAAACTGCGCATCTTTGGACTGTGTGGGGAAACCAGAGCACCCAGAGGAAACTGACACAGACACAGAGAGAATGTGCAAACTCCACACAGACAGTCACCCGAGGGTTGAATCAAACCCAGGACCCTGCCACTGTGAGGGAGCAGTGCTAACCACTGAGCCACCATGCCACCCATTTGTATCCCTGTAAAGGGGGAGTTGTATTAGAAGTTAGTTTTAACCAGTAGAGATATATGTCCACGATTCATAGTTATAACTAGAACCTATTTATTTATAATAAATAGTCATTCTTGTCATGTTCAGAAATCTGGTCTGTGTTTTCAGTCAGCCTGAAGACAGATAATTGGGGAATTTATTTTACTTGCATAAGCTATCTTACTTTTATAGGTGGGGCTTGATCCCAGTGCATTCCCCAGTGAGGTATGACAGTGTGTGTATGGGAATGGGCACCCTGCTGTGGGAATGCAGTTTAGAAACTGGCTTCTGCTATGTATCAAACACACAGACACTTAACATTACATATTCAGTGCACATTTCAAATAACTAATCCATCCAGCAGCATCTAGGTTTTAAAATATTCACCTCTATTTGCAAATTAGTCTGTGGTCTGTCCCTCCCTATCTCGATAATCTCCTTAAACTTCATAGCCCTCTAAGATATCTGCTCTCCTCTAACTCTGGCCTTCTATACATTTCCAGTTATAGATATTTTCAGGGATATTTCTAGAGCAGGTGGAAGTTGAACTTGGACCTCCTGGTTCCAAGGTGGGGACACTGCCACCGAACCACAAGAACCCCATATTACCAGTTATAATTACTCCATCCTGGGTGGCCGCCTGCGTTTCTGGTTGACTCTTTACAATCAGTTGTAGTCGGCCCAGGCACGTTGGGCTGAAGCTACCTCGTAATTTTGGATATATACTTGACTTCCAGGCTCTCCAATCATTTTCAGCTGGAGAATCTATTATTGTAATACCCTCTTGCACCATATTAATAAAGGCTATGCTGATATTCAGTGACTACAATGGAGCTGCACTTTTGCAATGGTGGTGTTGCGTTACGTAAGGAGCCATACCAACCACATGAAGGTAACTGTGGTGGATGAAAGAAAGTTACACCTCCTTTTGAACTCTGCATCTAAACCCCCAAAATGTTTGGGATCTGCAAGGAATAAATCCAAACCATCATTGAGAATCCAGTTTTGTATCTTTCTCTATTTAGAACAAAGTCAAGATGTGATACGTTTGACAAAGATTCCCACAGCAAGCCTGAGCTAAATGTGCATCCAAATATGAATGAAACCCATTGTTTTGGTTGGGAGACATTTCAGGAAAGCAACCAGACAGCCCTTTGAGAGTCTTTGATGGGAAATCCTTCTATTTTGTTTTTCCCTCACCTGTAATCGCACTATTACATAAAGTGGCTAGGTGTTGCACAGATATCCAGTAACTGCTGTGGTCAAACTTGGGAAGTCTTAGTTCTCTCTGAGTTCCATGTTGGTTAGTTACTGATCACAGGGCCCCTGTGGATTTATTGTGCATAATCATTCATTTTTATGATTTGCTTTATTCCGGATATTTCCAGGAAAAAATACAAGCTCTCAAGTCCAGAAGATAAAATGTGCTTCGCTGCTTGAACTGATGCTTGTTTTAATCAAAGATAAAACTTTGGACCATTTAAGGTAACACAACTAGCTAATGGCATAAAAGGAATAGACAGTTGATGAAGGGATAAGAAGCCATGAAGTAAAGGTAATCATTGAGATTTGGGACAATGTTACTGCTCAGAGAGGAAAGTTTCTTTCCGTGATTTGGAGGTGCCGAGGTTGGACTGAGGTGTACAAAGTTAAAAATCACACAACACCAGGTCACAGTTCAACAGATTTATTTGGAAGCACTTGCTTTCAGAGCCACCTGATGAAGGAGCAGAGCTCCGAAAGCTAGTGCTTCCAAATAAACCTGTTGGACTATAACCTGGTGTCGTGTGATTTTTAACTTTGTTTCTTTCCATGCTCTAATGACGTGACTATTGAGGTGGAAAGAATCTATTTCTGTTTCAACTGAGATTGTCTCTGTAATTTGATTCTGAAGTAGTTAGTTGGTAGCTGGGAGGTGCAGAGAAACCTCGGGTCAAAGCACAGGGACAGTCATCACTGAACTATTCTTCCCTCTGTACATATCTCTCCTGATCTCTACATCTATTGATAGCTGGTTCAGAGTTACACTGGTATAACGATCCACCCTTAATTATAGCAATTCGGTGATATAGTTTTAACAGGGATGGGGGAACAATACTTGTTGGCTCTGTCAGCAGGAAGTATATTCCAAGAATGATTTTTTTTGAATAACCATAGCTAGAAACAGCCAAACAAATGGTCAAGAATAAAGTCTAGCAATACATTTGACAGAAAAACTGATCAGAATTCATTAAGTTTAATCTGTTCCCAGGATATGGTTGTTGCTGGCTGAGTGAAAATCTGTTGCCCATTTTTAATTGCCCTGGAGTGAATCTCCTTCTCAAACTGCTGAAGTTGTTGATGGCTGGTTACACCCACAGTGCAGGTATGGAGGGAAAAGTTCAAGATATTAACCTGGCACCAGTGAAGAAACTATAATATACAGTCGTCCGCCTCGTATCTGTGGGGGAATAGGAGCGAAGCCATTCATTTCAATGGGAACCGTACATTTCCGGCAGCCGCCTGGTCCCTGGGTTCCCTGTAACATGTTCGGGACGCAGTGATCCGTGGGTAACTGAACCCGTGGAAAACAATTCCGCGGATACAGGAGTCTCCCTGTAATTCCAAACTGGGGAGCAGGCTCGCCAGGGTGAATGACCTGTTTTTGTTCCTTTTTTTGTTTTATATTCATTCATGGGATGAGGAAGTCCCTGGCTAGGCCTGCATTTACTGCTCATCTCTTTTTGCCCAGAGGGCAGATAAGATTCAATGACATTGCTGTAGGTTTGGAGTCACATGTAGACCAGACCAGATCAGGATGGCAGATTTCCTTCCCTAAAGGACATTAGTAAACCAGATGAGTTTTTCCTGACAATTAACAACAAAGTTTTGGTCATTATTATGCTCTTAATTCCAGATTTTATTAAGGGTTCAAATTCCACCATCTGCCATGGGATTCGAAACCAGGTCCCCAGAACATTACCTAGATTAACACTCCAGCGATCTACCACTGGGCTATTGCCTCCCCATGTTCCTAAGTCAGAATAACATGTAGTGTGGAGGAGAACAAGCCATTCTTGTAGTGATCTTAGTTGCTAATCTCACTGAACAGTTTGCTGCTGACATTCCTGATGAAGGGCTTATGCCTGAAACGTCGACCCTCCTGCTCCTTGGATGCTGCCTGACCTGCGCCACACGTTTTGCTGACAGGAAGTTCAATGACTGATCTCTGCTGAGCTCAAACTGGGGACTACTGTGATATTAAGAATCAGCTTACGATTCCTTTTCAGTGATTTTCCCAGTCCGCGCCTGAAGTGCATTGGTGTAGATGTCAAGGACCATTCCGATGCAGTGCTGTAGGTGCTGCTGCCAAAGGTAGCATTTACCATCCATTCCTGCTGCAATGGAAAACAGTCATTCTGTTGATGTAACTCAGTCAATACAGGAATCGAGAGGGACCTGGGGAGAGGAATATTTCAGTGATGACTCTAGTTTGGAGCTGCACTCATTGACTAATGTCACATGTCTACAATGACCACTTGACTGCGATTCCAGAACATTACTGTCACTTTTGCAACTGCACCCCAGGACAAATCAACATCCACAAGATGAGGAAATAAATAAATAGAGAGAAGAACTGAATTTCTTATGAGGATAATGACATAGAGAATTCACAGTCAGTTTGGATAAACTCTGGCCTGGAGCATTTTGTTTTGGGGAGGGGAGAATTGGGAGCTGAAATGGAGAGTTGATGATATTATTGGTCTTGGTGGTGAAAGTTGATGGATTTTTTTTAATGTAGTTTTTTTCTTAAATATTCCTTCTGTTGTTAGCCTTGAGATATTAACGCAGTGCAGAAGGAAGAGAGCAATGGAGAGTCAGAGAGTTATAGAGCACAGAAACAGAACCTTCGGTCCAACTCATTTGTGCTGACCAGACATCCCAATCTGATCTCGTTCCATTTGCTAACACTTGGCCCATATCCCTCGAAATCCTTCATTTTCATACACCCATCCAGATGCCTTTTAAATGTTGTAATTGTATCAGCCTCCATTGCTACCGCTGGCAACTCATCCCAGATGCGCACCACTCTCTGTGTGAAAAATGTTATTCCTCCGGTCCCTTTTAAATTTTCTCCTCTCCCCTTAAACATTGGCCCCCTAGTTTTCAATTCCCCCACTCTAGGGGGAAAAAAACTTTGGCTATTCATCCTATCCATGCCCTCATGCTTTTTATAAACCTCTAGAAGATCACCCCTCAGCCTCTGACATCTGGCACTGCTAAATCATAGCATTGTCCCAGTTTCTGGAAAATGACACAGATTCTGTGGAATACTTTCCAGAACTGGAACAAAAAGGACAAGTAGTCTGGTTTCCTTCCACAGTCCAAAGATATGCAGGTTAGGTGGATTGACCATTCTGACTTGCCCATAGCGTCCAGGAATGTATAGGTTAGGTGGGTTATTCATAGGGCAACACTGTGACTTAGTGTGGAGTTGAGAGTGTGCAAACTCCACACATATTCTCCCTTCGTCTGCATAGGTTACTTCCAGGTGCTCCAGTTTCCTTCCACAATCCAAAGATGTGAATGTTAGGTGAATTAGCCATGCTAAATTGCCCATAGTGTCCAGGGATGTGTCGAGTTAACCATGGGAAACGCTGGGTTATGGGAATAGGTAAGGAGTTGGGTCTGGGTGGGACGCTCCTCAGACGGTTAGTGTGAACTCGAGGGGCTGAATGGCCTGTTTCCACATTGTAGGGATTCTATGATCACCATATTCAGCACCAGTCTTACCTCTGAACCGGAAGATTTTAGATTCAAGCCCCCTCCAGAGATTTGATCACATTATCCAGGATAACTTTCCCAGTGCCTTAGTGAAAGGGTGCTACACAAATGAGGTATCAAACCCTAATCCATCTGCTCTTGCGTGGCCCTACTTTGAAGAGAAGGGGAATTCACCCTGGTGTCTTGCTATTTATCCCACAACCCATATCACTAAAGCAAAGTTTATGTGGTTAATATTCCATTCACGTTGATGGGAGCTTGCTACATGCACAAATTGACAGCTGTATTCCCAACATTACAACAATTCAAAAGCACTTTATTGTTTTGAAAGTGTTTTGAGACATCTTGAGGTCACAGAAGACACTCATAAGTTCAAGTTTGCTCTTTCAGGTTTGGACTGAGGCCAAGTCAGAAGTAGAGCATTATTCTGGAAAACAGAATTTTGTTTTTTACACCACTATTCTAGTTGTTACTGGAATGATAATTACTCAACTTAATTAACTGTAAGTGAACCATAAATGTCAGTCAAACTGGAGCAACTGATTTGGTCGCAAGAATTGAAAAACAGCCTTTGGCAACAATTAGAACATTCAGATTAAGGTGGAAGCAAATCTCAAAGATAGATTTGAATCCTAGAAAACAATGTCAACATAACAACAGGTACAAGGAATAGGAAGCAAAGAACAAAAACCATTTAAGAAATGAGTGAAAAGAAAGGCTGAATTATCATAAGTATTGTAGAGCTTTGGGAATGTGGAGGATTTCAAAGCCATAATTGAAGAAAATACAATAAGAGCCAGCAAGGGCGGGATCAAAGCAGGGACATGATGACACATCCTTTACCTGGAATTGTGATTTGGAATGGATGGGGGAAGAGCCACGGTTTTCTGCTATTCTTTGCTATGGCCATTGGATGTGTGTAGACTGTCGTTGAGGTCAGGGAAGATCAATGCTGAATATTGGTACAAATGAATAGCCTGCTCATCGAGCTATCGAGACCTAACACACAAACAGCAGCAGGGCAATGCACTGGAAGGTTTCCCATTGTCTAGAGGAACAGTGTCACTGTGTGTAAAGAAGACAGCACTTTGGAGAGGAGAGGGGAAGCGAATCAACATAGTGCACACCATCCTACAACTTGATAATGTTACTCTAGAACTGGCAATATTCAGGATAAAGCAACGGACTTAATCAAAACTTCATCCTCACCTTCATCATTTAATACCTGTAGCACCAAAACACGTTGGCAGTAGAAGATGCTATATACTGCAAGAACTCACCTAGGTTTTTCACCTTCTCAGCATCTGCCAGACGTGCAACCTCCACCACCCAGAGGGATGATTGGTTGCAGATACGTGGAAACACCACCACACGCAACTTCCCCTCCAAGCTATTCACTATCCTAACCTGGAAATATAACACCGTTCCTTCTGTGTCACTGGGTTAAAATCCTGGAGCTCCCTTGCTGACAGCATCATGGGGATACCTACATCATATGGACTGCAACCATTCAAGATGGTCACACACCAGCAACTTCTCTAGGGCAATTAGACATTGGTAACAAACACAGGCATAGCCAGTGATCCCCACATCCCATGAAAGACAGGTGGCTGAGAAAGCACGCTTAGGAACATTGTTGGAGGTTAGATGAAAAGCAGGAGATATTCTAGTTGGAACTGTCCCATGTGCAATTCATGGTAGAGGTCTTGAGTCAGTCCTCCTGATTATTTACTATGGACATGGGCGTGGCTGACAAGGTAAACATTTGTTTTCCGTCCCTAATTGTTTCAACTGAGGAGCTTGCTTAGCCATTTCAAAGGGCAGTTAAGAGTCAATCACATTCGTGTGGGCCTGGAATCACATGTAGGCCAGACTTTGTAAGTACAGCAAATTTCCTTCCCTGAAGGGCATTAGTGAACCAAATGGGTTTTTATGACAATCGACAATGATACAAAATGTTCTTGTATGTTCCGCCAGCTGTTAATCTTTTATATTAATCCAGTGGAGAAGGAGAAAAGCAGAACTGGTCACAGATATTGCATACAGCTGCCCCAGTTTCTAGAAAAGGGCATAGCTTCTGTGGAATTCTTTCCAGTGCTGCAGCATAAAGACCATACTCAGTGTCATGATGATAATACTCTGGCCTCTGAACCAGAACATCATAGATTCAAGCCGATATTCTGGTGCCACAGGACTGTACTCTCAGTGTGCAAAGTAACTCCACACGAAGATGAACCACGATGGACTGAGAGACTAGGAAGCAAACAGGAGGAGACTGAATCATCTATTCAGATGATAGGTGGGAAAGAAAGCAACAGACAGAGGTTGAAGGGGTAAGAAGCCATGAAGTGAAGGCAATCATTGAGGTTTGGGACAAATCAGAGGGGAATGTTTCTTTCCATGCTCTGATGACATGATTATCGAGGTGGAAAGAATCTGTTTCTCTTTCAACAGAGCTTGTCGCTGTAATTTGATTCTGAAGTAGTTAGTTGGTAGCTGGGAGGTGCAGAGAAACCTTGGGTCAAAGCACAGGGACAGTCATCACTGAACTATTCTTCCCTTTCTTTCCTTATCTCTCTCAATCTCCACGTCTATTGATAGCTGGTTCAGAGTTACACTGGCATAAGGATCCACCGATAATTGCAGCAATTTGGTGATATAGTTTTATATAATCGTAAAACAAAACACAGTTGCCACAGCTTTTAATTACAGATTTTTAAAAAAAAGTTTGAATTTTATTCTCTGTCATTGTAGGATTTGAGTCCACAAGCCTAGAGCATTAGGCTGACGTGCAGGATTACTAGTGAATTGTCATCCCACAATCTGAGTGACTGAGTGAAATTGCACCGTTTGCCATAATGGGGATTTGAACCCATGTTTCCAGAGCATTACCCTCAGCCTCTGGATTACTTGTCCTGCAGCTGTACCAGAGTTGACAAGAGCAAAAAAAAAAGCAGTAAGGGTGTGGGAGTCACTGCCTGAGTGTGTGGGTGTGTGTTGGAGGTAGCTTTAATTACAGTTTTCAATAGGGATTTGGACCATTATCTAAATAGGGTGAGGCGATAGTGTAGTGGTATTATTGCTAGATTACTCTTTCAAAGTCTCATGTAACAGACTTGGGTTCAAATCACAGTAGGTTGGATGGTGGCAATCGCAATTCAATTGAGGAAGCACCGGTGAAATGAGAAAATAACCTAAACTAGATTGGCAGGTGGGTGGGATCCTCCACAGCACGGAGGCAGGTGTGAGGCAGGAAGGAGATACAGTAATCAGAAATAGTAAGTTGAAGAGACAGGTCAGGCTGGAACACAACAGGGAGCAAGGAATGTCTGTTGGATTAAATTGCATCTACTTCAATGCAAGAGAACTGACAGGTAAGGCCGATGAGTTCAGGACATGGATAGGTACGTTGGACTGGGATATTATAGTCATAACAGAAATATGACTCAGGGAGGGATAGGACTGGCAACTTAATGTATCAGGATACAAGTGCTTTTGGTAGAGGAAGGGGAGTTGCATTTTTGATTAAGGCAAGTATCACTGCAATACTCTAGAGATTAAATAACCGAAGGACCATCCAGTGAGGCTTTGTGGGTGGAGCTAAGAAATACAAAGAGGGTGACGACGTTATTGGGTTGTGCTATAGATGCCCAAATAGTCAATGGAAGTTAGAGGAACAATTGTGCAGGGAGACTGGGGAGACTTGCAGGAGCAATAGGGTTGTCACAGTAGGGGAGTTTAATTTTCCTAACATAGACTGGGATTGCCAGAGCATTAAAGGCTTAGATGAGGTGGAATTTGTTAAGTGCGTTCAGGAAAGTTTTCTCAAGCAGTAAATAGAGAGTCCTACTCGGGAACGTAAAACTTTATCTACTCCTGGGAAATAGGACGGAACAGGTGATAGAGGTGACAAGAGGGGAGCACTTTGGGACCAGTGACCATAGTTCTATTAATTTTAAGATAGTTATGGAGAGGGACAAAACAGGTTCAAGTTCTAAATTGGGGCAAAGCAAATTTTGATGGAATAAACCAGGAGCTCGCAGGGGCTGACTGGAGTAGTTTATTTACAGCCAAAGGGACCTCTGGTAAGTGAGAGGCCTTTAAAAGTTAGATAGCTGGAGTTCAAGGTCTATCTGTTCCTGTGAGGGTGAAGGGCAGGGTTGGCAGGAATAGGGAATGCTGGGTAAAGAGAGATATTGAGGCTTTGACCAGAAAAGGAGGAGGCATGGCTCAAGTCCAGGCAGCTGGGATCAAGGGAATCCCTGGAGGTATATAGAGGAGACAGGAGTTAATTGAAAAAGAAAATCCGGAGGGAGAAAAGGGAGCGTGAGATAGCTTTGGCTGGAGAGATTAGGGTGAATCCAAAGAGGTTATATAAGTATATTGAAGGAAGAAGAATAACTAGAGACAGATTAGGGCTCAAAATGTGTTGCTGGTTAAAGCGCAGCAGGTCAGGCAGCATCCAAGGAACAGGAGATTCGACGTTTCGGGCATAAGCCCTTCATCGAAACGTCGAATCTCCTGTTCCTTGGATGCTGCCTGACCTGCTGCGCTTTAACCAGCAACACATTTTCAGCTCTGATCTCCAACATCTGCAGACCTCACTTTTTACCTACAGAATAGGGCTCGCCACGGACCAAATTGGACATGTATCTGTGGAACCGCAGAAGATAGCAACATCTTAAATGAATATTACTCCTCTGTGTTTACCATGGAGAAAGACATAAAGACTTGGGAACTTGGGGAAGTTAGTGGTGATACCTTGGGGACAGTCCATGCATATGGGCGGCACGGTGGCACAGTGGTTAGCACTGCTGCCTCACAGCGCTTGAGACCCGGGTTCAATTCCCGACTCAGGCGACTGACTGTGGGGAGTTTGCACGTTCTCCCCGTGTCTGCGTGGGTTTCCTCCGGGTGCTCCGGTTTCCTCCCACAGTCCAAAGATGTGCGGGTCAGGTGAATTGGCCATGCTAAATTGCCCGTAGTGTTAGGTAAGGGGTAAATGTAGGGGTATGGGTGGGTTTCGCTTCGGCGGGTCGGTGTGGACTTGTTGGGCCGAAGGGCCTGTTTCCACACTGTAAGTAATCTAATCTAATCTAAAAATCACAGTAGAGGGGGGTGTTGAATGTATTAGATTGTATGAAGGTGGATAAATTTCCTGGTCATGACCAGATATATCAAGGAACACTGCGAGAGGCTAGAGAAGAAATTGCTTGGGCCCTCACTGATATTTTTTCATCATCGTTAGCCATGAATGAGGTTCCAGAAGACTGGAGGGTGGCGAACATTGTCCCATTATACAAGAAGGACTGCAAAGATAAACCTGGAAATTATAGACCAGTAAGCTTAACATCTGTGGTTGGTAAGTTAGTTGAGAAGATTCTGAGTGGTAAGATATACATGCATTTGGAAAGACAGGGTTTGATTAGCAGTAGTCAGCATGACTTTGTGAGTGGGGAATCATGCCTCACAAATTTGTTAGAGCTCTTTGATGAAGTGACCAGGAAGGTTGACAAGAGCAGGGCAGTATACATAGTCTATATGGATGTCAGTAAGGCCTTTAATATGGTAGGCTGCTCTGGAAGGTTAGATTTCATGGAATCCAGGGGGACCTGGCAAATTGGATACACAATTGGTTTGATGGTAGGAAGCAAAGGGTAATAGTGGCAGGATGCTTGTCAGACTGGAGGCCTGTGTTTAGCAGAATGCCTCAGGTGTTGTTGCTGGGCCCATTGCTGTTTGTTATCTATATCAGTGATTTGGATGAGAATGTATAAGGCATGATTAGTAACGTTGCAGATGACACTAAAATAGGCTGTATCATGCACAGTGAGGAACGTTATCAGAAATTGCAGCAGGACCTTGATCAGCCGGGGAAGTGGGCCAAGAAATGGCAAATGGAGCTTAATATAGATAAGTGTGAGGTGTTGGATTTTGGAAAGTCAAATCAAGGTAGGAGTTTCATGGTGAATGGTAGGGCCTTAAGGAGTGTAGTGGAACAGAGAGGGACCTTGGAGTTTAGGTGCACGGAACTGTGAAAGTAGAGTCCCAGGTAGACAGGGCAGTGAAGAAGACTTTTGGCACATTGGCCATCATCAGTCAGGACATTGCATATAGAAGTTGGGAAATTATGTTGCAATTGTACAGGACTTTGTGAGGCCTCACTTGGAGTATTGTGTTCAGTTTTGGTCACCTTGCTGTAGGAAGGATGTTATTAAACTGGAAAGAGTGCAGAAGAAATTTATAAGGACTTTGCCTGGACTCAATGGCCTGAATTAGAGGGAGAGGTTAGACAAGCTAGGATCTCTTTCTTGAGAGCAGAGGAAACCAAGTGGGGATCTTATAGAAGTGTATAAGATCATGGACAGAGTGAATGCACTCAGTCTTTTTCCCAGGGTTGGAGAATTGAGGACTCAAGGGCATCAGTTTGAGGTTTAGGAAAAGAATAAAAGGGAACTTGACAGACAACTATTTTGCACAGAGGATGGTATGCATATAGAATGAGCTTCCAACAGAAGTGGTTGAGGCAGGTACATTAACAACATTTAAAAGGCATTTGGGCAAACACATGCTCAGGAAAGGACTATAAGTATATGGGCTGTGAGGGAAATGGGGTTAGCATGGATGGACATTTTGATCAGCATGGACCAGGCTGGGGGACAAAAGGCCTGTTGTCAGACACTATGACTCACCTACTCATTCATCACACAACACCAGTTTATAGTCCAACAGATTTAATTGGAAGCACACTAGCTTTTAGAGTGACACTCCTTCATCAGGTGATTGTGGAGGGCTCAATCGTAACACAGAATTTATAGCAAAAATTTACAGTGTGATGTAACTGAAATTATACATTGAAAAATTGATTGTCTGTTAAGCCTTTCATCAGTGAGAATACAGTGATAGTTTCACTTCTTTCATGTGTTGTGGTGTTTTTTCTGGTTTTGTGTGATTTTTAACTTTGTACACCCCAGTCCAACACCAGCATCTCCAAATCATTCATCAAATAGTTAGGGTATGGACGGTGTGGGGGAGACAGCTTTGATTAAGGCGAGCAAGATGGAATTAGTTAATTATTTGCATTTAAGATACTGTGCAAGGAAATGTGGGCGAGAAAACATGAGACCTTCTTGTGCCAGTGATGCTCATTTAATGACCCAGTGTAGGCATGATGGACCAAATGGCCTCCTCTGTGCCCAAACACTTCTATGATTCTGTGAAGACAAAACATTTGCAATGTGATGGGGTGAAGATGGTGGAATGGAGTTAATGGAGTTGCTTATCCATCGAGCTGCCACAGATACAATAGGCTGAAAGCTGTCTTCTGAATAGTAACCACTTGACACTTTGTTTGAATCCCAGCGTGGCAGGCTGTGGACGAACAAAGCCTGGGTATCCCACATGAAATTCAGAATGTGAGTTGGTCAGACATGACCTCACATATTATTGGTGCTGACCTCACGCGAGTGGACAGCAACCAACAACAGCTGTGAAACACAGTGAATACTTCCACATTCACTGGCCAAGCTACAGGAGAGCTTTGGGACAGATCCCGAGGGAGTTTTGATCGTATTAAATCTCAGGAAAAGACTTGTCATCAGCCCACTAATTGCCTGATCTTTTCATTTCTGACCAGGCACATCTGCCAGCCGAGTTGAAAGAGAAGCCAGAGCAAGCGTCAGTGCTACTACAGCTGATTGTGCCTGCAAGCTTGATGTTAGATGCTGTGGAAGCTACTTGCTCTGATATCCCAATTGCTATGTCACAGAAACCAGCAAAGTATTCTTACTGCTGAGCATAAAGATGGAATTAGTTTTAGTTATTTTGATCAGTTTTAACAAAGTAATAACCCAAATGTAACTTTCACTTCTAATCTGAATGGCCTTGGGTCTCCCCCAGATTGTTCTATGATTATCCATTGTCCCATTTGCCATCCTCCACCTTCTCTCTGAGTCTTGTGGAGTTGTTAATTGCATCCTGGAGTACAGTCCCAGGCACCTTGGGCCATTGGCCATTTACTTGTTCTAATGTGTGTCTAGTTGCCTGTTCTATCACACTTATATGTCTGCGGTCTTCATGAAGACAGAATGCTCCAGTTTATTTCTCCAATCATTCATGGGAAAAGCAGAAGTTGCTGGCAATGATGACATTTGTTGCCCAATCTCTATTCTTAAAGAATCATCCATATTGCTGTGGGTCTGGAGTCACATTTCAGCCAGACTGGAGGAGGTTTCCTGTAGGATATTATTACAGCCACTGATGGTAGTTTCATGGCACCTTGGCTATTTATTTCAGATGCATTAATGGAACTCCACTGGTATGATGGTGGGGTTTGAACCCGTGACCCCATTTGTCTGGGTCACTGAATTACTAATTCAGTGACATTATCCACGATGTCGCTGCCTCTCCAGTAAAGAGCAATCAAAGACAACCAATGTCATGAAAATAAATGCACATGCAGGATTCATGCCATCAGCTCATCCTTCCGATAAAGGCCACTGTTGATTTCCCTCCCGTTTTCCCCAATTCATTGGCAATGGTAATAATTTGAAAGCCTGATTATAATCCAAGTTTGAGAGGATGTTCAAACATGAAATCTTCCACGTCTTCTTAGGTTCCTTGCATAAATACACAACCTGCTCATTAATGTAAACCATAAGGCAAATTTTCTTTCTGTTCTCTAGCTAGGGCACTGCTATTGTGTTAAAGCTTTTTCAACTAACAAAGAAGAATTCATAATCAAGACAAGCTTCGTATTTATAGATGGTATAGACTCTTCCTGGGTACAAGTTTTGTTCTTGTTCGTGGGATGTGAGCATTGTGGCTCACATTCACTGTTGGGGACGAGCTACTACCTTGACTACGGCTGTACATGTGGTACAGGTACACGTTAGATACTTTCAGCATTTTAACCCAGCAATGAAGACAAATCACTGATACACTTTTGAGTCAGGATAGTGTATAAATTAGAGGCTGGTGGTGATCCTTTGTGTTTATTCTTGAGGTACAGGGGACACAGTCCGGGAAAGTGTTATTCAAGAAATATTTGGAATAAATGTTATGATTCATGGGGTTAAGATTTGTCAGATTGCAGCCTAGGTGCACAACTGGTATTGCAATCAACAATTATTTCCTTACGAATGAAAATCAAACAGCTTCTAAAACAGGGAGTCAATGTCAATTTTACACCCCACAGGGTTTGTGTTAATGAGGGAACAAATGTGGGATGTGTCTTAAACATACACAAATGATTTGCTTGCCAATATTTTCAGCAGCTTGTATGGTAAGAATTTTGTCAGCTCCCTGATTCCTCCTGCAACCTTTCCCAGCTGTGGTGAGGCAGCTGTTGCTGCCAAATCAACAGAGATGGCAAGTCCTTAATCCAGCCACTGGCTGTTTGAAGGGCCTGTGCTATAATCAGAGCAAAGGGTGTGGCATGGGCTGCATTCTGTACTTCTGATTGAATACCACAACTGAGGGCAGATGAACCTGAATTCTTCTCCTGCCCCCAATTACCCTTCCCTTCAGCACTTCATACTGAATGTAGTTGGGAACTAATGACATTTGTGCTATCCATTTGTCAGATGTACTGATGATGTGCTACAAGAAGATTTATTATTGTTCCAGAAATTCATTTTAAAAACACTTAAACCTATGGCTCCAATTAGACTGGGACAGGGCAAAGGGTGATGTAGTTTATTGGGAGATGCATTTCACTTGTGGAGGGGGGGGAACGGGAGTTGACGAGCAACTGAGATTACTCAAATTCTCTCCTGTCCACGTCACTCCACACAGTTTCAGCTATTTGCAGCATTGATAGACATCAAGAACTTGCGTTTGTATAGAGCCTGTAACATAGAGAAACACCCTTCCATTGGGTTTCATCATTGGCAGGAGAAGGAAAGATTGAAACAGTTCAATTCGAGGAAAGTTTAGAAAAGGGTTGTGAAAGTTTGGTGAAAAATGATTCCTTTCTAAGGCTGGAATCAGGAAAGTATAAGAGTGATGTTTCACTATTTATGGTTCACCAAAGGCTAGAGTCTGAGAAATGTTACATTTGGTGAAGATGGATAGGGTGAGAGGAGCTGTGAGCAGAATTACACATAGGAACAAGAACTTTGAAATTATTGTGCTGTGTAGGAACCTGAGAAATATGAGCTGAAGAAAGAGAGTTCAGGCGACAGGTAGGAGGCTAAGAGGAGAGTCAAAAATATGTTATTTTCCCCTGATGTTGGTAGGAGTCTAGAATGCAGGGCCCGAAAGAGTGGTTGAGTCGGAACATTTAAGCAATATTTAGATATTTACTTGGGTTGCCATTGCCTGTGGAATTATGAGCAAAGAGCTGGACAGTAGAATTAATGTAGTCAGATTGTTTTGACTGGCTCAGTGCAATGGGCAGAATGAACCCCTTCAGTGCTATAAACATCTATGAATCTGAGGCCATTCAGCCCATCGTACCTACTCTACCATTCAACTAGATCTTCTACTTCAAAACTAGTTTATTGCACTAGCCCTGTATCCCCGATATTTGTAGCATCTATACATTTATTGATCTCTGTTTTGAATGCACTCAGTGACTGACCCTCCACAGCTAAGGGTCAGTTTAGCATATGAAAGTTATTGAAAGTAAGAGTAAAAGAGAAGTGACTCTGTGAAAGTTATTGGAGCAGTCCCAAGGGGATAGGAATTTCAAAATGGCAATCGGCTGGTGTTAACAAATCCAATGAAAGAGATTTTGAAAATCTTCAACCTTTAGTGGGAAGGTAAAAGTGGAAGCTTAATTAAAGAATAATTTGCAAATTTATAGGGATCAAATCCATAACAAGAATTGGAGTGAAGTGAATGGAGTTGCAAAAAAAAATCTGTTGCTGCACCATATCCTAATTCCTGTTTGATGCTCCTGTCCCTCTCACTCTGCACTGCATTCATGTTGTTATCTGTAACTTCACCCAAATCTTTGAATACTTTACAAGCTAGGACTCAAACCTCCAGCCATTTTGCCTCCATCCTGTAGAATTCTCTTTCTGAAGTCTCTATGATCTGAAGTTGGGCTTGAACCGATTCCGCTAATTAAGCACTTGCAGCAGATAATTGAAAGTCAACACATTCCTTCGGTCCGAGAGAGGCCAGGAGCGGTTGAGGAATATATTCGATGGAGTTTTGAAGGATGTGGGGAGATCTTGTTGAAACTTGCTGAGAGGGGCCTGGATAGTTTCCACTACCAGATGTTTCCACCAGTAGGTGGGATGTGGACTCGAGGGCACAGCGTGAAGGTGAAGGAACAATAGGGATTCCTGTTTAGAACTGAGATGAGGACTTGCTTCAGCCAGAGGGAAGTGAACTGTGGAGGGCTGTGGAGGCCAAGTCATTGCTACAGAGGGCTGTGGAGGCCAAGTCATTGAATGTCTTTATGACAGAGATAGATAGCTTCTTGATTTAATAAGGTGATCAAAAGTTACAGGGAGAAGGCAGGAGAATCGGGTGGAGAAACATATCAGCCATGATCAAGTGGCAGAGGAGACTCAATGGACCAAATGGCTTAATTCTGCTCCTATATCTTATGGTCCAAACAATCACCATTACTAACATGAGCTTTCAGTTCCAGGCTTAATAAGCACACTTAAATTCCACTAGCCACCATGGTGTAATTTGAACCCTAGTCCCCACAGTTTTTAATCTGAGTTTCTGGATTAAGAATCCAGTGAAGTTGCAAGTAAACAACTCCAAAGAGATCAGGAATTTGCCAGTCTCTGACAAACCTGTATTTTGAGATGCACAAAGCCCTTTGCTTTCCCCTTGTTTCTTGTCACCTGGTGGGAGCGCACCCGATCGTTCCTTGACTGGTAACAGCTTTGTGGTTGTATGCAGGTTAGGGATTGGCCAACACACACTAGGCTTCTCGCCTGATCTCAGTCTAGACAACAGGTGAGGCATTATAGTTGGCCTCAGTATCCTGCATGAAACTGGGAAAGAAAGCTTTGTAGGATGTGGGCCAGCACTGTGGCTAGCACTGCTGCCTTGCAGTGCCAGAGACCAGTGTTTTTGTGAAGTTTGTACATTCTCCCTGTATCTGCGTGGGTTTCCTCTGCGTGCGCTGATTTCCTCCCACATTCCAAAGATGTGTAGGTTTGGTGGATTAGCCACAGGAAATGCAAAGCTATTAAATAGGGTCTAGGTGGGATGCTCTTCAGAGGGTCGGTGTGGACTGAATGGGCCGAATGGCCTGATTCCACACTGTTGGGGCTGTGTGATACTCTGTGGATTGTTTTGCTTCTTCTCTACGAATGGCAAAGGGCAGCTTAACGTTCAGAAAAGACAAATAGCCTTCTGAAACTCCTTTTTCTCTTCTGTTCTTTTGTTGAATCCCTCATTCTCGCCTCTAGATTTCATTATTACCACACAGCCCTGGTTAATTTCCTACAATCCATAAACTTGTGCGTGTCCATACTCTGTAGCCTATGTCTTAACTTGCTCCAGACCCTGTTTACCCATCACCTGGTGCACTCTGATCTATACTGGCTCCCACGTGAGCAATGCCTCAGTTTTAACCTTGTTTTCAAATCCCTGCATCACCTCACTCCTGCTTGTTTGCTGATGTCAGTTCCTGCAGCCCATCAATGCTGTCAGATATCTGTGCTCTTCTGAACCCTGACTTCTTGAGTACTTATCATTTACATAAAATCATTTGGATGTGAATGTAGAAGATATGGTTAGTATGTTTGCAGATGGCACCAAAATTGGTAGTGGACAGCGAAGAAAGTTACCTCAGAGTACAACAGAACCTTGATCAGATGGGCCGAGGAGTAGCAGATGGAATTTAATTTAGATAAATGTGAGGTGTTGCATTTTGGAAAGGCAAATCAGGGCAGGACTTAGACAGTAAATGGTCTATGTCAAGATTGGAGTGGTGCTGGAAAAGCACAGCAGGTCAGGCAGCATCCAAGGAGCAGGAAAATCGACGTTTCGGGCAGAAGCCCTTCATCAGGAATGTAAATGGTAGGACCCTGTGGAGAGTTGCCGACCAGAGACCTAGTGGTGCAGATGCATAGTTCCTTGAAAGTGGAGTTACAGGTAAATGGGAAGGTGAAGAAGGCATTTGGCACACTTACCTTCATTAGTCACTGCATTGTGTATAGCAGTTGGGATGCCATGTTCTGGCAGTACAGGACACAGGTGAGGCCACTTTTAGAATACGATGTTCAGTTCTGGTGTCTTTGCGATAGGAAAGATGTTGTTAAACTTGAAAGGGTACAGAAACGATTTACAAGGGTTTTGCCAAGATTGTAGAGGTTGAGCTACCAGGAGAAGCTGAATAGTATGGGGCATTTTTTCCCCTGGAATCGGAGGCCGAGAGGTGGCCTTACAGAGATTTATAAAATCATGAGGATCATGGTGAATAGTCGCAGTCTTTTACCCAGAGGAGGGGAGTCCAAGACTAGGTTTAAGACGAGAGGGCAAAGATTCTAAAGGGACCTAGGGGGCAACTTTTCAGTCTGTGATGGAGGTGAGGGGGGGGCTCAAGCCGCCACAGAAAGTGATGGAAACTTATACAACTATGACATTTAAAAAGCATCTGGATGGTACATGAGTAAGAAGGGTTTAGAGGGACATGAGCCAAATGCTGGCAAATAGGACTAGATCAGTTTAGGATATCTGGTTGAAATGGACCAATTGGACCAAAGGATCTGTTTCCTTCCTTTATAACTTTATCCTGATTTCAGTCACTCCGTCATTAAGGGTTGTGTCTTTTGGCTGCTAAAGGTGAGGTTCATGAAGTTGCTCCCTAACCTCTGTCCCGTCTCTCTACCTCACTTGTCTCTTGTTAAAGGCTGCTTAAAATCTGCCTCTTTGACCAAGTTTTTGCTCATGTGCCAAATCTAACCGTACGTAGATAGGTGCCATCACTTATTTTATCATGCCTCTGTGAAGCAGTAGAACATGCGGTCGTATTGAAGGTGCTAAATACATGAGGAGGAAGTGAGGTCTGCAGATGCTGGAGATCAGAGCTGAAAATGTGTTGCTGGAAAAGCGCAGCAGGTCAGGCAGCATCCAAGGAACAGGAGATTCGACGTTTCGGGCATAAGCCCGAAACGTCGAATCTCCTATTCCTTGGATGCTGCCTGACCTGCTGCGCTTTTCCAGCAACACATTTTCAGCGGTGCTAAATACATACCAACCATAGTTGTTGCTAAATTGAATGGACAAAAATCTTGACTTAAGAGGGTAGCATTCTTTAGGGAACCCTCCTGAAATTTCTGGAGTAGCTTGGACACTGGGAAAAGCCCACATGGATATCTGCGTTCAGTTCACCAGCTGTTAGTGAGACACTGCCCCAGGGATGGAGTCTTCAAAGATTTGCCCTGTTTACTGGGTTGGAGACTGAACAGTGAGCTGCTGCAGGATTGCTGGAATCACTTGTGTTAACACACCAAGGGGGAACAGGAAATGGTTCCACAAAGCAATCAAATTCTCAATAGTGAATGGCACAATACCAACGAGGGCTCAATTGTTGGAATACCTTGCAACTAGACAGTTTCATTCATGACTTTCTGACAGAGATTAGAGGTTTCAGTGCATTCTTGCATGATGCTGTTGCATAGGTATTTGCACCAATCTATAATCATGTTTTCTTCAAATGATGGGGTGTAAGTTATTGAAAAACTTCTTTCAGGCCTCCACTGTGATATTTGTTTGATGGAATTAATAGGGGTGTTCCTTAGCAACACTTCACAATCATGATGAGAATTTTATGAAACAGGACACCATCGGTATTTCAGTTCCAACTTTGGTTCTGGTAAAGAATCAACAGAAGTATCCTAGCAACGTTTATATGCTCCTCCCTATCCCCTACTTTCCTGGTAGAAACTCTTTATGGTCATGCTGCCAGATTCAGCTCTGGGATCAGATGGTCTTGTTTTCATCACAGGTACCTGGAGTTGTGGGCCGTTTAGGACTGAGATGAGCAGAAATGTCTTCACCCGGAGGGTGGTGAACCTATGGAATTCTCTGCCACAGAAAACAGTTGAAGTCAAAACATTGAACATGTCCAAAAAGCAGTTAGTTATAGTTCTTAGAGCTAAAGCAAACAAACGGTATGTGGAGAAAGTGGAAACAGGGTATTGAGTTGGATGATCAGCTACGATCGTATTAAATGGTGCAGCAGACACAAAGGGCCAAATGGCCTCCTCCTGCTCCTGTTTTCGATATCTCCAGTTGAAATAACCTCGATGGCAATCTTCCACTGACTGAATAATTTGGAGGAGGTTTGTGACTTTGTTCTCTCACAAATAGCAGTGATCTATTTATCCGGTATGGTCAGGGCTGCTATAGAAGTCTTCTGTAACTTGGGAGTTATGTGATACAGTGTTCCAAACTGCTTTTCTTCAAAACTCTGGGTTCAATTCCATCAACCATCATAGTGCTGCTCTGTTTTTCAGGTTTTAGTTGGCGGGACATTATATTACAGGACTGTTGCTTAGTGCTGCCATCTGAATTGGTATTGGAGTCAACCATAGGGATCAGGCTTAATCTAACTTTCAGTGGTTAGGAGGGTGTAATGCTAAGCAAGCAATAACGAATGCAGCATTTAAGGCAAGGGAGTGGATGGTGTTAATTGGTAGGGCTCTTGTGTGCACTGGTAGCATCCCTACCTTTGAGTCAGGAGGCCCAAGTTCAAGTCCCACCAGCTCCGGATGTGTGTAATACCATCTCTGAGAAGCTGGAGTGAGAATATTAACAGTATTAACTGAGTCACTTCATGAATCTCTGATAAATGTTTTGCTTCCTTGCTGCAGGTATTGAGAGAGCAGCAATAGAGAAAGCTGGACTGAGTTACAATGGGAGAATGGAACTTCCTCAGCGATCTACTCGATTCCATCAAAAGCCACTCACCTTTGCTGGGTCGCATTTGGCTCCTGCTGATGGTGATTTTCCGAATTCTCGTCCTGGCCACGGTGGGCAGTGACATTTTTGAGGATGAGCAGGAGGAATTTGCCTGCAACACACTGCAGCCAGGCTGCAAACAGGTCTGTTACAACAAGGCCTTTCCTATTTCACCATTCAGGCTCTGGGTGTTCCACATTGTGATTCTGTCTATCCCGACCCTGATATTTGTGGCCTATGCTATGCACCAGTCCTCGAAGGGTGAGAAGGAAGAGAACGTTCGCATCGTCCAGAAGGAAGGGCTGGCTTTTGATCAGCCAAGGATACAGAAATTATACATGATTCAAGTGATTCTCCGCCTGATCATTGAGATTGGCCTCATTATTTCTCAGTTTTTAATATTCGGCTTTACAATCGAACCCCAGTTTCTCTGCATCGGTTTCCCATGTCCTCACACCGTGGACTGTTTTGTTTCCCGTCCTATGGAGAAGACCGTGTTTTTGATGTTCTATTTTGTAGTTGGTGTTCTTTCCGCATTTGTTAGTTTTGTAGAATTGGTCCACGTTTTTCGCAAATTGTTTTACAGGAGGCCACTGAAAGCCTGCGAGCAACAGAATCGGTCAAACAGTGACTATGAGAAAGGTAGGGACTCCCACACAGTGCAGTTAATAGACAAGAGAAGTGCAATCAGCCACAAAACCAGCCATTCTGATATGGAGTCCACTCATAAGAGCAAATCATTAGACAGCAGTAACAGTGCAAGATCTTCACGGTCAAGTACAAAGAAACCCCCTCTTCATATCTAAGAGGAACAGGCGTAGGGTCTGATTGGTCATGGACTGGTATATCAAACAACTTGCAAGCAAAACATAAATGCCAGAGACTGAAAATCTTCAAAAGTTCAAAATCAGGTCTGATCAGAACCTTCTGTGGGTTAACAGAGGCAGAACAAAACTGACTGTTCATTCAATCCCAGTTTCACTCTGTCCTGATGCTTGTGTTATTTTTTGGTTTGCCTAATCGTTGCTATGGTTATTTAAAGGATTGCTGTCAAAACAGTGAAAGTTGTTAAAGTATTCTGGAAATTGACGATTTTTTTTATATAAAGGGCACAGAGAATATTTCCTCAGGGAGTGTGTGTTTAAGTGGGATGTGGGGGTCAGGTTGCGGAAGGGCGGGAGGGTGGTTGGTCGAATCTATAATTCAACTGACTGCAGCAGAACAGATTGGATCTGTGAAGCCACAGACAGTGGGGAAGACAGAAATATGGCTTGTCCCTGTTGGAAAGCAAAGTGATTATTCAATAGGTTGGCAATTTCTTAAATGTGGACAGAAAACACCTTTTGTCTCCTTTTACTATGTTGCCTGATTAAATCTACAAGGTCCTTACTGAAACAGATTGGGGATTAGGAGTAGCCTATTATGGCAAAAACCTATAAACAACACAATATTATCAGTAGCCACTTCATTGATCCAGTAGCTAACATGAATGTGTGAGGGTGCAAATGTCTCCCGATTGAAGTTGGGTCTGGTTAGTTTTAGCTGGGGATTTGCAGGAAGGCATTCAGGGGCCTAGGGCACTGAGTGTGGTACAGTGACTCAGTGGTTAGCATTGCTGCCTCACAGCCTCGGGCGAGTGTGTGGAGTTTGCACATTCTCCCCGTGTCTGTGTGAGTTTCCCTGTGAGCTCCGGTTTCCTCTCACAGTCCAAAGATGTGCAGGCTGGGTGGATTGACCATGGGAAATGCAGGATTACAGGGATAGGGTCTGGGTGGGTTGCTCTTCAGAGGGTTTGTGTGGACAGGTGGGTTGATTCTATGGCTGGCTGTTGAGTCAAGGATCTGGCTCAGAACAGAATTCCCACAGTTGTTGTCCAGGGTTCACACTTGCCTAAGGTTATCACTTTGCTGCAGAGATTCCCTGTCATCTCATGGAATCGACAGTTGATGCTGCTTTCGGTGGCAAAACCACTGAGGGCATTGAGAACAATTTGCATGTTATTAAAAATTTTTATAGAACACTTCTGGTGTTGAGGGAACACAGAAGAGATGGACGATCATATGAACAAACCTTTTGGAATTGACTGAGATACCAAAGAGTGACTAAGGGTCGTGTGCCATGAAACCGAGTAAGCATCATGAGGTGACAATGAAAGCTGAGGGGGAAGGAAATGACAGCGTTATCAGAGAAAAATATAATGCAGTATTCCACAACACTTTTGTAATTAGAGTTGGCTGGTACCAACTTTGTACTGAAATACAACAGTGCTCAAATGTGTAATGATTCCTGGCAGTATTCATTGTCCACTCACTGTAGGAAATGCTTTTGACTGTACATTCTTTTTATGTGATTAAAATAATATTTTTAAACAAACAAAAGTGAAATTTTAAATTGAGCTATCGAGACACATTACCAGAGACTGGCACAAAGCTCACAGTAAACCTTTCCTTCCCAGGAGAAAAAAATCAGCAATACCTCTGTTTACGAGTCATCTTCAGAAATTAAATAATAGTCACCTTAGAGAGAGAGGGAGAGAGATAGGTTATAATGAGAACTGAAAATCAATGCACTGTCTGTTCTCAGTGAGGATGTAACAGCTATGGGTTTGCCGCATGTTCCCGTCAAAAATGTTATTGCAAACAAACAAATTCATGAAACTAAGGAATCCCCGTGGAAGGTAAAAGAGTCAAATCTGAAAAGTGAATTCAGGACTTCTTCCTTTCGCTCCCCATTGTAATGCAGCGCATGTTCCTGCTTGTAAACTTTTAAACATTGCTGTAAGTTACAGGTTCAGCAGCAGTACATGTGGGATGTGTTCACACTGCAAGCCCATGTCGACAGAATGACGCAGTTCTCCCCCGGAAACGACCCATTTGCCTGTGAAATTCAGCTGCCCTTCACACATCCCACTCCTTGGGAGCAGACCATTTGAATGAGGGACTTGACCCTGTGGATCAGGTTTCTAGCACATCTTGCGTCAGAGCTGGACAGAGAATGGAGCACAAATTCATCTCTCTCCTCTCCCCTGCTTCTGGGCTCTCAGAGGTACGGGGGAGCACTGGCAAACTGCTCGCTCAGATTCCCATATCTTTGCACTGTTGTGTTTAATGCAGGAGAGGAGGGGAGTTACTCATTCCTCTCCTCTACCACCTTCCTTCATTCACACGGATGTGTACTGAGGCTCCTTGAGACCAGCAACTCAGTTGACGTGTAGACGAGGTTTTTGAACATCAAGAGAGTCACAGAACTATTACAGTCCAGGAAGAGCTCATCATGCCTACACTCGTTCTTATCCAGTGCCAATCTTTTCCCCATATCCCTACACACTGTAACTAGTTTTTAAAAAAATCCAACGCCCTCTTGAAAGGCTCAATTGAATGTGCCTCCACCACATGACCAGGCAGTGCATTCTAGTCGGTTCTCCAAGAACACGTGAATTGGTTTTAATGCAATTAAAGAAGTTAGACCATTATTTGTTGAACACAAACTTACCTGTATTGGCTATAATGTGATTCTGGCCCCAATGGTTTAAATGGTGCTGCTATTTCGCAATTTTCTTATAATGCTGGATCACTCGGAACAGGACTATCGCGTTATATCAGAACAGACTGTACTCTGAACACATGAATAATGTTTTTCTCTCACATCCTTGCTTCATTTGCACATCACTTGAATTCTATGCCCTCTTACTCTTGTTTCTTTTTACAAGCTTCTCCTTATCTACACTGTCCAGCCCACTCATGGTTTTGTAAACCTCAATCAGATCACCTCTCAGCCTCCTTCTCTCCCGGGAGAACAGTCCCAACTTCTTCAATTTAGCTCCACTAGCTCAAGTTTCTCTTACCTGGAACTATTCCAGGAAATCTGCTTCTGCGCTCAGAACTAAAGGCTGTGCTGCCCTCAGTCCCGTCCACTCCAGACAAGAACAAAATTAAATTGTCACCTTCTGAATATTCAGAGTTGTCTTTTTGTTTAAAACATGGGAATGGATAGAGATTGTGATCAGATTGATCTAATGGATCTTGTATCTGGATCTCATCTTTCCATCATTATGTTGGCTTTACAACAATCTAGTTATATTTTTAACATAATTTTATACATAATTTTAAATGTATTTTTCTACACATCTCTAGTTGTCCAACATGAATTGCTTGTCTTAAAATTGTGAGAATTTTATAATTTAATGTGATTTTTTTTTAACAAACTCTATAATTTAAGGGTATTCTCACTGAAATTACAAGTTAGGGAAAACTGAATTTCTGATTTACAAGCTAGGGAGTTATATATAACCAATCTGAATCCACTGATGATCTTACAAGTTGTACAGGTACAGTTACACCTCCCTTACCACACGCACACACAAAAAATCCTTTGAAATTAAAACAAACATAACAACCCAAAGTAATTAGAACACTTCTCCAAATTGGTTCCCATGAGCTCTCCATCACAGTCTCCTGAAACCACTGCCACAGTTACTAGCTAATGGGTCAGAACGATGTGAGCTAAGTTGGACTGACACTTCCCAGTGCACTACATTGATCAAGATTCACCACAAACAGCAACACAGTTTGCCTTCAGCTGCCTTCATGGGGCGGGGACATTATTCAAAAATGATGTTCTGCCAGGTATCCTGACAACACTTAACCTGCAATCATTCAATCTTTGAAAACTGATGATCAGAGCATTATTTCATGGCTGGGAGTTTGCTCTATGCAAACTAATTGCTACATTCTGTTCATAACAACAGTGGCAACACCCCAAAAAAACTTAATGGACTGTGAAGTGTTTGGAATGTTATAATGTTCCACCTCAAGCTAGATTTCTATGGACTGCAACTCAGCTTTCTCTTTTACTTTTTTAAAACCTACCTCCTTGACCAAGCCAGTTGGCAGAGCATCAGTGTGGATCAGATTAGAATAGCTGAGTGATTGTTTTTTGATGAGCTGAAGAGCATGTACTTTAGACCTCAATGAATTTATTGCTGTCAACAACACAAGGTTTGATCGCCATTCCAGCTTCCACCCTCTAGCCATGGTGCAGGTTGTGGAGGTCTAGTAGATTAGCCTTTGGACAGTGAACTCAAGAAGATAAATTCAACATTGTTGTATTGGCATTGAGCTGAAAATGTGTTGCTGGAAAAGCGCAGCAGGTCAGGCAGCATCCAAGGAACAGGAAATTCGACGTTTCGGGCATAAGCCCTTCTTCAGGCATTGATACTGTTTGAGTCTTACAAATCTGAAAATGTGTTGCTGGTTAAAGCACAGCAGGTTAAGCAGCATCCAAGGAACAGGAAATTCGATGTTTCGGGCCAGAGCCCTTCATCAGGAATGAGGAGAGTGTTCTCCTCATTCCTGATGAAGGGCTCTGGCCCAAAACGTCGAATTTCCTGTTCCTTGGATGCTGCCTAACCTGCTGTGCTTTAACCAGCAACACATTTTCAGCTCTGATCTCCAGCATCTGCAGACCTCACTTTTTACTTGAGTCTTACAAATGTCAAGTAGTCTGAGTGTTGATAAAGCTGGGTTGCTGCCAATTCCTGGTTGCCTTAAATCGTTAGCATTGGGTCTGCTCCTTGAGATGAGATCCCTATATTCAGTGGCAATTTGTACAATAAGTTAGTTCCAGTGACCAAGAGAAAAATGGCAATTCTACACCTGGGTCAGCACTGTGTGACATCACAAAATTACAATGGCTCAGAAAGAGGCCTTTCAGCCCATTGAACCAGCGTCTGCTTTATCACCCAGTGCTAATCTCCTGCCTTTCCCCCATATCCATGTATGCCATTTCTATCCAAATAATCATCCAAAGGCCTCTTGAATGCCTCAATTGAACTTGCCTTCACCACATTTCCGGGCAGTGTCTCACCTGAACATACTCTAGCGACTTCCTAAATGAAAAATAATTTTCTCACATTGCACAATGTGGTGTAAATGTTCCCATGCCTACCTCAAAGGCAGAGATTGCAAGGGTGCGGTATCATCATTTCAGTAGCAATCACTCGCTAACGAGTACAATTGTCCACTTCGGAAATTCTGTGTCACGGGTTCAGTGGGGCCTTGTGTGGCTGATGACCTGCAACTCCGAACACACATTTCTCAGGTGTTTCCGGGAGGTGGAATTGGTCCTTGGTCTGGTGATCACTGGCATTCCTTTCTTCGGTTCCATTTCTTCAATTTCTCTTGCTGACAGGTATTTTCAACTTGTGTTCCTTCAGGGATTTCTTGGGACTTCTTTCACTGGACCACTGGAGGTTTATAAAATCATGAGGGTGAATAGCAAAGGTCTTTTCTCCAGGGCAGGGGAGTTCAAAACTAGAGGGCATAGTTTTAAGATTAAAGGAAAAAGATTTAAAAGGGACCTGAGGGGCAACTTTTTCACACAGGAAGTGGCTGTTTTGTGGATGGAAGGGCCGTAAGAAGTGGTAGATGCAGATACTGTTTCAACATTTAAAAGAGATTTGGACAGGTACATGAATAGGAAAGGTTTAAAGAACAAAGAGAATTACAGCACAGGAACAGGCCCTTCGGCCCTCCAAGCCTGCGCTGATTCAGAGATCCTCTATCTAAACCTGTCGCCTATTTTTTAAGGATCTGTATTCCTCTGCTTCCTGCCCATTCATGTATAAAGAACATTCCTCATGAAGGGCTTTTGCCTGAAACGTCAACTCTCCTGCTCCTCGGATGCTGCTTGACCTGCTGTACTTTTCCAGCAGCACACCGTTAACTCTAATCTCCGGCATCTGCAGTCCTCACTTTTGCCCGAAGAACAAAGAACTCTTTTTGGAGGGATAGAGGCCAAAGGCGAGTGGAACTAGTTTAGTTTGCAATCTTGGTCGGAATGGACGAGCTGATCCAAAGGGTCTGTTTCTATGCTGTTTCCTCTGAATGAGGTGTAAATGTTCCCATGAGGGTCTCCTTCCTGCCTCAGGCCACTGTCTGTGTGGAGTTTGCATGTTTTCCTCGTGTCTGTGTGGGTTTCCTCCGGGTGCTCCGGTTTCCTCCCACAGTCCAAAAATGTGCAGGTCAGGTGAATTGGCCGTGCTAAACTGCCCGTAGTGTTCGGTGCATTAGTCAGGGGTGAATGTAGTGGAATGGGTCTGGATGGGTTGCTCTTCGGAGGGTCGGTGTGGACTTGTTGGGCCGAAGGGCCTGTTTCCACACTGTAGGGAATCTAATCTAATCTACACAGTGACACCTATATGGCATTCGAGTGCCTTCCTTGAGCTGGGCAAAGATGATTTGCTTTGGAGCAGCTTCTATTTAAAAGTTTTTTAAAAAAGCCCTGTCTCCACATTTTAACTGTAGAATGAGCAGGTTATATTTATGCTTACAATTGCAAAGTTGGAAGTTTGCTATGTACTTGTTATATCAAAACAAATCAGGGCACAGCTGCAGAGCTGTCCCTGCAATTCCCCACCTGGATCAAAGTAGATGTTCTGAGGAAGGGTCACTGGACCAGAAATATCAGCTCTTGTTTCTCTCCACGGATACTGCCTGAACTGCTGAGATTTTCCAGCAGCTACTGTTCCTGTCCAGATTTCCAGCATCCACAATTCTGTTTCACATTTTCTGGTGCCTTGTATGCCTGGGGCCCTCTTGTGTTGGAAGCAAGAATTACAGGGGAGCTCTCATTGGAAACGAACCACTGACAACATAAAAATGCTAAAACTTGAACAAAACGACAAGAGCAATTCTTTACGAAGGCGATTATTCAACAGAAATAGCTTCTCACCAAAAGCCATATGAGAAAAATCTACCAGTGTTAAACAAAATACCCTCTGTCAAAATCTGAAGCAAGTTAATACAAAGTAGGAAAACTGGAAATACTCGGCAGGTCAGACAAACTGAAAGGAGGAGGACAGGTTAACACTTATCACCAACTTTGCATGATGGGTCCCACCCAAAATCTTTTTTTTTCTTTCAGCAGCCACATAGGGAGCATTTACAAATATCCACTGAAACCTTCATCTTCAGAATTTATTGCTCTGCCCTCATCAATCCTCTTTGTTACTTCTTCAAAAAACACAATCAAGTTTGTGAGACATGATTCCTCAAGCAGAAAGCCATGTTTACTCTCCCTAGTAAGTCCTTGCCTTTCCAAATACATGAAAATCCAGTCCCTCAGGATTCTCACCAACAACTTGCCCACCACCAACATCAGGCTCACTGATTTATAGTTTCCTGGCTTGTCCTTACCACCTTTGTTAAACAGTGGCACCCTGTTAGCCAACTTCCAGTCTTCTGGCACCTCACTGGTGACTATCGATGATACAAATATCTCAGCAAGAGATCCAACAATCACTTCCCTAGCTTCCCAAAGAATACTAGGGTACACCTGATCAGATCCTGGGGATTTATCCAATTTGTGTTTCAAGACATCCAGCACTTCCTCCTCTGTAATATGGAATGTTGCATGCATTCTGGTCTCCTTCCTATTGGAAAGGTGTTGTGAAACTCGTGCTATAGGGAGAGGCTGGGGCTATTTTTCTTGGAGCGTCAAAGGCTGAGGGGTGACCTCATAGAGGTTTATACAATCATGAGAGGCATGGATAGGTAAATAGACAAAGTATTTTCCCTGGGGTGGGGCAGAGGGGAAAGAGTCTAGAACTAGAGGGCGTAGGTTTAGAAAAGAGGAGAAAGATATAAAAGGGGCCTAAGGGGCAACTTTTTCACACAGAGGGTACTGCATGTGTGGAATGAGCTGACAGAGGAAGTGGTGGAGGCTGGTACAGTTGCAACTTTTAAATAAGGCATCCGGATGGGTTTATGAATAGGAAGGATTCAGAGGGATATGGGCCAAGTGCTGGCAAATGAGACCAGACTATGTTGGCATGGACAAGTTGGACTGGAGGGTCTGTTTCCATGCTGTCCATCTCTATGACTCTAAGCTTCTCTTTATTGCCATTCTAAAAAGTCTTTCCCTTTATTCTAAGGCTATGCCCTCGTGTCATAGTCTCACCTACCAACAGAAATATTTTCCCAACATCTACTCTGTCAAGGCCATTCAGTATTATGTATGTTTCAATTAGATCCCCCTCATCCTTCTAAACTCCGTCGAGTATAAATCCAGAATCCTCAAATGTTGCTCATAAGCTTTTCATTCCTGGGACCATTCTAGTGAACCCCTTCTGAACACGCTCCAGAGCCAGTAATCCTTCCTGAGATATGGGACCCACAACTGCATACAAATGTGGTCTGACCAGAGCCTTGTAGAGCCTCAGAAGTATGTCTCTGTTTTTTTATTCAAGTCCTCTCAAAATAAATGCCATCAATTTGCCTTGCTAACTACTGATTCAACCTGCAAGTTTATCCTGAGAGAACCCTGGAGTACAACTCCCAAGTCTCTTTGCACTTCAGTTTTTTGAGTTTTCTCCCCAGGTTTGATTCCACCCTTGGCGTGGCATTGCACATTCACCCCATGTTTGCGTAGATTTCCTCCCACAATCCAAAGATGTACAGGTTAAATGGATTGGCCATGCTAAATTGTCCGTCGTGTCCAGGTAAGGTGGGCTCACCATGGGGAAAGCAGGGTTATGGAGAAAGGGTAAAAGGCTAGGTCTGAGTGGGATGCTCTTTAAAGGGTCAGCATGGATTTGATGGGCCAAATGGCCCGTTTTCACACAATAGGGATTCTATAAGACCTGCTGAGTTATGTCAACAAGTTTCAGCGTTTGCTTCTATCAACAGTAATACGTTACTTTCCAGAATCTGTGGAATTTTGGAAAATTCAACCAGTACATCTCCTATCTCATTTTCCAACTCTTTTAAGTCCCTTAAGAATTTGTCTGCCCACACCTCCATTCGTTCGTGCAGTACCACACAATAGTTGCTCAGTTGAGATGCAGAAGCAGTTAGAAAATCACATTCTCAAAGGGAGTGGCTATCATCAACAGGAGATGAACAAATGGAAATCCATCAGTTTCACAATAAATTCTACACACTAATGGTCTTCAGGGAAGGTAATGACACAAACGTACATTAAGCATTACAAAACTGTTACAACCGATAAATACCACTGACATTGGAAATTTGAAAAACAGAGAATCAGCTGGGAGGTCACTGAGCTGTATTGTTGGTTGAGTATATCCAACATCTTTTGTTTTCTTTTTATACTTTGTACATCTCAGTCCAACACCGGCGTCTCCAAATCGCGTCTTTTGTTTTGTATTCATTGCACTTACATTGGCACAATCATGGAATTGATCATCAGGTCCTGTGTGGATGGCTACTTCATGACAGTTACCAAAACGCTTTGAGAAGTGGTGGACCACTTCAAGAAAATACCATCTTAAATTGACATTTGACAGGTGCATATGTAAATCTCTAGAAATTGATTCATACTTATCTCTGTGAAAGGTTGCGATAGAAGTTTAGTGTCAGGCATAGTTGAACAGGAAAGTGGATAAGTGATGTGGGTCTTAGTTTGAAGGGTAATTATCTGATGAGGGAGATGCAGTGTCACTTTCTAATCTACAAAAAATGGATACATATCAGAAAATGAAGCGCTATTTGGTCACATTCACAGATAATTCTAAGCTAAGCTGCGAGGAAGGAGAAGTGTGGTGACTGAAGCAGCCAAAAAACTACCAACAGCCTAAACAAAAGTTACAGCCAGACAAATCTTTCCTGGCTGAAATCTGATCCAGCTAATTGTAATAAGCTAGACAATGTCAGAAGGAATGCAAGACACACCTGGGGTAAATAGTGATGTACAATCTGAAAACTCCTGGGAGTGGTTCACGTCTCAACACTTAACATTTCCAGTTAAAACAAAGCAGTCAATGAAGCAAATGGAATACAGTGCTATGTTGTTACATTAGTAACGTGCAACTATAAAACTTTTGATCAGGAGTGGTATAATGTAGGGAAAACCGCAAAGCCAGCGGGATGTGTCATGATGGCAAGACAAGGTACCATTAAAAAGTACAAGTATTTAAAGTAGTCAATTCAGGACCAATGGACTGAATTCATTTCTTTACTCAGGTCAATTCATGTTGGTAACAGTCTTCTGCAGGAGAGAGAAAATCTCTGCACTTATTAAAGGAATAAGATGCTGTGACCAGAGAGCTTGGGACTGTGGGTTTCATTATGATAAAATATGACCTGTTGATTTTCAAATTCCATCCGCAGACCTTCACACCTGGGACTTCCACAGGGTGAAATAGCTTAAAAAAGCATCAACTTAAAATATATTTTCTCTTTAACTATTTGCTGTACCTGTACACTAACATTTTACGACAAGATTATCTCAGAGTACAACAGGACCTTGATCAAATGGGCCAATGGGCTAAGAGTTTAAGTTAGATAAAGGTGAGGTGCTGCACTTTGATAAGACAAACCAGGGCAGAGGTTTTATAGTTATTTTATCTCTCCACCCTGTAGGCACTCTGCCTCTATTCTTGATGAATGGCTTTCGCACGAAACATCGATTTTCCTGTTCCTGGGATGCTGCCTGAACTGCTGTGCTTTTCCAGCACCACTCTAATCTAGACTCTGGTTTCCAGCATCTGCAGTCCTTGTTTTCATAGTTAATGGAAGGGCCCGGGTGTGTTGCTGAGCAAAGAGACTTAGGGGCGTAGGTTCGTAGTTCCTGAGAGTGGAGTCACAGGTAGACTGGGTGATGAAGGCGGCATTTGACATTCTTGCCTTCACTGGTCAGTGCACCGAGTGCAAAACTTGGGAGGTCATGTTGTGGCTGTACAGGACATTGCTGAGGCCACTTTTGGAATGCTGCCTCCAATTCTGGCCTTCTATAGGAAAGATGTTGCCAGGATTTGCCCTGTTGGGGGCAGTACTTGCACACTCTGGAGCTTGGCCACCCATACATCCCAACCTGCACTTTCTGTGACCTTTCACACTGGACTCTGATATCAGGGCCAGTCTCACTGTCATAGAAATCTATAGAACAAAGGCTCTCCAACCCACTGAGTCTGAAATGGTCAAAAACACACAGTCACCCACCTATTCTAATCCCATTTTCCAGTACTTGACCCATAGCAAGTGTACATCTAAATACTTCTTACCCAAACCTACTTCTGATACTTGATCGCACTGAAGTAGAAAAGTTGCATATCATTTCAGGGAATCAACAATTACAGTATAAACAAAGACCATTCTGCATCAATGTAGAATAAATATAACTTTATTCTTTTGCCAGTAGACTTCATGAAAATTTAACAGTAACATCTGCACAGAGAAAGCCTTATTATAGGAAATCTTACTGTACAGTCTGACTTGGTACACTAACACATCCAGGAACAGAACAAGAACTTGCCATAAACAGTGGAGGTGTCAGGTTAATGATCCAACTAAATGTGTAACTGTACCTTTTATTCTGATAAAACCACAGGTGGCTGTTTTACAATAGAAAAATTGTGTAAAATATGACACTGAATTGGGCCACATTGCCACTTACAAACACAGAGACAGATGTGCTGTCACTGGGCTGGGAGGAAGGTGGGGAAGGGACGTGCTGGGAGGAATTCATTCACAAGGTAGAGCAATAAGACAATATCCGTGAACAAGAGGAACGTACAGTGCAGCCAGGGAGGGAAGTTTTCATTCATGATCTCTCACTCACAATGACCCAAAACACTTGCGCCCCATCTGTTCTGGGTCACAATCAGGATTAGGTGTCTTCTTCCCCATGTACATTTCAATGACTGCAAGACTTCATTGGGAAATGTGCCATCTTTTCACTGAGCCTGTTTTCAGCAGTTTCAGATGCTTGGTCTCACATACCATGCACTGAAAATGAACTTGCAATAATAATAATGGCCAGTGAGTGGCACTATTTGCTTAGGTTTGCTAAAGGCAAGTAGACCAAGGCTGAGATTGTGTCGTTCAAACTGAGAGCTAAAACTCCAATAAATATTATATATATATAAAAAAATTAATACTGAGCTGTGAATTCTCCTTTTAAGAAAAACTGAAGCCATTTTGATGGGGAGAATTTGCCCAAAAATAAAATCTGCGTCAAAAAAAACACTTTTAAGCTGAAAAGGCATTAGTTTCGCACCTTTCTATAGCTACTTTCCTGGAATAGGCACCGGACTGTGAGGAAAAAGGTTGAATAGTTGATGCTAACTCTTCATCTGCTACATTCTCCAGAGATTATAGATCGTGAGTAAATTGTTTAATTGGTCTCCAATTTTAGGACACTTCCACTGAAATTGTCAAATGGGATTGTTCAAACCACTTGGTGGAATCTGCAAAGTGTAAATCTGGGTGCACCATAACTCTCCAGTGTGCTGGATAGATGCCAGTGAAGCACAAACAAGATATGGACTGTGTTAAATTTTAGATCAACTGAGCTTCTGATCTTTCTAAAACTAAGGGTGCTTCTGGAGTTAGTACCGAATGCACTGATCTTACACTCTTTGTACTTGGCTGCTGCTACTGTGCTGTGAGTTACCTTGCAGGAGAAGGACCTCTGACTTACATATGCCAGTCACCTCCTTTTGTCTCCCTTTGCTCATCACTATTCAGCCCTGTGGAAAATGGGGGCTTGTGAGTTCTCTTGCATCTGACTGCAACACCCAGGACCAAAACATTTAACCCCACACGCAGAAACCCTGGCCCTGGCACCCAGGCAGAAAAGCGTCTCTTCCTCTATTTCAGTGTCGATTGCTAGTGGTGAGAGGTGCCTTGCTTTAAACTATCAAAAGGAAAAAACCAGCAGCTGGGGGTGTCATTCCTGCTAAATGCACAGCCTCGTTGACAGGTGTCAGTGCGGTCTCCCCCAGTCACATCATTATGCTTTGATGGTCTGCTACACACTGTCTTCATACAAAGCTCAAATTGATCTAAACTTTAAAAAATGCTCTGGCTGAATCTCATCCCAGACCGATAGCCAGCGATTTTATGCAACCTTTTAACCTTCACACCAGCCTTTGCTTCCTCATCCTCCCAGTTTTTGTCTTGTCAAAGTGATTTACGTTCAGTCAAGAACTGAAAAAAATTCCATCATCTGAGACCTCAACATCAGCAGAATAAAAGACCTTGCTCTTTGCTGGAAACAGACTCACATGCTGCAAGACCTTGGACCAGCGAATGGATTTCTAATTTTGACAGAAGGTTGAAGGTCAAAATAATCACCTCAAAACTGATGGAAAAAAAATTCATCAATAACTTGTCCTCCCCACACTCACCCCAATCACTTGGTCTAATCTTTCTCACTGACGAGCCCAGATTGATTGAAAATGGTTTCAGTTTATTTGGCTTGTACTTGTTCAGCCGAATTGTTCCCACAATTTGTTTTGCATTTCATCGGTTGTCTATTACCTTTTTTTCCACACAATACCAGTCAGTTGTGAGCTTTGGTGATTGGCATTAAAGGTCATATAACTAGGTAGGTTTGAAAATTTGAATACAGCAAGAAACAAATATAAAAATCTGCATAAAAAGCACTGGCACCAGAAAAAATGATCACGAAGCTGTTGGATTGTCATTAAAAAAAACTCTACTGGTTCAACTTGAGTCTTTTAGGGAAGGAAACTTGCCACTTTTACCTGGCCTATAGCTGACTCTAGTCCAGCACCAATGTGGATGAGTCTTATCTGTGCTGTGGACCAGCCCATGTCACTCAGACACAGTAAACCTCTAGCAGTGATTTGAGAAAGCAACTCACTGTCCCTTCTCTGCATAATGAGGAGGGGGCAATAATGTTGAGTTATCTCAGAGGCCCCCTCAAGTCTAAAAGAGAGGAAAACAAAACACAATCTTGGTTTTTGCCTTCTTGGAAGAGTGATTTCCCCGACCTCAGTCGACATTTACGAGTTGGTGGGAGAGGTAGAGAGCAGAGGAACGATGAATTTTGAAGGAGTGGTGTTTTGCCTCAGCCCATGACAGCGCACTTGTATCCAGTCAGGCCTGTTTCACTCTTAGAATTGCGTGCACATTCAAACACGGCAGCCTCAAATATCAAAAAAAAAATTCCAATGCGGTTTAAAGCGTTAACTATAACAAGGGTACTGAGAGTCAAACAAAGTGAATTCGAAAGGCGATCGATCATTCCTTTGAATGAACCATCAGAACACCCTGAGCACTATGCTGGTCAATGGTCACAGTACACCATGGTCATATCCTGAGAAACTCAAAGTCCTTTTTTTGCCAGTGACACTGCTGAATGTGACTGAATCTCCTGTGTAAACTGCAGTCAAATTAATTCACCGATAACTTCCCAGGTCGGTGTACATGATCAGTGAGGACGAGGAAGCGTTTAGTTGACAAGATATGCTCCTCACCTCCACTGATGTACTTCAAAACAACCGGAGTTGGCACACAATCTCAGAATCCAGTCAATTAAAGCCAAAGGAGGCAGGGTCCTTGTTAACCAGCAGCCTGTGCTGTAAACTACGACTCACTTTCGGCCCTAGAATGGGAAAGGGCACCATCTTTGCCAATAAACTCTAATTTGCAGCGAGGGGCGCGAGGTGGGACCCTAGTATGTTAGTGCACATGCACAGATAGCTCCCCGGCTATGCAGCGGCCTGCGCACAATATTGCAGATCTACACGGTACTTCAGAGCTGTGCTTACCCTCAGAAATAATGTGCTTAAAATGAACGTCCAATTAACAAAAGCATAAAAGTAAAGTTTGGAAACCTGTTGTGAGTACATTAAACAGAACAGCATATTTACAGACATCCCTAGCGGAACCTTGTTACCTTCATTATCTTCCATCTTGAATGCAACTCATTTCAAAAATGTGATGACATCATCATGCTTTTCCTTCCTCCTCTGGTAAATTCCATCTAACAGTTCACAAAAATAATTCATGAAATGTTTCATTCGTATAAACTTTTTTTTGTTTGAATTCCTTGTTTTTTTGGATGCTACTGGATTTTCTGCTGGTGAGCCAGTCTATCAGCTAGTATTTATATAAGATTATGAAAGATAAACAAAAGGAGAGGAAAAATATTTCAAAAAAAAATTAACACAAATGGTCCTTATAGTTCTCTCCTAGCGTTAAATCAAAGCGTGGTCTAAAACCAGAAGCTGAAGGCTTGCAATGTGGAACAGAGTCTGCTTCAAGAATGGTGATTCCTATTTTTAAGAGGGACGGGGAAGGCATGGGTGTATAACTGAGTGCATGTGTGTGGAAATGTGTGCACGTGTGCATGTGTGTGTCTATGTGGGTTTTTTTTCCTCAGCTGTTCACACAGCCTTGAATTCAGCGTCCATCTCAGTTATGCACGTTTGAAAGAGCTTCCAGCGTGGTTATGCACAGTGTGTAAGCTCCAACTCAGTCCGAAACGCCTTCCACAAGCTGCAGAGTACGTGGCAAACAATACTGTGGCTCTCCTGTGAACATTTCACCCTCACGCCAAGCGTCCATGTGAGTGACAGTCTAACTCACTTGCTCCTTCTCTGGAAGCTATGGTGACTGAGTGTTTGGACTGCTGCTGGCAGAGCTCGGGGACATGCTCGGGCTGCTGCATGCACGCGCAGCACTGCCTTTACTGCAAGGTGAGGAGGAAGGATCAATTCCGTCAGAATTCTCCAGCATTTCCTGAATGAGCGGTGGCATGGATCCAGGGATCTCCATTTTGAGGGTGATGACCCGCTCAGCTCCTAGGAACAAAGGAGAGAGAGAGAGAGAGAGAGAAAAAACACATGCAACCATGAGACAAAGAAATGGAGAAAAAAAGGTTTGCAGTGACGCTTGAGCAATTTATTACCACATATCAGAGGCTGGCACTGACAATGTTGGGGGACTCCATCAAAGCACAGGGTTCTCCAAAAATATGCAGGTTAGGTGGATGTTAAATTGCCCATAGTATCCAGAGATGTGATTAGCTGGATTAGCCATGGAAATGCAGGGTTACAGGGTGAGGGTAGTGGGGGTGGGATGCTATTCACAGGGTCGATGTGGCTTTGATGGGCTGAATGGCCTGCCTCCACATTGTAGGGATCCTATGTTTGTAAATGGGGTACCAATAATTTGGAGTGGCCTAATGGTTTTGTCACTGGTCTAGTACAAGGGTCCAGACAAATGTTTTGAAAAATGGGTTTGAATTCCACCATGACGGATGGAGAAATTTAAATTCAATAAAAATTGGAGTTAAAAAGTTGACCGAATGGTGACCATGTAACCACTGTCAATTGTCATTTTAAAAAAATCTCATCCAGTTCATTCAGGTCCTTTAGGGAAGGGAACCTCTCACTTTCACCTGGTCTGGTCTACATATGACTCTAGACCTCCCCATCAATGAGGGTGACACTTCCCTCTAGGCCTAACCAGTGATGTCCACATCCTGTGAACAAATAAAGAAAATTTTTGCCACCTGTTTCATTGCAATTTGTGATCATCATAATAATGAGTAATAATTTTCATTCAGTAGTCTTCATAATTTAATTTTCCTTTCCTTTAATTTATAAATTAGTATGATGTTCTTTATGTCAAAGAGGTTTGATATACGTAACTGGTTATTATTGATGATAGTGGGTGATGTTAAGTGTTGCATCCAAACACTGTGCGAGAGAAGCAGGGATCGAGTTTCCAATCAGGCTTGCAATGGGGCTCGGCTTTATTAACAGTACCTGCGGTGCTGATGTTACTGGATGGGTCGGCACATGTTTTTGGACAGAGTGCCTTATCCAGCCATTCCGGACGACAGTTAAAAGTCAACTGCAGTGCTGTTGGGCTGAAATCACATGTACTCCGGTCTGGATAAGGACAGCAGACTTCCTTCACTAAAGGATATTAGTGAACCAGACAGGTTTTTACAACAATTGATCTTGTTTCATAGCTGCCACTATGGAGACCATTTTCCATCTCCAAGCTTTGTGAATTTAAATTCTGTCAGCTGCCATGGGTCAATGTGAACCCATGTCCAGAGAACCATAACTGAGGCCTCTGGATGACTAGCCCAGTGACATCATCATGACACCACTATCTCCTCCATTACACATAATTGGGGCAGTATCCTGTAACTGTGCATTGCTCAGATTCAGGTGCTGCTCATGTGGCGGCATGGGACGTCTTTAAGGGTGCTTTACACAAAGTGAGAAGTCAATTTTAAAGAATACAGCCATTTAAAGATTTATGACCTGAGGGTATGAAATAATATCAGCCTTTCACAGCCTCCAAGTGGTATTAATGTATACTTGGAATGAAGACTGATGGTTAACATCTTCTATTGCCTCTCCATGCCAGCCATAGTGCAACCAAACAGCATCCTCTTCTCATGCTGTATAAATTGGTGCTCCCTTTCCAAGCTTGTTTCTTGTGTGTCAATCCTGTCGACTGCAAGACAAAGCTCTGATTTTAGTTATTCTGTGATGCCTTGCATTTAGCAATATTCTGAACTTGATCAGACACGTCAGGGAGGAGACTAAATCTGCAATCAGTTGATGCACAGCATCTGGTATAATGCAATGGCTGAGAAATGGGTGGCCTTATTCTCACTGAACTACAATGATTTTGTTAGGCCCCCCCTCCCAGTGACGCGCTTCTCAGTCCTGATGAGATTGTCATGGTACCCTTCTATGTTGTTGTGGTTGTGTTTCTCAATGGCCTCCAACACACTCACCTTTGGCACTGATGCTGCGCAGATCTGTAATCTTCATCAGCATTTTCGGGAACATGTGTGGCTTGTTTGGCCTCCTTTTCCTCACATAGATCTTTAGAGCTTCTAACAATGGTTCCTGCAGCTTGTCCACTTTCTCTGGCTCCTCCAGGTCCTGACGGTCTACAAAATAAAAGCACATTACTATCAGCAAGTGTTATATTCCCAAATGCTTCAGTCAACCTCTCACAATCAGTATGTTTAACATGGACAGAGCATGCAGCAGTTGTGACAGTACTGTACTTCCTAAAGGAGAAAGTGAGGACTGCAGATGCTGGAGATCAGAGTCGGGAGTGCGGTGCTGGAAAAGCACAGCAAGTCAGGCAGCATCCGAGGAGCAGGGGAGTCGACATTTCGGGCATAAGGCCTTCATCGGGAATCCTGAAGGGCTTTTACCCGAAACTTCGACTCTACTGCTCCTTGGATGCTGCCTGACCTGCTGTGCTTTTCCAGCACCACACTCTGTACTTCCTGAATCTTAACTTGCGCTTGGCCTCATTTGTCAATGAATTGGTTGCTTGTCAGTCGACACTGGCTCCCAGTCTGGCATATGCCAAATTTCGAAATGTCACCTTTGTTTCCAAATCTACCAATGAGGTTCTTCCTCGATCTCTCTCACCTCTATCAGACTCAGAACCCTCTGTGATCCGCTGCTGTAGTTCTGAGTCCTTATATATTCCTGAATCTGTCTATTACACAACTGACTGCCTTTCTCTCCTTTTCTTAAGTTGTTTTTTAATGTCTGCCTTTTTGAATAAAAGCTTTGTCACCTGCTCCAATATTTCCATGAACAGAATGCAGGCACCAAGGACAGTGGTATGATAAAGGTTAACCCTAATGATTAATTTAGATGCATTTCTGGTTAAACTGGACAACCAATGGGAAAGAAGGATGCAAAAGAAGCTGGGAATTAGATTAGATTACTTACAATATGGAAACAGGCCCTTCGGCCCAACAAGTCCACAATGACCCGCCGAAGCGCAACCCACCCATACCCCTACATTTACCCCTTATCTAACACTACGGGCAATTTAGCATGGCAAATTCACATGACCCGCACATCTTTGGATTGTGGGAGGAAACCGGAGCACCCGGAGGATACCCACGCAGACACGGGGAGAACGTACAAACTCCACACAGTTAGTCGCTTGAGGGGGAATTGAACTCGGGTCTCTGGCGCTGTAAGGCAGCAGTGCTAACCACTGTGCTACCATGCCGCCCACTATAGAGGGCTAAAATGGTAGAGTGAGATAAAGACAGATCAGAGGAGCTAGAGTTGAGAATAAATGCCAATGAGCTTATAAAAGTATATAAAATCATGAAGGGCACAGATTTTCAAGA
Source organism: Hemiscyllium ocellatum (assembly GCF_020745735.1). Classification (NCBI taxonomy): domain Eukaryota; kingdom Metazoa; phylum Chordata; class Chondrichthyes; order Orectolobiformes; family Hemiscylliidae; genus Hemiscyllium; species Hemiscyllium ocellatum. Next base: position 40,196,961 of record NC_083432.1, on the reverse strand, counting down.
TGAGAGGAGAAAGCTTTAAAAAGGACATGAGGGGCGGCCTCTTTACACTGACAGTGGTTTATGTATGGAATGAACTGCCAGAGGAAGTGGTGGATACAAGTACAGTTATAACATTTAAAAGATATTTGGATAAGTACATGAATAAGAAAGGTTTGGAGGGATATGAGCCAAGTGCAGGCAGGTGGGACTAGATTGGGTTGGGATATCTGGTCGGCATGGACGGGTTGGACCGAAGGGTCTGTTTTCGTGCTGTATGACTCCATGATTACTCAGCAGGGGTGTGCATCATGACCAAGGCCAATTCTGTTCTCATCTGCTATGCACATACACCTGCCTGTTCCAACAGGGCGTTACAAACATTGAGAAATCCATGCTGATTTTTCAGTTGTCTTATCTATAAGTTGTGAAAAGCAATTTTACCTCTTCATAGGCCATTTCAGCACTTATTGGGAATTGGACAAGACATTTTGGGGTGTATAAGCGAGGGAATGAGGCAGTGTGGAATTCAACAGCTTTCCTAAAATTTCTAAAAGACAGCAATACTCCTTTAGGAGTCGACAAAACTTCAGTTTTCACTATGAACAGATTTAGGGAGAATTTTGCAGGTGCCCTCCAAAGAGAACAGTCAAAAACTCAAATCAAATTACAGACAGTTATATATTTCACAAACTTTTATTCTTATAAACTAACCGCTGCTTGCAAACAGAATTCCATGACAATACCCTTGCAGTAACTATTTCAAGGTCAGTCCCTGATGAAAGACATGAACCCACAGGGATTTGAATGGAGAATGTGTTTATGCTTTGTTCCCTATCATCTACTTTGCAGTCTGTAACGTGTGAATTATATTTAAAACATTGACAGATCGAATTTAATGTGGCGAAATGTTATTCACATTCGTAGGAAGAGGAGGAAAAAAAAGTGTTTAAAATGGGGAGACATTATTGAATATTACTGTCCAGGGATTACGACAATCTTATCCACGAATATCAGAATGTTAACATATGGTAAAGCCAATAAGTAGGAGGACAAATTGGTTCACATATGGAATGAACTGACAGAGGAAGACGCAGGTATAGTTACAATATTTAAAATACATTTAGACAGGTACATGAATAGGAAAGGTTTAGAGGAATATAGGCCAAATGCAGGCAAATGGGACTAATATTGTTTGGGAAACTTGGTTGGTATGGACATGTTGGACCAAAGGGTTTGTTTCCATGCTGCATAATTCTATGACTCGAATAGCCATGAGTCCGAAAGGAGACTATTGTCTCATGTGCCTGGACCGGATTCAAAGCCAAATCCCAGTAGTTTAAAGGATAGTGTTCAAAGAATATGTGTTGGATAGTCCTCCCGGCAGATGCATAACAATCTTTCATGTGTGTCCCATACCCTCTGGGCAACCTGATTCAGATGCAAGCTGTATCTTACATACACTCCTTCTTCACCACCACCCCCTCCCCACCTCCTTTAAGTTCTCACCAACCATTTTCATTTCTCTTTTGAAAGACATTCACTCCTTCAAGGGTAATTTTTAAAGTATCAATGATTCTTCTAGCGCTTTACCTAAGTTGTCATTCTGAATATAGACCATGAAGAGCAGCAACCTGATAACTGGAGGAAACTGAACAGTGAACCTTGATGCTTTATCACCCACCGCCTGACTCCATGGCAGTAATCAGGAGCAGGAGCAGGAGCTCAGATTGACTTTTGGTTCATTAACCCAGAGGTATCATTTGAGGTCTGGAGCTATATCTTGACTCTTGCCCCAAGGCTACATATAGGAAATAAGTTTAATTTATACAGAGGCTTAAAATAATGTCTCTTAGTATACCCAGAGTTGTAGAAAAATAGAGGATTGATTCTAGAAGATGAAATGAATAGATGAAATAGGAGGAGTAGATCATATGGGTCAAGGAACCTGCTCCCTGATCCCAAAGGATCAGGTGTCTGTCCATGTCATATTTAGATCTACTCAATGATAAACCATCCACAACACTGTACAATAGAGAATTCAAATGATTTAAAACACGCAGTGAAGAATTTTCTCCTCACTCCTTTAAATGACCACCTCCTTATTCTTGGAACCAAAAGTCCTGCTGTCCTCTGGCCATTCTACATTCGGGCAGAGGAAACAACTTCCCAGGGTTAACCCAGTCAAGCCCTTTCAGAATCTCATACATTTCAATGAAACCATCTCTCAATCTTCTAAACTTCAAAGAATTTAGGTCTAACTTACTAAACCTCTCATCCTAGGACAACCTTCTCAACCTGGGAACCATTTCAGTGAATCTCCACTGTCCCACCTCCAATGCAAGTACATCTTCCTTAAATATGAAAACCAAAATGGAGTGTAGCCCCATGGCAACAATGAGATGAATGACCAGTCAATTTGTTTCGCATGTTGATGAATTGCCCCACGTCACTGGGAACAAGCCTTTCACCTTCAGAAATCTGTACATCCATCTTAACTATAGAATGCTGACCTCTTGCAGCTCATCTGAGGGCCTCACTTCCACAAATGCAGAAATACCTGCAAGTGTCAGGTTAGATTCTACTCTCAAACCATAGAGTGGGATTTTAACGCACAACCCTCTGAGCTGACAAGGCTACCAATTGAGCCATAAAAGAGGTAAAAGGGTTAATATTTATTCATGACAAGTTTTGTTTTAATTTCTATTTGTAGAGTTGCTTACATTTTGTTGACTGTGTTTCCCTTTAGTTAGTTAAATACCTGCCAACAGATGAAATGTCAATTTATGTTCTAATAAAGCCATATGTTACAAACACCAGAGGGGGACATATGCCTATAGTAATTCTCTCCTATGTTAAACAAAACTTGTTGAGAGAGGCTATTTTTCCAACCACCAATCCACGTTATGAAACCACCAGTTCATGGATTTATATGATTGGTTAGCAAATAAATCCTGACTGTTACCCCTCTGCTGACTACCAACTGGACCAAATTGCTCATGTAGCCATGAAAAGGTAATCTTTTGTTCAAATCAGGATGTTAGCATTACACTTTGATTGTATCTCATTGCTGTACCTCTGAAGTCCTGCAGACAGCATTTAGATGGAACAAAGTAAATTTGAAGCAAAACCTCAGGGACCAGATTTAAAAAAAAACAAGGCTGTGTCGTATTTTGATCTTCAAACGGAATTCACCAGTGCCAGACCAGCTTTCCCTGCCTCCACTTTTTTATTGCAGGAGTTCATCTCTTTTACAATGCAAGTAGACACCTCAATGCAGGGGAGGAAACAGTGAGCAAATTAACACGGCACTGTCAAGCCAATTTGCTCAGTTTCTGGTAGCATATTCTTCCACCAACAGCAAAGGATTTACTCCTCCACTGATTGCTGACGTCATCAAACAAAAGAACACTGTTAAAAACAGAACACCAAGCCCTACTTCCCAATGTGTGCACTGTTTTAGTTTTTAAAATTCAGCTGTCCTATTGTAACAATTACACTTTGCCTTTCTGGTATTTCCCCTCGTTGCCATTGCCTTTCAGTGTCCTCTGTTGATTGTGTTGACCATGCCAGCAATACGTCCCCCTGAGCAGATATCTCTAAGTCATGGAGTTGTTAACATGTGATTCAAAGTGAAGAGGTGTGGAATCCAAATTTTCTACACATCTGGTATCAAACAGAGGCTTTCCAGCAGGAATTCTGGATAGCAGGAACCTTGGCTGATTTTCTTCTCCTGAAACCCAGGATAATTGAGAGCAACTGCAGCATCCCCAAGCCCAACTTTAGTCAAGATCAGCTAAATGAGTGTAGACAGAAGATTAAACTTTCTGCTGTACGTGGCTCAGCAACTCTATGAATAAACATGCATATCTGTTACAAATGTTAAACTCTCTTGCTTTTAGTCTAATAATCCTTTTTTAAAAATCCTTTTTGTCTAATAATCCTTTTTTAAAAAAACTACCAATCTGTACACCTTAACTTTTGGAAGAATTCTAGAGCATTATTAAAGTTACAGTATTTGCCTAAAGCAGGTTAGGCTGATAAACAAAACTGATTGAAGATAAAGAATTAGTTTAAGTCATTTAATATTCAACAGAACTGAAATATTTCTAAGTCTGAAACAAATCAAACTTCAAAAGGTAGACAGCAGCCAATGCTTGTTAATCACTGTTTAATGGCACACCCTCAATAACCTGAGCAATGGGCTCCCAGCTGATTTATTAGTTGGAAGATATGTTTGGTGGGATGCGGATTGTTTTGGTGTTTGCTGCATTTCTCTGTAGTAGGGTGAGCAGTATGTTCCTTCAAGGATGTAGTGAAGCTAAATGTGACTGTGTTCCTCAAAGTGCAGTAGGGTTAGATAGAGTCATAGAGCCATACATCATGGAAACAGACCCTTCGGTCCATGGTAACCAGATATCCTAAACAAATCTAGTTCTGTTTTCCAGCATTTGGCTCACACCCTTTTAAACACTTCCAATTCATATACCCATTCAGATGCCTTTTAAATGCTGTAATTGTACCAACCTTCACCACTCCCTCTGGCAGCTCATTCCAAAGGACCACCCTCTGCATGAAGAAAATGCCCCTTAGGTCCCTTTTAAATCCTTCCCTTCTCACCTTAATCCTATGCTCTCTAGTTTTTGAATCCCCACCCCGGGGAAAAGACCCTGTCTATTTACCCTATCCATGCCCCCTATAATTTTCTAAATCTCTATAAGATTACCCCTCAGCCTCTGATGCTTCAGGGAACATAGCCCCATTTTATTCAGCCTCCCCCTATAACTCAAATCCTCCAACCCTGGCAACATCCTTGTAAATCCTTTCGGAATCCTTTCAAGTTTCGCAACATCCTATCTATAGCATGTGATGTTTTGTTTCTGTAGTATGTGATGAGATTGGAGATGGCTGTGTTACTTGGTAGAGTGAAGCTATAAAAATGTAAGAACTAGAAGCAGGGGAAGGGTGCTCAGCCCTTTGAACCCCCTCATTTGAGATCATGGCTGATCCTCTACTTCACCAACATATTCCTGCACTACCCCCACATCTCTTGGTGTTTTTAATATGTAGAAGTCTGTTAGTCTCAGTCTTGAACATACTCAACAACTGAGTCTCCACATGGCCTGGGAGAGAGAATGCCAAAGATTCACCACCTCAAATAGCCTGCCTATCATTCTGAGACTGGGCCTGGTTTTATATCCTCAAGGGAGAGGAAACATACTTCTTGCATCTACTTGTCAGTCCATGTCAGAATTTTATACGTTTTAATGAGATCATATATAATTCTTCTACACTCCAGAGAATAACCATGCAATTTATTTAATTTTTTTGCTCATATGACAATCTGTCTATCTCAAGAATTAGTTTGATGAACATTCATTGCATTCTCTCTACGACAAGAATGTCCTTTCAACGGTAAAGAAGTCAAAACAGCACATAATGCCCTAGGGAGTGGTTTCAACAAGGCTTTATACTATCATAGTAAGATATTTTTACTCCTATAATCAAGTTGTCTTCTATAAAAGGTCAACATGTTATTTTCCTTCTTAATTGCTTGTTGTATTTGCACGCTAACTTGCAGTGACTCATGAACAAGGACAATCAAATCTCTTTGAAGTCCAACACATCTGGGCTTCTCATCATTTAAGAAATACTCAGCATTTCTGTGTTCCCTACCAAAACCTCTCAAAGATAACCTCACATTTCTTCACATTGTATTCCACCTGTCAAATCTGGCCCACTTATTGCCTCTCCAAATCATCTTGAAATATCTTTGCATCTTATGATAACTCACATCCCCACTTAGACTGGAGTGGAGATGAAAGGTTGTGTGTGAGCGGAACTTGTATGTATTGGACAGGGTCCAGTAATAGCATGGACAGAAGATGCCTGTCCTTCAAAGGTTTAGTGGGGAGAGGAGGCAGCAACTGCAAATGTGTTGCTGGTCAAAGCACAGCAGGCCAGGCAGCATCTCAGGAATAGAGAATTCGACGTTTCGGATTCCTGATGAAGGGCTTATGCTCGAAACGTCGAATTCTCTATTCCTGAGATGCTGCCTGGCCTGCTGTGCTTTGACCAGCAACACATTTGCAGCTGTGATCTCCAGCATCTGCAGACCTCATTTTTTACTTAGAGGAGGCAGCAATGCTCTTTTGGGCTGGGAGAAGGTGCTATCATTTTGGTGTAATGAAGAGGAACAAATCCCTGTACCTGATGGGAAATCCCTCAACCCCAGTGTACAATATCTCAGGCAAGTAACACAACTCATCCTCAGTTCAGGTGAATATGGCCTACTTTGAGATTTTTTTGCTTACCACATCTGCCATCCTATCTTTTGTAAGATTTCTGATGCTGGAAAAGCATCAAGGAAATGTGGGCATTAATTAAGTTGTTAGGTTAGCCTCCGGTCTACAGCTTAAACATTGAGGATTCCTTATATCGTAAGATAAAGAATTTGCTTCAAGTGAGCAACATCTTAGCTGAAGAGTTTGCTGTAAATTATAACTTTCTATTTAACAAAGCTGAAACATTTCCAAGGCAGTCTTTACTGGCAGTGCTGTAATTTATTTCTATAAAAAGTTATTTTTCTATTATAGCAAAAACTTCACAGACAGCTAATATTTTCTTAAGAAAAGTACTGCTTTGTTTTAACCATCACTAGATTTTTTTTTAAATGATAATGTAATTTAGAATCTTCTCTAATGGTTAAGGGCAGTGCTCTGAAAAAATCAGCAAGTCAAAGGTCCAATTTCTGATCTTTGTTGAGTTTGGGGTATCAGCAGTATGCATTGCTACATTTTGCATTGGCTTTCCTGAGCTTAGGGAGGAGAAATAGCAGCCCACTCCAGCTAGCAACGTCATCTGAAAGTGTGTATGTCTAGACAGAGTGAAAGAGTGGGCATAGTATTTTACTATGGTCTCCAGAACACTGGCAAAGAGTGCATCAACACTCACTGTCTAAACACGTGTAATTAACATTTGGACAAGATATCAAAAGACATAAACAGAGTTTGAGTCTCAATCAGGGTTAATACTTTCCAGGAAAATGGGAATGAAGCTGCCTAAAATGATTCAAAAATTAGTAAACTGGATATTGCTGGAAGAGAGAGCTATTGTATCAGGACAAATGCTAGAATGCCAAATTTCAAATGATTACAGTTTCTGTTGTAGGAAGAAACAGTAATGATGGTTGGCAAGTCAACTCTGATGAGCTGAAGCTATGTCATGATTAAAACAAAATGAACTTTAGGTTTCCCAAACTCCTCGGTAACCCCAAAAACCAATGTAAAACTTGACAATATTCATTTTGTTTGAAAAAAACAGCTACCTGCTAATGAACATATGTCACTTCTGGCAAAGGTATATTTAGTTCTGTACTACACAGAAACTGGTAACTTTTCTTATATACCCGTTCTACCTTTTAGTAAGATTGCCACTGACTTGTGACTTAATTCAGTAAACCTAAATACCCATAGTTACAAATGTTTTATCTCAGGTTTAAAATTAATAGCTGATAGTCACCATTTGCTGAAGAAAGTTTCAAATTTCTAGCAACCTTTGTATGAAGTGGTGTTTCTTAACTTCACTCCTGAAAGGCCAGACTTGAATTTTTCACCAATGTTGCTCTTAAATCAGACTCCCTAACATTTGGAAATAGTTTCTACCTTTCCAATCTTGCAAATTTAGATCAAATCATCAATTAACCTTCTAAATTCTAACCATATATTATGTAAACTTTCCTCACCATTTAATTTTTGGCATCCAGATAAGATTCTAGTAAATCTTTATTGCATTCCCTCAAGGTTCTCCTTCGCCAATAACATTTTTGAAACATTATCAATAAATTATTATATCTGTGTAATTAACCAGTTTACCGTATATTACTGTGATTACAGACCTGTTAAACAATCATGGTATTATTTTACAACATTGCAGCTCTCTTACACGTTTAGTGCTGGCTTACAGTGGACTTAAAGTGAAGTGTTGGATTAAATTAGAACAAACAAATTAGTGCAACAGCCCATTTGTCATGAGTGCTCTTTTTCCTTACATGTTTTTTATTTTACATTTTTATTTTATTTTACATTTTTGTTTTCATTACAATGTTGAAGGCTGAATAATTTCCTACTTCTTGCAAGAACAGGATTTAAATACTTTGTCAAATGCTGGCCAACAGGCTGAGATTTTTTCAACATATTGCGTTTACATTTTCAGCATTCTAATATTAGGTGTCACAATTATGAATGGAGAAGTGAAGTTGCTATAGTAGAAGAGTGAGGGAGATCACTAATTTAAAATAGTCACTGATAGTGATGGAGGAGGTCAGGAAAATGGTTTTATGCAGAAGGTAACTGTGGCAAAGAATACTTTGCTGCAGCGTCATTGAGGCAGATACATTTTTATGGAATTATTTAATTATTTGAAGCAGAGATGGATAGAAGGCTATGAGGAGAGAACAGGGCAGTTGAATTTGTTTCAGATCATAGTATTCGAGCAAAACTCAGTTTTGATTTCATGAGCTACACAGCCTTCTCTGTAATAAGCAGGTAGGGAAAACAAAGAGACGTGATCGGGACGATGGCAGGGAGGAACAGCTTCAGAGGGAATGAAACAGATTAGAACGAGATGTAGAGAGAATGTTTGAGAGAAACAGTGAGGAAAAAGCAGGGAATGGGATAAAAGGACAGAAAGTTTGAGAGTTTAGGGAGCAATGAAAATGTGGGAGTGGGAAGCAAAGTTTGATGAGGAGAGAGCTGGGTGAAGGGAGGGTAGGGGACTGGGAAGGAAAGTTTGAGAGAGGAAGAAGGGTGAGGGTAGGAACAGAAAATGATGTACAGTAGAGTTCAGAGATAAGTCAAAGACATTCACTTGCTCAGGATCTCCTTACTTTTACCAAAGCTTGGAAATGACTTCAAAGTAGCTTTCCAATCCTTTTCATATAGTTTGCTGAAAGAAACTTTTGAATAATTCTGACTATTATCTGTTACTTCTGACAGTCACAACCACAAATGTTCTATTAATTCTTTAATTTATTTATTTCCTTAAGCCATACCATGGCAGAAATGTTACCCTAGCCCATATCAATCTATGGGTACACTTGATTTCAAACAGTGGGCATTTAAACAAGTGTCTTAAGCTGACCTTTCCCCTTTTATGTAACACACATCAAATTCCTGCCAACAGGATAGGATTCCAATATATTCCTCCACTCTGTGAAAATAAAAGGTGCTTACAAATGCAAATATGTTGTAGCAAGTTGTCTCATATTTCTGCTCCTTTTACTGTGCTTATATGTGCAAGAGGCGGAGCTGTCTCTATCAGATGAGCATCTCGGTTACATTTTCCTCTGTTCACACGATCTTTAATTAAAATGGTACTCTGCCTACAGACTGGAGAGCACCATTACCATCAACTCTTGCCTGTAAAGATAGCAAGCACTAAATTAAAATACCCTGCCAATGTCAGTTGTTTTCAACGTTCTTTGCAAAGGGGAACCATGGCTTCAAATTACAGTGAAGGCTAAAACTAAACCATGAAGTAAAAAAGCCCAGTGTTATCAATATTTATTATTTACTTAGAAGTAGGGATCCACATTGCTATTAATCAGCTCAACAATCATTTGAGTCTAGAGCTGGCAGTCTGGGAAACGGCTGATGTCTACTCAGGGGAATTGTTTAGTGTTTTATGTTGGTAAAAGATAAAACATGTCCTTCATCTATTTTCCATGAATGCCCTGGATGGAAAATCATGATCAGATTTTAAAATAGAACTTCATGCACAGAGAAGGTTACTAAACTATTTCCCTGGAAAGCTGGTGGGGGAGGGTTGCCTTATGAGACAAGGTTGAATAGACTAAGCTTCTAACTGCTGGAGTTTAGAAGAGGAAGAGATGAGATGACACAAATGATCATGGAAGGTACTGCCAGGATAGATGTGGAAACATTTCACATCATCTGTGGAGAGAGGAAAAGGGTAATGTTTTGGGTGTGGTGTGACTTCCTCAGAATCTAAGAAACCAACTCTGAAGAAGAGTCATACCAGACTGAGAACATTAACTCTGTTTCTCTCCAGAGATGTTGCCAGACTTGCAGAGTTTCTACAGCATTCCCCGTTTGTTTCTGATTTCCAGCATTTACAATATTTTGCCTTTATTAAACATGGAAAGGATTGCCTTCCCTTACAATCTAGAATAAGGGGTCACTATTTAAATATACAAGGACACCCATTTAAGACAGAGATGAGGCAAATCTTTTTTTACCACAGAGGGCTGAGGGTCTTTGGAACTCTCTTCCTGAAAGAGTGTCAGAAATAGAATCTTTGAATATTTATAAGGTAGATGTGGACAGATTCTTGGTAAGCAAGGGAGGAGGTGAAAGGTTTTAGGGGGTGGGGAGGGAATGCAGACAGGATGTTAGTGAATGGCAGAGCAGACTCAATGGGCCAAATGACCTACTTTGGCTCCTTCTCCAAAATCTTTGCATATCCCTCTTTCTTCAGATTCAGTTTAGCTTTGGCAACAGGGAGGCAAGGGCCCAGTGGTATGATTAATCCAGAGACCCAGGTAATGTGCTGAGGACCCAGTTTCAAATGCTGCAATAATTCTGTAATTTATAAAAATTTGGGATTAAGAGTCTAATGATGACCATGAAACTTTTGCCAATAGTCTGAAAACCCCATCTGATTCACTGATGTTCTTTAGGGAAGGAAATGTGCCATCTTTACTCGGTCTGGCCTGCATGTGATTCCATACAGGAATTTGTCTGAATCTCAATTACTCTCCAGGCAATAAGGATGGCAATGAACATTGGCCAGATCAGCAAAGTCCACATCCCATGAACAAATAAAAGAAAAGCTAATTTTTCTTATTTATTAATGGAATATATTTTTTTCCTGAACTATATGTATCTCTGCTTTAAATGTTGCATTCTATTGTCGCCTCTATTTTTTCCTAATTCACTATTCTTTAGTTGGACCCACCCCCCACCAATAAATTAATTTGGGATTTAGATTATTATTCTCATATTGTAAACATTACTACACTATGATCATTGTTCTCTTGATGTTCTCCTATGTTTACTCCACTTGCACCGTTACATTGACATGGAACTATATTGCCTTTCCTTCACTGGAGTTGATTCAAACTCCCTTCCTATTACCACTGTATGGGTGTATTAGAAAGAAAAAGACATCACTGCTATCTTCTCCAGAACAATTAGTTATGGACAATAAATGCTGGCCTTATCCCGGAAAGGAAAAACAATGCTATGACTAATTTACCAATATTTGTTATGAAGCAAAGTTATCATGTTCGTGTGTACTAATGTATTACATCATAGTACAATATGCTGGAATTACTATCTGCAGCTCTAGTCTAAAAGATGAAATGTGTGTCATCATAGTATTTATCTCCTTTACCTCCACATATGAGGCAGATAGCACTCAGGAGTCCGGTCTCTGCATCATCCATCTCCAGTGGTAGTAGTTGATTGGCGAACGCAAAAACCAGATCAGTGAGGGGACCAAAGCCGGCGTTATGCATCTGTGTCCTGTTCAAGGTAAGGCCATCAGAAAAAGTCATGGTGTCCTGGTCAGGGGTGTACCTGGTACAGATTCGCAGAATCTAAGGAAACAAAAAAAAAATTTGAATGCATACCGCTCAAAGGGTGGAATTCTGAATAGTCAGGAAGACTCCAAAGACTAAGGTGGCAGTGGGAGGTGAATGTAGAAATCCTGCCCCTGCTTCCAACAGATACAATTTTTGCTGGTCAGGAAAACGGGCAGAGGTGTGATTCACATGAGGAAATCCTGAATTCAAACTTAGCTGAGTTCAGATAGACCCCAATTTACCTGCTGCAATTGGCTTAACCCACTATACGGGAAAAATTGATGGAACAGATATAAATATTACTGAACGGTAGATATGGTCTATATAGCTGTCATGAACAAAAGATTTTTTAAAAATGCCCCATGCTTTAAACTTAAAAAAAAGGCTTCAGCTGTCAGTAAGTTTTAAAAGACCCTTCACTGGACTGCTTTGAAGACAGGCATAGCCTAAAACAAAACTGCAGCATCTCGCAAGCTCTTTACCAAATTTCTCCAAGGGCTATCATTAAGTCATTATGAATGCTCGGCCAAGTTTCAACTGTTGAATTACCTCAATGGAGGCATCTCCTGAGTTTGCAGATTGATAAATAGAGGCTTTTGAAGGATTAGCTGCCTCTGCTGTAGGATCTGAATAGTTTTAATACTTTTAATAAGAGATTAACCAGCTGAGCAGATTTAGAAGCTTTAAATTCATTTTTTTTTCATTATTCAGTGTGTGAGTGAGAGCTTTATTCAATTGTTGGGACGTTTTTAAAAAACATTTCCACATAGAGGTCTGTCCACGCTAGATATTGAAGGTAACATGGATATTGAAAGCTTTGGAGGTAACATGGAGAGTATGAATGGAATGCAGTGGTGGGTATGGGATGGCAATGAGTGAGTGAGTGAGTGACCACTTAGGAGTGAGGAGTAAATAAGTTGAATTGAGCTGACATGGAAAGCTATGGGGACGGGATGCGGGAGGTGTTGGGGTGATACAAAGAGTGAGGCATGCAGAGTCAAACAACATCCATAAAAACTGGGATAAAGTTGCAGAGACCCAAGATTGGTTTTATAACAGACCCTTGCATGTGTGCCCACCGATGCTACGGTTCCAAAGGTAGTGGGTCTGACTCAATTCCACCCCCCGCCTCCAACATCACCAGGGGTGAAAATTACACATTTGGGATACTTTTTGCAGAGATGGATAGCTAGAGTCAGGAAACAAAATCTGATCTCAACTCTTCATTTTCATGATCGATGCAGGTACACAGTTCAGGCATCTGAACGCTGACAATAAATGGCGCAGTCTGTTACAACACAATGACCAGCAGGATGTGTCTCTCAGGCTTATTTACATGTATAAGTCATTATTTTAGTGCTGAGAAAGACACCAATTGTTTATCAGTTCCAGCTTCACAAATGCCTCTTGCTTTTCTTATATGTTTGCACTCTTTAGAAATGAGAAAAGAAATTGAATTATTGGTGTTGCCAACTTTTGTTAAGCTACAAAGTACCTCAAAGCCAAAGTTAATCATCTGTTATCCGCGTGCATTTTGTGGAAGGGATCATTGGATACTAACATGAAGCATGGACGTTAATTGATTTCTCTGAAGCCCAGTTACGAATTATAGTATCCATGCAACCATCCACTCATAGACATTTACCACACATAATGAGGTTGTTTAGTCCATTGTGTTCTTGCCAGTTAAAGGTCTGGCTACAATCATCCTGTTTTACAGCTCTTGGCTCATAGGCTTTCACATCATAGCAAAATAAACGAATATCCAAATACTGCTTAAATGTTTTGAGATTTTCTAGCTCAACCACCAGTATTTCAGTGATTTCAGTCAGTGAGTTCTAGACTCCAATTCTCTCTAGGTAAAAAGAATCTGTCCTCAACTCCTCTCATTGTTTTCTGTTACGATAAATCTTTGGCCCCTGGTTCTTGATCCCCTCACTAATGGAAGAAGTGTCTTTCTATCCACTCTGGCCATGTCCCTCACAATCATATATAACACCATCAAGGTAGTCTCAAGTCCCCACCTAGGCTAAGGTCAGTCAAAGATAAACTCAGAGTAGATTCAAACAGATCTCCTAAAGGCAATAAGGTTTGTTAATAGTCATAGATGAATGTCCCTTGTCTTCCTGCTATAACAGAATTCCAAGGAAATCGAAGCAGCTGCCTAAAGCCACTTTGACCTTTTGGTGCTACACTGTTACAAATACCTAGAGATGAGACTCTTTCTGTTCTTCGCCTGATGCCCACTGAAGATGTTACCTAGTAGGTTGACGAAATGTCTGGAAATGAACATTCCAGTTCAGCGAGCAAACCTACATCCAGAACTCTTTCTGTTCTGTTGATACTGACTAGTGCCTGCAGTCTGTTAAAAGTGAAAGTTAGAAGAACTTCCTATTGCTGTGTGCTTTGATATTAATGTTGTAATAACTCAATTTGATCCACTGTAACCTTTCTCTGTAAGTACATATTGGCAAACCCTCATTCTGTCATGCCATCTCACCTGAGTGAGGCTAAAGGAAAAGCCAGGCTTCCTGTGCAAAGCTGGAGTAAAATCATACAGTATTCCTGCTCCAGTTTACTATCCAGGTGCAGACCTCTGTTTAACTGCACTGCCTCAGTGTAGTCAAACATTTGCTGACACAAACTGTCAAAGGCACAAATGAAGAACTGTCAACTACATGAAAGACCATATAGACTATGACCATGGGACAACGAAGCCATACCTTCTTGGGAGGAAAACAGAAATCTATTGGAGATAAATGATAAAACAGAAATAAAGTACTCACTAAGATGTCTAGGCAGGCAGCTTTGAGGAGGGTGATTTGGTCAGCGATGGTTAGAGTGGTAAATCCAGGAAGATGTTTGGCAAACTCGACAGTTTTGATAATGCATTTAGTCGAGAGCTCACTGAACTTGTCCCAGAGATCAATATCTAACGTTACTCGCTGCTCAGCGCTGTTGTTCTGCAAAAGGAACAGAATGACACTTGTAGCAAGTGGAATCCTCCAACATAATCATAGAATTGTAGAATCATGCAGTATAGAAGAAGCCATTTAGTCCATCAAGTTTGCACTGATAAAAACTGCACTAAATATACATTAATCCCACTTCCCAGCATTTGGCCATACCCTGAATGTTGTGATATTTCAAGTGCTCATCCAAGTACTTTTTAAAGGTTTTGAGATTTCCAAAGTATCTGTTGTCTTGTTTCTTCACTCACAGCAAAATCAAAACTAGATATGTGAGCACTTATATGAAACATACCCCTATTTTGTTGCAATGAAAATTAGGAAATTATTATAGCATCCCTTTCTCTCTAAGAATAGGTCTTACAGACAGGCACTGGATACTGAAATCAATTTACATATCAATATGATTTGCATCGATTCCCATCCTCCCAATCTGTGTCGGTAGTCTTCCCTGTTCAGTGAAGAATAAACTGAAACAGGGAATTCTAATGCAGAACTGGTCCTCATATTGTTAGTGTGGATGACAATAAATTGTGAATGGCATTTGTGTAATCATAGAAAATTATTGTTTTCTTCTGCAGCCATGCACTAGCAATTGAGATTGGTGGGAAATGGAGGGTTTTGAAAAAGTCAACATTTAGAAATGTTGTTTTATTAGTTGGTTGTTTAACAGAGAAAAATAGGAACTCACTTTTCAATAAAAGATTCAGCGAAGGTGACTGTTATTTTAGGTTATGACACAACTTCACCAAAGTACCACCTCTTATTTGGATGCAGTTGTTTTAAATGAAAATTACACCATTAAGTGAGCTGAAGTACAGAAAACAAAGTGGCATTCATTTTTCTGTGAATTACTGATTTAAGGCTGACCAAATGGTCTCTTCTTATAAGGATGCAATTTATAAACTTGTTCCTGGCATATAGCTTCTCCAATGGAAACTCTCATTGTAAAACATGGCACAAACTTTACTGGACATTGCATAAGAAACATTTTGTCAGACTGGACAGATTATAATATACAGCCCATAACAAAAACTGAAACTGCTGGAGAAACTCAGCAGGTCTAGCAGGATCTGTGGATCGAAAGCAGACTTAATGTTTCAAGTCTAGTGACCTTTATTCAGGCCTGTTACTGTGATAAGTTCACAATTGCTTCAAATTTTGATGAAGTTGCAGGTGCCGACAGTTTTAGAAAATGTCATTACTGATTTTTAGATCCAAGGTGAATGGGGATCACATTGCGAGTTCATACATCAGTATCATCTGTGGCTCTGAGCTTGAATTACGTTATTCGTTTACAATACGTCCATTAAATGGCCGCAATCTGTAAAGGTACTCAAATATCTTCCTCATGACTCTGATTCACTCATACATTGCAAGGAACACAGACAGCTGAGAGTATTCCAGTTTCTCTCACCATCCTCAGTCACTGCTGACTCATTCCAATGGGGCAGAAGTGATTTGGGTTTCAATATCCCTGGGGAATGGAAGGGGGAATATCACCTCAGTTTCCTGCTGCTTATTCCTATTTCCTGACTTCTAGTTGGAAATGTCAACATTTGTATGTTGGGTGGGGACCACTTCAGTCCAGCTACGACGAGCTCTATATTTGTGGAGCAGGTTATGTACAGAGGTTGAATGATGGAGTTATTATAGCACAGGAGGAAGTCACTGAACTAAGGGGGAGGAAGTGGAGAATCAGAGGTGCCTGAGAATTGAAATGCAGCGAGGGTCAGACTTTGGCTAACACTGAGGATAAAACTGGAATTTTTTAAAAACACAATATCTAGAGCTTTGCACAAGACTATTAAATAAGTAAGGTTGATACCAAATAGCAACTTTCTGAACAAACAGACAAACAAGCAAATAATCAAAATGTTTAGCCACAATGATGGTAATTGGTCCATACCTCCAACAAGTGCAAGATTGTGGCACATTACTTTTAGGCAGTTGCATTGTAATTACCTTACCTTCTCCCAAAAACTCTTTGCTGTCACTTCTGTGATCAAGGACAGAACAACCTTAATAGATACCACATCATTTAAGGACCAGTTTTAATGGAATGCTTGTTTCTGCTTGGTTTGGCATTAACTATGAGCAAGCAGGAAAATAAAGTGCTTAATGCAGCAGAGTTTCTTCCATGCATAAGACACTGACCTTCACAAATGTCATCTTGGGATGACAGTCTAGGACAGGGGAATGGTGCAGGCAGGAGAAAGAATCTAAGATACGCTCACTTGACAGAAAGGATTAAGAAATAAAACAAATGGAAGCAGCTGTTGCCAAAGTACAAGACAATTATTACGGGTGAAACATACAAGATTATTTTGAACTAACCTACCATAGAACACAGAACCTAGCATCCAATTTCTGATTTTCCTTCCTTTTTTATTTTCAAGGCTGAGACACCCTAGCTACAAACTCATCCATGAACACTTTTAGAACAGGTCACTGGATGACTGCTTTCTTTCCTACCAATTCCTTCTCTATCTAAGGCAATGTTTCTCAGAACGGACATTCACTGTGCCATTTTTCATGTCTCAGCTGAAAACGCGAGTGGCAGCAGACAACTTGAATGTGCAGGGAATCACAGTGCGAACGCAATGCTGATCCCGATGTCCCCTGAGATTCACATGAACATTTTCCAGCAGGAATATCTGTCCTTTTTTAATTCTGGCTTTCTGTGCATCTCTAGTTTTAATCATTGAACCATTGGTGGCTGTGCCTTTTTTTGCCCAGACCCCTTTGACAAAGCATTTCATTATTTTACTAAAACTCTCTTTAAGTGACTTAGAGTCATACTTCACTTGATAATGTTCCTGTGAGGCACCTTGAGACATTTTATTCTGTTAAATCTGATAGTTTTAAGGTTCATCTCAAAATGGAATACATTCCATCGACATATTTACATGTAAGTTCCAACTTCAGACATGTGTTCTAGGGAAAGGCACATGCTATTCAACATTGATTTTATTACTTGTGTCAGTTCATTCACCTTTTACTAATGACATGTGCACCTCAATGGAGTATGGCATTAGTGACCTTCCATCCAGTATCACATCTATATCCTTCCTACTCATAAGTGAGTTGTCATATTGAGTTCTGGCTTGACATTTAACTATTGGGATTCATTTTCTAGCAGGACTCAGTTTACAAGGCTGGAGCAGACACTTTTCCTGACCTTCCTCCTCTCTTAATTTGGGGTGCTGTAATCCAGTTTAGCACTTATACCACTGCCCCAGCTGAGAACAGATATCCCAACAAAGATCAATCTCAAACGAAGAATTTTACAGGTCACATGGCTCAACACATTTTCAGCTGTGATCTCCAGCATCTGCAGACCTCATTTTTTACTCAAACAAGTTTTGAACAAATTCATGCTGATAAGGCTGTATCAAATGTTTTAATAGTTAACAATTTATTAAACACTGCAATAATTATCACAGTTAAAATTAATTTCAATTTCCCACTGGAATTACATGGAAAATGGCTCTGAGCTTTCACTATGAATAATTAACAAAATTTTCTGGCACCTCTGCCTCCTCTATTCCAGAAGAGATGTTAACCATTTACTTAAAGTTTACATGAAATGGGTTAGCGTTGCTGCTAAAACTGCATAAGACCAGTTTTAGAATACAGTATGTACACATTATCACCCAATGGTATAATTCTTGGCGTGGTGATTTCTAAAGAGGCCAGGCAGTACCTTCAGACCCATCGTGTTTTCACAAAACTGAGTAAAACATTGATTGGCCTCAGTTAATCACAGATCAGAACCTTGGCACTATGAGGAAACCTCCTGTGAAACTAATAAAAAACCTATGATAGAGAACAAAAAATACTGATGCTCTGTTTGGACTGGCACTTTGGAGATTTTAGAAACTACCATGCTGTTCCAACATGCACTAAATAGTGGACTGTATGTGAAAGGTGAACTCATTGTTTTTTCCAAAGTGTGTTGAAAGGATTTAATTCTTGGCAGATCTTAGTGAGATCTGAAGAATCCCTGCCAACAACATATATTTAACGTTGATATTTAAAGTAAAAGGTTTTACAGGTTATTTCTGTAAACCACCTATTATTACTCAGTACCTTCAAATGTTTATTGCACCAGTTAGATTCTTCATGACTAATCAATGGTCTGGACTTAATGCTAGCTCTCACTGTGATCTTGCCTTATTGATCTAAGCTTGCATTTGGATAGACAGGTTTGGAGCTATATTGTTTCAAAACAAATAATAACCTGAATTGTTAACTTTAAATCAATACTACTGTATGTAGAACTAATCTAAATGTATTTGACTTTACCGTACATATAAACTGGACATGAATGGGCTGTGTATTTATTCAATGCCCATAACCCATTTTTACTGTCCTTCATCTGCCAGTTACCTCCCCTTCTTTCAAGACAGAGATACTAGTATGGCTTCATGGATTTTTATCAGTCTCTAGTACCTCAAGTAAAGTAGCAAGTGTTCTCCCATTGCATGTGGAACAGATGGTGGCAGTGGAGAGATGTCTTTTCTTGGATCAGAATGAAACAGTCAGGGGAGGCATTGCAAACACCTTGTGTAAACCACAAATCCTGGAGAAGAAGGTTCCAATCCCTGTTTAACAGACAGTGGGCCGCAGTTCCCAGTTCGATAATTTCAGGACATGAGCACCTTCTTCTATGACCTTTACTCATCTCCACACAGCAGTCCATGTCATGAGAGGGGCTGCTTTCACCACAGTCAACTCATTTTCACCCTGTGACGGTGCCCATTAGCAGCTTTCCTTTTGCCCCGGCTTACCATTCTCCATTTCTTTGTTTGCCCAACTGTTGTTCTCTTTCCCTGTGCTCCATCTCCACCTATTGCTTCCTTCCTCCTCAACCCCTGCCTTCAGTCCACACAACGGTTATTAATGTTATTCTTACATTAATGTTTTCAGTGCCAAAATCTTACTTGGTACATTTAGCAATGGTATCTGGAATATTTAGTGGAATACACTAATCACTGATACTTACAGTAGTGTATTTGCCAAGCTGACACAGAGCTGGGAAGGTTTCCTGATGGGCTTTCCGTACTTTCTCTATTAGATCCTCAGTCTCAGGTGTGATTGTGTAGCTTTCAGAGCACTCCTGCTTGGGGGTGTCTTTCTTCTTTTTGTTCCTGTCGTTTCGCACAGCTGGTAAGTGGCAGAAGAAGAAAATTGTTGGTTAAAGATCCAGGATTTCACATTCAGGACTTCTAGCTCTTGATGATGTGTGAAAAATGTTGGTTACACTTTTTTTAGACCTTCCAAACTAATTTAGCTTTCAGACACAGTAAATGAACTCGCAGTCCCCATCCTAACCACCTCCCCAAGCAGTTAGTGATGGGACAGCGATGTGACAATCTAGGGTTACAGCACGGATCCAAACTTGTTAACTTAAACAATGGAATGCTGCAGGAGGCAATTTCAGGAGAAGGAGAAACAACAAAAATCGAAGAAAGATACATAAGTAGTAGAGTGATAATTCTAGCAGGAATTCAAAGTCAGGAATGAGATAACGAGAATTCAGAGAAAGCATATTCCTGTTAGGATGAAAAGAAAGGCTGGTAGGTACAGGGAATGCTGGATGACTAAAAAAATTGAGAGTTTCATAAGAAAAAGAAGGAAGCATATGTAAGGTATAGACAGGATAGATCGAGTGAATCCTTAGAAGGGTATAAAGGCAGTAGGAGTATACTTAAGAGGGAAATCAGGAGGGCAAAAAGGGGACATGAGATAGCATTGGCAAATAGAAATCAGGAGAATCCAAAGAGTTTTTACAAATACACTAAGGACAAAAGAGTAACGAGGGAGAGAATAGGGCCCCTCAAAGATCAGCAAGGCAACCTTTGTGTGGAGCCGCAGAAAATGGGGGAGTTACTAAATGAGTATTTTGCAACAGTATTTACTGTGGAAAAGGATATGGAAGATATAGACTGTAGGGAAATAGATGGTGACACCTTGCAAAATGTCCACATTACAGAGGAGGAAGTGCTGGATGTCTTGAAATGCATAAAGGTGGATAAATCCCCAGGACCTGCTCAGGTGTACCCGAGAACTATGTGGGAAGCTAGAGAAGTGATTGCTGGGCCTCTTGCTGAGACACTTATATCATAGATAGTCACAGGTGAGGTGCCGGAAGACTGGAGGTTGACTAACGCGGTGCCACTGTTTAAGAAGGTTGGTAAGGACAAGCCAGGGAATTATAGACCAGTGAGCCTGACGTCGGTGGTGGGCAAGTTGTTGGAGGTAATCCGGAGGGACAGGATGTACATGTATTTGGAAAGGCAAGGACTGATTTGGGATAGTCAACATGGCTTTGTGCATGAAGAAGTAACAAAGAGGGCAGAGTGGTAGATGTGATCTATATGGACTTCAGAAAGGCATTCAACAAGGTTCCCCATGGGAGACTGGTTAGCAAGGTTAGATCTCATGGAATACAGGGAGAACTAGCCATTTGGGTACAGAACAGGCTCAAAGACAGGGTGGTGGTGGAAGGTTGGTTTTCAGACTGGACACTTGTGATCAGTGGAGTGCCACAAGGATCGGTGCTGGGGCCTCTACTTTTTGTCATTTACATAAATGATTTGGATGTGAGCATAAGAGGTACAGTTAGTAAGTTTGCAGACGACACCAAAATTGGAGGTTAGTGGATAGCGAAGAGGGTTTCCTCAAATTACAACAGGATCTTGATCAGATGAACCAAATGGGCTGAGAAGTGGCAGATGGAGTTTAATTCAGATAAATGCGAGGTGCTGCATTTTGGGAAAGCAAATCTTAGCAGGACTTATACACTTAATGGTAAGGTCCCTAGGGAGTGTTGCTGAACAAAGAGACCTTGGAATGCAGGTTCATAGCTCCTTGAAAGTGGAGTTGCAGGTGGATAGGATAGTGAAGAAGGCGTTTGGTATGCTTTCTTTTATTGGTCAGAGTATTGAGTATAGGAGCTGGGAGGTCATGTTGCGGCTGTACAGGACATTGGTTAGGGCACTGTTGGATATTGCGTGCAATTCTGGTCTCCTTCCTATCGGAAAGATAGGGGCACCTTTTCCTGGAGGGTTTGCCATTATATTCGCTGGATCCTCAAGCATTGTATAGACTCTTGCGTTTTGCTGCTTTGTGACCTATATAATTTTAGATCTAGGGTGCAGGAGCAGCCTCGGAGTTTGACATTCTTACACTGAAATATGCCCTTGGTGACAGGAGAATCATGTGGATGCTGCCAAAGAGCATACAGCTAAAGTAAAATAACAATTAATTCACAAGGCTAGTCTCTGGGAGGTCCACGAATGGGGAATTACAATGAAGTAGGGTGGTGAGCCTGGTGTGCTGGCTCCAAAGTCTAATTATTATTTTAACTGAAAAACGACAGCCAGAATCTAAAGCTGTGCAGCACGATTCACAAAAGAATGAGCTCATTACGAAACTATTAGACTGCGCACATAATCACTCATGTCTACTGTGTGAATTCAATAACAGGGTAGGGAAAAGAAAAAAAAGAGAGCAGAAAATTTAGGGAGAGAAAATTGCAGCTGCACCATGTCGTCAATCATTGCGAAGATCAAATTAAATTGACCGATAACGAGCACAGCCTGATCTTATATCTTCAAGGGTATAACTCTACAGAGAGATCTATCATCTTGTACTAATACGGTAATTCCTCTTAAGCAAATAACCTCTTTGCCATATCATTTTTTTTTGTTCCTCAGAGACAGTGTGTCACTAAGTCTGGGTATGTTTACATTTTAGCTGGCTAGTCTGGAGCTGAATTTTGTAGTTGAATGTCCAAATTTTGAAAAGGTCATCTAATTTTGTTAAGACTGCATAAAAGGTAAAAAAAAAAATCATTCCAAACGTAAGATTATTGTCTTTCAGTAATATGGAAATTTAGAAGTGACAATTAAGTGACAGGAACACATATGTCAAGAGACATCACTGGTGGTGCATGTTTCAGATCCCTGAATGGAATACAAACATACTCCATTCATTTGGATAAATATAGTCTTAAATACTGAACCTGGACCCTAACTCCATCATATGAACATAACACCAGGCTCAATCCACTATTGTCCTAGTAAATATTCTGCTGTATTATCGCAGATAGGAGGACTGTCAGCAATTTACTGTGGTTACACAGTTACAATTCCTCTAGAAAGAAAAATCAGCATTGTACGGCTTGGCTTTATAAGTAAATAGTGTATTGTAATAGACGACTCAAGAAAGTGTGAATGCATATTTTGGAGGATTTCCTTCAACAATTTGTAAACGGTGAACCAGACACCATGGGCTGTATTTTCCATAGCAGCCTCAAACGAAGTCAGCAGGTAATGCTGAAGATTCCCAAGGAAGGTGTTTACTGAAGTAGTGACCAGCCCTTACAATGGAGAACATAAGAAATGCCACAGCCCAATTGGGAAAACCCAATGTTGGAGGTTAGTCTAAAGACTTGACCTGGATCTCAATTATTTATAAAAAAAAGGAACGTATGATCCATGCTCTTCAGTTGAAGATATTGACAAAAGATGGCACTTAGCAGCCATTTGCATCAGTACATTCTACTTAAATTTGAGTCTCTATGGTTAGATGCTTCCTAAAATGCTTCCCATGGTGCTGATGTTTTCTCAGTGGAATTGTGTGCTGGATTTCGTCAGGACACTCGAAGGTCATGAGCAAGTCTGGTGTGACCCTGTCTGAGTGACAGTGCTTGGTTTTCATTACAGGTTACCAGGAAGAGGTAAATTAACTGCACCTACAGCAGACACATGAACAGAGAAACACAACAGCAAGGTATCAGCACACACAGGCACAAATATCCATGCACTGGCACTGAAACGTTCCTCAGCTGATACAGACAAAATGTTCTAAGTTCAAACATGATAAAACAGGAATACAACTAAGAACGGTAACAATAATGAACTTAAGCCATGGATCTTGCTACAATATTCAAATGTATACTCTCATAACAAGCCGCAAAAATGTTGGAAAATATGCAAATGCAATATATACTTGAGAATAGGGCTCCCAAGTGGCATGAGCCAGTGGTACAACTTCCCAATGTTTACCAGCATTGCATTCGAAGACTACAGCACAAAAACAGGAGGATGAAAGTAACTGGGACATGTGACTCTAAATACCCAATTATACCTTCTTTCAAAATAATGAGTCAGAAAACAATTATAAAACCAGGTTCCACAATCCCGTTTTTCAAAAAAAAGAAGACATGAGGGACAAAGTTTTTACACAGAGGGTGGTTTGTGTGTGGAATGAACTTCCTGAGGAAGGGTGGATGCGGACACAATTACAACATTTAAAAGAAATTGGGATAAGTACATGAATAGGAAAGGTTTGGAGGGATATGGGCCAGGTAGTGGGACTAGATTTGTCTGGGATTATGTTCGGCAGGAACTAATTGGACCGAAGGGTCTGTCTTAGTGCTGTATGACTGTAAGACCATTTCATGGAGTTCATATTATTCAGGAATTAAATCAAGTTCACTCTACAGTTATATAACTGGGGATCCCAAACAGGCGATCCAATAGGAGGCACTGAGTCTTTGTTGTGTTAGATGGATGCTGAAAATGTGTTGCTGGTTAAAGCGCAGCATGTCAGGCAGCATCCAAGGAACAGGAAATTCGATGTTTCGGGCATAAACCCTTCATCAGGAATGTTAGATGGATAACAAGCCATTTTTGATAATAAAATGCAGGATTTTGAGTCACATCGCACTGCTCCTGCTACTCCTCTGGCAGTGCTCTTAATACATAGGCACGAGTGGATCTTCCACAATCAGTTCCTTTTCCACAAAGATGGCTCCATTACAAAGAAACTCTTGATTATATATTATAAAAATACAGAAAATCGCTGTTGGCTAAAATTGAAGAACCATTCAATCATGTAAATAAAAAGCCTATTCACTTTTGGATTGGTAGATACATATGTTCAGTAACCAATGGCAGAAATATGGGGTGGGCAGTTGCAGGTAGGAAGTTATGTGATGAAACGCCTGAGAATATGTTGGTAAGTTAACCTCTTTCATTCTTTAAGTTAGGTAACTGATCAAAGCCACAACTTTGCCAGGCAGAAGAAGCTGCAGAAGGGCACTAAAAGGCAATATGGCTTATTTTTATCCCTCTGATAACAGGAAACTATCATTGTCTTTTGATTGCAGGTGTAGGATCTGGAATTCAAGTGCTAGGGAAACTGCAAACATTAAGCTTCACAATAACGAATTATAGTTTAAAACAGCACAATAAATGCCTTTGAAGGTTGAGCTGATAAAGCAATGTGATAATATCTGAGGTGCTCGGAGTGGTCCCCCACGGGGGTCCTGTGACATAGTGATAGACATCCACACCTCTGATGCAGAAGCTCTGAGGTGAAGGCTTATGCCAGAAGGTGATAGCCAAGGAAGATACATTCATAAAAGGGCCAAAAATCACGGATGTGCTTATACCTCCAAATCCTCTTAATGCATACCAAAAACATGCAGTAAGTGTGAGAAAAATTCCTGGTCAGTCCCATGATGGCAAGCAAGTTGGAGCCTTTATTATTACTGTCTGTAGCTCCAGATAATAACACGCAAAAGAAAAGAGCACTTTGCCACAGTAACTCAGGACTCCTGAGTGAACACAACACCACCAACTAGTATCACCAACCCTTAGGAGGTAGGGAGCAGAAAAATCCCTATTGCTGACTGGGACTTCTGTTGCAAAGTGTGAATGTTGAGAAAGGACAGGACCAAATATTGCAATAATCCCCCAGACTAAATAGCTACTAAACTCACTCCTTAGGCTCATCAATATTGTCAAGGCACTGAGGAGGCTGGGTGTGTCCGCAGTTCTGCATCCTAGCAAGAATCATGTAGAAATTAGGCAAAAATTGGGGGGAAGCATACTGAGGTGTGACAGGGACAGCAAAAGTTTTCACGGGCAATTACGTCCCTTTGTGTTGAAATGCAGCAAAACTCCAATTATAATTCTGATATGGGTGAACGGTCACTTATGTTTAACGGAGTAGGCAGCAAAACTCAGTAATTATTGCTGAAATTAGAATTAGTTTTGCCAGTAACTGCAAATACCGAAAAATAATAAAATCATATAACAGTCGTACAATGACATTTGCATTTGAACCAAATGTTGACAGGTTACTAAAGTAAGATGTAACTGAAGCCACAGTTTATTCAATTAGACAAAACATCCTCACTTATGCAGTGAAACATTTGTTACTCACAACTAACTCAACTCAAGATAATGCAAATGCATTTAGTGACTAACTGTTCATATATTCCAGATACAATGCCGGGGCAGCACAGTGGCTCAGTGTTAGCACTGCTACCTCACGGCATCAGGGACCCGGGTTCAATTCCAACCTGTGGACAACTGTCTGTGTGGAATTTGCACATTCTTCCTGTGCCTGCGTGTGTTTCCTCCAGGTGCTACGGTTTTCTCCCACAATTCAAAGATATATAGGTTAGGTGAATTGACCATGCTAAATTGCACAGTATTCACAGATCTATAGGTTAGGTGTAGTAGTCAGGCGTAAATGTAGAGTAATAGGGTAGGGGAATGAACCTGGGTGGTATTCTCTTCAGAGGGTCGGTGTGGACTTGTTTCCACACTGTAGGGATTGTATAATTTATGCTGGTTTTGGCATTGCACAAATTTCTTCTGCTAAGATGTTTTTCTCATAGACAACTTTCTTGTACCTTACACAAATGTTCATACGTTCCTGTTTGGGCAGCAAGATGAGTCTAGAAATTGAACTTTGTTTCTTCTTGTCTATGGGGCTCATATATGCATTTCCTTGCAGAGGAAACCATGCCACGCAACATCAGAAAGAGGAAACCTTACATAAATCATTAAATAAACACACAGAAACCATAGCAACTATCATTTTTTTGCATTATGGTTTCATTCAGCATCTTGGCTGAGGTAACAAAGGTCTCTTACATTACAAAACAAAATCTGAACTAAAACATAAATTAGGGAGTGACTCTTTGCAGGACTGTATAAATTGATACAGTCAAATACTGCAGCATCTTTATTTCGAATTACAACTGTTCTGGCCTCTCATGCCAGGTCAATAATTATAAAGCAATAGTGTTCATCATATAAGATCCAATCTAGCCAGAGGCTATGCTGAACAATATACCTTACAAACTGCATTATCTCTTATACATCAAAATTCTATTCATACTGTACTTAGAGTGATCCTTTGCTCTCAAAAAGGGCTTCAGGTTATTATTGCCCACACTGACTCTATGACATTAAACTGAACATAATTGTCTCGAGTTCTTATGGTCCAGTGAACACAATCCAGTTTTTTCTTGTTGGAGAGAAAGTAAGTAAAGTACTTGCATTTATACAGCACTTTTCACCATGACAAGGCATGTCAAAGTGTTTTATTGAATTGAACTGAATTAGCTTTATTGTCATATGTACTCAAATGAGTACAGTGCAAAGTTTGTAAGTTGCCACATACAGCACCTTTTTAGGGGGCAAATGTACCTAGGTACAACATCTTCATTTAGCGAGTTTTGAGAAGATTTGTAGCTCAGGTTGAGGTTCTGGATATAGGTTTGCTCACTGAGGTGGAAGGTTCATTTTTAGACGTTTCGTCATCATACTAGGTAACATCAGTGGGCCTCCGGATCAAGCATCGGTGGCATGGCACGCTTTCTACTTATGTGTTTAGTTTTCCTTGGGGTGATGATGTCATTTCCTGTTCCTTTCCTCAGGGAGTGGTAAATGGGATCCAAGTCAACATATTTGTTGATAGATTTCTGGTTGGAATCATCCCAACAACCACAAATGAATTTGCATTAGAATTTTATTTCAATGAGCCACCACACACTGCAGCACAGAAGAACTACGAAAAGCAGAGGAAAATAATCTATACAGTGTATTCAAATAGCACAAACCCAAACAAGCAGATAAAACTTGTCCAAAATCCCTAGTCACTCTTCCCTACATCAACGGCATGTCAGAAATGACTGCCTGACCACTCAGACCACTTGGCATCATGGTAGACCACAAACCCACCAACACACTAAAATAGCAGTTAATGAACTTGAAAGACCCTGTACAGACAAGCAAAACTAACGTCATGGACAAAATACCTTGCAAGAACTGAAACAAACACTACATTGGACAAACAGGCAGAAAACTTGCCACCAGGATACATGAACATCAACTAACCACAAAAGGACATGATCCACTCACACTAGTATTCTTACATACAGATGAGAAAAGACACTACTTCAACTGGGACAACACATCCATCCTAGGACAAGCGAAACAGAGACATGCACGAGAATTCCTAGAAGCATGGGATTCCAACTGGAACTCTATAAACAAACACGTTGACTTGGATCCCATTTACCACCTCCTAAGGAAAAGAACAGGAAATGACTTCACCACAGGAAATGGCATCACCAATCCAACGAAACCTAAACACATGAATAGAAGTCGGGCCATACCACCTGTGCTTCATCTGGAGGCTCACTGATGATGTTACCTAGTATGGTGATGAAACATCTGAAAACGAACCTTGCAGCTCACAGAGTAAACCTACACCCAGCATCTTCAATTACAGATTAGTTACAACCAATGGAGTACTTTTGAGGTGTGCTTCCTATTAATAATGCAGCCAATTTTGCACACAGCAAAAGGATACAAACAGCAACCCTATAAAAATGGGACAACCTCTTTGGTTACTAGGGGTAAAGTACAGCCAGGCCATTGAGAATAGTGTCAATGCTCTTCTTCAAAAGAGACCCATCCAACAGAGCAGACAGATGGGTCTCAGTTAATGTCTCATCTCCAACAATGCAGTACCCCCTCAGTAATGCAATGGAGGGTCAGGCTTGATTTTTCTATGGAATGAGCCTTGAACCTATTACCTCATGGATCAAAGGCTTGAGTGCTACCCAAAAGGCATGTTTGGATGAAGCAAAACATGACATCTCTGGTACAATATGGCAAAAAACAATTTGCTCATCTTTTTTGAAAAGGTGGCAGCAAAGAAGGGATCATAGGTACATAACGGATGGTAGTGCCTTTGATCCTGCAGAAAAAAGTGACAATATTGTCTCCCAGAAGTATGACATAACCATGTCCATAGGCAGACAACAGCACTGTTGACTTCATTCCAATCTCAATAAGTGGTGGTCAACATAAGAGTGTAAGCATAATAATCTTTCACTCCAATAATATCAAAGTCATCAAAATCGAGTTCACAAAAAAGTAAAAAGTCTCAGATTTTTGTCATCACTTGTCATGTTAAGCTATTTAGTTTACTTTTCTTTTGCAGTTTTTTTATAAGGAGGTAGTTCAGAATAAACTGA
This sequence comes from Hemiscyllium ocellatum, assembly GCF_020745735.1. Classification (NCBI taxonomy): domain Eukaryota; kingdom Metazoa; phylum Chordata; class Chondrichthyes; order Orectolobiformes; family Hemiscylliidae; genus Hemiscyllium; species Hemiscyllium ocellatum. The sequence goes on along the minus strand of NC_083432.1, from coordinate 40,168,052 downwards.
TAGAATGGCTGATTGATGGCCTTGATTCACATTGTTGCTGCAGTATGTGTGCAAAAATACTAGTGGACAACATTCACAAGACCTGAAATTTATGAAATACTTTGTAAGCTAATGAGTATTATGAAGAATTTAAAACTTAAAGAAAGCTGAATTCAAATTTCATACAATAACCACAGAACATAGCGGACCCACGATTGAATCAAGTTTATTGATAACATGGAGAACGTCAAACTATTGGATCTGACCTACTTCTATCGGTAAAACACAAATTTCACCACCAATAAATCATTAATTCTGGTGGGTGAATGGCCTATGGAGTTATACAGATTAGAAAGTCTTGGTATCAACTCCTCAGGTACGAATGGTTAGCTTATCTCAGCTGGGTATTGATGGACACAGCGTCCACTGGTGTCAGAGCCGCTGGGTTTAGGAGAGGGAAAACAAACTGCAGTTCACTCTTCTGATCTCGGTCAGTGATCCCTGACTGAAAAGACTGTGCAGACAGATGTGTGCATATCTTGAGTGAGGACAGAATCAGGCTTAGCCTTGATGTCTTTCATGGTAGAGTACTGTCCTGCAGCTCACTTTCCAGGCTCACAGATTTAAAAAATGGCTATTTGAGTGAAGAACCAGGGGACAGTTTGTGTCCATGTAAACAAACTCGCCATGAATCGGTGCCGCCAACAGAGAAGGGCGGAAAATTTAAAAGAAGAAACCAGGAAGAATGAAACATTTCCATAACTCATGTAGAGTAATTTATTCAGCGTGATCTGTCTACTTTGTACTTGCTCTGCCTCTGTTCCTCAACTCTGTCTTCGACAAAAAGGTCTTTAGCTAATGACACCCAAAGATGAAAGAGATGCAGATCATAAAGCCATTTTAAATCACTTTATTTGATTTTTGAAATAATATGTATAGTCCAAGCAACGTCCAACAACATATTAACAGACAGCAGCACAAATTCATGTGCTGAAATGGCTTTAAAAAAAAGACATATTTTGTTCTTGCGTGAATGTCTAGGACTATACTAAGCTTACACTTTTTGACATCTGTTGTTCTATATTTGTCTAGCAAATGTTAGCGTGCTAGCGTTTAAATAATCTTGCCAGGAGTTCATGGATTCTGCTTTCAGCTGGAGATCAGTTTACAAAAAAAAGCCAGCTAAAAAAGGAAAACGCAAATACTCATACAAAAAGGAACAGTGAGTTACCTGCAATGCTAGTCCAGACAAGAATTTTACCTCAGTTAATGTTTCCTTCATGAAACTAAAACAAGTCATTCAAACGATGAGGTATTTAACTTTTATTGTCACACAAATGGCTGGCTAATTATTTAAAAGTTGACATTTCTCCATGCAAACAAAGTATGAATATTTCATCCAGAAACAGAGCCACTATGTTTTTTAATATCTCAGAACACCTGGCAAGGCTGTTGCCCAAGCTGGAACCAAATGTCATTTCACTCACAAGTCAGTATTTTCTTTGTGCGTTCCAGAGGAAAGCATTGTCAAAACAATCTGATCAGAGAGAAAAAAACTAAAACATAACTAAGGGTACACTGCCTCGGGATAATAGTGAGCTCCTTCTGGTGATCAAAGGGTGCAAAGTTATGACCATGTTAGGAAAGTCTAAATCATGTTGCTATGAGTACACATATGTAGAATTTTTATTTGGCGAATACGGAACACTTTCCAAAGATACACCCTCGTGTATCCAATCCACATCGATACGGCTATGATGATGTACCACTGAAGCGCGTATAGTTCAAAACTTCACAGCTGATCAGTGAAAGGCGTTGGTCTACTTGTCCAGATAAGTCTATTTGGAAATCTACTTGCAGGTTATCAACGGGCCAAGGAACAGGAACAATCCCTTGTTTCTCCTGACAGACCTCCCCTTCCAGGTTCCAAAATAGCTGGTCAATTATGATAATGCCAGAATGCTTATTTGTTAACTGTGCAAATATGCAATACTTGTGATAAATGGTTCCACCAAAAATGGAGGTAATTCTTTATTACTGCAGAAACACTGCACCTTCAGGCATATTTGCCCATCTTATAACACAAGGGTCAGGACAGAGCAGATCATTCGTGATGAATAACGTAATTCTCCCTACAGACTCATTCCCTGCAGTGTATTTCATTTCTAATTTTAATAGCAATATTAAAACAAGATGTAAAGCCTGAAAATGAACTTTACAAAAAAAAGCTGCATGATTTTGGAATTCAATAAAAGTTAGGCTTGACAAGTATTGTTCAAGATTGTTATTAAAGCTCATAGACCAAAATTACCACCCTAGTTCATTGTGTAGCACCTTGATAAATGCATTTACTGTACATGCACAATTCACAGCAACCACCCTTTAGAGTAAGCCTTATGAATTTTCACTCCTGGCGCACAGCTTCACATGCTGAGGGTGCACTTTGGGAATTCAGAGGCAGAGGTCAACATGCCTTGCAGGATTTTCTGTCTGTTAAAATTAATGAATGGAAAATCTCACTGGGAGTGCTGACCTCTGCACCCAACTACCCAGTATGTGCTTGAAGCATGTGGAACTGTGTGTCAGAAGTAGAAATACATGAAATCCATCTTAAAGCTTTCAGTTAAAAAAACATACAAAGTATTTTGCTTTCTGAAATGTAATATTTTAAATTTTAATAACTCATTGTTCTATGTAGAAATGACAACCTGCCATTATAGATGATGCAGAATCATTTCATGATCATTTACTGTACAGGAGAATCATGGAAATAAACTCCACAGATAATATCTTTTTAATATCATTTCAATTACTGTGGTTGGAAGTATGAAGATTCCCCTCCCCCAGAAACCCGACTGCTTAAAGCTTTTACCACGAACACTTTTTTTTACCTTCGTCTTTATGTTTTTTTAACTAAATATTTTAACTTTTATTGCCTTTGCTCCCAATTTCAAGTAATACGTGTTTGCTATCTTAGAATATATACCCTGATCTATGTCATAAAGTGGACAAAAATCCACCAGTAAATCTCAGTGTAACTGCTTTTATTTCTGTCCTAAGCTCAAGTAGCATTTGTGGATCCAATAAGATGAGGTCTGTTGACCGAACTGGCCAGTTGTATTAAGCTGCTCAGCGGACCCCAAAACACCATTCTTAATGAATCTTTCAGTCTATGTGACATATTTGTTAATGCTTTTGGGCCAGTTGTGGTTTTCTTCAGCTGAGCTCTGTTTTCAGATTCTTTGACTGTTTTTCTTGCTACATATATTCCTTTTGAATGCAGAAATGCATTATTTAACTAGTTTTAAGAATCATGAGTGCATGTTGAAGCTGTATGTTCCACTGATTCATCCTAATCTGACAAGTGCCACCCTTGTAAATGATCACTGATCTAGGTATTATCAAGCAGGAATTACAGGAGTCAATGTTGAAAGGATATATTTGAAAGAGGAGCATGAAAGCGGATTTTCTCAAAAATAGCCACTTGCGTGAACACTTTGTGTTTTTCAAGATGAGGATGACTAATGTTGGGTGATGGAAGACAAATTAGGCATCAACCACTCCCTGGCAGGAGACAGAATGAACACCCCTCTGCAACACAATGATAACCAGAGTTATGTGCTCAAACTCCAACCTTATTTTTCCATGTCATAGCGAATCAACTGACCTCAAATGAGAACTTATTAAATGCAGCTAATTCTTCTCATGTCCTGCAATCTCAGGCTCACCTCAGCCCAAAGGGAAACCGTTCTTTGCGAAATCACCGCAGGTGAGTTGATCTTTCCACCAACCCTTCTGCTACACCAGCAGCAGACATGATCCTGCTCAGTCATGCCTACCACACCCAAAAACTGTCTATGTTTTTGGTTGAAAACCTAAAAGTCTACAGCGGTTATTTGCTTTGGCATTTGCAGAAAGCCTGCTGTCGGACACTCCCAGACGTGGTAGCGGTATGTTTGCAACATTCAATGTTACAGGGTCAGACATGTAGAATTGGGACTAACCAACGCTGACGGTGTATATTAAGTACATGTTTATAAGGAGGATAAGGCAATTCTCTCAATAAGACCTACATTTTAAATAAAGAGAACTTTAGTTTCATGAACTTGAAGGATGTTGGTGTAGAAGTTTCTAATATTGGGCACTCTTGGTCATGATTAGACACAGAATAAACCCCGATCATGGTCCAACAATTTGTTTCAGTACCGACTTCAGGATAGCCATTTCTTAATGCACCAGTGTGATATAATTCCACCTCCCTTACTCCCCAAAATTCTACTTTTAATTGTTTAACGGAAAAGAGAATTGAGGTAAAAACAAGAGTGACATACATAATTTGTCACTCAAGTCTGCTTTTACTTAAATTAATAAGATGGCAATTTGGCCTTCCAATGGTCTCTAAGGTAGTGTCAACACCAACTTTTGATGAATTAAGCATGTGTCCAAGCTTAACAAGTTCATTTTGTGTGGATCTGCCAGATGGTAAAGACCACATTCGGTACTTCACCTTGGTCCAGTTTTAAACAAATCTCATCGGGACAAAAAGCCAGGTTCCAAATTGATTTAAAAACAGAAAATGGTGGATAAACTCAGCAGGTTTGGCAGCATCTGTGAAGCGAGAAGCCTTGTAAATAAATCAAAATGTTAATTCTGTTTCTCTCACTGCAGATGCTGCTAACCATGTTGCATTTCTCCAAAGTTTCCTGTATTTACTTCAGATTTCCAGTATTCTGCAGTATTTTCCTTTTGTCCAAACTGATTTGGATTTTTTTGTTAGGTTTTGGGTATCAAATTACTACATTAGTAATTTTGAGAGTGAATCTGGGGCAGGATCTTTTAATGACAGTGCTGTAACTCCTGGCACAATCTAATGTCCCCTGTTGCTGGTAGCTAGTTGCTGTACATTAACATGCACTGCAATTCATGTTGAAGTCCCAAATTCCAATGTCTTGTGCTTCTCATTGCCCTAAGATGAAGTGATCAAAATAGACCTTATGCTCTTATCAGTTGTTAATTTTTCTTTTTCTTACTTAGACATGGGATGTGGGCATCACTGGCAAGGCCCAATTTAGTTTCCCTTCCAAATTGGTGTTGCAAAGCTGGTGGCAATTCCTTTTAAATTACAGCAGTCCATGGATGCAGGTACTGTATTGTTATGAAGGGAGTTCTAGGATTTTTAACTCAGTGACAATGAAGGAATAGCAAATGGTTCCAAGACAGAATGGTGTGCGGAGTGGGATTTGTAGCTAGTGATGTTCCTGCACACCTGCTGCTCTTGTCATTCTGTGTGGACTTATGGTTTGGAAGGTGCTGCACGAGGAAGAATGGCGAGTTGATGCAGTATATCTTGTAGATGGAACACACTGCTACCACTGTGTGTCATGTGGTCATGAGAAAGTGAATGTTGAGAGTGATGGTTGGATGCCAATCAAGTAATGAGTACTGCATTACATTCTTGACTTGTACCTTGTGGACAGGCTCTGGGAAGTCAGGAGGTAAGTTACATGCCACAGAATTAGGTGAGTTGGGTTTAGAGAGATACTCGCCAACTTCAGCAATTATGTGTTGGGCAAGAGGACTCACTAGGGAATCTCCAAACTCACCAGAATTAAGGCCCTTAAGCAGTCAACAAATGGAAGATTAAAAGCCTCGACTCAACACCAACTTGATGCCTTGCTTTCTTGACAGGCAAAAAAAAAACGCCAATCTGGGGACACCAGCCAGGTTGTTTTGGGGGAGGGGGGTGGGGGGGGTGGTGGTGGTGGTGGGTGGGTAGGGTCTCCATTTACCTCGATCTGGGGTAATTTGGGAGCAGGGATGGTGATCAAGCGGTAGCTAAAACGTAACCTCCAGCTGTTTCCTTTTATTCATTCACGGAATGTGGGCACTGCTGACTATGCATAAGGCAGTTAAGAGTCAAACTGCAGTTCATGGTACTGAGGCCATCGCCTCCCCAAAGGATAGCAGATTCATGGGAACACCACCACATGAAAGTTCTCCATGCTTCAACATCCTGACTTGGAAACATATTACCATACTTTCACTGTTGCCGAGTCAAAATCTTGCAATTCCAACCTTCATACCCAATACCCCCCAACCTCCACAGCAGCACTGTGAGGATATCTACATCAAATGGAAGCAGCAGTTCAAGAAGCCAGCTCAACACATGTTCTCAAGAGCAATGTGAAGGCAAAGCCTACATTCCCTGAAATAAATATTTTTTTAAATGGAGGATCTCAGCCTTAGGTATCATCCATGCCAGCCTAAGTAAAATTCCAATGTCATGGTAAATCTTAGTTGTTATCAAAGAACCTCTCTGCCTTTGGAAACAAATTGTAAACAATCATGGAATCTCACCACATCAGACCTTAATCATTGTTTAAGTTGTTTTATAATTTTTTTCCTTGTGATCTTTTTCTTCCCTCTCTTTATATAATTTTCTGCAACCAATGTAATGCTAGGTTAGATATTCTGGCGCACCATTGATGGTTTTGATTTTGCATGGTTTACCAACAATTCTTCAGTATGATTGGTTAAGGATAATCATGGTTGCTTACTCTGCTGCCCTCTAGCTGTTTTTTAAGTGGTTGAATGATGGGAACTTCCCATGCAAACACCCACATAAAATTTATGAAAAGTGCATATCTACTAAATGACTGCTGTTGTTCAGTCACTGCAGATCATAAATTCACGCACGCAAAACATTCAAGAGATGTTCAGTTCTCAGAGTAATAATGTCAGTCTGCCACAAGAGAGGATTGTGCGATTGCCTCACTCACCATGCCATGGGTGGGATTGTGTTTCAAAACTTAGCTCTTGCAGCTGCGTTGGAGAAACCCAGTAGACAGATCTACACTTGTGCATTTGTCCTCAGCAGTGCCTCAATACATGGTGATGTGAGCTATTTCCACCAAACACAGTCTTCTATAAACCATCTGGCTTGAGATCGAAGTGCTCTCTGACCTGCCTGAAGCTAGGTGGAAGCCAGTGAAACAGAAATGTGTTTGTTTTCTGATAGCATCGCTCCTTGAGAAAGCAGCTTTTCTCTCCTTCTTAAACTCATTGTGGACAGTCAGGACCCAGCCCATTATATAAACTCAAGTCATTCCAAAGTTCGCCTTTACTCTTCACTTTCATAAATCTGCACAAGTTACTCACCAAGGCATGCATACCTTTTCTACTGTGATTTTTTAAATCACAATTTATTTCTTGTTCATTTTTCTCCTCTTGCTCTGAATCAAACATGGGGATTGCTTCGTAATCATCAGCAGTCCCTTAGCACATTTCTTCATGTAAAAGCCAATAAGTGTCAGTAGCATATTCAATTATTACAGGTATTACACTAAAGCTCAATCCAGTTCTGCACACAAACATTTGTTATCAATGTAACTGGATGGAGGTCAGCACAGTACCATCAGCTGGTTTGCCCTCTCCTCCCCCTCAACTCAAAAGTGCTGAAGATAACTGTAGCATTCACTTTAACAGCCCTGAAATCTTTTCAATTAGAACACATCCAACGTGAAGATAACAAAAGAGCTCCTTCTTGTTTTTTCTCATTTAAATCATCAAGTTTTCAAAACTTTATATAAAAATTAAGATCCACAAGATCCAGATTGAGAAGGTACAAATTCCATAATTCAAATCCTAAATCCAACATTAGACATAACCTGCAACTAACACCTGAAAAGTGACAGAAAGTATGGTCAGCAAGCTGCAATTCCTGCTATGATTGCTCTATAAACTAAATGTAACAATTGGCCTCACGGCCTTCCATGAGGGCTGGACAAAGAATGCTTGATCCCAACTCATGCCTGTGACTCTTGCTGGAAAGATTTTGAGAGATGTAGGAGTCATCAAATCTGATGCCTGTTTTAATCAAACAGTCTGCTGCACTTACTGCCAAACCTTATATAAAGAATGGCACAGTGGGAGTCAGTGCCTTCAGGATAGGAGTAAAGTACATGGGGAAAATTGGGACAAATATCAGTTCAAAAGAAATATTTAAAAAACCACGAGCAGGCCAATCTCTTTTCATTGTACAATTTTGTTGGATTTATAGCGAAGTAAAATTTTATGTTTTTCATCACAAGCATGTAGTAACACATATACACTAAAACTACATAATCTACAATTGAAGGTTAGCTTGCCTCCTTGAAAACTGTCCTAGAATTCAGTAAACAGTTTTTTTGATTATTTCTGACAGGGAGTCAAATGTCACATCAAGTTAATCCATTGCACTTAAGTATTATTTTAGCTCTTTTTCCATTGACCCCGGTATTACTATAAAATGCATTTCTGAAAATTACTCTTGCTGAACTTAAGAAATTAAAGACAAGACTTTCCGCAATGCTCTACAGCTGCCTTCTGACATAAAAATGCTTTGTTACCACAAATGTTTTTCTACACCCATTCCATTCATGGCATGGAAAGATTTTCCCTTGTCTTAATTGGGAAGAAGGGTCCAAATGAAATTTTAAAGTTAATGAAGACAATCACAAATAAACCATTCATAATGACAAATGGTTCAAAAACTATAACACACCAGTTAAAAATGAGAAAGTTAGGATTAAGAAGGAAGGCCTTTACAAGTTACTGAACTGAAATATTAGCCCTGCTTACCATTCTACTGATTCTGGGATTATATTGAATATTTCCACTTTTTCTGTTGTTATTTTATTTTCTTTGCACCAACAGGGAATTTATCACGGAAGACCATTTAAGCCTACAACATAAATCGGTGCAGGAAGCAAATGAGCAAGTGAGGGGGAGATAATGCAAGAAATTAGTTAGGTGGAGTTACATTTGACAGTGTAATAGGACTAACAATTCCTACTCCTTAAAACATATCAGGACAGAGTTCTCAAAATATGAAGATTTTAATTTTATGCAATTATTATTTCTACAACTTACTGAGCTCTGTTTCCATAAACAATAACTTGCATTTATATTGCTGCTTTAACCCAGTGAAATGGCTGCTATGTGAAGCACACCATATTCAGATCCAACCTAAACAATGTGTGCATTACTTTGCCATATTTACTCTACCACCTGGTTCAACTGAATGTTATTGGACCCCAATACCAAACTTGGAAGCCATTTTTTTATACATGTCCAACATATCATTATGTGTCGTTACTTCAATTCCAATGACAACTTTTAGAAGTTTTTCTTTAGTTTTTTTTTTAAAAAAGGTCAATGTTTGGTTTAATAGGATAGGATGAATTAATTTACTAATTTAGGAGGCCAAGTGAGCGTGGGAACCTGATGTTAAGCCTGAGCTGTGTTTAATGCATGACTCACATGCGTTAATTCAACACAACTAGGTCAGCACATTTGTCATGAGCAAAATGTAAGCCCCACAAAATTCCAGAGTTTGTCATGAAATCTTTGGGTAATAAAGGAAAATCATCCTCAAGAAACTTCACAATAAATTGCTTTTGAAAGCCAGACACTGTCACCTTACAGACATCTCAGCAACATCCCACAACAGCAATGAACAAATAACCAGATAGCATGTTCTGATGGTGACGACTGAAAAGACAATTCTCAGTTGGAACAATAGTTATTGTTCATTAGTATGCATTCTACAGAAGAGATCGTGGTGGAAGCAAATAATCAGTCCATTTCCCAAATCAAACACTTGCATAAAAATGCAAATGTATTCATAATGGATTGGGCTAATGGTATATATAGTTCCTTTATATTTTTGACACATGCTAAAATGCTTGTAAGGCAGGGATCAATTTATGTAAAGACATTTTAGGCTTCTTCAGGCAAAGCTAATTTAATTTCTGTCATAGTTCAGTTCAGCCAGAATCTGTCTGGATGATGCTCTTCAAAATGCCTAAATCTATTAGGATTTCTTAGAGCAACATGTTGCAACTTGTCACAAATTAATGTTACACAAATGAAGGTAAGAGGTTTCTACGTATAGCTGTAGGCAGGCATGGGAAGAACTGCCAGCGCTGATGATTTAGCATCATTGTCCCATGGAATTCTCTGAATACTTATTGAAAATGATTTCCCACTATTGCTGACTTCACTAAATTAACTTCTTTCATTATAACCTTTCCTCTACAGTGGATAGTTCACCTTGAAAGAAACAGTATGGAGGTCCTAGAAGAAAGTTAGTAAATAATGCACAATCTGGTTAGACATGGAGGGGTGTAGATTAGGGAAGATGCAGACTCTAGTTCCAGTGTGAGTGGAATTAGCGAACCTCAGTAATAGTGGCAATGAAGATCTACAATTGTGTGTTTAGAGTCCCTGGGTTTAGGGCATGTAATAAAACAAAGCATTGATCAGGCAAAATTCTGGAAGAACTTTTAGAAGAAATGATCCAAAGCTTGGTTTAAGTGGTGAGTTTTAACATGGGTGGTCTGAAAGATGAAGAGTGAGATGGAGAGACAGAAGTGCTTAGAATTTGGCAACAAAATATGAATAATACATCTCACAACATGGTCAAAGTTGTGTAAACTTCTGACAATTTCAAGTAGAACTCATTCATTCTGCATCTCACTAGGCTGACAGTAATAAGAAATATGCAATATTCAGAAAAGCATGTGTAATATGATCAATTCAGAGAGACTTACATTCCTTGGACATGCCAACTTCCAGGCACTTCTGCAGCCGGCAATACTGGCATCGATTTCGAGTGACTTTGTTGATGATGCAGTTCTTATCTCTGTGGCACGTGTACACCATGTTCTTTTGAATGCTTCTTCTGAAAAAACCCTGCACAAAACACAGGGGGAAAATATGGAACTCACATTGAAAGTAGACATGTAAACTCTAAAACTGCATTACCAGGCACAAAAAAATAACTCAATGGTCCAACTAATAATGACAACAAAAGCTCACAGCTTCAGTCCCCGGTCTATGATATTATTTGCTTTCAGTCAGTTATATTAAGGACATGACAACTGGCCTCAGCAGACTGGGATTGTGAAAACAAAAGTGGCCAGGGTATCCTCTCCCAATCACTGTACCGGACAGCACGTTTTCTTTATTTTTTTCATGGAATGCAGGCATTCTTTTTCACACTTAGTTGTCCAGAGAGCAGTTAAGAGTCAACCATATTGCTGTGATCTGGAGTCACTAGCAGGATAGATCAGGCAAAGATAGCAGAATTCCTTCCCTAAAGAACATTAGTAAATCAGATGGGTTTTCATAACAATCAACAGTGGTTACACGGTCATCATTTGGCAAGCATTTAATTCCAGATTACATTGTGCTGGAATTACATGAACGTAGATGACAAAATAGCACAGGATCATGCTTGGCTTTGAAGCTCTCGATGGTCAAACTTCACATTCATATTTACTGTTTTATGTTCCACGTACAGAATGGATCACCTGAGAAAGGTTCTTGCTAGGAACCATTGCACATGGAGCTTAACCCTAACAAGGAGGTGAAAATTAAGGAAATATTAAACAATGAAAGAAAATACAAAGGAGTTGGATCCAAACTTTGTGTCAAATGAATTTATATCATTGTGAGACAGAATGTAGGCTTGGTCTTACAATTGCTCAGAAGATCAGATACAGAGGGATGATCTCAAAACACATCTTAGAAAGCTCTTCCTCACCTCCAGTTGAAAACAAAGCAAAGAACTTTAGGACAGGTTGCATGCTTGTCTAATTCATACAGATATTTTCCTCAGCAAATATAATCAAAAGTGAAGGGAAAACTGACCGGGGCACTACTTCCAGATGTTTACCCTGCGACTACTGCTGGGAGTGTATCTGAATGGATGTTGCCTGGATCATTTCTGACAGCCCCTTACATCTGGAAGGCTCCTGGCATTCACCTTCAAACTCACAGGAAGAAAACTTGAGATTTGATATAGCAAATGTCAGAAATCATAAGTGGTGCAGATAAGATTGAGGAAATTGCACACCTCAAAAGCTAGGTTATTTGAGCAACAGATCACCTAACCTGCTTCTCTGAATTTGTAAACCAGTCAGGTAAGGTACCACTGTAAGTAGTCAGCTGAAAATCACTAAATTATGGCAGAAACATTTACTTAAATAGATCTTTACTCCCCTTTCACTACCAAGTTTAGTGCCAGTTCCTGTCTTATTCTCTTCTACACATTCTCATTCAAAACCTGGGGTTTTAAGGACGATGTTACTTATTTAAAAAAGGTCATGCTTAGCATTATTATTCATTATTTTTTAACATAGTAAAACATCCAAAAGCACTTTACTGGAGTGCTGTCAAACCAAACTTTGACATTGAAACACAAAAAACATAATTTGGGATAAAAATGTAGTTCACAGACAGATTTTAAAAGAGTGATTTGAAGGAAAGGTAACATTTAGAGGGGCTTATATGGAAATTCTAGGTCTAGACAGAGAAGACTGAATTTACAGTTCCCAATTTTCCAGTATATAAAATTAATCAAACGATAAATCAGGAACCCAACTAATCCGACATGCTGAGCTACACACTATTTCTATGCTGTTTCCATTGAATGTGATGCTACACTGAAAATGAAGCAGTCTAATCCCAATGCCTTTTTCAAAGCTGAATGATCATCTTTTTCTGTACATAACCTGCATTATGTCAGTGAAACAAAACAATATAACGTAATTCCTGAAATTCTCAGGATCAAATACCTTTATTTTCATTTGTACATTCTGTCTGCATTTTAAGTCCTCTCTGGCCAAAACAGTGAAAAGGAGAGAGCTACAGGTCGTCTATCAAATGCTACATTGTAGAACATATATCTTTAATGATTTAATGCATGACCTCACCATATACCCATTTCGGGGCAAGTGGAGGCATGGGCAAAGTTGAAAGGGTAGTTTCCAAGAGCTACCTTGTCTTTGACCCCTCTATCCAAGTAACGCTCATCACGGGGAGCAAAATCAAAAGGGCAACCTTTTCTCGAATGAATACCCTAAAGTGCTGATCTTGACTGACACTCTGATCAGCAACATTGGGCAAGCTATATGCAGAGTGGTAATATAGCTGGACTACTAGCCCCTGTCTAACGTTCAGCGAAATGGGTTTGAATCACACCCATTCCAGATGGTGAAATTTGAATTCAATAAATGGCAACCAGGTAACTCCCTGTTGCAAACCAATATCTGGTTCAGTACTGAGATTTAAGGAAGGAAATCTGCCATCCTCACCTGGTCTAGTCTTTATGAGATTCTACATCCACAACAATGTGACTGACCATGCTGCAAATGCTGGTCTAGCCAGAGTTGTTCATATCCCATGTGTAAAATCTACATATACAAGCTCGAGAGTTGGAATATGTGGGATGCATTCATCTTAAACTTTAAAAGGATGCCTCTCAGTCATGTGTTGGTTCCTGTCATAACAGAATAGAAAAGATTATCCCACAGGGGATGACATATCTGTTACTGAGTAGCGCTCACTATGGACAACGTATAAAGATCACCCACTATTTTTGCTTTGTCACAAGTAGAGATAAACATAGAGTTCCTACAGTGTGGAGGCAGGCCATTTGGCCCATCAATTCTACACCATCCCTCCAAACAGCATACCAACCAGACCCATCCCCCTGTCCTATCCCATGCATTTCCCATGGCTAACCTACCTAGCCTGCACATCCATGGACGAGCAATTTAATTTAGCATGGACAATCCACCTAACTTGCATTTCCTTGGACTGTGGCAGGAAACTGGAGCACCCGGAGGAAACAAATGCAGGCATGGGGAGAATGTGCAAACTCCACACAAACAGAAGCCTCAGGATGGAATTGAACCCAGGTCCCTGATGCTGTGAGGCAGCAGTGCTAACCACTGAGCCACTGTGCCACCCTGTAGTACAAGTGCATACAGACAGAAAAGCAAAATCTATGAGTGAAACTTTCACGCATTTCTGGCTCACAAACATCTTACCGCAACTTATTTCAGCTAAAATAGCATGCCTTACAACTCTCTGTTTATGTTAATCCCAAGTGCTTTGACCATGGGAAAGTACATTAAACAAAAACTAAGAACTCAAAGGCCACTGGCCTTCACTGTAACAAATATCCAAATATAGTCACTTAATACCAATGGGTAGATCACTGGAAGAGCAAATGAGTGTAACAAGAAATAGATTTTGAAAAGAAAAGCAGTAAGATTATGCACCTCAACTGAATGGAAAATGGCATGCAAATACTTCCTTACTTGCATCTTCAGAGAGGACATTGGCAAGTTTTAAGAAGAAAAAAAATGTCTTACCAAATTTCTATAACACTCTGGCATTTTGCCATTCAGAGTGATAAATTTCATTCTCTTATCCTTTTGGTCTTTTATCCTCTTCAATAATTTACGATTTGCAATTAGAACACCGTCCTGAAATTAAGTGAGTAGCACTAATACCGTTTGCCAACCTGATACCAGGTTTAGAAGTTCCTCCTCAAGTTGAGGGCTGCTCCTGTTGACAGATCTATGACCTTTTTCTCCTCATGCATGCAAAACTCCAACTGACTGCACTGGGCTGGTTAACTTGCACTTGTCTGGTAAGTTCATATGCGCTGGTTGATTTAAATAAGTTAAATAAACAGTGTTCGTTTTCAAATACAAAGTAACGGAGTCTGATTTGGAAATTTATCAAGGCACAAATATGCAAAATCAATATAAATTAAGCGTATAATACAATTCCAACCATCAAATGACATGTAAATAAACACGTACATTTATGCGGCTCTTTTGGTAGGGGAACGGATCCACAGCTGTTTCATAGAGGCATGATGAAAATTGGATAGCAAATTAAGGAGTGACTAGCAAGGGATCTAAAAGATAGATTCAAGGTGGTTTTAAGGAAGCTCTTAAAAGAGAGGATAATGAATAGGTGACAGGCTAAACAGAAAAATAGTGTATTTTCTGAGTTATTAAGTTGTTTTTCCCAATGCCAATGCTGAGGTAGACAGCTCACTATTGAGTTTCAGGTTAAACAAACTGGTTATACTATACCGTGCTGATGTGCTGGAGTTCTAGTTTCATAGTGGGGCATAGTGCGTACATGTATAGCTTGGAAGTGAAATTGATTTGTTTATCCTTGTAGTGGCTGCAATATAACAGCTAGGTGTAAAATATAAGCTTAGCCAAGTGATTTCAGGGCTGCCTAGAAGCCTTTCTGAACTGACTCAATTTAGCAAAGAGTCTGTTTTTGTTACATTGATTATATTTAAAAAATGAAATGGTGCTTGAAAGTCAGTGGATAAGAACTCTGCTCATTCTACTTTGCTAAATAGTGCTATAAATGAACATCATGGGTCAGGTGGAACCATGATCTCTACACATGTACTGTTTCAAAAGGCTTTCATATTGCACTGAAGGTTCTTCTCGACAAGCAACACTGAAACATACACCTGGGGTCTGTATGCACTAATTGCTCTGTACCTCTCCCACTGTTCTCAATGAAGACCTACTGGAAGTTCAATATTGAAGGCAATGGGATACCATGTCCTGCTTTTACTTATAAATGAAAACTTGACAACTCAGCCTCAGGAGGTTTGAATTGATTATTAATATGCATGAGAGCAGCCAATGGAAGAACTGAGCATTTTCCCTTCAAGATTTTTGCTATAGTTCAATTCTAGCTTTTGTGCATTTCTGACTTTCCTTTGGCAAGCTCCAGAATTTGCTCTTTAAATCCGCCTGTTTCTCTTCTTCATTAAAATACTCCTCAAAGCATCTCTCTTCAACTAAGCTTTTGATCATCTGTCCTAATATCATATATACTCATGTACAGTCTGACCTCATGTATAAGTAGACCCCTTATTTTTGGCCAAAACATCTTGTATTTTCCACATACCTCGTGTATAAGTTGACTCTAGTTCTTCACAGTTATACATCAACGTTTATAAATCCATACGCCTGCCTGTTGCGCTCCACTCTGGCTTTCCAGTCTACTGGCCGTACTGCTCTGTTCAGGGTCTTCCAGTCTGCCAGCCATTACGATCTACTCCAGGTTTTCAGAATTACTGTCATCCGCAGAGTCAGTTTCCGCAGTTTCAGTTACCCGCAATTTACCAGCACGAACATATTACAGAGAATGTTCAAGGACTAGGGGGTTGCCTGGAAGGTCAGTTTCCCATTTTAAATGGCCACACGGATATTGAATTGTTTGCTATTGTCTTTCTCTCGCTAGTACTTAAAAACTTATTACTAATTGAGGGCGGCACGGTGGCTCAGTGGTTAGCACTGCTGCCTCACAGCACCAGGGTCCCAGGTTCGATTCCATCCTTGGGTGACAGTCACCCACCTTGGGTGACTGCCTGTGTGGAGCTTTCACATTCTCCCGTGTCTGTGTGGGTTTTCTCCGGGTGCTCCGGTTTCCTGCCACAATCCAAAGATGTGCAGGTTAGGTGAATTGGCCATGCCAAATTGCCAATAGTGTCAGGTGCATCATTCAGAGGGAAATGGGTCTGGATGGGTTGCTCTTCGGAGGGTCGGTGTGGACTGGTTGGCCCGAATGGCCTGTTTCCACACAGTAGGAAATCTAATCTAATATTCAAAGATGAAATGCAAATGACAATCAAGACTTAAGTACAAATGTTTTTCTTCACGATGTGGCCTTTACTCAACCATAGCAGATATCACCTACATTGTATGGAAATACTTTAATTGTTTTAGCACTTTGTACAAGCTGGGGCCATTTTACTTTTTTTAAAACTTTGCTAATATTCAAGATGATATTGCTATTTTATATAGCAAGCTGGCTCTTGTTTGTCTATTTGTTAACTCATGCCAAGCATAAATTTCTTCCCCTTAAAACAATACCTTGTGTATAAGTCGACCCATTAATTTCAGCTCAAAAAAGGTGTTTAAAACTCGACCTGTACACGAGTATATACGGTATTTTTTGAATGTGACAGAGTGATACATTGTGGAAACCTTCAGTCCAATCAATCCATAGCACATATAACTACAAACTAAACTGGTCTCACCTGTCTGTGCCTGACTCATACCCCTCCAATTCATGCACTTACCCAAATATCTTTTAAACACTGTAATTATGGTTCATCTGATAACAGTCTCTGGAAATATCTTCAAACTTTTGCAATGTTAAGGGTGCTTTAAAAATGCAAATTTTTATTACCAGTCCCAGTAATCTTCTAACCAAATACTAAGTGTACCTTAAGATATTTGAACTGGACAGGGGACACGAACAGAAAGTGAGGACTGCAGATGCTGAAGATCAGAGTTGAAGAGTGTGGAGCTGGAAGAGTGCAACAGGTCAGACAGCATCCGAGGAGCAGGAGAATTAATGTTTCGAGCATAAGCCCTTCATCAGGAATGAGAAGACACAAGCCCTTCATCAAATTCACGTTTTCTGTGATGGTTAGAGAGCACTGCCTGTGGACCATAGATACTCGACAGTTGTGGTCAGCACACCCATGAACTTCCAATGTGTGTGGCTGGCAGGCAACAACCCCACTGGCAGCGTGAATTTAGAAAATTGATTCAAATGGCTGTGCAGCTATTTTCATTCCTGTGTGTACTTCTAAGTATGCTGACCTCATTACAGACAGCTGTTTTTAAGTGCACTAGTGATAGGAGCAGATCCTTGCAAGTCTGTTAAGACAGCTGTCCTTACACAACGCATTCAACACTGCTACTGATAAATTATGGTGACATTCCCATTGCATCAATGTATATAAACTTAGAGGTATTAGTTTTAGATAATTATACAACTGATCCAAGCAAAATTCTTACAAAAGCAAATACTTGCAAAAAAGCTTCTTATTAATTCCCATTGTATATAAATCATTGATGTCAGCCGAGAATCCAAATCCAAAATTGACGCCTAAACAAAAATAAAATGTTGCCAGAATATTAATTTTTCAACTGCTCAGCCCATTATGCTGAGTTAGCCAATCCACTACTAAATTTCCTTCATACACTGTGGAGTATTTAAAAGCTTTATTGTCAGCCTTTGGTCTGACAGTATTAAACTGTATCTCTGATGCAATTTTTGTAGGTTCACCTCTGTAGATGCTCCCTTCTTAGCAGCACTGTGGACAATGCTACACAGACAGGAACATCACAATAACGGGCCATTCAGTCCCTCAAGCCTGCTCCGTCCTCCAACATGATCATGACTGATCTGTGGCCTAACCCCATATACCTCTTTTGGGACCATGACCATTAATACCCTTGCTTAACAAAAAATTATTCATCTCAGATTTAAATTTAACAATTGAAGGACCATCGATTGCTGTTTGAGGAAGTGAAGTAGGAGAAAGTGAGGACCGCAGATGCTGGAGATCAGAGTCGAGTGTGGTGCTGGAAGCTAACTTTACATGCAGAAGTGTTTTCTAACATCTCTCCTGAATGGTTTGATCCTAATTCTTAAACAATGCCACCTCATTCCAGAATTTTCAACCAGTGAAAATAGTTTATCTTTATCTACCCTGCCTTTCCCTGTTTTATACCCTGAAGACCTTGATTAACCTCTTAACCTTCTAAATTCTGGACAATAAATGCCTAATTGGTCTAATCTCTCATCATAATTTAACCCCTGAAATTGAGTTTTCATCATTGTTAACCAGTGCTGAACTCCTGCAGATTCAAAACATCCTTCCTAAGATATAGTGCCCAGATCTGTTCACAGTACTCTAAGTGGGGTCGAACTAGGGTTTTGTATAGCTGCAGCATAATATCTGCATCCTTTACTACTGCCCTTTAGTCACAGAGTTGTATAGCACAGAAACAGACCCTTTGGTCTAACTCATCCATGCTGATTGGATATCCTACATTAATCTAGTCTCATTTGCCAGCATTTGGCCCATATCCTTCTAAATGCTTCCTATGATATCCCCATCCAGATGCCTTTTAAATGTTGTAATTGTATCAGCTTTCACCACTACCTCTGGCAGGTCATCCATACACACACCATTCTCTCCATGAAAAAATGGCCCCTTAAGTCCCTTTTACATCCTTCTCTAATCACCTGAAACCTATGCCCTCTAGATTAGGACTCCCCCACCTCAGGGAAAAGACCTTGAATATTCACCTTATCCAGTCCTCTCATGATTTTATAAAGCTTTATAAAGTCAGCCATCAGCCACTGACACTCCAGGGAAAATAGCCCAGCCTATTCAGCCTCTCCCTATAACTCAAACCCTCCAATCCTGGCTACATTCTTGTACAAATTTTCTGAACCCTTTCAAATTTCATATCTTTCCTATAGCAGGGAGACTAGAATTGAATAAAGTATTCCACAAGTGGCCTAACTAACATCCAGATACGAAGGCCAGTATTCCATTAACTTTCTTGACCACTTGCTACACCTGTTTGTGGCATTTTTAGAGAGCTATGCACCCGAACCCCAAGTCTTTTTGAACTTTCATAATATTTAACTTTGCACCTTCTAAAACGTAGGTTGGAAATGGATAACCTCACACTTGCTTATATTAAAATTCATCTGCAACAGCTTTTCCTATTCACCTAATATATTAATATCAACACTGTCTACAATGCTGACCAATTTCATGCTGTCAGCAAATTTGATTGTTTGACTTTTTATGTCATTATCCACGTCATTCATGAATATTGTGAACATTTGAGGCCCCGACACAGATCCCCGAGGAATGCCACAAGTCATGTCCTGTAATTTGAGTACTTACCCATCATTTCAATCCTTCTGGAACTCATCCAATTTCATATCCATTTCAGTAATTTGCTCTCAATACTGTGGGCTTCCACCTTAGCTAACAATCTCTTGTGTGAGATTTTAGCAAATGCCTTCTGGAAGTCCATATGAAAAAACATCTATTTACTTAACTCTACCCACCACCTTTGTCCCTTCTTCAAAAATCTCTGAGATTTGTCAGGCATCACCTACCCTCATGAATCTATGCTGACACTCCCTGATTACCTGAAATTATTTTTAAGGTGATCAGTTACTGTATCCTTCACGATATACTCCAACAATTCCCTATCCCAGATGTCAGGCTAACAACTTCTTTTAATACCCGCATATGAAAACCTTCAGGTCCTGGAGATTTGTCACTCTCCAGTTCCATTTATTTCCCCATTGTGGGGAGGCAATGCCCTAGTGGTATTATTGCTGGACTGTTAATCCAGAGACCCAGATAATATTCTGGGGACCTGGGTTTGAATCCTGCCGTGGCAGATGGTGGATTTTGAATTTACTTTTAGAAAATCTGGAATGAAGAGTCTAATGATGAACATGAAACCATGGTTGATTATCAGAAAAACCCATCTGGTTCACTAATATCCTTGAAGGAAGGAAACTGCTATCCTTACCTGGCCTGGCCCACATGTGACACCAGACCCACAGCAACATGGTTGACTCTTAACTGCCCTCTGGGTAATTAGGGATGAGCAATAGGCAGCAGTGCCATCACCTCATGAATGCATTTTTAAAAAAATTGACAATTTACTTAAGCTAATTTTATTCACTCCTAGTCTCCAGTCCTCTTAATTTCTTTGGGATTTCCAACAACCTATCCTCCTCTTCTGCTGTGAGGATACATGGACTGCAGCTGTTCAAGAATATAGTTTACCACTACCTTTGCCAGGACAGTTAAGGATGGGCGACTGCTGGTCTAGCCAGCGATACCCACTTCTCACGAACAACTAATAACACAAACCATCTTCTTTCATTTCTTCTAAAGGAACGAACCATTACCATTGTACAGTATGTCAGCAGTCCTTGATCCAAGTAGGTGATAAATGTTTTTCTGAGTAATATGTTTCAGCAGGTCATTTAAATGTAGATGCCTTCAAATCTAAGCTGGGCTTGCTCACACTCAATGTTCAAAGGTGGCAATTTAAGACTAGGAACCTTGGATGGTGATGCAGTTCATACCTCAAAAGAGCTACAGCTAATTTAGTACAGATCTTGGAATTGAACTGCGAGCCTGGATTTTTTAATATTTCAGTTTTATTTTGGCTTTATCAAATTGAGCCACGCAAGGAAAAATATTTTTAATTGTGCTTTTAAATTGCTTCATTTTTGCTGATGCAAGTATCATCCATGTAGAAGTTATCTGTACTTGTTGTTAAAGAGGTGGAAACAGTTTGACAACATTCATTTCCACAGCCTTTTGAAAAATCATTTTTGCACAGTATACAATTTTGCTAAAATCAAAACTGGAAGATAAAGAAGGAAATGGAAAATGAATTAGCTACAGGGTATTTACAGATTTGGTGTGTTTATTTACAAAATATTAAAATCTAAATCTAAAATACCTAGCTGCTGCTGCGCTATATTTCTTGCACGACATTTGAATGCATTCTACGTTTACATGAAATTGGTATACTGATATTATATTAAGAACTGAAAGATTTCATGCAAATTTTTCACAGTTGGGAAAAACAATCAAAATTTATGCTTTCATTGTCTTTAATGAACTTTAAGAAAGCTTTTGCAAGTTTCTTCAAAGTTCAATAATCAATATCACTGTCATCTTGATCTTCTTTCAGGCACAGGTCTTTAGCTTTAAAGAGTCAGAGGCAAGAGACTTCTTACAAAACCAAGGCGGACACATATGGTTTAGTGATACATTAAATAGTAACTTACCTCACTCAGTCAACAGGGGAACTGCGGTGGTAAAACTGTACTAATAGACCTCACACAGAAGGAAAACTTGTGGCTTTTTTGAACTCAACAGATTTTTTTTAACATCACTGACATTTGTGGGACGATTCACTACTATTTTAACGTTTGAAGCAGGATTTTGACATTAAAGAAAAATATATTTTGCGGAGATTGTTGTTCATATGTTTTGAATTATGCTTGATAGCAAAATACCCCCTGAAGAGTCATGTTGAAGCTATTTTTTCAGGCAACCCCTCTCTGAGTGATATCAAGAGCCAGTGGACTCTGCAGGTCGGCACCACAGCCTCCAGTCCTAGCATAACAAGATACAATGAAATGAAGTTATGTATCTCTAAACAGTGCTGCCAAACTGCAAATTTTTATGGGCTGTTCATTTCAGCTAGAACATCTGTGTCAGCAAGAAAAGTCCACCAGGTGCAGATACTGCTTTTCCCATATTTTAGACAGGAATTAGGTATTACAAGATGAGTGCAATGAAGGCTGCTTCAAATTCTTTGGCAAATGCTTTGGAATGCTGCAATTTGTGTAATTAGGCCAACCTTGGCTTGATTTCAGTGTTTTACAACAGTCTCTTAATTCATATGCAAATGAGATATTTTTTGTTACTGTTAATAAGGGAATGCTATGCACTGCTCATAGTCTTAATGTTTCTTTGACAAGACGAATTCCTGAACAAGCATATTAACCAGTAATACAACAGCAAAACACTACAAGAAGCTGCAAATTTGTAATTTAAAAAGAGAATATTGAAAATACTCCACAAGTCAGTCTGTATCTTTGGAGACAGGAATAGGATTAGATTAGATTAGATTCCCTACAGTATGGAAACAGGCCCTTTGGCCCAACAAGTCCACACCAACCCTCTGAAGAGAACCCACCAGGATCCATCGCCCTACCCAATATTTACCACAACTAATGCACCTAACACTATGGGCAATTTAGCATGGCCAATTCACCTAACCTGCACATCTTTGGAATGTGAGGGGAAACCAGAGCACCCGGAGGAAACCCATGCAGACATGGGGAGAATGCGCAAATCCATGGGGATTAAATGATTCAAGTTGATGACTTTTTATTGGGAGAGAATGAGCTTGAGAAAGAGTATGAGAGAGACAGAGAGTGAGATGAAAGAGAGAGCGAGAGAGATAGAGAGTGAGATTAAGAGAGAGATAGAGTGAGATTGAGTGTGCGAGAGAGGTAGAGTGTGAGAGAGATAGAGAGTGAGATTGAGAAAGAGTGCGACAGAGAGAGAGTGAGTGCGAGAGAGACAAAGTGAGATTGGGAGAGAGAGTGCGGAAAAATTAAAGATGAAAGAGGTTTTAAGCAATGACAAAAAGCAGGGAAAGGTTGGTTGGAAGGGGAAAGAACAAAAAGAAAGCAATTAAATTACAAAGGGGGGGGGGGGAGGGGTGACTGCAAACAACAAATGCCAATCAACCAATGCATTTCCCTGTCGATAGTCTGCTTTTATACAATTTGACTTTAAAGTATTAGGTAGAAATCTTAATCAGTTCTCTTATTATAATTACCCTATAGTAATGAAAGTAGGGAGACCAGGCTGTCAACGTTGATGCCAGGTTCACTGGCCATAGCTCATCCAAGTGCCTCATAATGGGACAGAAGCAGAACAAGAGCCCTTTTAAAATATACTGAACTGGAAAGGAACCCGGGCAGTCAGTGCAATAGTTCGTCCATTGCTTTTCACTGCCACAGTCACCAACATACTGAGTAATTTTACCAGCAAAGTGCCCAAGAAATTTAGTATATTTATGTTTTTCAAACCATCTATTTCCCTTGTCATCCACTGGGATGGGAAATGCTAGGTCAGGCTTCGTATTCTGCTGTCAAGGTCAATCTCTTGACAGGTGATCACTTTTCCAAGCCCAGTCTTATTAGCTGTTCCTTGCTGCAAAGATGCTGCACTCCGTTGTTGTCAAGAACTCTATTCAAGCCCAACGAAGGGCAAAGGGACTGAGAGAACGAATACAATCAAGTCTGAGTAATTGTTACTACTGTGTATCAAGTTTGGGTCTAATGAACACACGAGTTCAGCACTATCTCAGAAGTGAAAAAATAACTAGCAAATGAAGGTCAGTTTAGTTTAATAGGTTTAACAGCAGTTCATCGGATGTAAGTAAATAAAACCAATGACCTTAATTTAGAGTGCTTCAGGTTGTAATGGCTTATAATTCATCAAAACGCTGAATCAAGATTGTCTATGAGGTGACCACCCAACTAAAAATGCTCAGGAATGCCAGTGCAATATGAGGAGTGGTCCTTCAAGAAATGAATAAAAGTATGATACCAGGCACAAAAAAATCGTCACCTTGGCTTGCAATCAATAATGAAAACTTCAAGGACTTAAAATAACTTAAGAATCTTAATGCCGTATCTCCAGTATTGCTAAGCTTCCCTACTGTGTCTAAATATAAACAGCTTAACCCTTTGACACAACTGACCTCTGTCATGGGATAGTAGAAAAGCCAATTACTGTGCATTTTCTATTTAAAACACAAGCACGTCCTCGTACAGATTGAGCCCCTTGTAATACAGTTAATCTAATCCACTCTCCGGAATCTCCACCAACACCCCCCACACCACTCCTCTTCCTTTTAGGTCCTCAGTGCAAACATAACTCTCAAACCAAGCTGTGGTCAATTCTCCTAATCTCCTAATTCTTTCATTCACTAATGATTTCCTTCCAAAGCCATTAGCTTTGCTTCCTGTGGCCTCCTTTATCTTCTTTAGCTACAGTGCACAAACTCACTGGGAGGGGACCAATTCAAGATTGATCTTGAGCTTGAATGATCCAGAAGTTGGACTTAAATGGAATCTGTTTTTTTGCCTCTCAAAGCAATCTATCTCGCATGTTATAAACTCTCTTATGGAACCCCATTAGTTAAGCAGCAAGGTGAATGAAACCGAGTTTAAGTGATCAAGTCATTTATGCCACAGAAGGAAGTCATTCAGTCCATCAAATATATGTCAGATTAGAGACCTATTTATTTGAAATCAGTTATTTTTAGATTAGACTTACAGTGTGGAAACAGGCCCTTCGGCCCAACAAGTCCACACCGACCCGCCGAAGCGAAACCCACCCATACCCCTACATTTACCCCTTACCTAACACTACGGGCAATTTAGCATGGCCAATTCACCTGGCCCGCACATTTTTGGAGTGTGGGAGGAAACTGGAGCACCCGGAGGAAACCCACGCAGACACGGGGAAAACGTGCAAACTCACATGATCTTTACTTGGCACGAACAACTTGACTATTGCTGATTGAAGGATGCTCTGGTCTCATTTTAAAACGAAATAAGGTTCTGTTAATTTAGATACAATTCCTTTTGTTTAGGGACTCAGGGAGGAAGAAACAATCTTAAAAACAGGGCTAAGACATTCAGAAGCAAAGTCAGAAAGTACTTTTTCAAACAAATAGAGTCTGAAACTCTCCTGCTCAAATAGAACTAGATGCTGAGGCAAGCAGTACTTTCAAGATTGAGGTAGATTATGCTCTAATTAATGAAGGGTATCATGGGAATGGAACAATCATAGTGGGATTCAGGTAACTATCAGTTATGATATAATTGAATGGCTCAAGTGATTGATTAGTTTCCACTGTTTGCAATGTTCCTGTGTTTCCACCGTACAGGCTGGACAATAAAGGTTTATGTCTTATGTAATACTAAGGTAGTATTGCTCTATCAGAGATGCTTTATTTTAAATGAAGTTTTTAGCTAATACATTTTTCTCCATGGATCTTTGCAATTGCAAGACAAAATTTACAAGATGGACAGAAAATGTTGCAATGCCATTGAACCAAAGGTCATTTTAGCCAAAACCAACGACCACATATGCAAAAATCACTGAAAACACAGTCAGTAAGTGGAAATGTGGTCTACCTTTACTCTTCCATCCCAGATGTAATGAAACCAGCTACAGCACCCCCAAATAACATCCTGGTTAAAGATCACCATCAAGTCTATACTGGGAGCAGAACTGCTGAAACCACTGAAAACAAGGATTCATCATGCTGAGAACAATGTTGCAGTTAAACAAAAAAAACTGAAACAACAGGACAATGTAAGATATTATAGGAACACAATGTATGATACTGCAGGAACACAGTGATTAACCTCAAGGACAGATCGGAAAAAAGACTTTATGGTAGCAAATGACAATTTCCTTAATTGGTTATAACTGAAGCTCCCACTACAAAGGTATAAAAAGGAATTTGACTTTGGAAATAGCTAGAACCTACAAGAAGCATTTAAAGAAGAGGTTGTATGAATGCGCAGTTTTATATCTTGGTAAGTGTATCTGCTGTTTTGAAATCTGCACGCCTGAGTTTCTTTTCGGGTCTGAACTGAATTTCAGTAACTGATTCAAACTGACCTGCGTTTACACGCTGATTAAATTTGTAAATTATGTATAGTTGTTTCCTGTGCCTGGCCACTGCATATAATTAGTTAATCTAATTACATAAAACAGTACCCAGCTTGAAACATGGGATGTCTTGTAACAAGTGAAGCATCTGATTTATAACAGGAAATCAATAATTTAAGGCTTCTCAGACTACATATTAGTGAATTGTTACTTATGAATAAGGTGAGTGGAGATTCAATGCTGGAGAATAGGAGTACAGTTAATATCTAAGAAAGCTTAGTGATATGTAAAGCATTATGCAAGTTCATCTTAAAGTTGTGTCCCCAAATTCTCAAGAGATTTAAGGTATTCTTGCTTTGTCATTTGGGGCTTTTAAAGAAATTAAATGAGGTTTCAACTTGATGAACTGAGTGAAGCTTTGCATTGTATCTTTAGAATTTACAAGCATGATCAACAAAAACCTCAGTAACGGGAACTGCTTGAAGGTCTTCTGCCATCCAAACAATCAACGGTGTTTTCTGATTGCTCTGTATTGACTGCATCCAGGTCAAATTTATTTTACTACTTTGATGTAAGGGGAGTAATAAGGGGAAATGAAGAGCTCTCAATTATGATGGGAGAAAGGATTTTGCAAAATTTCAGATGAATATGAAACATAAGCATTGCTTTGCATATGAGATATGGAATATCAGCAGCAAAAACTTTTTAATTTCTTTTAAATGCAATGAGCTAAAGTTCTATCGATGCCAATAGGTTAAATTTCACAGAAGTATGAAAGTTATCTGTTTCTGTGTGTTTTAATATACTTGTATTTTCGAAGGAAGCAAATTGTATATAGTTAGACAGGCCTAAGGTATTGTTATTCTAAGGTAGAAATGGTATAAGTTGAAGAAATCCTTTCTGTTTTCAATACAATGTTCACAAACTCGAAATCAAAGAGTAGACAAGATCCATTCTAGCTGTAACTCACTGTGATAGAATTTATGTTCAGTTAATGAGGTAAATTACGAATTAATTGATTGAAAATTTTTACATTATTTTTATTTTAAGTTGAATTGCGCAGCAAGTCCTAAAAACCCAGAGGTCATTTTTACACCCTCATTAATTGTGTAAGGAGTTAAGATAAAGTACAAATGGAGGTGTGAAGATCAGCTACAGGATAACATGTTGTTTTAAATCAATTAACATTCTTTTCAAGCAAATATGTTTGAAGCTTTTGCAGTGGATGACTTCACCATCCATCCTTCTAAAGATTTCAAAGCTTGCACAGCCAAGAAATAATCTGCATCTTATTTCTTACCTCCCAATTGTTAATCACTTAAATTTGTTTGAATATTTACTAATAAAATTTCATTAAATTGCGATGCTTAATGTACGAGAAATTTTGCCATACTGGGAGATTTCTTTAAGTGATCTTTGGTCATTTAAATGGATATTTAACCAACAACACGAATCGCGGTGGCAGAAAGAAACTGGAAAACAATCAAATGCATACTTTGCAGATTAACCCTTTCAAGGGCTCTCAAGAAGAGCCACAATGGATGTCCTGTCCTTTATTGCAGGCTATATGTATGTCTTTCTTCTGACAAAAAGCATGAAAAGAAGTGTGAAGGAACCCTAAAGAAACAGAAATAACATGGGTACAACCTTTAAATATATCAGTCAAAAATCAAACCAGTGGAAGTGAGGTAAGATTTCGAAGAATAGTTAATAGCTTTATTTAATAGTTGCAAACAACTATATTTGCAGTTGTGTTACATCGAATAAGAAACATGCACTTTGCAACCTGGTCACTACTTTATATATTCTGATTTGGAGATGCCGGTGTTGGACTGGGGTGTACATTGTTAAAATATATATATTCTGACCATGCATGGGGTGATAATCACAGACATCCACACAGGTGCCAGTCTTTTGATCAGGTAGCCGAAAATCTACTTGGATTTGAGATCACATGTTGCATGATTTTTCTATCTGTGGAAAAGATAATTGCATGAGAGGCAACTAATATGTGAAATGCTGAATGGACATATACTGAGGAAGATGTTTTAAATACATTGATAATACCAGTACATCATATAGCTAATGTGCCTCATGTGACTGAGTACCTGAGTGATCATGCTGGTCGAGGTGGCTAAACATGCCACAAATTTGCAATGTTTGTGTTAACAGCAGTCATAAAGTCGTATAGCACGGAGACAGTCTGTTCGTTCAATTCATTTACGCCAACCAGATATCCTACGTTAATCTAATCCCATATGCCAGCATTTGGCACATATCCCTCTAAATCGTTCCTATTCATGTACCCATTCAGATGCCTTTCAAATGTTGTAAATGTACCAACCTCCATCACTTCCTATGGCAGCTTAGTCCGTACATGCACCATCCTGTGTGTGGGCCCTTAGGTCCCTTTTATATCTTTCTCCTCTCACCTTAAACCTATGCCCTCTAGTTTTGGATTCCCCCCACACTGTGGAAAAGACCATGACTATTCACCCTATCCGCCTCTCATTATTTTATAAACCTCTATAAGGTGACCCCTCAGTCTCTGACGCTCTAGGGAAAATAGCACCAGTCTACTCAGCCTCTTCCTATAGCTCAAACCCTTCAACCCTTGCAACGTCCTTGTAAATCTTCTCTGAATCATTTAAAGTTTCACGACATCTTTCCTATAGCAGGGAGACCAGAACTGAACACAGTATTCCAAAAGTGGTCTAACCAATGTCCTGTACAGCTGCAACATGTCTTCCTAATTCCTATGTTCAATGCACCGACCCATAAAGGCAAGTATACCAAATTAGATTACTTATAGTGTGGAAACAGGCCCTTCGGCCCAACAAGTCCACACTGACCCGCCAAAGCGCAACCCACCCATACCCCTACATTTACCCCTTACCTAACACTACGGGCAATTTAGCATGGCCAATTCACCTGACCCGCACATCTTTGGACTGTGGGAGGAAACCGGAGCACCCGGAGGAAACCCACGCAGACACGGGGAGAACGTGCAAACTCCACACAGTCAGTCGCCTGAGTCGGGAATTGAACCCGGGTCGCAGGCGTTGTGAGACAACAGTGCTAACCACTGTGCCACCGTGCCGTCCACAAATATCTTCTTCACGACCTGACTCCACTTTCAAGGAACTATGAAGTTGGACCCCAAGGTCTCTTTGTTCGGCAACACTCCAAAGGACTCTACCCTTAATTACATAAGTCCTGCCCTGATTTGCCCCACCAAAACGCAACACTTCATATTTATCTAAATTAAACTCCATCTGCCACGACACCACCAATTTTGTGTCATCTGCAAACCTACTGATGATATCGCTTATACTCAGATCCAATTCATTTATATGAATGACAAAAAGCAGTGGACCCAGCACCAATCATTGCAACATACACTGGTCACATGCGTCCAGTCCGAAAAACAACCTTTCACCAGCACCCTCTGTCTCCTACCTTCAAACCAATTTTGTATTCAAATGGCTAGCTTTTCCTGGATTCCATTTGATCTAACCTTGCTAACCAGTCTACCACGTGGAACCTTGTTAAACACCCTGCTGAAGTCCATATAGACAACTTCCACTGCTTTGCCTTCACGAATATTCTTTGTTACTTCAAAAACCTCGATCAAGTTCGTAAGACACAATTTACTACTCGTAAAGCCGTGTTGATTATCCCTAGTCAGGCTGTGCCTTTCCAAATACTTGTAAATCCTGTCCCTCAGAATCCCTTCCAGCAATTTACCCACCACTGGTGTCAGGTTTACTGGTCTATAATTCCCAGGCTTTGCCTTACCACATAATGGCACCACATTAGCCACTCTCCTATTTTCAAGCACCT
Organism: Hemiscyllium ocellatum; assembly: GCF_020745735.1. Taxonomy (NCBI): domain Eukaryota; kingdom Metazoa; phylum Chordata; class Chondrichthyes; order Orectolobiformes; family Hemiscylliidae; genus Hemiscyllium; species Hemiscyllium ocellatum. The sequence continues at coordinate 40,138,282 of NC_083432.1, read as the reverse complement.
AACCTGTGGCAATCAATATACAAATATCTCAGCAAGGGACACCACAATTACTTCCCTAGCTTCCCACAAAGTTCTAGAATACACTTGACCAAAACCCAGGGATTCATCCATCTTCATGCAGTTTAAGATGTCCAGCACCTCCTCCTCTGTAATATGGACACTTTTCAAGATATCACTATTTATGTTTCCAAATCCTTGAGCCTCCATATCCTTCTCCACAGTAAATATTGGCACAAAATACTCATTTAGTACCTCATCCATCTCCTGCAGTTCCACACGTAGAGGGGGTTGTTTATCTTTAAGGGGCCCTATTCTCTCCCTAGTTACTTTTTGGATTTGCCTTAACCTTACTTGCCAAAGCTATCTCATGTCCCATTTCTGCCCTTATATTCCTCCAGGGATTCACTCAATTCCAGCTGTTTATTCCTGACATATGCCTCCTTCTTACTCTTCATCAGAACCTCAATTTCTCTAGTCATCCAGCACTGCTTACACCCACCAGGGCTGCCCTTCCAACTAATAGGAACATACTGTCTCCGCACTCTCATTACCTCACCTTTGAAGGCCTCCCACTTTCCAACCACCCCTTTACCTGCGAACAGCCTCTCCCAATCAACGCTTGAAAGTTTTTGTCTAATACCATCAAAATTGGCCTTACTCCAATGTAGAATTTTAACTTGTAGATCTGGTCTATTCTTTACCATAGCTATTTTAAAGCTAACAGATTTATAATCACTGTTCCCTCATTTACACTGCAGTCACCTGCCCTGCTTTATTTCGGAAAAAAGGTCAACTATGAGAAAGTGAGGACTGTAGATGCTGGAGATCAGAGCCAAAAGGTGTGGTGCTGGAAAAGCACAGCAGGTCAGGCAGCATTCGAGGAGCAGGAGAGTAGATGTTTCAAGCAGAAGCTGCTCCAAACGTCAACTCTCCTGCTCCTCAGATGCTGCCTGACTGGCTGCGCTTTTCCAGCACCACACTTTTTGACAAAAGAAGATCAGATTTTGCACCTTTTCCTGTAGGTACATCCAAATACTGAATAAGAAAATCTTTTTGTACACAGTTAACAAATTCCTCTCCATCCAAGCCCTTAACAGTATGCGGTCACAGTCTATGTTTGGAAAGTTAAAATCCCCTACTATTACAACCCTATTATTCTTGTAGATGTCAGAGATCTCCTTACCAATTGACTCCTCAATTTCCCGCTGACTATTGATTAGATTATATTAGATTACTTAGAGTGTGGAAACAGGCTCTTCGTCCAACAAGTCCACACCGACCCTCCAAAGAGCAACCTACCCAGACTCATTCCCCTACATTTACCCCTTTGTAAGACCTTAACACATAGCAGCGAAAGTAAGGCCATTCGGCCCATCGCATCCACTCTGCCATTCAATCATGGCTGATGGGCATTTCAACCCCACTTACCCACATTCTCCCAGTAGCCCTTAATTCCTTGTGACATCACCTAACACTATGGGCAATTTAGAATGGCCAATTCATCTAACCTGCACATTTTTGGACTGTGGGAGGAAACCGGAGCACCCGGAGGAAACTCACGCAGACACGGGGAGAATGTGCAAACTCCACACAGACAGTTGCCTGAAGCAGGAATTGAACCCGGGTCTCTGACACTGTCAGGCAGCATTGCTAACCACCGTGCCGCCCTATTGGGGGCCCTACAGCTCTCAATAAGGTGTAAGGTGATGGTTCCTTCCTGGTGATCACTCTCCCCTTTGAGAATATTCTGCACCCTCTCCGAGATATCCTTGATCTTGGCACTTGGGGGGGCAGCACATCACTCTGATGTCTCGCTGTTGGCCATTTGACCATCTGTCAGTGCCTCTGACTAGCGAGTCCCTTGTCACAATCAATCGCTTGAGATCTGATGTACCCCTTGTTACAGCAGAGTCAGTCTTCGTACTAGAAATCTGGCTGTCAGTGCTACATTCATTAAAGTCCAGCACCCCTTTACGTTTTCCACAATCACATACTATAACAATTGAGTGCAACTTCCACTTCGTGCCATACTGGGCACAGAGTCAATCAATTAGTCTTCTGCAAAGGTTCTAGAAGTTTGCGAGCCAAGAAATTAGGTTGTGACCTAAAATATTTTTGTTTATATCACATGCTTTTTTAAAGGGCCGTTTGCAGATCTTGACGAAGCAAACTTTGGTTCAAATAAATATTTGTATTCAACACAAGGTGCCATTTTTAATAATGAGACATTACTTAGTGTTCGCAGATATTTGATATCATTGGATTCAGGTTATATAACAGGCATAAACTGTGGAAGCAAACACAATTTTGCACAATTTAAGGATAGTCACACTGGTTCCAACAGTTATTTGGGCATAGGGGATGGTAATGAGCACAGATCTCTTGAAGAAACCCAGAGGTCCCAACGACCAATTCACAGATTTCCCACACCCTATTACATGCTGTAGCAACGAACAGGGGGAGAATGTTTCATTTGTTAAGCAAATTGGCAAGAAAGCCCATGACTTTCTCAATCATTAGGCTAAGTTAGAAGAATTTTGGAGCAGCTCAAAGTTGTTGGCGGGGTGGGGGTGGGGGGAATAATGAGAGATTAATGAGGAGAACACTGGAATGGCTGAGTCTGGAATGGACATGAATTAGAGTAACAGATGGATAAAGATAGAGGTGGACAACAAATGACATTCCAGCAGACGTTCTTCCTCATCTAAGGGGACATGGGATTGGAGGTTTAGTTCAGCAGCGTGAAATACATGGCGCAGCTGCACACAATTTAGCTTCAGCTTTCAGTTTACCTAACGCAGGGTGTTGGACTAACAGTTTGACAATCAGAGCCAACATAGCTACAATGAGTGGTGGGCAGGAAATGCTGGGAATCAGCAGCATATACATATATACATACACGTTCAGATTAAGCCACTGATGGATAGAGTGTAGATGCGAAATAGGAAGGAGGCCAAGAAGGCATTTTTGTAGGACTTTCGAGCTCTGTGGATAGTGATTCCAAATGCAAACACAGGCTGATTTTTCTCTTTCAAAACAGAGCACCTAAGGCCAAATTAAGTACCCTAAATCCAACCCAGCTGAAGCCAACTCAGGCTCATTAACTAATCATTGATGAGTGAAGCAAGGACCATCTTTACACCATTAAGGAATTCAAACCTGGGTTCAAGTTCCACTTGCTCCAGTGGTGTGCAGTAACATCTCTCTAATAGGCTAATTAGAAAGCACCTCAATGGACAAAGAAATTCTGAATTCTGACATCAATTACACCACTAATTAATCAGGATGAAATTTACAGTTAATATTTTGATTGTATGAAAATGTACAAGGTGAAAGATTTAATGCATCAAAAAAATTTAATTTTTAAAAACATAAATTTGTTCCCGCGCCACAAGTATCTAATGGTTCTCATCTACATAACTTTTACTTAAAATCATTTTGTCAGAGCTTTCTGCAATCTGTGCCAGAGGAAAAACTCAGATAAATCAGACTATAAAGTCCTGGCCAGTTAGCTGGAAAGCTGCATGTAACTTGCTAACTTTCTTGTTACTCAAACCTTCTTCAGTCACACTTCTCCCACTATATTCATTTCAAGTAACACCATCATTTGGCACCACTCAAACCACAAATAAATTCAAAGCTCCAAACAAAAAATTCAAAGCTGCATCATTAATGTATTCAATTCTAATGTTTAAATGAAATTTTTACTCCGCTGCTGTCGAGGTGTTTGCCAAGAACTGTCTCTCTTTTTAATTCCACCAATGTCAGCTCGAAGTTGGTTCTGCGCCAAACAAAATAGCTGAAAGACTCCTGAAAGAATGTCTCCCTTTCAGCTCAATAAATGTGACAAGAGATTAAGACATTGAAAAGAATCTCAAATTTTACTCTTCCTTTATTCAACAAAACATGTTGCTGCAGCCACACAGTCCTATTATGGGCCAAATAAAAGGGTTGTGCCATTTTCTCTGCATCTCGAGATGAAGGAATGCCTTTTATCTTAATCATTCACCTTGCATGCGGCAAGGGCACAGTTACTTTAATTCTTCATCTCAAAGGCAAAGAAGCAAAAAGCCTCTCATGTTGAATGGGTCTGAAAGACCCATTAACTTACTTCCTGAGAGACAAACATGCTTTTTGATAGATATTACAACACAAAAGAAATTAAAGAATTTGGATTATATTGTGCCATTTTGCAATAATCAAAACACACTTCCCATACAGTTAATAGCTTTTAAAGCTATAGTTGGTGTTGCTATGTCGGTAAATATGGCGGTCATTTTGCGTACAGCTAGTTCTCCAAATGATCAGTATGTCTATTTTTGGTTGAGGAAAGAATGTTAACTATAATAATACCCTGGTTGTCTTCAAATCTAATCCTGAGTGCCATCGGACAAAATATATGTTGAAGGAAGGTTTTAAGGATGGTATCTCCAAGAGTATTGCATTACTCCATTAATATACTGGAGAGTCAGTGTGTATGATTTGCTCAATTCCATAAGAGTGGTTTGATCCAAACAATATTCTCATTTCCAATTAATACTAGTCATGGAGCTCATTATTCAAAGCACAGCCATGGGAAAATATCACACACGTCGTTCTTAAATTCAACACGCTGTGAAGAAATCATTTAACCAATTTCCTTCCTAGAGATTGCTTATTACAATATGTACAATGGATACAATTAGTAGTCTTGAAAGTTTATTATTTAGCATACACTAACAAACATTCTAATGTGCATATTTTTAAGGGAATAATTCATATTGGTTCAATACGAAATGTGAACATATTTTTGACACAAACTACAATGGATGTAGAATGAAGTGGGAACATATGGCAAGGTAATCTTTAGAAACTGGTACAGCAGATAGCTATATCAAAGTCTCTCCACCCTAAAACTGGCATCTAATTTTCACAAGTTGCTTTCTTTACTAGGATTGCTGTCTGTATAGAATACAATTGCTTTTTCACTAAGGGTTGTCAGACAGTGGCATTATCATTTTCTAACTCTTCTTCACTGGAAATAAAATATATCAAGTCCCAGATTCCAAAGGAAAGAATTCAATGATCATACAAAGAGTCATTGAGTTGCTCAGCAAAGAATCAGACCCTTCAATCCAACTCATCCATGCTGATCAGGCATCCTAAATAAATCGAGTCCCATTTGCCAGCATTTGACCCATATCCCTTGAAACCCTTCCTATTTATATACACATCCAGATGGCTTCTAAATGTTGTAACTGTACCAGCCTCTTCTACTTCCTTTGGCAGCTCATTCCATACACGCACCACCCTGCGTGAAAAACGATACCCCTTAGGTCCCTTTTAAATCTTTTCCCTCTCACCCTAATCCTATGCCCTCTAGTTTTGGACTCCACCACCCCAGGAAAAGACCTTGGCTATTCACCCTATCCACGCAATTCACGATTTTACAAACCTCATCCCCCAATGCACCAGGAAAAATAGCGTCAGTATATTCAGCCTCTCCTTATAGCAAAGCCTCCAACTCTGGCAACATCCTTGCAAATCTTCTCTGAAAACTATAAAGTTTCACAACATCCTTCCCTTAGTAGGGAGACCAGAATTACACACAGTATTTAAAAAGTGGCCTAACCAATGCCCTATACAGAACAACATAACCTCCCAACTACTATACTCAATGCACTGAGCAATAAAAGCAAATGTACCAAATGCTTACTTCACTATCCCATCACCCTGCAACTCCACTTTCCAGGGACAATGAACTTGAAGTACAAGGTCTTTTTGCTCAGCAACACTCATCAGGACCTTACCATTAAGTATCTAAGTCCTGTCCTGTTGCCTTTCCAAAATGCAACACCTCACATTTATCTAAATTAAACTTCATCTGCCACTCCTCGGCCCACCGACCCACCTAATTAAGATCCCGTTGTACTCCGAAGTGAAATTCAGTCCACTGCACCTCCAATGTTGGTGCCATCTGCAAACTTACTAGCTATACCTCTTATGTCCACATCCAAATCATTTACATAAATGACAAAAAGCAGTGGACTGAGCATCAATCTTTGTGGCACACTGCTGGTCATAGGCCTTCAGTCTGAAAAGCAATCCTCCACCATCACCCTCTTCCTTCGAGCTAATTCTGTATCCCAATGGCGATTTCTCCCTGTATTCCGTGCGATCTAAATTTGCTAACCAGTCGACCATGAGGAACCTTGTTAAATGCTTTAGTCAAGTCCAACTGAAGCACATCCAAAGCTCTGCCCTCATGAATCATCTTCGTTATTTCTTCAAAAAACTCAACCAAGTTGAGACATGCTGTACCATGCAGAAAGCAGATTTCTTACATTAAAAATGCCAGACAATGATTCAGTATCAAAAAAATTACATGGGTCAATACACCATAATTCCACGCGTGGGGTTTACATGTAAGACAAAAATCTGGGGACTTATGATTTTCTACTGTCTAAGAGGCTGGTTGGTAAGCAAGAGTGAAACTCCTTACATAATAATAAAAAAAATAGGCATGGAGGTAGGCCATTCAGCCCTCAAGCTTATTCCACCATTCAATGAGATCTTGCCTCAACTGTGGCCTAACTCCACATATCTTTGGCCCATGTTCTTTAATATGTTGCATAACAAAGAATTATCTATCTCAGATTTGAACTTAACAACTGATCCAGCATCCATGGTCATTTGTGGAAGAGAGTTCCTAGCAACCACCACCCTTTGTGTGCTGAAGTGCTTCCTGACATCTCTCCTGAATGGTCTGGCTCAAAGTCTCAGACTCTTTGCCACAGTTCTGAAATCCTCAACCAGTGAAAATAGTTTACCTTTATCTACCCTGTCTTTTCCTGTTATTAATTTGAAAACTTTGACTAGATCACCACTTAAACTTCTAATGGATAATAAAGGCTCCAATGAGAGAATACATTGTTTTGCTCGGGTTAGGTATATTTTTGGAATATCAGCACATGCAATCATTTTTCGAAGTATTACTGCACCCTACATTAACGTGTAGTCATTTGGTACATCTGTGATGTTAGAACACAACTACATGACAAACACACCTCTTCCTGGCATCTGATGCACTTTGCTAATGTATAAACGTCAACCTCCAACTGTTCCCGTGGTGATAGGGGCTCACTTATTTTCATGAGGCGTGGATGCCCCCATTGATTCATCAGCACCCATTCTGGCAGGTGCTCTGGTGGAAATTGGCAGTGGATAGAAAATTAAACCATGACAAATTGCACCACTTCCCTGAATCTGGCATAGCAAATTGAAAATACCTCAAGACTTATCTCGTACCTTGCATCCTTCGCAAGCGCTGACTCCATAGTGGTAACCTGATGACTTGTCTTGGCAGACGAAGCAGGGTTTGTATACACGTGGAGGAGGGGGTGGGGAAGGTGGGCTGGGCACAATCTCTTCTGAGCTAGTACTCTGTGTTTCTATGGCTGAAATACAAAATAAAAGAAAAAAATCTGAGTTTAAACTTAAAAGAAGGAATTCAGCAACATTTGAAGTTTGCACTGCACTCAATTCATGAACTCCAATAAGTGTAGGAACTTGAAACAAACAGAAGGCACATTTAGACGAATGTGTCTTTTTGGCAAAAAGTACGATACAGCATGATGGCAAGTGGGAGCTGATCATTAGACCTTGAACAGACACCATCCAGTTAATCCTACTCCTTAGAGAATTGCATTCAAAGAGCGTGAGTGGGTAGGAGAATGCGGATTAATGTTGTTTCTCCATCCTCACTCGATTTCCAACATGAAAATGATAACAATATGTTTGTAAACCCAATATGAAGTGCTGTATGTGCACTCTTAAATTATAATGATTTCTACAGCCTAACTATACTGAGCGCACATTTTCAAATTTTTTTCCTGCTTGGTGTAACAGAAAACAAAATGATTACACTTGCATTTATTTTCAATATACTGTAATTTTTTAAGTATTGCCATTGGATGGTTTAGATTCTATTTTGGCTGTAGCAGAATCTTCCACAAGATATTTTCTGCTTTCTTCTAATAGTTTTAACTTAAAGTTTAATTGCTCTATTTAAGTGCTAATGATCAACAATATTTTGAGATAACTGTATTAAAGTTTGCCATGATTTTCCAGCACCTCTCAACCTACTCAATCAATTGCTTGCCTCTATTCTTGATGCCTTTGTTCCACAAGCCTATTTCTGCCCTTTCCCTTATCCACCAAACCACGCCAAACAGTTTTCTTCTGCATTTCTTTAGCTTCCACTCTATCTCCAATCATGTCCTCCTCATACCCCGTCTCAACCAAGGCACCCACCTCCTGATCTGAAGGATGTAAGACCACCATTTTTAATCTTCCTTGGAAATGGAGTGGTTTAGAGGGACAGAGAGTTGCATCCGAGTTCAAAAAATTGTTACTCCCCATTTCTGAAATTTTAACCACTTCTCACAACCATCTGAAGTAATCTACCAAATGGGCATAGCCTTTTCCGTAAATATATTCTTATGTCTCGAAGCCAGGGATTAAGTGTTCAATTGTAATATCTGACAGAAGGAAGCAAGCACATAGTAAAAACACATCGTTGTACAAAGTTGTAAGATGCCTGAAATGAGAGCTCCGATTAATATCTCGTGCCTGTCATGTTCTAGTTATCAGTCAGCATAACCACTTCAAAATCCCTGCCTCAACTTGATTATAGTCTTTACATCTGATGGCAGGCTATAGAATCATGTAGCAAGATCTAGACATTCAAAATTACTATGGGAGGGAAGGGAAAATTATTATTACACGTTCTTTTAAATCCTGCTGACAATGGGGACAAAATGTTAGAAAAAAACACACCTTGGATAGCATTCACTGAGATGGGTTGTGATCCTGTGGTTTGCATCAGGGAACAAAATACTGATGGGAAATACTGCTGCAACTGGATCATCCAACAAAACTTGCTGCTGTACGAAGGTTTGAACAGCTGGGCAATCAAACAGATACGTGGAGTAAAATAACTAGAGGAACATTTTCTCTGTTATTAAAAATGAAATCTTGGACCTCTGCAGTTGCAATTTTGCCTCAAACCATAAACTAAAATAACCTTTCTCTACACAAACAATTGTTAGATCCTGGTCGGTTGTGGCATTCCCACCTCCGGGTTAGAGTGTCACGTTTTTGTACCCACTCTGGCGATTAGGCAGCTAATCCAAGCTGGCAGTCAGCACAGTACTAAGGTTTGGCTGGTGGAAATGCTGCATTTGCTTCAGATTGTGTTTCAGATGAGACATTAAACTTGAGGCCTGGCCGGTTCCCCCCAACAAAGATCCCACATTGCCTTTTGCTAAGCACAAGGGGACTTTTATTAGTGCCCTAGCCAAATTTATTCTGCAATCAGCACTGCCTTTAAAACAATCTCATTGCTGCTGTTGTTGAGAACTAGTTTTATGGAAACTGACCTCTGCGTTCCTCTGAATTAAAAACATGAACCACACTTCAAAAGTACTTCATTAGCTCTGACACGCTTTTGGATATACAGAATCCTGAAAGGGTACAATATAAAAACAAGCCCTTCCTTACTTTACCTGAAAGGTAGGCACCATCAATGCTCACTTGAGACACGTAACCTTGAGCACCATAGAGGCATGATGTAGTTATCACTAAGTTGAAGTTTCAGTAGCTTGCTAGTCACAGTCTGCTTTCAACGATCTTTTTGAATCTGGACAACCCAACATTACACAGAACCACTTCAGAAATCCAGCTGTCACAAGCACTGGATTAATTCACAAATTCTAAAGAAAACTGCACTCACATACGAAACACCAATTTAAATTTCAATTATTTTCAATGCACTGAAGGTAAGAAAGTAACATGAAGGCGTATATCATCAGCTGATCTTCAGCTTCAACTCCACATTCCCACTCATTTCCCTTACCCTCAATTCGCAGAAATATCAAAAATATGCTAATCTCGGCGTTACATATGTTCAACAATGTAGCTTTCAAAACCCCTTTTAGGGTAGAGAATTCCAAATATTCAGAACCACTTGAATGAAGAAATTTCTGTTGATCAGTCCCATTGATCTGTCTGTTATTCTGAGACTATGTCCCCTTGTTCTAGATTGACAAGTCCAGAGAGGCATTATGTCCTGCTAAGTCCCTTTAGAATCTTGTGTTTCAATTAGATCACTGCTCATGCTTCCAAACTCCAGGGAATACAGACTCAATTTGCTCAACCTTTTATCATAAGGAAACAATCTGAGCACAGGCACCAATGTGAGGAAGTTGAAACATATAGATCAGTCTTTGCTCAACATTACACCTCCTTCTATTATTGGTTGCCCTGAAATGAACCGTGTGTTCATTGTTACGTTATCTTGATACTCAGTAGTGAGCTTCAGCAGGCTATTCATACATTTGAGAATGTAACAGACAAGATGAGCCTCATTTTCACTGAACATTTTAATATTTTCCAGAAGGGATCATTTGACAGTGATCCGGAGCACTTTTTGATTTGATTTCAACTGGTCTTTCCCCAAATGTTGTACCAACCTGTATCAATAATACAGGACTGTTCAGATATCACATCTGGCGTGAATGGACAGCTTGATGCTTCTTTGAGTTAAAACTTAAAACTGGAGGATTCTAATAATTATAAGTATATAGAACAATTGCACAGAAATAAGCCATTTGGATCAACCATTTCATGCTAGTATTTGCTCTCCACTTGAGCCAGATATTTAACTTCATAAATTAATTGTCAGCTGTTAACAAATGTAGAAAGCACAGAAATTAAAATATAACTTAATGCTGGGCCAATTCTTGCTCAGGTCGTAGTAGGTTACCCCATTTTTTTTATACGTTTAACCGTGTTCTTTCTTCAAGCTGGTAAAAATACCAAAGGAAGTGATCTATCAGGCAAAGAAGCCGATAGAATATAGAAGTTTCTGCAAGCCATCAGCAACAGAAATTCTCAGATTATGAACAAAGAATATGCAGAAACAGAAAACAATAATAACAGAAGGGTGAACACCATTTGTTTTGACTTTCAAGTTCATTCATATCTACCTTTTTTAGCAAATGATTTCTGGGAAAATAAATTTCAACAGTGCAGTGTGTCATAAATTTGCTCCTTATCAAGCACTGAGCCTCAACTCCACAGGAGTGTGACTGCATCTCATTTGACTAATGGAGCTTATCCCTCACATATCAGGATACTGAAGGTTGGCTCAGACATTTGAAAATCCTGAACATGGGCTCCTTGATGGCTCAATGAATTTATTCAGCAAGTAGTTAAGCCATCAGGAATGCCCGAGATCTGAACCCTGATCTGCGCTGAGTAGGTGAATTCAGCTAGGTGCTGCATATGCTCCCACTGCATAGGTCAAGAAGAGAGAAATCAGCTAAACTTCCATTGACATCATGTGAAAATACACATCAAATTATCATTCCTCCCTCATCACATTAGAATGATTGATTAAAACTTCTATCAAGGCTTATACATCAATAATGACCAACTGGTTCAGGTGTAGAATTGTAATTCAACAAGAGTCAATGGCTTTTGGAGAGAGCAGAGTGAAAAATAAGGAATAAAGACAGAAGATCTCAGTAAAAAATAGCTAAAGGTGTTTGTGCTTGCAGTATATAATCTTGCTTAAAAAGAGACATGTTACCTTACTTTCCCATTTCTTGGAAAAGTGAGGTGTTTCTCATTTAATAATTCAAATTTTAGACTGTCTTTCATTTTAATCACTATCTAGTTATGTCTCTTCAGGTTGTTCAGGAGACCATTCTCACTGAAATTTATTGACTTAACCCACCTTTCATCATTAAAGACATGGGTTTGTACCATGAACACAGACGATACATGGGATAGTGCTGTGAGACTGAGTTTTCCACAGACTTCTCCCGTCCCCACATGATAATGATTCCTGGCTAAATTTTAAGCAGTTCTGCAATAAGGCACTGTCTTTGAGCAGAATTACCACTCAGGCATATTTTGCAAAAAACCGACAAGCACAGGCTGGCCCAATGACATCAGTGAGCTTTAACATGCACAGCAACACAATCAAGTATAGCCAAATCTTTACGGTGTATCTGACGTCCAGCATTTCTAAGCCATAACAGAAATGAGCAATGTCATATTCAAACAGTAGTGAGGGAAAATTGGAATGACTTTGCATATGTCCCCACTAAGTACTTTTAACTAACAGCTTTTTATCTGATTTGTAACGCAACTATCTTGAGCAGATAAATCCAATGTCACTGTTGCCCTTTAAGTTAATTCCATGGGTACATTTATTTTTGCTACGTGCTAAAATGCAACAATGTGCATAAAAGGAATAAGCCTTCCAGAATTCACTACGTTGTCAGCAAATATTTCCAACTGGCCTCTGCTAGTAAGAGATGAGGACAAATTGAGCAAGGATTGCTACTAGTGATCTCTGTCCAGACCTTGGTGCAGTGAATAGGTGAGGACGGGCTTAGCTGTGATGCCATTCGCAATCAAGTCGCTTCCTGACTCATCATTCTTGGGCCGAATAATAAGTGAGGCACCTGAGGGCAGAGGTGGCAAAATAGTGGAGAAACTTGGGAAACAAATGCAGTGTTTGAAAATATGACTGGCACCAAAACATTTTTTCAGAAAACAATGACTGAAATTAAAAAAACACATCAGATGCATGCAACCAAACTGAGGAAAATGGGACAAACAGATTTTATTATTCATATTTTTGCACTGTTACACTGACATCCTATGTTGCTGGATGGCAGTATGGAAAAGTCCAAATCCATGACCTTGGAGCATATGACATCACAGAAATCCATCTATTAGTTTACTACTGGTTCAACGCTATTGCATTACTGTCAAATTTTCAAATATGCTCTTTGAAAAGTTGTCCCAGGAGAAATGCCTGTTCACTTAGTGAAGATACAGGTCAGGCGTAAATAATCGGTCTAAATTTGTTAGTAGGATTTTGGCTCCAGCTGCTGTAGTCTTCCCGTAGGGATTAAAAGCTACGTGACTTGTGCGCGATGTCTGGTAAATATCAGTGTGTAACAGATGAGGGAAGGGCGGTAATGAACTCAGGGCAGAGCCTGCAGTGTTCTTTTCCAAATGCTTATCAGTGTAGAACGTTAGAAAGCATGCATCAGTAAAAAATGTACACAAGTCCAGAACCAACAGAGAAAATCTGCACTTTCATCAATTCCTGTCTCTGAAAATGAATTTCGTAAGAGCAAGCACGTTATAAATAAATGTTTTCAGTTGGAAATATACTGGTTCCTTGAACAGGACCAAATATTAATGTTTCTCATTTTCTCACATTTCCAATTATTCCAGACAAATTACTTCTACTGTACATTTCTCCTCTTTTGGCTGAGCCAGTGTGGGATATAGATTTGCCAAGCACCAATGCTATCCTGTGAATGACTGTCAAAATGTGCTAAACAAGTAGTGAGAGGATGTGGTATTTGGTCTTCCTTCCCTCAGTTTTTGTGTGACATCTTATTTAGTTGGCAAATTGAAAGGTGCAAGAATTCACCTGAAGGTGGGAGAGCCTATGGTGAATGCTGGAAATAATGTAGGAGTGTTAAGCTAATGTAGTATTTCAATAAACGCACCACCAAAAGTGGTATTTGGTTTACAGGCTAGGAACTCCAAAGATTAATCCTTGGATTATATTTTGTTAATTAGGATGACAATAGAGGTTTTGTGAATGGTCACACCTGTCCTGGGTTAAGAATGCAGATTTGAAATCACCAGAATTGCCACTGGTGATCACGATGTAGTGATCCCTGCATTAAAGTACACATTCTTGGAAATGAGATAAGGTTAATGTAAAACTTCAACATCATGCAGTCATAGTTGAAAAGCCTAATGAGACTCTCCTAAAATTCATACATTTGGAGGAAGCAGCAGAATGCTGCAATTACTTATGGAATTGGACCAGTGTGAACTGAATCACTTAGCAAAGGAGGAGAGAAATATGGAAAAAAACGAAAAAATATCTAGGAAAGTTTTTGTTCACAAAACACATTAAGTGATATGGAACAAATGTGGCAGACATCATATGGGGCCTTGCTGTGTTTAAGTAAGCTTCCACCTTTTAAACACATTAGAAGTGACTGTACTTCTATTGATTGCAAAGCACTGTGGGACATGTCAAGATCATGAAAGGTACTAAATAAATCCATGGACTTGTATTAACACAGTGCAAGACAATATACGTTATACAACCAAGACAACATTTTGCAGTCTTCTTGCTGTTCTATTAGCAGTCAGCAGGATGCCTTATACCTGCGTTCAAATCAGGATTGCAAGTACACAGGTTTAATTGTAACTAGTAACTTGGCATTAACAGACAATCTCTGCTGAAGCCGAAAAGCAGCTCTACAGATTACAGCACGTAACAGGTTTCCAGTACATTAAAGTTATGTAAAAGACTAGTGGATCAATGTAATGAGTATTAACAACAGGCATTCTCGAGGGTCAGTGATTCTGATGGGACTTTATAGTAGTAGTAAAAGAAATAGGAAGGAAAGTAAATTAATTATAGAAAAAATAGTGTGCATGCCTACAAGTACTCTGTTTGAATAAAGTATCCCAAACAATGCAATAAAATAGTATGACTGAAAATAGATTCATATCCAACAATGTCTGATATAACTCAAGTTCCTAATAAAGTGTTTTATTGACATGCTTTACAAGGCATTGTCACTGTGTACTGTAACAACAGACTGGATGGAGAGTATGAAAGCAGTCGGTGAAATATTGAACGCACATTTGCCATGGCAGATTAAAGAGCCAGCTGCCATGGGGGTTGAATTGTGTAAGCTGTTATAATGAAACAACAGCTGCATGTACAATCTTTTCAGTGGAACAATTTCTTTTTATTAAAAAGATCCACTTTGAAAGCTGGCAGCAGACTCTCACCCAGCACCAACAATGTGTATGACAAAAGAACAAACACCTGGGATCACACTTTCCTTGAGAGAATACTAATCAAAAGCATGTAAAACACAGGCCCACTTTCTACTGGGTGCTCAATGGTCTTAAATGAAATTGATGCTAGTAAATGCAGAGAGGGAAGAGCAACACAGAGGTTATTAGTCACCACTTGTGATCCAATCTTGATATCAATATTAAAAGTTCACAGTGTACATCAATGATTTGAAGAGAGGACATGGTGTTTACTTGTTCAGATAGCGTCTAAATTAGGAGGCCTATTAAACAATTCTCGAGACAAGAAAACAATGTAAAAAATGGATATTGATTATTGGTGGAATGGGCTGGACTGGCAGAAGGAGCTCAACGGCAATCAATAAATTTGGGAAGGCAGTAGCAGAGAGGTAATGTCTCCTGAGCCTCAGGTTATAGTCCTGGGGACATGTGTAGCCTGGCATGGAAGATAGCAACATTCGAATTCAATACAAATCAGGAATTAAGAGCTAACCATAATAACTGTTGTTAAACAATCCAGTTCACTAATGTTCTGGAGAGAAGGTAATCTGCCATCATTTAGCCTGCCTGACCCATTCATGTTTCCAGACCCACGGTGACGTGGTTGTCTCTTAAGTGCTCGCTGAAGTGGTCTAATAATCCAATCAGGTCAAGGACAACAAAGGATGGGAACAAATGCTGTTCGTGCCAACGAAGCCCACATTTCTTACAATAACAAAGTGAAAATGTCCAAGGTACTACTGTTACGACACAGGGCAAACCCTGCTGCTTAATTCAAAACCAACCACACAGAAAAGATTTATCCTGTGCAGTAATCTGTAAAAATTAGTGTAGCCAAGAACTATTTAAAGTAAAACTTAACAATTTTATTTCTTAAAGTATAACAGAGAATAATTAACTAACAACTATTTACAATTCCTTACTCTAATCTATCTGTTACCTTCCCTTCTATAATACTAGTGCAATAAAACTCCCAATTAAGATTTACAAAACAAGACTTCTTATCTCAAAACCAATTTTCGGTTCTTCTATTTGGATCTTCATGTGTCTTCTTCTCAGGGATTCTGCTTCACAGGTTACTGATCCAAAAAGGTGCTTTTAAGAGAGCTATTTTTGAGGCAGTCTTTTACATGTTGGAACTTGGCAGTTCTCCTCCCAACTGCTCCAATTTTGCCCTGGAATGATACCCTAGCATCAGATGGTGTTACTGGCTTTTAAGATTGTCAATATACTCAATTCAAACTTGGTTGGAAATTGGTATTTTTTCAGGGAATAATTTAAATTGATTGGCCTAATTCAAATCTGTTTTTTGTCATTTCCAGGCAACCAGCTACTCCAGTATCTGGAGCACATATTACATTGTGTCTTATTGAGAGCACTTGGTGCTGTCACTGTTAGCTTTTAACTCTCTTAAAAGGTATAGTTCACCTACATCTTCATAACACCTCCCCCCTTAAGAAATAATGAACTATCATAATGAAAAGATGGCTTCATTTTTTTCTCATTTTAAACAGATTACCATAACATACAGATAATTTAATATAAGTTCACCTTAATTTCTTCCCAAATACATACATACATACATATATATATATATATACATAAAACATCAAATAAAGACAAATTTCATCTAAATTCTCAGTTAAATCCACGATAACACATCTGCAAATACATTCTTCCGACCACAACATGTATGATTTTTAAATTAAAAGTCTGTAACATAAGACTCCAATGAAATAGTCTCATATTCTTATTGTTAAAACGTTCGAAGAATGTAAGTGGATTGTGATCAGTGTGCACAACCATCTCCGACTCATTGTTCGTGACATACATATTAAAATGTTGTAAGGCCAGTACCAAACTCAGTGGTTCCTTTGATTGTGGAGCACTTCTTTGGTGGATGTTGACTTTCTTCGAAAAGTAACCAACTGGAATCCTCATCTTCCTGTAGGAGTACAGCTTCAACTTCAATGTCACTAGCATCGTTGGTGGCTTTAAAAGATTTTGAGAAGTTTGGCGCAGCTAAAACAGGTTTAGTGGTTAATATCAATTTCAAATGCTGGAATGCCTCCTGACATAGTTCTGTCCACCGAAACTTTGTGTTCATTTTCAGCAAATCGGTTAACAGTGCCATCACACTGCTGAAGTTTGGAACAAACTTCCAATAAAATCCGCTGAGTCCTAAGAATTGAAGCACCTCTTTCTTCGAGGTTGTTCGTAGAAATTCCTCGATGGCCTTCGTCTTTGCGTTCCGTGGGGGTCAACCTTCCATGACCGACGTTATACCCCAAGAACGTTACCTCTGCTTTTGCGAATTACATTTTATTTAAGTTTATCATCAGTTTTGCTTCTTGTAGTCATTCAAAGAGCTCTGTCAACTGTACCATGTGATCTTTCCAGAACTTACTAACGATCACTACATCGTCCAAATAGACTGCAGAGTTTGTTAACCCAGCCACAAATCTGTTCATGAGTCTTTGGAATGTGACGGGTGCACTCTTCATTCCAAAGGCTTATCACTTTAAACCGATATAGCCCATTTAGGGTTACAAATGCAATTCTGATAAATGTTCCTGCCAGTAACCATGCACTAAGTCCAACTTGGTGATGTAACTGGCTTGTCAAACTTTCTTGATAGAGTCCTCCAATCTAGGAATTGAACAAAAGCCCAATTTTGTAATGGCATTCATCTTCCGATAAATCATGCAAAATCATTGTCCAGTTTGGGAACTAAGACGATCAGCGAACTCCACTCACTCTGGTTTGGTTTGATGATGTCCTCATTGAGCATGGCCTCCACTTCCTTCTTGACCTGTCTGGCTTTGAAAGGAGTAAGCCGATAGGGGTGTTGTTTTATTGGAGCAGTATTCCCTCTGCCTACTTCATGTACAATAGCATTAGTCCTCCCCATCTGATTATTACATATGTCCTTGTACTGCAGTAACTGCATTCTATGCTCCTGAGACAGATATGCTTACTAACCTAGCCCATTCCTCAAGGACTTCTTCATGTTTTAATCTATTTTGAGGTACCTCAAAATCCACATCATCTGGATTTGATTCCTTACTATGTGGGGCAGTAACTAACACCCGTTTCTCCAGTTCTATCTCTCAAGTATAATACTGTTTCAACATGTTCACATGATATGCTCGATACCTTTCTTTCTATCTGCCATCTTTACGGAATAGTTCACCTGACTCAACTTTTTCTCAATTTGATAGGGACTACCAAACCTGGCTACGAAGGGATCTCCTATCACAGGTAACAGTACTAACAATGTTATCCCCTCGGGAAAACGTCAGTCACAGAACTTTCATCTGCCGCCTGCTTCATTCTATATTGTGTCCTTTAACTAAGTCACCTACTCAGTTTAATCTCTCCCTCACCCTTATTGATCGAGAAAGGTCTTTTACATGCTGGGGCTTGGCAGTTCTCCTCCCAACTGTTCATTTTCTCCCTGGTCTTATACCACAGAGCATCAGATTGTGTTACTGGCTTTTAAATTTGAACTGAGTATATTGACAATCTTAATTGGAAATTGGTATTTTTACAAGGAATAATTTAAGCTGATTGGCCTAAGTTGAATCTGTTTTTTGTCGTTTCCAGGCAACCAGCTACTCTGTAGCATGTGCTCCAGCTACTGTTGTGTCATATTGAGAACATGTGGTGCTAGCTTTTAACTCTCTTAAAAGGTATAGTTCACCCACATCTTCACAACAGTACATTTTAGTGAAGTTTACAGCTTTACACTTTGAGGAAAAGCTCAGTGATGTGAAAAGAACAAAGGATTCAGGGATTGTGTATTCAAGAACAGCATCTCAAGCGGGTAAGGCCATTTAAATAATAAAGGATTCTTAGGTCGCACAGCAAAATGTTTAGTGTGTTAAAATACTATGGCCTCCACCTTATTGTGAGAATGTTGGAAGCAATGGAGGAGATACAGAAAGGACCCAGGTTTGGGTAAATGCAAACACTAAAATAACTTTAAAAATTGAGGATGGCTTTGTTCAGAGAGAGCAGATTATGGTATGGTTTGATGAAGTATTTGAAATTTTGAAGTGATGGGACAAAATCATATCATTTCTAGTGGTTAAGAGGTCTTGAGCAAAGATGATATTGAAACAAGATTAAAAGTGAAACGAGATAGAATAAAGAACAAAAGGTCTTTATGTGACACATGACTGGGGAATGTGAAGAAGTTTCATATTATTGTTATTGTTTGGAAATTTGGGTTCTAAAGTGGACAGAATTAGATGTTGCTTTAAGTTTTATTTGTATTTCTATCCTGTACGCGCTAAGAAGGGGAGACATAGTTTTAGTTTCATTTCAGACCACTGAAGGGTGGAAGAGAAAAAAAAAGTCATATGACACAGGGAGACACAGTCAGAAACAAGTTTCCTTTTAGAAAGAGACAACCATTCAAAAGGCTTTGCAGTGTGTTGGTTTCTATCTGAGAGAACAGGTCTACAACATCAAACGTAAGGTTAGACAAGCTGTCTCCAAAGCATTTTGGGCTGAAAAAAATTGAGTAGCTAAATGTCAATAAGAAAGAAAACGCCAGTAACAGAAGAGGCATTTAAGAAATAAGTGAGCTGTGTGAGCAGTTTATTAAAGAGTCCTGGAAGGAGACAATGACTAAAGAAATAGCATGGAGACAATGCAGAAGTTTCACAAAAATAAAGAAAGTACAGCCATACCCAGTAAACAAGGATCTTTAAAGTGGAAAGAATATGAACCTCTACTTAGGTTTGATTATTTGTAGGGTTGATGTTAAGATTAAAAGAGTTAACCTTTATTTCTGATATTTAAAATAAGATAATTTCAAATAGTTCTTGTACAGTGTAAAAGTATTTGCGTTTTTTCTTTTTTTTCTTGTGCAATAACTTATTTTTGTTGAATGGTTAGTTAGGATTTTTTAACTACTGCTAGTGTGGAAGAGAAATAGTGTCATGGAATGATTGGACCAAACACCTTGTTTACACCTTGTAATTTCTGGGAATGCGCTAGGTTGAAGTGGAAGAATTAAGAAACAGATCGTCCCAGGATAAGGATAAGCGATGTCCGGGGATGACACTGTGGCTCCAGTTGGAAGAAGTATTTTCAGAACTGTGTCATTATCAGAAATAAACTCATTATAATTCTGTACAGCAAAAAGGTGCACACAGATATACTCAAGTAGAAGCGATAAGGACTGCACATCCCGGTATTATCCTATTATGAAATAAGTAGATTGCATTAGTTTTAAATTCATTTGATGGTTTGGGGGAATTTAATTAAGACGGACACTTTCCTGCCTCCACCCTTATTATATTTGGGGTGTCAATTGAAGCTTTCAACAGGCCAATTGCCTTGTCCCACTGCAGTCAGCAAAACAAGTAAATCTTCGGCTGCTGATTGAAAACCATCCACCTACTCTTGATGCTTGTGTCTCCCCTACAGCCCTCCTCATGCCATTGCTCACTCGCTGTGGGGTCTCCTCTCAATCCATGACCTTTGGGCAGTGTAGTATTGGCATCAACCACCACTAGTGCTAGTTAGATGGGCCTCAGATTGGTCCCACAGGTCGGTGCAACATTGAGGGCTGAAGAGTCTGTACTGCGCTGTAATGTTCTATGTCCTGAGTGGCTGTGCTGAGTACAGATGAGCCTCACTGTTGGTGGGTGAAACTTTCCCCTTTTATTCTGGGGAAAGGCTTGAGTGACACCTTCTCTAAAAAAAAAGTGGCATGGGCCAAAACCGGATCATCCAAATTAAGTCCTGCCATGTATGTGTCTGTTTGTGTGCAGATACTTAATTACAGTATCGTGATCCATTTGTACCTGAGAAAAGGCATAGATAAAGGGAAATCTATAACAGAAAATAGGTACCCAGCCCTGTTTACCCATATCTGTTGTGCATACATCAGAATAGTCTCTTGCTATAAAAGTCCCTTGGTATTAGAACTTTATGAATTTGAATCAGGAACCCCTACTCATAAAATATATGGGATTAACCACTGAATACAAAAAGAAATTGTGGCAAAATATGCATTATTTGGTGTGCTTGTTTATTAGTTCATTTTTTTCCTAATTTTTTATGACAGAAAAATATTACAAAACTGATCAAAAATATCGCAGAGAGAATCCAGAGAATAAAATTGCACCAAGCCACAGTAAATGGTCGAGATACACAGCCAAATAGGTCATTCTATGAAGCACAGGTTACTTCCTGTGTTTAGTGTTTTGTAAAGTTGTCAGAAAGGCACTATATAAAGACAATATTTTGTGTTATATTGCACATTTACACTGACCTCCAAGTTAACATTTTTGCCTTGTTTCCTTTGTCTAATGGTAGCCAAACCTATTTCTGAACTATTAGCAACAGGTTATGAAACAGAACCATCATCTTATTATGTTCATGAATAAACAAGGTGATGAAACCAGTGTCTGAAAGAAACAGATAAATAATATCAGAATTCAAGCATTGCTAATGGGCCAACCAGCAAATGCTGGATCTCAACTGGAAGGTGAAGATTGGCTTAAGTAGCATGAAGGACCAGTTCTTCAGGTAGGTAAGTTGATAGGTTATTAAAAAAGGCACATGAGAAAGGTCCTAAGTTCGTGAACTGGTTTCATTATTATTGGCTTCAGCATCTCCAAGATGGCAAGGCAAATAAAAAGTCAAATATCCTGCTTCTAGCCTCTGTCAAGTATTATGTGGAAGGACAGGATCCCTCTCAGTTTTGGTGCCTTCTAGTGTATCCTAACTCAATCCAAGTCCTGTTTACACGTCAATCCTGCACTCGCTTACTTATTTGGCTCCAAATATAGCAATAATTCAATTTTAAAATCATCATTCTTGTTTTCAAATCCGCCCCCCAAAGCTTCGCTCTTCCCTCCTTTAATCCATTTCTTTTTTTTAATTCTGGCCTCTAGCACTTGCACAGTTTACATCCTCATCACTGGCAGCTTCAAGTTTAGCTGCCGAGGCTGTAAGCTCTGGAATTTTTATCCTTTCCTTCTCTCTCCTTCTTTCATACGCAGCTTTAAATCTACCTTTTTGACTAAGCGTTTAAGCATATCATCAGAGGTAGCTTCATATCAAATTCTGTTTGATAACACTCTCAGGAAATTCTTGCGGAAATTTACAATGTTAAAAGAACTAAAGTCATTGATGCTGTTTCAGTATTAACAAACAGAGGGAATCCATCGAAGTCCAGAGATCAGTATATCACAAACAATGAAGTGAATAAGAAAATGATGATCACATGAAATCAAGCTTGAGGTTTGCAAGGATGAGGATTTTAGGAATCCCACAGTTGGGAAAGAACAATATATACCATATCAGGCATTTACATTATAAGGCATAATTGAAAGGTCTTTAATACTTAGTTTGGACACTCAGTATTACCAGTCTTCCCCTGGACTGAGTGCATCATAAAAATGTTAATTAAACTGTGATGCACAAAATATGTACACTGCAGGTTAACATACAGATGCAAAATTTGTTTAATAATGCTTGTGTTCCTAATAGTTGTGCCTGAGCAACCTGCCAGTGCAGAAGTGGCAAACCTTTGTTCTGATTTTCCTTATTGCAAAGAGCAATGTGCAGCATTACAAAAACATCGATCATGAATTCAGGATAACACATTGAAGATTATGACAAGGTGATGGTTGTAGAATAGCAATAGGTTTCAACTTTTGATCTCTTGGAATAATGCGCTGTGTAACAACAAGCTATTCTGTTTTATTGACAAAGACATTCCTCTATAGTGCTGTGTGCTTGGTTTCCACTTCCAAATGCAGACAGTTCAATTGCTATGGTATAGTAACCTTGTTATAGCAGTCTTATAGGTTAGTGTTGTAAATCACTTTCACAATGAGTGCTCAGAAGCAAAATCGACAAATTGCTAAATGTTGTTCTTGGGTGAACTAGCAGCAATTAGAACAGTGAGCAGAATTCCGAAAAGCCCAAGATCAAAATGTAAGCAATGCTGTTTTTATTCCGATCTGAGTTGCTGAAGGCATATTTACAATGGGAACACCACTGACAGTAGGTATGTAGTACTACTATCATCAAAGGTGTTCTCTAACATAAAAGATCTGACTCCTGTGATCACTGTAACATCAGAGTTTAACATTGTACTAGATTCCTTGACCGAACAGTATTATTCCCAACAGCACCGACAGCTTGATAATGAAAGTGGTGGAATTCATAATAATTTTACTTTGCGGTGATATCAAACTCCTACTGTTTGTGCGCAGACTTGGGAAAATCACGTACTCTATGAGGTAGAGTAGTATAATAACAGTATTAATGAGCATGTCATCAAGATAGGTTGAACTAATAATTTGGAATTTAAATCTCACCATGGCAGTATTAGAATTGGAATTCAGTTTTAAAGTGGAAGTTGGACTGTCTTATAATGTACAAATGATACACATTAGGGAAGGAATCCTGATGCCCTTACTGATGTTGTTTGAACAGGACTCCAGTTCCGTATCATAGTTGACCCTTAAACTGTCCTCTGTAATGGTTCAACTTCTGCAAAGAATAAAAACTACAGCAGTTTAAGAAGGTGGATTATCTTCATTGGTACTGGGAATGGGCAATAAATGCCAGACTTATCAAGGACAGCCCACAATCTCAAAACCAAATTAACAGATATGACAAGTGCAGATCTATTTTCTCATGAGATTTCTCAACTGGAGCTGACTTCTACTCAGGCAAATGTGCGAGAGAGCCATACAAGAGTTTGCAGCTTTATGTTTCAAACCTCCAGAACACTAACTTTAATAGAAGGATTCCTTGGGATGAGAAAAACTAACAGCCTTCAAGCTGCACAGAATGATGATAAAGGCCACAGAGTAAAGTACCAGCCAACAGTGAAAATCTGACAATAGTCTCTAATCTCTTTCATGATGCACTCGTGCTACAGGATTCCCTCAGTGTGGGTATTCCACAACTGGCTGCAGATCAAATGTAAAACTGTTGGGATTTGCTTAGCCCTGGAGACGTGCTAATGGACAGTCTTTCCAATTTAGTTTTGGTTTACTGCCAGTTGTGCCTGTGAATCTCAAAAGAATTAATGCAGGTTGAACAGAATAGAAGAGCACCTTCTGATAGGATAATACCAGAGAGTTAGCTTTTTTTAAAAAAAGATAATTTGTAGAAGGTGAGAGTTGCTGGTTGGGCGAGCACTTATTGACCATTCTCAATTTCCCCTTGAACTTAGTGGCTTGCTAGGGCAATTTCACAGAGGATTTAAGAGTCAACCACATTGTAGTGGGTCAGCAGTCACTTGAAGACACGCCCAAGTAAGGATGATAGTTTCCCTTCCCTGAAGCAAAAGGATTTCAGTGCACCAGATGGATTTCAGCCCATCACAATGATTCTGCTAGC
The DNA here is from genome assembly GCF_020745735.1 of Hemiscyllium ocellatum. NCBI lineage: Eukaryota > Metazoa > Chordata > Chondrichthyes > Orectolobiformes > Hemiscylliidae > Hemiscyllium > Hemiscyllium ocellatum. Next base: position 40,113,982 of record NC_083432.1, on the reverse strand, counting down.
TTTTAATTCCAAATTTTTATTGAACTAAAGTTTCAACATCTGCTCTGGTAGGATTTAAACCTAAGTCACCAGAGCATTAGAATGGACCTATGAGCTACTATTTCAGTGACATTGCCATTTTCCTTGGAACAATGCATCCTTACACAATTACACCAAGATAGCATCAGCCACTCTTACAGTCCTGCTAGAAAGGATGGTTTGATATTTAAGTTGCACATTGGAAATCTCAGAAATGAAACAAAGGTTTAAACATCTTTCACTTCCTACTAACTGCATTATCACAATATTTGTGGGCGGCACGGTGGCACAGTGGTTAGCAGTGCTGCCTCACAGCACCAGAGACCCAGGTTCAATTCCCACCTCAGGCGACTGTGTGGAGTTTGCACATTCTCCCCGTGTCTGCATGGGTTTCCTCCGGGTGCTCCGGTTTCCTCCCACAGTCCAAAGATGTGTGGGTCAGGTGAATTGGCTATGCTAAATTGCCTGTAGTGTTAGATAAGGGGTAAATGTAGGGGTATGGGTGGGTTGCGCTTCGGCGGGTCGGTGTGGACTTGTTGGGTCGAAGGGCCTGTTTCCACATTGTAAGTAATCTAATCTAATCTCTTTCCAGATTGAAAGCACTAACAAATATCACTGCTCTGTTAATGCACCATTATGTAACAGTGAAACAAAAGGGAGTCGGGCACCTTTCAATCTGCATTTGAGATTATTTCACAGATATAAAATCTCTTTTAGTCTTTCCCTTTGGAGGAGTCCATGTTCATTTGAAATTGAGCAACGTGTACTTTAGTCAGAATGGGCAGTTTATCAACATCATATCCTTTTTCCTGTGTAAAAGGTTAGTCCTCAACTTTTTGGATCCATTTTACACCATTCCTCTATCTTTGTCCATATGGTATGCAGGAGTCAGTTGAATCAAGAGGGCTTCTGGTGGATCTGTCCCTGGCTGTAGCTAAATGTAAAGTTGCGATTTGAGTCCAGAATGGGTAACATCCCTACAAACAACTCCTTCTACTGCTTCCCCTCTCATAATCTCTACTGCTCTCATGGTGACCCCGACACAAGGTGAAAAAAAGACCATTGTGCCCATTGATTCACTTAAATCTGGCTAAGACCAGTGGCACTCCAGAACAGGCTCAGTTTTGTAAATGCAACAGAATGAAATAACTACTGAATACATTAAGCAATTATGATTTCTGGGCCATTTGTCCAGGCTTCCCTAACTGGGGAAGGGATGGGCAGACTCCATACACTGATTCAGACAAAATACAGACTGCGACTCGGTTGACTTGGAACGATGCTTAGACTGTGATTCTAACACTAAATTCACCTACAATCCAGCTTGATAAAGCAGAATGCTGTCAGCCTACTTCGAGGTCACACCCTGCTAATCTAAATCCTGTATCCCACCAGACTCAATAACTGACTCTATGAGGCTGCTGCTGGGGTAAAGGAACTGGCTTTAGAAGCTGACTCATAGATATGCTTCTTAGACCAAAACCCTTTTCTCCTCATTTCTGGAATGAAAAGGGAGAGTGGGTACAATGATTGTAGCACTAGCCTGCCAACCCTGAGATCACCAATCAAATCTCACCAAGTTGTATCACGGAATTTGATGAATTGCTAACCATAAGACATAGGAGTGGAAGTAAGGCCATTCGGCCCATCCTGTTGGTTAGCGGGAGAAATAAAAATCATGGAAGCTGGAGGATTATTATGGGGATCCAGCAACGCTTTTCCAGGAAGGGCATTTGTCAGCCCTACTCAACCTGGCAAAAACCAAAACCCAGTCACAAATTCTGTGATTCCAAATGTTATCTGAAATGGAATATCCAAAACGACCAGTTAAGCGCAACAAACATAGGCTTGCAAGCATTTCCCACATCCAAAAAATAAATTTTATGAAGTATTTTCTTGTATTTATTCTGATATAACTCAGAACAAGAAATAATTAAAGACTACAGAATCTAGTATCAATATTTTGCATGGTTTCACTTCTTTAACTTTTGTCTAAATTGGTAATATACTGAGAATAGAATTTTTTCATAAAACTGCCAGTACTGTGCTGAATTATGTGAAGTCCTGGGCTAAATCCTAAATTTCCTGCACAATTTCCTGTCAAAATACAAGCAAACTGAAAAAATTCCACAGGCAATCATAACAATGAAAGGACCAATTAGAGAACACATCTCTTCTTGCTTAAATCATTATGCTACAGAACAAAATGTCCCTGTATCCAGAAGGGTAGATGGAAGCTGATAGCAATGTTGGCCAGAACTCTGATCCTCTGTGCACAGCTGATGCTTTTTATATGGCAGCAATAATATTTAGTTCAGCTCCCGTCATCAGTCCTAACCCCGAAGGTGCTCAAGATGTTAATGAACACCTCGGGGATGACAATAAGCGTGATTTCAAAGCAGAATAACATGTCTGATCTTCTCTTCAAGCATACGCCTTCAGCACCCTCATGGCAGTCATTCTGAGACATACAATGTTCCAACAGCAAGGCTTCTGAAGTTGACAGAACTGTGATGCCTCAGTGTTCCCAATGTCACATCAGCCAATCTCTTGTATACCTGCTTTGGCTGACTGCATTTTTTCCAGCTGTCCCAAAGCCTGTGACTAAATTAATTCTCAAGATTTCAAAAGTAAATCCTGCAAGTTATTCATTTTTTGTGAAACATTTGAATGCCTAACTTGTAAGGTAATATTTCCCCTGTTTTCTGTTGATAAGAACTTGTTTGTGAAACCCCAGAAGTACAGAGTTAACATAACAAAATTGAAGTTGTTTGTAATGAAAGCAATATATGTGATCGTTCTAACAGAGACCCTAGAAAGAGCGTAAATGATGTAAGTGGATTCAGCATTCCAAACATAATTTTCATTATTTTAAGTAAAAATTATCTTAAGGAATTACATGATGCACCTGCTTTCCTAAGGGTACTAGGATTCTATATTAAGCTCATAATAGCTCACAATAAATCCTATGAGAGGTCAATTGGTAATAGAAGAGATTAATTTATCTATTTGTACATGGAATGCTCTGAAAACCATAAGGGTATATTATTTACTTTACAGTGGCTGCATCTCTGACTTCAAGAATTTCTGCTGGAAGCAACTCTGCAAAGTAAACAAAGCAACAAAGTGCCAATTGTGTCATGAAGACTCCCCTTGGGATAAAGCTTCACTCTTGCTGCCTGCATTGAGCAGCCAACACAAATAAAGGCTGCGGAGTCCAGTTTGCCAAGTTTGGTCTGGCCGCACACAGGTCCCACCGGCACATGCAAGTAATGTGGTTTGACCATTATTGGAGTGAACCAGCCAGCGGTATTGGAAAAGATCCCTGTCATGCTGACAAACAATACACAGTTGGACAGACTGGCAGAAGATTCGACTTATACACACAGCTATATTCATGGTTTCAGAAAAACAGAGCATGCACAAATCACATGTGCGTATTCACCTCAGTATTAAAGGAGGCATATATAACAGCAAATTATTGCAGTACTCTGCATGATATTTACGTTTATTTTGGAGGTGAGGTTTCAATTTTCAGTAACGTCTTTGTGCAATTGTATCTATTCCTATAATCTAGGTGTTCCTACATAAAGCAGTTGGATTAGCCTGATAAGCAGCAGAAAGCAAGTTATGGTGGATTATATTCAATCGTCTCCCTGCCCCACAAATGTTCCTACAAACAGACTGGGGATTGGAGTGCGTAGCTTTGATTGTGTATCCACTCAGATTGGGGGAGATGATGTTTAGGAAGAGGGTGTACGCATATTTAGTGGTGATGGGGGCAGGCCAGGAGAAATTATACAGGCCGAATTTCATCTGTCTTTCCCCATGTCAGCCAGCATAAGATATGACTCAATTAGGTTTTTAAACAAAAAAAAGGCTTTTTGATGTCTGTGGAGTCATATTTCAACATATAGCTTTGACTCACAGAGGAGGGAGAAAATTGGAAGGGCATAGGGGGCCTGGGGGATTGGAAATTGAAGACGGTGGTGAATAAACTTATAAAATAAATTAAGCTAGTGACATTCCGAAGTCATTTTGCTCAGATCAATACTGTTGACATCAGTTAATGACTTTGCAGTTAACTGGAGGAGTCTTTTGTCAAAGAAATGCATTTGGACACAAACAAAAACCTTGAATTTAAATCAGTGCTGGCAGCTGGGAGAGGGGAAAGCTGCAGTTCTCATAGAGAGAACAATTTCAGAGATTTCTCAGTAATTTTTTAATGCAATTCAGTAGCACAAAGGGTTAAAAAGATCTGGAAAAGATTCCAACGAGGCTGAAGCACTAAAGAGAGCCTAATGTTTTGATAGTCCTTCCATACAGGAAGCGCAAACGGATGTTGCAATTTTAACGTCTAGGTGTTGAAGTCTGGTTTTATTCTTTAATATCCTGTTGTACAATTTCACTTTGATTTTAATTTCTAAAAACATTTAAATCCTTGTCCCAACAAAAGGATTACTAAGACATAGTTGAAAATGAAAAAGAGGTCTGTTTTACATGAAGACATTTCCTGGGCAGCCCAGAGGAGTACAAACAGTGCTGTATGCCCCCAATGACACAGACCCATTTGATCCAATTAAACTGTGCTGGACAGATGTTAGCTACAACAATATCTCATTTATGTTGGCAGAAGCTACGAGACAAAAAAAAAGCATTTTTGAATTTTTCATTGAGGCACAAGGGAGACCATGTTTCCGGAGCTGGAGAGAAAGGAAGCTAGGACAGTGAAACATGAGGATAGAAAAACAGACAAGCAGACAGAACTGATTATCTGAATTTACATCACTAAATATAATGTTTCATGAAAACTTCTGTGTCTGATAGCATTATTTTCCTCTTCATGTGGTACTGCACCATTGATTCACAATCTGTGCTGAACAGCAAATCCCAGTCATGATATCAGATCTAGCGTGAGTGCCCTTGAACAAATGTTGGAAAACAGTAATCAGGAAAAGGCAGAAGTTAACTTGTCTGCAAACAAAGAGCTTGCTGACACTGACTATAGTGGTTCAGATACAGCTAACAGCCACTTGGGCACTCAGCTGGAGGTTGGGCAATACATAAAGAACGGTTATCAAAGTATAGGACATCATAAAAGGAAGGGACAATGGAGGATGATCGAGATTAATGTTTGGATTATTTCCCCAGAAATATGCTGGAGATCTTCTCTGATGAAAAGCTTGAATTGATTTACATCATAGATTCTTTGCATGAACCACAAGGAACTTTTTCTGCTTTTCCCATATAATATTCGCCAGTCAATGCTCCTACATGTCACAAAATGTATAAATAATTACTTTTCAAAGTCGAGGAATCTTGTCCTTTCCAAATACCGACCCAGTGTAAAAGCATATACTATTTCCTCTCTTCTGGTGTGAAGTTATGTAATCATTATGCCATAACTGGCCTTAGAGATCCTAAACGGTTTGCTGCATTTTCAGTTCTTCTTTCAGATTTTGCTTTTTTAATTATCAGTAGTTACACTTACAGCTGTCCCAGCTGAGACCAGATTATTTAACACATCCTGGGAATTGAATCTGGGGCCCTACTTCTATGCACGGTTCAGCTATGCACTGGATAAACTCAATGAGTCAAGAAGATGACCCAATATTACTTCGTTTGAAAGTTCATTTTGAGCTGCAATTTCAGATTGATTTTGCGAGTTCTCTCTTGGGAAGCTGAGTGCAATTTTAACCTCAGTGGAAAATAATAAAGGGCAGAAAAGCATATTTGTTAAAGTTCTTCACCATCCCACTGTCTACAGTACATCAGCTCCAATCCTACCTGAGTGATTACATGCTATCAATAAATCATCTGAATCCTTAGTCTCATATTAAACACACTGCGATAGAACATCAATAATTGATTTCATGTCAGAATTAATGCATGACTGGACAAATGTATAAAAATGTGGTATTGTACAATCACTCACTTTGAATTCTCTGCCTGAATTACTCAATCATGTCAAACAGTTCCAATTTTTAAATGTTCTTCCTTCACATTCTGACCTCTGCACCACTGAGGATGAAATGGGGCCCCAAGATTCAGTTGAACAATTGGTCCTAGACTACTCCCAAATAACCGGAGCCAGTCAGAATCAACGCATTCGACACAGGCAGCAATTACTCGATCTTCAGAGAGATCAATGAAGAAAAAAAATTGGTTTGGGATGTCATAATATATCAGTTTGACTGTCCAGCCTGCCCTTAATTCACGTCATCATATTTCAAGAATGATCCCTAGATAATATCAGGTACTTGTATTTGTTAAACATTCCATCCTATTTAAACAATGCCAATTATTACAGCCTCAAGTGAGGTTAGCCAAGTAGGCACAGGTTAGGAATCAAACTTGCAACCTTCTGGTCTGCATCACATTAATGCTACAAATCATCAAGGAACACAAATATTTAATCACATTTGAAAAATCAATAATGAACGCTATACGCTGCTACTATTGATACTGACATCAATACTGATTTCTTGAAAGCCTTTTGCTGGCATGTTATTTGATTATTCAGTTTGAACAACACAGTATTTCAACATTTACATATAATGAAGACAAAAAAAGGTACTCAAATGGCAACTACTGTCTGTGTAAGTTTGCACATTCTCCATGTGTGTGTGGATTTCCCCTGGGTGTTCTGGTTTCCTCCCACAGTCCAAAGATGTGCAGGTTAGGTGGACTGGCCATGTTAAACTGCCTATGGTGTCCAGGGATGTGTAGGCTGGTTGGTTTAGCCATGGGAAAATGCAGGGTTACAAGGTTAGGGAGGGGAGAGGGTCCAGGTGGGATGCTTTGCAGAGGGTCAGTATGGACTTAACAGACTGCTTCCCCGCACTTTAGGGATTCTATGATTCTATGAAAGTAAAGACAACAGCTTAAAAAGGCAGAGAAGCTTTGTAATATAACAAAGAAGCTTTGTTATATTAACGCTTAAGGGCCACTATAGGACAACGGAAAGATTGGAGAACATACTAAATCAATGGCTTGGTAATCTGCATGCCAAGCTACTACCTGAACTCTGCATGAATTCTGCCATGTTAAGATTACACCAGATGAGCGAGCTATTAGGGGGCATTGAAGGATGGATAGTTGAACACATCATAATAAGATAGTACATAACCGTACATTATCGTATGAAAAACAATCTGTTCTATGCTTTCAGGGCCTGGAATTATGTTCCCACACGTGCATTATTCTCCCTTCTCTCTGGAATCAGGATGGTAGGACAATTGCAGAAAGTATCTGTTATCCACCATGGTGGCACAGTGGTTAGCACTGCTGCCTCACAGCGCCAGGGACCTGGGTTCAATTCCCGCCTCAGGCGACTGACTGTGTGGAGTTTGCACGTTCTCCCCGTGTCTGCGTGGGTTTCCTCCGGGTGCTCCGGTTTCCTCCCACAGACCAAAGATGTGCGGGTCAGGTGAATTGGCCACGCTAAATTGCCCGTAGTGTAAGGTAAGGGGTATATGTAGGGGTATGGGTGGGTTGCGCTTCGGCGGGTCGGTGTGGACTTGTTGGGCCGAAGGGCCTGTTTCCACACTGTAAGTAATCTAATTTCTGACAGGTAGGTGTTAAAATAATGAATTCAAGGAATAATATTGGATAAAAGACCACCCGTTAAGCACAGACAACAGCAGTGGGGACTACAAGTCTTTTCTTTTCATAGTCAGGCCTATAGAAGTACCTCAATTGATTCAAATCTTCCAATGTTTATATTTCTGACATCTCACCCTCTGTAAATATAACTAGAGTACAGCCTATCAAATCTAGCTTGCACATTATCTTTACTGATTTATATAGTTCCGACTAAACAGTTGTAGTATCGTTTACTACAAATTTTCCATGTCCCTAGGTCTATAACTTGCTTTACCAATGCATTCCCCAAGAGACCTCAGGCAATTGAGTGCCATTTCCTGACACTTCTTCCCAAACAACCTTATCCATTACCTATTTCTTCTTTCCAACTTTCAAAATCTTTACAAAATACATAGGTTTGACCAATATTGAAATCAAACCTCCTAATCTTTCCCTCTATAGCTCAACATCCATATAACTATTTGCATCCATTTGTTTTGCTTCAGCAATATTTTTTAAAATGCTGTATAAAGGCACTCTGCAATATGCTGACAGCTGTTATAATACCATATGTAAAGCAGTTTTTCCTTTAATTTTCTAACTTCTTGATTTTTTCTCTCCCCATCCTCAAGTGAAGACAGTATGTCACGTACATGTAAATTTTAGATATCTGGAGACTTCCTGCACATCACCCAAGTTGCCTTTCATCATAATTGATCATGGGCAATGTAAAGCTATTTCATTTTGAAGAATGTTACAGTCCAATCTAGACTTTTCTAACTGCAACACGTATTTTTGCAGCAGTTGCAACTGGATAATGATTCAGAATAAAAGCTCTGATTTTCTTCCTCATCTCGACCCCGAAATTGTTGAACCAACAGCAGTCCTGAGATAGACGAAGGCTTGAACTTAGGGTTTTCCAAGTGTTTATGACTTCATACCAAACTAAGCAGTAAATGTCAGTAGTGGACTTTCTGGTGAGCTGATTAATTCCCAAGATTATATAATTAAGACCCACTTAACCAGCTTCACATTTATTATTGAACCTCTCTCAATATGACAACCTTGCTGTTTTTGCACACGTCAAGGGGCTGTTGTGGCACAGTGGTAGTCTCCTGAACTCTGGGCCAGGTGATCTGGGTTCAAAGGTGTACCACAGCATGTCCTAACAGGATGATCAAAGTAATTCACTGACTGTGATATGCATCAGGATTTTGTTCCTGATGTCGGTATCATATGCCATTCACTCTCTACTCTCCCTTCCCTGCTGCTTCTCGAGACATGTTCCCATGAATGGAAATCAGTAACAAAATACTATTTCTAAATATTGTGTTAAAATAATAAACACACGAACCTTTCCTTGGGCATTTATAGTTGCAGGGAATTTCAGTTCAGTTAGTTAAATAACTCTGGAAAAAGATTCAGTATTGAAATCTGCCATCCTTGCTCCTATAGGTGACTCCAAACCTATATCAAAATGATTGACTGATGAATCGAAAATGATCTGGCAAGCTATTCGGTTGTCAAGATCATGGCTCACAATCACCTTCGAAAGGGACACTAACTGATAGGGTTTGGGCATTGCTGGCAAAACTGTGAATAAAGAAACTATGCCAGGTATCATAGACGTTGAAGCTTGGAAACGACACAGATATTGCCTCAACTACATTTTGTTTAAAACATTGCTTGTAACATGGGTATAATTAGCTTCCAAAACAGAAGAAACAACTCAGAAAAGCTGTGTACTTCATACTGTCAACCAAGTTAATAAATTACTGTCACCGATGTACAGTGAACAGTACAAAACTCAGTAATCACAAAGCAGAGAGATGGTATTGTTCGGTCACCCTTTACCCTTTGTATTTTACTCCAGCATCTGAACAATTTGTGGAGGAAAATGTCACTCCGCAGCCAACGTGCATTCTTTTAACATGAGGGAGCATCTTGTAATGGCTTCAGTGCTTGCCAATTACTTGCTGAATAAAAGGTCTTGAAGAAAAGACACAAGCTGAGATTTTTTGGCTGAACAAAAAAAAAATGCAGAAAAATCCCAGCATAATTTGAACTGGCTGGCCAAGAAATGAGCCAGGGATAAGAGGTCACCTAATTAACATGAGAAGTGAGTACCAGAATTAGGAATGCTTTTTTCAAATGCTGAAGTATACCCCAGAACATCACATGGAATTCCCCTTCTTTGGGTTTTCAGGCAATCCTCATGTGTCTTTCAAGACCATTAGGTGGCAAAATTGTGGTTTTGTACTATCACTGAAACTTCTAGGTATCTGAATTCATTTTTAGCCTCAACTTGAAAAACATTCAATTGTTGAAACTAACATGTTTTCAATTTTCCGATGGTCTGAACTTCAGCTTTGCAAAATCTAAAGAATCCAGACTGTTTGGCTTTGAAATAATAAAATATTGATGTCAAATTCCAAAAGTTAATGCAAATTCTAAGTACATGATGCTATTGTTCTCCTACTCTTCAAAATTAACCAGCTTAGTATTTCTACAATAGTAGCTATTGGTTTCTTAAGGGTGGTGGAAATTTGGCTCTCTCTCTCCCAAATGGCTATGGACACGAAGTCATTTGAAATTTCCAAGATTGCAATTGGTAAGTTTTAATCAGGAAAGGGAATCAAAGATGTGGAACAATGGAAGGCAAATGAAGATCAGACACAATCTAATTGAATATAAGCTTGAAGGGTTGAGTAGTCTACTTCTGTTCGTAGTCTACGGCCATACTGGTCTGTTCGCATGCGGTAATTTTGTTTCAAGATCCAAAGGAGTCAGTTACACCCAAATTGCTAACACAGCTTTTGAGAGCATGTAGTTCAATACTGGCTGCAAACGTTCATAAAGTTAGCCAGTATGGGTAATTACAAAATAGGAGCTTATTGTTTGGTTTTACCAAAGACTTGGTACTCTTCATTTATGTACCTGGTCAGAGTGATCAAACACAGTTTGTGCTCTGCAATCCCACCCCCCCCCACACCGAGTTCCCTTTCTGTTTGGAAGAGTAGCTAGGTGACATACGTGATGGATACTGAATTTTTTTTGTTTTTATCAGGACTAAATTCTAGATTTCACCTTTCATTAGTTTTAAACACTTATAATAAGATTTTTTGGAAGATTCTTAAGACATTCCTGATGAACGGCTTTTGTCTGAAACGTCGATTTTCCTGCTCCTCGAATGCTGCTGTGCTTTTCCAACACCATTCTAATCTGGACTCTGATCTCCAGCATCTGCAGTGCTCACCTTCGCCTATAACAAAGCATACCCATCTCATTTGATATTGCAAAGGCCCCAACACTAATATTTGGGGATATGCAAAAATAAGAAGGCAACTTGAATGGTTATTGATACAGTCACCCTCAAAGAACAACAACTTTCAGCAAATGGCTTCCATCACCAGCCACTAGCAAGACAGAGCCATCAGAGGGAAACAGATAGGGAATATGGAGTGCCTCTGTTAATTGACCTTGACTCCGATCCCCATGAGGTTCATGGAATCAAGTTCAAGCTTGGACAAGGAAACCTCTTGCTGAGTACATTTACTGTCCTCCCTTCATTGATGAAAATTCTGCATTGAACATAGCAAGGGTGCAGAATGTATTAAGGGTGGGGATGTCAATGTCCATCACTGAGCAGCGTGCTAGCACCATTACTGATTGACCTGAGTCTTGAAGAACATAGAGACTAGCAAGATTGCATTTATTTGAAGTGATGACAGAATAGGCATAAAAAAACCTACTTGAACTCATGCTCACCAAACTACCTGCTGCAGAAGTCTACATTTTCTGAAGTAGGTTTCAAAGAACTTAGATCTTCAAGTGTTTTCTTAAGCTCTGTATTCTAGAAAGTTAGGGCTAAATTGTCAGCATATGCAAAGACATGATGAGCTTAGGGGAAGGAAGCCATTGGTATGTTTCTCAAAGAGAGCTAGTGTAAGAACTGATCCCAGTAGGAATCCATGAATGGGGTGGCTGATATGATCTCCAGGTTGCACTTGGAACTCAGTATGGGTTTGCATTCAGCACATAATCTTGTTAAATTTCAGCAACACACCTATGTTCCACACTGGGCCTTCAACACAGGCATGCTCAATAAAAGTTATGGTTAAATCAGAGAATGTTTGAAGGTAGGAGGCCACTTGGCCTATCATGCCTATGATATAGTATTTGGTAGAATTACTGTGTTCAATTAGTCCTAATTCCTCACTCCTTTTCCACAGCTTTCTCACTCTCCCCTTTATCATTCTAAAATTACCACTGAATTTGTTCAGTTAGTCAGCAGCTAGAGAACACGAGTGGTGTTGGGGATGGAGCAAATGGGGGGGGGGGGGGGGGTCAGAAATTGGAAATAATTAATCGCTTTACACATGTACAAGAAACTGTTTGGGTAATACTTTTTGATGGGGATCCTTCTGGCAGAATTCACGACTTGCAATTCCACTGTCAAAAACCATTAAAGATCATAAGAAGGGATGTGAAAGAACAAATAAAATTACGTGAGCAAAATAATTATTACCATGTCAGTGTGCTTGCAATAATGTCTGTCACTAATCGTCAACTACTCGCTTAAAATGTTCTGGATGCTGATTATTCAATGTTAAATGAGAAGCAGTGAACAGCAAACTGTCCTTCTGCAGTTTAATATTGTACTAAGATTGTTGATTATAACTTTAGAAAGATAATAAGAAACCAACTTATTTTACATGTTGTAAATAATTATATTACTGTATAAGTAGGAACATGAAAATGTTAACAGGCTAATTAAGCAGCAACAAAAACAGAAGTTGCTGGAAACACTCAGCAAATCTGGCAGCATCTGTGAAGAGAAATCAGAGTTAAGGCTTCAGGTCTGGTGACCCTTCCTCAAGATCAGCCTGAAATGTTAACTCTGATTTCTCTTCACAGATGCTGCCAGACCTGCTGAGCTTTTCCAGCAACTTTTGTTTTTTGTTTCTGATTTACAGCATCTGCAGTTCTTCCGGTTTTTAAATAAGCAGCAACTCCTTCTAAAATAAACCACACACTTCTACTTGCCAGTCTTTTGTAGACTTTCATTCCATGTCTATGTCTTGAAGTCGATGTCAAAATAAAGGCCCATTGAGCCCTTGTTGGAATGCCACAAATTTTTTCATTGAATTCTGATGTCAGCAATCTACTTATTCATGGTTCTTCTCCAAAACTAGTACACAGAGATTAGTGCCTAGGTCACTTGAGAGTGGGCAAACAAACTTAAAATTGACAAGTAGCTCTTTGGAAATTAAGACAGTAGAGACTGCAAGATTAATTCAAAATGTAATTAAAATATTTAGGAGAAAACAATGGGTTTCTAATTATTTTCTTCTCAGAAATCAATGACAGGGTAACACTGAAGAAAGAAACAGTCATCAATTCATACATATCTTTTCCTTCAGACTGCCCTCCAATGAAGTGTGCATGTGTGTGTGAGCACGTGAGCATGTGTGTTTAAAGAGTTTACAATAAGGCTATTCTTGACTCAAACAAAGAGTTTACCGAAACTTGGGCTGCTAAAAAGCTAACCATTAGACTTTTTGTTTCTTCTTTAAACTCTATAACTAATTGCTGGAAGCTATTTAACCTTTGATTCATACAGCTTTACATTCCAACTTTTCCAATTGTGATCACAAGGGTCCTCGTAACTAAAAATGGAACAGTACAGTCTCTATGAGTGATTTCACGAGGTAATTCATCCTGAATGACAAGCTTTCACAAAATCATGGTTTCTGCAGATATGTTGTCAGATCAGCGCGACATGGAGATTCAAGTGAAGTGATGCTTACATCCACAAATGATGCACAGGTCACTAGGAAGTGTAAGCGTTACCTGGAATAATGGATGCAGAGGAGACTGTTATAAGACTGCAAGTTAATCGAATTCTGATGATGTTTTAAACTTGCAAGAGCAAAGCTCGAGCAATTTCTATATCTCAGCAGAAACAAGATATTCAATTACTGGCTTGAAGTCCCTATCCAACATCTGGTCATTTAGCAAATAAACAAGTATTTAGGTGCTGCATTGATTTAAAAAGTGACATTTTAAAAGTGCACTTTTTTTTGGCACAATGGACTGACATCTAAAAGCAAGAGACATTTTAAGTTACAAAAAAAATCTGATAGAAGGTCACTTCAAATAGGCTGTTGATATCAAGTTTAAATCAGCATTAATAGTGATATATTTGCTCTCTAAGCACACACGAGGACACTCATGCCACAGAGCCAATCCTAGAAAGGTAGTGTAACAAATACGAAAAAAAACTGGTTCAATGAGCTAATCTGCACCCTGCTTTAGCACTGAATGCTGCAGGTCTCGAAGAAACCTATTCTGCGTCAATCTAGTCAACCTCACCTTGGCTGGTGGCGAGTGGATAGTTCCTGAATTGCTCTGAGCGTCTCTGGGACATGAAGTTCAGAATAAACAGCTGGAAATGTTGCACCTGTCTAGCTGAACATTACACAAAGGTGAACAGTATTGGCTTGGGTTTGGTGCTGACACAGCCGAATAACCTGTTGCCTTTCAAGAAGTTCAATGCTTCATTGCAGAGTCACTCAATGTTGAGTTTATACAGAATTTACGGACTTTCGGAATGTCTCATCAATGTGCATTGAACTATTCAATATCATAGCAAAAACTCACAAAAGCATTGGGTAGCATATGGTGATTTGCTATGACAGAATAGAAAAATATCAAAGTCGTACTGATGGATAGTCAAGAAGGCACAATAACATCCCTTCTTCCTCAGGAGGCGAAGAAATTTCAGCATGTCCATGAGGACCCTCACTAAGTTTTACAGATGCACCATAGAAATCATTTTATCTGGATACATCACGGCTTGGTACGACAACTGCTCTCCCCAACAGTGTACGAAACTACAGAAAGTTGTGAACACAGCCCAGACCATCACGCAGGCCAACCTTCCATCCACTGATTCCACCTACACTTCTCACTGCCGTGGAAAGGCAGCCAACATCATCAAAGACCCCTCCCACCCCAGTTATAATCTCATTCAATCTCTTCCATCAGGCAGAAGGTACAAAAGCTTAAACACATCCACCAAGATGTTCAAGGAAAGCTTCTTCCCTGCAGTTATTAGAATTCTGAATGGATCTCTCAAATTTAAAATCCAATGTTTATCTTGCTTTTTGTGCACCTTCTGTGCAGCTGTAACTTTGTATTCCTTGCTCTGTTCAACCACCAGATGATCTCTGTGTGTTATGATCTGCCTGTACTGCTGACAAAACAATACCTTTCACTGTACTCGGGTACATGTGACAATAATAGATCAAATCACTAGTGAAACTCAGGTAAACTAACTCAGCAAAAACCAGGGATCAAACTCAGGAATCTGCACACTATCAATCTGCATGTTTGGTTTCTCATAGGCTAAACTTTCTTTAAACCATTGGGAAAAGTCCATGAATGTTTATACAATAAAGGCATCCAAAATTAGAAACAGCAGCTAGGTCCTATCCAAAAGCAATAATGGTACGCATAAAATGCCAATGTAAAGAAAGTCAAGAGGAAGTTATGTGGGGTGGGGAACATTAAATAGAGAATCATTTCCTCAAAAGTGCAGAGGGTGTGCTGCTTGTTCTGCCTTGTTTGGACTGTGCTGGTGCCAGGAGAGGTTGTTGCACAGACCTCACTGTGGGCACAAAAACTCTGCGGATGACGGCACAGCTTCCTCACCTTTTATGGTTTTCTCCTGGAGGAAAACACCATTACTGATTGCTAGTATAAACAGGGGAACATCCAAACATACTTTCTAGCCTTTAGTGTCTTAAAGATATGTTTAGCTGGTTTCTCAGTTAGTGTGAACCTATTATGCTTTGCTTTGTTACATGCAGCTTGGCACATTTAGTTTTTTTTGTCCTTTCATTTCCTCTCTCCCATCTTACTGCACTGGCATATTTCACTAGCAATTTGCCAAAGCTGTCATGACATGATCAGTTCTCCTCTTGGAATTCTTTGTTTTCGAGGAGTGAGAAAATGAGGAGATCCTCAAAACCTCTCCCCCAACAACAGTTACTTGGTCATGCTAGAGGGGATGTGCTTCGCTCGAGGTCTCTTCCTCTAGGATGTGACGATATCTTTGACAAACCAGCTTGCAGTACTCGCTGCCTGTCAGCACCAGGTGACCGGTTTAATTTCATCCTCGGGTGACTGTGTGTGGTATTTGCACATTCGATGTCTGCGTGGGTTTCCTCTGTGGGATCCAATCTCCTCAGTCCAAAAAAGTGCAGGTTAGGTGGATTGGCTATGCTAAATTGTCCATAGTGTCCAAGGATGTGCAGGTTAGGTGGATTAGTTATGGAAAACGTGGGGTTATGTGGATAGGGTAAGGGGCCGGCTCAGTCTCGATGGGTCAAACGCAAGCTCTAGTGTGGAAAGAGGCTATGATTCTAAAAGCAGAAACTAGATATTGGAGTTTTAAAGAATAACACACATCTGATGGCATGTGTGCATATTGCTTGCATGCAGACCAGTGTTTCAGGACTACACATCAGATAGTGAGATGGTTTTGTGAGGTGCGATGTCCTTAGAAGATAGGAATGTGGCAACGTTTTCAAATTGTATTTTGTGTGTTGGAAACGTGCAGGAGATGTAGGTAAAGAACCATACGTTTGACAGAGATTGGCAGCAGTAACATTACATAGGAATTAGAAACAGAGGGTCATTCAGTGAGATCATGATTAACCTAAGAGTGCCCTCAACTCCACATCCCCACCTGGCAATTTTGAATTCACTAAATTAAGACTTAATCATTCTTCAAAATAATGACATACACATTCAATGCCTCTTGTTCACTGCTGGCCAGCAATACGGTCTAGACCTCCCTGACCTTGCGGAGTCAGTCTGTGGCACCATTGGGATCGTTCTCAACCAACTTCAGGTCTTTACACGGCTGCAGAAACCTTCCTAACCACAGACTTGGAATCATGGCTGGAGTGACTCGGTTCCACCCTGTGCACTAGCAGCCATCTTAAAATCTTGGTCGTGACACTGACTCCAACACTGATACAGGTACAAGAAATACAGTGTGGAGACAGCCCAGGTGTAGTACCAGTTCTTAGTATACAAAGCCAGTTCTTTGTGTTTGCCCAGCTGCACAGTGTCAATCCAATCGTGCACGTTTAACTAACCAGACTTCTTCAGAAAAGCTCCCAGGGCTTTGACAATCTCCTGTCGATTCATGTCCTTTACTGTAACACCAGGCATCCTGCTGCCACCCTGTTGGGATCTGGGGTGTGTAATCTTGCCTCGTCAGATTCCGTCAATTGTATCATTTGCATGTGTATACATCCCATATCCTGCAGGTAGGGCACAGTATATTGAACTTGGCAACCAACTGTATCTAGAAAAAACGCATTGCTTTTCTCTGGAGTACTGAACGGGGACTTTTGTCAAATCAACCTTTTGCAGCTGCACATCCATTTCTGTAGATCAACCAAGGGACAGTGTACTGTAATGCTGAGGTTTGAATAGAGCGAACAGCAATGGCATATCAGATAGTGAACATTCTATCTGTTTTGACATTGCATCTCTCACACAGCTCTGAAGCAATAAAAGAGGTGGTGTACCTCCCACTTCTGCACTCCTTGCATACTTGCGAAAAGAACAGGTATGTTTTAATCTCGCTCTTGAATTAATTTCACACTTAGTTTATTAATCTGATTATTTAAAGCATTAATTAGTTGAATAGTATCAATTGCTTTTTTGGAAGATAGGATACCCATATTGAACTGATACTGTCAGTGAGGGGAAAGGAATACTCTTTAATCAAAAGCATAACATAAAAGCATGAGAGTTTTCAATTCAGGAAAGAAATCACAACCCCCTCACACATCAATCTCCCTCATCAGAAAGAATTGTTTTAATTTTAATACAATTCACTAAAATTGCATTCCTGATAACAAATTCTACAACATTATTAGTCCTCAGGCAAAATGGCTCTAACTTTCCATTGTTGATTCTTGTGCCCTCTAGTTTAAAATAAAAGTTATAGTTTAAAATAGAATAGCCTGTGATTTGTGTCTTGTCAAGGAATTCAAAGTAGGATACAAGATCATTCAGTATAATTGGTAGACATCAGATGCACTTTAGTAGATTGTTTATATTCTGTGTAAATTCCTGTAAAACTGAATATTCCAGTAAACTATTCCGGGAATAAGAAGTATATAATAATGCAGCCTGTGAGCACCTTCGCCTGACAAAAAAACAAATGAAAACTCTGCTTTATATAGATAGTAATCACAGTGGCTAAACATAACCATATGCTTAAATTCCAGGCCTGCAGGCCTAGTCGGCCCCACAGTGTCGGCAAACATACCATTTTCTCACAGCACCAAAAACAACAAATGGTTCAGAGGATAACGATCTGCAGTTTAGGTTTAGTTTCAGAAAAGCAAACACATTTTTAACAATTACAACCCTTCTCTTGGTCTTTTAATAGATTAACTCCAAAGTCTGTTAACTATCTACTGTTTGAAATAACTGAAAACATTTGTCTCACACGGCATAGTGGCTGAAGATTGCATGTTGGTTTCGACTTTAATACATTAACACCATCTTTCAATACTTCACATCATTGTGTGGTACAACCTAAAACTAGTTAACAAGAACCATGTTTTAGATTTTATTTGGACCTTATTAGCAAGGATCAAGGTTGTGCTAAGGTTCCAGTGCACCCTGAGAAATCAAATTGGAAAATAATTAGGTGGGAAAAAAGACCGGATTACATTAAATTGTTCTATCCTATCTGCCAACATTTTTTTTTAAATCTTTGCCAGTCATTTCTATTTTGTAACTGCAGCTTGTATACATCAACTGACTTCCTCAAATTATAATATATAAAGCTGGCTAGAAATAATGCTCTGTTTATTGGATAAAAGTACAGCCAAGCATGATATTCCAACACTACAACCAAAGTATGATCCATGCCTTGATGAGCTAAGCTATCTGATCTCACACAAGGCCCCAATTCCAGAGTTACAGCAGGTTCCAGAACCCAAGGATAAGTGGGGAGCCGGGGTGGGAATGATGGTTACAGAGAGAACAAGCCTCTTTCTGCTTCTTGCTGCTAACCAATATACAGGAATAATCGACAAAGCACAGGATTCTGAATTCTACAGTTACAACAATAGAGTCCAAGTCAAAGAAAGATACATTCAAAAATGTATCAAGCTCTCATCAGCTAATAGCTCCAATGACAGCCTTCGGGTCACTGGGAAACAAAGGATACAGTTAAACACTGATTCAGTGAAGTGCCATTGAGTAACCCCAGCCAGGTTGCATGATACAAGTATTTATGATAGTGAACTGCAAAGAAGAGGTAAACTTGTAAAATCTATTTCAGACATAACAATAAGATAAAGCAAGGGGAGACAAAGGTCAGAAAGTTTCTCTTCAGACAAAAATGTCAAATAGAAATGCCTCTGGGGTCTATTAGTGTGGGTGACATCACATTAAGCCACAATTACAGATTTCTCAGTTGCGACAACCACAAGTGTGAATAGGTTAAGACAGCCACTGTCTAGGTTCTCCCCTTGCATTGATTGAGGTAGCTTCAAAAGGTACCAAAGAGCGTTCACACAGATAACTGGGAGGCTGTCACAATGGCAGTGACTTCTGCAAACTAACTGTTTGGAGGGGCATTGGAAGAGGTGAGGAGATATACTAAAAGCTCATTTGGCTAAATAAAGGGCCCAGAGAAAACAGAGGCCAGTAATTTCAGCACCTTCTCAGCCCACTGTCTTCCACTGCAGCTTATTGTCTTATTCCAATCATTTAATCTGCACTATCTGCTCCATCAATACCCCTTTTCCTCCAGCACTCTAACCCCACCTCCTACTATTGCATAAATGCTGTCTCCTCCACACTACAAACCAGCTGTGATGGAGAGTCATCTAAACTCAAAACATGAGCTTGGTTTCTCTCCATGAATGCTGCTGATCTGCTGTGATTTCCGGCATTGTTTGTTTCTAGACAGAAAGGAACTTTTCCTCTGTGGAGGAATCAATGACGGGGCCAAAGATTTAAGGTAAGGGGCAGGATATTTAGAAGTGATGTGAGAGAAAAGTTTCACTCAGAGGGTGATGGGAATCTGGAACTTGGTGTCTGTAAAAGTAGCAGAGGCAGAAATATTTAGGAAGTATTTCGTTTTACATTTGCAATGCCAAGGCATACAAGACCATAGGCCAAGTACTGCAAATTGGGATTGGAATAGCTGGGTGGTGGTTGTTCACTGGTGCAGATTTGATGGGCTGAAGGACCTTTTTCTGTGCCACAGACCTATATGACTTTGCTATGAAGCCGTAACAGCCCTGTTTGACATGATCATGGATCGCATAAATAGGAAAGTTTGATGCCAGGACCATTTTACATTAGTGCTTTTTAGAAGGGCAATAGTGGGATTGAGTGAATTGATCCAAGTATTCTGAGGCTAGGGAAGGTGCTGCAAAATACAAACATAGATCCCAATCCTGATCACTATACAGTCAATTATGCCGCAAAATAGAATGCACAGTTCTTGTGTGAGGGCAAGTTTAGCTGTAATGTCATTGAGGTAAAGCAGCCACAAGCATTTACTGGTTAGATTTGCACATGAAGGTGAAGTATTGAACGACTGCTGGCCCTGTGGAAGAGTACACCAAGCAAAGAGTCAATGCCCCTGGGGGAGAAGAGAAAATTGGAAGGGGAGGGAATGATAACTGCTTGGTGCCTGTGTTTCATCACAGCAAGGCTGTAGGCCCCAACACCACATGCCTTTGTCAGCAGACAATACCAGGCAGGCCACCCTTAGAGCTTTTTGCATTCTGCTGCACACACAGGGAAAATTACACTGCATCTAGCCTCCCAGATTGAATCTACAAAATTTATCCCACATCAAAAACAAAAATAGAAACAAACCCTTCATAACCACAAAGCACAACACTGGCCACTTCTGAGCACCATGCCAGCTCTAACAAGCAATGGAACCAGAGGATAAAAAAATTAAATAAACAACTTTGCACAAATTACTGCAGAAAAATAGTAGAGCTTTGATTTAACATATCTTAGTACCTACTTTAAAAGATAAGTTTCCATTAGAAAAGTGCTTTGTTGTGTCTCTCAGATCTTATCATTCAAGAAAATACTCCAATCACAGTTCCACTTTTACAGAAGTAAACATAGTACTCAGCCTGTAACAGCAAGGAAGTGAGTTTTTCTGCTGTTTTTTGGTGCTGTTGGCTGAAAGAGGAAAGTGTTTAAGGTTACAGAGTGAACTGTGTGCTTTATTCAGGTAGTAGAATATAAAAGCGCGTAGGCATTCAGATCACTAAGTCTGTCCGGCATTCAATGAAGTCACGTTTGATCTGAAAATAAACTCTATTTACCTACCTTGGCTGGAGAATAGTCTAGCAATTTACAATTTAAAATCTTTAATCGAATTAGCAATCGCTACATTTTAATAGAACTCTACCACCTTTCATATGAAGGGATATTTCCTTACTCCTTGCCTAAATGGCTTGACTTTAAGTTTTAAGTCACATTACCTTTTCTCATACTTTGTCAATAACACAAATTTGACTCTATCTATCCTTTCAATTCTTTTTAAAATCCTACTTCAATAATATTACAACTTACGTTTCTATGTACCTGGAGAAATAGCCTGGCTCGAGTTATCACGCCTCATAACAACCCCTTTGTTCCCCAGTAGCATTTCAATTAATCTGCACTACACTGCAATCCTTTCAAGGTTATATATTCCAGGGTGTATTACCCAAAACTGCTCTCGAGATGTGACGGAATCAGGAATTCACATAGCTGTAGCAAAACTTCATCCTCTTTATATTCTAGCCCTCAATAGGATCCTTGATATCCAAAATCAGCAAATGGAATCTTGGATTAATGTCTTATCCAAAGGATGGCTCCTGTGAAGCACTAATTCTGGGCTGCGTGTTTAAGCTTGTCCCAGGATGAGTCTTGAACTCTCAACTGTCTGGTGCAGAGGCCAGTTTTACCAACTGAGCCGAGATGACACATTGACAATAACAAAAGTCTATAATTACATTGAGGCTTCTTTAAATATTACAAGAATTTTTTTAAGGTAATGGTAGCATTCCTGGAAATACTGTATGAGATACTGACTTGAAAACATCATAAATTTTTGTTTTGTTTCTTTTCTCAGATAAGCAGTGCCAAGTTGCATAAGAAAATATTATTAACAGCTCAATATGTAAAAGAAATCAATACTCTGGCCCCAAACACATTTGTACATGTCAACTTATGTTTGAAGACAATATTCTGAAATCTAAGTCCCTGTATGATGCTCTTCCCATCTTCAAGATTTTGTCAATATTTATCTCTATTATCACAATGCTTGCTATCTCCACTAATTCTTTTCTAACTCATGGCTAATGTCCAATGTGAATCAAAGTTTACTCAATTCTGATGATACAGAACAGATATGGGATGTTTTGCAACCTCCTATCAATGCAAGTCACTATTACTAACATACCAGCATTAACAATATTGTAAAATCCTGTTACAACTCTAATTTATTTTAACAAAGGATTCTAGGACAATGGTAGTTTCTCAGTACTGCTGGCTAGCTACAAAAAAGTATTGGACTACATTTTCAAATATCAAGTTGCTAATTCCAAATAAAGAACGATTGTTGGGAACTTCAGCTTTTTTTGTCATTTAGCATTTCTTGAATCATGAAAGAGTGCAAGCTTTCCATACTTAAGCTATTAAAATCTACTTCCTTCTGATGACAGCAGAAAGTGGATTTATGATACTGCTGTCAGGAATAAGGAAGCAGCATTTGGCAATATAAATCTAAGGAGTTGGCGTGCTGAGGTGGATCTGCCTAATCTGAAATACAGAGACAGTCATGGCAAAGGACAGCAGCTTCAAACATGCTTCACGTCATTTTAGTCATGAAACTCTTTTCGTGCAAGAGACCCAATGAGACTTTCGTGACGCGGCAATGTTTTCAGAAAGCAAGTAACAGATTTACACCGTGTTTTACAACAAGAGGGAAAGTTTTTCCAACAATGATAAAACAGAAACAGTGTCCCCCTTGGGAACATATTAAACTCAGGAGTGTTTATAGTTGTTAACTACAACACAGGAATATGAAACTAGAAAATAATAACGTGAAAAATGTACAGTTGCTGTGATGTCTACACAATTATGCCTTCAATTAAAACTTCAGCCATCACACCCTTCCGCCAAAATTTGGCCTACATTTACACTGCTACAACCTGGCATGAAGTACAAAGACAAAGACAATCTTAATTTTTTTTTGGTGTGCACTATATTCAAATCATCTGTGGACAAATTCAGGAAGCCATGATGAGGAGTATCAATGCTCACTGCTGTGGAAGAAATGTCAGAAATGATTAGCCTAATGACAGAAAAATCACATACTCGGGGGAAAATAATGCCAACTGCACCAGGTCACAAGCACCTTGAAGCAAGAAACATTACACTCTAATTAGCAACAAATTTTAGTCGTACAAATTTCCTGCAGACAAAAAAATCTTCAGAAACATGAGAACAAAGTTTATTGCTTTCGCTCTATTTATAGGAATTGAAATAGTGAATGTCAGGTTGGGGGTGGAGGGGAAGCAGTGGCCAGGGAAGGATAGCCACAAAGACTTTAATCCTCTTGTGGTACTTTGGTCTTATTAAAGAATTTGGGCCTTCTCAAAGCCCAAAACTACTGGCTTCTTGGGCTGGGTTTGAATATGCATGCTGACGATCTGAATATTCAGTTGGCTCTAACAACACACACCCTGATCAATCCTACTGAAATGAATTTCAGCAATAAAAGATTTGGCTTAGCATTAAGTCAATATTGTGGACTCTTCAATATTCAAATCTGCATTTTTTAAGAAAGAAACTAAACTTGTGCAGCTGGACTCTGTAATGCTGCAAGTGTAAAAAAAACTTATGTAATTCTTCATTCACCAAATTTTAAAATGTTTCAATAATTTAATTGCACAAATTGGAAGAGATCTGAATGAACAAAACACGTGCAGGAATTACTGTAAAAAAATTAAGTTCCTAGAAAAAGAACACTATGGACGAAGTGAATTCGTGGTACCTACACGGAGGGTTAGGTAGTCTTTGCCAGTCTTTGTGTCTGATCCCAATGAAGCAGGGTGGGCTCGATCCTTTTTCCTGGAGCATGCAGGAGGGACTCTGAGAGTAAAAATCCACCAGCTGTCCTGGATTTACTGTCAGTACATCCATGCAGTCAAACATTTCGAAACAGGACAGAAATCAAAATGCACCAAGAATGCTAAACAGTCCACACGGTGCTCTTATCTCTCTTTGCTGCTTTCAAGCATGGATCGGTAGCCTGCAAATTAGCATTAAGCTTCACAGAAACACCTCTGAGTCAAAAGGGGACAGGGTTGCCAGAATTAGAAACAGGGATCATGTTTGAGTTCTGCTTCTGTTGTTATGACTGGGACCCAGAATCATGGTCAGTCCCAGCTGCTGAAGTCGTGATCCTGTAATCAATCCAACTGTTCATTTACCATTTAAATATCTCGACACCACCAAATCCACAAAGGGAGGCGCAGCCCTGCATAGGCAGAATAACATCACCAGTTCCACTGCTTTGCCTGTTAGAAGAGCCTCAGAGCCTCAATGCAAGCTTCTGCAAATGCCTCTTCAAATGCTGGAATAGTCCTTGCAGATTAACACACACAAGTTTAAACAGTGTTCGCTCTCGTCTCCCCTTCTCTCCGATCCTGAGTAAGATATCTTGGTGTTCTCTGCTGGTCTCTCTCCTCCCTCCCTTTCTGTCACTGGGTTAAAAGGATTCATTTGCTTAATATATGCGCCTGAACTCTCCCTGAACCCTTTCCCTGGCAGCTAACCTTCAAATGACCCTTTACCATTCTGACATCACATTCAGCCCCTCTCAATCTCTCTCTTCTTTCTCTTTCAGTGCCGCAAATATTCCTGTCAATCAAACTAGACACAGAGACGAACTCCTGCAGCCAGCAACTAGGGGAGCACAGAAAACAAGGCCAATTTAAGAAGCGGATGGGATTTTACACTTTGAACAATCCATAAAAAGCAGTAAATCGCCTTTTTGATGGATCATTCATAAATTTCAAACAGCACTTTCTTTTTAAAAAAATCAAATTAACATTCGAGTAAGAAACGTATAACTGAGGCCTGACTGCTTTGTTAATGTCGGAACACAGATCAGCTAAAATTATGCAGTTATTGATATAATTTTATGAAATATTGATGGCTCTGAAAATGTGATTATAATCTATTCACCTTCCCATTTCAATATTTCTAGAGTCTTGCAGGAAAGTAGTTTGATATTCGCAAATAGTGTTTGGCAGTTACTTAAAGGATAGCAAATACTAAAGTTGCTTACTCCACTACTCTGGGATGTTGAGCTTGTCACAATATACAATGGTGATCAAGAATGAAATAACAGAATATAGGAATGGTTTTTTAAAATTGTCTAAGCTCAGTCATTTAGTTTTCCTGGAAAACAAACAACATTTATAGGAAAACTAGTGACCCGACAGTAGTTATGGTAAAAGTAGTGAGATTTTGAAAGATTAAGTCAAATCCGATGTTGAAGTTGAAATCACAATGACGATGTTGTATGAATACAAAGGTCCTTACATGGAACAAAAAATCCACATGCAAGAAGCCACTTTTGTCCATTGTGTTAGTGCCAGCCAAAAAAGAGCTATCCAGCCTGAACCCATTTTGCAGCCCTCAGTCCGCAGCCTTTTAGGTTGTGGCACTTCAATAGCTGATTGAAGAAGTTTTATTTCAAAAAAATGTATTAAGTATTTTTTGCCTCTAACACTGTTTCAGGTAGGGAGTTTCAGAGCCCCAACAATTTCTGGGTGAGATACTCGCTCAACTCTCCTCTAATCCTCCTAATAATTGCTTTGAATATCTAGTAGAACATAGGAAAAGGCATTTATCATTATATCTTTTGAAAAAAAGTGAAAATTCAAAATCAAAAGCCAAGTCCCAAAGTTCAGCAGGGATCAGTTAACCTAGAATGCAGTCGTCGGATGTGTAGTTGCCGTACTTTCAAGCTTCTACATGAAAATCTAACTTTAGATTATAAAAGCCGAAAGATTATGTGGGGAAGTAATAACTGAGGAACAGAGATTGGAAACAATAAAGTCAGTTTGTGGGATGAATTTCGATATTAATCCTGTCAGGATTCAGGCAGCAAATAAAGAACTTGCATTTACACGATGCCTTCTGCAACCTTAGAGCTTCTCAAAATGTTTTTACAGCCAATAAAATACTCGTATAGCCACTGTCGTATTGCAAATAATTTGCACACAGAAAGATGCCAAAGTCAAAATGAGTTGACCAGATAACTTGATTTGACACGGTGATGGTTGAAAGGTAATATTTGCTTGGATATCTTAGAGAACTCCCCTATTGCTCTTACATCCATCAAAGAGGACAGACATTGGTGTAACATTGCTTCTGAAAATAGCACTCTGATAATGTTGGACTTTCTCAGTACTGCCCTGAAGTGCTTAGCAAAATTGCATGATCAAACATACAGGGAAAGCCTTAATCCACAATTTTTGACAGAGGGAAGAGGGTTATTACAGAAGTATCACACAAGAAAGAAAGTGTGAGAAAGAAAGCTGATTGTGGAACGCGAGATTTGCTTCTCAGGAGTAAAATATGGAATTGTATAATTGAAACGTCCTGAATTAATTTTAAAAAAATGAATATACTGTATATTATGTAAAGGATTACATGTCTCATTATCAGCTGTGAGCTGGAACTCTGAAAGGAGAAGTTTTCATTTTTAGATTCCAGTGTCCAATTTTTAGGAGCTTTAAATGGGGATAGCAAGATGAGCAGTCTCCAATCATTATGTTCCAGCCATGATAGGAAGGGGAAAGCTTTGTGGACAAGTCCTTTTTCAGTTTGTCCTTTCTGTATTTACATATCATGAATAGCACTTGATGGCTTAATCTAACTTTCTGGGTTAAGTATTTTGCTTTGATATGAAAAGTAGACTCATACATCATCTTCACAAATCAAATAAACATAATATAAGATAGAGAGATTGCACACCTCCTGTACAATCGCTCTCAAGGTGTGGCAACAATTTGTATTAATAAGTTCCAAGTTGGGAGCGCGAAGTACCCTGGTATCATCACTAAAATGTTACACTGGAAAGAAATGGTGCTGTTACCAATGGTACTTAGCTTAGGCTTGATAAGTCTCCCAGTACTGATTTAGACCATAAGAAATAGAAACAGGAGTTGGTCAATTGGCCCCTCAACCTTGTTCCACCACTCAGTCAGATCAATCTCACATTCCTCATGTCCACTTTCCTGCCATTTCCCCATAACTCTTGATGCCTCTACTGATCAAGAATCTATCTATCCTCAGCCTTAAATAAACACAAGGACTCTGCCGTCACTGCTTTCTGAGGCAAAGGAGTTCCAAAGAATCCGAATTCTGAGAGAAGTGTCTCCTCATTTTAGTCTTAAATTTGCACCTCTATTTTGAGACTATGCACTCTGTCATAGACTCTCCCTTAAAGGGAAACATCCTCTCAGTATTTACCTTGTCAATTTTAAATGCTTCGATGAGATGCTGTCACTGTTGATGCTGCCATGACCAAGCTCTTCCCTGAAGGTAAGTAGAAGCAAAAACTGAAAAGAAAAGGAGTGGATGAGCCCCAGGTGCAGGAGCCTGGGTGCTGCCTACTCCACCGTTACCAGCTTGACAAATAAATTGTGGTTCCAGCACTGATTCCTTTTAAACCCTGCTGGTTACATGGCACCAACATGAAAAAGAACCTCTTATCCCCATGCTAACGTACGACCTCTAACATCATGGGCTCTTATAACTTAATCTTTTGTGAGGGACCTTGTCAAATGTCTTCTGGAAGTCCAAATACAACAATTTTTTAAAAAAACTTTCTCTCTTAGTTGTGAAAAACTACCACTCAGAACCCAAATGTGCCCCAAAAGGCAAAGGAAGAAAACCAGATAGGGATGGGCTCGACAATTTGTATGGATTCTAATGGCTGGCTGTGCAGCAGTGCTGATAAAAGTTCTCCACCCTTTGCTTGATTCCACTCATAATTTATATGACAGCTAGTCTTCAGCTCTGCAATGTAAGCAAGACATTATTGTTTCCTAAGGTGATGGTGAGATCCACGCCAAGAGATGATTCCTTGTGGTATTACTGCAAAGAAAGACGATTATTCACTTTGGTGGCAAAATGAACTGGTAGTAGACAATCACTGTGGTTGTGATTAGTTTGCTTCGAGTCCATACAAATAATAATTGGGGCACTTGGATTGGTATTTTATACAATCTCCCCTCAATATCAGGGAAAGTCTAATGATGAAGTTAGATTTATGACTGTTAATGTTGCAGTGTTGCCTCGAGTGCTCATAACTCAACATAACATAATATTCAGAATTCTACCAGGGATGCTCCATGTGGATGAGAAATGATGTTTAAAAGTTATTGTGCAAGAAACAAACAGAAAGTGTTCCTAATATTAAGATAAGCACTGTAAGAGGAATCAAGCTAAGGAACTAATCACTGATTTACAGAGCTTATGCAGTGAAGGACACAAATCCCCCTCTGATATCAGAGGGATTGTCATGTTCACTGCTGGGAAGACCGATTGCTATGTTTTTCTGTTCAAAAAAGATGCTCGTCAGGCTGAAGCTGTGACTTTAAAATTACCATTTGAACAGGATCAGTGGGGTTCCTTCTGCATTTGCAAGTTGTTTTGGGGAGGGGGGGTGCAGGGGAGAAAAGCTCCCACTGTTTGTCACAGTTCCATCTGAAGCAGTGTGAATGGGAGGCCTGTGATGGGTAACCGCCCTTTAGCTCTGTTACATATCTCAGAGTAGAATGCCCAGATAAAAAGAAAGCACAACCCCCTTTGGAGATTTTGCTGTGGAATTCTGGATCAGAGTTTGTCGTTTAAACAAAACAAGCAGTAAGATTAAAAAGTAAAATGGGACAAAAAGCCTCAATATTATATTTTATTTTATGTACTATACCCTCACTAACCTGACTAAAATGTACTTGCTGTGGGTGCAGTAACAAAGCAGTAACATGTAACAAAGAAAAATTAAGTCAGGCAGGAGCTACCTTATTCAAAAATATAATTTTGAAGCAAATAAAGTTTTGGTTTTCACCTAAATCCAACAAATATGGTAGAAATTATGAGGCCAGTGGATTCCTATTCAGAACAATGATATATCTCAAGTGACCTTGATATGATAATACTCAACTAACCTTTGCCAGAGAGGTAAAGCTGCAGTGTGATTATATATCTGATCCAAGTACAGTGAGACATCGCCAAGTGTTGGGCAAATGTGAGGAATCGTTGGTGGGGGTGGGAGAGGGGAAAGAGAGTTACTTTGTGGGGAGGCACTGTCAAAATAACATCCAGGAAGAAAGTGTTTGCAGCTGAATATGCCAAGAAGAAATACCAAAATAGGATGTATACAGAGATCAAATTTGATGCTGAGAGAGATCAAACAGATTAGAATGGTGATTCCTTTCAGTTCTATAGCGGTAGCCAGAAACTCCATTGTTACACAGTGACTGAAGTAATTCCTTCAAACTCCCATTCAGATTATTTTATCACCCCTCAGTATACTTGAGGCATAAAACATTCCTGAACCATAGCTTTTTGAACCCTGTTTAAAAACAAAAGATTTTGCTTTAAAATTTAATGACCCAATCACTTTTCTGTGAGCTCTCCTGCTCCCAGGTTAAATCAGGTTCACATGGACTGGCAATCAAATGCAATCATCAAAATAGAATGATAAAACTTTATTTTCAATAATGACAGCAGCATTGTGGGACTCTGTACTATACAGATTCAGTTTCATCTATCTCTTCCAGACCCAACAGCCCTCTAATTCTGCATACCCAGTTTAATGTCTTCATTGTTGATGCAAATGTCTTCAGTTGCCTAGACCTCATGCTCTTAGAGTCAAAGAGTCAGAGATGTACAGCATGGAAACAGACCCTTCGGTCCAACCCACCCAGGCCAACCAGCTATCCCAACCCAATCTAGTCCCACCCAGCCCATATCCGTCCAAATCCTTCCTATTCATAAACCCATCCAAATGCCCCTTAAATGTTGCCATTGTACCAGTCTCCACCACATCCTCTGGCAGCTCATTCCATACACATACCACCCTGTGTGGAAAAAGAGGCTTCGTGGGCTCTTTTATATCTTTCCCCTCTCACCCTAAACCTATGCCCTCTAGTTCTGGACTCCTCGACCCCTGGGAAAAGACTTTACCTATTTACTCTATCCATGCCCCTCAATTTTGTAAACCTCTATAAGATCACCCCTCAGCCTCCAACGCTCCAGGGAAAGCAGTCTCAGCCCAATCAGCCTCTCTCTGTCGCTCAAATCCTCCAACCCTGGCAACATTCTTGTAAATCTTTTCTGAACCCTTTCAACTTTCACAACATCTTTCCGATAGGAAGGAGACCAAAATTGCATGCAATAGATACTCTCTCTCCACCTCGCTTGCTTTCTTTGATCCTAAACACCTACTTTTTGATGAAGCTTTCAGTCATTTGACCCAATTCTCCTTACGTGGCTCAAGTTTCAATATGCTCCACTGAGGAACCTTGGGATATTTAATTATGTTTAAAGCTTCATATAAAATGTTACTGTTCTTTCAGTATTACATATATGGCATAGTCCTATGTGAGTAACTTAAAACCAGATTACTGATTTTAATAGTATTATCAAAATTGGCAGCAAACTAGGAATATATGAACAGCCACAATTTATGCGCCTCACCCAATATGAGGGCTCTCACATTTCTTTTTCTGTTCACAAAGATGCCCCTGTCAGTGATATTAACAAAGATAGATCTGCCATGAGGGCTAGAGGTGACTAGATAAAGTCATGGTCATTATACATCGGGAGGTTTTAACAGCACAGCTTAGAACCAATTTCTGGAGAGTGTTATTTGTTAGTATTAACACAGGCTGAACAAGGCTATTGGTAGGACAGGTTTACCAACCCAAGATGTAGTTTCTTAATGTATCCACAACAGAGTAAAAACTGAACGAGAGGTACAGGAAGGAGGAAGTGCATGAAAAGGCAATTAAATGCACTTTAAAGATGATTAAATTTAAAAAGGATAATTATAGTACATATATCACAAATTTCTTGAGAGATCAATATCTGAACAACTAAGTGCCAACAGTGGCACAGTTGATAGCAGACTCGCCTTGAATCAAAATCCTGGGCTCAAGTCCCTCTCCAAGACAGAGGCACAAACAATTGAGACAAACTCCACTGCAGTAGAATTGTTGGAGATGCTATTTTTCAGAAGAGATGTTCAATTAAGGCCCCATCTCTCTCATTTAGATAGATGCAGAAATAGCAATACTGGATCTAGATTCTATCAACTGGCTCTTTGAGCTTAGTCTGTCATTCACTCGGATCATGGTAATTCAGTTGTGGTCTCAACCTATTTCCTGTCTGCTTCCTATAGTTTTTGACTTCTTTGTTTATCAAATATCTATCTCATTCTTCCCTAAATAAATTCAAAGACAGTAGCCTTTGCAACTTTCTGGGGAAAGAAATAAGTCTAATTTCTGTCCCACTAACCCACTCATCTCAGCAAAGAGTAAAGTGAACCTTCTCTGACTTAGAGTCACAGAGATGTACAGCACAGAAATAGACCCTTCAGTCCAACTCATCCATAGACATGTGTCTGTTGTCAAATAAGGAGATTAAAACATTGCACAGTGTACCAGATACGGTCTCACCAAAGGCCACCGTGATTGCAGTAAATCTTCCCTACATTTGTACTCCATTACCCTTTCAATAAACACCAACATTCTCTTTCCTTTCTTAATATCTTGCTATACCTGCATTCTAACCTTTTGTAATCTATGTACCAATATAACCAGATTTCTTTCTTCCTTAGACTTCTGCAATCTCTCTCCATTTAAATGGCATGCTGCTCATATTTGAAGAGCAAGGGAGTTACCCTGTGTCCTGAACAATATTTATTCTTCAATCAACACTTCAAAAAGCAGATCCTCTGGTCATCATCACAGTGTTGTTTGTGTAAGTTTACTGAGCAAAAGTAAACTCCTACATTTCCCCCATTACTACATTTCAAAAAAGTACATAATTGGCAACCAGTGGTCATGAGAAGTGCCATGTAAATGCAATATTTTTTCAGTATTTGACTTCCACTTATCTTTCAATTATCAAATTATCAGCTCCACCATACAATTTTCCTATTAAACTTGTGAAGAGGCTGACACAATATCTAACTTGCTAAAATAAAAATACCACAAGAATGAATTTTATAAAGATCTAAAGCAGCTGGATTGTTGAGCATACTTCAACCATCTTGGTAAAAAAATCTGTAATGGCTGCTCCCTGCCTCACAAATGCTCAAAAATGCATGCCAATGAATTGTGCTACTGTACAGCGTGAGATATCACCAATGGGGCCATTTTACTGTTCATCAGCAAGATTAGGAAAGCTTCAAAATTGTGTGTTATCAAAACCCACAGGAAAGTGAGTAATCCTTCAGGGCATCATTACAGACAT
Organism: Hemiscyllium ocellatum; assembly: GCF_020745735.1. NCBI lineage: Eukaryota > Metazoa > Chordata > Chondrichthyes > Orectolobiformes > Hemiscylliidae > Hemiscyllium > Hemiscyllium ocellatum. The sequence goes on along the minus strand of NC_083432.1, from coordinate 40,081,750 downwards.
AATATGATTGGCAGAATTACCCCACTCCGCAATTACTCAGCAGCTTCACTCAGTTTCCCAGACAACTGTAGGTTCAGTATCAAGCGTGATCAGGTCACTGCATGTTTGGCACTGAGCTTGACCTAAGATTGTAACATAGACTTCCACGTTAGCAGTGTAGCAAAAGTGAGAGTGAATAACCTGAAATTTTCACCAATATTTTTAATATTAAAAGAAATCAAACATATACAAGTTAAATCTAATACTTTCACACAAACATTGTTCCAAATATAACATGTATGTGCACATATAATATATTCAACAAAATAAAACATTTCAAGGCATTTAATAGGAATGTTACCAAACAAAAAATTACATCCAGCCACATAAACAATTATTTGGGCCAATGATCAAAGGCTTGGTGAAAGAGGTAGATTTTAAGGGTTTTTTAAAGGAGAAGAGGGAGGAGCAGAGAGAGACAGAAAGGTTTAGGGAGAGGATATCACAGCTTAGAGACCACCAATAGTGGAAAGATAAAAATGAGGATATTCAATCTGCCAGAATTTCTATTGGATAAACAAATTAAAATGCAAAATTTAAGCTTTAGTTAGTGGTTACTGATTAAATACTTCAGACGGTGAATTCCACTTATCTGAAACCTTTCTAACAACCCCCACATGCCCCCCCCTCTTCAATTACTCATAAAAGGTCCACCACAAGGGACAGTGCAGTGACAACAATGAACAGCGGCCATTAATCATACAAAGAAAGAACGAAAAAGCTAAACTAGTTTACCATTCATCATTGGGATCAACAAAGGCGGAACTTTTATCCACAAACAAATCCCAGATTTTTCCAAAAAATGGCAAAAAGAGAAAATAATACAATTGGAAGGGGAAAAGATTGAAAGTCTTTGCTGGACCAATGGATTTTAAATCTTTCTTTTAACTTGAAATGCCCTGAATAATATTTAACTTGATTCTCTGTTCCACTGCTCTCTCATCAATCTACCTATCACCCTTCCCTTTTATGTATTTCATACTATAGAAATGCGCTATTCAATCAGTGCTGCAATCAAATATTTAGGCTTTTGTGCTTCTCTCTATCTGTGCCCTTTGGTTCAAAGGATCTCATTAATCCAACTCATCTTGAACTATACGAAGGAGTTTCAGGAGAAATATTCAATGCATCTAGAACCTACTAATGACAAAAGGATGAAAACCAGTGGCCTTCTTGACATTGCTCAAGGTGGAGGAGAAATGGGGGCCAACTAAAACAGGCTTGGAAGCTGAATGTTACCACAGGGCTTACATTGCAAACTGGTACAAGTACATTGCCACCAGCTAGTTCAGATGTGTAGCTCAAATGTCGCCCTTAAAACTTAGCTAGATATAATCAATAATTATACCAGCATTAATGTTCAACAATACAAGTAGAAATAACTATGAAAATTTTGCATGCATCTACCAATACACTTAAATGACATCTACTGAAAGGGAGGAATGATATGCTATGTCACGATTATAATACTTTTTGAAAGTCATTGTTCTCATACTAGTTTTCACACACGTTAAAAAAAACTAAACGACGAGCTTGTTTATTTTCAGTGTTGATTAAAAGGGTAGATGTTAACCAGAAAACGGGGAGACCTCTGTGCTCTGCTTCGAATAGTACCACGAGATCTTTACTGTCCATTTGAGATGGCAGGCTCAGCTTTGGTTTAACACCTCATTCGAAAAGCACCTTGAACAACACTCCCTCAGTACAGTGTTGAAGTGAATCTTGGATTATATAATCATAATCGCTGGGGCTCAATTCTATGGCCTAATTGATAAACAAAAATGATACTGCTTTGCCACTCCACAGTGAAAAAACTGCAGAGGGACCATAGAGGTAACTCAGCCAACAAGACAGCGCCAACAAATAAATTGAAACTAAAATAATTCTAATGAGATTTTCACTTTTCTGCCTTGTCAATGCAAATCTTAGAATCATAAAATATGACCAAAGGACTCAGTGCTGTCTCTTTCAAAGAGTAATCTTGGTCTATGTATTTTCCCACATCTCTGCATTTTTTACTCCAAGTATTTATCCAGTTTCCTTTTGAAAGCTATCAGTGAACCTGTTCTCACTGCCTGAAGATTGCATTCTAAATCCTAACCACTCGTTGTAGAGTTTGCTCTCATAGCGCCTCTGGCTCCTTTTGCCAAAATGCACCTCAGGTTATTGATAACTTAGTCACTGGAATCAGTTTCTCTACTTAGCTTGTCTAAGCCATTCATGATCTTAAACACCTTAAATGAGACAGAAGGGGCAATAGTAATACAATTGTTACCATACAGCTGCGCATCCAGCCTAACCTTAGAAACCAAGTTTCCTATTTGATTAACTACACTGTAATAACAGCAGTTGCAACATACAGATGCCCTTTTCAACCTCCACATAATTTCTGACTGAGCTGCAGAAAAGCTAATGCAGTATTTACCAAATCACTTTCTATTAGCATAACCTCATTAGGTGCTGAGCTGATCCCTCTTTGTGAATTCCTTGAATAGGGTTCACATGACTGAGACAAGTGAGAAATAATTGAATAAGCTTTAAATAGTCCCAATCACTCCTAATTATTTCACTAACTCTCCCAGTCCAGCCTTCTAACCTGCTGTCAGCTGTGTAACATCTATTTAACATCCTCAATAGTAGCTTTCATTTACCAGTGATTCTCTGCAATGTGACTGAAAATTGAATTACATTGTTCAGGCGAAGGCATATCTGTGCACAGCAATACTCAACAGTGTTTTATACTCCTGCAGATTCATCATCAGAGATAACAAGTCATGTCATGCACACTAACCACAATCTTCTTTTTAAACAAGATCAGTTGCCTGAATTCAATGTTTATAGGAACTGCCATTGCCTCAGCATGTCTTAATTGTGTAGATTTTGATATTTGGAACAGATACCTTGGAATGGGATAACAGACTGTAACACAATCTAGGAGTTCAGATGACTTAAACCATATATGTGAAATTTTAGTGATTTATAAATTGCACCTAAAAATCTATATAACCTCTCAGTAACCCCTTGTTTCACAATGTAATGTTTTACATTTCTATTTAATTTCAAAATTTTGAGCACATCATTAGTAGTGAATACACAGATTTCTGCATTACACTGTGCAAGTTACTAATATGGAACAAGATTAAATCCCTTTATGAATGGACAGAATAACATCATCAGCTACACTCAGGGGCTATTTTTGTGTTTACAACACAGGAACTGAAGCTTTGTGATGAACATTTTGGTGACTTAGCACTGACGGATGCTCAGGCAAAGGTCTACTGCAATAAGACTGATGCAGGTGTGTGTGTGTGTGTGTGTGTGTGTGTGTGTGTGTGTGTGTGTGTGTGGAGAGGGAGAGAATATATGCATGCGTACACATGCACCCAAGTGTGAGAGATAGAACCTTTAATGTATTAAAGCATCGCGAGGACAAAAATTTGAGACTAATCCATTTAAGGTGAGATAAGGACCAAAAGCTTGGCCAAACAGGTAGGTTTTAAAGAATGCGAAAAGAAAAAAAAGCAGCAATATAATTTTGAAATGGAATTATCGAGCTTAGGATCTCAAGTAGAGAGTACAACATGGGAATCTGGCTAGGAATGCATTGGAATAGTCAAGACTTGTGTTAGCAAAGGAATGCCCACTCAGGTGGGCATACAAGATTCCAAAGTACTATTCTGAAAGGAGCAAGTTCCCCTCTTGGTGTTTTAGTCGACATTTATCTCCTTAACAACTGAAACACATTATCAAATCATATATTTGGTCGCTTGTGCAAACTTGCTGTATGCAGGTCAACTGCCGAGTTTTCCACATTATTATATTATACAGTGCTTTGAAAGACTTTCAAATTATGAAAGGTACTACAATTGTGTACTCTGCAACCACCTGATGAAGGAGCAGCGCTCCAAAAGCTAGTGCTTCTAATTAAACCTGTAGGACTGTACGTGGTGTTGTGCGATTTTTAACTACAAATGGACACATTCTTATACACTTTAGGATAATTACCACTGAGCACCAGTTGTAATTTTTTTACTTAGTGGGTTTGCTAGACTAGGGATATTATTTGTTATTTAACCTATTCCTGGTGCCCCAGAAGCTTAAAAACATGTTCAGATCACCTGCCAGTCGCAATATAACTATACAGGGGTAAACTAGGTTGGGTGCTATTGAGTGTTTGACCCCTGTCTTATTCACTTACCGCTCAACACTGATAAGTCTGATCAGTTACTATAGCAACAGAAATGTACCAGGCCTCCAAAGACTACTTTCTATATTAGTAAGAGTACTGAAAACTGAATAAAAGAAACAAGATTTACAGTGCTTTCACGATGACAGGGGAGCAGCAATTCAATTTACAACTGACCAAGTCTGCTATTATCATTTTGGCTTGGTAATGTCCCACCAAGCTCAATGGGGCCAATATAAAGCCTAAGTTGTTGCTGCCTTGATGATTATTCCCTACAAAACCTTCAAAGGCCTTCTACAATATTAACATGACACATATTAAAGCATCCTGCTGCATATTGTAAAAACATGCCAAAAACATGAAATCCCTATCTGTGACAAGTAGATGCCTTCAAATCACCTTTTGGGCCAACTAAACTTCTTGGCAGTGGTGGGAATACAAGACAAAGGAGATAATAAAGGAAGACCCACTTAGTACAAAGAAAATTAATGTTGAAACCTCGCAATGTTTTCCTGGTGACAGCTTGTTCAAATTGAACTATACAGAAGATTTAACACTCTCTCATCAGACTAAAATTCTGTTTCAAAACCAGCTAGTTTTTTTTATTATTTGTTCATCGGATATGGGCAGTACTGACCTGCCCAGTACTTTTTGCCCAAACTCTAATTGCCCAGAAGGTAGCCAGGAGTCAACCACATTGTTAGGGGTCGAGAGTCACGTGTAGGCCAGACTAAGTAAGGATGGCATTTCCTTTCTTAAAAGGACATTAGTGAACCAGATAGGGTTTCAAACAATCGGCAATGGTTTCGTGGTCATCATTAGAATCTTAATTCCAGATTTTTACTGAATCCAAACTTCACCATCTGCCATGGTGAGAATCGGACCAGTGTCACCAGAACATTACCTGCGTCTCTGGATTAATTGTTTACAGATAATGAATCGATACCTTCCCCAACACGAGTGCATTAAATGTAAACATTTGCAGTGTGCCAGACACATTCTAGTCTGTCTTAGAATTTGACATGTGTGTTTAGTTAATTATGCAACAGCATCCTAGACATTACAAATGCTGATGGGAAACAATCAATGGAGAGGCTGGGGGGGAGAGGGGGGATGACCGAACATTTACTGTAGAAGGAGGCTGATAATCAGTGTATGTTCAAACCAATGCCAGCTTTAGATCATGTTCATTTGTATTCCACCCCGAGTCCCTCAACTGATTTCTCCCCACTCTCTTGAATGGAAGCCACTACAGGGAGGATCTTGTTTGGCTGGAAGCAAAGATATTTTCACAACTGAGAATATCTGACCAAATCTGCAAAGTACCTATTCATGCCATTCATTCCACAGACATTTATCACATGTTCATTATATGAGAGTCCAGGTAAAGTTAAACAGTACAGAAACAGACCCTTCTTTCCAACCAGTCCTTGCCGAACATAGTCCCAAACTAAATTCGTCCTACCTGCCTGCTCCTTGCCCATATGCCTCCAAACCTTTCCTATTCATATATCTTCCAAATATCTTTTAAATGTTGTAATTTAACCCACCCACCAGTTTCTCAGGAAGTTTATTCCAACGCAAACCAACCTGTCTATAAAATAATTTGCTTCGTGACTTTCTCTCCTCTCACCTCAAAACCTTGGCCCCTCCTCCTTGGGAAAAAGAAAACTAGCATTAACTCTATCTACACCCCTCATTATTTTATAAATGTCTATCAGATCGCCGCTCAACCTCCTACACTCCAGTGAAAAAAGTCCCAGCCTTTCTTTAAAACTCAAACCTTCCAAAAATCCGCAAAATCCAGGTAAACCTCTTCTGAACTCGCTCCAGCTTGATAATATCTTTCCCATAATTAGACAACCAGAACTGCACACAGTATTCCATAAGAGGTCTCACCAAAGTCCTCTACAATCTCAACATGACTTCCCAATTCTTATACTGAAATGACTGAGCAATGAAGGTAAATGTGCTAAACGTCTTTTTAACCACCCTGTTTATATGTGATGCAAACTTCAAAGAATTAATTACCTGCGTTGCTCTGTTCTATAACACTATTCAAGGCCATTTCATTAAACGTATAAGGCCTTTCCTTATTTGTTGCACCAAAATGCAAGATCATGAGCAACCTGTTTACTTGTAACAGGTTTCACATCTTTTTTACATTTGTTCAAGGGCTATGGACAAGGCTGGTCAGGGCCAGTATTTATTGCCCATTGCTAAGTTGCCTCAAGGACGTGGTGACAAGCAGCCTTCTTGAACTGCTACAGTCTTTCGCATGAGGTACACCCTTAGTGCTGTTAGGGAGAAGCTCCAGGATTTTGACCCAACGACTTTAAAAAAAGGCAATACAATTCCAATAAGCACAGCATTAGGCTTGGGGGAGAACTTGAGGCAGTAGTGCTGCCATACACCTGCTGTCCTTGTCCTTCAGGCAGTAGAGTTTGCAGCTTTGGAAGGTATTATCAAAGGAGCCTAGACTACAGGGTGTATTGAAGGTATATCACACACTGTCACTATGCATTGGGGGTGAAGGGAGTGAATGTTCAAGGTGGTGGATGGTACCAATAATGCAGGCTGATTTTTCCTGGACAGTATTGAGTTTCTTGAGCATTGCTGAGGCTGCGCCCATTCAGACAAGTGGAGAGTATTCCATTACAGTCTTGACTTGTGTCTTGGGATGATGGACAGGCTTGGGGAAGTTAGAAGGTTATTCACCTAAGCCTGAAGATTATCTGAGTTGAAACCTTTTCAACTTCTGGCATTTCCCAGGAAGGTGGGAATTTGTGAACAAACTGGCCTCTCCCCCACCCTCGAGCAATCATCCCTGTTCCAGGAATGCTGAAGTCAAGTGCACTGCCTGAAACTAGCCATGACATGCAGTTGTAAAAATAAATACAAAATTGCTTCGAAGTTTCTTGACCAATTGCAAAAACTGAAAAGCTCTAGTGCTTAAAATGGATGCTGTATTATCAAAATGCGATCAAAATACTTCATTAGCTTTCTTAAAAGGGGGTGGCTTACCATGGTTGTTTTTCTGTCTTTCTGATTCACTTTAAACAGCTCAAAAGGTTTAAAAGGAAAGCAGTATCCAATGTGCAATAAATATTTCATTGACCTCGATGGAATATACAGACCCCCTGCCTATGCAACCACCTCAATTTTATTCTGAAGCATTGAAGGTCATTCATATAATAAGATATAAATATCCACACAGACACAAGCTGACCCCTCTTTTTATCCCCAAATTGCCAGCAATATTAAGGTCAGATAAACTTATCATCAACCCCTCAGCTGGTCTGACAATTTCTTTGTGGGGTGGAGGGGGGGAATATCCTTCCATGCAGCTCCACGAGATTCTTATGCAAGATTGCTCATTTGTTCCTGTGAAGAATGGGGAATTTCTTATTGCGTGATGGAGCAGCGAGTGCAGGCATCCAGCCTCGCTAATGACTGCCTTCAATAAGCCTGACAAGTCTCATTACATCAATTACTGAATTCATCTACTGCCTGCGGCACCGAATGTTTGATTTTATTTCAACATTATCTCAGTTCCAGAAACAGAAAAGATGACTGCAATACTGAATCAGAGAATGAAGGCACCAGGAAGAAGAAAGGGTCACCCGTCACTTTGTGTTAGGCAAACGGGGTTCATTCTTTTCCACTACCCGGCTCTGTCTGAACATTTAAAATATTAGATTCAGTGAGGATTACAGCATCAGGATGACTGGAGTATTTCTTTCATTTTGAACAATGCTGTGTTTTAAGATCTAAAAACCCTATTCCCTGAACAATCGGTTGACTGTTTTCTGACTTTTCACTTATTAAGATATAATTTTCCTGATGCATTTGTCTCATTTGCATGTTATGGTGTGATGTTGCATTTATTTTTCCCCTTGAGCACAAATACTCCAACACTGCACCAGTGTGGAGAGTAGGCAGACAGCTGCAACTATATTTCAATGAATGCCACTCTGCAGTTATTTATAAGAAGAGCTTGGGTGTAATCGTGAGGGCTTACCTGTACACTTACTTTTTTTCGACACCATGTACAATGGTTCATTTACAGCGCTCTTGCTTTACTGGATTTTATCATGATACTTTTGGTACGTGAATGGAATGAGCTGCCAGAGGAAGTGGTGGAGGCTGGTACAACTGCAACATTTAAAAGGTATTTGGATGGTTATATGAATAGGAAAGGTTTGGAGGGATATGGGCTGGGTGCTAGCAAGTGGGACTAGATTAGGTTAGGATATCTGGTCGGCACGGTCGAGTTGGAGCAAAGGGTCTGTTTCTGTGCTGTACCTCTCTATGACTTACTTGAGGAGTCTGACTTTTGTCCATCATCGATATTTGGCTCGAGGTGTTGTGTTCCTTAGACATGCTGTGCTTCAATTTAGAGATTCAAAATGCTATCTAGGATTTTACATGCTACATCTAGTTTCCTAACATCAGAGTTTCCTGCAGGCTTCAATCATTTGTACTTGGAATGCAGATAATGATGAGAGAACGGTGCAGTCTGCTGCACTTGTCCAATGGAAAAGTAGCCACAGACTCATGCACTGTTACACATTTGAAATACACAGTGAAACAAAACTCTTGAGAAATGCAGGAATAAACACTGCAGCTGAGATTTAGAGAGTTCCATTGGAATCAAACTTTTCCAAGCCTTGCAGCATTAAACCCATAAGTACATGTGCAGAGAATAGAGAGGACAGCAAATGTCCAAACATACGTACCATCAGCCATCACCAACTCCCATGGTTCTTCCAAGCACTTGAGGAGGAAGGGATTCATTGTGTTATTTTCAGCAAGCTCCTTCCCGGAATAATGATCCTTTTATTACTGTTTGTCTCCGAAGACAGTGAAAGCGGATCAGTGAACACTTGAAATAAAACAAAGAACTGCACATGCCAGAGTTCTGAACCAAAAACAGAAATTGCTGGTGAACAGAAATCAGCAGAACAGGTCAGATAAGAGCCACTGGACTCAAAAAATACTAAGTCTCCCCACATATGCTGCCAGACCTACTGAGTTTCGCTAGGAATTTCTGTTTTTGTGTCAATAAATATTTTTAAGACAGAGTTTCTTGTTAGACAAGAAAATGAGAGATTATTAGGGTAAATGGGAATGTAGAATTTGAAACACAAACAGATAAGCCATGATCTAAATGAATGTGAGAGAATGATGAGGAGGTGCCAGTGGTGGACTGGGGTTGACTAGCGACCTGATGAAGGAGCAGTGCTCCGAAAGCTAGTACTTCCAAATAAACCTGTTGGATTATAACCTGGTGTTGTGTGATTTTTTTTAACAATGTCAGAGAAGGCTTGAGTGGCCAAGTGACCAACTTCTGTTCATGTTTGTACGTTCATTTGAGCGTAGAGTTCCTTTGCATGTCCCAGATTTTAGCCAAGCTACCAGTTTGCACAAGTAACAGCCAAGCTGATGGAGGGGACAGTTTAGTTAAGCAAAGGAACATTGCCAGATTTCTACTCTAATTACTATTGAAATATTCATGGATACAGTGTGAGGGCAGAGGATTGGACTCAGCTAACAGCAGGTAAATAACCTATAATACTTACAGCGATTACCCACTCATGAATAATCATCACAAGTTCCCCTGCAAGCCACTCACTATCCAGATATCGAATTATATTGTCATTCCTTCAGTGTCACTGAGTCAAAATCCTGGAACTCCCTCCCTAGTGCCATTGTAGGTGTACTTACACCAAATAGACAGTAACAGTTCAAGAAGGCATCTCACCACCACCTTCTCAAAAACAACTAGTGATTGACAATAAATGTTGGCCGAGGCAAATTCGCACACATCCGCGAATGGATAAAAAAGATCACAAAAGTAAAATACCACAGATGCTGAAAATCTGAAATGTAAACAGAAAATCCTGAAAATATCCAGATATTCAGGTCAATGAACCTTCACCATCTGGTTCTGATGAAGGGTCACTGATGTGATAAGCAAACTTAGTTTTACTCCCGACAGTTAATTCCTAACCTCCTGTACACTTCCAGCATTTTCTGTTTTTATTTTAAGAATAGTGTTTGTGGCTGGAAGATTTCAGCACACAGTAAACTACACCCCAGCAAGGAACTTAACAGTTCAAGAGGAATGAAAATCGTATCTAAAAAGAGAAAAAATGCAAATGCCACAATTTAGTGATTTTGGATTGAAACTGTTTTTCCTTCTTAATTGTACTGTAAAAAAAGTCATGAGAAATCACTGAGCAACTTTAAACCCAAAACCCTTTTCTCTACCACTCATTGCATAACAACCCTCATTAAATTGGTAACAAGCAAAGGCTTTTACAGCAAATCTGCTTTGGCTAGACAATTACACATCAGTTTTCAATTAACAATCCAGCTGCTTTCATGCTTTGTGTCATATGCAACATACTGATATGCTTGAATGTCAAATAAGCAGTCAATCTATTCATGGGAGTTGCACAGAGAGAAGTTTAATAGCTTGATCTGTATCAATAATTAATTATATCAGTTCATCTCCATATAGTTTCTCACAGACAAAAACTAAAAAAAGTCTTTCCTTATGCAGCTGTTATACTGTTCATTTCCCATTCTTTAATTCTTGTGACACACTGGGTTCAATCCCTACCTCTAAGCCATAGGTATTGGGTTTGAGTCGCATCCTAAGACTTTGATGATGGCCAAAGATGGTGCACGCAAAGTGGCCACTCACATTCCTGACTTGAAAATATGTCATTGTTCCTTCAGTGTTGTTGGGACAAAATCCTGCAATTCCCTCTCTACTGGCATTCTGGGTTTACCGATAGCATATGGACTATAGTGGTTCAAGGTGATGGCTCACCACACCTTTCTCAAAGGCAACTAGAGATGGGCAACAAATGCTGACTTAGCCAGTGATGTCCAAATCCCACAGATGAATTTAAAAAATGTTTATTGTAAGTGATAAACATTCATCGAGGAGAAAGTGAGGTCTGCAGATGCTGGAGATCAGAGCTGAAAATGTGTTGCTGGAAAAGCGCAGCAGGTCAGGCAGCATCCGAGGAACAGGAAATTCGACGTTTCGGGCATAAGCCCTTCTTCAGGAATCCTGAAGAATTCCTGAAGAAGGGCTTATGTCCGAAACGTCGAATCTCCTGTTCCTTGGATGCTGCCTGACCTGCTGCGCTTTTCCAGCAACACATTTTCAGCGATAAACATTCATCAACAACTTGCATTTTTATAGTGTTCCTCTTGTGCAATAATATTTTCCAAGCTCTTTAAAGTTAAAGGAGGGAATAAGAGACAACAGCGAAGGTCGAACAAGGGAAACAGGGGAGGGTGGGCTGAGGATCAAAACCAGCCGACCACAAGGGTTCCTGGAGTGAGAGGAAGGCAGCATAATGAAGGAGGCAGCAATAAGCGGTAGAATGGGAGAGCTGTAATCTGAGGTAAAGGAGGTTATCTCAATCTAAATGGATGTCTGCAAGGGTTAAGTCAAAGCCAGAAGCATAGGAATCATGACAGATCCCAGAGGATGGGAGGCAACTAAAAGAAATATAACACATCTGGTTCTTGGTGTTGATTAAACTTATTTTATTAATCTTCAGATTACACCTAGGCATCTACTTGCCTCGTATTATAGCAGGAAGGAGACAATTACGTTCATTGTGTAGGGCAGCTTTGGTTGGTAAAATGAGTCAGATTTAATGTACATATAGGCATTCTTCATGGAAGCTTTACTTTAGAACTTGGGCTTTTTAAAATTTGGACTCCAAGAATATTGAACCTCAGATTGGAGAGCATTGGTGGTATATTTATACAGGTTTCAAGCTGTACAAGAAACCTGAGAAGATACAAAAACTGCACATGACATAGCCTTAACTAATGAAGAAAAGCCTGATGGATGCTCATTGCAGATGCTAAGAATTTATGAACAGGCTGTTGAGCACTGCGAATCACCAACCAGAAGTTCAGGTTCAGAAAGCAAGGAGATGCTTATGATAATTCTTCATGTGCTCCTGGAAATGCAATTTTGTAAAACTGGATGCACACTTTAAATGAAAAGATATGGATTTATTAATAAGACACAACATGCAACTCTCCTGTCAAAACAGTACTGATTAAAATGCACTCATTGCTAACAATTATACAGTATTTGTTTTGTACATCTCCTCTGATACTGATTCTGAATTACAGAAAGACAATATCTGAAGCCAACTTGATGCTTTTTTCCAATGGAGGCAGATGTTTATTCAGAAATGTCAGGCTACACTTGGACATCAAAAAGATACATGTGCACTTCTCATGGGCACCAGGACTCAATATTTACAGAAAGTGCACAGTAATTTTATTATATTTTGTGACTCTCTGCTGAGGAAGAAGGGATTTGACTGGATTCAAGATGAACAACGATCAAAGTTCAGAAATAAGCCAACGCTTGATGGCAGACTCAGATATTCCAGACATTAACCAGTAAACTATGTCATGCTTCAGAGCATTATCAGTTTGTCTAGCTTACTGATGGAAGGCACTGAGATTTGCTGGACCTTTCATGACTGTGATTCTGCCTATTCTGTTCCACACATTCTTGCAAATGCAAAAGCTCACTAAACTTCAACAGCACCCTACCAACATGTGGGAGATTCCCAAATATTAGCTCTGTGAACCTGTGGGGCATTCCACTTTGGGGAGAGAATGCTCATTCTTTCAGGAAAACAGGTAAACTATTTATATATTTTTCTGGTCTCTTGATTTGAATATTCTAAACCATATAGGGCAGAAATACTACATCCAACATCCTACAATTTATCTTAATGAGTGCAGTTTAGGTCATTGCGACACCAGTCAGGCAAGGAAATGGACAACTCTGCAAGGGTCCTTAATGCTATCTAACAAACCTTGCAAAGGATTAAGTGTGAACATCAGGCAAGGACAGGATGGATTTCGATACAACATTGTGCATGATTAAAGAGGCTCACAAGATTAGTGCCACTTGGGTAAGGATCTGGACGGTATGATATTGCAGAGGAAGAGCCGAGAAGCAACTATATCATCAACAGAAAATTGTATGTTGGCATAAGACGTGATTGGAAGTTAATATTTTGTTCACTTAGAGACACAAATTATTCCAGGTCAGTCTGCCATTGGAGACTGTAAAAACTGAAGAAAAAAACTCACACCCTCATATAATAATCAGTCTAATCCCTTTGGAATCCTGGTCCTTTGAAAAAGAAAATGATACAGTCTGTGCTAATCTATCTAAATTGGAGAAAATGTGATGTCCTGTCACAGGAAAGAAACACAAGCCCAAGGATATCAGTGGGATTTGTATAGCTCAGGTTCATGAAGGCCACTCAGGCAAGTTATGACATAGATGTTCAACAAATAAGCAAATTTATTATCTCAATTAAGTTATGCTCACAATTAGTTAACAGGGTTGCTTAACTTTCCCAACTTACAAAGCTATCTCTGTATAGTATCTATTTAATAGATCACATCACATATACAACAGGAGCTGAGAAATCTCCACATACAAGCGCCTTTTGACATTTTTGAATTGGTTCCCAGCTTTAGAGTTTGATTCTACAAAACACCTGGATTAGCAGAAAGGTCATATGTAATCCCGCACTGAAGTATCCAATGTGATTTTGCAATGGCTGTCATGATTTCAACATGTACAATCTCAGTTTTTGTCTCAGTTCTAATTGCAAATCTTGTGATATTACGTATTATCCATCATAATTTTGCATTCATGTTGAAAAATTGCATGTCTAATGTTAATGGCAATGCATTCCCCATTTTGTGAAAGTATATATTTTATTTTGACTGATCACAAATAAATAAACTGAAATCACCATTCTGAAACACTGATGTTGATCAATTCCTTAGCTTGAAATTGCTTTAGTTAATTATCAGATGGTTCAAATGTTTTGAAATGCAAAAGAAACTGACCAATTTGTCGTTATCAATACATTAACACTTGACTATATCAAATAAATCAAAACAATCCATTCTGCAATGGATATGATGTTATTAGCAAGGAGAGAGTGGGCGAAGTACTCAAAATGATTTATCAACAGAAGTTAGTGTGAAAGTTTTTTATTAGTTAGTACATAGCCTTATGGGGGCTTTGGGTCTGACAGCCATAAATATCTCTTAAAAATACACAATTAAGCGTACTTTAGAAGAAGTATTGAGGCTCAAGAAATCAATCACATCTTAAGTTCTAATCACATTTTAAATTATTCAAGACCTCTTTTATCCCAAAAATCTATTCCTTGTTTTAGTAACGATATTAAACCATCCAGATTTACTGCCACACCAGAACAATTTCTGAAAATTTAATTAATTTATTATCAGTTATATACAATTTAAATGTTGGACACAGGTTCACAGGCATGAAAACATTTTAAAAACCATTCAAGGTTTCAATAAACTGAGTGTCTCCTAGCTAACGTATGAAGGGAAGTATAATTGTTAACAAAGCTTTTGTAATCTAAGCCTTAGGGTTAGTAAAAAATCAACAGTCAGTCCACTGCAGGTAAAAGCAAGAGACACCCTCATTGCTGATCTTGTACTTTCTTGAAAGTAGATTGAAAACAGAAACCAGACAGAATACCTGTTTCGTTTTGCATTCAAATATGTGTACTTTTTATTTGGTGGAAATGTGGATCAGGAGCTTTACAAATGGTCAGCAAAAGGAGCTAATTTGTAAAACTTTGCACCACAGCCCATACAAGAATGTAATCTGAACTCCAATAAACACTGCAAGCACATTTATATAAATATAACTGAGCTAAAAGACACTGAGATATTATCTGAGACGTTGTCTCCTGACAAATTTCAGCTGATAGTTGTGGAATATGGAGACAAGAAAACTGGAAATGTACTGCATAATGCTAAGAATTTTGTGTTTATTTTTCCTGCGTTATATAACAGGAGTGAACAGGAATTTATTTGCTAAACAAGAATTCTCTTCAGGTCAGACAGCAAAATATATTTTCAGTAGAGCCAAGAGCCAGTGACTGTAATGGCAAGCCTAATTCCATGCACACATTCAAAGCCAGGACATGCAATAAGTGCATTTGCAGCAGACTTTCAGAAGGGAGGCAGTTCTTATGTGTAGAAGCCATCTCATGATATGTGGTTACCTGGGAATAGCGATAGACATAGAATATTGTTTGCCTCTCCTCCTGTACGTTGTCCAAGAGGCTGTGTGGGGAGTCTGGCTTTCAGCCTGATTTTTCTTCAACTTTATGTTCATGGTCATGCAGTTTCTAGCAGCAAAGACTGGTGTCAGCTGTGGCTCTGTGCCTCTGAACCAGAAAATAGTTGGCTCATGTCCAGAGACATGAGCACATAAACCTGAGGGAATGCTGCATTGTCAAAGGCATGGTATTTCAGAGGAGATGTTAAACAGAGGCACTCCCTCCCTCTCAGGGCACTATTTGGAAGAAGTGTGCAGGAATTCTCCCCTGGTGTCCAGGCCAACATTTATTCCACAAAAGATATCTGGTAATCATTACATAGTTGCTGTGAGACCTTGCTATGCACAAACTGGCTGCTACACTTGTTTCATTACAACAGTAACTGTACTTTAAAAAAGTTTCATTAGCTGCAAAGCCACTATTTCAAAAAGGGTAGAGATATATTGGAGAGATTCAAAAAAAGATTTACAAGGAGAAATGCAAGGCTGTATCTATCAGGAAGAATGAACAATATGGGTTTCTTTTCTCTTGACAAGGCCAGAACATGACCCAATCGAGATCTTTAAATTTTGAAAATGTTTGACATGACTAGACGCAGAAAGTTTTCACTCATGTGGAAAAGTACATTAGGAACAATTGGACAAGACAGTCACAACGAAATCCAAAAAGGAATTCTTTACCTTGGGTGTGGGGAGGACGTACAACGTGCGACTTCAGGGAAGAGTGGACTTAAGGGAAAGGTTGATAAGCACAAAATATGAGACAGAAGGAAATAGAGGGTTATGCTGATGGAAGTAGATGAGGAAGCTTGGAATGAGGTTCAAATAAAAATATAAATGGCAACATGGACTGGTTTGATGGAATAGTCTATTTTTCTGTGCTCCATTTTATATCTAATTCTACATAAAGCACACTTCTTAGTTGTTAGTTTTTGATGAGGAGAAGAAACCTCTGCTCAGTTATTCCTCTCCCATCAACAGACATGAAGGCCAATTAGAAAGCTCTGCTACACTGGCTCAGATCATCGAATATAGACCAAGGTTTAAACTTGGAATCAACCAGCCAATATAAAATGTAGGCTTATAAATTTGCCAACAGCCATCTTTTGGAAACATTTGCAGTCATTAGATATAACAAGGATCAGTACTGAACGCAACAGTATTGGGGTGGCACAGTGGCTGGCACTGCTGACTCACAGCACCAGCATCCCAGATTTGATTCCAGCCTCGGTGACTGTCTGTGTGGAGTTTGCACAATCTCCCTGTGTCTGCGTGGGTTTCCTCTGGGTACTCTGGTTTCCTCCCACAGTCCAAAGATGTGCAGGTCAGGTGAACCGGCCATTCTAAATTGCCTATAGTGTTAGGGGCATTAGTCAGAGGGAAATGGGTTACTCTTCGGAGGGTCAGTGTGGACTGGTTGGGCTGAAAGGCCTATTTCCACACTGTAGGGGATCTAATCTAATCTAAAAAAAACCCGAACAGTCCTTTAGTAGTTTTCTGCTTTATTGTTTACGCAATTGTTCATTTGAATTCTATCAGTGAATCAATTAGTTCCATCAGCTAGCATTCTGCTTCTCCACTGACAAATAATTGAACAATTTACAGTAACACATTGTGGGGCTGTAGTGATGTCAATATTGTAGTAAATTACTTTTAAAACTTTTATTGAGGCTATTTTCTGAGGTCCGAGACAAGAATAAACATCTATTAGCCCTTTGAACCAATTCTGTCATTCTAGTAGATTATGGTTGATCAGTATGTGAACTCCATTTACCCACTTCGGATTCACTTTCCCTGATAGGCTTGCCAAACTCCACTTGGAAATGTCAACAGTCAAACTCCACAGCATTTTGATGAAGAGAATTCCACATTTCTAGGTTTCATTGGGTGGATAAAGTGCTTCCTGATTTCACTGCTAAATGGCCTGGTTCTAATTTTAATATGATGGCTTCTAGTTCTAAATTCTTCATTGACAACATTGTTCCTAATATCCACCCTATTGAATTCCTTTGTCTTTTAAAAGACTCCTGAGGCAGAGGTGCTTCAGCTATTTCAATGGAGTACTAGAGAATACCTGTGACGGTCAAGAACAGTATCAGTAGCACTAAGTTACAGGTGCCATTTTTCATCAGCCCATACTGTTTACTTATCAGGATGGCTCTGGTATTGCTAGACCATGTAGAATTGTTCTCAGCTTTTGGGCTGTTCATTTTCTAAATGTCACTTTGTACTCACAGTATGTTTGAATCATACACATGTGACTTTTCCACTGTTGCTAAATCTGGAAGGTGACTGTGATATAAATAGTATATAAAAAGACAACAGCCTATTTAGAACACAATTCTCCTGCATTATGACAGTGATAACCCAACCAGTTTAATGCTTAGTATTCATGCTGAATGTTATGCATTGGAATCTAATGGAATCTGGTCTACAGCTGCCTGTGCAGATGGTACACTTTCTGCACTCCAGGTTTTCTACCATAAGGTAAATTTATTTAAAATATTGCTTTAATGCAGGGCTGAATTCAGAATCAACAGTGACCATTTATTGAAGGCAATACCATGCAATTATTAAGACAATCCCCCCCCAGAAAACATCTCCCTTCTCTCCTCTCTTGATGATTGTGACTTTTGTTTCATTGGTACATGCAGTCTTCTATTGTTTTATTGAGGACATTTATAATAGGCCAAACATGAGAATGTCAACAGAAAACACAATGTTCAGTCTGGTCTTGACCTCAGTCGATTCAAAACACAAGCAATTTCCAATGAGAAGCCAATTATTTCCTGAATTTACTAACCAAAGTGCATGGAGGGCAATCACCCTTATTTGTGCTGAAATAAATTAAGGCAGTGCTGACTGGGGATAGGTTGTGGAACCTTGGGTTCGTGTGGTATAGTGGCAATCTCCCTACCTCTGAGCCTGGAGGTCCAGGTTCAAGCCCTACTTGCTCCAGACATGACTCATATACTGTGTCTGAACCTTAAAAAATTTTGAATCTGGGGCCTTACTTGCTTGTGTGGTTCAGTTTATTGGATTATATTGATAAACTATCTGGGTAGACTGAAGTTGCACTTAAACTGGAACTTATTTGGTGTGGATTGTGGAAGACAAGAGTCTGTGAAAAACTGCTTATGATAAAAGAGTAAGAGTTATAACACAAGGAACTGACTAAAGGATATTATTTTGGAATCTAGGCCAATATCAAGGCATTGGCATTCTGAGGTTTTGGGGATGGAAGCACAATTGCTCTCAATCTCCTCAATAAAATGAACCAGCTTTTGTGTTACAATAGCAATTCAGACAGACAGTTAGCAAGCCCATATCCTCCAGGTCACCATAAAGTGATTGACATGAATGTGCAGAATTACCTGATTCAAAGGAATTCAACATACCACTCACAGTACGCAGGACATTAGATGGTCCCAAGATTATACACCAGCCTCATTTAATATCTGGTCAATAAGTAGTAAAACTGGCCACTGCAAAGCTGTGTTTACATCTTAGAGATATAAACTTATATTTATTCCGAAATCAAAACAAGAATAAGGCATTTGATCACATTTTGAGGCACAAAACAGAATTTATAGATTTTGAGGTGGCATTACACATATTTAACCTTACGTAATGCTGATTCCATTTAAATTTCTGTACATAGGTTCTCACCTCTTAACCTCAGGCTGAAATATAGGATGTGTGCATCAGGCTTGTATAAATATCTGACAAAAACCTCCCACCTCCAAATAAGTTTGCAGATGACACCAATATTGAAGGTGTAGTAGATAGTGAATGATACCTCAGAGTGCAATGGGATCTTGATGGACTAATGGGCTGGGGAGGGGCAGATGGAGTTTAATTTTGAATGGGCAAATCAGGGCAGGACTTATAAACCCAATGGTAAGGTCCTGAGGAGTGTGGCCAAAAAAAGAGACCTTGGAGTGCAGGTTCACAGTTCCTTCAAAGTGCAGTCACAGGTAGACAGGATAGTAAAGAAGGCATTTGGTATGCTTGCCTTTATTAGTCAGTGCAATGAGGAGAGAAGTTGGGAGGTCATGTTGCGGCTGTACAGGTCATTGGTTAAGCTTTTGGAATACTGTGTTCAATTCTGGTCTTCTTGCTATAGAAAAGATGTTGTGAAACTTGAAACAATTCAGAAAAGTTGTAGAAGGATGTTGCGAGGGTTGGAGGGTTTGAGCTACAGAGAGAACTTGAATATTTTCCCTGAAGCTTTGGGGCTGAGGGATGACCTTGCTGAAGTTTATAAAATCACAAGAGGCACGGACATGGAGATTAGACAAGGTCTTTTCCCCAGGGTGGTGGAGTCCAAAACTAGAGGGCATAGGTTTAAAATGAGAGGGAAAAGATTTAAAAGGGACTAAAAGGGCAACTTTTTCACGCAGAGGATGGTGCATGTATGGAATGAGCTGCCAGAGGAAGTGGTGGAGGCTGGTGAAATTATAACATTTAAATGGCATCTGGATGGGAGTATGAAAGGAAGGGTTTAGAGGGATATAGGTCAAGCGCATCTCCAGAACTCTATGACCACCTCCGTTCATCATCTGATCAGAAAATGGCCATGTTGGGCACTTAAGATTGCCATCCATCTGCACAGTTTGTTCTCTTGTATTGGCCTTGAAAATTCTTCATCTTTAAATGATGTATGAATGAAGAGTGATAAGTGATCATATGCTGCATACCCAACATCTATGGTACTTGCATCATGACATAATAAAGTTATCAAGTGACAAAAGTACCAGTTCTTTGCACTTATCTTTCAGTGTGCTGGGACCATCAAGGTTATTTGGTTGGGCATCAAAGTCAGAAACCAGATTCCTCATTGCTTGCCACATATAGTCCCAGCACCAGGCTATGTGATGGATAAGATCAGAGGCTGACGGGAAAGGTGCAGATTAACAAACACACCCGAATCCCTTCAATGACTGCTCAAGATAAGCCATATGCAACTTGAGTGCTGCTAAGGCACTCCAGGCACATAATGAGGTAGACATTTCATTTGAAAACAACTGAAGAGGTTAAAGAGCTTAGGCCAGAATTTAGGAGCTGGCTTTCAGTCCCTTTGGATTCAGTGCCTACACTGGCAGTCTATTATTCCAAACACCTTAGTAAGTGGGTTTTAAATTACAAGTCAATTTTCTCCACTTAATTCTCTCTCCGGGGCACTAAGAGATTAATTCTTCAAATTATTACATTTTCCAATAAATTTTCTTCATAATCAAAGACAAGTCTCAGAACTCAACCCATGAACTCATTCCCACCTCAAATATCTTTACCTGCCCAGGCCTAGGTTTTCAACTTGCTGGAAGTGTAAATTTAGGAACTTAATTGCCATTCTATCCCTTCATAGTCGCAAAATGCTATTACACCAACGTAATTTACTGCTAACATGAATGCTATTTAGGAATTGACTTGACTTGATCTTATGGATTTTGTGGCATTGCATGCAGGGAAAGAACATAAGATTTCAATGATTATGAACCATGAATCATAAGTCATTGAGTAAAATAAAAGAAACATAATCTGGTAACACAACCACAGGAGATAGTCTGATTCCTTTTCAACAGCTACCTGGTGAGGCAGAATGGAAGAATCCAGCTTATTTATTGCAAAGAAATGGACTCTGTCAACCATTAATTATTAACTGTGAAAATGGATACTGGACAGTGGACAGAAAGTAAGTCAACAGAGTGATGATGGAACTGTGGACGATTACAACACTGAACGTTTGCTCAGAGCTGGAGACTAAAATAAATCCTTCAAATACTTATGTCATGATGAGCTAATTTCAGGAGAAGAGTAGGCCAAGTTCATATCATGTAAATCCTAATTATCCCTCTTTAAAGACATTCTTCAGTGCCTCATAGAAGTTTTCATTTTCAAGGAGAATGTGGGCATAATTTCCAAGTGGAAATTAGAGACTTTTCTAATGTTATTTGTTGTTGTTGTTATTATACTTAACAAAGTCCGTCAGTTGATAGCTGTGCAAGAAGAAAATACCAAATAACACGATGTAATTTATTTTTGGGATCATGGAACAGAGGAAACCTCTATCACCTTCCTTCAAGCATCTGTGTTGTAGAAATCTCTTTCCCTACAGGTTTGAAAGAAATTATTTCACATTTTTGAAAAATCCTCCTTCAGGGAAATGCTTTTTAAATAAACTGGCGCACATTACCCAGACTATTAAAATTTGCCTGCAGGGAGCTTCAAATATGCAGTTACACTGCTTGATAATTGCTTTCCATTTGAAAACATATTTGATAATGATACCTTTTATACACTACCAAAAAACCCTGCTGGTTTTTATGTAAAGCAGCACTGGTTCAATTAAGACCTTTCAGCGCTATAAACTTTTTCCGAGTGTTACCCAGTTAGAAACTTTGTCATTTTCAAGGTTATTGGGGAACTAAGTTCTAGAGCACACAGTGCATCAGGAAGAAATTTTTTAAAAGTTCTTTTTTCATCTATAAAGATACAAAATCACCCGCTAACTTCGTTAAACTATTTTTCAAAACCCGTTAATAGCTGAGAATGAATGCGTTACTAGGATTAGGATGATGTAGAGACTGCTTCAAGATCAGTCCACTCCATTGGTCAGCTGATTACTTTGCTAATGTTTTTCAAGTTGACAATTTTTGCCCCGTCCAAAAAGGGATGGTCGTCACAGTATCAAGGGATCAATGAAATAATTCTTACAATCATCCTTATAACTTGTGGGCGGCACGGTGGCACAGTGGTTAGCACTGCTGCCTCACAGCGCCTGAGACCCGGGTTCAATTCCTGCCTCAGGTGACTGACTGTGTGGAGTTTGCACGTTCTCCCCGTGTCTGCGTGGGTTTCCTCCGGGTGCTCCGGTTTCTTCCCACAGTCCAAAGATGTGCGGGTCGGGTGAATTGGCCATGCTAAATTGCCTGTAGTGTTAGGTAAGGGGTAAATGTATGGGTGGGTTGCGCTTCGGCGGGTCGGTGTGGACTTGTTGGGCCGAAGGGCCTGTTTCCACACTGTAAGTCTAATCTAAACTTGCAGAAAGTTAATGAGACACGGTTTAAAAATATTTTGGTTGTAATGAAGAATTTTAGAGTCACATATACTTGGGTTTTGTTAACAAAGCACATGCTTAACTCGATGCACAGATAGAGGGGGAAGGTCGAAACTCTTGTGAGGTGACAATGGCTGACTGTAATTACTGGTTTGTAGATTTTAAACAACAAAGTTTTGGTGGCTTAGTCAAGATGTTATAATGAAAGCTATACTATTCTATTCTCAACCTTTGCCCTTTCCCTGCCTTTACGACATGTAATCTTTTGTGGTCCAGTCTAGTTCCTACTGGCCCCATCTCTGTCAATAGTCCAGTACCAGTTATGTTTACAAATTTTGAAGTAATAATGACAAAATCATCAGCTCTCTTAGTTTTGATTAATGTTAAGGATGATACTGATATAGACAGAATTGTCCAGGATAAACAAAAAAAGGGAAACTATTTGGCTGCCTTCTTCGTGTAGCCCAGCTCCCCTTAATGAATTTGTTTCATTGGTGTTTCATTCTCAATTTTCTTCCATATTGGTCCCTGAAGGCAGCAATTTATGCTGGGCATAGTTGTGTGTGATCTGGTAGTATGTCTAAATTACTCCTCTTCATCTGCTGTTTCACCATGAATGTGCATCAGAGATAAGTCTAATCCTCTCCTCCCACATCTCTAACAATGTTTGTTATACTGTACTTTTAACATAAAAATATGTACCTAGAGCTTCACAGTTAGATCAGGCAACAGTACAGGTAGAAATTAAATCAAACTAGGCTTTTAAAAAGTGCTGGAGAAACTCAGCAGGTCTGGCAGCATGTGGCGTGAGAAACAGTTAATATTTTGTATGCAGAATGTCCCAAAGAAGAGACATATTGGACTTGAAACCTTAATTCTGTTTATCTCTCCAGATGTGAGTTTCTCTAGCACTTTCCATTTCTATTTGCAGTCCTGAGCATCCACATTACTTCGCATTTAAGAATAAAGAATGGGAGCAGGAGTAAGCTATTCAGTTCTTCAAGTCTGTTTCACCATATGATATGAAACGGATTGATCTTCTAGTTCAATTCCACTTTCTTGAATAACCAATACATCTTGATTGTCTCAATAGACAAAAACCTTACAAACGCAAACCTAACATACTCAACAGTTAAGCATGCACAGCCTTTTGGTGTCCAGAAATCCAAAGATTCATACTCTTCAAGTTCAGAAATTTCTCACCTCAATCCTGAATGACGAAAATCCATTAAAAAAATTTGTTTACGGGATATTTGCATCATTGAGTAGGTCAGCATTACTTGCCCATATCTTGGTGGTGATGAGTTGCCTTCTTAAACCATTGCAGTCCTTGGGGTTTAGGGACACCCAAAATGTCGTTCAAAAGGGAGTTTCAGGATCTTGACCCAGTGATAGTGAAGGAATGGCAACAACACAGTTCACAATGCAGAAGAGGATGTTCGGTAACACTGAAGAAAATATAAAGGTGATCGAGTGAACCCTTAGAAGAGTATAAAGAAAGTAGGAGTAAACTTAAGAGGGAAATCAGGAGGGCAAAACAGGGACATGAGATAGCTTTGGCAAATAGAATTAAGGAGAATCCAAAGGGGTTTTACAAATATACTAAGGACAAATGGGTAACTAGGGAGAGAATAGGGCCCCTCAAAGTTCAGCAAGGCGGCCTTTCTGTGGAACCACAGAAAATGGGGGAGATATAAAATGAATATTTTGCATCAGAATTTACTATGGAAAAGGATATGGAAGATATAGACCGTAGGGAAATAGATGGTGACATCTTGCAAAATGTCAGATTACAGAGGAGGTAGTACTGGATGTCTTGAAACGGTTAAAGGTGGATAAATCCCCATGACATGATCATGTGCACCTGAGAACTATGTGGGAAGCTAGAGAAATGATTGCTGGGCCTCTTACTGAGATATTTGTATCATCAATAGTCACAGGTGAAGTGTCGGAAGACTGGAGGTTGGCAAACGTGGTGCCACTGTTTAAGAAGGATGGTAAGGACAAGCCAGGGAACTATAGACCAGTGAGCCTGACCTCAGTGGTGGGCAAGTTGTTGGAGGGAATCCTGAGGGACAGGATGTACATGTATTTGGAAAGGCAAGGACTGATTCGGGATAGTCAACATGGCTTTGTGCGTGGGAAATCATGTCTCTCAAACTTGATTGAGTTTTTTGATGAAGTAACAAAGAAGATTGATGAGGGCAGAGTAGTAGATGTGATCTATATGGACTTCAGTAAGGCATTCGACAAGGTTCCCCATGGGAGACTGATTAGCAAGGTTAGATCTCATGGAATACAGGGAGAACTAGCCATTTGGATAAAGAACTGGCTCAAAGACAGAAGACAGAGGGTGGTGGTGGAGGGTTGTTTTTCTGACTGGAGGCCTCTGACAAGTGGGGTGCCACAAGGATCGGTGCTGGGCCCTTTACTTTTTGTCACTTACATAAATGATTTGGATGTGAGTATAAGAGGTACAGTTAGTAAGTTTGCAGATGACACCAAAATTGGTGGTGTAGTGGACAGCGAAGAGGGTTACCTCAGATTACAACGGATCTGGAGCAGATGGGCCAATGGGCTGAGAAGTGGCAGATGGAGTTTAATTCAGATAAATGCAAGGTGCTGCATTTTGGGAAAACAAATCTTAGCAGGACTTCTACACTTAATGGTAAGGTCCTAGGGAGTGTTGCTGAACAAAGGGACCTTGGAGTGCAGGTTCATAGCTCCTTGAAAGTGGAATCACAGGTAGATAGGATAGTGAAGGCATTTGGTATGCTTTCCTTTATTGGTCAGAGTATTGAGTACAGGAGTTGGGAGGTCATGTTGCGGCTCTACAGGACATTGGTTAGGCCACTGTTGGAATATTGCGTGCAATTCTAGTCTCCTTCCTATCGGAAAGATGTTGTGAAACTTGAAAGGGTTCAGACAAGATTTACAAGGATGTTGCCAGGGTTAAAGGATCTGAGCTACAGGGAGAGGCTGAACAGGCTGGGACTGTTTTCCCTGGAGCGTCGGAGGCTGAAGGGTGACCTTATAGAGGTTTATAAAATTATGAGGTGCATGGATAGGATAAATAGGCAAAGTCTTTTCCCTGGTGTCTGGGAGTCCAGAACTAGAGGGCGTAGGGTTAGGGCGAGAGGGGAAAGATATAAAAGAGACCTAGAGGCAACCTTTTCACATAGAGGGTGGTACGTGTATGGAATGAGCTTCCAGAGGATGTGGTGGAGGCTGGTACAATTGAAACATTTAAGAGGCATTTGGATGGGTATATGAATAGGAAGGATTTGGAGGGATATGGGCCGGGTGCTGACAGGTAGGACTAGATTGGGTTGGGATATCTGGTCGGCATGGACTGGTTAGACTGAAGGGTCTGTTTCCATGCTGTACATCTCTATGACTCTAAATCTCCAGGACCTGATGTAATATATTCTAGAATGCTATAAGAAGAAAAGGAGGAAATTATGAGACCCCTTCTAGAAATATTGCACCATCTATAACTACGGGTGAGGTTCCTGATAAGTGAAGGGTGGCTAATGTTGTATCTTTGTTTAAGAAAGGTTGTAAAACGAGTTCAGGGAACTATAAACCTGTGAGTCTGACTTCGGTTGTGGGTAAACTGTTGGAGGTGATATTAAAAGGTGGGATTTGTGGACATTTAGATTGGCAAAAATTGATTAGGAGTAGTTAACGTGGTTTTGTGCAAAGGAAATCGTATCTCACAAACTTGACTGAGATTTTTTGAGGAAGTTACCAAAAAGATTGATGAGGGCAGACCAGTAGACATTGTTTACTTGGACTTTAGTAAGGCTTTCAACAAGAATTCACAAGGTAGACTAATTATTAAAGTTAGGTCACGTGGGGTTCAGGCTGAGCTTGCCAACTGGATACATAATTGGCTTAACAGCAGAAGAGAGTGTGGTGGAAGGTTGTCTGGAGGCCTGTCACCAGTGGTGTTATCAGTTCTGGGTCCTCCTTCGTTTGTCAGTTATATAAATGATGTGGATGAGAATACAGAATACAGGCTTATGCTCGAAAC
This sequence comes from Hemiscyllium ocellatum, assembly GCF_020745735.1. Lineage (NCBI taxonomy): Eukaryota > Metazoa > Chordata > Chondrichthyes > Orectolobiformes > Hemiscylliidae > Hemiscyllium > Hemiscyllium ocellatum. Next base: position 40,055,244 of record NC_083432.1, on the reverse strand, counting down.
ATCGAATTCTCTATTCCTGAGATGCTGCCTGGCCTGCTGTGCTTTGACCAGCAACACATTTGCAGCTGTGATCTCCAGCATCTGCAGACCTCATTTTTTACTCGAGAATACAGAAGCATAGTTACCATGTTTGCAGACAACACCATAATTGGTGGCGTAGTAGACAGTGAAGAAGGATTTCTAAGACTACAAAGGGATCTTGATCAAATGGGTCAATGGCTGCAAACTGGTAGATAGAGTTCAATCTGGATAAATGTGTGGTACTGCATTTTGGCACAACAAACAAGGGTAGGACTTGTACAATTTTGGTAGGACCTTGGGTAGGGTTGTAGAACAGAGGGATCTAGTGTTCAGGTATATAATTCTTTGAAATTTGTGTCACACACAGGCAGGGTGGTTAAAAAGGTGTTTCGCATCGAGGATAGCAGTTGGAAAGTCATGTTAAGGTTGTACAGGACATTGGTGAAGCCTTTCCTGGAATGCTGTGTCCAGTTCTGATTGCTCAGTTAAAAGGAAGGATATTGTTAAGCTGGAGAGGGTTCAGAAAAGATTTACCAGGATGTTCTCTGGTATAGAAGGTTTGAGTTATAAAGAAAGGCTGGATAGGCTGGGACGTTGTTCACAGGAGTGTTGGAGACTGAGAGATGAGCTTACAGAAGTTTACAAAATAATTAGGGGTACACATAAGGTTAACAATAGTTGTCCTTTCCCTTGGATGGGGGATTTCAAGACAAGGGACATATTTTTAAGGTGAGAGGACAGAGATTTAAAACAGACATGAACGGCAATGTTTTTACACAGAGGGTGGTTCATGTGTGGAATGAACCTCCTAACGAAGTGGTGGATATGGGTCCAATTCCAATATTGAAATGACATTTGGAGAAGTACATGAATAGGAAAGGTTTGGAGGGATATGGGTCAGGAGCAGGCAGGTGAGACGAGTTTAGTTTGGGATTATGTTCATCACGGACTGTTTGGATGACTCTATGATTCCGTGACATGTCAAAACCAGGACAGTACGTGGTCTCCTATGCATCAACGGCCCTCACCCTTCTGGATGATACGAGTTGAGAGATTACAAAGTGTTGTCTAAAAAGTCTCAGTAAGTTACTGCATTGCATCTAGTTTATTAGATTAGATTAGATTACTTACAGTGTGGAAACAGGCCCTTCGGCCCAACAAGTCCACACCGACCCGCCGAAGCGCAACCCACCCATACCCCTACATTTACCCCTTACCTAACACTACGGGCAATTTAGCATGGCCAATTCACCTAACCTGCACATCTTTGGACTGTGGGAGGAAACCGGAACACCCGGAGGAAACCCACGCAGACACGGGGAGAACGTGCAAACTCCACACAGTCAGTCGCCTGAGTCGGGAAATGAACCTGGGTCTCAGGCGCTGTGAGGCAGCAGTACTAACCACTGTGACACCGTGCCGCCCACAAATGGTACACTTTACTACCACTGAGCATCAGTGGTGGAGGGAATGGATGTTGCAAGTATGAGATGGAATGCTCATCAAGAGGGATGCTTTGTCCTGGATGGTGTGTTTTTGGAGGTGCACCAATCTCAGCAAAATATTCCATAACTCTAATAATTTGTGATTGCAGGTGGTAGACAGGCACTAGGGGCACAGGAAGGTGAATTACTTTCTTCAGAATTCCCAGTCTCAGTTTTGCTCTTGATGTTCCAGTATTTATATGGTTGATCCAGTTCCATTTCTGGTCTATTGCATCCTCAGGCCATTGGTAGTGGGAATTCAGAGATGGTAATGCTGAATGGGAATACATATTCTGAGCTAGAAGCTGAACAGAAGTTTAGAAGCTGAAGAGACTGTAACAAGGTCCGTGAACAAGTTCTGAAGAACAGGCTTACCAGACTCTAAACATTAATTCAAAATGTTTCTTTCTCCAAAGATATGTCCATGCCTGTTGAGTTTCTTCTGTTCCACTGGCAAGTTGGTTGACAGAGAGACCATATGAAAGTGCACAGTGGCACTAGATATCCCTTTGAGATCATCCATTCCAAACATGCACCTAAACATGCCTGCATCCTTCTCTCAGGCTTCTTCATGCATTTTTTTCTACTTCTATAATTGCCCTAAGTGCAACATAACATTAGTAATGAAGTGGTAATGAGATTTCACGTATTATTAACTATCACGGTTATACGTACGCATATGTGGCAAATCATGTCATCGTCAAATTATAATTATAATTGTTTAGTGAAATGAACTTGATTATTTTATCATACATCACTAACTCTGAAAATGCTTTCTTCACTTACTGGAATGGATGGAATATATTTGTTCCCATAATCAGCATCATTTTCATTAGATGATAGCCAAAACCCAAGCACTGTAAACTCCTTAGTATCTACACATTCCAATGATTTTATATTTCTTTCTGACATACGGTCTCAACAAGGAACGTTATCTGGGATTCTCCCTTTTTTTGGGTACTGATGGTGCTGTTAAATACGTATTTATTCCTTTTTAGTACCAAGATGTCAGAGGTCATTGAGGCAAATGACCTTATTGTAAAATTGGGCGCCAGCTGCTCACGAGTTTCCATCCATTCATTTTAATAAACTGAAAAGCAGGAGCAGCTTGTGCTCAATCTTAAATTCCGGGCTTTCACTTTGTTAATCGCACTGGCCTTTATCTGTAGGTTTCCTTCTTATCCACAACTTGTTAGCCTTTATGTGATGCATGAATATAAACCTTTAAGTACTGTACGTCATTTATTCACCAAGATGGTCAAGTTACCATTTTGCTCATTCCAAACATATTTATGTCTTTTTCAGATTAATATTAACCAAAATCTGGATTTCACCATTCTAAACAACAAACCTTTTCCCACGAAGCTATCCCCTGTAACTAAAATGCCAAAATCCAGGAATTCTTGAAAAATTAACTTCGATCAAAAAGCCTCAATCCACAGCCCCTGCACGTGTGTGTAATATTCAAATCAGAAGACTAATTTTATTGAAATCCAATGCATATTCTGTCTCAAATTGAGACAAGTAAACCATATATCAGATGATACTTCACTAAAATAGCAATTTCTGAGTTGTCTGGTTTCTTATGAGATACCAGCATCTTATAAATTGTGTGTAAGTGCAGCAAATGTCTCAATAACAGAAGGTAAAGTTCAGACATACTTCAGATAATGATTTATTGCAATCAAGTAGTTATATGGTTTCCAGCTATAAGTATTTCTTAAGACAGCAAAAACTCCTAAGCAAAAGGATGATCAGCAATGTTATGTCTGATATCCCATTCATGCTGATAATAAAATATTGCATGAACCTTTATTTTCCTTCATTTGGCTATAAGTAGCAATAGATTTACAACATCCACAGCTCAGCACTTATGGAAACCCATTATGATTTCATTGTGAAAAAGAAATGCAGAGATTTTATGTGAAGATATACTGCCACTTGTCTGATGACTCAGAGGTAAATTTACCATCTTTAATCCATAAATTCCAGGAAGGTCATAGGTTTGATCTTTAGCATGTGCTGGGTGACTCAGTTATTTGTAGGGACACGAGAGTTGGCTACAGTCTCTTAGCAAAGGGAAAAAAATATTAAACCAGGGTTTCCTATCAGTTGTGTTTAACACAGTAAATTGTGCAATGCTACTCAAGAAGGTGGGGGGAAAATGAAACACTGAGTGAAACACAAAGATTAGTCAGAGTGATTTTAAAGGAGGGACCAAATGGAACTGTCAAATCCATGGACATCTTGTCTGAAAGGCACAGATATGAGGTGTGGCAACAGTGGGCGAAATCAGAAATGCAAATCGTACTAATTTCTGGATGTATGTTTGCTTGCTGAGCTGGAAGGTTCATTTTATGATGTCTCGTCCACATACTAGGTAATATCTTCAGTGAGCCTCTGGACGAAGCATAGCTGGTGTTTCCTGCTTTCTATTTATATGTTTTCCCTGGATTGGTGATGTCATTTCCTGTGATGACATCATTTCATATGGCGTTATTTCCTGTTGTTTTTCTCAGGGAGTGGTAAATGGGGTCCAAGTCAATGTGTTTGTTGACAGAGTTCTGGTTGGAATGCCATGCTTCTAGAAATTCTAGTGTGTGTCTCTGTTTGGCTTGTCCTTGGATGGATGTGTTGTCCCGCTTTATCTGTATGTAAGGGTACTAGTGAGAGAGGGTCATGTCGTTTTGTGGCTAGTTGATGTTCATGTATCCTGGTGGCTAGTTTTCTACCTGTTTGTCCAATATAGTGTTTGTTACAGATCTTGCAAGGTATTTTGTAAATGACATTTGTTTTGCTTATTGTCTAATTTCTTGCTATTACTCATTTTGATGAAACTGGTTTCAGTAATGCAACCCTTACATACTGAACTATACCGTAACAATGAATTTGGTGCAAAAAGACCCATTAATTTTTCCTCCAATCCACACCTTAGTTATTGACAACCTTTTCCATTACATTACTCAAGTGAGAATCAGCCTCCAATATTTTGACCATCATTCATGTGAATAGTGAGCATCAGTAGACTAATGGATCACTGAAGGAATCATAATCCAACATACAAACACATGCCCATCAAAGAGATATCAAAACCAATGTTAGCCTCCTTAATGCAAATTTGCAAACTAGACACAACTCAGGGAATCACTGTGGGCATTGAATGTAAACCCGTGGTGTCTTTTTAGGTATCTACTTAGCAGAAAAACTCACTTTGTCATTGGGAGCTACTACTGATTTTTATTTACATGTACATAAACCATAATAGCTTTCCATCTTAATGTTTGCCCATGTTAAGTACCCTTTAAGGTCTCCTTTATTCAACCCCAAAGCAAGAATAAATACACAATAAAGTTCAGAACACTTGAAGGATCAATGAATAAAAATGGAATTTTATTAGGTAAACTTAAAAGACGAATTGCACCCACTAAACCAATTAAAGTACTGGGTGTCTTGATGACTGCCGTGGTGTGATAAACTACTAAAATTTCTGTCTATGGGAGTCTGATGTAGAAAACATTACATTAATTATTTAGAATTATAACACTTTGTCAGGAAGACTGGCTGACAAAGTCTCAGCTAACTATGTTTTTATTTATGTTTGATTTTACATTTAGGATAAGCTTTTGAAACAAGGTGTGAATGGAAACAGTCTGCTCTTATGAATCAAGTCAGCTTTTGCAGTGGATTAATTTCTTCTATCTTCACATAGCAAGAGTATAATGCAAATTTTGCTTTATTCCATTTGCTCCCATAAATGTTATATTTTTAAACAGCCCAATTTTCTAAAATTCACTTTATCAAGATGCTACACAGGGAAGTCAGGGAAAATGTTATTTATAGTTGAATTGGAAAATACTTGTACCGCTAAAATAAAATTGTCACAAGTAGCACAGAGTTGATAGTCTCTCTTCATACATGGTTCTGTAACTAAATGGACTGCCAGGATCTGCAAAATTATCAACCTATAACCTTCTCCAATTGGTTTTCAATTTAGTTTCCTCCAAGACACAGCCAGACAGTATATGTCTACCATCATTAATTTACTCAGAATGTTTTCCCCCTTGTCTCTTTACTGATTCTGGATGAAAATGTTACATGGGACCAGTTGCCCTTTGCTGTCTTTGCCAGATTTCGTACTATAGCCCTGACTAGGCATATAGGAGTCTGAATCAAAATAGAAAGACAAAGTTAGCATCATTAACTGGAAATGTTAGCTCTAATTCCCTCTCAACACATGCTCCCAAATGCCCCTTTCCATAGAAAGAAAATCATTTCAAACTGTTCCCTCAGTAGGAAGTCCCAAACTTCCATACTGCCAGCCAGTCTGATTAGCTGGTAGCTCCAGCAGTGCCAGAACTCAGTAGTGGGCATTGCTGGGAAGGTAAGGAGACTAACGAAGCTCAAGAAAGGATCCTGTATTCAGGCGAAACAAGTTTTTTTTTAGCCAAGGAGGTATCAGGCACTTTGGGAGGGATGGAGGTGGAATGGAGGTAGTTTTTGGAGGCTAGGGAGAGAGGTACAACGTGACAGACTACATCTAACATCTTTCGGGTTGGGCAGGGGGTAGTGCAAGGATAGAACATAGAACAGTACACAGCACACAAACAGGTCCTTCAGGTCACAATGTTGTCCCAAACAGTGACGCTAAGTCACAATGTGCACAGATACCCCTCCTCCCTTCCAATATTTTAACCACTCTCGCTTCCTTTCCATTGCTCAACATATTATGGCAGTGCAGACAGATCAAGAGCCTTACATAAGCAACAAATGAGGAGAAAGTGAGGTCTGCAGATGCTGGAGATCAGAGCTGAAAATGTGTTGCTGGAAAAGCACAGCAGGTCAAGCAGCATCCAAGGAACAGGAGATTCGATGTTTCGGGCATAAGCCTGACAAAGGGCTTATGCCCGAAACGTCGAATCTCCTGCTCCTTGGATGCTGCCTGACCTGCTGCACTTTTCCAGCAACACATTTTCAGCCATAAGTAACAATTGGCCACCTATGAGCCCTAACCGGTCCTCGGGCAGGCAGCTTTGTAGGACCTTTATTTGCCCTCCCACATTACAGGAACCAAATCATTGGCACTGGTCAGGAAGGCAGTGGGCTAGCTTTCTGTTATATTTTATGTGCAACCCCTGCATTAGAAATGACAGCCAGGATTGAGGGGAGGGGGGAGGGCTAAACATTGCAAAATGGTGATGTTGGACTCGTTGGGTGTTTCCAGCATTTGCTCACAATAATCACATCTTTGTATCTCACGGCATCAAGCTCCCCCGAAATGCCCAAAAAGTTCCAAAAAAACCTCTCACCACAGCAGTCTATCTACCCCTGCAGCACAAAATCTTCCAAAAAGAACTTCGCAAGAGAGTAAAATACTTTCAAAATAAAAAAGACCTTTCTTTACAATATTAAATTTCTGAAATAACCTCACATTCTATGCGAAAAGTCAGGTCAAAACATTTTACCTCTGGTTAATCAGCTGCATGGTGTCAGGATAATACAAGATCCACAGTACTGGGAGAACAGCTCCAAGAATCCCCCTTCCCAATCTAGTTTCCAGGACCAATCTAATCCCCATTTTCCCCATCTTCCAGCCAGTCCTGCACACTGGCTTTACAGTACATAAACCTCTGCCCTGCTATCCTACAAGGTAAGAACAGCCTGACTTTGGGGCCTGGGTGAGTCAGGGTACAATAATATCCATAGCCACTGTACAGCAATTATAGCGGCATGTTAGAGCCATGGTTCTTCTGTCTCATTTCTAAGAGCATTCTGTACGGTAAAACTGCCAGAACCATACCACCATTAGGACAACCAAATTTCCATTTCATAGATGCATGCAAGGCATCTCTAAGGTCAAAATATTATCTACTTCACAAGGGATTCATGAGAGGAAACAAACAATTTAACATAAGAGGAGCATTTGAGGACTCTGGGTCTATACTCGATGGAGTTTAGAAGGACGACAGGAGATCTAATTGAAACTTACAGAATACTGAATGGCCTGGAAAAGTGGATATTAGGAAGATGTTTCCATTGGTAGGAGAGACTAGGGCCCAAGGGCACAGCCTTAGATTAAAAAGAAGGCTTTTTAGAACAGAGATAAGAAGCAATGTCGGCATGGTGGCACAGTGGTTAGCACTGCTGCCTCACAGCGCCTGAGACCCGGGTTCAATTCCCAACTCAGGCGACAGACTGTGTGGAGTTTGCACGTTCTCCCCGTGTCTGCGTGGGTTTCCTCCGGGTGCTCCAGTTTCCTCCCACAGTCCAAAGATGTGCGGTCAGGTGAATTGGCCATGCTAAATTGCCCGTAGTGTTAGGTAATGGGGTCTGGGTGGGTTGCGCTTCGGCGGGTCAGTGTGGACTTGTTGGGCCGAAGGGCCTGTTTCCAAACTGTAAGTAATCTAATCTAATGTCTTCAGTTTGAGAGTGGTGAATCTATGGAATTCACTGCCACAGAAGGCTGTGGAGGCCAGGTTGTTGAGTAGATTTAAGATGGACATAGATAGGTCCTTGATGGTGAAGGGGATCAAAGGTTATAGGGAGAAAGCAAGAGAATGGGGTTGAGAAACCTATCAGCCATGATTGAATGGTGGATCAGACTCAGTAGGCTGAATGACCTAATTTCTGCTCCTATGTTTTATGGTCTTGCAGGTCAGGAAAATGGTTTTATGCAGAAGGTGACTGTGGAAGACGGTACTTTACCACAGTGTCGTTGAGACAGATACATTTTTATGGAATTATTTAATTATTTGAAGCAGAGAATGATATAAGGCTAGGAGGAGAGAGCAGGGCAGTTGAAATTGTTTCAGACGACAGTATTCTAGCAAAGACTCAGTTTCGATCTCATGAGCTACACAGCCTTCTCTGTTATGAGCGGGTAGGGAAAACAAAGAGAAGTGATCGGGACGATGGCAGGGAGGAACAGCTTCAGAAAGGATGAAACACATTAGAACAAGATGTAAAGAGAATGCTTGAGAGAAACAGTGAGGAAAAAGCAGAGAGTGGGATTAAAGGACAAAGTTTGAGTGATTAGGGAGCAATGAAAATGTGGGAGTGGGAAACAAAATTTGATGAGGAGAGAGCTGGGTGAAGGTAGGGTAGGGGACTGGGAGGGAAAGTTTAAGAGAGGAAGAAGGGTGAGGGTAGGAACAGAAAATGATGAGCTAAGTGGCAGCAGAGTTCAGAGATGAGTCAAAGGCATTCACTTGTAATGATCTCCTTACTTTTATCAAAAACTGGGAATTACTGGAAACTTATCAGCCACAATTGAATGGCAGAGCAGACTCGATGGGCTGATGACTTAATTTCTGCTCCTAAGTCTTCTGGTCTTATGGAGTCACTAGCTCATGACACAGGAAAATAGCAACACCTTCTGTGGACCCGTGTGTACCTCCACAAGGACTAGTGATTACAGCAGCCAATGACAAAAACATTAAATTACAACAATACTTTGTGGCAGAGCCTGATCTCAAAGACTGGCTTCTCAACGCATCAAGGTAAAAACAATGACTGCAGATACTGGAAACCAGATTCTGGATTAGTGGTACTGGAAGAGCATAGCAGTTCAAGCAGCATCCGAGGAGCAGTAAAATCCTCAGATGCTGCCTGAACTGCTGTGCTCTTCCAGCACCACTAATCCAGAATTCTCAAAACATCAGAAGAAGTGCTTCTCTCTCAACAGTCAATCATCTAATGGACTGCATGTCTGGTGTCTTTCGTAGACATAAGGTTGCCAATATTTATAATTGCATCTTAGTTTGATAAAATGCTTTCATTCATTTATCAATTCTCTTCATTGCTTAAAACAACGCGTCTCCTTTCATCCCCAATCTGTGTCTTAATTTTATCTCTCTTCAGATTTCTTTCCCTCTCTTTCCAGGTTACATTCTCAGGAAGTGCCATTGGTGATTGTGGATTTCTGTTCAAGACCATGGTTACTTTTGGCAAGGTACTGCAGTGGTCTGCAATTACCTTAAGACCATAAGACTTAGGAGCAGAAGTAGCCCACTCAGCCCATCGAATTTACTCCACCATTCAATGAGATCACATCTAAACTGTGAACCTTCAAATTTACTTTCCTGCCTTTCCCACAAAATCCCTGACTCCCTTACTAACTAAAAATCCCAGCCTTGAACACCTGAATGAAACCACAAATTCACAAACTTCAGAGATGAAATTCTCTACTTTGCCTGCTGTCATTCTCTCCCAGTCTTACTGCCTGCCATTGGCGTGTGCCATAAGGTTTATAAGTTGATACTCAACCTGTTTGGTTGTACTATGATTGCATCTTTCTTGGCCATCAAGTTCTGGACTGGGCCGTGAACTTGCTGCTTCTGGCTCAGATACAGAAGTTCTACCCATTGTGCCACAGGATCTGCTCATCAGTCTATAACATGAAAAATAAATATCACGAATAATTTGACAAGTGTCACGGCTAAATGGTGGATCTTGCATTCATGTTAGAAATCTTTTGGTTTCAAGCCCAAATTACACCAAGGTTCTATCCATTTAATTAGATGGAGAAGTTTCTTGGCACTGCTTGAACAGGCTGGAGCAGCTCACTTGATTGACCCTTTTTCCAATACCTTTAACATTCACACTCTCCATGATCAATGTGGCATTCCAGCACTGTGTACCATCGACAAGATGCATGACAATAACTCAACAAGGATCCTTTGATAGCAACTTCCAACCTCACAATTTCCATCACCTAGAGGGATACAGATGGCAGAAACATGGAAATGCCACCATCTGCAAGTTCCCCTATAAGCCACACAACACCCTGCTTTGGAACTACAACACTGTTGCTAGGTTAAAATCCTGAAGCCCCTCTCTAACAACAATGTGGGTATGACTACATGAACTGCAGAGGTTCCTAAAGGTGAATCAATACCAACTTTACAGGGACAATTAGAGGTGGCCGATAAATGTTGGTCTAGCCAGCAAGGCTCAATTCCTGCAAAACAAAATTAAAGAGAAAGAAAAGTTTGGTGAGTGAGACAAAATTTAATTTCCAACTAAGCGTACAGAAACATACAGGCTGGTTATTTTTCTCCTTCTGTATTAGTAGAACAATGCCATATGCAACCTGACTATCAGACTTTTCAATACTATTAAATTATTTGCTGAGGTTTACATAAATATAAGACTCCATTACTAGAATTTCCCATTCAATCCAACATTGTTCCTGCAAAAAACTCCTCTAAAAAGTAGTTTAACTGAGCATGGTTGCTTCTGATTTCTCTCTATACACAAATAAGGGCCATCTTTGTCTATATCTATCTATGAATATTGAATAATTTGAGATAGGATAATGCACAATAAAAATATCTTTCTTTAAGCCCTTTCCAATGTCTGCAAACCTTTTTCCAAGATGGTGCTCTCATGTGCCACATCATTAGTAGCTTAATTTTCCTAAATCACCAAGACCTCAGTTGCTATTTTGCAACTGCTTATTACATAACAATAGCACACATTTTAGAAGCACACACACATATCTCATTCTTCTGAATAATAAACATCATCTGTCCTGTCTCTTGCTTTCTCCATATTAAGGGTAATTTACATGACAGGCGTAGATGTTCCCACATGACTAATACTCCTTTGTGGTCAGCCACCAAGATTACTCTGAGAGGTTTCTTCTTTTCAAACGTCTTCTCCTATTAGGCACCAGTTATACAGACCAGAAACTGAGCAGTTTGGAGTTATCCACTCCATAAAGCTGAGTCTAATGAGAGCCACAAATTTCAGGTGTTCGCAAACATGCGACATATAATAGTCAAAGAGTGTGGTGCTAGAAAAGCACAACAGGTCAGGTAGCACCAGAGGAGCAGAACAGTCGGCATTTTGGGCATAAAACATTGACCCTTTTGGTCCTAGGATGCTGCCTGACCTGCTGTGTTTTTCCAGCACGGAACGTTCTGACTCTGACTTTCCAGCATGTGTAGTTCTCACTTTCTGCTGGATGCTAAATATAACAGTCCTACCAAGATAATCAATAAATACTCACAAAATTACAGACAGAGATGCACATGTATTCCACCCCATATTCCAGCTGCAATCAAATTAAGCATTGGCACATTGCACTTTGAAGCAATTCACTGCATGTGAACCACTTTGAAATCAGAGAAGTACAAGGTGCTATGAAAATTCAAGACCTTCTTTCCTTATTGATTATGCATTCCTGACCATACAATGACACCACAAGCTTTCATTTGTGTGACAACACTCCAGTTCATGACAGACCTAATTAAATATATCCTCAAAATCAAATGTGTCATTTCCAAAATAATAGCATTCATCCACTGTGTTACATACATCTTCAAAGAAATGAAGGCATACCAACAGGGAGGCATCATCAGCCTTTAAAAAAAACTGTGGGAGTTATTGCTCTGTTAAAAATGTTTAGATTCCTTCTTATAATAGATTGAATATTTTTCCAGCTGTTCCATATTAATAAGCTTCACGTTCTTAATGTTTGCAGCTCTATTTTTCTGCTGATACTCTTGTGCATTATGTAAATGTTAATGTTTGTTGCTTTTCTCTCTCCATCGCTCTGTTGCTTCTGAACCTGTGCACAGCCTTTAATATTACACCATTGATGCCTTAATTCTTTCATTCTTCATCTTGTCTGATTTTCTCTCTGCTGTTTTGTTTACTAATCTGACAGTTCTGAAATTCTCCTGTTGACGATGAAAGCTGTCAGATTGTTCTAAAGACGTGACTGGTTCACTAATGTCTCTTCAGGAAGGGTAACCAGTCAACCCTACATGAACTGATCTACATGTGCCTCCAATCCCACATTACATGGTTGACTCTTTAATGTGCCATGAAGCCAGCAAGCCGTTCAGTTTTTAAAAAAAATTCACAAGAAGTGTGTGGCTCAGTGGTTAGCACTGCTTCCTCACAGCACCAGGGACCTGGGTTCAATTCCCGTCTCAGGCAACTGTCTGTCTGGAGTTTGCACATTCTCCCCGTGTCTGCATGGGTTTCCTTCGGGTGCTGCGGTTTCCTCCCACAGTCCAAAGATGTGCAGGTCAGGTGAATTGGTCACGCTAAATTGTCTGCAGTGTTAGTTGTATCAGTCAGGGGTAAGTATAGAGGGGTGGGTATCCCTTTGGAGGGTCGGTGTGGATTTGTTGGGCCGAAGGGCCTGTTTCCACACTGTAGGGAATCTAATATAATCTAAAAGTGGGTCCATCAACAATCATTTAGGGCAACTGAGGATAGGTAAGAAATACTCAATTGCTAGTACGGACTGTGTTGAGATAACAATTTAATAGCGAAGTCCCTCATTGTTAAACTGTTCTCTCAACACACACAATTCCAGTTAAGAATTTCAATTCGATTACAGACTTTGAGATACTGATAGATGAGTGTCTTCTTCACTACATTTGAGCATTAGGAGGAATGTTGCATGATGTTTGCCTGGGAGTACAAACATACCTGAAATTCAATACTCAGCCCATTTTTGTGTTGTAATTGTGAGTGTAAAAAATTGCAAGTTTCTAAAACAGCAACATTCCTCAATATTAACACTCCACAATTATAAAACTTAATAACATGCCTGACAAAGATACACGCCTGTAAAATTGTTGTTCTAAATAATACAAGCACAACAGTGTTACTGCAGACTTGCCAGAGCTGCTATTTTTAACATGGGGGTGTAGCTGAATGAGGTGTATCTACCCAGCCCCAGTAACTCGTAGCCAGCAGCTTATTTCTCAGACATGATGCATGATAAGTGCCAGATGTGATGGGTTTGTTATGGCATTTGTTACAGAGACCGCATAGCGGGATATGTGACCAGCTGGGATGAAGGATCAATTTCCTAACCCTTTTTAAAAAAATGCTCTCTTGGGAGCAATGTGAGTACATTAAAAAAATGAACAAATAGAGCTCCTTCAAGCAGGTTCATACCAAACGTATGGACGCAATAGTATGAGTGCATATATTATTCCCCAACATTTTGTTTAGAAAGTCTTTAAACACAACCCAATGCATTACGTTTAGAGCACCTTTGAACTGCAGAGCTGTCATAGCTCAACACCTTCTGCAACAGGAAGATGTATCCACATCACCCATCCTACAGGCATAACCCAAATAAGTGGAATGCTATACATTTCCAACTTGACACATGGGCAGAAGTATATATTGTGGATGATTTCCATTCCATTTCAGAAATTAAAAAAAATACACTATACTGGTATATAGCACGAATTTCCCAAGAAGCCACCATCCATTTACAGACTTACTGTTGCAAAATGCTTAATGAATGAGACATCATTTTCCCTTACACTTTAATGTCAATTTTCTAATCAAATAATAAGATACTGCAATTTAAAAAATAATAACCTAGAAATAAACATTCACTGGGGAAGTGATTGCAAAATTTCAATTGCAGTGCATTCAGAGAATGTGAACGAGAATTTCCTGACTAAGAGATCTTGGCGACTAGCGTCAAAGACCTAGAATGAGATTCATTTAACTAAAAATTTTGAGCACAAGATTCATAATAAATTACTACTCTACTTCAAGCACGGTGGCACAGTGGTTAGCACTGCTGTCTCACAGCGCCTGAGACCCGGGTTCAATTCCCGACTCAGGCGACTGACTGTGTGGAGTTTGCACGTTCTCCCCGTGTCTGCGTGGGTTTCCTCCAGGTGCTCCGGTTTCCTCCCACAGTCCAAAGATGTGCGGGTCAGGTGATTGGCCATGCTAAATTGCCCGTAGTGTAAGGTAAGGGGTAAATGTAGGGGTATGGGTGGGTTGCGCTTCGGCGGGTCGGTGTGGACTTGTTGGGCCGAAGGGCCTGTTTCCACACTGTAAATAATCTAATCTAATCTAATCTAATCTAATACTTCATGCATAACTTTATTCAGGGAGGGAAATGTTACTGGGTTGGATTAAAACATTGATGCCAAGTGGTTTGATTCCACGTTGATGGTGTAGTTAGATCATAAATATCTAGCCTCAGGAATTGACATGATATCAAGATGAAGCAAAGTGAGACTTACCAAAAGAGGTAACTTCACACTACCTAAATCGATTTAAGTCTCGATACCAGATCTGCATTCCCAAATTTAAAGCTTTTTTTCTCAGTTTCACCCCAATGGGTAGCTTGAATCTAGCCTTAGTTAACACCAAAGACACTGGCTACTCCCAGACTTGTATCATTTATTATCTAGCTATATGATTACTTAACATTTTTAAAAAGACTGAGTTATATGATATTTCAAGCTTCTGATGCTGGATAGTTTGTTCGGTTTACTTATGAGTTGCTCAGAATCTATTACATTACTTATGGCATGCACTTGCTCAGCTATGTTTAAGCTGATGTACACAGTGGGCTTTAGCCCTCCAGCAATCAGAAGAAGTGGGAACTGCCGACATCAGAAACAGTATTTCTATGATTTTAACGAAAAAGATGATAACTTCAGAATATCTAGAAATTTCACCCCTTTTTTTCAATTATCTCATGCCTCCAGAAGCAATGGGGCATTTGTTAGTTTTGATACTTGTACGTTGATGCCATTAGCATCGAGGCTGTAGAGCAAACACTGATCTCTCAGTCACAGGCCTCACCAAGTTATTTTCCTTCATTTGTGACTTAAACAGTTATTGTTAACCAAACTTTCACCACAATAATTTGCATTTATATAGCACTTTTAACGTAATAAAATATTCCAACGTGACTTATAAGAGTGGTATCAAAAAAGATTAGACATTGAACCATTCAAACGAGTGACAAAATTTTGATTGAAGGGTCGGTTTTAAACAAAGCCTGAAAAGAGGAAAGAGTGTTAGATAGGCTGTGAAGTTTAGGAGGGATTGCCAGAACTTAGGTGTCAGCAAATGTACGCTCAGTCACTGATGGTCAATTAAAGGAACCTGGAAGAAGTTAGAATTGGAAAACACAACAATCTCTTAAGGTTTTGGGCCTTGAAGGTGTTACTGAGCTAGGGAAGGACTAGACCATAGAGAGATTTGAAAACAGGAATTAGAATTTTAAAGTCGAGGTGACACTAGTCTGGAAGGTATGTAGGTTAATGAACAAAAGGACTGTGAGTGAACATGGGCATCACAGATTAACTGGATCCTATAATTTTACATGGACTGAATCATGTTCAGGTTCAGGAATCATAGCTGATTTTTTGCTTCCTTAAATGAAAGGTACTGGTGGTAACTGTAGTGATCCAGTTGCTATCCTGGCTGAAATCACCGAATGCCCTTAGACCATTCTAGTTTTTCTGATTTAATAATAAAGGACCTGATAGATTCATCCGCTTCTCCATTAAGAGAGCCGGCCGTTTAAATTTCCATGATTACTCCTCAGTCACTCTGCACCTTCCAGTTTGATTTGCATTGCTAGGAAAGCAATCCAGAATCACTGATCTGCTTGCTGATAGATTAACATTGCCTGATTCCGATATTATTCATTTCTTCCCAGACACTGGTTTCCTCATGTTGTTTATTCATAAATGCATAGTGACAACATGATGGATTTATTCCATAGCCTATTGCTAATGATCTATGGGCTTAGTTTGAAAATACGCCAAAGAAAATAAGCAAACTTTTTGCCAAGATTACATGCAGTTAAGACACTTTCTGCTAAATGGACATTGCTGCTCAATTAAATTGTCAATATGCATTAATACTCAGGACAAAGCACTCAAAATGCGGTTACACATTAGTTTCTAAACATTGAAGGAGAAACTGTGGACAAGCAGCTACTCAGAAGCTGTTAACACAACTATAAAGCAGTTGCACATGCAGCAAGTGCAACAAGTCTTCAGCAGTTAACCTGAAGGCATATTTACGGTCCTATCGATTTGTTCTGTACGTGCACATTGACTCACAATCAGATCAACTGTGTAGATGCCAATACCAGCACCTAAATGTCACAGACTTTCAACAAAGAGGGTTTTGTATCCCTGGCAGTGCAACTTTTAGATATGCTCATCCCTGTCAAATGACAGAACTGCTCTGTCACAGAGCTCCTCCTGTCCAGAGATGTCCTTCAAAGAAGGGAAAGTCATTGGTTGGGAGTGTGCAACTTTAGTACAGTACAGGAGAAGGTTGAGACTGCTGAGTTATTAACTATAAGGGTCTGCATTTTTGTCATAAAAGACACTAATGTAAAATAAGTGGGGTGCTATCTTTAGTTTTCCTATGGCAACCTTCCACTGAAGTAAGATGAAGTCATGGTTCTCCATAGTTGAATTTTAAATGTCCTGCCTTTAGGCCAGGTTTTATTATGACTGACCCTTCAGTGATCAGGGAATTAAATCCTGAAACATTCTAATTGGTATTCCATCGGAGACAATTTGAATAGAATGTGCAGTGCACTTAACTCTCTCTTGAACTGGGTTACAAAACTCAAGGCAATATCTTGCTGTAGAACACAGTGCACATTATTTAGAGACTGCACTGTTGAGTCAATTAGACCAAAACACCTACTCTAATGTTTTCTGCACATCTGGTTAGAAACAACACTGGGTTTGGGGTAATTCAAGGCAACTCTTATGAGAAAGCAGATACAAATCTCATCTTGTTTGGTTTGTTCATTTTATTAAATTGGATAAAATTTCAGTAAAAAGATCAAAATGTCACTGGCAAATATTAATTTTCTGGTCAAGTTAGGTGTGTGGGATCCCAAATATACACTACTATAATCAAGGACACTATGTGAAAGGGGAATGGTATGTAGGAGACAAAGCTTGAAAGAAGTGCTTTGATATTGATGTTCATGGCAGTCAGATGAAGGACTGCAACATCTAGATGCCATTTTGCTTTCTTTAATAAAGTTCAAGCGTTCAATCTTAAAGTTAACAAGCTTCTATTTAAACTCCAGAGCAAAAGCAGCTAAATCCTTTCATAGCCTCTTTAATATGTCAAACTGTGAACTCAGAGCAATCCCCCACCCCATCTGTTGAGATAACTGCTTTTGAAACACAGCCAAGCGTTAATAATGAAGCAATTGCAACTTTCAAGAAATGTCAACAAAAAGCTCTATTAAAACTGCAAAGAACGTTTTGTTTTGTAACGCTTTCTTCTGATCTGAACCCAAGCTAGACTGTCAATCAAGGCAGTTCAGCGGACTGACAGTGTAGGCCCAAGTCAAAAAGTGTGGTGCTGGAAAAGCACAGCTGGTTAGGCAGCATCTGAGGAGCAGGAGAGTCCTGGTGAAGAGCTCATGCTCGAAATGTCGACTCTCCTGCTCCTTGGATGCTGCCTAACCGGCTGTGCTTTTCCAGCACCACACTTTTTGACTCTGATCTCCAACATCTGCAGTCCTCACTTTCTCCTGATAGTGTAAGCCTATTTATTTTCAATTTAAAGGAGCCAAATATTTAAAATAACATCAGATCATGACACGTAAACAGACATAATGCAACCTTCAAGAAGTTTTATGTCCACTCCTTAACTTTTAATGTCAAAATGGGCTCTGTTTGGACACAGCACCATGTTGAAAGGGCCCTGCTAAGTTTGGCATCTTGCTTGTGAGATTCATATCATGTCCCCCTTCCCTCCTGGGAAAAATTGGATCTGTGGGAAATGGGGGACAGAAATTTCACACTTGGACCCCATTTTTAAATGTCAGCGAACGTTTCCCGACACAACAAAATCTGGCCCTTCCAGTCAGCAGATTTGTTCCAGCATCATAGTCAAAAGCAGTCTTGTAAATGCAGAGTTAAAGGAATTAATCTGCCTGCATAAACAGTGCATTACAACGTATAGGTATCCAAAGTATCATTTTTGGGTTCATGAGACTAGAAAGTTGGAAGTAACATAATAAAGCCTTTGTCCTTTAAGTGGCACTGAAGCTGCCTTTATACTGGATTTGATGGGATGATTGAATCTGAAGAGTAGGTCCCAGACAGCTAGCAGCAATGCTCCCCTAGAGAAATCCAACAGGCTTACTTTAAGATTATCACTAGTTACCCAAAGCCTCCAAATCAGGAGCTGGCAACTTTTCTGAATCTAATGTTATATTAAACTTGCAATATATGGAGCATTTCAAAAGGCTACTGTTACAATGCTGCTGTAAACCATTTTCTCTGGATACAAGAAAGTTGAACTCTCGTCCCTCCACACTACATAAAGCACATACCATCAATATTGTAAAATAAAGAATTGTAGATGTTGGAAATCTGAAACAAATACAGAAAGTACTGGAGGAACTCAATAGATCTGGCAGCATTTGTAGACAGAAAAACAGAGTTAACATTTTGAGTCTAGTGACTCATTGTCAAAACCGAAAGTAGCTAGGAAAGGGTGGTACTTATGCTGATGATGGGGTAGTGACTAGGAGAAAGGAGTGAATTGAATGAAGATACTGAGAGCAAGGAAGATCAAGCGAGAGAGAGAGAGAGAGAGAGAGATAGGGAGAGAAAGAAGTGGCAAACAGACCAAGAAATGCTGGGTGAGGTGTTTACAGAGTGAATGGTTGAAAATGGGTTGGCTACATTGAAAGTATCCCACATAAAACAGAACCTAGAAGTGTGAAGTTGGATAACAAACATGGAGGAGAGTTCAGAATATTGAAGAAAATTTGTAAGTGAGGTCATTGACTTGCTCGCTGAGCTGTTGAATTTGTTCGCAGATGTTTCGTCACCATTCTAGGTAACACCATCCGTGTGCCTCTGGTGAAGTCTGTGGACAAACTTACCAGCTCAGTGAGAGAGTCAACAACCTCATGGAGGAAGGTATTCACGTTCTGAAATTGTTAAGCTTAATATTGAGTCCTGAGCACCGCAAATACCTAGGCGTAAAATGGGGTACTGTTCCCCGAGCTTGTGTTGAGCTTCACTGGAGCACTGCAGAGGAAGTCTGAGACAGAAATACTGGCATGGAAACACAGTAGTGTGTTTAAGCGGCAGGTAACTGGAAACTCAGGCTTCCAGTTTTTTTTACAATATTAGATCAATAATTTAGTTTTGTTCACTTGTAGCGTGAACCCTAAATCTCCCACAATCTAAAACAATGATAGATGTCACAATTTTGACCTTCAAACAATCTGGCATAACATTCCTTTTATCTTCAACGTCTAAGAAGCAAATTTGGAACACCCAACAGTGGCGTCTATGCTCATTTGCAAGTTAATGCCCTGTTCTACAGTGTTGATCAGAAACTATTTTAAGGGCCTTTGCAATGGAATGACAGGGACCCAAAAACAATAGAGATTTAAAACCGCCAATCCAAATGCAAACAAAGATAAGCATTAAGCAAACAAACAATTAACGTGTGCACAGATCATTTGCTGTGCATCTTTCTGTCTCTCCCTTCCTGCCCATGAGGCTAAAAAGCTGTAAGATATTTACAGAGCACAATCAGGAACAATTCGTTCCCTGGAGGAAGGGCTGCCATGCCAGAAAATAAACACAATAATGGCTCTACACACCTTTCCCCTCTCTTGGGCCAAGCAGATAAACATGTTAAATGCCTGGGGATTTACCAAGGAGATTAGACCATTCAAAGTTAACAGTGCATTTCTCAATCTTTCCATTCTAACCAGGCAGTTTCCATTCAGTGATGGAAAAAGCTCACTAAAAGCAAACTCATGTCTTTTAGTCCAAGATTATAAAGATATTTGGTTTCAAGGCCTGTTCCATTGTGCAAACATGTAGCCTGTGGAGAAGACTGAAAGAGTCCAGTCACAATGCAAAGCCTTCCAATCTCCCCCAAGATACAGACCTGAGGCAGCCTGTAAACTTTTCAAATCAGCGGTGACATTTTACAAATAAGAAAAAGCAAAGTTTAGGCAGGGGCTTGGAATAATTTTCTTGCTATGCTCGTGACAGCGTCATTAGTTTTAATTCTAAACACTGCTGGAATGGGTCTGGAGCTTTTGCAAAGTTCTCTTATAGCCATTGGTCCTCCCCAGCTGACAAGGCTCTAACAATGTCAGAACCATTGGGCAAGCTTGCTATCAATTGTAAAGCAACATGGCAGTATTCCAGAATACTGCAGAGAAACATAAACAGAATCGAAAGTTTCATGCCAGGAAATCAAAAATTTAGGACAGAACTTTTCATTAAATGGAGATACTTTTTCACGTAACAGAATCAAATTCATTGCTCAAAAGCATGATTTTTCCACCCTTGTCCTCAAGAGTACCACACAATGTGCCAGTAATTAAAACTTATCTCAAGATGGGTTGACATTAGGAAATCAAGTTTGCTGCAAAATAGTTTGTGTTCACAGCATTATTAAAGACTCTAGATTTGCCTCATTGTATAATTGTTAAGTCCCTCAATCACTGTAATGCTGAGCAGCTTTAACTTCTGAAATAAAAACAGAAAACGTTGGAAATATTCATTACAATAGATCCCAATTCTAACAAAAGTTCCCTGACCTGAAATGTTAAATCTGTTTCTTTGTCCACAGATACTGTCCAACTTGCTGCCCATTTGCTGCACACACACCCAGCATTTTCCGCTTTCATTTCATAAAATTGAGTGTACACTTGAAGGAGAGTAATTTGTTTCAATATTGGAAAAGGACTGAGGAATTGAACTGTCAAGAAACCTCTTTCAAAGAACTGGTATGGGAACCATGGGCTAAGTGGCCACTTTCAATCCGCAGTGACTCTATATCACAAGCAGACACGATTAGCTAAATGAGAGAGATCAATGACATTTGTAAAAACAAAATCCTTTATAATTATTCGGATGTACAGTGCATGAACGTGAAAGACCATTGCTCTGGCCATTAACCATTACTGAACCAGATGGTGAAAGACAGGTGTCACACACACACCACTTTCAGGAGGAGGTGCAGGGAACCTGGCAGAAAATCATCTTAAATCTCTGTTGCAAATACTGTACTTGGTCCAAGATTAGTGTTGATGAGTGAGTGTTTGACTCAACGTTATGGTATTTAAGACGTAAATTACTGATCCCAGCATCTTACATGTTGGAAGCATCATACAAAACAAGTCAAGATTTTTGGTTAACAAGACGATGATCAGAAACCTGAGAAACTAACAAGCACCCTCTTGCACATCTAACAGCTGGTCACAAGCTGCAGTGGTTATTATCTAGAAGCAGGAGATCTGCCTTTAAGCTTTGCTGTGTGTTGGTTTTACCATTCTAACTCTGGTTATTGTCTTTTGTCTTTGACAGAATCACTTTTCAATATAAGAGGAAGACAGCTGCCCACTCATCCTGTGCATGACATGGAAATACTGGAAGGCACAAGAAGAATTAGAGAGCATGCCAAGGTAAAAATTCATACTGTGGAAACTTCACCCACACTGAAGAAGCCACTCTGCCAAGTACAGCAGAGTGCATAGATCACAACAAAGCTCACTGAACAATGTCTCTAAAGAAACTGAATCCTCAGTAATCCTTGCAGAAGTAGCCCATATCTCCATATCTCCTGGCTGCGATGTAGGAACACTACCATTGAGTCACAACAGCCAACTTTTAATCAACAGGATCACACCGTATGATGTACGTTACGAGAAGATGGGATTTGAACCCAGTCCTTCTGACCCAGAGACAGCGACACCGCCACTGCCAAATGAGACTTCACTCAAATTGTCTGTTGACTCAATGTTGTTCCTTTGAGGTTAACTTGCAATAATCCCACAGCAATGCAGTCAATTATTAATTTTCAAGAGTCTTGTTCAAATAAACTTTTGTAATCTTGCTGCTAAAATTTATTTGCATTGAGAAAACATATTGATGCGAATATATTATAAAGTGAACTTAGTGACTACAATTTTTTTTGCTCTTCATTCCTGGGTACATTCACTGAAAGTTCCTGGAACCTCAGTCAAATAGTGTTTCTTCATATATGAACTTAAAAGTCACCATTTACTCCACCACCAGTAACCATATAACAGATTAACTGATCACTTCTCTCATTACAGAACATGGAATCCTACTGTGCATAAATTAGTTGTTGCTTTATCGAGCACAACAGTAGTTACTGTAATGCAGGAAGTACCTCATTGGTAATGAAGTTCTTTTGGACATCAGGGGTCATGAAAGGCACTATAACAGTGCTCTCATACTGAGACTTGTGGAGGCTTTCTGGAGATCTGTGACACAGGGCTGGCCACTATGGCCAGGTGTAATTTAAGTAAGCAGCGGCCAGAGGCATACTGTGTTTCCCTTATTCTCTGCTGCCCCAATGCACTTCTACTGCTTGCTCCAGGCTCCTATTCTTCCTGTGCTCTGCTTACTTCAGGCTCCTGCCTATTTTATGCTCCAGCCAAGAACACAGATTGTGCAGTGAGAAGTGGGCACACTCATCTCACTGATGGCTCTAAAAAAATCTATTTTCCTAAATGCATTATTAGAATACTCTTTACATGTGCACCTTCTATGATTATTATAGAGCTTTATAACTCAAAGAGTTCCTTCAACAAAATTGTTTGACAGCCAATGCATTATAGAAATGCACATTTTTATTCTAACACTAAAATAGTTATCAACCATATCATTTTTTTTCCAGCAGTCCTGCCCTGTAGAGGCTTGTGATTTGCTGGAGCACAATTCCACAGATTCTGGGTACATTTGATATCAAGTGACCGTAATTCAAATATTGCCAGTCAGTGATTCAGCCTGACGCAGGTAGGGAGTAAAGCATGGAGGCTGATCTCTCTCCAAACCCCACCTGATATCCGCAAGCACACATATCTAAAAAGAATTACTGGATAGTAATCAGGAGCAGGAAACCTGCCCAGCCTTTCCCACTGAAATCTGAATTAGCTTTGGCTAATCAGTTAACCCAACATAGATGGAGAATCAAACCTGGGAACAGCGCACCCAACTCACTGAATGAACAGTTTCCAGGGAAAAGCTATTTATCAACAAAGTTTGTATCAAGGCTTAAAACTGAAATAACTGTTCTTGAATAATCACTTCTAAGCATTGGCACAGTGGTGTTGCACACATTCTGATTTAATCATCAGATCTCATTCTCCTGCTGGCAGCAGCTGACAGTATTGTGATAAGACAACAAACAATGAAATGCGTTTCAGTTCTTCAGCTGTCACGTCAGTAACTAATTATCATCATGATGGTTGAAAACGAATATTTGAAGTGAGCTGGGGTGCATTCAGACAGCAAGAAGATTACATTGCTGTGCAAAATCACAATCAAATCCTCCACCAATCTGACTGTGATCTTTCACTGCAGAAATATCCGGATAGCAGTTTAGTCTATAATGTTCTTAAGAAGGGTCACTGGAAAGTTAACTCTGCTTTCTCTCCATAGAGCTGAAAATGTGTTGCTGGAAAAGCGCAGCAGGTCAGGCAGCATCCAAGGAGGAGAGAGCAGGAATCTGAAGAAGGGCTCATGCCCGAAACGTCGACTCTCCTGCTCCTTGGATGCTGCCTGACCTGCTGCGCTTTTCCAGCAACACATTTTCAGCTCTGATCTCCAGCATCTGCAGTCCTCACTTTCTCTCCATAGACACTGGCAGACCTGCAGAGTTTTCCCAGCAATTTCTGATTTTTTTCTTTTGATACAAAGCATCCAGTTTTTGTTGTTTAGTCTGTATATTCCCCTGACCTGATTAGTGTAACCATCAGACTGGTATTATTACAAAGCTTAGAAAGCTTACATGCAAACATTATGCATTATGTTTCATCTGCTAACTTTATGTTTAGATTAGATTACTTAGTGTGGAAACAGGCCCTTCGGCCCAACAAGTCCACACCGACCCGCCGAAGCGCAACCCACCCATACCCCTACATTTACCCCTTACCTAACACTACGGGCAATTTAGCATGGCCAATTCACCTGACCCGCACATCTTTGGACTGTGGGAGGAAACCGGAGCACCCGGAGGAAACCCACGCAGAACACGGGGAGAATGTGCAAACTCTACACAGTCTGTCGCCTGCGTCGGGAATTGAACCCGGGGCTCAGGCGCTGTGAGGCAGCAGTGCTAACCACTGTGCCGCCCCGTGTCTTACATTATAACAGAAGTTACACTTCAAAAAGTACACATTTGGTTGCAAAGTGCTTAGGAACATCCTAAGGTACTACAGGTACTACATAAACAAACGTTTTTCTTTCCCAAGTTGCTTTAAGCACTACCAGTCAGACCTGCAACTCCAACTTCTTCACTCTTAGGTTATAAATGCGTCCTTATGTTTAAACAGGAATCCCATCAGATTGATTCTCAAATGGATACACACAGCATCTGTACACCTGCTTTCCCCATTTCTATCAGGTTCCTGATTCTATTCCCAATCAAGGACTTCTTATTTGAAAATAAGTGAATGTTCAGACAGCACAGTCAGTGGCAGAGAACCACATATGTGACATTGGCACTCTGACAACATAAGATAGCTTTAGCCAAATATGCTGTGCCCAGACATAACCCACAATTGAAAAGACAAAAAAAAATCCAGTAGGGGACCAGGCTGCTTTTCTAAAATCCAAATAGTATGAAATTTTTCACACAAGCTATTCTAAGTTTTTCTGAAAATCAATGGCTAAATTCTCCCCTGCCCTGCCAGTTTTTAAGCAAAAGTATCAATAGAATCTTTTTTTTTATGTAGCAGGAATTCGGAAGTACTCCATCTATGATTTCCAACTATAATTTTAGTAGAGGTGGAGATGGCAGAATGGGAGTTGCATTGAGCTCTTGATATACTCCTGCTGGGTGCAGCTCAGTGTCAGTATTCCAAATATATAGAGGTAACCCTTACTTTTGCTTTAATCAGACAATTTGACTTATAAACAAATCATCTTGTCAGCAGGAAAGCAAGAATTCTTAGTGAGATATCTAACGATTGAAAAACAATTTTTTTTCTATATTTTACAGATACCTTTACTTATAAAGATGTAGCTAATCCCCTCAGATCGTTTCTGGGAACAATGAGTAACAGAAAGACAGTGGTTCAAACTGTGAAAACTGATGCTCAGTAGGTGCTTTACTAACAAGACATGACATTTAAAAGCTTTAGCACAAAACTTTGCATATAATTTCCCACTATCATTTGAACTTGCCAGGAAGTACTAAAATAAGGCACCTGGTGGTTTAGTACTCAAGTGTTCATGAGAAGCCATTTTCATGTAGTATATCTTAGCTCGATGCATTCACTTCTATTGAAGGTGCAGAACAAGTTACCTGACACACATCATGTTTCAGGATGGTTCTGGAAGAACAAGACACAAATATACCTGGACATGAAACTAGAGGTCCTTCTTGAGAACACAGAGAAGATCAAGATGCTCTGTGATCCCAAGGTAAGGGAAGAGGGAAGGCCTCCATCACCCTCTCCCCCATACCTTACAACTACATTATCTTGGGCTACTTTCTGGTATGATAACCTTTCTCCCATTCCATTTGCAAGTCAAGAGAAGGTATCCAAAGCCAAGCACTCCTTTCTTCTAATGATTCTTATGTGGTATCCATTGATGTTGAGTAGTACAGCACTTATTCTTTTAAGATGAAGTGCTCAGAAAATTTCCAGAGTAAATGTTGATAGTGTCAAGAAAAGTCAAGACAAACTGTCTATGCTACTTTCTCCCCACACCCACCCTCCTCTCAATTATCTCTCCACCCTTCATCAGGAATACAAGCAAAGTGCCTGAAGGGCTTTTGCCCGAAACGTCGATTTTACTGCTCCTCAGATACTGCCTGAACTGTGTGCTCTTCCAGCACCACTTGAATCCAGAATCTGGTTTCCAGCATCTGCAGTCATTGTTTTTACCTTTAAACTGTCCAGGAAGTCTCTTGATGTGTTTCAAAAGTATTCTTCAAACTTCTAGCAAGAATTGAACAGTGAAAGTCGAGAATGCTTTTATGCAGTGCTCAAAATCTTCAGCAACAGTATTTGTACTCCAGTTTTGCTAGCAACTACAGAACAGGATTTTAGTTCGAGTGTTAACCATCTGAATTCCATATAGTCTCATTAATGGATGCGAGCAGGAACTTAATTAACAATCAACCATTTAAGTAATTCATCAAGTAAATACTTCAATTCTTTACCAAAATAGTACCTTATGCTAAATGTGAGATTAACCTGTGTTTCAGTTTAAGATGCCGTGTTAGCCATGTAAGGGGATGTCTAAGGCTAAAGTAACCAGATAAATTATCCCAATAAATTTCTGTGAGAATCAAATATTGAAGCTTGCCAATTTCAGTGATAAGAGTCATACTATCATTTATGGCACAGAAAGTAGTCATTTGAAAGCACTAAGTCTACATCAGCTCCCCATGGAGCACTGCGTCAGTACCATATCCTATTCTTTAACAGCTATTTAACGTATCATGCCTGGGCCTGATTTAAATAAAAAAAGATACTCAGGATAGGGTTAATAGCCATTAGAGTTTGGATTAGAGTATTTATTTTAAAATGAGTTGTCGATAAATATCTTTACTCACTAGCTTTTATGAGGAGTTCCTGTTTTGTGATTGAGTTGTTGGTCATGCAAAGTACTATAATGATCTCTCATACTATTTTAACTGTACAATTAGAACAACAGGGAATCTGATGATGCCACACATTAGATCACCAACTGGTGTGCTCGATTACAGGAGTGATGGGAGGCAGTTACAATCCCCTGTTGTTACTGAGTTCCACGTGATGATGGAACCCAAGTGACCCTCTTAGCAGGATGGAATAAAGAAATTGAGGGGATTAAGCTCCTGAAGCATTGTCATAGCCCTGCAGAGATCAGAGAGACCAAGAAAGAAAATCATGGAATCTAATACTCAAACATTCAGCTTTTTAAAAATAAGTTTTGATTCAAAATCAAGATGAATCAGCTGTATGTTACAGCACTATTTTCCTTTAATTAGAGGGAAGTCAGACATGAGAGTGACTACAGCATTTACTGTCAGTCAGAGAATGACAGGCAAACTTCCTGTTACTAATCACTCTGCAGTGCGCCCCGACTAGAATGGCACGTGTGGTTATTGGGGGAGACCAGGCTAGGTTCAGCTGCAGTCCCTTACATGACTGAAAGACCTGTCAATGTTCAAATGTGCAACCACAAACTGGCAGGACCCTCGGGATTAGGGGGCAAAAGTCTTCATGAAAGGAGGCCAAAAATTACGTGATGGTGGCTGGGACAAGCGACAAAGCAGTTTAAAGTCATCAACAGGCAGGAAAACTCAAAGGTAAATTTTAGGCGATACTCTCTGAACAAAGATATCAGTAATGTTGCAGGATTTTATGGCCATTAATTGATTGGATAAGAGTGCAAGTTTGTCAAATCTACAACAATGACAGGTATGAGGTGACTGAAAGATTATTTGTGTCACAATTTCTGAATTGTTTTATTTTAGAAACAAATCTACCAGTGCAAAGCTTTGACAGAAGCCTAAAATGAATAGCATGATAAAACATTGTTACTTCACATTCCAAGATGATAAAGCAATCAGGCTTTCACACACAAGGAGCTATGAAGGGCAAGTCTCAGGGAAAAAAAACTAAGAGGGATACCCTGTCCCTTGACCTATAAGGAATCACTGCAGAACCACGATAGTCATTAATGTAATTGTGCTAGCTCTGCAACCTGAGCCGACAGACATTCTGTAGCTCTTAATGGTACCTTTAATTTTCATCAGCATTGAGGAGGACAAGTGGGACCCTGGAGGTGTCTCATTTTACCATAAGCTGCTTGTCATATTACAAGGCTGCACCACAGTGAACTGAGCATTAAAGTTCTGTGAGACAACGTGCCCTCTTTCATTTAAGTCATGTTTCTGTAATTCTAATAGAACAGCAAGAAGAAAAAGGTTTACCAACAAAAAAAATGAACTCCTTATTCAGATCAATGACACCAACATGCTTTTAGATTTCTGTTATTAAAAAAATTCTGCCTCACATAATGTTCTAACTCACTGCCGCAATTATGTCAAAGTTATTTGTAATCCTTGAAGTGAACGACATTTTTCAATGCTTTACTGAACTATTGGTGCTTCACATGTTTTGTGTTAATTGAATGCAGTAGGCACCCAGTAGGTGGTCATAATTTTAGTGAAGACATTGCATTTCTGTTTTGGAGTAGGTACCATCGACTGGTACTTCAGTAGGTAAACACACCAAAACGTTTAATATTGGGCCACACTGACTTCAGGAATCTAGGCTTGATTCTTAACCTGGGTATAATTAATTTGTGGCTGTGGAAGCAATACAGTTATAGTTGGCTTCTCCCCACTCTGAAGACTGGGAAATAGTTGACTGGGTTTCCTCTCTGAATCATTATCAAAAATGATGATGGTGGATATCAAGTAGGAATAGTATTAAGCAGATGCTCTTCTGATTTGCATATTGCTTGTTTTTAAGTTGTATACTGGAAGGCGACTAATGGAAGTAAGTTGGGGATATCATGTTGACATTGGTGGGACCACTTTTAAAATACTGTGTACAACTCTGGTCGCCCTTCTAAAGGAAAGATGTTGTTAAACTTGAGAGGGTGCAGAAAAGATTTACAAGGATGCTGCTGGGACTGGTGGGTTTGAGTGATAGGGAAAGGCTGAAAAGATTGGGGCCTTTCCTCTGGAATATCACAGAGGCGGAGGGGTAACTTTCTTTATAAAATCAGGAAGGGCATTGATAGGGTGAATAGCCGAGGGGAGTCCCAAAATAGAGGGCATAAGTTTAAGATAAGAGAAGATTTAAAAAGGACCCGAGGAGTAACTTTTTCATACAGAGGGGGTGCATGTATGGAATGAGCTGCCCGGGTACAGTTACAACATTTGAAAGGCATCCGTATGGGCATATGAATGGGAAGGATTTAGAGGGATATGGACCAAATGCTGCAAGTAGGTCGAGATTAGACTGGGATATCTGAGCAGCATGGATGAGTAGGACCAAAGGGTCTGTTTCCGTGCTGTAAGACTCTAAGTTGAGAGGAGGTTTAAGTAATCTTGGTACTGCACCCCAAAGAGTTACAACGATCATGTGAGGCAAAAGTGGATTTGGAATTACTTGATTTGTTCCAGATAAATAATTGGCATAAATAAAGCTATTTAATCGTGGCATTTACTGTGCTTTCTTCTGTGGATATGCATAGCACAGTTAGTCAAATGATCCTCTTGAATCTCAATGCTAGTGCCAGCGAGACTGTGTCATATTCAGATTGATCATTTAATTTTTTTGTAATCTAGCAGGTCAGCTATGAAGATCTGCAAAAATAATCTGAAATGCATTAATACCAGGAAGAAAATGTAATGGAAAGGAAACCTTCAAAAAGTACATTATGCTCAACTGGAAGGGTGAAACAAGGAGAACTGGGCAAGCCATTTAAACTACTGTAAAATGAAATTCTAACAACAAAACTAGGCTTCCAAGGTAATAGCTTGAAGTGAGAGCAAGGAGAATGTCCCTTTTCATATTAACACTGAATAAAGTGTATTCCCATCTTTACAGATTTTAACCTACACTGAATTAACAACCAGACGTTTATTAATATATGGATTTATGCAGAAAGAACAAATATGGTAAAACAGCAACAGATCTGTCCTGCCCAATATGCTTCCCTATGTTATCCAAACTGCTATACTCACAGCATCACACATACGTAATCAACGACATCTTTGAAAAGTTGTTTGGGAACTTGAAAACATCATTAACAAAGGAGCAGGCCTTGCAACCTTTCGAGGCTGTTTTGCTGTTCAATTAGATCAAAGCTGACCTATTAGTTAACTTTATTCACCTGCCTTAATATCCCTTACTACTCTTACATAGCAATCAACTTAAAAAAGTTTTGCAATTTTCGATTGGAATTACTATTAAGAGTTTCAGATTTCCATTGCTCTTCGAGGCAGCAGTTTATGCTAGAAACAGCATAACTTTGGTTCAAAATAAGCAGCGCACTCATCAAATCATATTTATACCTGTATCCAAATCTTCATATCTTTTCTAGCAAATGCAATAATCCCATTCAATATAAAACCTTTGCCCAGATGAAAATAATCAGAAACAAATAAAAAGAGCATTCTGAAAGAACATCACAAAATTCACAGTAAGTGCTAATCTAGCAATATCTGCAAGTTAGGATTAAATAGGAGTGCTGCCTCTTTGTCCTTGTTGACAGAGATTGCAAGGCATTAATTTCAAACAGGAGGTAATTCTCTTGTTCTGTCCAATATTCATCTAATAATTACATTCAGAGCAGCAAGTATTGGCAGTCTTTACTTTGACAGCAACTCTGTAAAGTAAACATTATTGCTTCCAGAACTACTGAGATCCACAGTAGTGATTAGATTAGATTAGATTAGATTAGATTACTTACAGTGTGGAAACAGGCCCTTTGGCCCAACAAGTCCACACCAACCCGCCGAAGCGCAACCCACCCATACCCCTACATTCACCCCTTACCTAACACTATGGGCAATTTAGCATGGCCAATTCACCTGACCTGCACATCTTTGGACTGTGGGAGGAAACCGGAGCACCCAGAGGAAACCCACGCAGACACGGGGAGAACGTGCAAACTCCACACAGTCAGTCGCCTGAGTCGGGAATTGAACCTGGGTCTCAGGCGCTGTGAGGCAGCAGTGCTAACCACTGTGCCACCGTGCCGCCCCTTGCATCTGGGACAAAGGCATAAACACTGCTTTCGAGGGCATGTGAGATATATGTAGGCTGGGTATAAAGCCCACCTACCCATACTCAATGCAGTTTTATCTTCACTATTATGCCTGGACTTCCCTGAACGTAACTCAAAACCACTGCAACATGACTTATTAGAGAGCAGCTTCTTTCAGTAATTCTGTTATATAAATGTCACTGAAGGAAAGCCTCTACTTTGCCGCTTCTCTTAGGGCCCCCAATGAAAATGAGAAGAGTGCAATCTCCCTGTGCTACCTACTGGGCTGATGAAATATTTTGAGATAAACAAACAAACAGAGGACACTCCATTCATTGAAATGAACTTCAAAAGGGTTCATTAGAAACAATTCTTATCTGTTACAGATTCTGGTTACAGGCTTTAACTAACCCAACAAACTACTCAGGTCAAACATCTATAGTAGAAGTGTGGAACTTCAGTGTTATTTCAGACATCCTCCACTCTTCCACTAAAGATTTCACTACCCAAACGGTTTTGGTCACTGACTCCAGTTTTAAGTGGATCACATCTGATTAGAACACTACAAACTGCTAACCTATATTCACTTCTAAGGGTAAGGTAAGTTGAGATCTTCATGACCAAAAGTAAATCCAATAAGACAATGGGTAATATTTCATATTAACTTTGTACTGTGTTAATGCACATGATTCCCAACATATAGGACTCAGTCAGCAAAAATCTCAAAGTTCCTGTCAGCCAGCACCAGCATATTGTTACCACTGGCTGCACATGACTTGTGCTTTGGGAGAAAGAAGTGCTAACAGAGCAGGAAACCAGCAAAGTAGCAGTTTCAATGAATGACTTTCAAATCAGTCTGCCAAACTGCTCAAGTTTAGGAGGACCTTCCCCTCTAATGTTGCATCCCTAAACAAAGACCTTTTAAAATTGTTTCCAATATGAAACAGTGCAAAAATGAATGACTCCTTATGGATGGGCGCAGAACCATGCTGCAACAGAGGCATTATGTCAACTCAAAAACTCCACTATCATACTCCCAGCAATAAAAATTTCAAAATTTCATTTTTAAACACCCAAACAATTCCTGATAAAATACAGAAATAGAAACAATAATGTGTTACTTACTGGCAGGTGAAGGGGTACTGTAGCCACTGACTGGAAGTTGGTGCTGCAGTCCATTTATAGATGGTGGTGAAAGGCCTCCCAGGACCGGTGGGAAGAAGAATGGGTAATGGGGCACTGGGTAACCATTTACATGTCCATTACCTGGAGGTGTGCACGAACTGCTGTTGGTTGACATTATGGAGCAAGACGTGTACAGGATAGTCCTCACATGTGCACCATAAAGCTGATCATATGGGAGAAATGTCAAGAAAACTCAAGGCAATGACAGCCTTGTGGGCAGAATCGATTTTAGAAACAAGTAGAGTGCATGCAAAAAATATTACTGTTCTCCTTAAAGAAAAATTTAAAAGACAGTTTGTATTCCTTATGGATGATAAGTCTGATATTCAGCCATTGGTTCCACATGAATCTATCCAAATACTATCCTAATGTACATTGCAGATGAGATGAAATCTTGGAGGAAAAATGCTCTTCACGTTCTCAGAGACTCCTTGAGTAGGCGTTCTTCTCTTCTAAATCTGTGCCAGACTGGGTGTGCTTACACTGGAAAAGAACATAATTGTAAGAGCAGAGGAAAATGCATTGAGTAACAGTAAATAACCACAGCTTTAAAATCAAATCTTACAGTAGAAAAGGCAGGCAGAAGCATCTGGGTCCTCCCCAGAAAACAAGGGGGAGGGAGAATGACGAAGGGGCGGGAAGGAGGATAAAAGACAGCCCTTGTATGTGTGTGGGCTTTGTTTAACTGTATTACAGTGTTTAAAATAATTACTCCTCTCGTCCTGAAATATCTGATTCAAAAACATACCAGACCTAGCGCATGCAAATTAAAATGTGCAAAAGTTGAAAGAAGCTTCTTCAAAATAATGGAGTTTGATTTGAATTTCTACGAACTTCCCCCCCCCCGCCCTCTCCTCCCTTCAAACAACTGACAGACCCTGCCCTCCACATTTTCCTGGACAGAACCCCAAAGCAATGGCAGCAGCCTTTCCAGGCATATGGAACATATATATATATTGGCTATTTTTGCTTCCAAAAGCAAAACAGTGCCTGACAATGGCAAACAAATGATTACATCAGGTCAAAATCTGATTATAATCTTATAATTATAAAATGTGCTATACACCCCTTTGTTCAAAGAACTCTCTTTGCAAGATAAACAGATTATCAACCCACATGTTTCATGCAGCCTCATAACTCTCGTGATGAGGTTCTGAGCTTAAATATGTTTTGCTGGCTGCACAGAATTTGATGTTACCACCGAGTAACTACCAGCCACCGAGCAATGCAATATTTTTGTGCTGCAGGAGTTCCTCTTTCCTCTCAGCTGTTCCAACACCCAACTGACAGGACAAGGTCTGCAATGCTAAGACTGACTCTCCTAATCAATACTGACCAGCACTGACAGAGCTTGGTGCAAAGTTTAGCCAAAACTGCTCTAACATCAGAAATGCAAAATCAGCTAAAGTCTAATCAAAACAGCCTTTCTTTGCTAAGCAGTCATAGAATCAAACAGTAAAACTGAAGAATTACAGCACGATGGAACTGACCAGCACAGAACAAGACTACATGATCCATCATGCCCCGGTTGGCTCTTTAAGGAGTATAGAGTTATATCCTTTCTTGATAATTTTCTCCCCTTGAAGTATTTTCCAAATAATCTTGTCAAAGCTACAAATTATTCTGCTTTCTTTCAGGCACAGCATTCCAGATTACCACAACTTACTGCACAAGTAGAACATCACCTAATTCCACCTTTGGTTCTTAAATTGATGCCCTCTGGTAACTGACCTTCCTGCCAGAAGAAACAGTTTTGTCCTTTTACTTTAATAAACTCCTCATAATCATAAGCACATCTATTAAACTGTCCTTAATCCGTGGTTGCTTTGCAGTACGGAAGTGTCAGCCTTTCTGTTTAAGTTGTCCTTCCTTCCTTCCACTCCAGTTAAACAATATTACATGTCATTCAAGTTCTTGAAATGTCTCAGTTTTTTTTCCTCTTTCAGTAGCAGAGAGATCCAGGATTCAAAATAACTGAAGATATGCCTTGAGGCTCCTAGTATAGGGCATCAGCCTCCATTAGGACTGCACATACAATCACCAGCATCTGAAATAAATTGTACTATTACCTGATGAATAGCCTTCATGTCATTCTAACACTGTTCCCTTCCCACATTGAGGGGTGTGCTCGCAAATAAGCCTTTAGAATTTCTGTTGTTCTTACTACCGCCAACTGCGTGGTGGTGTTTTGAAATGTTAAGCATCAACTGACTCAAATGCAACACAGATGCCTATATCTAATTGGGACTTATCAAAAATGCTGACATAAAAGCAGAAAAGTTTGCAATACTCAAAAAGTCAGGTAGTGTCAATGGAGAGAAACAATTAATGTTTCAGGTTGATGACCCTCCATCAGGACCAATACCCTTCATCAAGGTTAACTCACTTTCTCTCCACAGATACTGCCTGAACTCGAGTATTTCCTGCAGTATATGCTTTTATTTCAGATGTCCTGCACCTGCAGTATTTTTGATTTTACTGTTTAAAGGATGCTACTTCACTAGAGCAGTCAGTGGCAAAGCAAAAAGATTCACTGCTGACTTTTAAAAAAGCTGTCCACAAGGATCTGGCAACCTCTGTAACAGGAATTTCCCCTTTTCCCAAGACAGATTAAATCTGACTTCAGGTCAAAGGGAGGTCTTGAAGGTGCTGCAATACTGGCAAGCATAAAGGAGTCAATCACATTTATATATGCACCCACTACAAACTCAAAGTTAGTCACTGGATCACTTCACACATCATTTGTATATTCAGGCAACACAATAAAGTTTTGAGGTAGATTATGATGGAAATTATTAAAAATATAAACAAACCTTTAAAAATAAGCTTTCGCTTTTATAAAGTATATGGATTATCTTATCATTTATGGAGCATGTTGATGTTTCACCAGTAGAAAAATACTTTTATTAGTTCAGTCGTAGTTATTTAGCAGTAGCTATTAAGCATTTAAAGGTCAGGTGCACCTCATTCAATAAGTGTAACTTATTCAAGCATTTTCAAAGCAGGCAAGCAGTATTAGAGAAGGACTTTTGTTGTCAAATCATGATTGCAATGGAGGTTACAATCTGAGGGAATCTTTCTACAGCATGAGGAGCACTGAAACCAACCCCAGGACTTCCACATTACACTGTGTGCATACAAACACTCAAATTGCTGTCAGCTTCAGTATGGTAATGATTGCTAACACTTAATAGTTTTGCCATTGTGACCACAGCAAGATCACGATCATTGGCTGCAAATACGATCATTAAAAAAAGGTACATGAACCAGGATGATTCAGTGCACAGGCAAAAAGGTAATAGAGAATACACTTTGACATTTTAGAATATGCTATTTAGTTATACAATAACTTGTCACCACAAGCAAATTTTTACATATCCTGGTGTATTTATATCAGCAGGAAATTGCAATTTTCTGATATAATCAAGGTGGAGAAAATGGAAAACAAATCAGACACTTCAAGTAGGTTTAGTTCTGTTTTTCTAACTTGCTTGGATTGTGGTGCATTCTTAGATTAACAATTTGCTTTGTGGATCTGTTCACTTTTATGTTCCTAAAATTCTCATCAATGCTTGTGTTACCTCTACATTTCACTATTTCTCCTATCTGGTCACTGATCTTCCACAACTATGGGCTCTTCCTGAATTCTGCTGCATTGTACCTTCACACGAGGGCTGGTTCACATATCATTTCGTGTTTGCTGATGTACATGGCTCCCAGTCTGTCAACATTGCAATCTGTAAATCAAGTGTACAAATCCTACACCCCCTCCTCATTATGACCTCTCCATCCCTACCTCTAAGTTTCCTTCTCTTAGTTTACTCACTTTATACAGTGACAAAACTTAGGTCCTAAGCTTTAGAATTCCCTCCCTAAACCTCCACACCTCTCTCTCCTTCTTTAAGATAATCTTTAAAACTTACTTTAAAATTATTGTTTAGGAGAGTGTTCCAGGAAATGGCTGATGAAATTCAACATGAGCAAACGCGAAGTCTAGCACTTTGGGAAAAAAAATACAGGCATGGACTATTTTCTAAAAGGTGAGAAAATTCATAAAGCCAAAGTACAAAGGGTTCTGGGAGTGTTAGTCCAGGATTCTCTAAAGGTTAACTTGCATGGTTGAGTCCGTGGTTAAAAAAGCAAATGTAATGTGTCATTTATCTCAAGAGGGTTGGAATATAAAAGCAGCGATGTGCTACTGAGACTTTATAAAGTTCTACTTAGACCCTATTTAGAAACTGTGTCCAATTTTGGGCCCCACACCTCAGGAGGCACATACTGGCACTGGAGCGTATCCAGTGGAGTTTCATATGGGATGATCCCTGGAATGGTAGGCCTAACATACAATGAATGGCTGAGGATCCTGGGATTGTATTCATTAGAGTTTAGAAGGTTGAGGGGAGTTCTAATAGAAACTTACAAGATAATGCATGGCTTAGAAAGGGTGGACGCTAGGAATTTGTTTCCAATATGCAGGGTGACTAGAACCCATGGGCACAGCCTTAGAATTAGGGGGGGGTCAATTTAGAATGGAAGTGAGGAGACATTTCTTCAGCCAGAGAGCAGTGGGCCTGTGGAATTCATTGCCGCTGAGCGCAGTGGAGGCCGGGACATTAAATGTCTTCAAGGCAGAGATTGACAAATTTTTGATCTCGCAAGGAATTAAGGGCTACAGGGAGAGTGCGGGTAAGTGGAGTTGAAATGCCCATCAGCCATGATTGAATAGCAAAGTGGACTTGATGGGCCAAATGGCCCTACTTCCACTCCTATGTCTTATGGTCTTACTGCTTGACCAAGCTTCAGGTTTTTAATCGTCTGATATTGCGATATGGATGGATGTCAAGTTTTAAGAAGCATCTTGAGACCCTTTGCTATGATAAAGGCAGTGCATTACTGCTGTTGCTCCTAAATCAAAGGAGTCAAAACCAACTCTCTATGTTGCTCTAAAGGCTTTAGTAAGTGGATTTGAAGGCCATTGTAGGGGGCGCTTTTCAAATGAATTAGGAATTCATGACAGAATCTCATGCACTTGGACCACAGATAAGTTCCCCTGCACCACATGCTATCGCATTCAGTTTGAATCAAGTTGATCCACTCTGAAGGTAATTCTCTCGAGAGTATGAGAAGGCAGTCCTCAATCCGCTTGCTTGCCAGGAGATGCTAAATTACATGTTACCGATGTGATGTTGCACTCAGTCTCAATCTACAGATTTTCATCAATTATTTCTCATGGACTGAATGCAAATCTACAACTCAAAAGAAACCAAGGGAGGAGAGCTCTGAAACAGAAATACCTCCTGGACTTTATCTTGTATAAATTTATGCAATTGCTCTGCTAAGCAAATTAATTACTTAATCCAAAAATACTTTATATACAGCGCACAAATTTCTGAACCAGTCTGGGATAAGGTCCACACCAGAATTTGGAATTTATATAGTGAACCATACCATTGGTCCATATTCATACATGGAATTTGTAAACTTAACCCACAGCAGAGTTAGCTTCATTAGATGAGTTGTATTATTGATTTACTGTAACCCTGTTTTATCATCAGACTTTTATCATCCTACTCCTGAGTGTTTCATTTCTGCAAACATTTGGTTTAATTAACAATTAGGATGATAAAACGATAAGTTAGGAAAATTTTTACTCATGAACAAGACTAGCTGAAACTGATGTCCCCCTTTCCTTGGGTTTTCAATTGTTTCCCACAGAACAATTATTAAGACAGGGAAAAACAGCCAGGTTTTTCATTATTGCTCAGCATTTAGTGGTCAATCACGGAAAGGCCAGGCACAGAGAGTGGGAAAGGATCGAACTTAGCCTGAAGCACCCTAAGATTAAATAGCCAGTCACCATCCAACTAAGGTCACAGAAAAACCCATCATTGACTCAAAGCACTGAATCATAGCCAATGCCAGTGACCTGCAGAAGGGGATGAAAGAAACCAAAATGATTTTTAAAAAAAAATACTCCCAGCTCCAGTCCCTGGGCATGTTAATTTGGCCACAGAGGAGATGAAACAAATGTCAGCTGCATATTTCCATTTATTTGTAAGCTGATTTAGCTTCTCAGAAAATGAATGAACTACTCAGAATAAGTGGGTCATTTTAAGACTAAAATGAGTGATATTGAGCTGGCTGCCTTTAAATACCTCTATGATTTTCCTTAATATTGAAGTTAATGGAAAACAGAATTAGAAGGTGCCTAATGAACAGTCAATCTGATAAAACCATTGCCAAAAAGATATCATTGATTCATTACCAAGTTATGATTTCAGTTAGCCGAAAGATACAGTGCATGAGGCGATGAGCTGCAATTCTGACTCTTCAACAACTGTAAAACATAAACCAAGTGGAGACTGATGCATCACCCTTGGGCCTTAAGGCGTAGGTTCAGATTAGAGAAACAACTATCGAACTCACAATTCTCTTAAGTTCTTTTGTCTTGAAATCCAATATCTCTTTGACTAAGCTTTTTTGTCATTTTACTAATTGCTCCTTTTCTAATTGAGTCACATTTTTGATTTGTGAAGCAGCTTGGTTTGTTTTTGTATGTTGAGGAACATATACAAGTGTAAGCTGTTGCTGTATGGTTGATGCCTTGATGTGGCAGAGAAACATGAAAGGAAATGAGTGAAACACATTATTTTTTCCAAAGTTTGCCTCATTCAGTAGGTGAACAACCACATTTATTTTAAGGATTCATTGGCTGACTCCCAGGAGCATGCCTTGGAGCAAGATTTCTGAAATTAATTGAAATGAAGAATGATAAAAACCTAACAAACCCTTAAAGTGAAATTTAAAAACTGAAAACATATATGTGAAGAGAATAAAAACTTGAGTAAAATTATTTAATTTAAAAAATATCAGCTTTATATTGCATGTATATACACATTTAAAGGAAATTGGAGATGAGTATGTGCAGTCGGAATTCGTCATCAGATCATTGGTGTCAGCAGACGTTCTATTATTTTAAAAAGACACAAGTCCCCTTAAGCAAATTTTACAGTTAAACATGCAAAACTCTCAGAGCCTCGATCCAGCTTAGCATCAGGATTTCTGACATAATGCTGCTTACACAAAATAATAGCCAGGTTGTTAAATGACATGTTACTGTTTTTGACATAATTGTTCTGTACCTTGCAATTAAAATTGGCAGAGTTAGTAATTTCCAAATTAAGAATGTAAAAATTGTCAATGATTCATTTTCAAATCACTTTTCATTGTATAAACATAGTCACAAACTATGAAGTTCTTTATTTTTCTCCTGTCCTGAAAATAATTTTTATTTTTGGCAAATCACCAAATGCGTTCACTTATTTTCAAGCTATTTTACCTTCAAACAAATGTGTAAGCTCTGCATGTTGCAGATTTCGCTATTCTATCATGTGCAGTGGAACTCTGCTGGATCATCAGTTTCATCTCACTTAGAATATTGAAGCTTTTTCACAACCCACGCTGATGTAGACTTTACGTACTTAACTACAACTAAGGGACACAGATTAAAAATAATGTGTCTCACACTTGAGACAGAGATGAGAATGAATCTTTCTTCTCAGAAGATTATGAGTCTTTGGAGAAGGGATAATTGAATGCTTTTAAGGCCTAAGTAGATAAATTCTTGACTCACAAGTGAGTCAAAGGTTAACAGGGTAGAAAACAATGTGGAGCTGAAGCTACAATCAGATCAGTTGATAATGTTGAATTCTGGAGCAGAATAGATGGGACAAATGGTCTATTCCTGCTTCTGATTTACATGCATTACGCTGATGTTGAATGTAAAATGGTAGTTAATGAGAACGTGCCTCACTCATCATTGAGTATCAATAACTGGCTGCTTACAACAATTGGCCATTAATACAAGTGTGATTCCTGAGATGGCAGGATTAATGTATGAGGAGAGGTTGAGTCAGTCAGGATCAAATTCTCTGGAGTTCAGAAGAATGAGGGGATCTTATAAAAATCTATAAAATTCTAACAAGACTAGACAGGGTAGATGCAGGAAGGGTGATCCTGATGGCAGGGAATCCAGTACCAGGGGTCACACAGTCTAAGGAGATGCGGTAAACTACTTAGGACTGAGATGAGGAGAATTTTCTACACCCAGAGAGTGGTGAGCATGTGGAACTTGCTTCCACTGAAACAATCAAGGCTAAAATATTGTATGATTTCAAGAAGGATGTGGATATAGCACAGGGCCAAAGGGATCAAAAGACATGGGGAAATGCAGGAACAGGCTATTGAGTTGGATGATCAGCCATGATCATAATGTACAGTGGAGCAGGTTTGAAGGGCTAAATGGCCTACTACTGCCCCTAATTTTTATGTTGAAAGAACTATGATGTACATTTTACCTGCTCCAATTAAATAAAACCATCCAAACTTTATATATTATTGCCGAGAATAGCAGCTAAACAAACTGACACCAAAAGCACATAAATCCACTTTTTTTAAAACACAAAAAGTTGATATTTATTCCTAATACAGTATTTCAGTCCCAAATATAGATATTGTGTCTGACTTCGATTAATTTGGATGCAGGGCATCCGGGGGAAATAAGCATCAGATGTAAAGGACTGTACCTATGGATAGAAAATCCAGCTGATTCCACTGTCACTCAGTTTTTCTTTATGGCATTCAATAATATATGCAATTATAGCGTTCTTTCGCAATACGTCATACAATAACATGGTGCTCTGTGGATCAACATTGACTCATACTTTTTAAGTAAAACAAAACTGACATGATATGTTTGTATGTTTAACAATATGTGAAATTGGAATTTTCTTGAAAACGTTTTCTTCATCTTCCATATTTTCTAGATAGGTTAGGCCTGACAGCACATTTACTTGTCAGTGACCTACTGAATAAAGGAATTGCCCATGTAGCCATAGGTGAGAGCCCCACGCTACCTATATAGTAAAGGCATCAACCAAAAGGGTATTACAGTTTTCAAAGGCTTGGCAATGCTCAGTCCCACACCATCAATGACTGTGCCAAGAACCATTTGGTCAAACAAATTACGTCATTGTTATTAACATTTGTGGCCTTATTCACATGTTCCAGACTCATTCATTATTAGATCCAAGTCTTTACTTTTTCATCATCTCTGATCTGTCCCAGGGCAGCACACTTTAATGGTTCTCAGGATTTTACTTAACTACAATTTAGCAATTGTTGTTGGCTAACAGCTCTAAAATTTCCTCAACCAAAAGGATCTGAAACTGCGCAACCATCTGATTGTTCCTGACTGAATAACTTGCCTTGGATATTGCAGATGTCAGGGCACCACCAAGACCCCTTCAATTTATTAATAATATAGTTTAATCATATAACACTGTTACCTCATTGTTCCACAAGACAAGGAGAGTACAGATGTACACAGGCAAGTAAAACTTGATACTGTACACCACTGGTGGGTCTCAGACCACTTAAACACCATCAGACGGATGACAGATTGAAACTTTATTAATTGAGAAATTAAAACAAAAAGCACTGAGTCCAGGATTCAGGAAATACCCCTCTAAAAGTGTAGCACTTGATGATGGGTAGTTTGAAGACCAGGTTGCAGACAGGAAGTCTAAAATAAAAAGTTATTCTTTTTGGTTATTATCTGATTCCAAGAAGTCTTCCTCAATGCACACAAATACAAAAATATATCCTAGGATTATCCCAACCCTGTAATTCTTCTGCATGCCCACAAATCAGGAAGCACATTCATATTTTCAAAGAAAGGCCACACAGACTGCAACATTACACTATGCACACTGTTATTTTTCCTATCAACCCTGTTTGACTTTCCCATTTCCCTTTCTCTGTCATGCTTTTTTCTCTTTATCTTGTCAATTTGTACAAAGTTTTGTCCCTTGCTCCATCATCTGTCCCCTGCTCTTCTCATGCTCTCACAGGACATAAGTTTTTAATCTGAACCGCTGTAAGAAAAACTGCAAATAACTCCCTTCGCAGTCACGTGCTTTAGAATGTCTTCAGCGGGAGAGTTCAATTGTCCCAAGATTGAATTATGCTACAAAATGCCCACATTAATAACCATCTTTTGAGACCAGTGAACATGCATAAATGATAAAAATTAATGCACATTGCCCCTGTTTTGCTCACCACTGACTCTAATGACAGGAAATCATGAACAGTCTGCCTGTGATTTTCTGATATATGCTGGAGGTTGGGGTGGTGCCTTTCCAGTGAGCCAGACTCAGAACATTAACACATGCATTTCATCTTATCATAATACACACTCTAAAGAGCTTTGTGGCATAAGAGTTAGCATGCTGTTATATTGCAAAACAGAGTTAGCAGTGTGGCTTCAAACAATTCTCAAATCAGAGTTAGCAGTGTGGCTTCTTAACTATTTCCCAACCCTGGCTGGAGACAGGATTTGATAGTGGGGATTCAGCAATGGTAACCACATTGAATGTCGAGGTGTAGTGGTTAAATATTCTCCAATCAGTAGAGTTTGCCCCATTACTCCTATTGATTCCAGTTTTGCAGAATGCATCCTTGACATCAAGGGCTGTCATCTCACCTCT
The DNA here is from genome assembly GCF_020745735.1 of Hemiscyllium ocellatum. Taxonomy (NCBI): domain Eukaryota; kingdom Metazoa; phylum Chordata; class Chondrichthyes; order Orectolobiformes; family Hemiscylliidae; genus Hemiscyllium; species Hemiscyllium ocellatum. Next base: position 40,012,494 of record NC_083432.1, on the reverse strand, counting down.
GACATCTCTATCATCTGTGCAGATAGAAACAAATGCTGAGACAGTATTTTGAGCCCACTATGACTTTGCAGGAACTGATCAAATCATATTGGATTCAAAGTCTTAATTTTATTTCCTTCTCCATCTGTTGTTTAACCTGAGTTTTGAAAAACATTGCTTTAATTTCAGACCCAGCATTTGCAATGTTTTAGTTTGATACCATTTAAAGATATCTTTCTCTCCTCTCTTGGGAGTGCTGGTCCCAGCTGGGCCCACTTCCATGGGGCTTGGTGCCATTGAATACTGCATTGAAGTATCCATTTTTCACATGTGAACTAAGACAGCAAATAAGTTCTTTCAAAGGCTTTTCCAGCAGGGGTCACTGGATAGCAAGCAGGAAGCTTGGCTAATTTTCCTCAACTATAGCAGATCTTGGCCAAAGCAGATTAGTTTCTGCTGAGGTACATTTCGTCAGGTACTGGGCACTCCAGTATTTCATCCAGCTTCAGGGTGAGATATAGTTATATTACATAACCTTAAAGAACACTTCCTGATAATGCTACTAATAATCTGTCATACAAAGCAATATGATGTTTACAGACTATCCATCATGCAAATTTCAAGGAGCTTTCCATCAAAATGTACAACGTATTAGTCTGGTACATTTGATAAAGGAATCCTTGCCAAGCACAGAACTTTTTAAACCACACAGGAATTATCTTTTAAGGGGGCATTGTATTTATTTGCCACATAAAAAGTTCCAAAAACCAACTTACTTCAGTCAAGAAATATTTCAAACCTGACAAGTGCACACCACTTTGACAGAAGGAATTCGGGAGTCGAGACTGCTATTTACAAGCCAAGGCAATGATTAGTTATTTCACATTTAGAGCAAACATAGAACAGCTTTCCTTATGCACAGAGCACAGATTTGGAAAGTTCTAACTTTGTGTTGGAAATGTTTTTTGACATTAAATAGGTAAACATCACAGTCAGACAAATGTGTGTCAACTACTACTGGTCACAGCAGGCACTAGAGTATATCAAAGCAATAAGCTAGAAATGTCCCACAGCGCACAGGAGATGATAAGGGCTCATTTTGAAATAAATATTGCTGCTAAACTGACTGAGGCAGGGGTTCCTAATTACATCCATTACCAGGATGTATGGACACCAAGGGATAGCTACAGGGAACAATACAGTAACACTATCATTCCTCATAGATTTTACATCACAGATTGAGGAATTGTACAGTCCGAGTCTAAAGGGATCTTCAATGTACATATTTCCCTCCTAACAAAAGCTTTCCCTAATGGTGCCACCAGCCAGGAAAAAGAAACATTCTCTTCGTTGGCTAATTTGATTAAATTGAATGTCTTTTCTTTTAAAAGTTAGATCAATGGCATCACTGCTACACAGAAAAAAAAAGTACACTTAAACCAAAATCCCTTAAGGTTACGTCAACATGGCTCTTGTGTGATAGTCTTAATTCATCACTTCAAATTGCTCCCAGCACTTCTACCACCAGGAACAGAGCTACAGTCACCAGTACATCCAGTGTCTGCAAGCATAGCCTAAGCTTCAAAAGGCAGCATTTTATAAATGAATCATTGTTTAGTGTTTTTGTTTAGCTAGCATATGAAGATGTCCATTACACAATTTTAATCATACACATATAATGTATTTTTGTTGTTTGTGACAGCTGACTATTACAGAATTTCTTATACTTCTAACAAAGACAAGTAAACATAAAATCACATACCAGACAAGAGACTATTAGATTTTCTGAACAATCTTATTTTTAAAAAATCAATATCCTCATGTTCCTGTTGATTAAAGGGGTTACGTTTGAACCCTTAATCAAATGTGACCTTCTTGAGTGGAGGAAGAGATTCATCAAACCCATCTGTTAAAACAACAAAGGGAATGAGATGTGACAAGCAGTGCAAAATAATGGAGAAGATAAATGGCACACACTGCCTAGACAAGAGAAAATCCTAAGGACAGACTCCTTTCATAAGTAGCTGTGGGCATGTCCTTCAGAAGCATACTGTAATTTCTAAAATAAATTCTGGATTTTCACTGAAATATTAACAATCCTTGAATGACCTTTAACCCATTGAAGACTGCAGCTGCTTATTTCAACCAAAATCTAATACATTAGGTAGGGCTAAAGAATACTATCTGAAGGTAGTCAGTAGTCTGTCACTGACCGACATGAGGTTGTTGCCTATGTGCATAAACCATTTATGGACCATAATGGCTCCAACAAGGTATGAAAGCTGAGCATTGCTCAGAAGGCTTCCTCAGAGTTCTCCCATAGCAACACATGATCAAAAATGGCTACAACTATTAAAGGCGCCCCCACACTGACCCTCACTCTACTTATAACAGCACCAGAAGAATGCCAGCTCCATTCCTTATTTTATTTAATTGATGGAACTAGATTACTTTGACTGACAAGTTCACAATATTTAATTGAACAATCCGATGTCACATTTCAGCTTAGATTTCTTTTGGAAACAAAAATACCATGTTTTGTTTGTTTCAAGCGCTGCTCTGACAGGGCTCTGATTCAACAGCATGTATGTCTTAGAGTCATAGAGACGTACAGCATGGAAACAGACCCTTCAGTCCAACTCGTCCATGCCGACCAGATATCCTAACCTAATCTAGTCTCATTTCACTCTAACCCCCCCCCCCCCCTAATCATTTACCCATCCAGATGCCTTTTAAATGCTGTAACTGTTCTAGAAGAAAGTGAGGACTGCAGATGCTGGAGATCCGAGCTGAAAATGCGTTGCTGGAAAAGCGCAGCAGGTCAGGCAGCATCCAAAGAGCAGGAGAATCGACGTTTCGGGCATGAGCCTTTCCAGCAACACATTTTCAGGAAATGCTGTAATTGTAACAGCCTCCACCACTTCCTCTGGCAGCTCATTCTATACATGCAACATCCTCTGCATGAAGAAGTTGCCCCTTAGGTCACTTTTAAATTTTTCTCCTCTCACCCTAAACCAATGCCCTCTAGGTCTGGACTCCCCCACCCCAAGGAAAAGACCTTGTCTATTTACGTTATTCATGCCCCTCATGAACTTATGAACTTCTATGAAGTCACCCCTCAGCCCCAGACGCTTCAAGGAAAACAGCCCCAGCCTATTCAGCCTCTCCTTATAGCTCAAATCCTCTAACCCTGGCAACAACCTTGTAAATCTTTTCTAAACCCTTTTAAGTTTCACAACATCTTCTGATAGGAAGGAGACCAAAACTGCATGCAATATTCAAAAAGTGGCCTAAACAATATCATGTACAGTCGCAACATGACCTCCTAACTCCTGTACTCAATACTTTGACCAATAAAGGAAAGCATACCAAACGCCTTCTTCATTATCCTATCTACCTGCGACTCTACTTTCAAGGAATTATAAACCTACACTCCAAGATCTCCTTGTTCAGCAACACTCCCCAGGACCTTACCAGTAAGTGTATAAGTTCTGTTCTGACTTGCTTTTCCAAAATGCAGCACCTTGCATTTATCTAAATTAAACTCCATTTGCCACTCCTCAGCCCATTGGCCCATCTGATCAAGATTCTGTTGTAATCTGAGGTAAACCTCTTCGCTGTCCACTACACCTCTAATTTTGGTGTCATCTGCAAACTTACTATGCCTCCTATATTCACATCCAAATCATTTATATAAATGACGAAAAGCTGTGGACCCAGCATCGATTCTTGAGGCAAAACATCGGTCACAGGCCTCCAGTCTGAAAAGCAACCCTCCATTACCACCCTCTGTCTTCTAACTTTGAGCCAATTCTGTATCAAAATGGCTAGTTCTCCCTGTATTCCATGAGATCTAACCTTGCTAACCAGTCTCCCATGAGAGCCTTGTCGAACACTTTACTGAAGTCCATATAGATCAAATCCACCGCTCTGCCCTCATCAATTCTCTTTGTTACTTCTTCAAAACATGCAAATCAAGTTCATGAGACACGATTTCCCACGCACAAAGCCATGCTAACTATCTCTAATCAGTCCTTGACTTTCCAAATACATGTAAATCCTGTCCCTCAGGATTCCCTCCAACAACATGCTCACCACCGGTGTCAGGCTCACCAGTCTACAGTTTCCTGGCTTTTCCTTACCACCTTTCTTAAATACTTGCACCATGTTAGCCAACCTCCAATCTTCCGGCACCTCACCTATGACTATCGATGATACAAATATCTCAGCAAGGGGCCCCAGCAATCATTTCCCTAGCTTCCCACAGAGTCCTAGGGTTCACCTGATCAGCTTCATCCACTTGTAAGTGTTGCAAGACATCCAGCACCACCTCCTCTGTAATATGGACATTTTTCAAGATGTCACCATTTATTTCCCTACATTCCAAATCTTCCACGTCCTTCTCTACAGTAAGCACTGATGCAAGATACTCGTTTATTATCTCCCCCATTTCCTATCGCTCCACACATAGGCTGCCTTGCTGATCTTTGAGGGGCCCCATTCTATCCCTAGTTACTCGCCTGTCCTTAATGTATTTATAAAATCCCCTTGGATTCTCCTTAACTCTATTTGCCAAAGCTATCTCATGTCCCCTTTTTGATCTTCTGATTTCCCTCTTAAGTACACTTAAAAGCAGCGCCCGAACAGGCACGTCTTGTGCATTATTTGTTTACCAGTTAGTCTACCTACTTTTATTAACCCAGTAAAATTTTCACAATAGTACACACTTTCTGTAATTTCTTTTGTTCTATATATTCCAATGTCCTCATTTATAAGGGAAACTGCCTTATGTTGGTATTACACCCCATCAGTGCCAGTTCTGCACCACTGGATTTACATTTGTAGCTCCTTAGTTTGTACTACAGAATGATTCTGAGCTTTAATTAATGCCACTTCTCTGCTTTCCAGATTGCCTTAAGTTTGATTTGGTTTAATTGTTTTTAATTAAACAGCCAAAATATTACAGAAAAAAACTGCAGATGAAATATATGTTTAAAAGTGTGATTTGAATCCTAAATGTATGCCTTGAGCCAATTAATCCTTTCTTTTCAGAGGAAGACTACAGTTGTGGTGACTTCTAAGGACTGATTTTTGTATCAGAGCAAAATAAAAATTATAATAGAAGCACAGGATGTTCCAAAGTGCTCTTCTGCCAACAAAGGACTTCTGAAGTGCAGTCAATGCAGTAAAATGAACATCCAGCTTGCATACAACCAATTCCCAAAATAATGACGCGATAATGACCTGAAACAAAAACAGAAATTGCTAGAAAAACTCAACAGTTTGAGCAGCGTCTGTGGAGAGAAAGCAGAACTGAAGTAGGGCCACTGGACCCAAAATGTTAAATCTCCTTTCTCTCAATACATACTGCCAGACCTGCTGAGCTTTTCCAACATTGTCTGTTTTGTGTCTGATTTCCAGCATCCACAGTCCTTTGGGGTTTGTTTGTTTAGTGATAATGACCTGTTCTTGTGACGTTGAGTTGGGAACAAACATTTGGAGAAAGTGAGGACTGCAGATGCTGGAGATCAGAGCTGAACAGTGTGACGCTGGAAAAGCACAGCCAATCAGGCAGCATCTGTAGAGCAGGAGAGTTGACGTTTTGGGCATGAGCCTTTCATCAGGAACGATGAAGCTGTTCCTGATGAAAGGCTCATACCCAAAATATTGACCCTCCCACTCCTTGGATGCTGCCTGATCTGCTGTGCTTTTCCAGCACTGCACTTTTCAACTGGGAACAAACTTTGATAAAGATTCTGGGATAAGTCCTCTGTTCTTCTTTTAAATACTGTCCTGGGATCTTTTGCCTTTTTCTGAGGGGACACATGGAGCTTGGGTTTAACATCTCATCCAAGATGCAGGCAACTCTGACAGTACAGCTCTTCCTCAAAATGGCACTTGAGTTTCAATTCTAATGTTTGTGCTCGAGTTCAAATTGGGACTTGAACCCATAACATTTCTTCTTCTGAGGTATGAATGCTACTTGGCTGGCACTCAAAGTATCTTCACAAATGCAATTCTTTGAATCACTTTGATTCGTTTATTTGCTGCTGCTGTCACAATGATGGTTAAACAGGTGCACAATCCTTTATCTGAAATGCTCAGGTCTTCGGAATTCAGAATTTTTCTAATATCAGAATAAGTGACAGTTTGATGGTGAAATTTAAAGAAAAACGTTACAGGAGGAGCAAACTCACTGAGTGAAATGGGCCTTGAGACAGAATGGAGGCCTGCCACACACACCCCCATGTCACATCTGAGTGATACGCACCGAGTGGGTGTCGACTTGAGTTAACTGTTTGCATGCCAAATAACCTTGTTCATGAGAAAAACACTTCACAAAAAAACTTTCAGACTTTGGAGCTTTTCGGATTTTGGAATAAATGGTTATCTATCTGTATTTGTATGAATATGTCTTGCTACAAACATGGTCACCACTTGAGATACAAATACTGCAAACATAATTAATCACAGGAACAGGCTATTTGGCACATGTACTTTCTTCTACTTCTTTACCTAACTGTGTCAACAAATTCTTCTAATCTTTTCAACAAAATCCAGATGCTGGTAAAAGGGACCAAAGGAGGTTTGGAAGACAGGTCACTGGACCGAAAATACCAACTCTGCTTTCTCTCCACAGATGCTGCCAGACCTGCTGATTTTTCCAGCAATTTCTGAGTTTGTTTCTTCTAATCCTTTCTTCCCTGTGTATTTTCAAACTACTGCTTAAAATTGTATCTCTGCTGTCCTTTACTGTGCGACAGTGGGCTATTAATACGTTCTAAGTAGGATATAATTTGAAAACCAATCATATTTTATAACATATTTTATGCTTTATTGCACATTCTTCTGTTTAAGTTTCTGTGCCAGAAACATGTTCAATAAACTGCAAACTAATTTTCTGCCAGGAGGTACAACAAACAAAAACTTGCACTTATACATTATATTTGATACAGTAAAACACTTTATTGCAGCATTACCAAAATCAGATTGAACATCTCGTCACAAAATGAGACATTAGCATAGGAGACCAAAAGCTTAATCCAAGCAGGAGGATTTTAGAAACATCTTAAAAGAGGAAAGGTTGATAAATGGATTTGTTTGGATACAGAACTATTGTCACTGATGATAGTGCAGTGATGAAAAAAGTGCAAAAGATCAGCAGTGAAAATGCTGAGAGTTCAAAGTTGTAGAGGCCTGAGGAGGCTACAGAGATATGGAGGTAGAGTCTGGAGTTATTCATGCTATTTATTTCTGAGATTACAATGGCTGATATCAATGTAATTATCAGGCTTCACATGGCACTGAATCATATGTTGCTGCCCAATTCACTTCCAAAGTACAGATGTTGTGAAACTTGAATGGGTTCAGACAAGATTCACAAGTATGTTTCCAGAGTCAGAGAGGCTGAATAGGCTGGGACTATTTTCCCTGGAGTATCGGAGGCTGAGGGATGACCTTCTAGAAGCTTATTAAATCATGAGGGGCATGGATACTGTAAATAGACAAGGTCTTTTTCTCAGGGGTGGGCAGTCCAAAATTAGACGACATAGGTTTAAGATAAAGATTTAAAAGGGACCCAAGGGAGAATTTTTTCATGCAGCGGGTGGTGCATGCATGGAATGAGCTGCCAGAGGAAATGTTGGAGTTACAACAGTTACAACATTTAAAAGGCATCTGGACGAGTATATGAAAAAGAAGGATTTAGAGGGATTTGGGTCAAATACTGACAAATGGGACTAGATCAGTTTAGGATGTCTGGTCGACAAGGACAAGTTGGACCCTAGGTCTGTTTCCATGCTGTATGATTCTATGATTCCAAATCCCCATAAAAATATTAATTACTTTTATTAGGATGTCAGGTATGTAGAACATACACAGGATGTCAGGGAAACTAATGGGACTACAAACCAGTAAGAACTCTGGACCTGAAAGATTGCATCCTAGGATATTAAAGGAAACACTTATTGAGATTGACAATGTACTAGTGGTGATCTCTGGAAAAGTCCAAGACAATTGGAAAACTACCAATGTAACATCCTTCTTCAAAAGGAGGATAAAGAAAGATGACTATAAGCTGGTTAGCATGACACCACATTGTAAAAATGTTAACAGGCTATTCAAAATGATTTATAATTTAATCAAGCAGATTCAACATGGCAGCATGAAGGAGAAAAATCATGCCTGAAAATTTTATTGGAAATATTTGAAAAGGTAACAAGCAGGGTAGATGGGGGGAACCAGTAGATGTAAAATGATTGGATTTCTAAAGGTATTCAATACAGTTCCACACACAAGGCTAGTTAATAAGAGCCTACAAATATTAGCATAGATAAAGAATTGCTAAAAGACAGAGACAAAAACCCTGCAAGTGCTGGAATCCAAAATAGACAAACAGAAGGTTGGAAGAACACTGCAAGCCAGACAGCATCAGGTCGTGACAAAGTCAATACTTCAGGTATTAACCCTTCTTCAGAATTGAGTGTGTTGGGATAAGGGAGGGCAGTTTTCAAGATGGTAACCTATAACGAGTGACAGCCACGAGGATCAATGTTGTGGCCATAACTATTTACAATATATATTAATGAGTTGAATGAGGGAAATGAATGCACTCTAGCCAAGTCTATGGATAACACAAAAGTAGGTAGGAAGGCAAATTATAAGGATGCCGAGTCTGCAGAGGAATACAGACTAATTAAGTGAGTGGGCAAGAATTTACCAGATGGAACATAATGTGGGAAGATGTATGTTTACGCAATTGATAGGAGGAATACAGAAGGTGAATATTATTTAAACAAAGGAAAGACTACAGAAAGCTGCAGCACAAAGGGATTTGGGAGGCCTCGTGTGTGAATCATAAAATGCTGTACACCCAAGTTCAGTGGATAATAGGGAAGACAATTTATTGGCATTTATTTCAAAGGGAATTGAGATAACAATGTGGAAGATGTTGCTAAAACTATACAAGGCAAGCGTCAGACCACACTGAGAATATCCTAAGTTTTGGCCCTCTAATCTAATGAAATATATACTAGCATTGGAGGTAGTCCAGGGAAGATTTCTGGATAATCCTAGGTAAGGAGGGACTGCCTTGTGAGGATAGTTTGAGTAGGGTGAGTCAGTTCTCGTTGAAATTTAGAAGAATGAGAAATGACATTATTGAAACATATGATTCTTAGGGTTGATGCTGCGAGGTTGTTTCCCTTATGGGAGAGACTAGGGCCAGAGGGTATAATCTCAGAACTATGAGTCATCACTTAAGACAGAGATATGGAGGAATTTCAACTCTCAGAGGATAGCAAACCTGTGGCACACTTTACTTCAGAGGTATATAGAGTGTGTGTTATTAAATATATTCAAGGCAGATTCTTAATAAGTAAAGAAATCAAAGCTTCTGGATGTAGGTTTGCTCACTGAGGTGCAAGATTCATTTCCAGACGTTTCGTCACCCTACTAGATAACATCTTCAGTGGGCCTCAGGAAAAGCACTAATGGTAAATCCTGCTTTCTATTTATATATTTGGGGATCTTTGGGTTGGTGATGTCATTTCCTGTGAAGTTACTTCCTGTTCTTTTTCTCAGGAGGTGGTAGATGGGGTCTAACTCGATGTGTTTGTTGATAGACTTCCGGTTGGAATGTCACGTTCCTAGGAATTCTCGTGCGTGTTTGACAAAGACATCCAGAACCTCAACCCACAAATCTTCTCAAAACTCGCTAAAATCAAAGGTTATGGGGAAAAAATAGGATAGTGGCATTGAGGATCAGCCACTATCCCCCAATTGGTGAAGATGAAGCAATGGGCTAAATGGCCTACTCTGATGCCTATGTCTAATGATTTCATATTGCACAGTATTGCTTGCAAATTATTTTAGGCAAAATTACACCATTCTGATTCCCATTCTGCACCAAGCTATACGTTGGTAGAATTTCTTATTACTTCTGGGCCCTTATCCAAAGTAAATGTTGTGAATAATGTGGCATCATATTGCACCATTTTATTACAAATGGGGGTGGATCGTGATCCCTGCTGCACTGAATTGATACCATAGTGTTTAATTTTATTAAAATCTCTTCCCATGCACCTTAACATGGGCTGACCAGCAAAATTACTAAAAGTTTCTAAAACTAGCCTTTGAAAAAAAATCTGCCAGGTTGAAACATTATGGTTTGGTTTCAAATTTTATATAGTGCAGTATATTAGTTGGTTTAATCCCTGATGATGTAAAGAGTCTATCTACTGAATAAAGGAAAAGCCACAATTCCTGATTAGTCCTAACTTAGTGGGTCTCATCCAATTTGTGCAATACGATTATAATCGGCCATATTGTCTCCAAGTTGAGATAGGGATTCTGATTGTGAGTCTTACTCCTTATGGATCTTAAATGGCTTTTGCTGAGATCGGATGTGTGTGATATCAGATAAGGAATGGTTTGGACTTGTTGTGAAGCCCACGTAACACTTGCTCCCCTCCTCTTCACCCCTGCAGCTCAAAAGCCCACCCAATACTTGACTAACTTGGCCATTGCATTCAGTAATGCCTCACCAGTTGGTGGGGCAAAATACCATCTCCTGGATTAGTGCAAGCTTGTGCCAGTAAAATGTTATGAAAGCAAGGAATGAATCACTTCAAGAAAGGAGAGGAGGACCAGAAAATTGGCATTAACAAAAAGGAATGGCATTAAAAATACAATTTCCCATTATATTGTATGGAAAGAAAATTGGCTAGGAGACTTGGGTTAAATATTAATGTGCCATATATTCTCTTTTAAACTGTGCCTGGGGAAACATTCCCCATAATGGAGGGTTGCTTTTACAAGATATGCAGTGTTAATGAGAGGAGTGCCTAAACCTCTGCCACTTACTCCCTAGTGACAACTTTTATTTTTTATAAAATGTCTTTAACAATTTCATTGCCCATATCTGGTTTGAATGTATCTGTTTTGCGACCACATTTGTTTACTATAATCATAAATGTAGAGAGAATTTCTGATGTATCACATATTTGCAAGCCATTACCCAGTGCATTCAAGAAAAATGTTGGGAGAAAAATAAACTAGGAAAGGCATCAGCAAAAAAAAGCAGATTTGCTTTGCTAAACAACCAAGACTTCTAAATAGTGAAAGCCGGGAACTGACTAATCTTTCACTTACCAACTAAAACTTTTTGTCTTGGTTCAAAGCAAGCAATCTACAGAATGAAATGGCCTCGACAGCAAGTGGAGAATTGCCGATAGTAAATTGGCAGCTCCTTTTATAGGCTGTTCGATATCCATTTTGAAAAGAAAATCAAATGGGATGTCAAATGAGTTGGGTTGCTATTTTCTACAGAAATATGCAACCAGGAATCTCATAGCAGCTAGGAATGCATTATCTATCTACTAATAAATAGCTAGAATAACAGCGAGCCAAGAGTATCTTCTCAAAGATGTCTTTGCTCACAGGAATGGACACTCATTTATATAAGTGGTTCAAACTGAAGGGCTCCTATGTTGACATGATTGAAACTGCAACGATAAATGTGTTATCTGATCAGCACAAAATATTTGCCGAACAATTAAACTTTGTACTTCAGATGTTTGTTCTTGCTTATTCTTTGCAAGTGCTAGGCAACACAAAAGCAACAATAAAATACTAGAAAGTACATCATATGCCATTTTCTTCTCAATGTAATCTAACACCCAGGAACTGTTTCTTCACCCTTTTGATGATCACCCACTTTTACCATTTCCCTTTCCCACAGCTGAAATCAAACCTGACACTACTTTCTGCTTTTGGCTTACGAAGGCTTTCTTTGCTAGCCTCTACCCTCAAAGGGTACATTTTGTTGAAAATAGCACGGTCCATTTCCTCTACTTAGCAAAATTAATATCCTTGAAAAAGTCCACTGGGTCACCATCTCCCAACAAATTTTCCATTATTACATGTAACCAACTGCAGCATTAGTACTAGCCAGTTCGGTTTTAGACTATATCACACCACAATAATGCAGTGGCTCAGTGTAAAGTTTTGTGAAATGATTCAGTTTACTATCCTAACGTGAAAATTGAGTAGTTCAAACACTCTTAAGTTGTGACTCCATAATCAAAAGAAGTAAAACTGTTACAGTTCTTGGCTATTAGAAGAAAGCAAATGCAAATCAGTGTTGGATTTTGACAAAAAAATGAAAACTGAAATCACCATTTACTGAATTTCATTGCAGACTTCACAAGACAAATGCAAATGTTGGAGGATATTTGTTCCACATCAGCTCATCCACCTACAACAGAGACGTTAAAATATATTACTCCTGTTATTTATATGGCACTTTACAAATTATAGCCCACTGCTTTTGCTACTTAGTTCTGCATTCTTTTGACTATATTGACTTCACTATATTCATGCTCCTTGAGACAGGACAATTGCAACATCGTTTATTTTGTAAATCTTTAATTGAAAAACATCATTAGTAAAAAAATCATATATAAAAGCCACACAGATTGCTACTCAAAATATTTTCTGAATAAGCCCTCCTTGAGGTCTACCCTTGTTGTCTGTTAAACATTTCTGGCACAATAATATGTTGGTAACTAGGAAACATTTCATTGTCAGCAATACTTAAATGGTACTGGATGTGATTAAATCTTAATATTTAAATAAGCAGGAGAGAAAGCCTCTATCAAAGACAGACTGGAACATTTGGGGTGGGGGCAAAATCAGTGGAATGGAGCGAGAGAGATAAGGTCCTTTAAAACACAAATATTACATATAAAAAAGACAAAGTGCACAGCATAATGAAAGAGACAGAAATACTCAGAAATTCACAAGACTGGAGTTCATATAACCGCCATTATCTCAATCTGATTCATTCTCAGAAGATTTTCATGTACCATTCTCCCATGGCATTCTGTAACTTAACTTTCTCAAATTAATATGAAGAAGTTTGTGTTTGAATCTCTTTCTTGCCTATATTTCATTACACTTCAACATTTTTAAAAATCATCAGTCAGATTTGGATGGATTATAGGTCTAATATTGGTTTAGTCCTTTAATATAATCAATGCATCACAGATTAACTTGTAATTTTCTTTTCAATTGCTTCCTGAATATAAATACTACTCAAGGAAGTCCTTTCACAGATAATTGATCTTACTTTTGCATATTAAGGCACAGTTGGAGTATTAGACACATAACTGTTTTTATAATGTTCCATTCAGGTCTGTCTATAGACTGGACAAGAGATGCTGCTCTAATGTATTGCAGTCAAAGTACAATTCCAGAAAGCTAGGCATCAATGAGGTTTGAGCACTCAAATGACTTGAGATTTAAAATGTTTTGAATCAAGGTTTCCTCATATTTCATTATGAGACGACACTTTGCATCAGAAAAATGAGAATAACTGAAGTATTAAGGATGTACAAACCTAACCAAAACTTGACATCTCAGTTTCATCCTCATTGTAGGGTCATTCAACATTTAAAAGACTATTAGCTGAAAATGAAAAATGTGCCATTTTCTGCACTTAACAGTTCTGTGATTCACTCATGTTGGCTGAATTGTTGAATTAATGCTTCCACTTACTTTCACTTCAGTTTCAACCTGGTTTCAATTCAAAACAAGAAATCAAATCAAACCCAAGAGATGCTGTACTAAAATTGTACTTCAGTATCCTGTCCAAAGGCAATCTCACCAAAATGCTTCACAAGACACTTTAACTGCCATTGTGTTACAATGTTATAGAAATAATCTGATATTATATCGCAATTTCAATGCCTAAACACAGACTTCCTGTTCTTTTTCATAGGTTAGCATGGTTATTTTTATATCCACCAAGAGAGAGCAAACAGCATCACATTTTTACACCTTAACTGAAGACAGCACTTTTGACAGTGCAGTACATTCTCAAAACTTTACAAACTGAACTGTAAACCTAGACTATTTGTTCAAGTCCACAATACATTGGCTAAGAGCTCAGCAACTGCATTCTCAACTGAGAAATCAATTATTATGTTGTCTGAAAATGCCTCTTTGATATGAACCAAAATTTGGAGTAGCTGCAGCTCATTCATCTATGGTAGACATCATTCTGTCCGATCCTCACCCAATAACCACACAAGCACACTTTCTGGTAAGAATTGCTGAGTGGTGATCCAGAGATAATCCCTGGGACTTGTGAGTTGTGTTATTCCCCAGAAAGCATCAGTTAACTCAGCTTCATTCTCATACACAAATAATCACAAAGATAAGTTCCAAACAGGTACAAAAAGGGTCCTATGTTCAGTTATGCCTGGAATAGCAGACATAATAGCAGTAATTTAGTCTGACCCTTATAGAATAGTCTATTGCTCTCTTTCATTTTGCAGTCAGAGGTTAGAGTATACTTAGTATTTTCCTAAATCTGATTATTCATACTCTAATGCAAACGCATTGACTTGGTGCTTCTAATCAGTACCAGGGGTACGTTTCACTTAGGGTCAATCTGTAGGTACTGCAATATTTTATCTGCTAAATTTGCTTTGTTCAGTACAACCTATCTAAAATTAAAATGCTGCTCACATGCTCACAGTGCCTGGTGTGAACCCTTAACATGTACCACAGCAGTATTGATTGCATGTGACATTGTGCACTTGTTTCACAAGTTCTCTGTGGATGCAGGAAACCAAGATCGTGGCTTTTCTGAGGTGAAAGCAATTCTATAGGCTCATTCTAAACAAATGAATCAGACACTGAGGCTTCTCAACTGTGTATCTGGTAAAACCTTGCAACATTCCTCCATTGACGCAAGTTGGATGCAGTGAGTGAGAGGACTTGTATTCCACATTGATAATGTCTTAACGTTGGGTACTGATTATGTAGACATCATAGAGTGACTCTGAGACCAGAACTCCTCCAAAAAAGTCTATTGCCATCAACTTTCTGTTTTCTGAAGTGTGAACATAATTTGTTATCACTTAGAAAAAGAAAACTGCCATCTGCATTGCCCCAAGATTGTAAACTAAAACCTAAAAACGCAGACAGTATTTATTACACTGAGGTACTTTTAGAAATGTAGGTAATGATTTTAAAGTGCTTTTTGCTGGGGTTATGCAAGGTGTGGGATTGCTCAACCTTTTCATGGGAGGGGATAGCAGTGCACGCATTACTGAGTGAATTTTGTCACAATAGGAACGTCAAGAAAAAGTAATGAGTTAATCATCTTCACGAGACATTACTAAAAATAAAGGTCAAGCTGCAGAGCTAACTAATAAAACCTTATTTTTAGCTTTTTCAGTTAAAAAGTAGATCAAAAGACAGAAAAGGACAAGACCCCCAACTCCTGATGAACAGGGAAGAGGGTCAGAGTTGGGGATTGAGGGTGAGCTAACAAGCTGGGTTTAACACTGAGCTCAGTTTGCCTCTGGTGGGGCATACTATGAGTTCGCTTTGGCAAAATTCACATGAAAGTGGAAGTGGATTTTTTTTTCCCTGTCTGGAATCTTCTCCTTTCCGCGCCTGCTTTGCGCTTCCTCCCTTGGGGCCCGCCCAGGTTAATATTCCTACAGTTCCAGGCTTTTGCTGCAACCACCCCTCCTCCCAAATTACCTTCCTGCCTCTCTACTCACTCCTCTCCACGCTACCAACAGCCTGCCCAATCTTCACCAACAATATCCCCGCCCACACCACACCAATTGCCTAAGCTCCACTACGCCCTTGCAAATTCAAATTTCCCCAACTGTCACTTCCAGTCTCCTGAAGCCAGTATCTTTCTGAAAGACTTCCAGTCCATCGCAGCTCCAGACCTTGAGTGGAGTTAACTCTTACTCATGCACATTAATCATAGCTGAAAATGTATCGGCGCTGCCTCGTGCTCCCACGAGGACGTTGAACAGTTCATCAACTTTATTAACACCTTCCATCCCGACCTGAAATTCACCTGGACTGTCTCAGACTCCTCCTTCCCCTTCCTAGACCTTTCCATCTCTATCTCGGGCGGACGACTCAACACAAACATCTATTATAAACCGACTGACTCCCACAGCTACCTGGACTACACCTCCTCCCACCCTGCCCCCTGCAAAAACGCCATCCCATATTCCCAATTCCTTCGTCTCCGCCGCATCTGCTCCCAGGAGGACCAGTTCCAACACCGCACAGCCCAGATGGCCTCCTTCAAGGACCGCAGATTCCCCCAGACGTGATCGACGATGCCCTCCACCGCACCTCCTCCACTTCCCGCTCCTCCGCCCTTGAGCCCCGCTCCTCCAACCGCCACCAAGACAGAACCCCACTGGTTCTCACCTACCACCCCACCAACCTCCGCATACAACGTATCATCCGCCGTCATTTCCGCCACCTCCAAACAGACCCCGCCACCAAGGATATATTTCCCTCCCCTCCCCTATCAGCGTTCCGCAAGGACCACTCCCTTCGTGACTCCCTCGTCAGATCCACACCCCCCACCAACCCAACCTCCACTCCCGGCACCTTCCCCTGCAACCGCAGGAAATGTAAAACTTCCGCCCACACCTCCACACTCACTTCCCTCCAAGGCCCCAAGGGATCCTTCCATATCCGCCACAAGTTCACCTGTACCTCCACACACATCATCTATTGCATCCGCTGCACCCGATGTGGCCTCCTCTATATTGGTGAGACAGGCCGCTTACTTGCGGAACGCTTCAGAGAACACCTCAGAGACGCCCGGACCAACCAACCCAACCATCCCGTGGCTCAACACTTTAACTCTCCCTCCCACTCCACCCAGGACATGCAGGTCCTTGGACTCCTCCACCGGCAGAACATAACAACACGACGGCTGGAGGAGGAGCGCCTCATCTTCCACCTGGGAACCCTCCAACCACAAGGTATGAACTCAGATTTCTCCAGTTTCCTCATTTCCCCTCCCCCCACCTTGTCTCAGTCAGTTCCCTCAACTCAGCACCGCCCTCCTAACCTGCAATCTTCTTCCTGACCTCTCCGCCCCCACCCCACTCCGGCCTATCACCCTCACCTTGACCTCCTTCCACCTATCCCACCTCCATCGCCCCTCCCCCAAGTCCCTCCTCCCTACCTTTTATCTTAGCCTGCTTGGCTACTCTCTCTCATTCCTGATGAAGGGCTTATGCTCGAAACGTCGAATTCTCTATTCCTGAGATGCTGCCTGGCCTGCTGTGCTTTGACCAGCAACACATTTTCAGCTGTGATCTCCAGCATCTGCAGAGCTCATTTTTTACACATTAATCATAGACTGTTTCTCTCCTACCTTTGATAGATTCACTAGTGAGCCTCTCAGAAGCAAATATGGAGAGAAATGGCACTGATTATAGAAGTAGCCCCTTTCAAAAGCTTCCAGTCACACGTGCCTGTCTTTTGAACAAAGATTTGGTGGGTCACATATGATACTTTCAGCTGCCTACTGAACAAATCTGTGCTTTATCATTACAGATTCTCTCTTTCCACTTGAAGTCGAAAAGCTAATGGAATTTATTGCAAGGTAGTCTTTTAAGCCAAAGAGAGAATAAAGATTATGGAAGTTTATACAGGAATTCCGAAGTATGGAAGATTAGAGAGCTGAATGTATCATACACAGATGAAGTAAGAGGTGTAAACAGAAGAGACCACAGTCGGAGGACTGCAAAGTTGAAGGATCGTCAAGCTTGGAAAACTTAAGAGACAGGTGACTGCAAGGCAGTGAACAGATTTAAATAAGATGATGAAAATTTTAAATAGCATTATATTATGGCCTTTATGACTTCAGGAGCATCCAATTTGCTTCATAAACAATTATGTATGTTTGAAGCACAAGCACTTTTGTAATGCAACAGTCAATTTGTACAAAACAAGATCCCACAAAAAGCAATAAGACAAATGACTTGGTAATTTTTCTAGATGTTTTTCCTCTTCTTTAAATGGTGCCATATGTGTTTTCATGTCCACGAGAGCACAGATGAGAACTTATATTAAAATCCAATCGAAAAGTTTATTTGATAGGGGTGGAAGTGGGGTTTGGTGGCCAATAAAAAAACACCTGTGATTCCCCTCACCATGGTATTTATTACTAATTTGAGCACATTTGTTTAAAGGAACTGATCCACTTGCATTGCAATCTTAATAAAACAGACTCTTGAGATAACACTAGTGGGGCCACAACTGGAATATTGTGTGCAGTTCTGGTCACCACATTGCAGGAAGGACAAGATTGCCCTGGAGAGGGTGCAAAGAAGATTTACTAGAATGCTACCACAGCTGAAGAATTGTAGCAACAAGGAGAGATAGGGGAGGCTGGGGTTGTTTCCTTGGAACAGAAGGCCGAGGGGTGACATGAGTGGGGAATTGTGAGGGGTTGAAATAGAGTCGACAGGAGGAACTTGTTTCCCTTGGCAGAGAATTCAAAAGCCAGGGGTCACAGATTCAAACTAAGTGGCAGGAGGATTAGAAGGAACATGATGAAAGACTTTGACGCAGTGTGTGGTGAGAGTCTGGAATTTGCTGCCTGAGTTGGTGGTGGAAGCAGAGACCCTGAACTCTTTTTAGAAATACCTTGGTCTGCACTTTAAGTGCTGTAAGCTGCAGGGCTATGGACCATGTGTAGCAAAATGTGGCTTGAAAATATATCTGGGTGTCTTTGGGTTGGCACGGACAAGATGGACCGAATGACCTACTTCTGCACTGTATTTCTATGGCTTTATGGTTCTAATTGGGATGCTTTTAAGATTTTAATACCCACTTCATTAAAGTGCAAATGCACAAATATTTCCTCATGGGAAGTTACATTCATAACCTTATTCAAAGATGTGTGTAGCCTTTCACAACTTCCCTGCATAAAACAGTACAGCTCCAATAACCCTTTCCACACTTATAAAATTGGCTCTCAGGTGGGGATCAGCTGATGGTTGCTAAATCCACAATCCACAGTCTGTTCAATCCAGCTACGGTAAGCAAAAATAAAGCTATCAAAATGGCTTTATTGCATACCATGCTTCATTTATTCTGCTTCCGAGGCTTCATCCCTTCCTGCAATTGCTTCTTGCCTCTTTATTGCTGGTTACGTACAGAAGTATATTGTCTATATGATTTTTCCTTTCTTGCGTCTGGAGTGTGTCATCCATCTGATAAGACATCTCGGCAAGGCATACCCTCCAGCCACTTCACTCGATCACAGAATATTGCAAATCCAGCCTTGTTTATTAAAGACTTCCAAATGTGCTTTCTTTATGCTGCCCTCCATCACTGTCAGCTTTCAGATACCACAACATAATGAAACTCCTCAGCCTGCAGCCTAGAGCCCTGCTTACACGCAAAGGTTTAATTTGGGATTGAAGCTGGATTAACCTCTTTCTGTCCAAAATTTCATTCAAAATACATTTTACTTAGAAACTCATCTGCAGACTATTTTCCTGCCTTCAATGTACAGTGTTCATCGGCCCAGTTTAGTTAACACATTGTAACTTCCCACCACAAAACTATGGTCAAAAAGCTCTGCCTGGGGAAAACCTGAATACAAAATGTCAGCTGAAGCAATAATCTAATTTTAGAGTTCTTGTTAAAGGGCATTCGTGTTTTCCAAACAGCTAAACACTGTGGATTCTCTCTCATTCTGGATTCTAAAAGACAAAATTAAGAGCAGATTCAGTGGCAAGTAAGTCTACATTCCAGCCATCGCAGGTGTTCCTAATTGGTGGCTGAAAACAAAAACGTATTAAAATTTATGTTCGCACTTTAAAATCTCCTTTTATCACTTACTGTCACTTAGCAATCTAAGTCTGAGAAACTCTTATTGTAAGATAACCAAATGCATTTAATGCCATTGTTGCAGCTCGGGGTTGAGGGGTGGTTTGGGGGTGACGGGGGGAGGGGGGAATTGTGTTCAATCAAAATCCCACAATCTCAAAATGAACACATTACTTTTTGCTATCTCCAAATACTGAAAGTATTTTTTAAAGAAAGGTAGATGGATATGTGAAATATCAGAGAGTTGAAGGCTATGCTGAATTGGCACAAAAAGATGAATTTGGACCTGGGGCAGATCTTGCTGAAATGGCAGGGCAGACTTGAATGGCCAAACAGCCTACGCCCACTCCTATTTCTAATGCTCTTTCGTATATACCATCAGTCTCCTTTACAACAACAGTACAACTTCAACTGGAACTCTCAGAACTCAACAGCAGTTGCCTCTTTGGCTGTCAGCTCCTTCATATTATGTACTGTGGGGTCAAAAAGGAGGGACTTTGTGTCTGTTGTTAACAATAAGCCATCCATGCGCAAGCACCTTAATGCTAAACCTTCACACAGTGATTACTGTTCAGATAACATTCAACAAACTGGCACAACATTTGGGAACTTTCTCTTATGAACACTGAAGATTCATGGTCAGGTAGCTTAGATTTTCCGCTTCTTGCCAAAGAGAACATATTTCTAGCTTTTATTTTCATCAGGCATGTGCTCCAAGATTTAATCTTCTTGGATAAACACCAGATTCCTTCCACTATTATTGACAATTGGAAAGCACCATCTATCATGCATTCCATTATTCTCTTAAGCAGATGCCTGAGGTAAAACCAGTAGGTGGGAGGGCGCCCATTGTCCAGACAATCTTGACATTTAACTTATTAAAAAAGAAAAATTGATTTTATAAATCTTTGAAAATATCCATATATAAATCATCATTATATTGACTGACACACATTAAGTAAAATCACAGTGTGGCTCCAAAAGCAAGCTGAGCTCCATGAAGCTCCAAAATGCCTGAAGAAAATATGGTTTCTCTGGATGGATGTGACCTTAACTATTGGTACAATCACTCTATAACAACAGCAATGAGAAGCCAAGCAGCAGCCTGACATATCATTATTCCTAGTTAGTTAAAACTGAGAAAAAATGCTTAAATGAAGCAACAGAAAATTGCCTAATTTCTTCCTTCTTCCAATAATCTCTTCTTTCCACAGTAAGCTAAAGTGGCCTATGGATTGAAATAATCAAAACACTGGAAAAACTCACCAGGTTGACGGCATTGGTGGAGAGAAACAAAATTAATATTTTGATTCCTACATGACTACTCTGTAGATCTGAAAATCGGTAATGGGCATTACATGACTGAAAATGTAGGGAGAGGACTGAAAGATTGCTCTGACTGAAATCACCTAAATCAGTGCAAATGATCTGAACCTGGGACTTTCTTGTTTATTTTGTTTAATAATGCATCATAGGATGGATTTTGTTTTCAGCCTTAATTTTCTTTGATCATTGTCAGTCCATAACGACTCTTGGAAATTTCTTAACTGACCAATTTTTATTTGTCAGGTAAATTCAATTGGGCGACACGGTGGCACATTGGTTAGCACTACTACCTCACAGCGCCAGAGACCCGGGTTCAATTCCCGCCTCAGACAACTGTCTCTGTGGAGTTTGCACGTTCTCCCTGTGTCTGCGTGGGTTTCCTCTGGGTGCTCTGGTTTCCTCCCACAGTCCATAAATGTGCAGGTTAGGTGAATTGGCCACGCTAAATTGCCCGCAGTGTTAGGTGAAGGGATAAATGTAGGGGAATGGGTATGGGTGGGTTGCTCTTCGGAGGGTTGGTGTGGACTTGTTGGACCAAAGGCCTGTTTCCACACTGTAAGTAATCTAATCTAATTTTATAAAAGTTCAGCTAGGCTTCATGAAGATCTCAAAAATCCTTTTAACATATTAAAATCATATGACTGACCCTACCAACTCTGGGTTAGGCAAAGGAAAATCACATGGGTTCCCTCCCCAATTGCAGTGACAACTTCTAAATGTCCAGTAAAGATTTGGGTAGTATCAGTTGTTAAAACATCTGCGGTTAAACAGCTTCTAACACCCATCATCATAACACACTAAGAATAATACGTAGTTCGAAAAAAGCTTCCTTACGTGAAATGTTTCAAACTCTTTTTGGCTATCAGTGCTAGAAACTGATAGGCAATATCTTGCTGTGAAATGCTATTTCAGCAAGAAGCTATACCTTCAAAACAGATGGAGGATGGCAACAATGACTATGAATAAAGTTTTTCAAATGATCTGATAGCTCCAATTGTGATATTTTATGTCATCCCTTTACATAAGGACGGAACCCAGTAGAGAGGGGATGAAAAAAATTAAATTCAGTTACAAAAACATTCCTTCAATGAAAGATCACAAAGAAGGGTTTCCATTCTCAAAACATAAGCCACATGCATTCGAAGAAGGCTTCAAATTCTATCCTGATTCATTGTCATGTCTTGTTCAGTGTGTGAATAAAATCTAACTGGTCTGTTAATTCCATTGAATCAAGGATTAGTCTTAAACCTTAACCAATTTTTCAAATCTCAACTTAGCTTTAAACTCCACAGATCTTGATCAGGACTCTGCAAATATGCATTCTCATCAATCTATTATATATAGATATATAGGAAAATCGCTGTCACTTTTTCACTTTTAAACTGGATTCCCTCCTCCATTTAGCTAGGCTGAAAAAAAAACTAGGATAGACAGGCAGAAGTAATTCTTTTCCTTTAGAAAAAGGGATTTAAGAAAGATGCAGAAAAAAAATTATAGGACAATATATTAATTAGAAAATATATCTCAAATTAATAACTTTCTAAAATATCAACTGATATACAAAACCAAATTTAAGAACCTAATTCAGTCTGCAGGCCAAAAGGAAACACTGAGCGCTAATGTGGACACTTGACACTTATGTCATGATGGAAATACACGGCCACACAGGACCTGTTCATTGCATTTAAGTAAGCTAGATGAGGAGATCATAAGACCAACATAAAATGAATTCCCACAGCCAACATTTCTCTGCAGAGACAAAAAAATTCCAATGCTGGAATCCAAGGTGGACCAGCAGGAGGCTGGAAGAACACAGCCAGCCAGGCAACATCAGGAGGTGGAGAAGTCAACGTTTTGGAGAAGGGTTACACCTGAAACATTGACTTTTCCACTTCTTGACAGTGCATCTCTCTGCAGACTGTCAACAGGGCCAGAAGTAAAAAGCCAACATTAAAACTACATGTCTGCAAGTTTAAAGGTTTTTCAGGTGAGTTAAGTTTATAAATCCAGAGCAAATGTGATATATTTGGGTGACTAATGCAGGTGTATTTGTATACTAGTCTAACACTACCATGCATTCACTCTGGAACAATATTCATATTATGAATAGGCTCAACCTTTCAGCTTTATGTTTACAAGCAGGTTATCTCCAAATAAAACAAAATTTCACTTAATGGAAGTTCTTTCTCAGTCTTGTATTTCCCTGTTAATTATTTTACTGACTGAGCAGTGCATTTTGCTATAACAATATAAAGTCATAAAGTCATAAAGTCATAGAGTCATAGAGATGTACAGCATGGAAAAAGACCCTTCGGTCCAATCCGTCCATGCCGACCAGATATCCCAACCCAATCTAATCCCATCTGCCAGCACCCGGCCTAAATCCCTCCAAACCCTTCCTATTCATATACCCATCCAAATGCCTCTTAAATGTTGCAATTGTACCAGCCTCCACCACATCCTCTGACAGCTCATTCCATACATGTACCACCCTCTGTGTGAAAAAGTTGCCCCTTAGGTCTCTTTTTTATGTTTCCCCTCTCACCCTAAACCTATGCCCTCTAGTTCTGGACTCCCAAACCCTAGGGAAAAGACTTTGTCTATTTGTCCTATCCATGCCCCTCAATTTTGTAAACCTCTATAAGGTCACCTCCCAGCCTCTGACATTCCAGAGAAAACAGCCCCAGCCTGTTCAGCCACTCCCTGTAGCTCAGATCCTCCAACCCTGGCAACATCCTTGTAAATCTTTTCTGAACCCTTTCAACTTTCACAACTTCTTTCTGATAGGAAGGAGACCAGAATTGCATGCAATATTCTAACACTGGCCTAACCAATGTCCTGTACAGCCACAACATGACCTCCCAACTCCTGTACTCAACACTCTGACCAATACAGGAAAGCATACCAAACGCCTTCTTCACTATCCTATCTACCTGCGACTCCACTTTCAAGGAGCTATGAACCTGCACTCCAAGGTCTCTTTGTTCAGCAACACTCCCTCGGACCTTACCATTAAGTGTATAAGTCCTGATAAGATTTGCTTTCCCAAAATGCAGCACCTCACATTTATCTGAATTAAACTCCATCTGCTACTTCTCAGCCCATTGGTCCATCTGGTCCAGATCCTGTTGTAATCTGAGGTAACCCTCTTCACTGTCCACTACACCTCCAATTTTGGTGTCATCTGCAAACTTACTAATTGTACCTCTTATGCTTGCTTCCAAATCATTTATGTAAATGACAAAAAGTAAAGGGCCCAGCACTGATCCTTGTGGCATTCCACTGGTCACAGGCTTCTAGTTTGAAAAACAACACTCCACCACCACCCTCTGTCTTCTACCTTTGAGCCAGTTCTGTATCCAAATGGCTAGTTCTCCCCGTATTCCATGAGATCTAACATTGCTAATCAGTCTCCCATGTGGAACCTTGTCAAACGCCTTACAGAAATCCATACAGATCACATCTACTGCTATGCCCTCATCAATCTTCTTTGTTACTTCATCAAAAAACTCAATCAAGTTTGTGAGACATGATTTCCCACACACAAAGCCATGTTGACTATCCCTAATCTGTCCTTGCCTTTCCAAATACATGTACATCCTGTCCCTCAGGATTCCCTCCAACAACTTGCCCACCACTGAGGTCAGGCTCATTGGTCTATAGTTGCCTGGCTTGTCTTTACCGCCCTTCTTAAACAGTGGCACCACGATTGCCAATCTCCAGTCTTCCGGCACCTCACCTGTGACAATCAATGATACAAATATCTCAGCAAGAGGCCCAGCAATCATTTCTCTAGCTTCCCAGTGTTCTCGGGTACACCTGATCAGGTCCTGGGGATTTATCCACCTTTAACCGTTTCAAGACATCCAGCACTACCTCCTCTGTAATCTGGACATTTTGCAAGATGTCAGCATCTATTTCCCTACAGTCTATATCTTCCTACAGTCTATATCTTCCATGTCCTTTTCCATAGTAAACACTGATGCAAAATATTCATTTAGTATCTCCCCCATTTTCTGTGGCTCCACACAAAGGCCGCCTTGCTGATCTTTGAGGAGCCCCATTCTCTCTCTAGTTACCCTTTTGTCCTTAATATATTTGTAAAAACCCTTTGGATTCTCCTTTATTCTATTTGCCAAAGCTATCTCATGTCCCCGTTTTGCCCTCCTGATTTCCCTCTTAAATATATTCCTACTTTCTTTATACTCTAAGGATTAACTCGATCTATCCTGTCTATACCTGACATATGCTTCCTTCTTTTTCTTAACCAAACCCTCAATTTCTTTAGTCATCCAGCATTCCCTATACCTACCAGCCTTTCCTTTCACCCTGACAGGAAGATACTTTCTCTGGATTCTTGTTATCTCATTCCTGAAGGCTTCCCATTTTCCAGCCGTCCCTTTACCTGCAAACATCTGCTTCCAATCAGCTTTTGAAAGTTCTTGCCTAATACCGTCAAAATTGGCCTTTCTCCAATTTAGAACTTCAACTTTTAGATCTGGTCTATGCTTTTCCATCACTATTTTAATACTAATAGAATTATGGTCACTGGCCCCAAAGTGCTCCCCCACTGACACCTCAGTCACCTGCCCTGCCTTATTTCCCAAGAATAGGTCAAGTTTTGCACCTTCTCTAGCAGGTACATCCACATACTGAATCAGAAAATTGTCTTGTACACACTTAAGAAATTCCTCTCCATCTAAACCTTTAACACTATGGCAGTCCCAGTTGATGTTTGGAAAGTTAAAATCCCCTACCATAACTACCTTATTATTCTTACAGAGAGCTGAGATCTCCTTACAAGTTTGTTTCTCAATTTCCCTCTGACTATTAGGGAGTCTATAGTACAATCCCAATAAGGTGATCATCCCTTTCTTATTTCTCAGTTTCACCCAAATAACTTCCCTGGATGTATTTCCGGGAATATCCTCCCTTAGCACAGCTGTAATGCTATCCCTTATCAAAAATGCCACTCCCCCTCCTCTTTTGCCTCCCTTTCTATCCTTCCTGTAGCATTTGTATCCTGGAACATTCAGCTGCCAGTCTTGCCCATCCCTGAGCCATGTTTCCGTAATTGTTATGATATCCTAATCCCATTTTCCTAACCATGCCCTGAGTTCATCTGTCTTCCCTGTTCGGCCCCTTGCATTGAAATAATGCCCCCGCCCAACCTTACTAGTTTAAATCCTCCCAAGCAGGTCTAGCAAATCTCCCTGCCAGTATATAAGCCCCCTTCCAATTTAGGTGCAATTCGTCCTTCTTGCACAGGTCACTTCTACCCCAAAAGAGATTCCAAAATGTGAATCCTTCTCCCATACACCAGCTCGTCAGCCATGCATTCATCTGCTCTATCCTCCTATTCCTGCCCTCACTAGCTCGTAACACTGGGAATAATCCAGATATTACTACCCTTGAGGACCTCCTTTTTAAAATTCTACCTAACTCTCTGTCATCTCCCTTCAGAGTCTCAACCTTTTCCCTTCCAATGTCGTTGGTTCCAATGTGGACAATGATCTCCTGCTGGTCCCTCTCCCCTGTGAGAACATTCTGCACCCTCTCTGAGGCATCCTTGATCCTGGCACCAGGGACACAACACACCATTCTGCTTTTTATCTGCTGGTCACAGAAACGTCTGTCTATACCTCGGACTACAGAATCCCCTAACACTATTGATCTCTTGGAAGCCGACATACCCCACGTTGCATTAGAGCCAGTCTCAATACCAGGAACTTGGCTGTTTGTGCTACGTTCCCCGGAGAATCCATCACCCCCTACATTTTCCAAAACAGCATATCTGTTTGAAATGGGTATATCCACAAAAGACTCCTGCACTAGCTGCCTACCTCTCTTACCCTCCTTGGAGTTAACCCATTTATGTGACTGTATCTGAGACTTTCCCCCCTTTCTATAACTGCCATCCATCACATACTGTAGCTGTTGCAAATTCCTCATCGCTTCTATTTGTCTCTCCAACCGATCCACTCAATCTGATAAGATTTGCATCCAACAGCATTTATGACAGATATAATCCGCAGTAACCCTTCAACTCTCTTTAAACTCCCACATCTGACAAGAAGTACATATCACTGCAAAGGCCATTTTTGCTCCTTCACAATCTACAGATCCAGAAAATAACGCCATCTTATTCCTCTACAAACACTGCCCCAGGTTAAATTAATAGCTAGGCTTATATTTTGAGTTTAATCAAGAGACCTATCTCCAAAAACATTTAATTAAGAAAGAATCCACTGTACCCAATACTGCGGCCTTTCTATTGGACAGACTTAAAACAACAGTTAAGTTATCTGATTCTGTGCTGTGAACTTCGCCCAACAGTTCCTCCAAGATTAGTTGTGAATTTCACTGTTTGTTAATTTTCCCAGATGCACTCCGATGTCCAGCGATACACGAATTCAAACAGCAAAGGCGTAACTGTGCAGGTTTACTCTCTCTCTCTCTCTCTCTCCTGCACTGTCCTCACCATGTGCTTCCTTTGTCTGTCCTTCTCCCTTTTACACTGCTGCTGTTTTGACTTTTCTTCCCCAAAGTTCCAAAACAATGCAACAGCATATAAAACAGTAATTGCTGCTCCTGGAATTCGAGGAAATCACCTCCAACACCTAACCGTCCTCCATCTTGGATTACCCAGGATCCAATCCCAAATAATTCCAAACTAAAATAAAACCTAAGACAGTTCCTGCTATAGGATAGTTTCCATTTCATCATTAATAATATGCTAATTCTGGTACACTAGATGAGACACTTTCATCTATTGAACTTGGGCTCAGACTTGAATATCAGCCTTTCTGATGGGGTGGAGGTTTCCAATATATGTGGGCTTTATGGACACACTTTGCAAACATTTTTAATTTAGTTCTCCACAACCTGGTCATAGAAGATAATTTGGTATGCACTGGCAAATAATATGTGGTGTTCCTTTGAGACATTTGGAACAAATTTGTAAGTGTTTCATTGGTCCAATTGAAATGCTATCATGAGATTGGAATGATATCACATTGCCCAACTAAATGAAAGTCCACTTTGCATCCAGGAATGCTGTACCCAAGCAGGGAGCATTTAATGCTGAGCCAATACTGAAAATGGAAAGTCTCTCGTTCTCCAACACTAACATCCCTCACCTTGATTAGTGCAAAGGCCACATAAAAAACTAATTAAAATTACACATGCTCGGTACTACACCATATGGAAGCACTTTCATCTTCAGCCAAGGCTTCCTTTTGAAAGAAATGCATCAGCATAACAGTTCAAAAGACAATTTGAAACCAAACTTCCACACCTGTTCTACATTATAAATGATCTGTTTTACAGCTATCTGGATTGTCTAGATATATATGTCTCCTGTCTCTCATGTGACATAATAAACTAGCGTGAGTATACAAGAAGTTTCCTTGATTTATAAGTGCACCCATCTTTTACACCTGCAATACTGACCAAAGGAGAATATATTCCCTGTGCATTGCATACATATTTTTGCTGAGATATACATTTTGAAAAAGACAACAGGCAGCTGGAAGTGAACTGGAGAGAACAATCTACAAGGTGCTCTGAAGTCATCTGATGGATTACTGACAGGTAATTCATTTAGAGATATCTACTGTCCTCAATTTCATTTTCCTAAAGTTCCTATTAACGCCTTCTTCATTAGGCGGTGGCTGAACAGTGACATGTCTCTCACCATTAAAACTGTAATAGGATAGTGACAAGAGCATTTGGTATGCTTTCCTTTATTGGTCAGAGTATTGAGTACAGGAGTTGGGAGGTCATGTTGCGGCTGTACAGGACATTGGTTAGGCCACTGTTGGAACATTGCATGCAATTCTGGTCTCCTTCCGATCGAAAGATGTTGTGAAAGTTGAAAGGGTTCAGAAAAGATTTACAAGGATGTTGCCAGGATTGGAGGATCTGAGCTACAGGGAGAGGGTGAACAGGCTGGGGCTGTTTTCTCTGGAATGTCAGAGGCTGGGAGGTGACTTTATAGAGGTTTACAAAATTATGAGGGGTACGGATGAGATAAATAGGCAAAGTCTTTTCCCTGGGGTCGGGGAGTCCAGAACTAGAGAGCATAGGTTTAGGGTGAGAGGGGAAACATAAAAAAGAGACCTAAGGGGCAACTTTTTCACACAGAGGGTGGTACATGTATGGAATGAGCTGTCAGAGGATGTGGTGGAGGCTGTACAATTGCAACATTTAAGAGGCATTTGGATGGGTATATGAATAGGAAGGGTTTGGAGGGATATGGGCCGGGTGCTGGCAGATGGGACTAGATTGGGTTGGGATATCTGGTTGGCATGGATGGGTTGGACCGAAGGTCTGTTTCCATGCTGTACATTTCTATGACTCTATATTGGAGGCACAAAGAGGATTTTATGTTAATTCCCCCAGGAAATATTTTTTAAGTAGTGCAAAGGAGGAAAGTGGCAGCTAAATTGTGCACAGTAGTCCCACAAACAGTAATGAAATAAATGAGCAGACAGTCCGTTTTAGTGAGGTGGCCCTGCTACATCTTGATAATAGTCAGTTCTTCTATAACGTGATGATTGCATTGGTGTGCAACAATGCGTTATAGAAAAATCTCACTTTAGGAAGTGTTTAAAGTGATGGCAATGTAATAGCTTTACAGCCAATGTATGTTTTAGAAGTTTGCTCTTTAGAAACAGCATCCCCAATTCGTCAATCGTGTTACAGCAAATTTGCATTGACGAAACACACATTACAACAGAA
This sequence comes from Hemiscyllium ocellatum, assembly GCF_020745735.1. NCBI lineage: Eukaryota > Metazoa > Chordata > Chondrichthyes > Orectolobiformes > Hemiscylliidae > Hemiscyllium > Hemiscyllium ocellatum. The sequence continues at coordinate 39,982,761 of NC_083432.1, read as the reverse complement.
CGGCCTGTATAATTTTGTTAGTGACTCTGGAGACAGCAATGCTACAACAGTAGCACATTTTGCTGAGAATGTTTGTCACACCGGATTTAAGTGCTCAGTTTGAAAACACAACGCAGCAACTACGTTTTCTAACCATATGCCTGTACAAACCTCCCCAATGATTAGGAAGGGCTCAATACCGAGAAGCTAAAATTATAATGTGCAGTAGAAATGACCCACAGTATACGTAGGGATGATCCCAATGCAATGAGGATCAACTTCTTGAAGATACACCCTTAAGTGAATCAAATTCAGTCCCCAGGTATCTTGTTCCAGAAATACTGATAAGGGGTGCCTGCAGCAAGTCTTTTGCTCACTTTCAAATCTGTAACCAGTGGACAAAAAAAGGCACATAAGAACTGAAAAGAGAGGGTATTTAGCAAAATAAGACATCTTAATAATTATCACATATTTACAACTTTACACCCCACATTTATAAACAACTTTGAAATTTTCACAACACACCAACACCCTTCTTTAAAGGGTAATTTTGCAAGAGGCTGGATGAATGCAGTCGGGACACTGAACATGTAAATATTCCCTTTTAGATTTATATTATCTTGAATATTACACTCTCAACATAAGAGTCAACATGAACAACAGCTGAAACATGTTTCTATACAAACAACTTTAAACTCCACTGCCTGCATTCAGAAACATAATTAATTCAGGGAGGACTAGAATAACATGCCAACTGATGCATAAGGAGGATATTAAAATAAGCTTGTTGTAACTGCTTGTAAATTTCCTCCCCTTCTTCAGAAGTGCTGATTCTTGCTGCGACATATTACCAGAGGCACCAATGTGCTCCAGTATCTCTCTCAAATGACAACATTTCATACATAATAAGATCAGGGTTCAATAGTACAGCAACACTTACTAACTGGGCTTGTGCTAGTTCTAGACACTAAGGCAAGAGGGTCCACCTCTGTCTAATTCTCACACTGTTCAGCAATCAGCAGTGAGAATCCTGACAAATTTCTGTTCCTTCACCAGTGAGCTGAGGCCACTTTCAACACTGACCTGGTTGAGCATAAATCCAAGCTTCTGAAGACAACAAAAGAACGCAGAAAAATCTGATTAAGTTGTTCAGCAAAACAAGTCCATTACTACATATATTAGACTGGAGCTTTGGGCTCCTCCCAAGCAAGCACTGGGTTTAGGCTGACTCACTGTCATGACACAGTCATGCTCACCATCCAATTGACAATTGGGAAGTGTTGTCAGCCTTAATGTCAACACCCACAATTTACATAAACAAAGCTGCTCAACTGCAGAAAACTCAGTGAACACTTACATGCACAAGCTATTCACTGTCACTTTCAAATTTGAGACATTTTATATCTAGCCAAGAAATTCAAAGTGCATCATAAATTATAAAGTGTGGAATTAAAGGATATCACATAAATAAGTTTTCATTCTTCTTCCTTCAAGTCCATGGGGCATAGACTGATCATAGCTAGCATGCAGCTAGTTTCAAAACTATCCATGAGCATAGATTCACACTATTCATGAACATATACAGAAGAATCATCATCAAATTCCAACAGGCCTCACTCCCCTGCCAAACCCACCCACTACTCTAAGGACATGCTGCAATGAAAAAGCCATCATTTTCTTAACAGATCTTCAAAAGTACATCAACCACCCCTCCACCTCCAACGTAACAGTCTTCTTTGTCACTGATTGAAACCATCCATTCAGCTTGCTCTGCCAACATTCTGAATTGCTACACATAACAACCTCAGCAAACCTACCACCACTATCCTTACCACTCAAGATTGCTTCCTCTCCTATTTCTGATCCCTTGTCTCTCTCTAATTTCCCTTCTTTGCACTACCCAAACTCATATTGCCTACCTCTTCTTCCCTTCATCACTTTCGCACTTCTCTCTTCTGTTCAGCTGCTTGTTGACAGTGTAAATGGTTCTCACTCCTCATACAGCACTGTATCCTTTCAATTCCTGCCTCAGGCGACTGACTGTGTGGAGATTGCACATTCTCCCCATGTCTGCGTGGGTTTCCTCCGGGTGCTCCAGATTCCTCTAACAGTCCAAAGATGTGCAGGTTAGGTGAATTGGCCATGCTAAATTGCCCGTAGTGTTAGGCGAAGGGATAAATGTAGGGGATTGGGTGTGAGTGGGTTGCGCTTTGGCGGATCGGTGTGGGTTTGTTGAGCCGAAGGGCCTGTTTAGTAAACTACACTGTAAGTAATCTAATCTAATCTATTCTAAAACCACTGTCCAATACAATATAGCTGAGCTTTCAGTGCATATAACATGCTTCGAATCAACTGTTGTTCCAAACTTGACGCATCTTTGGCCTCTTCCAGTTTTCACTACCACAACGCTTAAAAATGTGTTGCTGGAAAAGTGCAGCAGGTCAGGCAGCATCAAAGGTGCAGGAGAATTGACATTTCGGGCATAAGCCTTACTTCAGGAATGAGGAGGGTGTGCCAAGCAGGCTAAGATAAAAGGTAGGGAGGAGGGACTTGGGGAAGGGCATTGGGAATACGATAGGTGGCAGGAAGTTAAGGTGAGAGTGATAGGCTGGAGAGGAGGTAGGGGCAGAGAGGTCGGGGAGAAGATTGCAGGTCAAGAAGGTGGTGCTGAGTCTGAGGGTTGGGACTGAGAAAAGGTGGGGGGGGGAAATGAGAAAGCTGGAGAAATCTGTATTCATCCCTTGTGGTTGGAGGATTCCTAGGTGGAAGATGAGGCGCTCTTCCTCCAGGCGTCGTGTTGCTATGGTCTGGTGATGGAGGAGTCCAAGGTCCTGCATGTCCTTGGCGGAGTGGAAGGGGGAGTTAAAGTGTTCAGCCACGGGGCGGTTGGGTTGGTTGGTGCGGGTGTCCCAGAGGTGTTCTCTGAAACGTTCCGCAAGTAGATGGCCTGTCTCCTCAATGTATAGGAGGCCACATTGGGTGCAGCGGATGCAGTAAATGATGTGTGTGGAGGTGCAGGTGAATTTGAGACGGATATGGAAGGATCCCTTGGGGCCTTGGAGGGAAGTGAGGGGGGCGATGTGGGCACAAGTTTTGCATTTCTTGTGGTTGCACGGGAAGGTGCCGGGAGTGGAGGTTGGGTTGGTGGGGTTGTGGATCTGACGAGGGAGTCGCGGAGGGAGTGGTCTTTCCGGAATGCTGATAGGGGTGGGGAGGAAATATAACCTTAGTGGTGGGGTCTGTTTGGAGGTGGCGGAAATGACAAATGATGATACGATGTATCTGGAGGTTGGTGGGGTGGTAGGTGAGAATCAGTGGGGTTTTGTCCTGGTGGTGACCGGAGGGGCAGGGTTCAAGGGCGGAGGAGCGGGAAGTGGAGGAGATGCGGTGGAGAGCATCGACAACCACGTCTGAGGGGAAATTGCGGTCTTTAAAGGAGGATGTGGCCGATGTGGCCTCCTATACATTGGGGAGACAGGCCACCTATTTGCGCAACGTTTCAGAGAACACCTCTGGGACACTCGCACCAACCAACCCAACCGCCCCGTGGCTGAACACTTTAACTCCCCCTCCCACTCTGCCACGGACATGCAGGTCCTTGGCTTCCTCCATCGCCAGACCATGGCAACATGACGCCTGGAGGAAGAGCGCCTCATCTTCCGACTAGGAATCCTCCAACCACAAGGGATGAATGCAGATTTCTCCAGCTTTCTCATTTCCCCTCCCCCACTTTTTCTCAGTCCCAACCCTCAGACTCAGCACCGCCTTCTTGACCTGCAATCTTCTTCCTGGCCTCTCCGCCCCCACCCCCTCTCCGGCCTATCACCCTCACCTTAACCTCCTTCCACCTATCGTATTCCCAATGTCCCTCCCCCAAGTCCCTTCTCCCTACCTTTTATCTTAGCCTGCTTGGCACACCCTCCTCATTCCTGAAAAAGGGCTTATGCCCGAAACGTCGATTCTCCTGCTTCTTTGATGCTGCCTGACCTGCTGTGCTTTTCCAGCAACACATTTTTAAGCTCTGATCTCCAGCATCTGCAGTCCTCACTTTCTCTACTACCACAATGCTCACTAGTCTTTTAGAAATTTAGCTCAATCTGCTGCCTTTGTGCTTTCCTGCATTAAGTTTTATTGTTTCCTTATTTCACAGCGCCATAAGATTAAAATCTAAAATTTAAAACTACATTTCATCTTTCCACATCGTGCTCTGTAAATCTCTTTCCATCCTACATGTCCACCTCTCAATCTATCTATTCTTTGTACTCTGGCCTTTTGTACAACCCCACCAACTCCTTATTTTGCCTAGTGGCATCCAACCTACCAACGATCTTGATCTGAAGTTCTGGAATTCCCACTATAAATTCCTCTGCCACTGCGTGCGCACCTCCTTTACAATGTTTACAATATTTATTGAAATACATCTCTGGTTAATGGACGAGTATGGTTCTTCAACTCTTTGGTTCAGGATCCATTGTTTTGATTACGCCTCTGCAAAGCATTTTGGGACAAATGTTCCACTAAAGGCACTAAAGCAATTATGCAATTAGAAGTTGTGCTTATCATGCAACCTCTAAATGAACTTGAGGATTTACTGATATATAATACTATTCAATTCCAGAAGTATAATGTGAAAATGTTGGAAATACAATTTATACTGAATGCAACAAGAAAGACAGCACATCGATTTAAGCATACAGAAACTTTTTATTAAAGTAAAATATATCAACTTTGGCAGGAGTTGAATGGCCTCCTACTGTGCTCGAAATTTTATACTTTGGAAGCTGTTAACTCTGGCAGTAATCATGGATTTAAATAAATGACAGAAGCAACAGTGGTATTAAGGGAACTATTTTTACGCAGTGAAAATAGGTTCTGGGATATACTACCTGACAATGTGGTGGGATAGATTCAATGTGGTTTTCAAATGAGAATTAGATCCAAAGAGAAAAAAAAACTGCAGAGTTATAAGAAAAGACAGGGAAAAGGAACTAACTGACTCACGCTTACAGAGGTCTGGTCGCTAGACAGGCCAATGGCCTCCTTCTGTACTACAATTATTCTATGAAACTATTATTTTCAAAAGTCAACAACATGCGAGCAGAAATAGCAAAAGACACTGGTTTAGAAAGATTTAAATCCAAGTGAAGTGAGACATCTTTCAGAAGACGGCAGATGATAAATCCAGACAGAAAATCTTAATCAGGTGGCAGAAATGCATAGTACAAAAGTCAGCAGGAGTTATGCTTATCAAGCACAAAAATATTAAAATAGCTGAATCTTGCATCTGTTGCATAAGTCAGCAGCTATCTGGAATGCACTACTGGTTGCTATAAAGCTTTAGAGCTGAGGTCACTACACAAATCGTTCAAAACCTTCTGTTGTGATCCGAGGTAATTACAACACCTCTTTCATTTTATTATCCAAAACCAATTTCCATTTTATTTCAGGCTGCAATATATTATTGCCTAACATGCAATAGCAAAAAGCACTTAACTGAATAATTAGATGTACATCTATCATCATGTTGGTACTTCTCTTTTATGACAGGTCACACAGTCAACCTTGGGCATGGTCCATTGTAAATTAAACACTGACTTAATTGAGGTATTATTCATAACATTTATTTTAATATCGATAGTAAATACACAGATAAAATGCTGGGACACAAAGAACTAAATGCCAGAAGCTTGTTTTTATATAGCACTTTTAGTATTATGAAAAGTCCCAAGGCACTTCACAGGAGGATTATAAAACAAAACTCTTAAACAGAACTACATAAGGAAATTTTAAATCAGATGATCAAAAGCCTGGTCAAAGACATAGATTTTACAGAGTACATTAAATGAGAAAAGAGAAGTAATGGGGCAGAGGGGTTTAGGAAAAGAATTGGAGAACTTTGGTCCTTAGCAGCTAAAGGCATGGCCACTAATCAAAAATGTTCACCTACAACACTTGGAAAGAAGCTTGCAAAATTCTGTCAAATAATGTGAAACAGGTGTTGGAGGATAGATGTTAAATACATTCCTCTAATCACTGCAGTCTATAGTCTAAGTGTGCTAAAGAAAGCAAACTGTCATTTAGACCTTCATCAATGCTACTTTGAAACAATCATCAATAAGTGGCAAGAAAAATATACCATTATTATTTCATTGTCCAGCTTCTTAATGCACAAATATTTCACCGGCACAGTTCCATTTTTAAAAAAACAATTATCCAATCTAGTCTCCTGTTCTTCAAAAGGTGCTAGCTATGAATTCTGGCAGACTTCCAGTCTCTTTCCCCAGTAAACATTCTTCGCACGTGATCCTAGTCTTTGAAGATCAACAAGTTCATCGACTGCAAATTAACAAGAATGACAATCCAGCATATGCACACTTTCCAGCAATAGCACTGTTGCCTCAAAGGTCAGAGGTTCAAATCACATCAAGAGGATTAATGACAAAACCCAAGCTGACACTCCAACATAGCACCAGCACTGAGAATTATATAACATGTTAGAATGAAGCCCATCTGCCACCTTGGACGTGTGTTAAAGTTTGAAGGGGCCCTCTTCCTCATAGCCTGTCCAGTACGTATCTGCAATGTCCCTAACAAAAATGATCAGTGTCTTATCACATTGCTGTTTGCAAGAGCTTGCTATATGCAAATAGACTACCACATTCCCTATACTGTAACAGGAGTTCATTACAAAAGTACTTAATCACTGTAACATCTTTAGACATCATAGTGTTGTGAAAGACACAATATAAATCCAATTTTTCTTCTCTAAGTACTTATTAACAAACAGGAATGGATCCCCTAGATGGCTTCCCCCGCATTGAGTTGTTAAGATCCATTGGCGCGACAGCATTGTTGCTCTGACTGAGATGCACTTGCAAGTTGAAGAATGAATTTGAGACCTGGGATCTAAGTGTCTGGCCTCATGCCACACCAAGGAATTCATTTATCCTCAAGCAAAAATCAGGCATTCAGGAAGTTAGAATGCCTTTAGATCCTTCCCCACACCAATGCTGCAGACCTCACATGAATTGTCATTTTAACTTGCCCCGTTGGGTAGGCCTGCAGCATGCCCACTGGGAGGCAGTACAGTTCTGCTTTGAATATGAAGGTCACGCTCTGGTGACATCATCAGGCTAGAATTGCGATTTTACCATGATACTTGCTCACTCCACAAAGATTCTGATAAGAAAACCTTGGGGTCTTTTCTGTCCCAGGAATCATTTCCATGATTGTGAAGCTCTCCATGCTACAACTACAATCTCATCACCAGAAACCATTCCTTCAAGTCAACATGGCAGCTTTCCTCTGCCAGAAACACACTCTTAAAAGTCGGTCAAATGGGGCTACCCATCACAATCAGACTGGAAATTGATGGTGTCTATGCTGAAGAGGTCTGCAAAATGAAAGCTCCAATGTCTCATGCTGCAGAGGGCCAGACACTTTCTCATCTACCTTAGCTCCTGTATTTACAGCTCTCAACAGGAATTGAGAACTTTCACAGCTCTGTTGACATTGACAGCTCTGAAAGATTCTGATGAAGTTCAGTACAAATAATGACTGCCATGATAAGGTGTGAACTGTAAATGCTGTAGATGCCACAACAAGGTGTTTGGAAACAACCTGGGTTGAACGTTATTCTGCAGATTTGCTTGGCCCTACTTATGTTGCTTATTAAAGTAATATAAAAGTGATATTAAAACCCACAGTTCTGTATGTCAAAAGTATACCAGAACATATTTTTTAAATTCATTCATGGGACATGGGTGTCACTGGCTGGCCAGCATTTATTGAACTAAATTGTTTACAAAGCTACTTCAGAGAGCAGCTTAGAGTCAACCACATTGCTGTGGTTCTGGAGTCACATGTATGCCAGGCCAGGTCAGGATGACAGACTTCCTTTGCTGAAGGACATTAGTGAACCCAACAGGTTTCTTCCGACAATCGATAATGGTTTCATGTCATAAGTAGATTAACTCCAGATTTTTTTAAAAATTGAATTTAAATTCCGCCATTTGAATCCGGGTCCCCAGAGCATTAATTGATTTTCTGGGTTAACAGTCTGGCGATTTTGGCCTAAATGTACAATGGAAGATCTTCACTGGATTCATCTCAAATTAGTCTCCAGGAAAAAGAGAGCTTTTGTTCTGAATTTCTGGAAGATTTTGACCTAAACTAGAAGCTAGCAGCCAAGCTTGATAATCTCAGAGTGGAAGTGTCAGCTTGACTTTATTGATGTAACAAACAGTGGCTGCAACTCCATATGGTTTCTGTGATTAATTGAGACTTGGGAAGTGTGTTACTGCCTGACATTCCAAGCTACTTTAGCGTGTGGTAACCTGTAATTGGAAGCTGGCGAGTAGGTAGCTGCTCTGTCCGACCTTCACTCATTTGTTTCATGGGGTGCTGTCATTTATGTCTGGGAGCATGATGAAGTACAACATGGTAATTACCCCCAAAACAATAGGGTCAGAAGTGCTTGGAGAAGCAGGGAGCTGTGACAGAGTGAAAAATGTCAGGTATCCGTTACTGTCAGCCTCCAAAAAGACGCCATTCATCACCACTATTAGGCATCAAACAGGAACTAGCGATGTGTAAATTTAATTAGACAGACAAAAGTCACAGGAAGCCAGGGAGAGGTACTTACAACACAGCAAATGATGGTAACGTGGGATTGTTGAGGGCAAAATATTTTTGTAATTCAAAAGAAGTCAACAGTTTTAAAGATTTCCCTTTAATAGCTCCCTCAAATTTTGCACTGATTGGGCCAGCTTGGCATCGTACCTTTAAATGTTCAGTTGTCAACATACATAAGTCATTTGGCTGCTTCCCAAATGTAATCCATTATCAGCCTAGTTGAGAAGCATTTTGCAATCTGAAGTCTTAAACACCAGTTTAAGATGCTGTGATCCTTTTATTCACTTCATTCACATAATATGACACAGCTTAAATAAAATGAGTTTTCTTGCTTATACTCAATACTCTTTATGACTGTATTGAATGCTAACATGCAACTAATTGAAATGTGCTCAATGGCATCTGCCATTGAAATAGGAGTAGGAAAAAGAGAATAAAATTCTGGTCCTTTTTATCAATTTGTCTCACATATCCTCCTTTTCTTAGAATCCCTCAAAAATAACTAGTATTTCTAGCACTTTTAATACCAGAAAACATGCACGCAAAAACTGACACTGAAACATGGTGGTCAGACAGGTGACTGAAGTCTGGTCAAAAGGGGTTTGAAAAGAGGGTGTTAAAGGACAAAAGGCGAGACATAGGGAGGAAATACCAAAGTTTATGGCTAAAGGTTCAGTTGTCAGTGGGAAGCAAAGGGAGTGTGCACAGGAGCTCAGAATCTGAAGAAAGCATAAATCTTTCAATGATATTGGAAGGGATAGGCAATAGAGGGACTTGAATACAAAGACAAAAACTTTAAATTTGGGAGGTGGTGGACCATAAGCAATGTTTGTCAGCAAATATTAGTGATAGTTAAAAGAAGCTTAGTTCTGGTTAGAATGTAGACAGCATAATACCTTATGTCTCTTCAGAAATTCTCTCATTGTCTTTTGAACCCAATTGTGGAGAAACTGTTGAAAGCATCGATCAAACATTTGTGGCACAGATTACAAATATTTTTATTCCCACAAATTAGGATCTTTAGAATGACAAATTGCAACTTAAATGTGAACCAAAATTTTTTTTTAAGATTGGTCCTTTAGTTCATGGTACTAACTCCAAACAGTATGCATCATGAGAAAGGCTCTTTCACCATTGTTCATCTTTGTGTTTTTTCTCTTTCATTCGCAGGATGAGGGTATTTATTGCCATCCCTAATTGTCCAATTAAGATTCAACCACATTGCTGTGGTTCTGAAGTCACATTTATACCAGACAAGGTAAGGATCGCAGTTTCCTTTCCTAAAGTACATCAGTGAACTAGATGTGTTTTTCTGACAACTGACAATGATTCCATGGCCATCATTAGATTCTTCATTCCAGATTTTTTTTTACTGAAATCAAACTGCATCATATGCCATGGCAGGATTTGAACCTCAGGCCCCACAACATTACCTGAGTCTTTGGATTCACAGTCCAGGGATAATGCCACTAGGCAATTGCCTCTCTTTAAATTCATTATTGGAGTGCCACCTTCAGTAAATGCCAACAATGCTTCATCTGTTTCCTTCAGTTGTACAAATGGAAGGTCGAGTTAGGTTCTTAGCGGGAAAGCTGCAGTTGGTCCTTCATCACTGATACAGCCCCGTTCAAACACAGACTTTGATTTGTAATCAAATGAATGACAAAAATCATTCCAGACTTCCTATCCTACCCTCAAACCTTTTTATTTCCTCCAACTCATCTTTGCAGACAAATTACAGTACAAGTACAGAAGTGGACATAAGTCGATGGTGTTACTTCAAACTAAATGGAGAAGCCCATACAATTTCTCAGGAAAATATATTTACATAGAATTTTGTAACAATTAGTAATTAAGTAGGAGTTTAAGTAGTAATCCATAATTTTGGTAATTTCAGCAGAGAGAATAAATTATTTGAAATGGAAGCACAGACATTTAACTATCTTATAATAAGCAACCCATATGATGACGCAAACTATTGGAACATTTCAGCCACCTGCCTTCAGGCAGATATTAAGAACTATCAAACAATTCACAATCTATTAAATAAACAAAACCAATTTTTACATCTGAACTTTAATAAATTGTCACTGGTGTTCAAGCAAATAAGAACTTACAGTTCACACACCTTTTGTCCCTTTAGTATGTGACGCAGAAGCATTGTCTTCAGCAAATTGAGGAATCCACGGCCTTCAGCAACGCTCTTTGACAGGTCATTACACTTAGTGTAAGTGCCCTCTAGTGGACCGACTGTACATCATTTAATTTCTTCTCATTATCCTTCACAGGGTGTGGGTGTCATTGGTAAGGCCAGAATCTGCTACTCATCCCTAATTGCCCTTGAGCTGAGCGGCTTCCCTGGCCATGCTGGAGGCCAGACAAGAGTCAATCACATTGCTGGGGGTCTGGAGTCACATGTATGTCAGATTTTCTTTGCCTGCAAGTCGTAAGTGAACCAGGTGGGCTTTTATAACAATCAATGATAGATTCACGGTCACCACTGCTAAGACTAATCTTCAATTCCAGATTTAAGAACTGAGTTCAAATTCCACCAGCCACCATGCTAGGATTTGAGAACATTTCCCCAAAGCATTCACTTGGGCTTCTGGAATTACTAGCCCCATAACATTACCATTATTCTACCATCTTGCCTATTCCTGAGATGCTGCCTGGCCTGCTGTGCTTTGACCAGCAACACATTTTCAGCTGTGATCTCCAGCATCTGCAGACCTCATTTTTTACTCTCAAATTTTACTAAAATTTACTGTTCAAGTGGAAATATTTCAAAGATTATTTCATAGATTTACTTCGTATTCCATAAAACAAATGTAATGTTCAAATTTGGTCAGAAAATCAGTGGCATGGGGTCAGTTAACCTAATCTTGCATTAATAAGGTATCTTTCTCAGCCACTGGACATCCCAAAAGCTTTACAAATGAGTATTTTTGAAGTGTAGTTATTGTTCCAATAAAGCAATCGTGGCACAATTGGTGTAGCGAGTTCCCACAAACATCAAACATTAATCACCAATAACCTACTTTTCTGATAAGGGAATAAATATTGGTCCAGAGAATAAGAATACCTCCCTTACTCTTCTTCAAAGTCATGCCTTTGGATCTTTTATATTCATCTGAGAGGAGAGATGAGACTTCATTTCAAAATTTCCTCTGAAAGCTAAGATGACTGACCGTGCTCTCTCAGTACCACAATGGAGTGTCATTTTTCATTTTTAAGCTGATATCCTGGAATGGGATTTGAACCTACAGCTTTCTGATTCAGAGGTGTAAGTTTTGGCAACTTGGCTACGGTAGTGACACTTCTAACTTCTAACTTCAAATCACAACCAAAACTAGGGCAGACTAAGAAAAATGTATTGATATTCTGAATTGCAGAGACTTCAATTAACCACTGAACTGTAGGATGATATAAGGAGGCTTCAAGGGAATTCGGACATGCTAAGTAGGCAAGAATGTGACAAGTAGAATATAATGTAAAGAAGTGTGAAGTAATCCATTTTGGTAGACAAAAACAGGGAGACAAAGTATTTGTTAAATGATAAAAGGTTAGGAATATTAATGTCCAACGGGCGTCCTTGTTCATGAGTCACTAAAAGCTAAGATGCAGGTGCAGCAAGCAATAGAAAGGCAAACTGTGTGCTAACCTTCCTCGCAAGGGTATTTGAATGTAGGAGTAAACTTTCTCTTGCCACAATGTACAGTGTTGGTGAGTTTGCATCTTGGAGTAATGTGTGCAGTTTTGGTTTCCTTTTCTAAAGAATGCAAATCTGATAGGAGGAGTGCCACAAAGATTCATTATTCTAATCTCTGGGATAGGGATATTGTCTTATGAGGAAGGAAAGAAGAAATTAGTTTATATTCTCTCAAGAGTTTCAAAGAATGAGAGGTAATTAATTAAAACCTATAAATTCTTACAAGGCAAAGCAGGGTGATGGGAACAGGTTGGTGAGTCTTGTACCAAGGACATATTCTCAAAATAAAGGACAGGTCATTTCAAGCCAAAATGAAAAGAACTCTCCTCACTCAGAGAGTAGCAAATCTCAGCAATTCTCCATCCGAGAGAGCTGTAGAAGCATGTTCAATACAATATTTCTGGATATTAATGATATCAAGGGATAAGGGGATAGTGGGAAATGTTTGGTGTGGAAGTAGAAGATAAAACATCATCCATTTGAATGGTGAAGTTCAAAAGTCTGAATTGCCTCCTCCTGTTCCTAACACACATGCTGTAATGCAATCAAGTGATTTCAAAGAAATATGTTTTATAAAGTTTGTCAAGCCACATTGTCTTAAAACATTTTGAATTACAATTTATGTGTAGAGACAACTGTTATATAAGCAAAACGATACAAATACAGCCAGTGCTCTTCTGATGTAATTGATAATGGTCTCTAAACCACTTGATTGTACTACTGTGTTGCAACTCACTAAGATCTATCTGTAGACTCTTCTGTATGCTACACAAACAGCTCCACTGTACAAACCTCCCTCACTAAATGGCTGCATTCGCAATATACTGTTTATTTGAAATGACCAATTATATTTCACAATAGTTGATGTTGGGACATGGAACTAAAAAACACTGAAAAGGCTAAGTCCATTCACTCCATAGTATTATGGTTTCTAACTAAGCTCATCGAAAATTTCTGCACAAATAATATAAACAAGATGCAACTTATGAAAAAGCAAAATAATGAACTTTATTCAGCTACTGTTGCTCTGGAATGAATAACATACCAGCGTTTCATAAAACTATGCCCTTAAACTTGAATTCTAGAATCTGCTCACTACACAGCTTTCTTAAAGATGCTCAGTGAGTTGGTAGAAGTCTACTGAAACATCTTACTATTTATCACTTCGAGAAAAAAAACGACTGTGACTATCCAAACTTGGAAGTCTGATTCTACTTGTGAACAGTTTTCCATTTGCATTTATTGCTGCCCATCCTGAGACAAAGATGAAGTTCTAGAGGGTTCTACAAGTTGATTTGGTCCAAACTAGAGCCAAAATATGTTGTTCATTACAGATTTCATCCATTCTCATTGTTAAAACCCTTAGGGTATGACTCTTCCTAGGTCTGAAATCTCAGAATTTGCTTGCTACATCTCTTGTGACGTGCTCCTTAAAACCTATCCCTTTGGTTAAGTTTTCATTGATCAGGTTGGTTAGGTGATTCCATTTAACAGCCTGCCAGCTGCTGCTAAAATGCAAAACTACTTTTCAGGACTGAAAATTGAAAGCACTTACAGAACCGTGTCCAGCAAGACCAGGGAGGTGGGGGAGAAATGAAAATACAACATTAATTTGCATTGGCAGCAGTGTGAACCCTCCCTGTTTTCTATTTGTACTAACGATCAGCTATTTCACACGGCAAGTCTTAAATGTGCATAAGATGCATTCATTCTTGTTCAGACTGGTCCTGTTTGATATTACCAATAATATTGTACACAAAGTACCCTTGAGGTTAATGATATCATATGAACCATTCACTGTTTTACTGCCATGTAATTATTATTCTTAACATATTTTGTTACATTTACCTATGACGTGTACAAATGCATATGATTAGAATCAGTACTTCTTTCATTGCAAATTTAGGTAGCTCAGTGTGAGAAATGACTGTTTATGGACTGTTTATGGCATCAGTGCATGCAAATTTAGTATGCCATTGTTAATTTTCTAGCAGAATTAATCCTTACAGTGAGCAAATGGACAAAGGGTCTTATATGACCAAGTTAAGCACTGAGATGCTAACAAAACAGCAAATTTCTTTGCTATTAACCAACACTGCAGCTATTTAATTTTTGTAAATGAGCTCCGAATAAGAAAAATAAAGTTTGAAAAGGAATGAGAGATCAAACAGCCCATTCACTACACACCTGCCAATAACCACAGAGAGAGTTCCTGTGGACTTGTTCAAGAGCTGAGTTCTTTGTTCTCCACCACCATTTCCTTTGCAGGAGCTGATGTCTCCTTGGCCTCACAGAAGAGGCTGAATAGGCTGGGGCTGTTTCCCCTGGAGCGTCAGAGGCTGAGTGGTGACCTTATACAGGTTTATAACATCATGAGGGGCATGGATATGTTAAACTTTCCACAGTTGTTGGAGGGGTGGGGCGGATCCAGAACTACAGGGCATAGGTATAGGTCGAGGGGGGAAAGATTTAAAAGGGACCTCAGCCATGCCAATGGGTGGTCTGGCTATGATACCCCACTTAATGGACGGATCCCCTTTTCCCTTCCGTTGGTCCCTGGAGGGCTTCTTATATTTAGGTATTTTTATCACGCCAGTATTTGATCAGCTGTATAGGGCTAATTTTGTACAATTAATGGAAAGGATAAGGCAGGACCTCCAGCGATGGAGAGACTTTCCGATTTCCTGGCTAGGGAGAATAGCATTAATTAAAATGAATGTTCTGCCCCGTCTCTTATATCCTATGAGAATGCTCCCGCTGATGCTGCCAAGGCTAGCCCTACGTAAATTATATGGCTGGTTGGGCTCCTTTATTTGGAACCATAGACGGCCCCTTATTAAGCTGAAGAAGCTACAGCTTCCACAGGCAAGGGGAGGACTGGGCTTCCCAGACTTCAGGAAATATCAGTTAAGCTCCCTACTAAGTTACATAGCTGATTGGGTTTCATCTGATCCACAATCAATTTGCTGGATATCGAAGCCTCCCAAGTAAAATACCCACTTATTAACCTTTTATTTTCAGATAAGAGGAAAATCATTACAGACCACTGTAAAAATCCCATAATATTAAACACAATTAAGGCCTGGAATATAATGCGGCAAAATGAGGGTAACTCACATAAAACATCCCCCCATGCACCAATAGTAGGCGCATGGGGATTCCAACCGGGGATTGCAGATGCCACCTTTAAACTCTGGAGATCCAGGGGCATCTCATGCTTAGGGGACCTATTTAAAGATGGGATCCTGATATCCTTTGAGCAGCTGCGTCTGAAATTCGGAATACCTAATGGGGATCTCTTTCGATACTTCCAAGTTCGAGATTATATACAGAGGAAGACTACATTAATAGATAGTCTTTATAAATCAGACAGAGAACGTGACGTCTTACGACCAGCGGGGGCATCCTCCGTTAGTACTATATACCATTTGCTCCATGATGGAGTCTCAGGAGACATGGATGACCTGCTTAAAACATGGGAGCAGGACTTGGGGCTAGAAATCTCTGAGGATATGTGGAATGACATTTGGGAAAATGCTAGAAGAATTGCTATCTGTAACAGAACTCAGGCTATCCAACTAAAGATACTTCATAGGGCCCATATAGCTCCGGCTCGACTGGCAAAATTTAGGGCAGGAGCATCTCCAATGTGTCCTAAATGCAAAATAGAGGTGGGTACTCTTGTACATTGTCTGTGGACTTGTCAGAAAATCCGCAGATACTGGACTAAAGTGGCAAATACCCTGACAGAAATTTTAGGAACGGAAATTAGGGTGGACCCTGTATCTCTCCTTTTGGGCTTTTCGAACCTCTCATCTCTGGATATGCATGGGAAGAGACTATTTTCTATTCTCTCTTTCTGTGCAAGGAAAAATATTTTGGTGAACTGGGTGGCTGAGGGCCCCCCTGGACTTTCAAATTGGCACAGATTAATTATGGAATATATCCCCCTTGACTTCCTCACAAATATGGTGCACCGAAAGACTGAATTATTTTATAAAATATGGCAGCCCTTTTTGAATTATATAAATGCAGATATTTCGGCTATCCTAACAAGGGCTTTTATTTAGTGAAGATTTCAGACCGGGCTGCTCCGGGGCCCCTTGGGAGAGGAATCCTGCGCGAATACGGGTTTTATTATATTTGATGTTTATACATTCCGAGCATGTAAGAGACTTAGGTATACACTCTGGTTAGTTATAGGTTAGATTAGCAGAAAGTTGAGTTTTTTTTTCTATCTTTTTTTCGTTTCTTTTTTTTCTTTTTTTGTTTTCTTTCTCTTTTCTTTGTTAAATTATGACTATTGTATATATGATTTAATTGTACATCAATGTTTGTATTTGAGAGTTTTGTTTATTTTTGTAAATTTGCAAAAATGTTAAATTTCAATAAAAATATCTACAAAAAAAAAGGGACCTCAGCGGCAACTTTTTCACGCAGAGATTGGTGTGTGGACTGAGCTGCCAGCGGAAGCGGTGTAGGTTGATACAATTACAACATTTAAAAGGCATCTGGATGGGTACATGAGTAGGAAGGGTTTAGAAGGATATGGGCCAAGTGCTGGCAAATGGGACTAGATTAGTTTAGGATATCTGGTCTGCATGGACGTGTTGGATCAAAGGGTTTGTTTCCATGCTGTACATCTCTGTGACTCTAAGTGAGAAGTTTTGTACTGGTCCTCCTGCAGGGCGAAAACAGACCCCAAGTGGGAATGAGGAATAAAGACAAAATCATGGTCTGCAACACTCCTTCCCCCACTCAGCCAAAAGGAAGAGTCATTAGTTTTATTTTCCTTCATAAATAAGATCCCTTACCAAAATGATGGAAGCATTATAAAATTGTGTGTTACAGGAAAGGGAGAAGCCATCCATTTCAACTGGACAAGGCAAAGTGCACCCATGTTTCTGATCTGTGGACAAGGTTTGAATATTCTCAAGAAAAGCAACAGGAGACTGACCCAATATTGGTGCTCTCCCTCAATTTCATAAACTCAGCACTTGAGAGCGAGAAGAACAACAGTGTAAGAGCAAGGAGCACAGCCATATGTATTTCAAGAGCCGAAATGAACAGGATGGCCTCATGGCATAGTGCACTTCCATCACAGGATAGCAGCACATACTTCAGGGTAAGGTATAGAGCTCTTGATCACCATTGCTGCCTTCCTCTAGGGACAGGCATGAAAATCAAAGGGCTTTCCTGCCTACTCACACCATTCAGTTACACAATGGTAAGACAGAGATTTAAGGGCCATTCTTGTCCCTTTCTCAAATGGGGAATTGTGCGACCAAGGGCATAAAAGTGCCTTAAAAGCAATGTATTTTTAAGAGTAAGTCCTCCATTGATTCAACAAAACGAATGATACTTCAACAGCAAAGTAGCTGGGGCCTTGCCAAGATTAGTTAAATAGCAAACTTGATATCATGGTTCGTTTAGGAGTGTGTCAAGCTGGTGTGATATTTCAATGTGAAAACTTTTTCAGACTAAAATTATCAGGAATAAAAAGGAAAGAAATTATGAATCAGCAAATTGCAGGTCAAACCACACAAATGCCCGGATATTTTAGGGGAGACAGAAAGGTAGCAGGGTTACATTTACACAGCAGAAAACCAGGCAATTCCAGGTTGGCAGAGATTGGGCAAATTTAATGGCAGGATCACATTAAAGTTGCTTTAGTCGATTTCCCATTTGACTTGATTGTGTTACAGGCCAACTATTGGGTAGGAATCTCTATGATACAAGGCTGTAATAATCAGAGAGTTATCAGAGGTTTTGTTGGATACAGGAAGTGGCAAGTAGCATGGCAAGGAGATCCACAGAATCCATACAGTGTAGAAGCTGGCTATTCGGCCCAACACCCTGACCCATCCCCCTACCCTTTCCCTGTAACCCTGCATTTCCCATGGCTAATGCATCTAACCTACACATCCTTAAACACTATGGGCAATTTCAGATGGATAATCCACCTAGCATGCACATCTTTGGACTTCATCCATCGATTTTGAAAATCATTTACATTTGAAAAACTGCAGGTTGGGCTTTTCAAAGCTGAGGAAATCTTTCTCCTGATATAAGTCAGGAAGGTCTCAATCCAGCAGTGATGTGTTTTTGCATTACTGTCTACACTTGATAACTTCACTCTCATTTAACAAAAATCTACACCTCCAAATCAGGAGGCCTAGTTTCAAGTCCCACCTACCCCAGAGATATGTAATAACATCCGAAGAAGTTGATTAGAAAAATATAATAAGAATCTATCTCGCCCTGCCTTAAAAATATTTAAGGACTCTGCTTCCACCACCTTTCACAAAGAGAGTTCCAAAGACTCATGACTATCAGAAAAACAAAACTGGCTAATCTATCTTTCGAATGGACAATCTCTAATTTTTATACACTGACCTAATTCCAGATCCTTCCACGAGAAGAAACATCCTCTCCACATCTACTCGATCCAAATCCCTCAGAATTTTTCAAAGTTTCAATCAAGTCATGTCTTAATTCTTCTAGACTTCAGCCGCTATCCAAACCTTTTTTTTCAGAAAACGCTCTTGCTCCAGATATTAGTCTGGTAAGCCTTCTGTGAATCACCTCCAATGTAGTTACGGCCTTCCTTAAATAAGGTGACCGATATTGTGCATGGTACTCCTGACATTGTCTCACCAGTGTCATGTATAAGTGAAGCACAACTTTCCCACTCAATTCCCCTCACAATGAATTATAACATTTTATTACTTTCCTAATTATTTGCTGTACCTGCATACAACCTTTTGTAATTCATGCACAAGGACACTCACGTGCCATTGTTCTGCATTCTCTCACTGGAGGCAAGTTTGGGCTCAGTACGAGACCCTTTGGCATCAGCAGCTGCTGCGTCGGCAGATCCATGAACACTTTGTTCTTCTGCCTTTATATTTTAGGTTTGGTTTATTTTTAAGACAGCACCAGAGAGTGGCGACACTGTAGAAAATATTTTATTGTATTTGTAACAAAATACATGTGACGATAAATCAAATGCTTCTTTATTCTTCCTGTCAAAATGGACAAACTCACATTTTCCAACATGATAATCCATTTGCCTCATTTTTGCTCACTCACTTAACCTATTTACATATCTTTGTAGCCTCATGTCCTATTTACAACTTACATTTTTTCTTCTCGTCTTTGTGTCATCAGCAAATTTGTCAACCGTACTTTCCGAGACTTTATCTAAGTCATTTATAATAAACTGTAGTTCAAATTATTCTCCGAGTTTCCGGGCAAGTTTATTTTAAATGAATGCTGAACAACAATTGTACTTATATAGCATCTTAAATGTGGTGAAGCAACCCAAGTATTGCACAGTAGCATTAGCAGCAGAAAAAGACCAACTCTGAATCACAAAAGGAGATAAGTGTACCGCTGCGCAATAGCTTGGTCAAAGAAGTAGGTTTTAAAGAGCATCTTAAACATGGAGAAAGACAGGCAAAGAGGGTTAGAAAGGGAATTCTGGGGTTTAGCACCTCGTTGCAGATCCTTTCCAGACTTTAAAGCAAAAATAGTGATCTTATCTAGAATACCGCTCTATGTTCATTAGCAGAGATTTCAACTTTATGCTCATCTATAACTTTTCATATGAAGTTTCCAGCTCACCACCAATGTCCGCATCCCTGTGAAATGTTTCGTTAGAACCCAATTCATCTCTAAGGGCAAGGTGTTAACACAGAATGTAACTTCAAAGGATTGTACTAAGAATAATGGAGAAAATTCAGCCTGTAATTGGCAAAAATGAATTCTGTTTTCAAAGCAAATGGACAATCAGGATGTTGACGCTTGCCAAACTTCCATCCAACTAACAGAGAATCTTTCTCCTGTCTTAAATCGATCAAAAAACAGAAGGGAGAAATAAATCAATAGGTCATCACTGAAAGTGATGTAAACAACTCAACTAACCATTCCCAGTTACAACTGACACACATTTGTAGTGAAGTGTTGCAGTTGACATCTTGCACGTTGCAAATATGCACTGACTGGCAAGGTCGAATTTCATTCCCCTTGTTCCTGCTGCTATTTTTACGAAGGGCTCAGGTGTTGACGTGAATGAAGTAAAATGTCATCGCTTTCAGGCTGGCAAGATTGTTTGTATCTCAGAGCTGCTTTCTTTTCCTCTGAACCTGAACGATACTTTCTGCAAGCACCAAATTTTCAATTAAAAAAAATCAAACTTGGCTCAGTATGTGCAGCCTCCTTTTTTAGCCCAGCACTGTGAAATCGACTTGCTGGAGTCTCTCTACAGGTTCCAAGGGTCAGATGAGATTGATAGCTGAAAATGTGTTGCAGGAAAAGTGCAGCAGGTC
Organism: Hemiscyllium ocellatum; assembly: GCF_020745735.1. Lineage (NCBI taxonomy): Eukaryota > Metazoa > Chordata > Chondrichthyes > Orectolobiformes > Hemiscylliidae > Hemiscyllium > Hemiscyllium ocellatum. Next base: position 39,962,109 of record NC_083432.1, on the reverse strand, counting down.
AGGCAGCATCCAAGGAGCAGGAGAATTGACATTTCAGGTATGAGCCCTTCTTCAGGAATGAGATTGATAGTCTGATGTACTAGCTCATTTGTGTATTCTCCAATTGACAGGCTTCTCAGTAGGAGTTCCTGGTAAGTGCAGGGGAAATTAGATGTAAAGAAAACTTTCTTGTATTCTTTCAGGGGGCTTGGGCTTCACTGGTAAGATTAAGAGGGTGATACTGAGCCACGTTCTTGAACTCCTGCAACCCATATGATGCAGGTACACTTACAACACTGTTAGAAAGGGAAATTCAAAATTTTGAGACACAGTCAGTGAAGGGGCAGTGATACATTTTAAATCAGGATAACGTATGATTAGAAGAGAACATGCAGGCAGTTGTATTCTCATGCATTCACTACTTTTGTCCTTCTAGTCACAGAGTCATACAGCACGGAAACAGAACCTTAGGTCCAACCAGTCGAGTAACATCTCTAGTCTTGATGACTCTTCATCAGAATCTTAGCTTGCTCCCTCGTCATGGATGCTGTCTGATCCACTGTGATCTCCAGCATTTGTTGTTTTCAGTTCATGACACAGATTATGTTGTTCTGAATATTGCACAATCATCTACAATCATTCTTACCTCCGACCTTATGATAGAAGAAAGAATACTGATGAAACATCTGAAGATGGCTGAGCCTAGGACACTACCCTGAGGAACAGAAGCAGCAATGTCCTGGAACTGAGATGATCGACTGCCAACAAGCAAAACCATTTTTGTTTGTGCTAGGAGAATTTCCCTCAATTCCCACTGAATTCAGTTTTGATTGGGTACCTTGTTGTCACTCTTGGTCAACAGCTGCCATCATATTAAGGGCAATCATTCTCACCTCCCCACTGAGTTTAGTTCTTTGGTCCATGTTTGGAGCAAGGATTTAATGAGATCAGTCAAACACAAAATCCCAAGTGTGAGTGAAGAGGACTTTGCAGGGGTGGGGGTGTTGTTATCAATTCCAGATTTAAGTCAATGCAACATTGAATAACGAATTGAAAAAAAAGACAGAAACATCTGGCTTGTGGTTGTGATACAAAGATCCCCGATTCCTCAGTTAGAGTCCTGTCGTAACCTCAGTTTCTGAGACTGAACATTAAATTCATGAAGTCACATTATTAGCAGGATGCAAAGAATAGAGAATTGATCCAACACTGTCGGAGTTTTCTCTCCAACGTCTATACCGTTGAAAGCAACTTCCCAAATGGGTTAGAAATCAATTAAATGTGCTCTTGCGTTGGCATTTGCACCAAATCTGATAGAGAATGATTTGGAGGTGCCGGAATTGGACTGGGGTGTACAAAGTTAAAAACCACACACCACTAGATTATAGCTGAAAATGTGTTGCTGGAAAAGCGCAGCAGGTCAGGCTGCATCCAAGGAGCAGGAGAATCGATGTTTCGGGCATGAGCCCTTCTTAAGGAATCCCCTGATTCCTACAACACCGGATTATAGTCCAACAAGTTTATTTGGAAGCACTAGCGTTCTGAGTGCAGCTCCTTCATCAGGTGGTTGTGGAGTATAAGATTGTAAGATACAAATTTATAGCAAAAGTTTCGAGTGTGATATAACTGAAATTATATATACTGTGGTTCTCTTCGCCGAGCTGGGAATTTGTATTGCAGACGTTTCGTCCCCTGTCTAGGTGACATCCTCAGTGCTTGGGAGCCTCCTTTGAAGTGCTTCTGTGATCTTTCCTCCGGCATTTGTAGTGGTTAGAATCTGCCGCTTCCGGTTGTCAGTCCCAGCTGTCCGCTGCAGTGGCCGGTATATTGGGTCCAGGTCGATGTGCTTATTGATTGAATCTGTGGATGAGTGCCATGCCTCTGGGAATTCCCTGGCTGTTCGCTGTTTGGCTTGTCCTATAATAGTAGTGTTGTCCCAGTCAAACCCATGTTGCTCGTCATCTGCGTGTGGGGCTACTAAGAATAGCTGGTCGTGTCGTTTCGTGGCTAGTTGGTGTTCATGGATGCGGATCGTGAGCTGTCTTCCTGTTGTCCTATGTAGTGTTTTGTGCAGTCCTTGCATGGGATTTTTCTCCCTACATTCTATGATCCCTTTAATCCTCACAACCATATCTAACTCCTTTTTGAAACTACAAAGTTCAAGCAACAAAATATACTGAGCCATGACTTGATCAGACGTCTCAATAACTAGTCATTGCAGTAATAAACACACAACAACGCATGTTATAGGGTTGACGATCTGAATCAGCTTGTTTCAGCAATGGTCAAGTCAAGGCTAAAATGGATAGAAGAAATGCTGCCCTTGCATAGGCAACCTGATGTTTTCGGGCCAGTAACCTTTGTTTATTACATCCAGCATATTTTTAACATACGCACACTAAATTCATACACAGGAATAAAAACCGAGAGAGTAGCAAAGTAATTCTGCAAATACCCTCTGGCAATATGAGGGAGCTGAAAAGGCAGATGCCATTTCTCCACACTCTCCCTAGCTCAGAGGCTCAAAAATAGTAGCCAATTTGCCAGAACTTTGCAATTAAGAAAGTACCAGGAAAAACGGCTTCCCAAAGTGGTTTTGAGTCCTCTTGCTTTGACACTAACTCTGGAAAATAAACAAAGTCACTTTCCCATTGACAAAGCTTTGCATCAAGTTTTGTTTTATTCAGATTACTTGGTCTCTGCTATTTAAGTCCAAATCCCTTTTCCTGATGGTAAATTCATAGCCCCATGAAATGTTAATTTATGAAACTGCTAACAGTTTATGGGAGTATAAATGTCTCTAGCTATTCCAAGGATGTCAGAATCCGATTGGCAGCATCAACAGAAAAGCTATATGCAGCAAATTAATTATTAAACATTCTTTGATTCTGCTGTGGTTTAGAAGGCTAAGAGCTAGGTTTTGATGCTAAAGTTTTGAAACAAAACCTGAAAGGGCTCTCCTGAAAACTCCCACTTCACTGACTCAGTATAAAAAGTACCTCCGACAAATAAACTTACAAAGAGATTCAAATCTGAAAGAAAATTCTGATCAAGGGTGTGTTCAACCAGCTGGACAGCTGCCTGAAAGTATACACAAATAAAATAAATTGGGTATTCAAAGCAGAAAACTGGAAATAAAGCAACAAAATTGATACTAAGCTTTTATAAAGAATAATGTGAGAAGCAGAAACCAATTCTGAAAACTACTGCCTTGTCATGCACAATGAAATAATGCTGTAAACGAATCACCATGTCTGTTTGATCACTTGGGAAAGAATACAAAGTCTAGTGTTGTATCTCACCAGAGCTCTTCGGATTACTCATTCCAAGCTGTCAAACAGGAAACAACATGGACAGGACACAAGACGGACAGGCATATCCTCAGACACCTCCAATATACTATTTTGCAGTCAAACACAAGTTTGATTAAATACATCTGTGGGCTAATTAAAAGCATATTCATCCAATTTTTTTTTGTTGCAAACATCACTTAGCTCATCTCTTTAGTAAAAGTTATTAGGACCATCAGTTGAAAAACTAGTACTCAACAACTTGACAACATTCTGAACACTGCATTGTAATAAAAGCATCAGAACTAATAAACCAAATGGTGACATGATTCAGCCTTAGGATACTGAAAGAATATACCAGACATACAGCTGATAGTGAACAAATGTCAGGCTTTGAGAGACTAAGCTCAATGGTATGAAGAAACATCAAATTAAGCACTTTGGGATCAATGAGCACATCCGAAGAGAACAGGACTCAAGGCATTGTTTGTTCTTATGTCCAGTTTACACTGCAATCTGTTGCCAGTTTTCCAAACATTCATAAAACGCTAACTCATAAAATAGAGACTACTTTTGTCCATATAATATCGTGTACTAGTATTAGCAAGTCTGAGGGCTGGTCAGCAAGGAAACACTTAACTCAGCGAAACGAAATACAATCAGCTAAAAATTTGTGCTGAAGGGTTTTAAAAATCCATTAATGTCAAACATAATTAAAAACACTTCTTTATTTCACTCATGGACTAAAAGACTGCCATTTCCAGAATACTTACAGCTGACATACTATCCACTTGTTGCATGATAAACAATGCCATTGATTTGGATTTTAGGGCCAAGACCTTGGTATTGATGTGCACAGTTGCATCATTAAACTAAAAAAATAAGTACTCAAAGCTGTTTGATGGAAAAGGATTTACAGGCACTCAATCCCACACAGAAGATTCCAAGGCCTACAAAAGTCTGGGTGTACAATGACATCAAAACACTAAAGGTCAGTTTCTTCATATTTGAAAGTGCTTTGATTAAACATTGTTTCCCTAAGAAATACCATGTCAGAGGCTTAGGGGTGACCTTATAGAGGTTTATAAAATCATTAGAGGCATGGATAGGGTAAACAGGGGTGGGGGAATTCTGAACTAAAGGGCATACGTTTCAGGTGAGAGGGGAATGATTTAAAAGGGATCAAAGGGGAACCTTTGTCACTCAAAGGGTGGTGCATGTGTAATGAGCTGCCAGAGGAAGTGGTGGAGGCTGGTAGAATTACAATATTTAAAAGGCATCTGGATGAGCATATGAATAGGAAGGGTTTAAAGGGATATGGGCCTAGTGCTGGCAAATGATACTAGATTAATTTAGGATATCTGGTCGGCATGGACGAGTCGGACCAAAGGATCGGTTTCCGTGCTGTACATTTCTATTGGCATCTTTATTGTGTCACGTTACTTGAGGTTGAACATCAGTGTTACTATGAGACAGAAATAAAATGTTCAACGCTATTTGAACACAAATACTGCAGTCTCAATCTGGACCAGGTGTATCAAAGGTTAAAACATTCCTTTAAAATACAAATATTATACAGGATTGATTTGAATATATATAAATGGAAAGCATTACTTAAATTTGCTCCATTTCATTTACTTCTTTTAATCTTTGTTTCATATCAATAAACTCATCTGAAATCTGCAGAAAGAGAAAAGTCTGACCTTACAGTTTCCATGGATAGCAAAAAAAGTCACAAAATTATTAAGTACATTGCGACTATTTTCTATTTATTCAAATTAGGAAGGTTTAATAACTACTGTAAAATCTAAAATGCGTTAGAACTCTTCACTTACTCATTTACATTTAATAAGTTTGGCTGCGAAATGTATTCCTTTGACCTTGCATGGGGAACCAGTAGATGCAGTATATTTGGACACGTAAAAAACATTCAACAAAGTATCACACTAAAGCTAGTTAAGATCACAGCCCAAGCTGTCTGCACAGTTAGAAAATTTCGTTCACTAATTGAGTCAGAGAGGTGAAATAAAAGGGGTCATTTTTAGGGTGGCAAACCATAACAAGTGGAATGCCATAGGAATCAGTGCTGGGGCCACAAATACTTACATTTGCCGAGGGAAGTGAATGTACTCTTGCTAAGTTTGCAGATACACAAAAATAGTGAGAATGCAAGTGGTGAAGGTGACACAAAGAGTCAACAGAGAATATAGACAGGTTAAATGAGAGGGCCAGAACTCGACAGACAGAAAATAATGTAGTGAATACCTCACTCTGGTAGGAAGAATAAATGAGATGAATATTAGTTAAATGAAGAAAGAATGCAGAATGCTTCAGTGGAGGGATTTGGGAGTCCTTATACAGGAGTCATAAAAAGCCAGCATACATGTTCAATGGGCAATAAGAACAGTAAATGAAACACTGGAAAAGGGAATGAACAAGAAAAATAGGGAAGTCTTGAATAAAATACACAAGGATCGAGACAGACCACACTGACAATATTGTGAACAGTTCTGGTTCCCTTTTCTAAGTGAAGATATACTGGCATTGGAGACAGGCCAGAAAAAAATTCAATGAGTTGATCCTGGGTATGGAAAGATTTTCTTATGAGGAGAAGTTGAGTGGGTTGGGATTGCACTCATCGGAATTCAGAAGAATCAGTGGAGCTGAATGAAACATAAGGTTCTGAGGGGGTTGACAGGGTAGATATGGAGAGATAGTTCCCTTTTACCACAGAGAAGTGTTAAAGCTGGACCATTAAGACTATTCAAAGCTAAGATGGACATACTTTTAATTAGAAACATAAACAAGGGATATGGGGGAAAAAGGCAGGAAAGTGGATTTCCAGATGATTAAATCAACCATGATCTCATTCAATGTCAATGAAATCTCAACGGGCCAAATAGCCTACTTTGTGCCTACAGTCCTCGCACAGGAAAGCTCAATGGCACTCTGATGTCTGGAGCCAATATTGCATCTGCAGTGAGACACAAAGTATTCAACCACTCGTACTCACTTGGACAAAAACAACAGTAGAAAGGTATGCCTGGATTTTCTTAGCTTTGGAAATCAAACAATCATGCAGCTGAGAAAGAAAGTTTCTTTTCAATGAACGTTCAGAAAGACAAATTCTGCACAAATTGCATTTTAAACATTTCATTTTCTTCAACTTTATGAAAGATTTAGTATACATTCCAATATTCACAGTGCATTTTTTGTGTGTATCAGTGTAATCTTATCTGTGTAATCCTGTGCAATGTAAATACAACAGGCAGCTGCATATAAAATACACACCCAAATGACAACAAGAAGTGAAAATCAAAATACAGAATACAGCTGTATGGCAAATCAGAGCCTCAGGATTACTACAATACAGGAGGCCATTTGGATATCTGGAGGAGTAACTCAGCTAGTTCCACTCCCCTGCCCTGCACAATTTGTCTCTTCAGGTGCTCAACCAATTTCCTTTGAAAGCCATGGCTGAATCTCCATTATTATGCAGTGCATTCCAAGTCACAAAACCTCACTGCCTCCGAATTTTATCCTCATGCCATCTTTAGTTTTCTTTTGTCATTCGCCTCAAATCTCTCTCCTTTGGTGGGCCAACTTTGTGCTAGTGGAAACATTCTCTAGTTATGTTGTCTCGACATGTCATACAACACTAGGTAATAGTCCAACAGGTTTATTTGGAAGCACTAGCTTTTGGAGCGCTGCTCCTTCATCAGGTGGTGGACAATTGATTTTGAAAGTTTTCTTCCCCTCTCAGGAGAACAGTCTCAACATTCTATTCGTGCAAGTGGAGGTTCTCTGCCTTGGAACGATATTCCTACATCTTTTCCGAACATGGATTCTGGACCACCTTCCCTAAAACACTAAGGGTATACCTCTTATTGTAGACAAGACTTACACTGAGTGTAAACCCCGAAAAGGTCGCCCCTCAGCCTCCGACGCTCTTGGGAAAATAGTTCCAGTCTCTCCCTGTAAATCAAACCTTTCAATCATAGCAACATCCTTGTAAATCTTTTCTGAACCCTTTCAAATTTCACAATATCTCTTCTCTACAGGAAGGCCATAAGTGGCCTAATCAATGTCCTGTACAGCCTCAACATGACCACCCAACTCCTATATCCAATGCTCTGACCAATGAAGGGAAGCATACTAAATGCCTTCTTCACTGTCCTATCTACATGCCACTCCAGATTGAAGGAACAATGAACCTGAACCTCTTTGTTCAGCAACACTCCCCAGGACCTTACCATTAAGTGTAAAGTCCTGCTCTGATTTGCCTTTCCAAAATTAAACTCCATCTGCCATCCCTCAGCCCATTGGCCCATCTGATCAAGATTCCACTGTACCCTAAGGTAACCTTCTTCACTGCCCATTACACCTGCAATTTTGGTGTCATCGACAAACTTATTAACCATATATCTTATGTTCACACCCAAATCATTTACATAAATGACAAAAAGCACCAGTTGACCCAGCACCAATCCTTGTGGTACATCACTGCTCACTGGCCTCCAGACTGAAAGGCGACCCTCCACCATCCCCCTCTGTCTTTTACCTTCAAGCCAGTTCTATATCCAAATGGCTAGTTCTCCCTGTATTCCATGAGATCTAACCTTGCTAATCAGTCTATGAGGAATCTTGTCGAATGCCTGACTGAAATCTATATAGATCACATCCACCGCTTTGCCCTCATCAATCCTCTTTGATACTTTTTCATAAAACTTAATCAAGTTAGTGAGACACAATTTCCCATGCACGACGCCATGTTAACTATCCTTAATCAGTCCTCACCTTTCCAAATATGAGAAAATCCTGTCCCTCAGGATTCCCTCCAACAACTTGCCAACCACCGATCTCAGGCGCAATGGACTATATAGTTCACTGATTATTTTGTTAAAGCTTTACGAGCTCTTTTCAAATCAAGTAGAAGGGCTTATGCCTGAAATGTCGATTCTCCTGCTCCTTGGATGCTGCCTGACCTGCTGCGCTTTTCCAGCAACACATTTTTCAAATCAAGTATCAAGTCAGGAACAAACTGCATCAATGGAGCACAGCGAACTTGAGAAAACATCTTAAGGCATTTTATATCATACACCAAGTGCAGGGGATATTAAGAAGGGGTGACTGAAGGATGGGTTAATACTAGATGAAGGAAGGTCATAAATAAGGAGAATTTGGAAACAGACCTTGATGGGCTGAAAACCATTGTAGGTCAGCAAGAACAAGCATGATGGGTGAACAAGAAAGAACAAACAAGTTAGCATTCAGTCTGCAGAGTATGAATAAATTCAAGTTATTGATGGTGGATCACCAAGGGGCTGGTATATTTAAATCTGAAGGTAGCAAAAGCAAGGGTTCCAGCACGAGGTTACTTGAAGCAGGGCCTGTGTATACAGTTGAAAGGCACTGGCATTTTTGATGGACTATGATCAACAGTTCATCTCAGAGTCAAAAAAGAAATGGACTGTCTGGTTCAGTTTTAGACAGTGGCCTGGGAGGACAATGGGATCAATGATGGGACAGCAGTATTTTCTGTCCCTTCCAGAAACCAAATGATGATATTCCCAATGTTTAACTGAAGGAAACTGCAACTCATCCAGGAATGGATTTCCAGCAATGAGGTTTAGTCAAGCTCTCCTGACTTTTGACTATGTTGTTAGTCAATTATTAATGAAAGCAATGAAAGAAATTGGTGCTTTTGCCCTGTCTACATACTAGACAGATGTCATCGACTGAAGCAAAGCTTGTCCTCAAGTTAGAATTGCGCATATTTCAAATTGTTGACTATTCAGAAGAGGCTGAAGAGAATTCAGAGACTAGAATCAGTATAGTGCCTGTGATATAGGTGCACAAAACTACTATGCTTTATCACTATGTACATGTCCAATTATCTTCAAATTTCTGCAAGAGGATTAAAGACTGGAAATGAACTGGGATTTCGGCAAAGGGCAAAGTTGGATCATTGTTTAGAAGATGACTCATGGCCGAGAAAGCATGGGGAGTTAGTCCAGTAAAGAGTCTTTCTCTGAAGCAACAGTAAGTGATTCCAGCTATTAACATTTTCTTCTGGGAAGAGGAATGTAAGTCATTCTAAAGGAATGCTAGATACAGGGAATAAAGACCCCTCATTATCTTCACCCGTGGTTATGTTCATGGCTGTTCAAAAAATATCTCCTTGTAAAATTGTCTAACACTGACAACGACGCCTCCTAAACTTAAGAACTCCTGTTATGATGAAATTAATGTGATGTGCAAAAGGGTAGTGGAAGCACATTAGATTGTAATGGAGGTACTTGAAAAGGAAAAATCTGCAGTACCATAGGATAGAACAGGGTGTGTAATTAATTTTTGATTTGATTTTGACTTGATTTATTGCAATCACATGCACATAAGTACATGAAAAATTTTTGTTGCGCAAGCAATACAGGAAGATCTAGTGTGCTTAGACACAGCTAGACATACAAGGTTATGGCTGCACAGAAGTTGTGCAAAGCAAGATTAACATTATTTGAAGGTAGGGAGGTCCATTCAACAATCTAGTAACAGCAGGGAAGAAGTTGGTCTTGAACCTCTTGATGAGTCTGTTCAAGCTTCTGTTATCTTCTGCCCGGCAGAAGGAATTGAAAGAGGGCTCTTTGATGATGTTGTCAGCCTTTCCATGATAACGAGAAGTGTAGATGGAGTCCATAGAATGGAGGTTGTCTTCCATGACGGTCTGGCCACGCACACAACTTTCTGTAGTTTCTTATAGTACTGGGCAGAGCAGTTGCCATATCAGGCCGTTATGGATAGAATGTTTTCTATGGTGAATCTGTAAAAGTTGATGGGGGTCCTCATGGACATGTCAAATTTCCTAAGTTGCCTGAAGGAGAAGAAGCATTGTTGTGCCTTCTTTATTGTCATACCTACGTGGAAGGTCTAGGACAGAGTGTCGGTTATTGTCACTCCTAGGAACTTGACATTCTTGGCCCTCTCCATCTTAGCTCCTGGACAAAGGGGAAGTGGTGTGAATTGATCATTTTACTGGACCAGCAATTCAAAACCCTAGGCTAAAGTTCTGGGACCAGAGTTCGAATCCTGCCATGTTGAAATTATAACTGAAGGAAAAGCTAACTTAATGGTAACTATGTAACCACTGTCGATCGTCGTAAATAAAAATCTGGTTCACTAATGTCCTTTAGGGAAGGAAATCTGTCATCTTTGCCTCGTCTGGCCCACATGGGACTCCAAACCAACAGCAATGGCGTTGACCCTTAACTGCTCTCTGGGCAATTATGGATGGGCAATAAGTGCTGACCTAGCCAGTGACACCAACATCCTATCACCAGACAAAAAATACTGAATCTCTTTCAAGGAACCACCACTACCAGGAGCTGAATGTCCTTCCTTACTTTGTGTAAATCCAAATATTGAACTCCAATGATTATTCTCAAATTATTAAATCTTGCTTAAAAACATTGATGAAGAGTTATGGGGTCAGAATCTCATCTCAGAATCAATGAGCATGACAAGGCAGTGACAGTGGGCGGCACGGTGTTCAATTCCCGCCTCAGGCAACTGACTGTGTGGAGTTTGTACGTTCTCCCTGTGTCTGCGTGGGTTTCCTCCGGGTGCTCCGGTTTCCTCCCACAGTCCAAAGATGTGCAGGTCAGGTGAATTGGCCATGCTAAATTGCCCATAATGTTAGGTAAGAGGTAAATGTAGGGGTATGGGTGGGTTGCGCTTTGGCGGGTCGGTGTGGACTTGTTGGGCTGAAGGGCCTGTTTCCACACTGTAAATAATCTAATCTAATCTAAAAAAGTCTGGTGCAACCTTACACAGATGCAAGCTTCAATAGAATTCAGGTAACTGTGCGTTTTTATGTCAGAGACTATGTATTATCCTCTCAGTTGAGATTTGAATAAAATATACTCAGGATGACATTAACGAATAAAATGGATCTTAAATCATTCACCAATTTCTATTTTGGTGGATAATGAATATTCTAATATAACACTTCCACAGCATTACAGATAATTTAACAACTGCTACATCAAAGTACTGTAGATGCCCTTCAACTGGAGGGACAATAGAGTACGTCAGTGGTGAGTTAATAGAGATGTCAATGGCAGAACATGTTCACCTACTTAAAGTCCTTCTATTATGCAACAATGCTACCAAATCAGAACTCAGATCATAATGCTACCTAGTACAATAATTTTGTAAACACAGTTCAAATACCGACCAGTATTTTTAACAGCAAATTATTGTCTCTTGCAATCAAAATATTTGCAACATACTCTAAAGTGCAAGGGGGCCTCAATGTAACATGTCACAGCACAATGCACCACAATTCAATTAAATTCAACAGTACTGACATCAAACAACATAACCAAAGCAACTCAAGAGAACACAGCAGAACAAAGCTTAACACAATACAATTCAACACCGTATAGATGATTAAAATGCAAGACAACAAATATATCTTCAGAGAGACTGAATTAGACAACTTTCACATATGGTGCAATGCAAATTAATTGTATGACAATACAATGGCACAGTGCAGTTAGTGAACCACTGTTCAAGGAACATACAAATGGAATTGAGTACAGTACAATGCACTATAGAATTCTGAGCACAAGTTTTGACTGATTAGCGCCGCTTGCCCTCCAGAGCATTTGCACAAAAAGACAGTATCATCAGTTATTCAAATGGCAGTTCTGGTGGGATAAGCTATTAAAACACTTTTACAATTTTACCTTTTTGTTTTAAACATGACCATTTTTCACTTAAGTTGGTTTAATTAACACAAGCTATGCTATGATGAAAGATACAGGTAACTAAAAACCATTTTGTGCAAAGTACTTCAAACATTGCAATCAACGGTGGGAATCAACTGTTTATAAAATACAAAGCATTAAAATATATATTCCTGGAAGTCAAAAGCTTAAATCTGGATATCATTTAATAGCACTGCACATCCAAACCAATTTTATCTTTTAGGTTCTGTTCAGAGTTATATATTTACCAGCGATTGTCAGCAACATTAAGGATTTCCTGTCTCTTGTCTTATTATCCCCTTCCCAGGCGTCTTTCCTGTCGTGTGAAGGCATTCAGAGCAGTCTGCAGCCTGTCGCCCCCGTGCATGCTGCTCGCTGAGCATTTTCCTGTCTGGTAGCTCAATCGCTCAACTTGCTTCCCATTTCTACACGTATGACAAACATTTTGCCAGTTGCCAAGTGACTCCCTGGTCAGTGATTAATGATATTGCAAAAATCCACCCAAAAATCCCAGGGTCGATTCCCCTGAGAACAGCAATACTGCTTCAAGTCAGGGCCAGAAGCTGGAAGGATGAGGCGTGGTGGGCTGCACCTTCTAACCCTTCTAGACGAGTTCTTTTTCTTTACTACTTTAGACAAATCGATCCAAACAAAAGCCCTTTTTTCCTGCTTTGTTTTGGGCAAAACAAGTACAAAGGGTTCTGAGAGCCATTAGGTGAGTATGTGGACTTAAAGCAATCCTTCTGCTGAGAGGAAGAAGAGTAATTAAGCTGTCTCTAAGGAATAGAATCAAAGCCGTCTCACAACAATACAAGTGTAAAAATGCAGTTGCCTGCTATTTTGACACAACAAATACCACCTCCCGACATGAAAGTTAACCATTGCACAGGCATTTGACTATCTTAAAGCTGCTCCTATATGGTTTGTCACCTTATCGGATGAAAAACTACCCCAATAATAATAATGCAAGACAGTGAGACAGGAACGGGTGTGTGCAAACAAAGCAGCTCTTCTTTAGTTCAAGGTGGTTGTGGAAATCTTTGCTGTTATGGCACTGTGAAGCATTTTAAACTTTAATAGGTTGCTTTACTTGATTCCTACTGTCCCAGTGGAGGAGAGCAGCAACACAACCGAAATGCACAGCACTTCAGAAGGAACAGGTTTGCTTACTCCACCCATCTGCACCTAATTAGCTGCAATGCACTCTGGATGTGCTACTACCGTACAGTGCTGCAAAAGAAAGGAAAATCACTTTCCTAAAGTTTAAAGCATTTCGTATGTCATAGATCTGAAGCTCGTATTGTAACACGGTGTGGAGATACCCCCGGAAGAGGCCAGCTCACCAGCTGAGCACTGTGCTGGCAATAAGCGGAAGGAATGTTCCTGGTAGTCAGCCTCAGGGCCTTTTGACTGCTGCTCAACCCAAGACGCACTTCATAGCGGAAGCCACTCCAAGACGGAGAAAATGATTTCCTGCGCCTCATTTGCGTGAGAGCAATAGGGCTGCATCTATTGCAGAGGAGTTCTGGAAATCAGGCTTCTGTCTTGACCCTTGCGTATGGAAAAATGAGCTTTTGTTAGGTTAGGAAAATTGAACTGAGTAGCTAATTATGATAGTGTCTTCATGGTCATAAAGATCAGGAAGGCCTCCAGCCATCCTCAAAGTTAGTTGACCATAGCATACTGCAACTGACCTCAGCCATCCTGGTAAAGGGAAGGAAAATCAATTTGGATTCCAACACTTGATCATTAAAAATGACAAATACTGCAATTACATATGCATGAATCTTGAGTCAGTCCTATGGTTGCATTCTTCTGGTCAAATTACATGACTAGGCAAAAAAAGGAATAGCCATGTGGGAGAGGCTCTGGAAGAAGACTTGCAGCTAGAATTGCAGCTCAGTGAGGTAGGGCGGGGCAAAAGTGATTTTAAAAAATGAAATAAATAAAAACGAGTAAAATGATCAAATTAAATATTTTAAGATATTGCAAAGATCACAGCAGACCAAACTTCTCACTGTGTTTGATACAGTTAGCCAGTCACTAAAAGCTCCATGACACAAGTAGAGATGTTGCAGTCATTACACACTCAAACTTAGTTTGTCCACTATAGTTGCCTACTATTCCAAACCAAAAAGTTGTACGTGAACTATAATTAATGCACACTGATGCCACAGCTAAATAAAACCTGTCCCGACTCAAACTCCCAATTTCAGTTAGACTGTCTAAAGCATGTGGCTGGGAGAGACAAAGCTACTGCCTAGAGTGTAAACCACGGTTGAGGTATAGATGTAGGTCGCCTTTCTTTCTTCTCAAATAGCAACGTACAAATGAAATGAAAAGAGGGGAAGAATTCAAAGCAAAGAAACACACATTCAATGTGAAAATGGGGAAGCTGCATAGAAACAAAATTATTTGAAAATCTGACTTTCCTCAACTGTTTGTCCTATTCAAGAAACATGAAGTTGAAATCCAGTATTATATGATGCACTAGCCAGTTGATGTCAAGAGTTAGTGGAAACTATACGTAATTCCTATCCTACTGGGATCATCATAATACAAACTTCTCTTAAACAGCTCAATAGGCAATGATTGTTCAAAAGAAAAATATCAGATTGCCAAATCTTTCAATGCCATAGAACACATGGTGAGGCTGGCCATTCACAATTTATGGCATTATTGTCTCAACAAAGCAGACTTTGAAAAGTAAGACTTTTCTTTTTTAAAAATGTCAATTATAACACAGGAGAACGGCAGGGCAATGATCCATTGTATCCCAATGGGTCCAATTAGCTATTCAATACAATTGAGCACCCACAGATAAAATGAACAGATAAAGTGGATTGAACTATGCATTTTGGAGTGGACAGAGGGAAGGAGGCATGTTGGTCACCTTTCTTTCTTTCCATTTCCACCAATGAATACTCCAAAAATATTGGCAGCCAATATGTTTAATAATAATCAGTTGCATTAAATTATTTCATTCCTGGTTGTAGAATAGGCTTTTAAATGCAACTATCATAGTATCACAAACCGCAAAGTACCAGTTAATGCAATTTCAAAGGTATATATGCAAAATGTCCATGAAACTGAAATAAAAGTTGCATTGGAAATGTATAGCTGCTTTAGGTTTCATAAAAGGAAATCTGAGGAATCAGACAATGAACAAGAGAACAAAGAAATCTAAAAATTAGTTTTGGCTTGGCCAGTGAACTTGACAGTGGTTCCAGAATTCTCAAACTTCATACACTGTAAGATACAATAACAAGGTTTTATAGTTATTTTAATCAGCGTGTTCAGGCACATTATAACACACCTCTGGGGTGGGTGGGAGTTGAACCCAAGCCCAGAGCTTGGGACACTACCATAGCACAACAAGAATTCTATAATTATTTTTAAATCAACCTGTCTGAACATGTTATGACACACCTCAGGGATAGCTGTGGCATGAACCTGAAACTTCAGACCCAGAGGTATGGATTTTACTACTACACCACCACAGTCCTACAAGGTACTACAGATATCTTTAATGTCTGTTCAGACATGTTATGACATACCTCTGGAACAGACGAGATGTGAATCAAGGCCTCCTGGCCTAGAAGTAAAAACATTACCACTATGCCACAACAGCCCTTACCTAGATATTATATATCTACTAAATTACTGCATTTCAATTATGCTGAAGTATGAGCAATCAATCCATTTAACTGCAGTTGGCATTTAAACTGCACCTGTGCTTTTAATGTCTAATATGATCAAATTAATGAATGCCTTCAAGTAATGCTGGTGGGATTGCCCTCAAAAGACTATCCACTGTAAATTTTATTTTCCTTTCACAGTTAGCCCAGAAGCTGATGGCAACAATGCACTCAAAACTGTCAGCATATAAACATCCTTACCTATGCGAGTAATAACCTTCATTTTTTTCCCTTGACTTTTATGCACTAATCTAGGAAAATAGGTACTAATTCTTCCTCCAAGTAGCTATGTTTCATTTCGGAGTCTAGAAAATGAATGCCAAAAATCTATTCTACTTTATATCTTTATATGCAAGACCATATGTCTAAAACAGGGCTAACTTGGATAATGGAGAAAAATCTTGGCCTATTTTTACTTCCATTGCTCAGGTTTTTTCATTTGTCTGCAATGACTTAACTACTTTTTTATTTCGCTGCGGTTCATTAGAGTGTCCAGTTCAAACATTCGGTCCAATGGTCATATTTCTCTCTTTCAACTTAGTACCATAAATGCTGTTGCATTTGGCCAGTCTATTCTTTATAAACATATTTATTCATTGTTTTACTGCTCATCTTGCCTTGTCTTAACATAATCAGCAATGTGGTTAACCTTCAGTAAAAGCAGACTTCTTGCTCATTATAACTTCATTAAATAGCTCTGACAGCTTGTTATTACACAGAGGTCACACTAATATACAAATAGAATCCTTCAGCAAAACAAAAGTTAAATAGCTACCTTTAAATAAAAAAAGTGTTCATAAAATACTGAAGGCTCTGTTATATCTAACTTTCTACAAATAATTTCAGGGTTGTAAGTACTGCAGTAACAAAATCGTTCAGTTCAAAGTTTGGGAGAAGATTTGTAGCTCGGGTGCTCGTTGTTGTGGTTCTGTTCGCCGAGCTGGGAGTTTGTGTTGCAAATGTTTCGTCCCCTTTCGAGGTGACATCCTCAGTGCTTGGGAGCCTCCTGTGAAGCGCTTCTGTGATGTTTCCTCCAGCATTTATAGTGGCTTGTCTCTGCCGCTTCCGGTTGTCAGTTCTTGCTGTCCGCTGCAGTCCCAAACCTGGACCCAATATACCGGCCACTGCAGCGGACAGCAAGAACTGACAACCGGAAGCAGCAGAGACAAGCCACTATAAATGCCGGAGGAAACATCACAGAAGCGCTTCACAGGAGGCTCCCAAGTACTGAGGATGTCACCTAGAAAGGGGACAAAACGTTTGCAACACAAACTCCCAGCTTGGCGAACAGAACCACAACAAAATCTTTCAGTTTCTAGTACCAAAGGCAGCATTGCATTTTACTAGGCAGAACATTGTGCTAACTGTAGAAAATGACAATAAAGGTATGACACAGTCTGCTATGTGAACAAGACCAAACTCTACAATCCCAAGAACCAAATCAACCATTTACAAATCCCTCATCATATGTTCGACTGTACTTTTCACGTGTAGGAAGTAAAGCGAACCTTACCTGTAGGGATAGTTAGGGCAATTCTTTTTCCAATCTTGAAAAGCCCATAACTTAGGGACTTCATGGAAGCAAGTGAGCTACTGCCAACTTTTGCTCCTCATTCCATTAAATGATTGAGATGCTCTATTATTCCTGTAGAATCTGGGTGAAACTTAGGAGGTGACAAAATAAACTCAAAATTGCCCTACATCAATGGCAGCATGCATTTAAGTCACTATACAAAAAGAAGTAACATTTTAGGTTCTCCCACATATGAAAACACAATCGTATCAACACTCAGGCCTGAGGTATTACAGTATTAAATCCAAAATAAATCATCTGAATGTTCTCAGGAACATTACTAAAACAAAACAAGCTTTTAATGGTTTATTTTTATCAGTCATGTTTGTGTCTCCATCACATTGATCACTGTTGGGTAATAAAATATTTTTGCAGATGAGGCATTCAGTAGCAGCATTTCAGGTGAGGTGCAGCATTGTTGAGTAGGCGCTTTAGCCAATGTCCAATGTATACAGACACAAACTGTCCAACCTTTCGTTTACTATAATGCCCTCATTTCAGGATTAGTCAAGTAAATCTTCGCTGAAAAGGTTCTGTTGCTTTCTTTCTCAAATAAAAACACTAAAACTGTATACATTTATCTGGATGTGGCATCAACAAATCTCCATATAACTGTAGTCAAATATCCTTACTTTTACATTCCATGCCCCTTATAATAAATAGCAACATTCCATTTACGTTCTTAATCACTTGCTATACCTGCATATAAATAGTTTTGTGATTCATGTACTAGGACACTCAAATCCCTCGATATCTCAGAGGTGAAGAGCAGAAGATTGCCTGAGAAAAGTCATTGCAAGCCACACTGGGCCGGGCAACACGATTCTCACTCAACAAATGCTAACTGCAAATGGGAATTTTTTTATTTCCAAACTTCATTGATAAACGTTGTGTTATAGTTCCGATTTTTCTGATTGCATGTAGATAAAGGCAAATAACTGGGGAAGTGAAATGGATTGTCCTGGTTTCTTCTGTAAAATAATCAACAAGAGGAATTCTACTCTATCCAATGTTTGCACAACAAAACAAAACCAGCAAGTTCCTTCCTCTTTCCATTCTTCCAGCTGTGTTTTCACAGATTTCTGCACCTTTCAGGCACTACTTTGTTGACTGCCTTTTGGACTCTGCGCAGGTTCTGAGACGTTTTCTGTTGGTATTGAGCGTTGACATGCCCAAGTGGAATGGCTTTTGGTTCTCATCCATTGTTTTTTTCATTGCCTAATCAAATCCACCTTGGTGCCTTGAAGAGGAAGCACTGAATGCAGCTCTTCTTCAAAAGGTGGAAGTGAAATTTAGAGGGCAGAGCATACTTGGCTCACATCTCTCAACAGATGGTTAAAACAGCAGTAGCTGAAGTCAAAGCAAAGTTCATGTTCTTTCATCACAAAATGTGAAATAGGGATTTCTAAAAAAACCTTATAATCTCAATTTACCAGTCTTCTCTTAAAAATATGCAACTGCAGCATCTCACCCAAACAATCAATCTTGTTAAATTTGGATAATGAGTGCCAACATCCAGGGGAACACCACAACTCGTCCAATCTGAATCTACATATATCCACTTTTCAACACTGCAATTAGATGCAACTGAGGAACATGAATCCCAGTTTAACATTTTCCCTCCATTGTCTGAGATTAGCTTACCTGAAACAGATTATGCGAGAAACCATCTTCGGCCTAAATCAGTGTAATAACATGAAGTGCATTTAACTGCTAAGGCATGGAAGGAGATCTAGTGCCTGGGTAGTACTAGCCAAAGAGCTGATTAAAGCACATATGCAGTAGAGCTTTCATTAAATGTTCCATGTTCTGTGTAAAACATGCCTAAATATATTCAAATATTTCATCGTAAATGCCTTTTATGTAATCTCCTAACATAAAGGCATTAAGAAGTCCCAATCATTTAAAATGATAAAACAAGCTGATTTTATAAAACTCAGAGGAACTACAGAACTCAGAACTCAAAATTCTAATATTCTAACCTATTATCCTACACAGTATGCCTAATTCTGGTTCCAATTTGTTTTAATATACATAAATGGATAAAAAGAATCATCTGGTTATTATCACATTGAGTTTGTAGCAATTCACCTTACTAAAATGAAAAACAGAATATTTTCCAATAGTTAAGAAACTTTAAAATGTTGACATTCAGAAACATTTTGACACACTTGAAAAAGGAATGCAAACAACTTGCAGCAACTAGGGAGGCAAATAGCATGTTCATGCAAGGGAACCACAGTACGAGAACAAGGAAGTCTTCCGAAATTTGTAGAGTTTTATTGAGACTAGAGCTGGAATGATAGAAGGTGATAATAAATGGGAATGGGAGTAAGTTGTTCATCCTCTTGAGCCTGCTCCGCCATTCAACAGGATCATGATTGATCTGACACTGCTCGCATCTACTTTCCTGCCCTTTCCCTGTAACCCTTGATTCCCCTATTGATCCATCTCAATGTTGTGAGTAACTTTGGCTCCATCTCTAAGGAAGGATTTATTGCATTGGACACTGTAGAGTGAGGCTTCCTTATGAAGAGAAGATTGTCTTATGATGGGAAGTTGAATAATTCGGGCTGAAGTTTAGAAGAGTGCTATGCACCCAATAACTGCCATGTTTCCTACATTACAAAAGTGGCTACACTTTAAAAAATGCTTCACTGGCTAGAAAGCATGTTAGGGTGTATGATGTTCATGGAAGATGCTATATACATGCAAGTTTTTCTAAACAGTTAAAATAAAATGATCTGGAAATACCATCTGTAACAGCCTTCTGATCATACTACAGTCAAGCAAACAGACTACAAAATCTCATTAGATGTTTCTGCAATTGACTCACTTTGATGAAAACCTGAAAGGTATAGGTACATAGAAACACAGGTAGGCCATTCAGTCCCTCCAGCCTGCTCTGCCATTCAGTAAGGTCATGGCTGATCTGTGACCTAACTCAATATGGCTGCCTTGGGCCCACATTCCTTGATACCCTTGCTTGATAAAAATTGGTTCAGATTTAAAATTAACAATTGAATTAGCGTCAACCACCATTAGAGGCAGAGAGTTCCAAACCTCCACTATTCTTTACGTATAAGATACTTTCTAACATCTTTCCTGAATTACCTGGACTTTGCCCCTGGTTCTAGAATCTTCAACCATTGGAATTAATTTATCTTTATCTACCCTGTCAATATCCTGAAATACTCAATTAGGTCACTCTTAGTCTTCTAAATTCTAGAAAATAAATACCTAATTTGTCTAATCTTTCCTAATGATTTAACTCCTGAAGTGCAGGTATTTTCTTTGTAAAGCTATGTTGAACTCCCTTCAGGGCCAAAATGTCCTTCCCAAAGGATAGTGCCCAGATCTGCTCATAGTGCCTATAGTACTCTAAGTGGGATCTACCTAGGGTTTTGTGTAATTGCAGTATAATGTCTTTGCACTTGTTTGTGGCATTTTAAAGAGCTACATCCACTGTATTTAACTTTGTACCTTCTAAAAAGAACCTTGATGCATCTTTTTTAAATCAGAAATGGATAACTTCACACTGGCATATATTAAAATTCATCAGCCACAGCTTTATCCATTCACCTCATCTAACAATATCCTGTTGTAATTTTATGCTGTCACTAACACTGTCTCCAATGCTGCCGAATTTAGTGTTGTCAGCAAATTTGGATATTTGCCATTTTCATCCAATTCATTAATGAATATTATGAATAATTGAGACCCCAACACAGATCCCTGCAGGACACCTCTAGTCATGACCTGCCAATTTCAGTACTTGGGCTGGGGGTACTCCCAGTCCTGAAGAAGGGTTACCCTAAACGTCACCTTCTTCACCTCCTGATGCTGCCTGGTTTGCTGTGTTCTTCCAGCCTCCTGATTGTCTAATTTGAGTAATTATCCATTATTCCAACTCTGTTTCCTGACATTTGATCGATTTCCTATCCATGTCAGTAATCTGACCTCAATACCACAGGGGCCCACCTTAACCAATAGCCGAGAGACAAGCGTGTGGGACTTTATTAAAAGCCTTCTGGAAATTCATATAAACAACATCCATTGATGTACCTCTGTCACCTCTTCAAAAATCTGAGTTTTTTTGGCCTTCATAAATCCATGCTGACTCTCCCTGATTAACTGAAATACTTCAAGGTGATCAGCTGCCTTATCCTTGATTAGAGGTTCCAACAATTTCTCCACCCACAGATGTCAGGGTAACTGGTCTGTAATTCTCTGTTTTTCTGCTGTCATCCTTCTTAAAGAGCAGAATGACATGAGCAAATTTCCAATCCAGAGATCCAACTTCTGAATCCAGGGAGCTCTGAAAGATTATGGTTAGGGCACCAGCAATGTGCTCTCCCACCTCTTTTAACACCTGTGGATGAAAACTAGTAGGTGCTGGGGATTTGTCACTCTTCAGTCTATTAATTTCCACATTATTGATGATTTACTTCAGCTAATTTTACTTAGACCCTGTCTCTGACCCTCTTAATTTCTTTGGAACTTGCAGCAAGCTCTCCTTCTCTTCTATTGCGAATGCTGAAGCATAATAGTCATTCAGTAGATCTGTCATTTCCCCACGGTCATTGACAATATCCCCCAGTCTCAGCCTTCAGTGGGTCAATAGTACTCTTAAGCAGACGCGTTTCCTTCATTTAACTGTAAAATTTCTTCTTATTGTCTTTTATGTCTGTTTCAAATTTCCTTTCATAATCCTTTTAAGCCTCTCTTATAAACTCTTTTCTGATCCCATTCTGTGGGATTATATTGTTTTATAAGCCCTATGTTTTAATTTTATGTTGCCCCTTACCTCATTAGATGTCCACTGTTTCTTTTTGCTAGGTGGAGCTTTTATTTTTCATGGATACAAACATCTTCTGAATAGCATTAAATGTTTCTTTGAACACTCTGCACTGTTCCGCAGTTGTTCCTCAGCACAGCTTCCCCATTTACTACGGACAGTTCCTGTCTCATCCCATGAAACCTGCCTTACATAAAGTCAAAACTCTAGTATGTGATCTTTGCTTGTCTGTGGGCTACTGGTTCCATAGGTTTCTACAGGAAAAAGCTACACAATGGAATAATAAATCACAAGTTATAGTTCTTATCTAGAGTCTGGGAAGTTTGCCAAGGGGACAGAAAATAGTCCCATTAAATCTTCTGTCACTCTCTTGTAAGACCCAAGATCTGTTTTCTTTTATTCATTCACAAGATGAGTTAGTCACTTGCTGGGCCACATTTATTGACCATCTCTAATTGTTAAGAGTCAACCACATTCCTATTGGTCTGGAGTCACATGTAGGCCAGGCCAGGTAAGGATGGCAGTTTTCTTCCCTAAAGGACATTAGTGGGTTTTTCCAATAATCAACGATGGATTCATAGTCATCACTTGACTCTTATATTCAGATTTTTATTGACTTCAAATTTTACCATCTGCTGTGGTGGGATTCGAAGCCAGGTCTCTGGATTAACAGCCCAGTGGTAATACCACTAGCCCATTGCCTGACCCCCACCCCCAAATATAAATATGACATAGACCTGGTTAGAAGTAAGCATTATTTTCCATTTCTGGATTTAAGCGTGTGAGAAAGGTCCAAAAGTAAAAAATGGAAAACATTGCAGTAAGTGAAAAAGATGGTAATACCAAAAACAAACTTTGGAAGATTGAACGAAGCAGCCCATTTGGGATTATGACGCCAATCATCATACTTTTAGAAAGTACCCACTCCATGTCGCATGGTCTAGACTACCAGCCTCAAAACCAAATGTTTCAGGTTTCATTCTCAACTTCCAACATTGTTCATTGAATACATGAGCTACGGTTTACAACAAAATAATTAAAACCTAGTCAGCAATAAAAAAACAAATTAAATTTATAATCCCAATTGCATATTAGGACTCTCCAAGTGAGCCAGACTGTTGCCAAGTCCTACTTGTTGAGACAAAATACCCCATTTGAACAGCATACCTAGAGAAACACAACAGAAATATGAAATAATGTTAAAGGGGTAAAAATATATTGCGGGAGTTTAATGGGAATCCTGCCAGTTGGAGAAAGGTTAATTGGTAAACAGTTCTCAGAATTGCTAACAGCACTCAGTGCAAAAGAAGCATGACCTCCTACAGAACAGAAGTAGGTTCACTCTGTGGATATCAATTTGTTCTATTTGCTCCAGCACGATGTGTACCCCAGAGATTGCAGCAGCGAGATATTTAATATTAAATTTTGGATAAAACAACGTATATGACATTTGTGGACCTATAATATCATTCCTTCACTTTTTAAGTACAAAATATTACAAAGCAACTGAAGTTGATAAGAAAGGCGTACAAAGAGCAGAATCAAACCAACTAACTTGGAGAATGCAAGGCGATTCTTATATGCTACTACAATCAGGTCAACCAAGAGTCAGTAAGTCAATCAAATACAATGCCACAAATAAACGCTCTCTCAAATTTGTTATTGTAGCCACTCTTCTTTCTACACACAATTGAGAATCAGCTGGTGAAATGTAGAAATATTACTGTGAAGTACCAGATTTGCTGGGAAAGAACTATTTGCAGCTCCAGACTTTTTATCATCCTCAAATACTTTTGGTTATTGTATTATGGTCCACTTTCAAATGTGAACGACAGAATTTCTTAGTGGATCAGAAAGTAAATTCAGCATTGAATAGACCACACAGACCATGAAAATCTCAGGCTTGATGTACTGTTTAAGTGAAAAGAGCCATGTTACTACTGTATCAGGGCATTATTAATAGGCCCAGCCTAAAATCCAAGACATTTACCCATCAGAAGGTTACATTAGTAGAAATCAAATGACTGCTGCACTGGACATAATCACAATGTGCTCTTTACCAATTAGCCTGCTGACATTCAGCTTTATGTTTCCAAAACTCCAGCCTGGTTTTAGAATAAAGTGGCTTTTTATAACTTGTTTTTAGCACTCACAGGGGTTAGGTTTGGTTGGGGATGATGTCATTATTAACACAATCACAATTTCTCTCGAAATGACAAAGAACAGAAATTTGCAAACGCAACACCTAACGCTGCGCCTCATCAAAAGTCTTAATTTTAAGTCATTTGATTAAACTTTGAGACCCAAGTTTAAAAGTATTTTCCTCTATTGTTTTCTACATTCCCTGGGGTTCATAGAGCAGGTAAACTGTTCCTCAGTCTCTAGCAGGTCAATTTTTTCTTGTCTATCAAGGATACACCTATAGATTTGTTTGCCCTTCAAATGATGTTCATTCCATGCTTGATTTCCAATTTGCATTTATCCTTAAGCTCAACAAAAGCTGTAAACTTAAAGTGAATCAAATTTAATGTCAGGAAACATACAGTATACATTTTGACAGAAAGAATAAGAGAATAAGGGGACAACTATGAAATGACAAGGGGAACACAGACACCAATAAACATATGAGCAGGAATCACTGACTGTGGCATTGCATGTTGGGAAAGTAGTTAAAAAGATGTAGGTTACCCTGGACTTCATAAATAAAAACAGAGTATAAAATAAAAGTTATAATGAACCTTAATAAAACACCAATTCAGCCTCAATTGGAGTATTGTCTAATTCTGTGCAGTACACTTTAGAAAGGATGTGAAGACTTTAGGTACAGTGCAGGAGTATGGAGAATGGTTCTGGATATATAACACCTCAGTTATGTAGACAGACTGGAGAGGTGGGGTTCTCCTTCAAGGAGATTAAGAGTAAATTTGATCGAGGTGCTCACAATTCGAAGGAATCTAGATAGAAAGGATACAAGAAAACTGCTTTCACTGATGGAAAGGTCTGGAAAAGTAAATCAACATCAACATGAGGAAAACATCATTTTACACAGAGCAGGCTAAAATCTGGTATGCACTGTCTGAGAGTGGGTAGAGTCAAATATAGCTGGGCATTTTAAAAGAGAACTATCTAGATAAGCATGCTTAAAGAAAAACAATGCAGGGATGAAGAGAAAAGCAGCAGTTTAGGACTAGCTATATTGTTCTTGCAGAGGGTCAATGCAGATACTGCTTTCTAAACAAATTCCTTTAGTGGGGTAGCCATTCTAAATATTTTTGTAATTAACCTGTGCAGAGATGTTATTACACACTTCTGGAACATGTGGGAGTATTGAAAATAAGAGAAACAAGCTGAGTAAAAGACAGTGGCAAACAAAGTATGATATTTAGACTAGTTTCAAGTTATTTAGGTCTTTTACATTGTTTTCTTTGCTGTCTGTGCACAAAGAACTACCTTTTCAGAATACAATCAACTCTCGGCACAGTATCATTTCAATTAAGATTACTGATAAAGGTTTTAAGACAGTGGTGAAACTTCTATGCCATTGTGAGACAGCAAACCTTTTGCATTGACTTTATATACAAAGAGATAAGATTAGATTAGATTCCCTCCAGTGTGGAAACAGGCCCATTGGCCCAACCAGTCCACATCGTCCCTCTGAAGAGTAACCCACCCAGACCCATTACCCTCTGACTAATTGACATCACACGATGGCGCAATTTAGCATGGCAAATTCACCTGACCTGCACATCTTTGGACTGTGGGAGGAAACCGGAGTACCCAGAAGAAACCCACACAGACACAGGGAGAATGTTCAAACTCCAAACAGACAGTCACCTGATGCTGGAATTGAACCTGGAACCCTGATGCTGTGAGGCAGCAATGTTAACTACTGAGCCACTGTGTATAGACTAAGGTATGAAACAGCCATTTTATCCTGTCTGCCCATGTCAACATACAACCTACAAGTGAGAAAATTGTTCTAATCACATTAACCTACTCTGTTCCTGTTCCTTCAACGCTTTTCACCCTCACTTTTCCTTCCCTCACCAAATCAGTGTCAACAAATTTCCCAACTCATTCTGTAACCCTGGAAGTGAATTCCACAGATAAAAAGTTTCTCTCACTACTATTTAGACACCACAATCTAACCCCAATGTCGAGTATCACTCAACCACTCTCCAGGGTGAAGGGCTGTGAAAGCCAGGCAGGAAAGTGAGCTGAGACCACAAGACAATCTCACCGCGTACTTACGGAAGGGTTCAGCAAACTCAAAGGGCTAAAACACCTACCCTTTCACCTAAACCCTATACTCCTGAAATTTCTGTCATTTACTGTTTGACAAAATTGCTTGCATTAATCTTGCACCTATGGTTCCTTTTTTTTGGCGAAACTATTGCAGGAAGCAATTTGCTCATATTTAACTTATCTTATCTGTATTTTCCTATCAGTTTGAAATGTTAAATATTTCTAATCTACTACCCTGTAATCAATTTTAAAAATAAACAGTTCAATTTTTCCAACACTTTCTTGTAAACTTATCTGGACTGGGCATTTCTTGACAGTAAGCTAAGTAAACAATAAATCACTAGTTCTTATTTTATGAAATAAATACAATTTTACAACACCAATAAATCTGAAAAGTTTAAAATAAATAACGAAGCAGCACAAAATGATTTAACAATATCAAGACCTAGGACTACGGTCATGCTCTCAGAACAGTTCGTAGGAGAGGGCTTTCAAATGGCCCCAGAGCACTGGAGAAGTGGAGGGGTCTTAGACAGAGTCAGGTAACCCTCAGGAGGATTAGGCACTCTCTTAAGGTGGGAATAGGAGAATAGCACCCTTGAAAATGGCAGATAGACAAGAATATGTATCAATTATGCATAAATTCATTGAAATGGTCACAGAACTCAAAGAATCGTCAAGGCTGTCAAAGAATTGTTGAACAAATTAGAAATACTGGCGTTGATTTTTAAAACAGTGACACCATCAACAGACAAAACTACATTCACATGGGCTGGTGAGATTTGCTCATGGTAGCTTTATGTGAGTTGGCATGGAAGGGGAGGTCAATGGGTGGCGTGTGAGGCCATGTGTTCACATGAGTTAAAACAAAGTTGGTTTAGGGGCTACAAATCACAATCGTACTGAGTACAGGGTCATAGATTAGCATAGGTGCTATGAATGGTAATGGGCATTGGGTAGTGTGATGTTGGGCATCTGAAAGCCCATGATGGTGATGGGAAGGGTGTGGTAGAAGGTAGTATAAAAGGTTTGAAGTGTCGCTGGGGATGGGTACATTGGCATACAGGATATGAGGTGGTTGGAAGATGCATGGATGAGGCATAAGGAGTGTGAGCAGGGCTGGTGTGAGACATGAGACCAGGAAGATGTTTCCGGTTCACTTTTACAATATTCTTTCAAGCAATGTTGCTGCACTGAGTTAGGCCTTGCAACCAGCCTGCAACTGTAGCCAATGGCCTCTGGCCCCATTCCAGTTTTGCCAGCCGACCGCCCAAGAAATGCCACTAGTCTGGGGAAATGGAGCTGGGAAATGGCTCATCTCTGCAATCAGCAACCAATTATTAAACTCATGAAGCACTGCGAGAGAGGAAAGAGTAAGGGATATGAGCATTCCAGTCCTGGAAATTAACTAGAAAACTAGCAATGAGTCTTGACTGAAATATAGCAGGACTGCACAGAACAGCATTAACCTCAAAAGTAAGAAATATTATGACTAAATGCACTGACATTAGGTTTCTCCTTAACAATCAGCTGGAACTATGCCAGAAGGATATAATAATGGTCAGCTAACCTGCAAGAAACTGGAGCAACATGTCACTCAAGCAAACTTAAACTCAAAGTAACTTTGAATGAGGAATACAACAAAAGTCAACTTTTCTTGTTTGTTGACATAGGAATGCAAACCTTTGCAGCTATTGGCTTGATTTTAAATCAAAATTTCTATGCAAAATAAAACTGTGGTTAAAGCTAGTTCTTCAGAGCTTCAGACCACATTTTTTTTCCACTTCCTCTTTCTCAAACCACTTGCTGGTGTCCATCCGATTTTGCTGTTTGGATTCCTTTCATCAGTCATCCTCTTTAGTTGAAGGGAACAATTCACACCAGTTCTCTCAATAGCCATTCATATTGTAAATGATAAGAATTCCCGCATAGGCTGGTTTTGTGCAATCGAATTGCATTTAAGAATAAGGGCATGGAGATTTGCAACAAAATTATACATTAGGGCAGCCTTTCAGCCCATCTTAGTGTATCCATCTTTCAGTCACCAGACTATAGCATCCAATTTATTTCTTAAAAGAATGCAGGGTTATTCCCACTACAACACCATCATTCCTTGTTGTAAAAAGTTAATAATTTCATTTTTACTAGTTTGAACCTATGTCGTGTCTCTTATACTTGGAGTTTATTATGTCTGTTTGGCAGTCCACTTGATTTCCTGACCATTAATTTTTGTGGACAGTGGATTCAACTAGTCACAAAATCTAAATTTTTAACCCACTGCACCTCATGTTCTGATATGTATGTATTACGCAAGAATCTGAGCCAGGCGCTCAACCTTGTAAAGATTCTCCTACATCATTTATTGGTATCCAAATGCCACAAGGAAACATTACACTGAAACTATCTTTCATTTCAGAATTGTGTTTCTTATGTTGAGATACGTTTCTGTGGGACTATGCAGATATATTCCAGACTGGAATAGCTATGCAACAGATTAACCTTTTTTTTGTCGGTAATTATATTTGTCACTGTTAATGTGATTTTATCTCTTCTGCACAGTGTGTTTGAATAGACATGATTTGGAGATCACACAACGCCAGGTTCTAGTCCAACAGATTTAACTGGAAACACTAGCTTTCAGAGCATTGATCCTTCATCAGGTGGTTGTCAGGCGTTTGAATAGATTTCTCTCTCCTTTTGAGGCTGAACCTTGGACAATCCATCTTTCTCCTTGCATTAACTGCTAGTTTGAGTCATCTGTTTTGTGATTGCATATTTCTACAGCTGAATACACTCCTCCCTCTTTCCAAGAGATACCTTGCAACAAACTTTGATGGTGGAACTGACTATTAGGATTATTACAAGTATCTGAATCGTATATACTCAAAGAATATTAACACACGCAATCTGGATTTCTAAAAATAAATTTCAGTCAGATAAATCAATGGTATAATCTTATGACCTTTAAAAAATACATCTTTAGTTTTATGGATATAAAGGCTAACAGTGCCAAGCATGTTCTGCCAACACACAGCCTTCAGCATTATCTGAAACAAAACAAAGAACAAGAGCATGGTATAATCCAGAGAACTGAGAGGTTCCTTGACTGCACTTGTTCTCCCCCTCCCACTCCAACAAATACAATCTTTCATTTTGCATTGAAGAATCAGTTATTTGGTTGCAACATCGATGCTATGGCATTTAAAATGGTTGTTACGTGTCTATAAAAACACCTGTGAATTCAGCTCTCAAGCTGTTTCAGATTCCCTCAGTGAGGAATCCAGTTTCTTCCTATGTTAACACAAATGCAAAGGCCACCACTAGTGCTGATGATATCAAGACTTGACAGTCACAAAGGCCTCACTTTAGACCAGCACAAGACAAATTTGTTATTCCCTGCTGAGGTAATGTGAAACCACTGTAATTATTCATAATTGTGATAAATGAGCAGAAACATTGTTAAAATGCAATGTTCTCTAATGTGTATATTAAAATGATACATGTGGTTTTAATTTTGAAGGCAATTAGTTCTTGAACACTTCACATGTTGTGTTGACAGAGACTACCCTTGTCAATCACTACGATATGCACTGAGTCATACCTCCCACTGCACAAAGGTCACAGAAAAGCTTTTCAATGGCAAAAAGAAACAGATGCTCCCAAATTTAGAAATTGCACAAGGCAGACCTGGGGAAATAAGTAGAACTAGGCCATCCCAACAATAGCTGTTACGCTATTGGCATTAAACCAATATTATCATCTTCATTCTTGATTGAAGTGCTGGTTCCTGAAATGCAGGTTTCATGTGGCCAATGACAATCCCAGTGTAAACTTGCTGGATTCAGTGGGCTTGAGAGAAAAGCCACTGCTTCACCACACAAGTTTGCACTGGGCTGGCACTGCCTATACAAGACTTGCATTATGGGCACCAGTAGTACTACCCTCCACTGATACTGAAATCAAGTGACTGTCATTGCTTTAGGTCTGAAAGGACTAATACTGAGGAGTGCCATAAGTACTAACCACAATGATGTCATCTTATGGACAGAACAGCTTTGACTCTCAAAGCAGAGAGAACTAATGTCTCGGTCTCTTCATAGTTATTTTGACAATGTCAACCAATTTCTAACATGCAATAAGCTATTTCTTGCTAACTACAAGAGACTCTTCTAGTTAGACCAGGAAGTGACCTTCCTCAACCTCACGGGACTAAGGACACCCTACAGTTTCCTACACTTAGACACGTTGGTAGCAGTAGAGATCCAGCATATTCATACAAGAGTTGCTTATCACATTTTGATTTGTTGGTCAAAAGTGATTTTAGTGTTAGAATAGCAATTGAACTACAATAGAATTTTATGGTTTTATGTATGTTGCTCCTATATACAATCAAATGTGTACTGTAAGAAGATACAACAGAGATACAGTTGAAAAATACCTCTTCCCCAAATTTAGTTCATCTACCAGATGATAATATAGAGCAACAATGCTGTCGGGAACTTGACTTTTTTACACTGTCGAGGTCAGCTGATGGAAGAGCACCTGTATGAAGGTGCAGTCAGACCTTTCAAATTAGATCAGGCATTTTCCCCTTCCATCGTCCCATCCAGAAGCCTGTTCGCTGCATTGGTTGTTCTTTCTGTGACCGGTCTTTAAACTGCCCCAACATTTGTTTGAACTTTGATCTCATGGAAATTATACATGTATTAGTAGAAAAACTAAAACAGGAACACAAGAAACACAGGGCCAGCTGTCAAGAGTTTTACATCCATGAGCAGCACCATTAAAAAAAAACCTGCAAGACATTTCTAACTATGCTGCCATGAAACATTTTTAGTAGCTTCTGAAGAGATAGATATAGGCTCTTTAACTGTTTGTAATATGATCACTCTAAAAAGATTACTGCCTTAGAAATCATTTTCATAAATAATATCAATATCTTCTATAAAGTGGTTGCTAAGTCACAGCCTCTTAAAAAAAGAGACATAGCCTGAACAATACTACAGTCTCAAAAAATGAACTAGACATAAATGGTCCCTAATTTAACTCTGCATAAGTGTATGGGTTATAAGGTAGTTAGAATATTACATTGACAGCAATATTAAACTGACTTACCCAGCATGAATCTAAAATAGTGGTGAAAACTAAATAACAATGTCAGTTACTAACAAATGTAGGTATAAAGTCAGTGTTCAACGTGATCAGGTTAATTTCCTGCCTGTGTCAAAATATCATATAGAATGACAGAATGCCATGAGCTCTTTAAACATCTACTCAAATTAGACCATCACACACAGGCTTGACGTTAATCCCACCAAAAGTAAGTTAGCATACAATATAAGTACGACTAAGTCACAGAAATCTGAAAGGTCCCTGTGTTGATCCCTTTGTGTGCTGAATTATCTATTATCAACTGAGGAGGCAGCAGAAGCACTAGAGTTTGCTTCCATATTCATAGTTTAGAGATGGGAAACTAGCGAGGGTTTTCAACATTTCTACTCATATTGTACACCAACTCATGTTGGAAAGTAGATGAAAGTCTGACAGTGGGTAATAACTCCAAGCTGGCTCACACCTGTGCCACCCTGGCAGTTACTCAAACACAAACGACCATGTGAAGACAGCAATGGAGGGTGTTTTAATGCCAAGGGAACCCAAGAGGGAGCAAATGAATTTTAAAGACAATTAATGCAATGCTTTTTACAGTGATCAGATCTGCCTGCTTCTGGGGAGGTTTTGTCATAAATATGTAGTATTTTCTCAACAACCTTTTGTGGATAGTTTCCAGATGCTCTCTCACTTAGACTTTGAACAACAAATAAATCACATAGAAATCGATGTTCTGGTCTTTCCTTCTTAATATCACTCAGTGAAGTCCAGCAGGTTACCGATGGCTTAAAAGAAGATTAAATGTAATCACTCCTTCTCTTCAGGCATCCTGAGGTCATTCATGGCACCATGTAAATGAAAGCTTTTTGTTCCAAATTCTTTCCTGCTACAGAATAAAAATTCAAACCCTATTTGAATGTGAGGCTTCACACTGAGTGGCAGGACACTGCTTAACCACAGGAACATCTCTGCCAAGCCTGATGCTGTTTGCACTTCTGCATTTTCAGGCTGGGGTGATTGAACATACCACTACAACAGTAGCTCTGACTGATTTCCTGATCCTTGATTTACAGGATAATCTTAGTATCTCTGCCATCATCTTTGCTGAACTTAGCTAATTCGGTATGGGCTCAGGATATATACGTGGTAATCTATGAGTAACTTCTTAACATTTCTCCAGTATTGCATTCATATGATTCACTATTCAGGCATTAAAAATAGTGCACAATAGGAGGCAGTTTTGCCATGAGATTGTATGCAACAAGAATTTCATGCACAATCAACAGTTTTACTATCTGATTTATACCAATGATGGAAAGTATGGTTTCCTCTGTAAATTGGTGGAAACATTCAGTAAACCGAGTATAGGGACCACCCCAGGTACATAAAGCACAGAAACTTTATTTTAACCAAACACCGAAAAGAAATGGAATACAGATAATTCCTACACTAAAGAAAATGTTTTCTATTCAAATTGGGAAGAAATAAGATGCCATGATGACCAATCCTGCAGTCGGATTAGAGGAAAATTATAACACATCAAGCCCTATCAATGCTGCCAGTAACTTGGTAAAACAAAAAAACTGCCAGTGTAATCAAACTTGTTGCCATGTAGCTTCGTCTGAAACTTTTGATTCTTGGTGATTTGCTTAGTTTATTTGTAATCTATACTAGCATAAAGAAGCTTCCCACCAGATCAGGAACCTTTTAAAACAAAATTTCTATTGCTTAGTCTTTCTCTTATGATGTCTTGAGATACTTATTTTGTGAAAAGATTCAATACAAATATAACTTATGTAATTGGTATTGCTCGGACACACTTTCTATTAAAAATCACTGGATGCGATCAAGAGTGGAAGTGCTGGCTGATTTATTCCCATATCCAGACCAGAGGCACTCAAGGAGGATTGTAGGTTTCAGGCTGCTGTCCCAGATGATGTCAGCTAATTCAGCACAGACTGAAGATCAAACCAGGGACCTTTTGATCTAAATGGCTCAATATAACACCAGGGAACACACTTACCCATTAAGTCAGTGGGGCAGCTGATAAAAATGCAGGTTTAAAAACTAGAAATTGAAAAATACTCAACTTTGTGCATGCTGTGTTAAACACATGGAAGTCATTTGAATGTTACTTGGTTGAGTTGCCAAACCTCCACCATTTGAGCAGATGACAGTTATCTAGAATGCTGAGAGATCCTGCAGTCATGTGTCCAAATACACTACAAATAGGAGGAAAGTCATTCACAAGAGCAATCATCCAGCCGGTGCATACCCTTGGATAACCTAAATCTTTCTCGACTGAATGCAAATATAGACCCTCAATTTTGAAATTCAATGTTGATTTGAAAAAAAGATGGTGCAGATAACAAAACTCATATGGCACATGAAAGCAAATGCACAGAGACGTTTGTTACTACTGCTTTTTGTGCGAAAACTGGATTTTCTCTATAAAATGTTGCAATCTAAGAAACCTACATAACACCAAGTCGGAGAGAGCAAAACAAGCACTGAGTAGAGTTAAACACTAAGTTAATTCTAAATTGTGTCACAAACACTGAACTTCACAAGACAATTATGTTTTAAAAAGGTCCCCTTTTGTCATAAGGCGACACAGAATATTCTGAAAAAGGGTTGGTGAAGTCATGACACACATCAGTTTGGTGACATGTGATCTGGTTGCCACAAGTGAAGAAGTCAAACAGAAACCCACTGAACAAAGGAGAGTAGTCTTAACACCTTTTAGCAGTACAGTAGTCCCCTCTACCTGAAGGGGAAACGTTCCAAGACCTACTGAGGAGGCCCAAAAGCATTCATTTAAATGGGAAATATACATTCCCGGCAGCCTCCTGGTCCCTGGTTGGGTAACACATGCGTAACTGAAATTCCAGAAACTGGACCCATGGGTACAGGGGTCGCCCTGTTTATCAAAAAAGGACAACCTATGCCGGAGATGAAAAAGCAAAGGAGCTGCAGCTATGGGAGTATTATATAAAATAAAAACTCTTGTATTAATGACTAAACAGAATGCTAGAGATTCCAGTTTCAATATGGGAAAAAAAGAGAACAGAATAGATGGGATGCTTGAAGAATTATAAAATTGAGAGTCACCCTGGTGATAATTGGATTTGGAAAACTTGATTAAGGAGTAGAATAGTTGTTGAAAGACAATGGAAGTTTCGAATTGATATGGAGGAAGAGAAAGTGAAACTGCTGGAGAACTGGGAGTGACTGTGTGCTTGTTCCTGTAATGCTACATATCTGCTCAAAGTGATACATTTCACAAAAAGCTTTTGGCGATTACATTAATTCTTGCAAAAGTATATTTCCTTTAGTTTGATGTATTAGTTGCCTACTGAGAAATGCTTAATCGAAATTGATTTTAGTTTGATTGTTACAGTAAAAGTCTTGCATCACAAATGTATCTTGGTGGCTACTTAACCACATTAAGAATTGGGAAAACTTTTCTGTACCACACCTGGGCATGCAAGAGATTTTATGCACCCTAACACAAAGAACACAATGCTCATCCACCAAGTTATGGTTAATTGTGTACAGGAATTACAAAGGACAAATCACAAAGATTGTCAAGTCCTATAGTAATATTATCAGTTCCTCCCCTCCATGTATATAGGAGTTTCATAAGCAATGTTAATGTGAATAAAGACCAGGAATAAATCATCCAGTATCATGTTCACACCTATCCTGCACACTTCAAAGCCAGAAACATGTTGCTATAGTTACTTTTTGTATCCAAATAACTTCGGTAGTGAAGCTTTGTTTCATACCCAAACGTAAATCTCTAAATTCAGACTGAACACCTCCATCCTTCTCCACGACTTACTTTCAGGCAAAAGGGAATGCCAGAAAGGTGGTGTTCTAACCAATTTGTAAAAACCGTACAAACGTACGTTTAGGCCAATTTCCGTAAATGCAGCAGAATCCAGTTCTGCCCTCAGCGGTATCCATACTGAGATGCACTGGAGTCACTCCAGACATTAATGTAAATGCAGTATTGAAAGTTTGTTTTCAAGTTTGGCAATTGATACTGTCCCCTCCCCTAAGTAACTGCTAAAACATGAAAATAAATTCCAATTCTAAATTGATCCCAGAGAGGAGTGGCAATAAGCCATATGCAGCACTTCTCACTTCATCGTTTTAACTTTGACCTATATTTTACTTGAAAAGCACAACAAAATATAGCTTGTGAAATAACTGCCAACATACTTCTCATTCAGTGTTTTTACTGTTGTTCTGTGCATCAGCTAATTACTTATTGAAGCTTCAAACCTGGACAACAAGCACAGCCCAATTCTACTCTCAATGGTTTGTTATCTACGCTGTTTCAGTCAGTGCCATTGAATGATTAGATTAGATTAGATTACTTACAGTGTGGAAACAGGCCCTTCAGCCCAACAAGTCCAACCGACCCTCCAAAAAGCAACCCATCCATACCCATTCCCCTACATTTACCCCTTCACCTAACACTTCAGGCAATTTAGCATGGCCAATTCACCTAACCTGTACATTTTTGGACTATGGAAACCGGACCACTCGGAGGAAACCCACGCAGACACGGGGAGAATGTGCAAACTCCGCACAGACAGTTGCCTGAGGCGGGAATTGAACCCAGGTCTATGGCACTGTGAGGCAGCAGTGCTAACCACTGTGCCACCATGCTGCCCAGCAATCATACAATAGCATATATTTATATAGCACCTTTAATGCAACAGAAAGCCTCCAAGGCATTTTAAATCAGTATTATAAAACAAACCATGACACCAAGCCACTTTAGGAGCTATTAGGTCAGATTATCGAAAGCTCGCTCAAAGAGATATGTTTTAAAACAGTTCTTAAAGTGAGGAAAAAAGGTAGATAGATGTAGAAGGACTATCCAGAGTTTAGGGCCTACATAAGTGAAGACAGCACACCAATGATAGACCAATTAAAATCAGAAAGATGTTCAAGAGACCAGAATTAAATAAATGCAGAAAGTTTGGTGGATTTGGGAACTGGAGAAGACTGCAGAAATATGGAGTGCAGTCATGGAAGAATAGGAAAACAAGTGGAAAATTTTAAAATTTAAGTATGGTTTTAGCAGGAACCATCATGAGCCAGCAAGAACAAGACTGAATGGTAAATGGGAGTTGGTTCAAGAAATGACAAATGCAACAGTGTTTAGGGTGACCACACGCTTGTGGAGGGTAGAATGTGGGAGGCTGACCAAGAATGAGTTGGAATAGTCAAGATTACAGGTAAGAGAAGCAGATATGAAGATTCCAGCAAATGAGCTTTAGGCAGATTACAGTGCTATCTTAGTGATAGCACTGGTATGCACTCAGAACTCAATTTAGAGTCAAATCTGAAATTAAGGTTGCAAAGAGTCTGAACTAGCCTCAGGAAGTTGCAGGAAGAGGGTCAGAATTGGCAGTCACAGAACAGTTTGTAGCAGAACCAAAACATTGGTCTCAGTAATAATCTAGCTAAGTATTAACAAAGTCAAGGCATTTTACCTATTCTACAAACCATATGCTTTGTTATTATTGCCCCTCTCTATAGTATTTCAACATTCTTGTAGTACTAAACTCAGCTGTAATAACATTTTGTGAAGCTGGAACCTTTTTAAATTTACATGATTGACACAAACACGTTTGCAAGAAAGTACAATTTTCAACAGCAAAGCTTAATTAAATATGGCTCACAACAACAATTTTACTCACACACATCCCTTCAACTACAGTGGTATTAAGTTTGAAATTCAAAATTTAGTATATCAACTAATTCTCCACAATTAATATGCCTGAAGTTCATTACTTGCACTTAAGGTTTGTACACATTCATTGTAAAATGTAGATATTGAGATTGTTAGTTAAATATTATGCATCTAGTATTCAATAAACCCAAGAAGATAATTTATTTAACATGTATTTGATTTTTAAAAAATCTCTCTCGTGTACTCTTCTGTACTGCCCACAAGGTACTCTTTTCCTAAATGAAGATGTAAGAAGCTAAGCCCTGCATGTTTTGCCTATGAATAGCTAAAGGTTGCATTATTGTAATTGATCTGGTGTTGGACTGGGGTGTACCAAGTTAAAAATCACACAACACCAGGTTATAATCCAACAGGTTTAATTGGAAGCACTAGCTTTCGGAGCACTGCTGTTGAAGGAGCAGCAGTCTGAAAGCTAGTGCTTCCAATTAAACCTGTTGGACTATAACCTGGTGTTGTGTGATTTTTAACTTTGTAGTTGATCCAGCTTGGTTGCTTGCAGATGCATTAGAAGCTGTATCTCTCATTAACCTTTTTA
This sequence comes from Hemiscyllium ocellatum, assembly GCF_020745735.1. Classification (NCBI taxonomy): domain Eukaryota; kingdom Metazoa; phylum Chordata; class Chondrichthyes; order Orectolobiformes; family Hemiscylliidae; genus Hemiscyllium; species Hemiscyllium ocellatum. The sequence goes on along the minus strand of NC_083432.1, from coordinate 39,924,344 downwards.
TTTCATTTTCTAAAAACACAGAAGCTTGTAGAGTTTTGCCCATGGTTGCTATAAAGGCAGTGTTGAATTTCAAAGAAAACCAAAACAGAAATGGACAATATCATACAGTTGGCCCATATTTAAGCCAAGGATGGCCAATAGCAATGCTGAGGGGTGGATATTGTCCACTGAGCTCTCCTTGACTGAAGAAACTAGAGCAGGATCCTGGAATGTATGATGGTGGATGTAACTGAGGAAGAGATCTATAAATGCAGCTACCCAGCAGAATATGTCAAGATTAAAAAAACATACAAAATATATCAAGCACTTGGTATTTCGTGAGTTACTTGCACACTGGGTATTCCTTAATACTCAAGTAGCTTAATCCAGTAAGGAGACATTATGAATGTTAACAGAATTAGGAAGCATAAGATTTTGAAAAGACCAGCCCTGTTTCTGTATGCACAAAAATCAAAGTAATGCATCAAAAACAATACCACGGCAGATTGCTGTAGCCGATTCGCATTGAAGAAAACTGAGGTATAGTGGAACCTAGTGGAGCGAAGTCCTGTTATGTATGTAGTTTGCTTCACATTTTATTCAATGAATAAAGGAATTCATACAGAACTATTATATGCGTGTGTTGGCATGTACTTTCTTGCTCACATTTCATTCTAAACTTAGAATGGTTGAAGATAAATCTTTTAACATTTTAATTATACTTATCTTGCTTTCGCCCAGTAGATTATTGAAATTACTGAAGTTATCTCTCATATCTTTTAATATCTAATAGAGATGTCTGTTTGAACATCTGCTGTTAGGCTTTCATCCTTGTCATTGCAATGATTTTACTCAAGTCAAAAGTATCTTTCCTCACCCTTTCTGTACTAATATGGTCAAAAGTACCATCATTCCCCAATGACTTCCCTATGGCTGTCTGCCTGCCTCACTTATTTGCTTTCTCCAGCTACTGTCTTAGGCTAAGCTAAATATTCACAATCTCAACATCTTTCCTACTCAACCCCAAAGTGAAGGTCCAACTCTATATTCTCTTCATCAAAGAGAGTTGACTGTAATCTCTGGCTCTGGCCAATTGATGCCCACCTGTTTCATTCAATATTATTATCTCCAGAGTCAGTCATTCTGAGGTTTCCCAGTTGATCCACCACTTCCATTTATTGTAAACTTTAGGTCATATAATTCTCTAATGCCATTATTCTATATTGCACCAATGATTAGCAATTAGTCTGTTTGTGATCGCCTTCAAAGACTCGCAGGCTAACAACATCTCAAACTTATTTAAGCCTTGAGCTTTAAGCCGCACTATTGGCAGCATGCCTTCAGCTAATTGAGCCCTATACTCTAATTCCTTTCTTCAACCCACGTTTGTTCCACTATTAAAAGCACACCTCTCTGACAAAGTTATAGATTACCCCTCCTAACATCTCTTTCCTTGGCTAAATATTCAACTTGTCACTCTTCCACAATAAAAATATAATATAAAATAAATTCTATTTACTATCTCAAAGACAATCAAGTAAAATTTGGGATATAAACCTGGTAAAATGAATAATCAATGAATTTATTTATTCTAATTTTGAAAGAATAGAAGTAAAATTGTTCCACTATCAGCAGCAAATGTTATGCAGAGAATTACTTTAGTATTGATAGTCTATTAAATATTCATATATATGGAACCACAGTATTGGCAAAACTCAACATTTTAGCCCCACCCAAAGAGGAACACTTCAGTTTGCTACGCACATACACAGTTCTAACCAGTTAGGCCAGCTGCTTACCTTATACCTGCAAATGTGTTGCTGGTCAAAGCACAGCAGGTTAGGCAGCATCTCAGGAATAGAGAATTCGACGTTTCGAGCATAAGCCCTTCATCAGGAATAAGAGAGAGAGAGCCAAGCCGGCTGAGATAAAAGGTAGGGAGGAGGGACTAGGGGGAGGGGCGATGGAGGTGGGATAGGTGGAAGGAGGTCAAGGTGAGGGTGATAGGCCGGAGTGGGGTGGGGGCGGAGAGGTCAGGAAGAGGATTGCAGGTTAGGAGGGCGGTGCTGAGTTGAGGGAACCGACTGAGACAAGGTGGGGGGAGGGGAAATGAGGAAGCTGGAGAAATCTGAGATCAGTCCTCAGCAGGGGCCTCACCTTCGTTCCCCTACGCCCTCGGATTAATGAGTTCAACACGCGGCGAGATATTGAACAATTCTTCCGCCGCCTTCGCCTCCGTGCCTACTTTCACAACCAAGACTCCCGCCCACCCTCTGACGACCCCTTCTCCCGCCTCCAACACACCCCATCCACCTGGACACCCCGTGCAGGCCTCCTACCCGCCCTCGACCTCTTTATAGCCAACTGCCGCCGTGACATCAACCGACTCAACCTGTCCACCCCTCTCACCCACTCCAACCTCTCACCCTCAGAACGTGCAGCCCTCCACTCCCTCCGCTCCAATCCCAACCTCACCATCAAACCCGCAGACAAGGGAGGCGCGGTGGTAGTTTGGCGCACTGACCTGTACACCGCTGAAGCCAAACGCCAGCTCGCGGACGCCTCCTCTTATCGCCCCCTTGACCACGACCCCACCTCCCACCACCAAACCATCATCTCCCAGACCATCCAGGACCTCATCACCTCAGGGGATCTCCCATCCACCGCCTCCAACCTCATAGTCCCACAACCCCGCACCGCCCGTTTCTACCTCCTGCCCAAAATCCACAAACCTGCCTGCCCCGGCCGACCCATTGTCTCAGCCTGCTCCTGCCCCACCGAACTCATCTCCCAATACCTCGACACGGTCCTGTCCCCTTTAGTCCAAGAACTCCCCACCTACGTTCGGGACACCACCCACGCCCTCCACCTCCTCCAGGATTTTCGCTTCCCCGGTCCCCAACGCCTTATTTTCACTATGGACATCCAGTCCCTGTACACCTCCATCCCCCATCACGAAGGACTCAAAGCCCTCCGCTTCTTCCTTTCCCGCCGCACTAACCAGTACCCTTCCACTGACACCCTCCTTCGACTGACTGAACTGGTCCTCACCCTGAATAACTTCTCTTTTCAATCCTCCCACTTCCTCCAAACTAAAGGAGTTGCCATGGGCACCCGCATGGGCCCCAGCTATGCCTGCCTCTTCGTAGGATATGTGGAACAGTCCATCTTCCGCAACTACACTGGCACCACCCCCCACCTTTTCCTCCGCTACATCGATGACTGTATCGGCGCTGCCTCGTGCTCCCACGAGGAGGTTGAACAGTTCATCAACTTTACTAACACCTTCCATCCCGACCTGAAATTCACCTGGACTGTCTCAGACTCCTCCCTCCCCTTCCTAGACCTTTCCATTTCTATCTCGGGCGACCGACTCAACACAGACATCTATTATAAACCGACTGACTCCCACAGCTACCTGGACTACACCTCCTCCCACCCTGCCCCCTGTAAAAACGCCATCCCATATTCCCAATTCCTTCGTCTCCGCCGCATCTGCTCCCAGGAGGACCAATTCCAACACCGCACAACCCAGATGGCCTCCTTCTTCAAGGACCGCAGATTCCCCCCAGACGTGATCGACGATGCCCTCCACCGCATCTCCTCCACTTCCCGCTCCTCCGCCCTTGAGCCCCGCTCCTCCAACCGCCACCAAGACAGAACCCCACTGGTTCTCACCTACCACCCCACCAACCTGCGCATACAACGTATTATCCGCCGCCATTTCCGCCACCTCCAAACGGACCCCACCACCAAGGATATATTTCCCTCCCCTCCCCTATCAGCGTTCCGCAAGGACCACTCCCTTCGTGACTCCCTTGTCAGATCCACACCCCCCACCAACCCAACCTCCACCCCCGGCACCTTCCCCTGCAACCGCAGGAAATGTAAAACTTGCGCCCACACCTCCACACTCACTTCCCTCCAAGGCCCCAAGGGATCCTTCCATATCCGCCACAAGTTCACCTGTACCTCCACACACATCATCTATTGCATCCGCTGCACCCGATGTGGCCTCCTCTATATTGGTGAGACAGGCCGCTTACTTGCGGAACGCTTCAGAGAACACCTCTGGGCCGCCCGAACCAACCAACCCAATCACCCCGTGGCTCAACACTTTAACTCCCCCTCCCACTCCACCGAGGACATGCAGGTCCTTGGACTCCTCCACCGGCAGAACACAACTACACGACGGCTGGAGGAGGAGCGCCTCATCTTCCGCCTGGGAACCCTCCAACCACAAGGTATGAATTCAGATTTCTCCAGCTTCCTCATTTCCCCTCCCCCCACCTTGTCTCAGTCGGTTCCCTCAACTCAGCACCGCCCTCCTAACCTGCAATCCTCTTCCTGACCTCTCCGCCCCCACCCCACTCCGGCCTATCACCCTCACCTTGACCTCCTTCCACCTATCCCACCTCCATCGCCCCTCCCCCTAGTCCCTCCTCCCTACCTTTTATCTCAGCCGGCTTGGCTCTCTCTCTCTTATTCCTGATGAAGGGCTTATGCTCGAAACGTCGAATTCTCTATTCCTGAGATGCTGCCTAACCTGCTGTGCTTTGACCAGCAACACATTTGCAGCTGTGATCTCCAGCATCTGCAGACCTCATTTTTTACTCGAAGGCTTACCTTATACCAACAAGCAACTGTCAAATAAATAATAACTAGTACTTAAACCAACAGCCTTGATGCTACATCTGATGCATTATTCTCTAATTTCAGAACCCTACAAAAGAACCAACTTTCAGTAAAGAAACTGATAGTCATTCACTGAATCAATCCCAGTTGAACCCTTTTTAACCAACTCACTATGTTGACCAATTTTTAATGTATGTTTGCTTTTACAGCATCTGCCTGATTCCAATCCAATACAGAAAGTAAAAGAAAAGCTGCAGGCCATACTTCAAACGATGGGTCGATATTTTTCTTTGGCCCTGTTTTGATCTGTTAGAACTAGTTGCACTATAGCTCATAGTCAAAGCTACCCATCAGGAAAACCTCTCTGAGAGAAAAATACCTACTTCAGAAAAGATATCAAGGCAATGACACCATATCACACAAGCCAAATCTGTTTAAAGATAATTTAAATCTCATTCTATTTTCCTGGCTCAAGAAGTGAAAGTGAACACTACTCAAGCATTATACTAAAGAAGATGGGAGCATAGAGGAGAAAAGAGAGGTTGATGCTGCTGCTAATTTACAAAGTATTTATGCACCCAGTCTAAGAAACTCTAGAACACTAATTAAATGTTTTACCATACAGTTACTATTGTAACATATATTTTAGTTTCTCAAAGCTTTTTAAACATAAATGACAGAAAATATGCGACCTTTAAGAATTGAAAATGTCTTCACCAACAAAGGGTTAACAGCACTGCAACTCACCTTGTTCGGACAGGAAACATGTACTGTAATGCATTTGCTGAATCGTGTATAAAGTTCTATATGAGTAAATGTACTAACAACAGTGATAAATTCTCTCCAGCATGGATCTCTTGGTACAGTTCAAAGCCATTAAAAACTGTAAATACTTTTCTCTCTTAACATTATTCAAACCTGTCAGTCTGAGCAATCAGTCAAATCCAATTCATCACAGAGCATGTGGTAATCCTTTTGGAATGCAGAAAATTACTTCCAGATGTGGACCCCAGGAATATTTAAAAACTGTTTGCCCCCCCTTCTAAAAAAAACAATAAATTACTCAAATATATCAAAGTCAAGCTTTTCTTTCTCTTATGAAAATTGTTCTCGACCAGATGAGCATCTGCAAACTTGTCTGTTAAACCGAAGTGAACTGATGTTTATGTTGGAGAGAGCTAGCACTCAATGATCTGACTTTAATAGAAAGTACTGTCAACATTCCAGTTAGTGGGTTGGATTCATGCTTTGTCACTTCTTCAGGAAAAAAAATGAACACAATCTTTATCAGGTATGAGAGATAGAGAGAAATAGTAAAGCTGAAATTCTGACAAGATTGAAATGCAAGGCTTGGTCCACAGTATATTTTGAGCAAAAACCTCATGTCCCATTTGTGCAGCAGCACTGAAATTAGAAATTAGGATTTACAATTACAGTCAGCTAGTTGCTTTGTAGATTTTTGGAATGGGGTTTAATATGTACCATGATTCAAATAACTTTGTCAAAGTCGGGCTCTGTGCATTTCGGAATTAGGGCAATCCTGAAATAATTTGAGCTGATTCCAAACATACTTTAAAATTTGGTATTTGCTCTTGAACTGGTTACGGGTGAAATTTAAATAAACTACCACTTGTTTGGGTTTCAGTTTTACAGATATCAAATAGCTACAAATCTGTTTAGGCTCATGATTCTGTGCTTCAGAACGCATTGCACAAAACTGACACGAGCATTATTGTTTGGGACACTTCAGAGTAAACCCCAAATCTGTGAATGCTTTGAATTATGAAACTTTAATTCAATAACAAAAAGGAGTAGAAATGTTTGGATTCTGGGAAACAGAAGCCTGTATAACCAGATGATAATAGCTCCACAGACATTAATTAATTGTTTAAAGGCATTAGGGACTATTCACAATGAGGTAAGATTGCTAAATTGGATTTCTATACGTTGAGTTGACTCCAGGATTATGGAACTGCTGATTGGAGATTGGAGGTAGCTGATCTTTTGTAATAGACAATAGTCCAGATAGCTCCATCACGCTCTAGGGAAGTATCCCTTACTGACTCACTGGGGGAACATTTATCATCGAATATTGGGGTTTCTCCAACTATGTTCTTCGTAAGCCAAGAAGCCCTGGCCTTATTATATCAGTTGGCTGGAGATGATCTGTTCCAAGAGAGCTGTGCATTTTTTCTGGTTCGATTCTGTCTACATCTTTTAAAAAAATGCACACTCTTTATCAGGTAAATAGAATGTGTACTTAAATCTGCATTAACACATCTATTTATGTATTATCAATAGTCATTCACACAGCGTCATTCTTGCTAGTTTTAACATTTACATGCTTGCTTATAGCCTCAAGAAGCATGGTCCCTACACATTTCAAAACACAATTGTTCTAAAGCTTAATTAATAAGCATTCACCAAATAAATATATTTTCCATCGGGAACATCTTTTTAAAATCATGCATGAGGGCATTTTCTTTGCAACACAGAAGACACTGATTTCAGGTTATTTACAAAAGATTCAGAGGTAAGATCAGGATTTTTGTTCTCAATGAATGCTGTGACTTGGGAAAACATTGCCTGTAGCAACAACATTAAATGAGAACTGGATAAATAATTGAAGGGAAAAAAATTGGGAGGCTCTGGGGAAAGAACAGGGTACAAGGAGTAATTGGATATCTCTACCAAAGAGCTGGCACAGATTCAAAAGACCTTCCTTCTTTGTAATCTGATTCTATGATTTGCTTACATTTTGCCCATTGCTTTTCTCCTCCCTGCTAATGAAATTGCTATATCCTGGTGAGTTTCATTGTGACAGCCATTCTACCTTGCCAGTAGAGCGCTCATCATTTGAGAAGCAGTAAATTTTAGTCATTAGGTTATTTGACGACAAAGCACAGCCTGATCCTGGTCTTACCCAACAGACACACAAATTTTGTTTATTGGTGATGATGGGACAGTGATTGGACAGGTACACTGACTGAGATCCTCCTCATTGTGCTACGAGGGTTAAGACGAATTGTAGTGTTTAATTATCAAACCAGCTGAACACAGGTCAAGGATCAAACTTGAGACTTCCCAGGTCTGCAATCTTATCTTGAAGTGCAAAGAACAAGAAAAGCACTCAGCATAAATAAATGAACCAACTGAGAAAAGACAAATTCATGCCAATGAATAATTTGGAAAAGGCACTGTCTTACTAAATAAACTGTAATTTGAAATGGTCGTTTAAAAAAAATGCCATTAGGATGTCAGCTGAACTGTCTAATTAAAAAACAGTTTTCACCAAAGTAATTATAAAGTCATTGAGTCATAGAGATGTACAGCAAGGAAACAGACCCTTCGGTCCAACCCTTCCATGCCGACCAGATATCCCAATCCAATCCAGTACCACCTGCCAGCACCTGGACCATATCCCTCTAAACCCTTCCTATTTATATACCCATCCAGATGCCTTTTAAATGTTACAATTGTACCAGCCTCCACCACTTCCTCTGGCAGCTCATTCCATATACGTATCACCCTCTGCTTGAAAAGGTTGCCCCTTAGGTTTCCCCTCTCACCCTAACCTATGCCCTCTAGTTCTAGACTCACCCACCCCAAGACTTTGTCTATTTATCCTACTATGCCCCTCATAATTTTGTAATCCTCCACAAAGTCACCCTCAGCCTTCAACACTCCAGAGAAACTAGCCCCAGCCTGTTCAGCCTCTCCCTATAGCTCAAATCCTCTAACCCTGGCAACATTCTTGTAAATCTTTTCTGTACTCTTTCAGGTTTCATAACATCTTTCCGTTGGAAGGAGACTAGAATTGCACACAATATTCCAACAGTGGCCTAACCAATATCCTGTACAGACGCAACACGACCTCCCAGCTCCTATACACAATTCTCTGACCGATAATTCTTCAGAAAAAAAATGAGTCAGGTAACACCTTATAATTTTGTGTGACCACAGTTTAAGAGGAAAGTGACTTTTAAACAAGTGTACTGCCATTCTAGTTTTGAGGAAGGGTCATCAAATCTGAAACGTCAACTTAGATTTCTCTTCACAGATGCAGCCAGGCCTGCTGAGCATTCCCAGAAACCTCTGCTTTTGTGTGCTGCAATTCCATCTGTAATGTTGTCAATAATTAACCACTCTCAATAAGAGAAAACATAACATTCAAAACAACTCAAACACACACTATGCTTAAATAAACAGCACATTATGAGATTTGTGTTAAATTGGCTTTCAAGAGTTACATATATGTCACTGCTTCCCCATGAGACAAAAAAAACTGCAGATGCTGGAATCCAAAGCATTCATGCAGGGGGGCTGGAAGAACACAGCAAGCCAGGCGGCATCAGGAGGTGAAGCAGTCAATGTTCTGGTATACCCGAAACATTGATTTCTCCACCTCTTGATGCTGCCTGGCTTGCTGTGTTCTTCCAGCTTCCTGCTTGTCTACTTCTGACTCCCAACCAGCAAGAATTGTGAATCTAGCAGAAACCGTCATTAAATTTTGCCAGATTTGCTAAGCCCAACTGTCAAAAAGACATGTCTTCCTTGCATAGAAACTTTTCAAGTTCCACACAGAATAATTTATTTGCATTTTTCATGTATTGCATTATAAATACATTGGAATTGGAGCCAGACACATGAAACTATGAAAACCATCAATGCTGCCACCTCTCAAGTAACAGATTAAAATGGTCCAAATGTGAACTCTCAGTCACAGCAATCTCATAAACCTCTTGTTAAGCATATATCGTAACTAAATTAACTAAACGAACAAATAAGTGAGATCTTATCTTTCTGCACATCAGACTTTCCGCTCACCTCTACCCCCACAATAAATGTATTTTCTAACTTTGAAAATCGAACACACATGTTGGTCACTTGGGACTTAAACAACTAGAGGCAGGAGATTAGACTGTCACTAGGTCCACAGTGCCACAACTTTTCTCTCTCTCTCTCTCCCTCACTCTCTCCCTTCTTTATTTTCTTTTGTTTTTTGGCACAGCGGCTGGAAAAATATCAGCAAATTCAGCCTACTGACAGACTGGGGCCAAGAACCAGGCTTCAGACACAGCTCCGATTCCCACAGGCGGACAGACTGATCGAAAACAGAACACAGTCTCGGCATTACAAGACCTGAACCAGAGCCAATCCATAAACATGCGGCCTAGAAAACACATTATCGGCACCTAATTTCTCAGTAACTCTTCTCCCACCACCCCCACCCCCTCTTCCCCCGGACAGCTGAAATATTCACAAGAATAAAACCGCAAAACCATTCCCACTGTCAAAACTGTGTCCGATTGTGAAGTTTGCACCAACCTCGTGTCTGGGATTCTGGTCAGAGGCAAACACTGGTGTCAAATCCGTTTGGACGAGAAAAGCCGAATGTCGAGAAGGAGACGAGGGCAGATTAACTGTGTAAACTTTTAGAAACAGGAAAAACAAAGCTGTAATACGAGAACTCTGCCGATGTCATCAGCTCAGCAAGCCAGTTGAAATCCTGTGACTGCAGACTCCCGAACACATCACTCACTGCACCCACCTGTCGAGCATTGCATTGGATTTGCAAGCTTCTGTGATTTCCTGTCTGTCCGCCTGGCAGCACAGTCTGTGCACTGGCAGCAGAAGGATTACAGGGAATGACACAGGCACTTACAGTACAACAGCAACATTGTGAAACACAAGAGTTACTGCTCAGCACTTTAGAGAGAAAAAAAACATCAGCTCTCCCCGATTGATTTGGAAGTTTAACCAGTGAGTGGTGAACGCCACAGCCCATAACGAGCCCAGATATAGTTCTGGATGTGTTCCAAAACGCCAGAGCCCAGCAAAGACTGTGGTCATCAAAGGTGCTATCAATGGTCTGTGTGTATTTACTAGGCAACAGAACTCAGTCGAGGTTTTTGCCCTAGAGTTCCGGCTGGATGTACATGTGTGCACGGTAGTGAGAGCCGGCCAGGTTTAACTGGAGAACCCTCTATCCCCCTCCTCCAAAACACATACACAAAGTGAAACCAATTCTCACTCACACAAAATGCCACTAAGAACCAGAGAGTGACCAGCAACTTCCATCTCAAAACAAAGCATCAACGATTTCTGGAGACGGGAGCAAGGGAAATAAACTGGCAAAGGAAAATTATTCTTCAGCAAAACTACTTTTCAATTTAATTCCCTTCAGATTCAAGCTGTAGTTTTAAACTTGCACTGTTCTAGGGCTAAGAAATTGTGATCTTCAACCAAAACATACATCAGATAGGCATCGGGAACACTGCTGCAAACACCTATGAGCATTGGTGTTGTGCTCATTTTATGCCCCCTAGATGAGTCTTTCCTTCATTGTCCAATGGAAGACACACTTCAAATTCAGCATGTTTGTGCACGAGGAATAATGGCTATTATGCTTCGAGTACTACAACCCACATCGCCTTTTGGTACCAATTCAGGATGCGAGAGGGCCAGAATTCTATCTGGAATGTTTCTGCTCCTCCATTCTGCCATGATAAGCAAGTCATACATTGCTCCAGAATAGAAACCAATTAATCTAAGTCAAAAAAAAACCTAAGAGAATGACCCCTGAACAAGTGGGAAAAGATAATTCAGTAAAAACTGGAAACTTTCAGCAGGTCAAATGAGATGCAAGGTTGTTGACCTGAAAAGTTTACAGCTTTTCCCTATGCAGATGCTGCCTGATCAGAAAAATATTTTTCGCAGTTTCTGAATTCCAGAAGCTGACTACAAAATCCTCCCTCCACCTCATGGAATACTTATAAAGCTGCCCCAAATTAAGTCAATGTATTGACTCATAGAGCATGAAAAGAGGCCATTCAGCTCATCATCCCTGTTCTATGAAAGAATTATCCAATTATCTCCACTCCAGACCTGGATTTTTTCAGGATTATATTCAATTCCCTTAGGAAAGTTATCACTGCATCTGCTTTCTCCATCCTGGTTCGGAATAACAAGTTGATGAGTTGAAAAGCACTAATTTCACATTGTTTTTCACCATTTATCTGAAATAAATCTCCTCAGCTTGACTGACCCTCATCCAACAGAGACAATTTCTATATGTCTACGCCATCAAAGCCTCTCACCAATTAAATTAAAATCGGATTTGAAATGGCATGTCAGTCAATTTTATTTACCTTGAAATAAATACATAAATAGTGATTTGATGCAAAATATAAACAAAAAAGTCTTGGAATGTCAGCCAGTATTTCTGGAGAGATACAGTGTTATTTTTTCAGATCAATTACCTTTCATGAGAACTTGTTATTTCAAATTTTCAGCTCCTCAGTATGTTCTACTTGCTTTAATAATTTGATCTCACTAGATTCTAGGGCTACTAATTCAAACGCACTGCGCACATCATATTCTCTAAATCGTTTTGACACGGATCGACTGCAGAAATCTGTAAATTGAGACAAATTTAAAACTGAATATCACTTTTCCATACTTAAATCAAAAAGAATTTGGCAAAAATCAAATTATGAAATATTTTAATACTCAGTGCAGAGAAAAACACCAGAGAATTCTTACATCACACCACTTTTAGAAGAAAGTGGCAAATTTTAGTAATGCTTGATTTCTTGAAGCATGTTCAAGTGCCTCCGATTGATTCAAATTTGCATTGCTCAGCAGCCATAAACATTGCATTGCACTTAAGCATGACCTGTCTATGGATCTGATACCGAAAACTGAAAGCAGCTGCTATCACCTGCACACCATTAATTATTCCACCACATGCTAAGCATCGAAAGATTTACCACAACTAGCTCAATTTTCATTCCAAGACATGTTAAACCAATAGTTGATACTCTGGCAAGGGAGTTTATGTGACAGAGTGGTCATGCCGACACCTCTGAGTCAGAAAGCCTGGTTTTAAGTCCCACCTGGTCCGGAGTTGTGTAAAAACATCTTTGAATGGATTGATTAGAAAATATCTCTGAGACTCTGACAACAGTATTGATGGGATATTCCTTTCCTGAGATGTGGCGGGCAGGGCAAATAATCAGTTGGATTGTCCCGGAGAGATACTCCCCATCGCCCCAACAGCTCAGCAATTAAGTTTGGGCACAAAGTCCGAAATTGACCTTCCTGGCTCACCAATTATGACCTTTAAGATGTCGAGTAATTACCACTTAAGGAGCTCATCCTGGATGTGAAAACAGGAAAGTTCAGGCCTCATTGATTGAAAGAAGGCAAACACCCTTTTGATGCCATCTAGAACTTGGTGCTTCATTGATCTAAAACACAGTAAGAGTTCCTTTAAAGTTGAGTTGATTCTTGCTAATCCTCAGATAATGCCTACAAGTAATGATGGGGACAGTGGCTCTTCTAGAACCTCAGGAAGAAACAGTGCCACCATTTACTGTTTACATTTACTATAACACAATGCAGCAAAGTCCAATCTTGGCTTAAGCCTGAGATTTCATGAGTTCTGATGAAAGGTCACTTGACATGAAACTTTAATTCTGTTTCTTTTCACAGATGCTGACTGACCTGCTGAATTTTTCAAGCATTTTTATCGTTATTTCAGAATTCTAGTATCTGCAGTATACTGATTTTGTATTAATGAAATTTCAATATTTTGTTGGCATCATTCATCCAGCTTGCAAGCTGAAACCACACGCCTTGCACAGGCTCACAAAAGCACACTTGTACAATACTGCAAAATAATCAAATTGTACACTGTCAGCATCTAAAACACATAATATAACCAAGCAGTTTCAGCATAGCATCATAAAGGGGAAATCATGGCTGACAAATTTATTACAGTTCTTTGAGTAAGTGTTATGAAAGATAAAGGGGAATCAAGAGACATAATATATTTGGATTTCCAAAAGAAGTTTGATTAGATATCGCACATATGGCTACTTAGTAAGACACAATCCATGGTGTGAGGGGTTGTACATTAGAATGCCCATAGGATTAGCTAACTAATAGAAGACAGAGGATTGGAATGAAAGGGGACATTTTCGGAATGGACAGCGTGGTGCTGGAAAAGCACAGCAGGTCAGGCAGCACCCGAGGAGCAGGAGGATCAATTTTTCGGGAATAAGCCCTTCATCGGGTTTTTTTCAGAATGGCAACCATTAACTAGTGAAGTACCACAGGGGTCAGTGTTGGGGCCACAATTATTTACAGTATTGTGGATGACACTGTTTAATATACTCTCACCAAATTTGAAGCCAAAACAAAAATAGATGGAAATGCAAATTGTGAGATGCCAGAGACTCTACAGACAGACAGAGGCAAGTTAAATGAGTGGCCATAAAAATTCAACAAATGGAACACAATATGGGAAAATGTGAGTTTACACACTTTGGCAGGAAGAATACAGGAGTTGAGTATTATTGAAATGAAGGAAGATTGCAGAAAGTTGCAGCTTGGGTCAGTTTCAGTTTTGGTCCCTTATCTAAGGAAAGATATACTGGCATTGGAGGCAGTTTAGAGAATGCTCAAGTTGACTGATCCTGGGTATGGAGTGACTGTCTTATGAACCAAACTTGAGTAGATTGAACCTGTATTTCAATGGAACTTAGAAAAATAAAAGTTGACCTTACTGAAACATTGGGCAGCACAGTAGCTCAGTGGTTAGCACTGCTGCATCACAGCGCCAGGAACCCAAGTTCAATTCCAACTTCAGGCGACTGTCTATGGGAACTGTCTACGTTCTCCTCCTGTCGGTCCCTGGGTGCTCTGGTTTCCTCCCACAGTCCAAAAATGTGCAGGTTAGCTGGACTGGCCATGCTAAATTGCCCATAGTGTCCAGGGATATGCAGGTTTGGTGGGAAATGGACGGTTATAGGATAGTGGGTGGGATGCTTTTCTGACAGTCAGTGCAGACTCAATGGGTCGAATGACCTGCTTCCACCCTGTAGGGATTTTACGATTCTTAGCAGACTTAACAGGGTAGATGCTGAAAGGTTGTTTCCCACTGCGAAATAATAAAGGACAAACTCAGAATAAGAGTTGCATATTTAAGACAGAGATGAGGAAGAATTTCTTCTCTCAGACAGAAGTGAATCTTTGGAATTCTTTACTGCAGAGGGCTGTTGAGGCTGAGTCGTCAAGTACATTCAAGGCTGAGATGGAAAGGTTTTTAATTAGTAAGGGAATTCTGGGTTTTGGGAAAAGTCACATAAGTGAAGTTGAGGATTAACAGATCAGCCATGAGCTCGTTGAATGGTAGAGTAGATTCAGTGGGCCAAATACCTATTTCTATTCTTATGTCATTTGGTCTTATATTATCAACAGTCTTTATGAATTGCTAAATAGTAAAAAAAACTTTAAATGAATATGCTGGAAGTACAGCATATATTGATCACTGTTCAATGATCGTCTTCTGGTAAGCATTATTTGTGAACAACATGAGTTTTGCGTTCAATGTGGTAGCAACATTTTCGACTGCAGAATAGCTAGCAGATTGGGCCTGGGTTCATTCATAAAAGATGGCCACAGGCCAAGGTTATTCAACCCCCTACAGCAATATCCCAACACAAATCAGAATACTTAGGAGGGGAGTGCTAATTACTCCCTGTCAAACCTGACAACCACAAAAGCTTGCAGCACAGTACATCAGAAAAACAGAATGAATGTCCATTTTTATAATATATACAAAAAGTGGAATTCAGCTCACATTTGTGATCTTGATGGGCAAGGCTAATCAGTTTTGGAGTGTGGACAGGAACTTTAATTTCACAGGCATTCTGAAAGTACATTTAGTAACAATTAACAGCAAGATAAGTTTGAAACTAACTTTAGTACAATCTCAATAAAAAGAAATAAAACAAGGTAAATTGCTGAATATTTTCTTTAGATGTTTGTTTCTTTGCAAAAAGAGGAAAACAATTTCAGCTCAATACGAGTTTTCCTAGAATACTCTTTTAATTTGACGATCAGAAGTTCTCTTATATCTCATATTTTTGATCAAAATTATGACTGTTCATTTTGGAAATAGTGTAGCTTTAAACATGGTTTCCAAAGCCCTCCTTTTTCCTATAATAAGAAAATGAATTTGCTAATTGGAACTAGACAGAACACGAACAATCAATTTGTCACTCAGCATTTAACATATGTGAAACTGGTGAGTCCCAACTAAACTGAAGACTAGTATGAGAGGCCATTTGGTTTTTAAGTCAGGACAGAGAATTGCTCGAAATACAATATTATAGTTTAACATGAGCAGCAGGAATCAGAACTGAAATCTTGAGTTGGCAGAGAGTGTTATCATTTTAATATCATACCATGGAGGAGTGCAGCGATAGCTGTTTTCTCTGTTCCTCCTACGTTGTGTCGTTCAAGTGGCAATTGTTCTTCCCAACTTCAATCTGACTTGTTTTTAAAGTTTTAACTGTTGTCACTGAATCTGAAGAAAGTTTTCTTTGCTGTCTTATGTGTCAGAGCAGTCACAGAACCAATATTACTCATCTGTGGATAAACACACAGTCTCTCATCTCACACTCACGATGACTCTTTAATGATGGTTTTGTAGGCAGCACAATTCAAGGCTGCTATAGTTTATGTAGACACTACAGTGTGCTGTTTTAAAAGCTATCAGCCCAGAAGGAAGCTGTTGCTCCCATTACAACTACATAACACTTCTATGCATTTCCCTACAGACACATTTTTTAAATTTACATCCATTTTAAAACCTACATTACACCGTTTCTTGGTAAGGTTTTCCACATTTAATTGTCTGTATAAAAAAAACCTTTCCCTTCCTTCTTTTAATAAATCTTAAATTTATATTCATCTAATTATTGTTTCACAATCAATAGAGATAGGTTTTTATTTGGTCATCGAAATTCCTCAAATTCTAAGAACTTAATTAGACATTTAAGCTCATTCTCATTGAAATGGTGTGCTACTGCGTTAAATCTCTTTTCATAATTGAAATCCGTCACTCCTAGAATCATTTTAATAAATCTCTGCAATACCATCTTTGATCCTACTAACTCTTAAAAAGTCAGGCCCCCCAATTCTCAGTAATTCCAATAGCTCTTGACCAATTTTGTTCTTCCTGGTTTACATTTTAGTCTCAATTGATATAAAACCTTTGACAAACTTTTGTGAAAGATATCAACCATCACTCAGCAAAACCAAGCAGCAAAAGCTCAAATGGATGTATTTTCCTAAAATGGGTACATTTTATTAACTCATGTTCTGTCAAGGCATTTAGCCTTTGTCAATGCTTTTTTGCAACAGATGTATCAATGTTTAGCACAACCAAGCAGCGAAAGACCAGTCCTAAATGGGTGCATTGTCCTGAAACAGCTATCTTTCCAAACTCATGCATTGTACTACTACCTTCGCTCTGACCTTTGTATTTTCTTAACACGTACCTTTGTTTTATTTCATCTCTCTACAGAGAGTCGTGAGCACAGCCCAGTCTATCACACAAACCAGCCTTCCATCCACTGACTCCATCTACACTTACTGCTGCCTCAGGAAACCAACTAACATAATCAACCTCCCATGCCGACTACACTTTCTTACACCCTCTTCCATTGGGCAGAAGATATGAAAATTTGAATACACGTATAAACAGATTCAAAAACAGCTTCCTCTTATCACACTTTTTACCCGACCTCTTAAATGTTAATTCCAATCCCTCTCTGTGCACCTTCTCTGCAGCTGTAATATTGTATTCTGTATTGTGTTTTGCTACCATGATGCACTTTGTACAGTAACATCTGCCTGTACAGCATGCAAAGCAACACTTTTCACTATATCTCAGCACATGTGACAACAATAAATCAATCAGTCATTATAATTTCATTAAATGAAACCAACAGCACAGATCCAACTAGGAGAAAGTGAGGACTGCAGATGCTGGAGATCAGAGCTGAAAAATGTGATGCTGGAAAAGCGCAGCAGGTCAGACAGCATCCAAGGAGCAGGAGAATCGACGTTTCGGGCATATGCCCGAAACGTCGATTCTCTTGCTCCTTGGATGCTGCCTGGCCTGCTGCACTTTTCCAGCATCACATTTTTCAGCACAGATCCAAGCCAGTTAACACAGCTGGTATAAGCAAGTATTTATAATTTACACAACGCTTCTTCCATTCTTCAGGGCGGCATGGTGGCACAGTGGTTAGCACTGCTGCCTCACAGCACCAGAGACCTGGGTTCAATTCCCGACTCAGGCGACTGACTGTGTGGAGTTTGCACGTTCTCCCCGTGTCTGCGTGGGTTTCCTCCGGGTGCTCCGGTTTCCTCCCACAGTCACAAAGATGTGCGGGTCAGGTGAATTGGCCATGCTAAATTGCCCGTAGTGTTAGGTAAGGGGTAAATGTAAGGGTATGGGTGGGTTGCGCTTCGGCGGGTCGGTGTGGACTTGTTGGGCTGAAGGGCCTGTTTCCACACTGTAAGTCTAATCTAATCTAATGACCTGTTTCCATCGTACCTACGTAACTATCTATTCTTTTCTCTGTCAGGTATGCATCGAGCCTCGAATTAAGTGCTTCAATGTTATTTGCTTCAACCACTCTATGTAGCACCAAGTTCCACTTTCAGTTCATTCTCTCAAAATTTGATGCTGCCCTGCAACGTGAATCCGTAGACCAAGGCTTCCTGATACAAAATGGTTAATTTTCACTTTCAGCAGAGTCGGAAAATAGGCATTAACAATTGGATATCCCAGACCCAATTTCCATTTCATCGAATTCAATGGTAAATAAATCCTGAGGAGATGTAAATTGGGCAGATTTTCCATCATTAGCAGTATCAATGGGAGCAAAACTATTCAAAAAGATTCAAACAAGAATGTCTTCTCCCACTGCTGATGCATTCGTACTGGCCCGTAGTAATAGAGAAAACAGATTCTCATTTTCCACAAAAAAAAATCAATTTGAACTCAAACCCCAGCTTACAACTTAGTTCAACATTTCTAGATTTGTTTTAATAATGAATAAAATGTAAATAAACGTACCACATTTCTCAGAGTTTATCTGCATTCCCAAGGGTACGAAAGCTACATCAACCAGAATACCTGTAAACATAAAATGACAAACTGTTAGCAGCATACTATTGAAAAAAAGTCAACCACGTCCAAAGAAAAATGAATAAATCCATTGTTGAGATGTCTTTGATCACTAATGTAATATTATAATCATTCATCACTTATTCACAGCATTGAATTTTGTATGGAATCATTCATTTCTATATTCTGGGCAATCGTGATGGTTTATTGAGTCTATCTATTGATTACCTGAGCTATTCAAACCAGACAATTTCAGGTTGAATTCTTGTCTTGTTCTATTCTGTGAAACTCAATTCAACTCTAGGACTTGAGCAAAAATATTAAGGATCACACTCCAGTTCAACCCTAAGGAAACAGTGTACTGTTGGAGGTGACATTTTTGACTTAGACATTAAATCTAGGTCCTCTCTGATCTCTCAGGGTGACATAAATGTTCATATGGCACTACTTCAAAAGCAGAGTCAAAAAGTGTGGCACTGGAAAAGCACAGCAGATCAGGCTGCACCCAAGGAGCAGGAGAATCGATGTTTTGGGCATAAGCCCTTCATCAGGATTCAAAGAAAAGTAGGGCAGTTATCCCAGGTCAATATTTATCCCTTAATCAATACTGCAAATTCATATTGTTCCATCAATCACATGGATGGATAATGATGAATCTCTTTCTCTTGGCGCAAGAGTCTAGAACAAGATTGCATAATCTCAGGAAAGGGGATGATCGCTTTGGATTGAGACGAGGAGAAAACGTTTGCACTAAGATGGTTGTGAATTTTTGGAATATTCTAGCCCACAGGGCTATGAATACCCAGTATTTTTTAATATATTCAAAACTGAGATAGATGGTTTTTTTGTTGGTTGCTAAAGTAATTAAAGGTAATGGGAATCAGGCAGAAAAGTAGAGTTTTGGCTGAAAATCAAATATGTTGAATGGAGCAACAAACTGTGTAGCCTATTCCATCTCTTATTCCTTCTGTAATAATGTTCTCAAAGGTATTCCCTTATTGTGAGGTGGCATTTCCCAATGTTCCTTATCTCCAAATTTCTATTATTTATAAATTTCACTACAAGTAAATACCACAGGCTATTTGGCTGTGGGGTATCAGAGTAAAGCCATATCTAGTTCTGACCAAATATCCCACATACACTTCTAATTGTAAGTCAAAGGTCAATTATTTAGTTAAGAACAATGGCAACAGTTCTAAATCAGGAACATTAGACAGAATGGAGGCTTGAAAGTCAAGGGCTATGGCATGAAATAAAATTGTATATAATATATATATATTTATTTATATATATATACAGCAAACTTTGCTTTAACCAGTACATTAAAAACCACCTCTCCCGATCAACCAGCCAAAATTATATACTTGAAATACTGGACATTTACTGTTTTATTGCGATCTCCACAATGTCCGAATAGTCAGTTGAGGGTGAGAGCGAGAAACCTCTCTACCATTAAGTCTTATTTAAGGCAAAGTTGCATTATTAAAGTGATTTATGCTGTAAATGATGTGTACACCCCGCATTACATTTCCGTTACTTAACATGTGGTTTTTACATTTATTAGGTGGACTCCTTGATCAATCGGAATGTTTTATCAGCTGACACGCTCCTGGTCCTATAGGTGCCAGTTAATAAAACGTTTGCTGTTTATATAAAATAGCATCTAAAAGGTGCTAAAGGATGGACAAGGTGGATAATCAAAGGTTCTTTCCCAGGTTGAATATTTCAAATACTAGGTTAAGGTGAGAGGAGTAAAGTTTAAAGGGGATGTGTGGGGCAATTTTCTTTTTCCACAGAGGGTGGTAGGTGCCTTGAACACACTGTCAGTGGAGGTTGTACGAGCACATTTGGTAACAACATTTACGAGGCACTTAGACAGACACATTAAGAAGACAGAGATTAGAGGGATATACAGACCCAAAACAGGTAACTGGGATTAGTTTTGATTGGAATCACAGTCAGCACAGACACAGTGGGCCAATGAGCCTGTTACTGTGTTGTACTGTTTTATGTTCTATGTACTTCTTAGAGGAGGTTGCTTATGCCTGCTGCATTTCCTACACTATTACTGTAGCTACTTTTCAAAAGTACATCCAGTGATTGTGAAAGGTGCTATACACAAACAGGTGAATTAGGAGCAGGTGTACACCGTTCAGACTCTCGAGTCTCCTCCACCCATCACTAAGAACATGGTTGATCTGATTTCGCCACATTCCACCTGCCCCAATAACCTGTCATCACCTTGTTTGTCAAGAGGCTATTGGTGCCTTAAAAAATTTCAAATGTTCTGTTTCCACTGCCTTTACAGGCAAAGTATTCAAAGAGTCTAACCTTGTGAGAGGAAAAAAATTCTCATCTCCATCTTTAATAGGCAACCCAAAGTTCTAGATTCTCCTACATCTTTTCCACATCCACCCTGTCCATACCTCTTCGAATATTGTATCTCTCAATCATAATACTTATTCCTCTTCTAAACTCCAGTATATACAAGTCTAGAATTGAGAGTGTGGTACTGGAAAAGCACAGCAGATCAGGCAGCATTCGAGGAGCAGGATTCCTGATGAAGGGTTTTTGCCCGAAACATCAATTTTCCTGCTCCTTGATGCTGCCTGACCTGTTGTGCTTTTTCAGCACCACACTCTCGACTCTAATCTTCAGCATCTGTAGTTCTCACTTTCGCCTATATACAAGTCTAATCTGTTCAAAGTCGAGAGTGTGGTGCTGGAAAAGCACAGCAGGTCAGACAGGAGCAGGAGAATCAACATTTCAGGCATAAGCCCTAATCAGGAATCCCACCTCCAGCATCTGCAGTCCTCATTTTCTCCACGCTGATTTCAACCTGACCTCCAGCATCTGCAGTCCTCACTTTCTCCTAGTCTGTTCAACCATTCCTCATAAGATAAGTTGTCCATTCCAGGTATTAGTATGGTAAACTTTCTCTGAACTATATCCAGCATTCTTAAATTCCTTCCTTAAAAAAGGAAAGAAATAAATGTACATGGTCACCGTGATGCAGTCTGACTAATAAATGAAGCATAACCTCTCTATTTTTGTATTTAATGTCCTCACAATAAACAATAACGTTCTATTAGCTTTTCAAATTACTTGATGTACTTCCCTATTAACCTTCTACAAACCATACACTAGGGCACTAGGTCTCACTGCATCTCAGAGCTCTGCACTCTTTCATTATTGTTTTCATTCTTGCTGTCAGAATGGAACAATTTCATTTTCCCACATTATATCTTATCCACTCACTTAAGCTACAGTTATCCCTTTGTAGCTCCTTATGTCATAACTTACTTTCCAATCTAGTCTTTTGTCACCAGCGGACTTAGCAACAATCCCTTTGGTACTATTTTCCAATACATTTACAGTAACTAAAACATTGTGGTCCCAGCACTGATCCCTGTGACACACCACTCATTACAACTTGCCAACCAGAAAATGACCCATTTATACCTATTCTTTCTTTCCTGTTATGATGCAAATTTTCTATTCATGTTACCACCACACCATGAGTTTATATTTTCTGCAATAACCTTTGATGTGGCACTTTATGAAATCTAAGTATATTATATTCACCGGAACCTCCTTATCCATAGTACATATTACTTTCTTATAGAACTCCAGTAAGTTAACTAAACATGATTTCCCTTTCACAAAATGAGGTTGAATCAGGCATGTCTCACCCTAACAATATCAGCTAGACTGCTGGCTCGGAAATATAGAAGGGAGGGGATTGTTAATCTTCTAATCAACATGTGCTGTGGTTAAACACCTGACACTTAGCCTGCAATGAGCAACTGGCTGAGTGAGTCCCCATCAAGGGAGCAGAATGCCATTCTTCAGTTTCAAACATATTTAAACATTGAGCTTTCTCATTATCAACTCAATTAATATGACAGAGCTTTCACCCCTGGAGTCAGAAGGTTTATGTGAAACTCCAAGACTTAAACACAAAAGTTTTGCTAAGATTACATACAAAATCAAGAGAGTGCTGCAAGTCTTTGAAATATTATACTGAGGAGCTAGCTGCTGCATTTCCTCCAAAACAAAATGATGACATTTGAAAAGTAACCCACTAATTATGAACCACTGTGGGAGAATGGGAGACGTGATGAGACCATTTAGAAAAATGCATTGAGTTTTCCTTTATCCTGCCTTCCTGGAAATCATGGGATACAAATGCACTACAGCATACAGACCTGAATTCCTTCGTCAATGTCTAATGCTAAATTGCAAGATCTCAGGCAAGACAACACTTGAGGCTTTCTTCAGACAGCAAAGATATATTCAGCCTAAACATTTGTACCCAATGTTTTGCAGTGACAGTTGATAGAAATAAGTATGAATGGAAGTATTGCACGGGTCCAGTGAGGATAGAGTATCCTAATCACAGCTCACAGTCCACATGTGCACTCTCTGTTTTGGCTCAGACATCCCTTGGACGAAGCACTGGAAAGAAATTTCTGGGAATTATATCCCAGTGCAAGTTAGGAGAGGGAAACAAAAAATGAAAATTGATAATTATCTTTAAAATAAATATTAATCTGCTTGGTCATCTAGTTCAATTTAGTACATTGAAAGCTAATCCATCAAGATGTCTTTAATTGATCTTTATTACACCTTAATTAAAAACTCTGTAGCACACATTTTCAAGACCTCAACTATTTTCTCAGGTGTGACTGAGTTAACATTGAAATAAATTCAGTTATGTTTTCCTTCATGTGTGAACTACAGCAAAACACCATTTAATCATTTCCCGATTTCAAACACGATTATCGATGCACATTCAATGTTTTTAAAATAAACTCAATTCTATTTTTATTAATTTATATTACTTGCACCATCAGTAAAAGATATTATTTGAATTAACTTGCTCCTTTCTTATTCTTGACCTTTAAAAAGTCTTATTTGTTTCCTTATAAAAAAGCAATGCATCTCATCAGTTCCCTCACTGTAAATTCATTTCTAGAAAAAATGGATGCAAATAGCTTAGAATGATTTATCTACTTATTCGGTTTACAACGTGGTCAGAAACAATCATCTTCTTCTTAGGGTGTTGTTTAAGACCAAATAAGACATTCTTCCACTCTGGAAGTGTGGCTCCTGAGGTGACTAAACTGTCCAGTGCTGGATCCACATTTCTGACCACAGATGAAGCAGTTGGGGTTTAGAAAGGTGAGTGGGGGGGGCGGGGGAACGGGAGCGCCCTGGTTTGTGAATGGTCCTTCTTCATGGCTTTCACCTGGGCCTCTCAGAGATGGTCAAGATTGTTGGCACCTTTAAAAACACTTCTTCTCCAATTTGGACAGAATTCAAGAAGAGATTTATTTTTAAAAATTCATTCCAGGGTGATAGGATTACTGGTTAGGCCTGCATTTATTGCCAATCCCTTAATGCCCAGAGGGCAGTTAAGAGTCAACCACAGTGCCATGAGTCACAAGTAGGCCAGACCAGGTAAAGATGGCAGTTTCTTTCCCTAAAGGACATTAGTGAATTAGATGGGTTTTTCTGGCAATCGACAATGGTTTCAAGGTCATCATTAGAATCTTAGTTCTAGATTTTTACTGAATTCAAATTCTACCATCTGCTGTGGCCGGTTTTGAATCCACGTCCCCATAATGTTACATGGGCCTCTGGTTTAACAGTCCAGCGATAATACCACTAAGGCTGTCATTTCCTCATTGCCAATACCTACAAGTCAGTGGAGATATTGTATTCTTTCTAGCAAACATCAAGGACTGACTCAAAACATTTTCTCTCTCCTCCTGGTAATTCCTTGCCGTGATGGAACTCAGTGGAGAAAGCTTGTGTAGTGTCAGGGATACCAGGTGATACAACCAATCCGACACAGCTGGTTGATAGCAACCAGGGCCTTAATGCTGGAGGATAATTGGCCTGAGAGAGAACATTGATATTGTAATGCCATTGGATTTGCAATGTGATTCTCCTTGGTGATTTTAATGCTGGGAAACAACAGGTCAATGTCAGTCATTGACAGCTATAGTCGAAATCAGGAATCAACTCGATGAACAATCACAAAGTCTGAGCTCTGACAAATGCAATTTTTTTCCAAATCGTTTTCTTTCCTCTAATTTTGCTCCATTTTAATCTCCTCTCTTAAAGGCATTAATTTGTCCTCCAAATGGTTAATCTTCATGAGCCAAGGCAATGAATGTTGCTTCATTATTCAGTGAAAGGCATCGTTATTTAGAGTGATCCTATCAAACAAATGCAGTTAGGAGAAGGACATTTCTGCCCATCCTGTAATTTAGCAAGGGAACTATGAGGGTGCTAACTGCCTCAGATTAGGGACAAATCCTAGTACCTCCTGGAAATACATCACTCAAAACCTTTATTTACTTTGCTATTGGGAAAATATTCCTGTTCTTATTTTTAAGAAATATAACTTCACTGTTCCTGAGCACAGTTATCAATCTGCAAAGAGGCAGGTGTTAAATTTAAGTAAATTTGGTGACAGTAATGGGAACTGATCATAGATTTCCCTCCGGAGTTAACAGAACCTCATCATTTTAACTGTACATGGCTAGTGGCAGCAAGGCCCTTTACCAACTATCATTCCCATCTGTGACCATCACTCTGCACCAAGTAGGTATTACACATCATGTTAAATAAGGAATCATTTAAGTGTGGATACAGCAGGGAGCTTTGGTCAAAGGAAGCAGATGTAAAATGAACACACTTCTCTAAACTGTAAAACAAAACAGTCAATAAAAATAATTGTTGTGTGATTTTAATCATGAGGCAAGATTTCTGATTTGTATTGCTTGTTTCGTTTGGTAGTATTCTTTCAAAATTAGCAAATCTCATGAAAAGGATCATGGAATTTTAAATGCAAATTGAGTTTGGAATACATTCTTGTTTCCCCCATTGCTAAGAACCAAACTGCAGCAAGATTTAACTAGCAAACACATCTAATTTTAAAATTGAGTTATTGGCAAAATCAGATTATGATTAAAATTGTCTAATTTCTTTTTGTAATTATACCATTTCTGGTTTTATTAATCTTAAATATGTCAAGTAGTACTATTAAAAACATTTTTGAAGAATTTGCATTGAAACTGATTGTGCCAGGCCATGGTATATTTCATGTTTGGCAATACCCAAATGAGTTTCAGCAGGAAATATTGTTTTTGTCAGTTCTAAAATGGAATAGCACACAGGGAGAAGGATAAAATCATTTAGCTCTACATAACCATTAATAGATAATTTCAAATGTTACACATTACCAGTTTGAAATAAGTTGAGTCCTACAAATGATGGACTCCACCAGGGATTAATGCCTACTTGCAAACTAATCAGGTGGTCAGATTTTCATTATCTCGCTTACTAATGGAATGCCATTTGCACCAGAGTTGGTTGATGGGAATCAGATGTTTGTACTGAATGAGTGGCTGCATTTTGCAAATCTGCTCTGCTCGAGCATAGCGACATCAGTCAAAACATTGAATTGAACGTCAGCAGCAAATAGGCGTTTTCCACATAACAAGCAACCTCCGCAAAATCTTTTTCATTAGCCTCAGCATGCTATGAAACTGCTGATATGGCACATCCAAAAGCTAACACATGCAACAGCAACTTCCTTCCTAAAGCATTCTCATTTCACTGTTTCAGACTAATACATCGTTTAAATCCTCATACATCTTATGGCTTTGAAGTTAATTTCAGTTCAACAGTAATACAGGCAGGTCAGTAGATGCTGCAGCTGATAAACATACCAGTCCTGGAAATATCACCTTTCTCTTTGATAAAATACAGCTGATTTTAATAGAGATCAGCTTATAGTGAAAACATGCCAAAATGTTCTTGTTTACTGGTAATTACTGCCAAATGTGGGCTCCTTTTGTACTCTAAACCAACATCCACTAAACCTGTCTCAGATGACTTTGATATTCCTTTTATATTATGGAGCTGGTTTTGAAGACATCGCCACACTGTAATCAATGTGCCCTATGAGACTCCAGAGGCATGGAGTGTTATTATGCACAGAAAATATGAATACAACAAATTACAGTCAAGCTTTGTTCTGGTTAAGGCTAGGTTGAATTTCCGTGTGCATTTGCATGCGGAAAAGGTCAGTATCACAGTGTAGTGTGATGCCCCCACACTTTCAAAATTACTTGCTGATACTCACACATAAAGAACAGCCAACTGAATAAAATCATTCAACAACCAAATCGATGCCAGCTTGCATAGTGAAAGGCAACTTACTGAATTTCTACAAACAAGAGATGGAACAAAAACAAAAATTGCTGGAGAGACTTAACAGGTCTGGCAGCATCTGTGAAGAGAAATCATTTAACATTTCAAATCAAGTGACACATCCTCAGAACTTCAAAGTTCCGAGGAAGGGTCACTCGACCCGAAATGTTAACTCTGATTTCTCTCCACAGATACTGTCAGACCTGTTGAATGTTTCCATTAATTTCTGTTTGTCTCTGATCAACAGCATCTGCAGATCTTTCAGTTTTCAGCTCTATATTATGATGCACAAGGTATAACCATAGATTGTCAGGCTGTCCATCATTGTTTACATGTTCATACCAGAAGGGCATACCAATGCAACCACATCACTAACAGGAATCCAAAGAGGAAGATGAAAAAAATTGCAGGTGACATGCATTTAGCAGTCAGGCGGATTAAAGGTCTGAGGTTTGACATTATTGACCAATCTTTTCAACAAAAACATTCAATTTCAGGATTGTCAAAGTTATGCTGAAAGATCATCAACCTGGAGCATTGACTATTTTCTTCCCCACGAATGTTGCCAGATGTACTGAGTTTTTCCAGTATAGTCTGCTTCTATTTCAGATTTCCAGTACGTGAAGCACTTTGTTTTTATTCATTTCTCTTCTCTAATGGCACTGCATAGTATGAGGAAACCATATTACTGGAGGATAGGAGGACACCAGAGTACTTAATATTTAGGTGGAGACCTATAATTTCTGAAAAGGTCTTAGAATCCTTCAATAACATGAGAGGCTCATATGAACCGCACGTTTTGTGTGCCCTACACACACATTATCAGGGGCTATTTTGACCTTGCAGGCCAACAGTGGGCAGAATACACTGCCTTTATGTTAACAGCATGTTGTCTGCTGCTAGCGGGCTATTACAAGCTAAAATTATCAGCATGGAAGTGCCCAGCAGCACTCACACCAGGACCTTAAATCCACCGACATGAAATCCGATGAGCCACCTGCTGAGCTGAGATGATGCAATAACTATTAACAACCCCTGCTGTTTTAGAGCAGATGAAAACAATGTTAATGTGAATAGTGATAGCACAAGATAAACATTCTGCATGGTTGCTGATCCAATAACAGATACAAAGTTTAATGAATACACAAATTACACGATTGCCCTTATACCTGTAATTTTAATTGGCTACAACAAGGAAGAAGAATCAAATATTAATGGAAATTCTGAAGAAATCAATGAGCTTGAACATTCATAGTAACTGCACCAACTGCTGTAAGAAAAAAATAATTCACTACATTTAATTAACGTTAAATTAGTCTCAGGGGCATGATAATTAATGGGGACATGTAACACCACATCTAATTGCAATAGCATATTTTGCCCCTACTTTTCACATCGTATTCAAATAAACAGCTTTTTGTAGTTCAAAGCATACAAAGTCAAAGATAAAGCTAGTAACAAGTAAAATATCATCCTCCATAGGGAATAGGACATTTGCCTAAAGATTATGCACAGATATGTTGTGGTAGAATTTGATACCTAATCAATGGTTGTAGTCTTGAGAGCAGCATGGGCAGTGTTATTGGTGTGCCACTTTGTCATGCAATGATGCATTAACACAAGGTATATTAATGGCCAGGTTTCACACTGCAGCTATCACTTATCTCTGCAATCAACCTATGGTAAATGGAGATCAATTGATTTGGCTCAGTTACAGAAATCAGTTACGTCAAAATGATTTCATTTGTGAAAATGCATCACACAAGTACACTTCAGAAATTTATTGAGTTATGGTGCTTGACTAGAAATCCTATGGATGGGTTTAATTTGTGGAAAGTTATGAAACTGATGTGAAGAGGTCTGGTGCCTCCATGATAGTAATCATATTATTGTGAAAATAGAATAACTAATAAATCAGAAAAGGGGCCAGTCTCCTAGCCAATCTGCTGTACATGTGCTTTCATACTAAGTGGCTGAAATTCAGAAAAAAGCTTTCATCAGGAGCATGGATGCTGGACAGAGCAATAACACAGACCATTTTGCTCACACTGAAGTATTATTTTCATTCCATTTTTATTATTGGGCTCGATATGTATAATGAGAGCCGATGTAGCAGTCACAGACAGTGTGACAGATGAACATGTGGTGGAATGGTTCAGGCTTCTGCAGTCAAATCCAGATTTCAAGACCTCCAACTGGCATTGGAGCTAAGACGCTAGCATTAATGGGTCAGAAGAATGCTGTAAAATCGTTGTAGACTATTCTGGCTGCGGAATTGATGATATTTTGCCCATGAATTTTATTCTCCAATTTGGTTTCAAAATTATGCAGACACAATGGAGAAGAAACACAGTTCAGCATCTCGGTCAAGATGGAATGGTGAATATCAACTGGGTTTTCATGAAAAGAACCGAAAACTGTCCTCATTTAGTATCTCCAGGAACCTCTGATATAGACCTCTGGATAACAAGCAGAGCATCAAACTCGGGAAACTTCTCTCCTCTCAATAGCAATAGCATCAAGACCTGTTCTGAACCTCAGAGTAAAAAAGGTGATCTAACAAAACTCCTCCTTAATCTGTAAAGGTTGGCTAATCCAATTGGTAATCTCACTTCTTTAGGAATGCCACTGAAATGCATGGATTTCTTTTAGCGCAATTCACCCAATATTAGTCTAACCAATCCAACTAGTCCAAAGTTATGCAGGTTAGATGGATAGGCCATGGTAAACTGTCCATAGTATCCAGGGATATGTAGGCTAGGTGAATTAGCCATGGTAAATATGGAGTTATGGGAATATGGTGGGGAGACTGCGACTGAGTAGGATGCTCCTCAGAAGGTCGGTGTGGACCTGATGGGTCAAATGGCCTCTTTCTGCACTGTGAGGATTCTACAATTTAAACAGATAGTAGAATTTTAAGAAAAAGTTGCAATCTGGATTTGGTCATTTTTTTGCACTGCTTTTAAAAATGTCATGCTAGAAGATCGCCTATTTTTCTGGTGGATTAATCACCATTGCAGATTCTGCTAACTCACTCTAGTATTGATACCTTTTGGGGAAAAGAGTCCTAAATATGCATTACCTTTTTTTACAGAGACTATTTCCTCAAAAGCAAGAAAAGCTCAACCTTCCCATGACCTACCCCTGCACACCAGCTTATGACATTTCTTCAACATTGTGAAATAATTCCACTGAATACTCAATATCCTGTTTAGGGCTTGGTCCCACACTTAAATCAGAAATGTTGTGAAAAGATGAGGTCATCATCTTAGGGCAGTGTTTCCCAAACATGTTCCAACTGTGACCCCACATTTTGAAAATTGTCACAATCCCTCAGTGATAGCAGTGACAGTAATAACCTGTAACGGGGTTGCCGTTGGCAGGGGAAAAACACGACTTTGAGAGTAAGTGCCTGTTGGAGCAAGAACACAATTCTGTTGTAACACAGACTGAGCACCATGATGGCTACATGTCAGAATACAACAAAGCACAATTTAGGTACTGACTCCCTTGTTGCCACAGTCCCCATAGTTGGAAGCCTTGTCTTAGAGCATATCTATTGAACTAGCACTCTTAGTGATGCAGCAAGTCTATCAAACTTCTGAGTGTAGAAATTAGTGCATCTTGTCAAATTTTCCACCGAATGAAAGAAAGGAATGGAAAATTATGCAAGAAGAATTCGTCCATTATTCACCTTAATTTCCAATGTGTGCTTCAAGTATTCAAAATTCTGATCAACTGGCACCAACATCGAAAATATTTTGCACAGCCATCAGATTACCCATTGCACCAAAAGGTGTACATTCTTAATTGTGGACAGTCAAACGATCTTGTTATCCCTGTCATTACCCTGCCCTGCAAAATTCTGTCTTCCTCATTTGTGCATCTAAATGGTTAGTGATCAAACTTTCTTGGCTGTTTCAGGAAACTTGCAGTTTTTGGAGTCTGGCTGAACGGTTTGAAAATACACTAGGCCTGGATACAACAAAAGAGAGATTACCCTTTTGGTCTCTTAAAGAACGGGTTCCTTTGAAGAGGCCATATGGAAGATAGGAACACTATGTTAACAGCTCATGGCTCTCTGGTCTGTATGATGCTCATCACAAGTCGGTGCTATAATACACCAAGAGTGCTGCATATGGGCTTCAAGAAAAGAAGGGAAGCCAGAGAAGAACAAACCCCCTTCCCACCCACCCAAACAATCTTTGCCCTCCTTGGATAAGGAAGGGAAAAGAAGCATATATAATGGTGGAGGTTTGAACATTCTCCAAACAATAACTGGAGATAAAGGTGCCCAAGAGACATTGAAGAAGACAAATGTGCAAGGTGGTTTTGAATGCCTCTGGACGATAGGATAGTGCCTTACATAAGTGACAATGATTTTAATCATATGTATCTTGCTGCAATAATACCAAATTATTACAAGAAAGTGAACTCATTCAAATTGCAAATTGCTACATCTTTAGCATTTATTAAACTTGTTACTTAGGACACAAATGCCCATAATGTCAACGGACAGTGAGTGACATTTCTTTCTACAAATTTCATTGCAGTAGCAGCTTGTAAGAGTAATTATAACTCTCTGTTCAAGAGTGACAGATTAAACCAGGTGCAGGTTCCACTTACTTATGCTGACACTCTGTCATTTTAATTCTGGTAGATGCTGGTCATAATAAATTAAATTAGAAACCTCCTAGTTTTGAAAGATAGAATAAAAACAGCTGCTGAAGACAGACGGCTGGCAGTTTAATTAACATTGAATGAAATGTTCAAAGTGGGCTTGCTTCCTTGAGAAACAGCACAGCTATGCACCTTGTCAGAAATTACTTTTCCTCAAGCTCAACCAATGTCTTAGCAACACCACAGTAAGTAAAACCCCAATCTGCTATTACAGTATGTTGTAAAGGAACCATTTACCACAAACAGACACATACTTTAAATCTTGTTATCCACATGCCTAATGGCTAAAATGGCTTATTGATGGGCCTCAGCAAGACATATTTTCTTGAAATGACATGGTGCATTTTTGGTAGGCAGCATTTTTCATGAATCTTTTTCGTTCATCTTTCCCTTTTAACAACATGATTTCAAGGGCTTGATCATTGAGATGAAACTAATTGGTTGAGTAAGCATTCATCTTAAGTGAATTTTGTGGGGATATTTAAACTGATGTCTACTACAGCCATTTTAGCTGTATCTTTATCCAACCTCCTCCTATTTGCACTAATATCAAAAACCACAAGAAAGTAATCAGACATCTGAGCACTAACTGACTGTTTCCTTCTTCGCCCACGACACTGAACAGTTGCATTTCTTCTATCACCTCAGCTGAAGTCGGGTAACTTAGCAAAAACCAAAGGTGGAATTTGTGTGATTTCTCTGGTTTAGTAAGACTCAACTGTTCAATGCCTTAACCGCTAGACGATGCTTTGATTCGATTCAGTAATTATTATAGCTTCCCCAAGCCAGTCACTGAAGTGCATAATCTCTGTCTGTTTTACGTCAACCTTTCTATGCTCACATCCCTTGTGTGTGTGTATGAACCTGATGACACATGAACTACAGCAGCAAGCTGTACTAAAGAGTCAGATGATGGAGTGAGTAGATATTCAGCTCAAGAAAGCCTCTGCCCATATCAAAATTAAAAATCACACAACACCAGGCTATAGTCGAACAGGTTTAATTGGAGACACTAGCTTTCGAAGCGCTGCTTCTTCATCAGGTAGTTATGGTATAGAATTATACGGCACAGAATTTATAGCAACTGGATTGCAGTGTTATGGGATATAATATTAAACAAATTTAGCTTGAGTGTTTCATCTTTTAGAATAAGCATGTTAGTATCGGTTCCTTTATATGTAAATCCCAGAACTTTTTAAAAGGTACATTCTCAAGATAGCTTTTAACAATAGGTGCCAACTCAGCTCAGATTATGTATTGAAGATGTGAAGTTCAAGTCTATTTGTGTCCCAATGTTAGGTCAGACTGCTTCTATTTCTAAAGTGGGATTTACAGAATTTTACACGGATTTATGCAGTTTTTCTGTAAAATAAAATGTAATTCTGCAAGTACAAATTCACCCCACAAACTTATATGTGTATGTGTGTACCCCCTACTGAAATGATAATATCCTTGAGATAGATCTTGGAACTACTTGTACTGATTGAAATCATTGGCTTGGATTGTTTGTTGTGGTAAAAAAAAAGTCAAGTTTTGGAATTAATTCAATGTCCTCCTGTAATTTTGCTGACCTCACCACCGTGGCCCTGTCCAGAAAGAAAAAGAATCAGTGCTCGTTTCACTCTAGATTAATTCCAGTATTTTCTGCTGAAAAATATACATGTGCTAAATAGCTAATAGGTCCTCCAAAGTTGTGTCTTGTGGATATCCTAATATTCACTGTCAACATTCACGCACATATTCAAATCCAGCACTCTCAGGAGGAAGGTCGTGCCAGATGTCAGATACTTCCAGATTTCTGTTGGGTGATTTAGGCAATGGGCAACTCATGCCAAGGAAAGTAAGGTGGAGACAAGAGTCACAGACATTGCAGGACAGACAGGCGCATTAAATCATTTACTACCGTACAGCCAAGGTACCCCAGTACAGTGCCCTAAGCAAATTGTCCAGCTTTTACATTGGTCAAAGTTTTTAAAACTTTACTCAAATGAAATTAACACATGGATAATTTTGACAATGTCCAGTATTTAAAGGCTGTCAGTTGTTGGGTTGATGGCATTGAGATACTCCACCTGTATGCAGAATATCATAGGTACGGACACAATTTGCTGGTTTTCAATGTCAAGGGAAACAGAGGTAATACCTTCTGCAACAGAGGGGATAAAATTGGGGAAAGGATTTTAACAATTTCCAAGCTTGTAAACTCCGATCTGCGTTCCTCCTCAGGAAGTTCATGTGTAGCCAGACTAGCTGAAACTTCGATCCTAAAGAGTAACAGCACAACAAACTTAAACCTTTGTGCTTTTTTAACTTAATAGGCTGACAATTCAAATGGGCTGCTACAATCATTCTGAAAGCTCCATTCGTAACATTCTGTTGTAACAAGGTCAGCCAGGTGGGCCTCATAGAATATGAGTCCCTTGATTGGGGCTGTTAATCTGGTCCAAACAGGGAGCCCTAGCTGACAGATATAAACAGGAGTGTCGGCCCAGGTGTCCTTGGAGAAGGAACACGCAGTGTCCACCAACACCCTGGAGTTGTTCAGGGAGAGGTGGGTGCCGCAGGGAGTGGAGTACATCATTTCCCCCTCCAACTCTATTTTGATTTAGTCCCTGCCCTCCCCTCCACTGTTTGATCACACAGCATTGCCCTTTAATGTGAAGGGCACTGCTTGTCACTGGCCACTTGGGTGTTTCCTTTCTTCCTGGTGGTGGAAATTAAATAAAGATTTGTGCACTTTGTGGCTCTCACTGCGTCTCACACTTGCACACACACCATGGGTGCTGGGAATAAAGAAAAAAAAATTTTAAAAAAATTAAAATTAAAAAAATAAAAAAATAAATAAACAGGAGTGTCACAGGTTCTCTTCACTCTGAGAATTAGCTCTGAGGGAGCTGGATCAGTGTCAAAGACTCTCCTTGTGTAAATAAAGGGTGACTTGGTGACGAAAACAATAAACAGGAGTATAATATAGACACTGTTTTATTGTTCAGTCGGTACGTGATTGCATTTACTATTTCCTTCTTGATTAATGTAAGGTGGGATTCGAGATTTGTCCTCATTTCCCTGTGAATTAATTATATGTTGAGGTTTGGGGGTCTGGCTTTGCTGCCCCTTTCTCCTGTAAATTGCTGTTTCTTATATACAGCTGTTAATGTTAACTGTTTGTAATTTGTACCGGTTAATAAAATATAAAAAAAGGAGTGTAAGACATCCTGTTCACTCGAAGAGCTGTCTCTGAGGAACCTGGACCAGTGTCAACTATTATGCACGTGAAAATAAAGAGTGACTTGGTGACAGGATACCAGCGTCTGTGGAGTTATTTCACTGTGAGCAAAAAAAAACCTTAATTATGAGTTGTTCTTGGTATTTGTTTTTGTGTTTAATAGTTCAAGCAAAACAAGCAACTCAGCAGCCTGGAAACACTAGGATACTGGTGTCATCTGAGGTTGTGATTTGAACTCTAGACAGTGCATCAATATGTTGCACCAGCAAACAATTACTGTCGATTTGTTTTCAAGTCCACAGATTGTACAAGTTTACCAAATGGTTAAAAACTAAAGTCACACCCATAAAACAGGAAGCAAAACTGACCACAGAAAAATGTGCAGATTAATTCCTTCAGGGGTTTACATGTGAAACTTCCTAGCCCTTCTCCACTTCCTGCCTATTTCACACACAACAGTAGAGGAACTTTACTTGTGTGGTTATTTGAAGCAGTTAAAAATAATTCGCACTTAATTATTTCAAACTGTATCTAACTACTTACTCCAACAATGTGGTTCAGAGTAAAGTCAATAAATTGCAAGATATATCATTGGAACAGAGAGATTTCTCATTTCAGACCAGGACTGAAGTTGTTCAGATTTCATGTGTCAGCCTGCAATAATCTTAAAAATCACACAACACCAGGTTATAGTCCAACAGGTTTAATTGGAAGCACACTAGCTTTCGGAGCGATGCTCCTTCATCAGGTGATTGCCAGTCCAACACCGGCATCTCCAAATCATGCAATAATCTTGTGAGGCCTAACATGGATGGTCAATACTGTTCAAAATGTTCATCAGATAACCAAACTGCATGTATTCAAGTAGAACAAATGTGCGGTTTTGACCTATGTTCATCAACTTGTCCTGATTATCCAAACAGCAGTGTGCATAAGAAAGAGGTACTGTTATTTCTTGTCACTAGGACTTAGCTATCGGATCCCTCTCCCACTGCCCACTCCTGGGCCTGCATTCTCCACAATTCGTTTTTGCATCTTGCCTCCCCTCCGCCCCAACCATTCTTCTGCTGTAGATTTACATGCAAGTAGCTGTTTCGGTCTACTTTGGCTTATTTTAATAAATCTTGGCTTTTCCCAAACCAAACATTTTCCAGCAGACCATCTTTTTCATTTTTCATTACAAACTTAAATCATATTGTGTTGAGGGCGCTATCTCTAAAATGCCACCTCATCCACTTATGTGGCTTTGTTCCTTCTATGTGGTGTCATAAAAAGTTCCCCTGAATACATCTCAAGAAACTCACCCTCTTTAAACCCTGAACACTTATGACTATCTCAATGAATGTTTGTAAAGTTGAAATCCCCTAAAATAATTACCCTGTGGTTATTCCACACCTCATTGAATTGTCCAAAGACTGCTCCGCTATTGCTGACTGTTTGGGGGCCAATAATGCACTCTCAGCAATGTGACTGCCCTCTTTTTATTCCTTAACTCTACTCAAAGTCCCATTTGAATACATTGCCAATATATCGTCATCCTTACTACAGTAACTGTCTCTTCAATTATATTGCAACACCACCTCCACATTTACATTCTCCCTGCCTCTCCTGAAGATTCCATATCCTGGAGTGTTAAGTTCTAGTCTCGCCCTCGCTCAACCACATCTCTGTGAACGACAACAATATCACAATTCCAAGTGTTAATCCACACCATTAACTCGTCAATCTTACCTATAATATTCATGGCATTAAAGGTCAATAAGCCTTGCCTCACTTCCCTGCAACTCAACATGGTTGAACTCTCTCTACCTTGGTTCATTTACAAAACTATGCTGTATCTCCTCCGTGTCAAACTAGTTTAAACACCTCCGCATCAGCACTAGCAAACCTACTCACAATGATTTTGTCCCATTCTAGTTCATAAACAGACAGTCCTGCTTGTACAGGTGCCACCTTCCCAGAAACTGATCCAAGAATCTAAAACCCTCCTTTTGCACCAATGTTTCAGCTTATTGACAGAAAACACAGACCAGATTTCTATACAGAAAAAATAATCACTATTTCTTACAAGTAATTAGATTCTGGCTATGGGTAAACTGTTAAATACAACTGACATACAAGACTACTATGTATAATTCTAATTCTCTGATAAATGGACCCTTACACACACAAAGAAAGGTAAGCATGCAGAACTCTGTAGATTGCAGATGGGGGAGGCAAAATGGGAAACAGATTGTGTAGCTTTTGTTTCCAAATTCTGTTATTGAGATGATCTTTATGACTCGTCTACTGGCCTGCATGGTGCATCAGTCATCTTTTTCTGGATGTTTCCGCTGATTGGTAAGAGATATCAAGTGGCAGGCACTCTTATAAAAAGTCTCTTACTTATCAGTTAAAAGCTACAGCTTACAACACCTGTGGCAGGTTTTCTTCAGGTTCACAGCAAGCTTTGACAATAGAGTAAGGCAAGAGAATACATGATGAATGGTAGGACCTTGGAAAGCATCCAGGATCAGAGGGACCTTGGTATGTATGTCTATCGATCTCTTTATTTACCAGGGGACAGGTGGATAGAGTAGTTAAGGAGCATTTCTAGCCAAGGCATTGAACTTAATTGTATAAAAAGTTGGTTACGCATATCTGGAGTACAGTGCACAGGTTAGAAGAAATGTGACTGGAGTTGAGAAGGTGCAGAAAAGATTAACCAGGATGTTGACAGGGACAAAAAGTTTTAGTTACAAAGAGAAATGAAGTAGACTGGGGAGGCCGAGTGGATACATGATTGAAATGTACAAAATATGAGAGGATAAATAGAGTAGATAGGAAGAAACATTTCTCCTTGGTCAATGAACCAATGACCAGGAAGCATAGATTTAAAGGGCAGAAAATTTAGACGGGCTGTGAGAATAAGATTTTTCAGACAGAGGGTGGATGACAATCTGGAACTCACTGCCTACAAGGTTCACAACATTTAAGAAATATTTAGGTGTGCACTTCCGATGCCAAGACATAAAAACCTGTGGGTGAATTGCTGGAAAATGAGATCATAATAGTTAATTGGATATTTGTGGGGCTGAGGACCTTTTGCTGTGCTGTAGACCTCTATGACTCTGACAGACTGCTCCTGTGCTGGGGAGAACTCAATTCTGTTCTTTCTCGAAAATAAAACAAAGAATTGCACTTGCTGGAGATTTGAAACAAACAAAAACAGATAGTGTCGAAGAAACTCAGCAGGTCTGGCAGTATCTGAGCTTCTCCAACAATTTCTGTTTTGGTTTGATTCACTTCTTTCTCTTTCCCTCTCTATTGATCTTGTTCCCAGCCCAAGTTGTTCAGTTATCTGAAAACCAATCACTTAGTTATTGGCAGGTGATCACTGGTCCATAGACCAACCTATACCCTTGTTGCCTACAAAAGCTGCATCAGTAGATCCCTTGGTTCCAACTTAATCTGCAACTACTGCTTGTTCAAATAGTTGTTTATGATATTTGCCATTGGTGTCAGGTTAGTTGCTTTTCAAAATTGCAGCCACCCTTTCAAACACTGGCTTTAAAACAGTACTTTGTCATTTCAGTCCAGAGTTTTAAAACGTAAAAATAAAAAAAGACACAATCCTTACAATATCTTAATCAACGGTTGTATTTCCAATGATAAAATATACTGGCAGCTTGTTTTTTGTATGCTTTGAGTCATATAACTTAATGCAGTGGTTGCAGAAACTGTCTCCTCCCTGACCTAAGTTCATATAACAGTAGGGGCAGCAGAGTTGAGACTGTTGCACAGGTCTCAACTTGACTGCATGTCTTATGGCTATGACTCAGAACATATGGTGATTAAGACTTATTCCAAGCCTTGACCACTGCTATCTTCAGTCAAATCTCCCATAGTTAAAGTGCAAAAAGGAAGGAAGTACCTGACTAAAATAAGGTCAACTACAGTTTCAGAGGAGACCAGCATGCAGAAACACATAATTACTTTCAAGTACAGCAAAGAGAAGCTGTGTAACTAGCTCACAGCATGAGCACCAGAGCTTGAGACAGCATTGCCCTTTCACCTCTGCCAGCTCATTATTCAAGGAAGTGAAAGTCAGAACTGATTGGCACCTCTCCTTGACAAATGTATCAAAAAATAAACAATCTTAGTAAATAGTAAACTTACATTGACAAAACAGTGACTCAGTGGTCAGCACTGCCACCTCACAACGCCAGGGACCTGGGTTCAATTTTCACCCTCAGGCAACTGTCTGTGTGGAGTTTGCACATTCTCCCTACATCTATGTGTGTTTCTTCTGGGTGCTCCAGAATCCAAAATGTGCAGGTTAGGTGAATTGATCACACTTAATTGCCTGAAGTGCCCTGGGATTTGGGGGCTAAATGGATTAGCCATGGGGGTTATGGGTGGACTCTTACGAAGGTTGGTGCAGACTTAATGGGCCAAATGGCCTGCTTCCACACTGTCGGGATTCTATGAACACAGACAATAGCTATTTGGCCCATTGTGTCTGGCCTGGTTCTCTGAAGGACCATATAGAACATGGTACAATATCATTGCAGAAGTGAGGCTCAGATTGCAAGGCCCGATCACAGAAGAAGCAATATGCTATCGGCAAAACTGAGAGGTTCTTGCTATCAAACAAGCTATGATAATGAGAAATAAAATAGCTTTGCCAGCACGTCAATTGTTGCTACCTGAGGCACCCTCAGCAGTCAGCAGGCTGTGCTACCTACCAACATAGCAGCAAGACTTGAGATTTGAGGCATGCGCAACAGCATCATAACAGTGATATTCTGATGGAGCTGAAAGCTGATGAACTGATCAGACATCTGCATTAAAAACCAAAGGAAAGACAAAGATCCTCAACATGTTGGTGTACAATGATATTAATTTACTTAAAATGTTATAAACTGAAAAAAAGTAGATTATCTTTATATTTACAGTGGGAGCCATTAGAAAATGCTATTTTTTAATGACTTATTTTTCTTTTATTCTGGCTGGGTTATCTTCTATAATGTATAGAGTCCTCTCCTAAGCAGCTTGACAGCTAGTATTATCACACATTTTAACCATAGCTATGGTTCAGCTACTCTTGCCCAAATCAGAAAGTCATGGGTACAAGATCTAATTGAGAGGTATGAGCAGAAAAACAAGACTGACACATTGCACTGACCAGAGGGAAGGCTGCACTGGCAGTGGTGCCATCTTTCAGGTGAGACGTTAAATCAAGGCCACATTTGACTTTTCAGGTGGATGAGAAAGATACCAAGACATATTCCAAGAAAGCATAGGAGCTCTCCTTGCGTCTTGTCCAGTTTATATTTTTCAAGAAACTCCACTAAAAACCAGATTATATATTCGAGCATCCTACTGCTATTCATGGGACATTGGTATATGAAAAGCCGTGCTTCTGTTTACAACTGTTTCAGAAACACTCGCTTGGCTGCAATGTGCTTTGGGATGTTGTGATGTCATAGAAGATGCTATATGAATGTACAGTTTTGGTCTCCTTACTTGAGAAAGGATGTACTGACCCAGGAGGGAGTACAGTGGAGGTTCACTAGGTTGATTCCAGAATTGAGAAGGTTGGCTTATGAGGGAAGACTGAGTAGACTGGGACTATACTCATTGGCATTTAGAAGAATGAGGGAGATCTTACAGAAATATATAAAATTATGAAGGAAATAGATCAGGTAGAAGCAGAGAGGTTGTTTCCGGTGGATAAAACTAGAATGAAGGGGCATGGCCTCAAAATAAGGGGATGAAAAATAGTACTCAGTCAGGGATTGCTAATCTCTGGAATTCCCTGCCCAGTGAAGCAGTTGAGGCTATCTCGTTGAATGTTTTTAAGGCAAAGATCGATAGATTTTTGATCAGTGAAGGAATTAAGGGTTATGGTGAGAGGGCGGAAAGTGGAGCTGAGTCCACAAAAAGATCAGCCAGGATCTTATTGAATGACAGAGCAGGCTCGAGGGGCCAGGTGCCTTATTCCTGCTCCTATTCCACACCTGAGCCCAATCCTGCCCTCGTGTGCAGCAGGAGGTGCTGGTTGGCAATCAGCAACAGGTAGTGATTTGCAGTAATTTTCTTTGCCATTGTTTAAGTACAGAGGCCAAGTATAACGTTGAAAATAGTGCTCCACTGAGACCAGTGAACTTAGTAAAAGACCAGGAATAAAAACTTGTCTCTTCTAGTCTTTAAAATCCAAAGGAAAAAGCAAAATAACAAAGAAAAATTATTAGGAACTTCAAACCAAAAATGTTTAATTTTCTAATATGCTAATGTTAAGGCAATACATGAATGAAACAAGGAAATGGAAGGTATTGTTTTCACAATGGAAATAATTTTCTGTAATGCCAAGCAACTGGATACTTTGAAACTTGAATTGTTGAATCACAGAAAAAAAACTACCACTGGTATTCAGTCAGGCTACCCACATTTGACAATGACTGTTCAGGTCATGCCTGGGACATTCTCTGTTATGTATATCTTATCTCATTTAAATTAGTTTAGTGTCAATCAACTTTTTTTCATTAAATTCACCTCAGGTTCTACTCCCTGTTCTGACTACAGTCCACTTACAGGCAAGTAATTACACTGAAAATGATTTTGTAATTCAGTGGATTCTGTGACCCTATCAACACAAGAGGAGGTTCTCAGTGCTGAAGATTACAATTCTAGAAATGCTAAAATTTCAGTAACAAGTCTTGTACATCTTTCTGACTATACTTCACGTTATTGTTGATAGTTTATCACAAGTAATTCTAAAATTTGAAAACTGCAAGATTTCTGGGACTTGTGTAGAAGCTTAATTCTGCCTGGCTAATAGACTTACATAGCTTCAAGTAAAATGTATGTGATTTTTAAAAATATATATAATTTATGAGATAGAGGGTTCACAGGTCAGGCCAGCATTTATCATTTGTTCCTCACTGCCCTTGAGAAGGTGGCAGTGAGCTGTCTTCTTGAATATTGCAGTGTGGGGAACCCATCATGCTGTTAAAAAAGGAGTTTGAACTAGCAAAGTGAAAGAACTGCAATATTATTCCAAATCAGAGTGGTGTGCCAATTGAACAGAAAATCGCAGTTCCCATCTATCTGCTGCCTTTTCATTTTACGTGGTAGAGTTATGGGTTTGAAAGTTGCTAACTAATTGTTGGTGAGATGCTGCAGTAGAACTTGAGGGCAGTACACCCCGCTGCCATTATGCACGGATGATGGAGTAACTGAATGCTGAAGGTGTTAGATGGGATGCCAATTAAACAAGCTGCTTTGTTCAGGGTGGTATCGAACTTCATGACTGTTGGAGCTGTACCTATCCAGAAAAGTGGAAAGTATACCGTCATACACCTGGCCTCTGTCTTATGGATGGTGGCTAAGCTTTGAGGAGTCAAGAGGCAAATTCTTGCCACAGGATTTCTAGTTCTAACCTGCCCTTGTAGCTGCCCTATTTATGTGGATTCTTTTCCCTGACTATTTGATTTCCATTTCTGGGGACAGAGTGTCCATCAATACTGACTTCAAACCCTCCAGCATCCACAGTTTTCTTAAATATACTTCCTCACACCCTGCTTCCTAGAAGGATTCCATTCAATTTTCCCAGTTTCTCAGTGTCGATTGTATCTGTTCTGTCACTTTTCACCAGAGTGGCTCCAACGTGACATCCTTTTCCTCAATCAAGGAACCGTCCCACCATGATTGATATGGTCCTCATGGAGCCCATGTCTGACTATCTCCCACATTTCTGTCCTCACATTCCAAATCCTCTCACAGCAACAATAGGATTCCCCATGCCCTCACTTTCTCCCTCAGCAGTCTTCATAATCAAGGATCATCCTCTGTCACTTCCGCCATCTCCAGCTGGATACTAGCAAATACATCTTCCAGCTCCACTGTTAGCATTCTGTAGGGAACAAACCTCCTGCTACACTGTCCAAATCCCCAAACACCTTCCACGAGAAGCAGTGTTTTAGTTGTATTGCTTTTGATATACACACATACAAACACACACACCCACCTTCATGTCTTGTTTGTGTCTTGTTGACTCTCAGCAGAGCGGAATTGTATTCTCCTTTTCACAATTTTGTTACATCTTTACCTATCCTTCACCACCTTTGTCTTTGATTCTGAGCACCCTTACAATCTACAAATCCGCCAACTCCCACATTTACCTTGACTACACATCCTCACACTCTGCTTCCTTTAAAGGCTCTATTCCATTGATTCAGATTCTCCATCTCCATTGCACCTATCCCAAAGATGCCAGCCTCTACAAGGGGGCCTCCAAAATGTCCACCTTCTTCAATGACTGAGGGTTCCACACAACCATGGCTAGTAAGGCCCTCATTCGTGTCCAACCCATTTCCGCACTTTAGCTCTCACCTCTTCTCTTCCATCCCACAACAACGATAGGGCGTCCCTAGCCCTCACTTACCATCCCACCAGCATCACATCCTAAAGATCATTAGCCATCATTTCCGCTAGCTCCAATGGGATGCCACCACCATATTCCCCCTCCAGTCCTTTGTTATCCTTCCACAGAGACCATACCCTCTGGGAGGCCTTGGTCCAC
This sequence comes from Hemiscyllium ocellatum, assembly GCF_020745735.1. Lineage (NCBI taxonomy): Eukaryota > Metazoa > Chordata > Chondrichthyes > Orectolobiformes > Hemiscylliidae > Hemiscyllium > Hemiscyllium ocellatum. The sequence continues at coordinate 39,881,036 of NC_083432.1, read as the reverse complement.
ACCTCATCCACTCCTGCCTGTTTACATCCTCGCTCTTCACTATCCATGGCTCTAGACACACCATCCATATGAAGGAAGCATTTACTTGCATTTCATTAAATCTAGTCTATTGTATTCACTGCTCACAAAGTGGGCTGCTTTACAAAGAAAGGTCAAAACGCAGGCTGGGCAACTGCTTTGCAGAACATTCACATTCTATTTGCAAAAATGACCCTGAGCCTGCCACTTCAACACACCATGTTCCCTAAGCAACATCTCTATCTCAGCCTTGCTGCAGTGCTCCAGTGAAGCTCAGCGCATGCTGAAAGAATGGTATCTCATTTTCCACCTGGGAACCCTGCACCCTTCCTTTTCTCTAGCCTCCATTTCCATCTCTTGTTCACTCCACCCCGATCCCCATCTTCAGCATAGAGAACAACTTTTTCCCAGCTAAAATCAGTTCTGAACAAGGGTCACTGTTCCCAATATATTAAGTCTGCTTGCTCTCCACAAATGCGGTCAGACCTGCTGAGTTTCTCAATCACATTCTATTTTATTACTATTGGTTATATGGCTTGTCCAGTTTAGGTCAATGGGAACCCCCAGGATATTGACAGTAGAGAATTCAGCAATACAATACTGAATGTCACGAGGCAACAGTTGGATTCTCTCTCTTGTTGGAGATGGTCTTTGCCTGATACATTTTTTGAAGGCAATGTTTCTTGATATTTATCGTCCAAGTCCGAATGCTTAAAAGTCTTGTTGTATTTGGACATGGACTGTATTAGTATGAGTGGAATCTTGAAGGGTGCTGAATATTGTGCAATCAGCAACAATATCCCACCTAACACAGAAAGGAGGAAAGGTCATTGATGAGGCAACTGAAGATGACTGTGTCTAGGATACTATCCTGATGAACTCCTGCAAAGATGATTTGTGGTAGAGATGTCTAACTTCCAACAACCACATTCTTTTTCGCTAAGTATGATTTCAAAGTAGACATTTCCCCAATTCATATTGACTTCAGATTTGTTAGGGATTCTTGACACCATACTCAATCAAATCATAAAATTATACAGTAAAAAAGCCCTTTGGTCCATCAAGTCACAACTGCCAAAACTACACTAAATCTACATGAGTCCCACTTTCTAGCACTAGCTCCATAGTCTTGAATATTATATTTCATGTGTTCACCCAATTACTTTTCAAAGACTGTGTGATGGTCCACTCTCCCAGGGAGTACATTTCAGAACCGCTCCACCATCTGAGTAAAAAAAAAGATTGCTGATCTCCCCTCTAAATCTCTTGCCTTTCACCTGAAAAGCATGTCCCTTTATTACTGACCCTTCAACTAATGGGAACAGCTTCTTTCTATCCACCCTGTCCATAATTTTATACAATGAATCTAGATGTGAAGGGCAGTCACCCACACTGCACTGTCATGTTTAGAAAAAGACAGGTCAGTAACTGGACAGGCCTTACAAAAATCAAACTGAGCATCAGTGAGAATGTTATTGTTCTCTACATGCTGCTTGACATTACTGATGAGATGGTAGTTTGCTGCACTAGATTGCTCCTGCTTTTTTTGGACAGTTATTCCTAGGGAACATTTGAATTTGAATCTGAATTTATTTATTGTCACGTGTACCGAGGCACAGTGAAAAGCTTTGTCTTGCGAGCAATACAGGCAAATCACAGAGTTAAGTAGCATAGATTGTAAATAATAGGTAAATAGTGGCAAAAACAAAAACAGGCACAGGGAAATACTAAGAGTTTGTGAGTCCATTCAGTATTCTAACAACAGTAGGGTAGAAACTATTATGAAACCGGCTGGTGCTTGTGTTCAGGCTTCTGTACCTTCTCCCCGATGGTAGAGGTTATAGAAAAACATTGCCAGGGTGGTATGGATCTTTAAGAATGCTGGCAGCCTTTCCTAGACAGTGAACCTGGGAGATGGATTCTATACATTGTGGGGTAGAAGCCAGTTACGTAGCTGTATTGGAACACATTGGCTGGGAATGCAGTAGTTCTAAACCACAAGTCTTCGGCACTATTGTCAGAATGTTATCCGAACAGTATCCGCCTTCAGCCCTTTCTTGCTAGCATGTGTGTGAATCAAATTAGCTGAAAACTAATAACTGTAATGCTAAGGACTACAGGAGGAAGCAGTGTTGGAATATCCACTTGGCATCTGTGGTGAAGATGTTTGCAAATGCTTTAATCACATCTTTTGCATTGCTCTGCTGGGCAACTCTATAAAATGGAATATCACAGAACCCCATTGTTTAATCATCCACCAGTATTCATGACTCGATGTGGCAGGACTCAGCTGAGATCTGTTCCTTCAGTTGTAGAATCACTCAGCTCTATCTAAAGTGTGCTACTTACACTGTTTGGCATGCAAGCTTCATCAGGTTGATACCTCATTTTTAACGGTGCTGTTGCTGTTACTAGCATGTTTGCCTGCACTCCTTATTTTAACAGGATGGATCCTGTGACTTGGTGTTAATGGTAGAGTGGAGGGATATGCAATTAAAGGTTAGAGATGAATATAACTCTGCTGCTGATGGCCTTCAGTGCTTCATGGATGCCCTGTCTTGACAAGCTAGAATGGTTTGAAATCTATCCCATTCAGCATAGTGCTACGGTCACACAATACGATAGGCAGTATCCACAATTTGAAAGGTGGCACTTTGACTCCACAAGGGCTGTGCAATGGTCACTCCTTATATTGATTCGGTCTTGAACCTAACATCTGTTAATGGGAGACTGGTGAAAACAAGGTCAAGTATGCATTTTTATTCTTGTTAACGTAAAGTCCTTTACAATTCAGCCTGGTCAGTCAGTAATAGTGCTAATGAGTTACCTTTTGTGAGAGACATTGAGGGCCTCACCCAGAGTACACTCTACATCCTTGCTACTCTCAGTGCATTCACCAAGTTGTGTTCAACATGGGTGAGAACTGATTCATCAGCATGGGTGGGGAAAGGATCAATTGGTGTTAATCAGCAGGAGGTATTTTGTCCACATTTTACTTGATGTCATGAGACTTCATTGGGTTTCACAGTCAATGTTGAGGACTCCCAGGGCAACTCTTTAAAAGAAGAACTCTGCAGGGTTCATAGAATGTACTTCCATTGCCTTGGTCTACTTGGTTCTGTTCCTTTTGACAGACTTTCTAATGTCTAGATATAACTGATGGCTTGCTGGGCCTTTTCAGAAGCTATTGAAAAGTCAATCACATTATTATGGATCTGGAGTCACATGTAGGCCACACCAGATGAGGTTGTTACATTTTCCTTTCTTGTGGATAACAGTAAATTGATAAATTTAACAATAAACACACAGCTTCCTTCCATTTTCAGTCTCTCTATTTTTGAGGTACTAACTTCTTGCTGGGGTATAGTTCCTCAGGTATGGTTCTCCTTCTGTTCATCATTCTAGTAACAATCTTCATGTGTGAGCTTTCAACCATGTGACATTCAATCATGGAAGTAGTGGCTGAACACTTGCTTGATGTTTCAGTGTTTCCTTCACTACAATGATTATGTGCCATAACCCAGGCTGACCTTCTCTCCCTTTCCCAGATTAGGTGCAGTATGTGTTCAAACTGCAATAAACTAACCCAGCACAGACTGAAATCAAATCACAGATCCTCATGCCAACATTATTTATAGTACTCCACCAGGCAATGACATTTACCCTTGAAAATATCAGAGCGCCTAAATGAAAAGTTATCAACTCAAAATGTTCAATTTTTAAACACTTTAGCACATAACGAGGGAACGTTACACATTTATAGGGCAGTCAGGCTGGTTCATTAATACTTAAGTACAGTACAGCCTCATGATGTGCTTACTTTTCAAAATCAACAATCAATCTAGCACCGTAATTTATTAAATGGCAGTTGTCATATTAAAATGAAATTCCGCCTTTCAGATCCAGCTCTCAATGAAGCCAAGTAATAGAGAGTTAGGTTCCTCTTTCTGACAGTTGGCAAAAAGAAAACTCGATTAGTTCATTCTTTATTCCCTTTCCTCAAGCACACTAATGAAAAACAGGACATGTTTCTCGACAGCAAATTGTACTTAGTGTGACATGCTCAGGCTCAACTGTGAACTTTAGCAGGCTCTTTTTTTTGTGTAGAGATCAGACATAACCTTTAGGAGTCTGTGGCACAGTGGGAACACCCCTATCACTGGGCCAGAGCTCCAGCGATCTTGCACCCTCAGTCCTTGATGAGCACAGGTGTGCCATAATGCAGTCAGAACAGTTGGTCAGTCTGTAGATCCTTACAATACATCTGTGGGAGGCAGTAAGAGCTGGAGAACTTCCTGGTCAGCCAGAAGTGCAGAAGGAGCTGCAGTGCAACACTTTAAAGGACCCTATCTGCAGGGTTCCAAGGGATTACCACACATAGAAAATCTCCAATGAACAAATTCCTTTGAACAGGAGCTGGTAGGTGTGAGATCCTATCATCTCCAAGTCAGGCACCATCCCAACGTGAACATGCATTTCAGTTTCTTTTCATTGCTTAATCAAATTTCTGGAAAATTCCCATACACAACAGCACTATAGAAATACCTTTAGACTACAGCAGAAGAACAACTACCACATCTCAAGGGAAATAACATTGACCAATAAATGTTGCCAGTAACACCCGCATTCCAGAGAAAGAGTATAAATAAACTCCTGGTTAGCCTTTCTTCTGCCAATTTTAGGGAATCCAAAGCTAAGTGTATTACTCTCATTGCCAAAGCTCCAGATCATGAGTGAACTCAGGGCACAACAGATATTAAACCTGGATCACTTTCAGAGTACCACTCTGCTTAAGGGCATTGAGGATCAGCAAGAAATATGAAGTTGAGGTAACAATTAAATCAGCCACGATTTTGTTGTTGGATGAAATAGGCTGGAGTGGTTACATAGCAGGGAGGAGAAAGTGAGGACTGCAGATGCTGGAGTACCAGAGTTGAAAAATGTCGTGCTGGAAAAACACAGCAGGCCAGGCAGCATCCGAGGAACAGGAGAATCGACGTTTCGTGCATAACCTTTCTTCAGGAAGGGCTACATAGCAGCCTCCTTTTGCACTTAATTCATATTCTTGTACACAGTACATTTACTTACTGATCATCTTTGAGCATGGTTATAAGACAGCATTCGTGTAACAACAAAAACCTCCAGGCAAAATCTGAACCCCAGACAGAAAGAAAATTCAAGATTTTTGAGACACTCCCAAGTCAATAAATAATTCAAGTCTTGTGCATTTAACTTTTTCCATCTTTTATCATTATCCGATTTTACTGCACACATTACAGGTAACATCTTACTAATCAGGGAAGCGAGGCTTTATGCTCCTTTTGTAACTTGCTGCTGACACTCAAACTTCATAAACCTGAGTTTCCTCATCTTAAACTCCCATTAGTATAAATGCTACAGCATTTCAATCTAATAATGGTTCTTCAAATATTGTTCTTTCAATGTGAATCCTATGATATTCAAAAGCAAGTTCCCAGGATTTATTGAGAGTCCAGAAGTTACATTTTAGGCTGCAGAAAATGAGTTTGACATCACAATTATGTAAACCTTAATGGGAAAAAGTCTGAGTTTAAAGTATATAAGGGCAGCTAAAGACAAGGAGGAATCAGGGACTCACTTGCTGTTTATATGCAATTAGAAATCAATAGCACTTCAATAGGTGCATCAATGCAACTGGAATTATTGCTAATTGCTCTGCTAGGCAGTATTAAAGTAAATCAAATGTACAATTATAAAAACTTGCAATTGGATGGCACCATTCACAAAACTAGAACATTCCAAAAATCTTCAGCATAGGATTTACTCTTGAGGTGTGGTCTGTTTGTAGGAGAACACAGCAAAAACAAACAAAAGAATTTGGATTTATACTTGCCTTTCATGATTTCAGACAGTGCTTGTACAACTAATTAAGGAGTTTGCACATGTCACTGTTACAATGTAGGCAGTTAATTTACAGCAATTTCCCAGAAATAACAGTGAAAAGAGTGATCAGATTATTTGATATGCATATTGGATGTGGATTAAGTGTTGGCCACAATAAACAGTTACCTATCCAGCTTATGTTCATTTGAGCAAACAGTTTTGTCTGTAATTTTACAGGTAATTAAACTATAAATATTTCTCCCTCACTCCAAGATTATCAGATGAAAAATATTGATTTCAGCATCAGAATATTGATATTGTTCTAACTAATCATGCATCTCTGCAGACAACAATTCCACAATCTCAGCAAGACCAGGATGACTGTACTCAAATACATATGATCATCGCTAGATATTTTTACATCATTGTTTAGATTGCAGAAGAACACTCACAAAACAAAACTTTCCAAACTTCGAGTGCAGCTCTCTGTTTTATACATCCTGTTTGTTTCCAGCACCCAGTCAGGATATTGGAAAAGGGCATTTGCTTTCTATCGTATCAGTCTCCATTCTTGGCACCCGCAAATGGTTATGTCCAGAGCATGGAATTCAGTGGCTTTGCTTGAGGCTTTCACATTTGGCAGGGGTCCTGCTCGCTTGCCACCAAAAACATTCTTACCAATGCAAACGTGCCTCAGGTCTCTTTTCCAACAGTTACTCAACATAGCGCTAACTGTTTTTGACTGGAGTCTACTTAAAATATCTACTGCAGGGAAAAAACATGTTTTTTAACCATGCTGTTTGAGAATTATTAATTTCGCTTCACTGCCCTCTGTAAACATTAAAATTAAAATTTACAGAAAATTTACATAGTGTATGACAGCCACAAGATGTCCTAAAATGCATTATTGTCTATTTAGTAGTACTGAAGTATGCTCAATCCTCTGGGAATGCAACAGCGAATCTTTGCACAGCAAAATCTCAAAACCAGCAATGTGATTAAGACCAGATAAACTGGTTTTATGATGTTGATCGAATGATTAATATTGACAAGTGAACTGGGACATCAGAGTAGTTTCTTTTACACAGCCTGGAAAGAAATATGGAACTGTGTCATAACATTTATTTGAAACGTAGCACCTTTGGCAGTGCAGCACTCTCACGAAGCTGTACCGCAGTGTTAGGTTGGAACTTGAAATAGGACTGGAAATTCAAGGGCAAAAGTGCTACTAACTGAACCATGACTGATACAATTTAAACTCAATAATCTCCACTTCAAACATTTTAAAGTACTAGATGGTGCCCTCACTCAAATCGTACTTTCAGCATGCATACTTTTATCATGGGATGTCTTGTTGCAACTGTGAGACCACATTTGGAATGCTGCATGCAGTTCTGGTGACCCGACTATAGAAAGGATATTATTAAACTAGAAAGAGTGCAGAAAAGATTTAAGAGGAAGCTACCTGGATTTGAAGGTTTGTATTATAAGGAGAGGTTGGATGAACTGGGCAATTTTGCCTAGAGTGTAGGAAACTGAGGGGGTGACCTTATAGAGGTGTATAAAATCATGAGATGCGTAGATAAGGTGGATAGCGGATGGCTTTTCCCCACGACAGAGGAATCTAAAACTAGAGGGCATGGATTTATGGTGAGAGATGAGAGATACAAAAGGGTCCAGAGGGGCAACTGTTTTTCACACAGAAGGTGTTTAGTGTCTGGAATGGGCTGTCAGATGTAGTGGTGGAAGCAAGTAAACTTTTGTCATTTGAAAAACATTTAGACAGTTACATGGATGAAGCAGGTATGGAGGAGATGTGGACCAAATGCAGGCAAGTGGGACTAGTTTAATTGTGATAACTGGGCAGCATGGGCAGGGTGGGCCGAAGGGCCTGTTTCACTGTAGAACTCTATGACTCTGGGGTTTAGGGAAAAGGTTACCATTGACCAGTAACTTAAATGGAAAAGCAATATAAATATTGTGGCTGAAAGAGAAGATCAGAGGTTGGGAATTTCTGTGGCAAGTTATTCTTCTCCTGATTTCCCAAAGTCTGTTTCACAGAATCAATCACTATCTACAACATACAAGTCAGCGCTGTGAGGGAACACTCTCCGTTTGCCTGGATGAGTGCAGATCCAAACTTAAAAAAGCTTGAAACCACTGAGGACAAAGACTGTTTGTTCAGGACCCCAACTACCATCTTAAATATTCACTGCCTCCTGCAGTGGCATATATTAACAGCAGTGTCCACCATATAAAAGATGCACAGCCACAACTTGCAAAACCCTCAACAGCAGCTTCCAAATCTGTGACCTCTATTATCTGGAAGGATTAAGGACAGCAGACCTTTGAGAACTCCACCAATTGCAAGTCAGCATTTATTGCTTATCCCTAACGGTGTGCAGCTTAGAGTCAAGCACATCTGGAGTTGCATGACCCTCTCAAAAAAAATTAGTGAACCAGATAGGGTTTTACAATAAACAACAGGCTAACTTCTTTTGAAAATTCCATACTTTTGCAGAATTTAAATTTCATAACTTGCCGTGGTGGCATTTGAACAGGTATCCCCAGAACATTAGCTTGGGTTCGAGATTGCTAGCCCACTGACCTAGCACTATGCCACTGCCTCCCTGGAACTTTACTTTCTTTCCTTACTGGAGTTGGGTCAACAACCTGGAGCTCCCCTCAGCACAGTGAATGTACATTTTCCAACAGATACATTGCAGCAGCTCAAGAAGGAAGTTGACCACCATCTTCTCAAGACAAATAGAAATGGACAACAAATTTATCTCAGGAGAAAGTGAGGACTGCAGATGCTGGCGATCAGAGACAAATGTGTGGTGTTGGAAAAGCACAGCAGGTCAAGCAGCATTGGAGAAGCAGGAGAATCAACGTTTCTGGCTTAAGCCCTTTATCAGGAATCACAAATTTATCTTACCAAAGAATAAAATAAACTGATTGTTTTGTTAATGCATTATACTTTAAGCTCATATAAGAGTTTATTTGCTTACCAGTCAAATACTGGGAATATTTTGCAGTTCTTCCAGTCAAAGTATTGTTCACTTACTTCAGCTCGAGTTGCATGAGCTCATTCTCCTGCTGAGAATTATGAGTAAGTATATAACTGGGGAATCTCAGTTCCTCTTTAAAAATCTGCTCTAAACTCAGTGACTTTCGTGCATGTGGGAGTCTTCTCAGATAAGTTTGATTCTGGCCTGACATAATACCAATTCAAATGGGTACCATTGGCAAATCCCTCCCTGGGATCCCAGCCAAGACATCAAATATATCACTTGACATCAGTTAACTCAGATGAGAATGAGATTACATCATTTACTGATGGCTTTATGATCTAGTCTCGTTACTTAGTAGCACAACCGAAGGCAAGCAAGTACCATTTTTAAAAAATTCAGCAAGTCTTCTTAGCTCATGGCTTCAATTTTACAGAAGTTACACAAAGTAGAATGCACTTCCGTTAACGTCTGTATGTAGTTTGACAAAATTCCCAATTTGTTAAGACTATAGAAGAAATAGCGAAGGGAACTAATAAAAATCAATCCAGTAAAGATGTTATCACCATGTGGGCGGCACGGTGGCACAGTGGTTAGCACTGCTGCCTCACAGCACCTGAGACCGGGTTCAATTCCCGACTCAGGCGACTGACTGTGTGGAGTTTGCACGTTCTCCCCGTGTCTGCGTGGGTTTCCTCCGGGTGCTCTGGTTTCCTCCAACAGTCCAAAGATGTGCGGGTCAGGTGAATTGGCCATGCTAAATTGCCCGTAGCGTTAGGTAAGGGGTAAATGTAGGGGTATGGGTGGGAGGCGCTTCGGCGGGTCGGTGTCACACTGCCAGGGTATTCTTGCAGTTTACCACCGCCAACATATAAACTAAGCATGTATCCAGAAGGAAACGGAATAAAGCCCACAAGTAACAAGGCCATGGGTAAACCATAAGTGGGATTCTGCTTGGGATTCCCCTCACAATACTTTAAATTGAGCCATATTCATGGGACATATTCATTTAAGCTTGCAACTAAGAAAGCATGCCGATTACATTAGGAGGGTAAGACAATGAATGAATGTGCAGAAGCACAAAGATTACTGAAACACCCATGATGATGCTGAAGACAAATGCAAACAAAGGAAGCCATTCTTAATAGTGAGGTCATCCCTCCACAGATATCCACCTTTCCCCCAGAATAGCAGCTCCAGCAGTTTCAGAGATTTTGCCTCCATCACTATTACAGATAGAGATCTTCCTTTGCATGAAGTGCTTGCTATTATTAGCCGTGAGTTTGCCTTTAACCATTTGCACAGATGCATCCTTTCATTGTAAATAGTCATTTAATTTGAAATGATACTGCAGCTCAATATTTCCACTTTCTGTCTGCATTGTCAGCTATCTTTTTTTAAAATATAAATTAAGCTACATAAACTACATACACAAGTTAACAGAAGTGTATTCTACTTTCATAAATCTGGGCACAAATCTTGTGAACATAAGGCTTTTACATTCCAGTCATTACGGTATTGGTTACTGGACAAATTCCAAACTTGATGGCATGAGACCTGATGACTCCAAGCTGACTAAGAATTGGAGTAATTCCAAGTAATAAAATGCACAGGTCTTGTCATGATGTAAACACAATATTGTACAGGATATGTGCACAAAAGTTTTGTTTATGCAAGTAGTCAGGATCAAGCATCTTTGATGCACACCTAATGTTTTTTGACAGCTTGATAGGTTTCCTCTGCTATGTGTGCATGTTTAAAAGTCTTTTCAATTCCAAGTTTTAAGCTACATTTTCCTCTGGCCACTAACTTAAACACAAAAATAATCAAGTTAGCAAGTGCAAAATAAATTGATCATGGACCTTTCTTTTTCTGCTGTAATTCCCAGATTTGTTTTCTTTGGAAGATGGATGAAAAGGAATAAATGATTATCCTTTTTTCTCACATTTGTATGTGCAGGCTAGGAAGAATTTTCTGATGCCAATGAAAAGTAAATCTTGAACAGCATTCATTGCATGGACATTGGAAATCAAGGGCAAAATTTGAAGTATCAGCATAGCTACAATTTGTTTAAAGCAACCTGAATCAATAATATTGTTCAATAAGCATACAACAAAGCTGCAGGTGATTCTAGGTATTACAAACATTTCGTTATGTAAACAAGCTGTAATACTTTGCATTAAGCATACAGCGCAGCTTTATCTCAAACATGGCAAAACTAGAATTAGAATTATTGTTGCGAGTACTCAAGTATGGGAATACAGGAGGACAGTGAGAAGTGAACGAAGTCGCCATTATCCTGTGCCATCTTTTTATAAAACCAGGATTTTAAAAAAGCAGCAGAAACAAAAGAAAACCAGAAGGTAAGAAAAGCATTCCAATTATTAGTCATTTGAAATCACCATCTGAATTGGAATGATTTACATGACTGCAACTCACTAATGGTAAAATGCTATATGTGATTTAACAAAGCATTATTATTTTAAATATGTCAGCATTTCAAAACCATTATTCCTTATATGTCACAATAGGTTGAAGAACTCTGACATGGTCCATTTTACCAGACAGAAGGAAAATACAGAAATTAAGAAACAAATTTAAAAATTACCATAATATTTTTCTAGGTATTTTAATCCTGTTCTCCACCTGACCCTATTTGTGTATTAGGAGGGTAGCAGCCAAGGAAGATTGGTCTTCTCTTAAATCCACATAATCCAGGTTGGTTCATTAGTGCAATACTGAGTGCTGCACTAGTGGAGACACCCAATTTTAGTCAAGACCTTAAGCAGAGGGCATGTCATCCCTCTTTCAAATCAGTGAAAATAGTCCCATTGCATTACCTGAAGAACTGAGGAGTTCTCCTTGTTGCCTGAATAAATATCTGCCCCTCAACCAACAACACAAAAAAAAACGATTATCCAGACAAGCATCAATCACATGGCTGATTGTGGGTCCTTCCTATGCATAAATTAGATGCTGCATTTCCCACATTACAACAGCCACCACACATCAAAAAATACTTAATTGGTTGTAAAGAGCTTTGGGACTTCCTGAAGTAACAAAATGCTCTATATAAATGCCTTTCCCTTCCTTTATGTTAATTGAAAGCTAATGAATCCTTTCTTAAGCCCATGAACAACTTTATAGAGCATTATTCTTTGTTGCAACTAACACAGCTATTGGATCATTATGACTTTTCTAAAATTAAAAGAGTGTCAAGAAATAAAAAGTGAAACAGTACTCAAGAGTAAATCTTGAAAACATTTACACAAGATTGAAATGTCGTTATGGTACTAAATTTATTATACTAGTTTGTTATTGTGATCATGGAGAATTTAACATTCTAACTTGAGATATTCTCAGGCCTGTTTCACATTAACTGAATGACAAAGATCTAGCTCCACATCTTTATGTAACACAATAAGGCATCTTGCATTGCTTTCGTACATCAGACCTTAAATTATCAGATTTAACAAAGATGATTGAATTTCTCTGGAATTCAATCTTCATTTGGATTTGTAAGTACTGCTCTTTGATAAAGAGGAACCTTTACACCATGTGGTTTGCAAGGACCACATGCTGGTTTGACAAACCTATGAAAGCCAATAAGTAAACTGATCATGGTAAATTCACCAGCTCCAACACAGAATGAAGCTAAAATGGAACAACAAAGGCATATAGCACAGTACTGCTGATTCTTCAACCCACATGAACATGGCTCCCCGAAAACAAAAATGGGAAGAGAATTTCTCCCCATGTTTAATGTATACCCAAACTTATGCAAATATTTGCAAGAGGAATTGTTTCAAACATTTGTTTACTATTTCACACAAAAATGCAAATACACACACTGTATTCATGATAAAAAAACTTTTCCTTTTCAGCTTATACACAATACCTCAACAAAGTTATGGGCCTCTTCTAGGACTATCCAGGAAAACATTTCTGTTAAAGTAACATCCATTTATATGTCACAATCATCACTTAAATCAGAATCAAAATTTTCGGTCAGCTTCTGCTTTTTGCCACATTTCGTGCAGCTTATTACCCTCAGTCCTTACACACACAATTACCATGTTCCCAATTTCTATTCTGGGCTCCACTCAATTATTATTTGCTAGGTGACCTTGCCTTTCTTTTTCAAAATTTTTGTATGTTGCAGTTTTGGCTTATAGATCCATTTACAGTACTTAAATCAGAAAACCTGAAAGGACAGCTTCAAATATTACTAGTGATGGCTTAGAAGACCTCAGGGTGAGACAACTCACTGCTCTCTCTGTAGCCATCATGCATGGGAAATCACGTCTCACAAAGTTGATTAAGTTTTTGAAGAAGCTACAAAGAGGATTGATGAGGGCAGAGTGGAGATGTGATCTATGTGGACTTCAGTAATGCATTCAACAAGGCTCCCCATGGGAGACTGTTTAGCAAGGTTAGATCTCATGGAATACAGGGAGAACTAGCCATTTGGATACAGAACTGACACAAAGACAGAAGACCTTTGGTGGAAGATGGAAGTAGAGGGTTGCTTTTCAAACTGGAGGCCAGTGACCAGTGGTGTGCCACAAGGATCAGTGCTGGGTCCACTACCTTTCGTCATTTATATAAATGATTTGGATATGAACATAGAAGGTATAGTTAGTAAGTTTGTAGATGACAGCAAAATTGGAGATGTAGTGGATAGCAAAGGAGGTTACCGCAGATTACCATGGGGTCTTGATCAGATGGGCCAATGGGCTGAAAAGTGGCAGATGGAGTTTAATTTAGATAAATGTGAGGTGCTGCATTTTGGAAAAAACAAATCAGAGCAGGACTTATACACTTAATGGTAAGGTCTGAGGGAGTGTTGCTGAACAAAGAGTCCTTGGAGTGCAGGTTCATAGCTCCTTGAAAGTGGAGTCGCAGGTAATAGGATAGTGAAAAAGGTGTTTGGTATGCTTTCCTTTATTGGTCACAGTATTGAGTATAGGAGTTGGGAGGTCATGTTGCAGCTGTACAGGACATTGGTTAGGCCACTTTTGGAATGTTATGTACAATTCTTGTCTCCTTCCCATCAGAAGGATATTGTGAAACTTGAAAGGGTTCAGAAAAGATTTACAAGGATGTTGCCAGGGTTGGAGGATTTGAGCTATATGGAGAAGCTGAATAGGCTGAGGCTGTTTTCCCGAGAGCGTCAGAGGCTGAGGGGTGACCTTATAGAGGTTTATAAAATCATGAGAGGCATGGGTAGGGTAAATAGACAAGGTCTTTTCCCTGGGGTGGGGGAGTGCAGAACTAGAGGGAATAGGTTTAGCATGAAAGGGCAAAGATATAAAAGGGACCTAAGGGGCAATCTTTTCATACATCGGGTGTGCGTCTATGAAATGAGCTGCCAGAGAAAGTGGTGGAGGTTGGTACAATTACAGCATTTAAAACACATCGGGATAGTTTTATGAATAGCAAAGGTTTAGAGGGATATGGGCCAAGTGCTGGCAAATGGGACGAGATTAATTTGGGATTCCTGGTCGGCATGGATGAGTTGGACCGAAGGGTCTGTTTCCATGCGGGACATCTCTATGACACTATGACTCTAAATGTGTTCTGATGAACAGACCTAAGCAAAGGTACATGACTTGGTACGTGACTTGCAAGGGATCAAGGCAATCTGGGAGGCTGGAGCTGATGTGAGCCAACACCAACCTTTTGAGGCACTTCATAATTATGGATGTCAGAGCCACAGGCCGGTAGGCATTGAGGCACGCTGCATGATTTTTCTTTGGCACTGGGTTGAGTCAGTCATACGATAATTGTACCAAAATACAGAGCAGTATTAGCACCTCGCAAAGAATACTGGTTCACAAGAAAGATCAAGCATCCAGTGGATATTGCTGGTATCCCCGTATATTTGAGTTTTGAATTCCTCAGAATATTCCAAATCATTGGACCTATGATTTTCGACACTTAAGCTGGCACTATAACACAATTTATTGTATTTTCAATACAAAATAATCTCAAACAAGTCCCAGCATTTCAGTAAGAACTCACCAGCTTTATTTACCATTTTTGCACAAACACAAAATGACAAAATAGCTATTAACTAAAACATACCAACAGCTACACCTTCATTAAATGTCAAAGGCAGTGAGAATTTGTTACACATAAACACCAGATTGAAGACGGCAGCAAAATTTTATAGCGCTTACTACTCCTGTTGCAATCTGTCAAATTGCAAGAAGTAGATCTGCAGTGCAGATTGGATCCTTTTGTTGTTGCTAATAACCATGACTTTTGTACCCTGATTATATGAACTCATAAAAAGCAATAAGAGGGCATCTAGTTGCTGGATACTTACACGTTGCACCAAGTCTTATACTTTTTTTTTATGACTGCTGTCAAGCTGCCGCTCAATAGCTTTTTCAGCTGTTGGGTTAGTCACTAAATAGTCTCCAATGTCAATGTTTCCACATGAGAAACCTGACAAAGAAAAACATATAAGGTTTCTTTATCCTACATTGTCTCTTGTAAGGTAAACAGGTTATCTCAGTCCCTGTCAACAAGTTTCTGGACTGAGACATTCTCTGCCAATCATTTTTAAATTACGAGTATAGGCTCACAATTTGTTTACACTAATTTAAGTCTAATATCATGTGCAGACTAGAAAAATTTAATACGTCAACTCACAAAAGCACCTCTGGATAATTAACTAACATTCTGGAATATTAACTTCTAACACCTCTGACTTTAAAAGACTGCAGCAAAAGCGCTTCAGGTTTCACATGTTCCTATTTCCATGCATACTTGCAAAGAAATGACAGCATTTTCAACAAAAGAAAATCAGAAGTCACCGCAAGGATAAACTGAATACTGAAGCTAACAGACAGTGCAGGATGTAATTATGTCCTTCATTTTTGAACTAGCAAACTAAATCATTGTGATATAGCAGCTCATATAAATCTCAATTGAAGCCAAACAAGGATGTGAAAAAGACTCACTCCTCCTCAGCTGACCACTGAACTGCATGTTGTCGGCATGTTGACTTCAATAGAAATCAGTCACATTATAAAAATTGCTATTCCACTATGAGTATGTTTCACACATGTCAAATACACCATTAGTGAGCAGTGAGGTTTCAAAGAACACAGGAGATGTTATATTATTCATTTTCAACTGATAAACTAAATTGCACAATTCAATCTTAAGCAGCACTCCATTGGGGCCTTTCCCAACAGGTTCTGATCCACTGTTAGTTCGAATTTTACATTTGGACTCTGTCATCATGTAACACTGAAAAGAGTTATTTCTTCCGTGTTTATCTTTTGCCTTTTGCTGTTCCAGCACAACTAAACCTTAAGAAGTGCTTTATTTCCCCATTAATATCACTAATAGTACTATAATAATACTGCTTGCATGCTTTCCTGGTAATTTGTGTAGTTATCAAAACGACAATGTACAAAATTATTCTTAGCTTACTAATGAAGTAATTTGGCACTTATACACTTTCCACAATACTGCACACACCTGCCTACCTCACTCTTTTTAAGATCTTAGTGGCAACCACAGTAGTAATATGACTCCTACTTACATGAAATTGCTCAACTAAATTTGAAAGGGGGAAGTGGCCTATAGTGTTGGTGTAATGGCATTGAGAGTGTGACGTCAGATTCTGTAAGTTCCCATGATCTATTTGCTCAGCACTGAGTCACAGCCTTATAATAGTTTTGATTGAATAGATTATGTCAAATCGCCAGTTCAATGATTTTCTATCAATGGTTCAGGACAGTCAATTTGACAGCAGTTCTCCAAGGCTTCAAGTTATCGTGGGACAGATTTAACCCATTATACTTGAGGAACCATACTTTTCCTGTGATTTTTGGATAAAACAATCTCATGTACATACATATTTGAGGTTAGGAAAAGTCACAGTTTCTAGTTATATAAATTTAGGTCATTACACAGAACGACCGTATTGCAGCCTCTGCACAAATATGTTATTTTTACTCAATTGTTGGATGTGAGAATTCTAGAAATGTCAGCACTTATTACACACTTCATTTGAGAAGATGTTGATGAGTTGCCTTTGACCCAATGAAATTCCAATGGTGAGGGTGCACTTGATGTTGCTTGTGTGGAGTGATAGTTTCAGGACTCTGATCCAATGACAATATATAAGCAGCAAGGTGACTTGAAGAAGGACTTGCAAGTGGCGATGTTCTCAAGTATCTTCCACCTTTGTCCTTCCAAGTGCCAAGGTCATGGCAAAAGGACTTTGGCACCTTGCTGCAGCATCTTATAGATGGTGCACATTGCTGGAAGGATTGAACATTGAAGCTGTGTGTTGGTATACTTTTCCCTGTACTGTAGCGAGCTTCTTGACTGTTATTGAACTGCACACATCAAAGTGTAAAGTATTTCATTACATTCCTGATTTACTCCTTGGGACAGGCTTTGGGAGATAATGTAATGTGAGTTACTTGCTGTGAAATTCCCTCACTTCTGTACTGCCTACAGTATTTATGAGGCTGGTCCAGTTAAGGTTCTGTCAATAATGAGCTGCAAATTTGTTGTTGTGTAGGGATTCAGTGGTCTTCGCCTGGTACTCGTATGACACAAATATCACTTGGCCCCCATCAGTCCAAGACAGAATGGGGGCCAGGTTTGATCAATTGTGGGCACAGACTGCTTCAATATCTGAGGAACTACAAGTTGTACTGAATACTAAGCAATCATCAAATAACAACCCCACTTTCGAACAGGATGTCAAAAGAAGTTGATGAAGCAACTAAAGATGATAGGGCATCTTTATGATCCGGAGGAGCCCCTGCTGTGATATCCTGAGGCTGAGACAATTGGCTTCCAACAACCAAAAACATCATCTTCTGAGCTAGGCATGGCACCAACTACTGGAGAGTTTTCCTTGATTCCCATTAACTCCAATATTACCATGGCTCCTTGATGCCACACTCAGTTGTACATCAAAAAAATTATTTCTGATCCAAGCTTGAAAGTCAAGTCTATTACAAAAAAATGCAGCTATTTAATACAACCATCACAAGCAATGTGAGTTCCACTGTATTTCAATCTAGTGTACCCAAGGTACTGTGATACATAAAACCCATGATAACCTGTGTGTGGGGTCCCTGGAGCTGCTGATTATCACAAGCTGAATATGATCTCAGTCAGGAGAATTTATCACTGGTCCTGCCACAGTATTCCCACAGGTGCACCTTTGATGTCTTCCCCTCATGTCTCTAAGCATTGGTAGCACAGTGTCCTCTTTCCGCTTTTTCTCAGTAAACTCAAGTGATTTAGTGACCATATTTCACCCACTTTGTTGGGAAAAGATTAATAATACGGATTTTGGCAGATGTTATACTGGTTCAGTCAAGTGAAGGGTGCCAAGTATTACAATGTGTGTGTTTACGACAGGCCATTCCACCTTGAATTAATAAACAGATAAACTGAAATTTATATTCCCTTGTGTGGAACAAATAGGCCAAGATATGTGGCTTATTGCTTCAATCTAAAGTATCATAACATAATAACATATTACATTGATTAGAAACAAGATTCCTCCTTTACCCAAGTCCTGTCTCCATACAGATCAGTAGTGTTGATTATGGAGTTGGAATCAGGCAAAAAGATTAACGTTTGCAGTGGCATAATTTCTGCCTCGTACAGAGGGAGCCTAACTTTGAATAGTCTCACTTATGTGACATTTCGATGGGTGGTCACTGCATCTCCATTGTTCACCTCAACCAGTCCTCAGCATAATCTGCACCACCAAACCCCATCCCCCAACTTTTCTCCCACCCATTCCCCAATTTTCTTTAACCAACTCACCTGATTTCTCCTGAAATGTGGTCCGGCGCTCTTACAAATTCCCCAACTCTGCTGTTAAAAGTGTCAATACCTGACAAATATAATTCCTCACTGCAGTCTGGCTAATATAATACACAACTTCACAGCAACTTGAATGAAATGTGTATGCCATGAACCCAACAGTCACCTGGAAAAAGACGAGCACAACAGTTGTTCATCATGCAGTAGTAGGCAGCCTGTAGTCTGGGTTGGAATAACACGTAGGCCAGACCAGGCGATGATGGCAGATTTCCGTCCCTAAAGGACATCACTGAACCAGATGGGTGCTTCTGACAATCGGCAGTGATTTCATAGTCATCAGTAGATTCTTTATGGGTGGTACAGTGGTTAGCACTGCTGCCTCACAGTGCCAGAGACCGGATTCAATTCCCGCTTAAGGCGACTGTCTGTGTGGAGTTTGCACATTCTCCCCGTGTCTGCGTGGGTTTCCTCCAGGTGCTCCGGTTTCCTCCCACAGTCCAAAAATGTGTAGGTTAGGTGAATTGGCCATGCTAAATTGCCCGCAGTGTTAGGAGTAGGGGAATGGTTCTGGGTGAATGGTGGGTCGGTATGAACCTGTTGGGTCGAATGGCCTGTTTCCATGCTGTAAGTAATCTAATCTAATCTACTTCTTAGAAGACCTTTACAGAGGAGATGTGTATAGGCTGTTTGTTTCTTTAAAGAGCATAGGAAACTGAGAAGTGACCATATAGGAGTTTATAAAATAAAATCATCAGGACTATTGATAAGGTGAACCGCAGGTATCTTTTCCCTTCAGGTGGGGGATTCAAGACCGGGGCATATTTTTAAGGCAAGAGGAGAAAGATTTTTTTTAAAAATGAGGGTAATTTGTTTTTACACAGAAGAGTTTGTGTGTGAAATGAACTTCTCGAGGAAGTTGTAGATGTGGATATAGTTACAACATTTACATCAGTACATGTGAAACGTGAGAAATGTTTGGAGGGTTATAGGTTAAGCACAGGCAGGTGGGACTAGTTTAATTCAGGATTATGGTCAGCATGGGCTGGTTGGACTGAAAGGTATGTTTTCATGCTGTATGACTCTATCACTCTAAGCGGTCTGGACCTGATCAGTTGCAAACTCTACAAATAGTGCTCAGCTCTTTTTTCATCTATTGCATGCTATTAGTTTTCTTTAACAATTGCATATGATTGTATTTTAATAGGCAATAAAATCTAATTTAATTGCTCATGATAAGCTCTCATTGAAGGTTGGGAACGGGGTTTGAGATTGTCCTAGTACGACCCTGATGAAAAGCAAGTCTTTGCAAAGAGTGTTATCAACTGGAGAAAACAATAGTCAAATCCACCAGACCTTTCATGGATCTTCGAGCTGTACAGCATGGAAACACACCCTTCAGTCCAACTCATCCATATATCCTAATTTAATCTAGTCCCATTTGTCAGCATTTGGCCCATATCCCTCTAAACCCTTCCTATTCACATACCCATCCAGATGCCTTTTAAATGTTCTAATTGTTCCAGTCTCTACCATTTCCCCTGGCAGCTCATTCCATCCACGCACCACCCTCTGTGAGAAAAAAATATCCCTTAGGTCCCTTTTAAATCTTTCCCCTCTCACCTTAAATCTATGTCCTCTAGTTTTAGACTCACCCAGCAGAGGGAAAAGACTTTAGCTATTCACTCTATCCATGCCACTCATGATTTTATAAACCTCTATAAGATCAGCCCTCAACCTCCAATACTCTGTGAAAATATCCTCAGCTTATTCCAGTAGTTCCATGCCATCATTTTCTTTTCCTAAAAGAAATTCTCACTGTTGCTGGTCTCCACTGCTTTTGAAACAGCTGGGTCTTATAAACTCAATCTAAACTACACCAGTGCATTGTAAATGTAAACAAAGGCATTTGGGATTTCAGGGACAAATCAGAAGAATGCCAAAAAAAGGGAAGAGAAGTCAGAGAAGCAATAGCAGAAAATCAGTATAAATGTCCCCTGCGTGGGTTCCCCACAGAAAGGTTTATTTACCCCAACGATGTACTGAAAACACTGAAATTGGCAACAAAATTCACCCGCGTTGTTTTTAACCCATTCCAACCTAAGAATGAAAGAGCAGCAGCAGTGAGATCTTTTATTTGCAGATACTGTATACAGAAGAGCTTTACAATTTTTGATTGACAAAAGGAATGAAGATGTTGTCAATGCCACCATTCACTCAGCTGCCGCAAAAAATTGCACACAATAAAATCCATTTGGCTCCAGGCTCACATTTCTGTTACATGAGAAAGTTTTCTGTTCTGCTGTCAGAACCTATCACAGTCGGTTTTGTGTTACACGAAAGATTATCATCAAGAAGCCTGTGATGTGAGTATGAGAAATAAAAAAGGAGCACATTGTTTATTAATTTAAAATGTTAGGTTGAGCCTGATATAGTTACTTTTTTCATTTCCTCCTTCACCTTAAACACATATTTTATCCATTATTGTTGCACAAGGAAGGGGCTATGCGTGACAACAATTATAAATCATAGAAGCTTTCAAACAGATAATTAAATGTCGCAACGGTTTATGTGTATCAATGCTTTAAACATTTTCAAAAACTCAGTAAAGAATTTCCAAGTTATTTACCTCCCAATTATATATAGAGTGACATGGAGCTGACTCTCAAGTCTCTTTCAATGCAGACATTACAAACTTTATAAGATTAAACAAAGGTGACATTCCTTTTTTTTTCTGCCTCCCCCCCAAGTTTGGAATTACGTAATGCCCACTTGCTGCCTCCTAGATAATATAATTCAGATCAGGAATTCAATGGATGGTGAGTCAAGGCTGTAATCTTATCCTGGAATGATCTAGAATGGGCTTTGGCATCCTGTCCTTACTGGACAGTCTTCATCTATTTGTGAGATAAGTGTATTGGCAGACAATTTTGTAAGTGTTGTCCATACTAGTCGAGAGTGTGGAGCTGGAAAAGCACAGCAGGTCAGGCAGCATCCAAGGAGCAGGAGAACAGATGCTTCGGGCATAAGCCCTTCATCAGGAATGGGGCTTGTGAGCCAACAGGGTAGAGAGATAACCCATTTATCTCTCTACCCCATTGGCTCACAAGCCTCATTCCTGATGAAGGGCTTATGCCCGAAACATCTATTCTCCTGCTCCTTGGATGCTGCCTGACCTGCTGTGCCATTCCAGCACCACTCTCGGCTCTGATCTCCAGCATCTGCAGTCCTCACTTTCTCCTAGTTGTCCATACTAGTCAACCCTAACATTTACAGCAATGTACTTCCAAAAAGAATTCATGATAGCAATCAAAGTTAGAACTTATGGGTTTCTCTACAAAGTAAGAATGGTCAACTGTGGAACCATCTGCTCCTCCTGATGCATTTAACATGGGCTATTTGCATAGGTTACAAACTGATTACTAATACCCAACATGTCCACATCATATACAAACTATTATGTATCTGTACAAAACCTTTTGTATCATGTGCACATTCTCCTCCCCAAATGTCACTGCCAATTGTGGTAAATGCTGTCCATCAAAAACTGTTATTATACTTCGAGAATTTAGATTTCTAGCAAGACTTCAATTCATCCTTTAACATTAACCTGGCCAAAATATGGGAATTGCCATCTCCCATCAGGTGATATCAGCAGTTCTTGCCTCCCCGCACTGCTCTGGATTCAGAGCACAAAGGTGCAGCCATTGAAGACATCTCAGTAACAATAAGTGACCGGATGCCAAATCTTTCTGTGCAGATAGATCAGTAATAATTTGAGACAATGGGCTAGTAGCTCAAGAACTAGCTGAAATTGAAATTTGTCAATCCAGCTGGGGTTTGTTGACAACTGTTAAAAGAGAGACGAAAGAAGTCAAGGCCCTGGATGGTCTCAGATCACTGTGGTTAGGTAGATGGCCAGACCTTCAGCAGAAGGTTAAAACTGAGAACAGTTTTGCTGTGGAACATATTTGATGTTCTATCAGGGAATTGATTTGAATTTATTGTCACGTGTACTGAAGCACAGTGAAAAGCTTTGTCTGGCGAGTAATACAGGCAGATCACAAAGTTAAGTAGCATAGATAAGTAAATATAGGTAAACAGCGGCAAAAGCAAAAACACAGGTACAGGCAAATGTTAAGAGTTTGTGAGTCCATTCAGTATTCTAACAGCAGTAGGGTACAAACTATTTCAAAAATGGCTGGTGCGTGTGTTCAGACTAATGTACCTTCTCCCCGATGGTAGAGTTGCAGTAAAATATTGCCAGGGTGGGATGGATCTTTGAGAATTCTGGCGGCCTTTCCTTGACAGCGGGCCTGGTAGGTGAATTCTGTAGATGGGAGGTTGGCCTTTGTGAATGTCCGGGCTGAGTTCACCACTCTCTGTAGCCGTCTCCGATCTTGAATGGTACAGTTGCCATACCAGGTAGTGACACATCCAGACAGAATGCTCTCGATGGCACATCTATAAAAGTTGGCAAGGGTATTTGCCATCATGACAAATTTCCTCAGCTGCCTGAGGAAGAAGGGACATTGTTGGGCCTTTGTAATCAGTGCGACCACATGAAGAGTCAGGAAAGCTTGTTGTGGATGACCACTCGCAGGAGCTTGACACTCTCCACTCAATCCACCTCTGTGCTGTTAATGTGCAGGGGGGCATGAGTACCATCCCGCCGAAAGTGAATAACGAGTTCCTTGGTTTTGCTGGCAACGAGAGCTAGGTTGTTCTCAGTGCACCATTTTTCCGGGTCTCCCACCTCCCATCTGTAATCTGTTTCATAGCCATCTGAGATTCGTTGATGATGGTGGTGTCACCAGCAAATTTGTAAATGGCATTAGTCTGGTATTTGGTGACGCAGTCAAGGGTATAGAGTGAGTACAGTAGGGGGCTGAGTACGCACCTCTGGAGGGCTCCAGTGTTGATTGTTAGTGGGGATGAAATATAGACCCCAACCTTTACTGACTGTGGCCTGTGGGTCAGGAAAGTGAGGATCCAGTTGCAGAGAGTGGGGCTTAGTCCGAGATCACTAAGTTTAGTAATCAGTCTCAAGGGGATAATAGTGTTGAAGGTTGAAGTGTAGTTAATGAGTAGGATTCTTACGTAGCTGTTCCTGGTGTCAAGATGTTCTTGGGAGGAGTGAAGGGCAAGTGATATGGCATGCAAAGTGCTTATGTTAGAGCTGAAGTATACAGCACAGTGAACTTACAGAAAGGGAAAAACAAAACCAAATTAAAATAGGGAAAAAAACCCACCAACTTCTAAATAGAATTTGGAACTGGTTATAAAATCTGGTACAGCAGATAGATTTCAATCAAATGTTGGTATCTTTATATCCAACAACATTTAAATAATCTTCCACAAGATGGTCTAATCCATGTGATGAAATGAGAAGGGGCTGGAAACAGCATATGCATATTGGTTGTGAGATTTAAGAGGCACCATAAACTAATTTTGTTTTGAAACATCCTTTCATATTCGGTAAAATTATTGGACAGACCTCAATAGATTACAACAATTTTGTTAAAAATGTACTTTGGCTTAAATAAAAGTATTTACATTCTTCTGCGTCATGTGATTTATTTCCTCTGTTCAGTGAGTCAGCAAACTATGGGCATGTGATCTTAGATAAGAAAATGCCAGTATTACACTTTGAATGACCACAAGATACGGGTGATGCTGTAAGTGCCTCACCATTGTATGACAGCTTTCTTTAACACCACAGCTAAAATTAAGAACTTACATATGAAAAATCACACAGACCAGCTGAGGTCAGGCAGTAACATTTATTACCACCTGGCCAAACACTGACATTACTTTTATCACCCTGAAAAAGTATAGTTGTCTTGGAAACAATGAGTTTTGACACTAAAAAGACTAAAGGTTTTACTGAACTGTATCTGTTTCACAGGTTGCTTCCTGATTGAACTACAGGAAGATATGAAAGTTGATTTATTGCACATAAAAATGAACTGCAAAGCAAACCTCAATATAGGTTAATGCCGCCCTTGAGACATTTTGCAGAAACCTTTATACAGAATAATGCTGGTAAGTGGCCTCACAGTTTGAATAATACTTCTGATATTAAACTTAAATACAGTGTCTACTCCCAGGCAAGCATGACGTTTACACAGAAGATTGTCACTCTCACTGCCACCATAGCTGCTTTCATACTTACTGAACAAGGATTATGAAGAAACAGATGCTCATACACAAGCATTTTCACTTACTATATCTGACACTCAGAGTCAGGTATCAAAATCATCAATAAAAAAAAAGTTTATGTGCTTGCTGCCAGAATAAATGATCTGAGTTTTATACTGTGCGAGACTTCTGTTCCTGCCACCAGCTACATATTGTGACAGGCAAACAGGGCAAATGACTGAGGACCCACCCAAACTGTAGAGTATGGGAAGGCACTATGCCAATTTTACTGTAGTGGAATCTTCAGTGTAATAAAAAACAGGGAAGCAATCACATCCTAGCCTCCACCCAAGGTCCCCATGAGTCCAATACCAGCACTTTCACCAGAACCAAAACACACAGCAACAATTTCCAAGCAAGTAGGTTCGCAAGAAACATCAAAACTTCAACTTACCATTGTGGTTGGAACCCATAATTCTGATATTTTAGAGATTTTGTAAGCACACATTTGGCAAAATCAGCATGCAACAAAGCTATTTAGATCAAGGAGACCCAAGACAGATCAGTAGAGTAGAATTATAACTGAATTTAGCATCTCTGGACCAGAGATTATCTAGAATTACCAGTCCTGATTACTGTTCTGTGAGCCTTTCTAGAAAGCTTCAGTATGTGGACATCAGGTACAGCAGGATTGGACTGAACAGTGAAGTCTCATACTCACTATTTAGGTTCAAACATGCTGATGAGGCCCCTCTGTTGAAATATTCTGTGACAATTGTCACCATTGGATCAGAATTCTGCCTGATGCAGTAGCAACTCTCCCTATATGAAAGGTTATCTTGAAGCAATAAGAGATCCAATAACATTTCAAAACAAAATCCACACAATTAATGAATTTCCACTTAAAATCTAATGTTCTGATGTTCAAAATGTGAAACTTTGCATCTCGAATCTTATGATAATGTAATGATCACCTCTATCAAATATGTCAAGGTGTACAACAATGAATTAACAACATATGTCAGCGATGGAATCCACAGAGAACATCAAATCAACATCATTAAGAAAATGAAGGCATCAGACCAAGTGAACACTCATCACTCATTGGATAAAACCTTAAAGTTTGGTTATCAGTACCTTAAAGGGGGGGGGGGGGAATT
This sequence comes from Hemiscyllium ocellatum, assembly GCF_020745735.1. NCBI lineage: Eukaryota > Metazoa > Chordata > Chondrichthyes > Orectolobiformes > Hemiscylliidae > Hemiscyllium > Hemiscyllium ocellatum. The sequence continues at coordinate 39,855,028 of NC_083432.1, read as the reverse complement.
CCCTTCTGTGGTTATGTGACTGGAACAGGAAAAGGTTCACTTTTAAAAATGTGATTAATTCCATTCAGACTGACATCAGTGATCTGAAATCAGACTGTGGTGAAGCATGTTTCAAGTACACCCACATCTAATGCCAAATGCAAGTAACATTCCCCCAATTTCCCCACATAAACTAAATGGCACAGCTTAAAATTTTTTTTTTTTTTTCCCTGTCGAAGTGGACCTTATCCTAGATTAGTCAGATTTTGTGCTCACAGTAATATTTGAGATCAACCAAACAGAATATCATGTTCACTATCGGTAAGCTGCTGATAGGTGCTTCAATATACAACGGATCCTTTTGTACAAACTAGTTGTAACGAGAGTGAAACTTTCTTAGGATTCTGATTGCCTTTGAAGTGCTGCAAAGCTATGACTTTTGCTGTCTTCCATGTTGCTTTTATGTGAGGATTCTGAAGTGCACAGATACTATAAATAAGCACAATTTATGATGTAGGACACATAACGTGTAAATTTACCTTGCTCGTACATGAAATAAATTTGCTATCCATGCAAATGTATGCATACATGAAATAAAATATGCAAGGCACAGCTTAATCCAAGAGGAAATGAGACGAACAATGAGGTGAATGACAGAATACAGACATAGTTATGAAGAAAACTTGGCCAGGGATCGACTGACATATGTTAAATCTCTTATAACCTTTTGGTAAAGATGATGAGAAATAAATCTTTACTCAGCTTAAGATTTATTCACAAAGTTAAAATTACAAGTGTATAGCTCCTAAAAGTGTCTCTTCATTCTCTTTAACATACCAATTCAACAAATCAATGAATTAAAGCCCTTTGAGGGGGGGCGTTTTTGGCACAATGATAGTGTACCTACCCCTCGTCCAGGAGGCCCAGCTTCAAGTTCCATCTGCTCGAAATATATACCAATGTCTTTGAAAAGGCTGATTAGGAAAATACAAATAACAAAATCTTTGAAAAAAAACTTACTAAGTTAAAGTAACTAACACTCCTGGGACTGAGGATGCACCGCTACCCCTGCAGTGTTCACAAGTCACAATACTTCAACTGTACCAGTGGATGCTCCCTATCTCCAGGGATACGTGGGTGAGGACATAATCATGGAAAAGCAGAGTGTCAGGTTGAACAGCTCCCTCAATGACTACATTGCCAGTAACTCATTCCCCCACTGCTGCACTAGATGGCCAAGGACCATAAGTATGAGGCTGAGTGCAAGCAAAATGCGAGCAGTAGACCTTTTACGGAATGGAATCGGGGCAACTCCACACATCCTGCAACTATGTGGAACACAGACTCCGAGTGTGTCTTTATAGATCTTTTAATCACCACGTTCAGAGATGTTGTTACACACCTTGGAGGTGGTGGTGGTGTGGGGGGGGGGGGGGGGCAGTGGGAGACACTCCCATTGCAACACATGTGTTCCTGAAGTTAAATTCTAATTAACATGTTCAGACATGTTCTGACACATTTCTGGGCAGACCTTCTATCGCTTGCTACCAGATGCTAACAAGTGCCTACTTGTATAGTCTTTTTTTCTGTACACTCTTTGAAGCAAACTGAATATACGTATATCAGTAACTGATGAATCCACCCTTAAATATGCAGATATTTATTCAATGAATGGCCTCCAGCTGCACATTACTTTGTATAATTAACAACTGACTGGTATCCAGTGAGTCCTGTTGAAATTCTTATGCTCAGAAACCAATTAATGACTTGAACAAGATGACTGGTATTGTCAAGTAGAACTGGTGACCGTCACTCTCCATTTTCCTGTCATTCTCGGTAAGTGCTGCTTGGGAGCACTGAAGGAGAACACAAATATTCACAGAATGATTCTTTTTTCCCCGTAAAGGAGGGTTAATATAACAAAACCTGCAGGGAACACGGGAACAGAAGCAGGCCATTCAACCCCATTTTACCACGCAAGTTGATCATGATTGATCTGCATTCAACTTCCTTCACCTGTTTTTGATCAAATTCCTTAATATCTTTATTTAGTTTGTCAAGTTCAGTCTTCCAAAAATACTTTCTCTTAGTGCATACCAAATTTTAAGAGAGGGAGAGGAAACAGCTGGAGAAGTGGTAAAGAAGGCATATGGGATGCTTTCTGAAATAACTCCATGTAAGCCTGTATCCCGTCACCAAGTTCCCATTTATCTACATGTGTGTAGTACATGACATTGACCCATCAAGCACAGAGTAGGCAGAACCCCTAAATATTCCTGTAAATCAAGAAAAACAAAAAATCAAAACAAAGTCTACCTGAAACGAGGGGGGAGAGACAAAAAAGAAAACTCCCCTCCTCAGTAAGAAACCCAACAGCAGTAATGAATACACCACTGTGTGGTCTAGGCAGTTCAGAGTCAATCCTTTCCCAACACAAAATGGAGAGTCCTTCACCACTGATCCAGCTCGCTCAAAGGCAGCTCTCAGAATGAACAGGATGTCCAATACTCCTGTTCTTCCATTTTTTTATTTTTTAATTTCCCCACACTAACGCTTAACAGTGGTAGTGCTTATTTTTCCCCATTTATTGTCGTGTGTGTATGCAGGTGTCAGACACAGCGAAGAACAAGTGTGTAAATCTTTATTTATATTCCACAACCAGAAAGAAAGGAAACACCAGAGTGTCCAGTGACAAGCAGTACGCTTCTCAACAAAGGGCTAACATTCCTGTTTATGGAGTTTTTTGGGATTTTGGAGAAACATTCCTGTTTATATCTGTCAACCAGGATTCCCTGATTGGACCAGGTTTGCATCCCCAATCAAGGAACTTATGTTCATTAAAGTCCACCTGTCTGACATTGTTCCAATCACTGCACTTTCCTTAATTGTGTGAGGCATTAAACACAAAAAGTGTGAATCTAATGTTGACACTATATAAGGCACTGGTTAGGCCATAGCTGGAGTTTTATGTATGGTTCCAGTCAGAGTACAGAAAGGTCATAATTAGTCTGGAGAAAGTACAGTGGATAGTTTCAAGAATCTTTCCAAGGCTTGAGAACTGCAGCTCCAAAAATGGACTAGACAAGCGTGGATTGTTTCCTGAGAAGGCTAAGGGGTGACTTAATTGAGGTGCACAAAATAATGAGAGACCTGGATAGAAAGGACAGGAAAAGCTTTTGGTGAGGAGGTCATTACCAGGACACACAGATTTAAGGTGATCGGTGCAAAGATTAGAAGGGCCATGAGGAAAATCTTTTATTCCCAGGGGGTGGTGGGCATCTGGAATCTGCTGCCTAGTTTGATGAGGCAGCAATCCTCAATTCATTTCAATGGAAAACTATGCCAGAATCACCATCACCAGCAAGGCTTTGGACCAGATTAGAATGAGTGGCGAGTTTATTCAGCAAGGACAGACATAATGGGATAAATGGCTTCTTTCTGTGCTGCAATTTTCTGTAATTCTAAGGTTCTGTTAAAACAGTTATTTTAACTTCATTTTGGCTCATCTGTAAAGTAGTTGATAGAAAATTGGCCACATCTTGTGTTCCTTAATCAATTTTCCTTTTGTTTCTTTTATTAATGGAAAAAAGAATTGGTTGAGGGAAGTAAGAGGCAACCAATCTGCTATCATCCATTTTACTCACAAGATGAGACCAAAAGAATCTCTCTGCCCATTGATTTCTTTCTTAATTTTGGGTGCTTCAGGCTATCCTCAGAAGGGATAGAGTAGCTTCTGCTAATCACAGTTCATAACATTAGGTTGGGTACATTTGACAGAGATGTTGACAGAGATGTCGAGTGACTGATGTTCTTCTTCCACTTTTCTCTATAAAGAAGGTCTTCTAGCTGTTGCCTCTCCAAGATGTCCAAATAAAAACCTGGATCCACCATCTATCAGAGAATATTACACTATGGGCAGCCAAGTGTTGAGCTGCCCTTGGCCCCAGACTCTGCAATTCCCTCCCCAAAACTCTCCTACTTGCTACCTCTACTTTCTCCTTTAAAATGTTTCTTGCAATCTACCACTCTGACCAAGCTGCTCTAACAATATGCATAAAGTCAGATTTTGACTAATTACATTCCCACAATGTGGTTTTTGATATTTTATTGGCTACATCAATGCAAGTTGATGCTGGTTTCAGTAAAAGTAGGGATAATATTTTATTGTAGAAAAGAAGCAAGTGCTCCACATTAATCTAATTCCTATTTGTTAATTTTCAAACAGAGCTCCACAATTACTTTTGTGTACAAAACTACAATCAGAATTTAAGAGAAATTACTTAGCTGTGCAGAACCTTTGGATACAGGTTCTACATTATTGCAATCTCTTTCTTCACTGCCATTCTATGGTGTGTGAGAAAGAATACAGCGAAGGTGTGCACTGATGTTCTCTGTCATTTCCGATTTAATTTATGCAGTCAGTTCTCCATGTCTGAATCAAAACAAGAGTCATCAAATTATTTCATTCTGGTTAAGAAGACTAGCAGAAGATTCTAGGCCAACCCAGAGAAACATTGTTTCTGCTCACATTCAGGATTAACAGACTCTAACTCTTTCATATAGCTGCAGATTAAACTGCATCTGAGAGTTTCAGTGACATCTTAACAAACCTGCAACCCAATGCTACAATGGCTTTCTATCAATTTTTGCCATCTCAAAACTATTTGGACTGTAAATACAGGTAGAAATGCTAATTAGGTATTCTCTAGACTCCCCAACTCCATTTTATGTTGGAATTACAGAGACTGTTCAAAGTATAACGATTACAAAATCTGAATCTCCTAACAGCTGAGGGAATTGGAGATTTACAGTCTACACACAGTTAACAAAACTGCCCTTACACTGTCTATTGGTGTGAACATCTGGCATGTTCTTCCCAGTAATACAACCTCTTTATCCTTTTAACAACGAAACCATCCCAGCTTGGTGTCAGGCAGAATTCAGAGCAGGAAACCCAACACCTTCCATTTCTCCACTTTATCTTGAAGAGACAGTGCCAACCATAACAATCTAACTGCATGCTTGCACCAGAATTTGAAATTAACAAAACCAAGGGTTTCACAATACTGGTTCATATAGCTTAACAGGCTACAACAGTGAGTATATACCCATTGGGATGGTTTCATACTGAATCCCAGGTCTGTTCTGAAATAAATGATCGTGGCCAGCGTAATGTTATAGATAGCATGGTCGATCTCAGCATTTGGGACTGGATAAGCAAAGAAAAGAAATCAAAGTTCTTGTTCCTGATCACTATCTAACAATCCTTTTTGGGCTTCCTTCTGTAGGCCCATGAATAAAAAATCATCAGTGGGACAACTAACAGGGCACTTGCTGATGAAAATGGTCCACTAAGAATCAAAATATCAAGAAATCACATGAAGAGAGAGCAAAAGTTGGAAGTAAAAAAAAATTAAGTTAACCTGTAGCATTTTATTTTTGTTTTAAGCCAAAGTAGAACATACATATGATATTTAAGCATTAAGTCTGAACACATTTTACCATAAGTGATAATACGTTCATAAAAGAAACATGGACCTAGATTTAGATGCTGCCGACAGCATTGGAAAGACAGCACTAGTGTATCCATCATAGGTTCTGTTAGGAAGCGGAGGGATTTTCTTTTTAAATAATTAAATCAGACAACCCAGTTATTCATTTGAATTTATGCACAATCTTCCAGCTTAAAAAATGTCTTCATGAAATAATCTGAAGACTGTGTGTACTATGGAATACAACAAAAAAAGCTATATTCAAAAATAATATGGAATATTTCTGATCTCCTGTAGTTAAAGCAAAATGTTTAGTTAAAAGGAAAATATGACTCACAACTACTTAAATCATTCAAATAAATCACTCTTTGAAAAGTGCACCACTGCCCAATATTCCCCCGTAGCGACCCGCCTACCCACTGCAATGGTCCCCAGGGCCCCAATCTAAATGAGATGAGCCATCTCACTGAGCAAGGCTGGTTAAACATTTTCAAAATGAAAATAAATCATTGCAGCTGTCAATGTTGGCATTCAGCCTCAAAAGAATGCCTCTGACTAATTCAAAACCAGCAAAGATCGACTTGCTGTGTCTCGGGTCATGGTACAAAATTTTGCAGGGAGTAAATTTTGTGCATAGGAATTGTACCAATTTTTGTGTTCTTAGAGAATGCATGTACAGATGTTCATTCACAGCTTGAAATAATTTGAAGAGAAATTAGTATTTTTGTAGCAAAGATGCAATGCAAATATCAGTATATGAGCATGTTACAAGTAAATGTAATTTTATTGATGCTATCTCAGCTCAAGATGCAGAGGCTGCACTTCGTACAAATTACTTCTACTGGAGAAGACATTAGGAGAGGTTTTGAAATCATACAATATTGTCAAACATTATTTGAATAAAATGCCTCAAAATAGTATAAAACGTGGGTTTGGACTGATGATTAGAAGAACAGGAATCGGCCATTCAGCCCTACCTACAATTCAATTACACAAAGGTCAAACTGTACCTCAACGTTCCTTTCTTTGATGAAATTCATCAATCTCACTCTTGACCATTTGAATTGATCCATCATTCACAGTGTTATGTGAATTGTACCAAAAAGTGAATGACTCTACTTCTAAATGGAATAATACTAATTTTAAAATTGCATCCTCTTCAGTGTATTATTTCACCAAAGAAAATAATTTCTCTATATCAATCATATAAATAATTCCTTTATTACTCTAACTGTCTAGCTCAGATCAACCCTCAACCTTCTAAATTTGATGAAATTCAGGCCAAATTTAACCAACTTGTGCTTGTAATGATCACTTTACTCTCTGGTAAATTTCTTGTGAATCTGTGTTACACTTCCATTCAAGCTGAATGTAAAGTTATCTGAGGTGACCAAAACTGAATGCAGTTCTCCAGATGTAGTCTAGCAAAGCTGCATACAGCTTAAACATAACTTCCCCACTTCTAACTACCAATCCTCTTGAGATATAGACCTAATTTCAATAAGGCATTTTGTTTATTTGTACTTCAATGGTTTATGAAAAGGTCACACATACTTTTTCTTTGCTACTCAACATCTTCCAATTGCTAAGTATTAAGAAAATATTCAGATTTTCTTTCACAAATTCAAAAAGATCCTCACAAATTTTGACACACTGAACTCCATCTTCCAGAGTTTTTCCCATTTACTTAATCAATGGCCCGCTGCAATTTCCTGCTACAATCCCAAAATAATACTGTGCATCCTAACTTAATGTCATCTGGAAATTTGGATATTCCTTAATCCAACCCATTAATACCATACAGTATAGATGTTTGGGGAAGAACACTTGCCACATTTCACCATCCAAACAATGGTACATTTATATTTACTCTGTTTCCTGTATCACAACTAATTATCAATCAACATCTAACTTTAATTCCATATGATCTATATTTTGTTAATAAAATCATGTTTCTTGGCAATCTAAATAGAGATCACTAGGTACGTCCCTATCTACCATGCTACTGATCTTCTCAACAAATTCAATAATGTCAGATGTGACCTACTCTTCACAAAACCACCCAGATTCTTGATCAGCTAATACTTGTCCAAATGTTCAGACACGCTGTCCCTAATGATAAATTCCAATAATTTCACACAACTGATGTTAAACTGACATAGCTGAGGCTACCAGCTCATATCAGCATCCTTTCCTAAATAATGAGATGCATTTGCATTTTTTCAGTCCAAAGGCATATGGAGAGCTGCTCATCTACAGCAAATTGTTAAGGAAGGTGATGAGGAAGAAACCAAATGAACTTTTTCTTTAATATATTGAAAGCTGAGTGCTTTGGGAAGGGAAGTTAGGGAAGGAAAAACAGTATCAAGAAATAGTTGATTAAATTAATGTGCCTCTAAATGACACTGTAAGAGACCAACTGGCGCATTAATGCTTAACTTGTTAGCCAAAGGGTAGATTTTGTTTTAAAAGTACATGACTCAAACAATCCAAAGAAAAAGCAATAACTGAAAATAAAACTGGTGACAGAGGACATATCTAAACATAATCAGATACACTGTCTTATGATAATCTTTTCTCATTTGATTACAAACATCAGGAGGATATCAATTTCTATGGCAGTGCTTTCCAAACCTTTCCAAACCTAATCCCATGTTAATGTCCCACACTTCACGTGGCCACAGAGCAAATATGTTACTGATACAGAACTGCTGAGCAGGGCATTCGAATTAGCATCTATTGCTTAGCAGGATCGGTTTGGGGAAAAGGTGAGGTTGAGCAACTGCAGGGTTTTTCTACATTTACTGTTCCAGCCTTTCTTCACAGCAAGAATCAAGCCTCATTGATTTATTCAGAGGAGAAAGTGAGGACTGCAGATGCTGGACATTCCTGAAGAAGGGCTCATGCCCGAAACATCAATTCTCCTGCTCCTTGGATGCTGCCTGACCTGCTGCGCTTTTCCAGCAACACATTTTCAGTCACTGATCTATTCGTTTGGTCGACCGTGCTTCAAAAAGCAAGGATGTAAGGGTGGGATTTTAAGTTGTTACTCCTCATTCTACATGCAATTTATTGCTACCTTGGAGTCCATTACTCCAAAATACTACCTTCTGACTCCACAGAGGGTTTGAGATCCATGGTTTGAGGAAGACTGATTTTGAAAGTTGTGGAAAGAGCAGCCTAAGTATTCACTTAAATGATGTTGTTGCTTCACTCTCTGTGCATAAATCTCATCCAAAATCAACACTGGCAGTACAAAAGTTGGTTTAGAACTGTATTTTGCCAACTTTCCATTCAAGCTTCAACTAAAATGCTTTGCCATCTGACAGGTATTTGTTTTTACCTTTCCAAGATGTTTTGCAAATATGCCAGCTTTGGCTCTTCAACTATATGGCCATTATGTAAGCCTAGCCTATAAGTTCTCAAACAATGCAGTAGCCTACCCTCATCTGCTGGCCACTTGTGAACATTTTTCTGTTACTCATTTGGGGAATATGTACATTGCTAGCTGAACAGCATTTATTGCCTGTCTCTAGTTGCCCTTGAGAAGGTGGCAGTGAGCTGTCTTCTTGAACCGCTGCAGTCCATCTGCTTTGGGTTGGCCCACAATGCCATTAGGGTAAAATTCCAGGATTTTGACTAAGCAACAATGAAGGAACAGCAATATATTTCCAAGTCAGGATGGCGAGTGGCTTGGAGGGGAAATTGAAGTTGGTGGTGTTCCCATGTATCGGCTGCCCTTGACCTTCTAGACGTGGGTTTGTAAGTTGCTGTCTGAGGATCTTGACTGAATTTCTGTGGTGTATCTTGTACATAGTACACACAGCCATGACTAAGCATTGATGGTTGGGGGAGTAGATGCCTGTGGATGTACTGTCAATGAAGCGGCTAGCTTATCCTGGATGGTGTTAAGCTTTTTCAGTGTTGTTGGAGCTGCACCCATCCAGGCAAGTGGAGGGTATTCCATCACACTCTTAACTTGTGCCTTGCAACTGGTAGATAAGCTTTGGGGATTCAGGAGGCGAGTTACTCACTGCAGTATTCCTAGCTTCTGACTTGCACTTGTAGCCACTGTGTTTATGCAGCAAGTCCAGTTGAGTTTCTGGTCAATCGTAACCTCCAAGATGTTGATACTGGGGGATTCAGTGATGGTAACACCATTAAATGTCAAGAGGCAGTGGTTAGATGGTCTCTTATAAGTGATGATCATTGCCTGGCATTTGTGTGGCATCAATGTTACTTGCCACTTGTCAGCCAGAGCCTGGACATCGTCTAGACTTTGTTGCATTTCAACATGGACTGCTTCAGTATCTGAGGAGTCATGAATGGTGCTGAACATTGGTGAACATCCCCACTTCTGAACTTATGATGGAGGGAAGGTCGTTGACGAAGCAGCTGAAGATGGTTGAACCGAGGACACTTCCCTGAGGAACTCCTGCAAAGATGCCCTGGAGCTGAAATGATTTACCTCCAACAACCATAATCATCTTCCTTCCCCAGATATGAGACCAAAAAACAGAGAGTTTGCCCCCTTGATTCCAGTTTTGCTAGGGATCCTTAACGCCAAACTTGGTTGAATGCAATCTTGATGTAAAGGGCTGTCACTCTCATCTCACCTCTGGAATTCAGCTATTTTGTCCATGTTTGAACCAATGCCATAATGAGATCAAGAGTGAGTGGCCCTAGCCAAATTCAAACTAGGCATCACTAAATAGGTTATTGCTGAGCTGGTGCTATTTGATAACACAATTGGTGACACCTTATTGATGATTGAGAGTAGAATGATGGGATGGTAATTGGCTGGGTTGGAATTATCCTGCTTTTCATGTATAGGACACAGCTGGACAATTTTCTACATTGTCAGGTAGATGACAGTGTTATAAGTCTTGGAGCATAAGTCTTCAGCACTATTGCTGGAGTGTTGTCAGGGTCCATAGCCTTTACAGTATCCAGTATCTCCAACTGCTTCTTGATATCATATGGACTGAACTGAATTGGCTGAAGACTGGTATCTGTAATGCTGGGGACCACTGGAGGAGGCCAAGATGAATCATCCAATCATCTCTTCTGGCTGAAGACTGCTGCAAATACTTCTTCTTTTGTACTGATGTACTCTTCCATCATTGAGGATGGAGATATCTGTGGAGCCTCCTCCTTCAAAGAGCTGCTTAATAGTCCACTACCATACGCAACTGGATGTGGCAGGACTGCAGGGCTTAGGTCTGATCCATTAGTGGTGGGATCACTTAGCTCTGAACCCTCTGGCATGCAAGCAGTCCTATATGGTAGCTTTACCAAATTCACACCTCACCTTGAGGTATGCCTGGTGCTGCTCCTGGCATGCATTCCTGCAATCTCCATTGAACCAGGGTTGATCCCCTGGCTTACCCAAGGTGGGAGATTTCAAGACTACGGTGGCATACTTTTAAGGTGAGAAGAGAAAAATTCTAAAAAGACATGTGGAACAATTCTTTTGTCACAGAGTTGTTCACTTGTGGAATGAACTTCCTGAGGAAGTGGTTGATTCAGGTACACTTATAACATATAAAACAAATTTAGGGAAGTAAATGAATAAGAGATGTTTGGAGGCATATGGAACAAGAGAAGGAAGGTGGGACTAGTTTAATTTGAGATTATGACCAGCATGGACTGGTTGGACTGTTTCTGTGCTGTATGACCCCACAACTCTATGTCACTTGACTAGTCTGTCCCAATTTTGGCAGTTACCTCCAGATGTTAGTAATGAGGACTTTGGAGAATCAATAGGGCTGCTTTTGCCATTGCTCTTGCTGATGCCTAGGTGATCCACCCAGTTTCATTTCTTTGAGACTTTATCACAATTGGTACAACTGAATGGCTTGCTGGGTCATTTCAAAGGGTGGTTGAGAGTCAACCACATTGCTCTGGGTCTGGAGTAACACGTAGGCCAGACCAGGCGACGATGGCAGATTTCCGTCCCTGAAGGACATCACTGAACCAGATGGGTTCTTCTGACAATCGGCAGTGATTTCATAGTCATCAATTACGGACAACACGGAGGCACAGTGGTTAAGCACTGCTGCCTCACAGCGCCAGAGACCCAGTTCAACTCCCACCTCAGGCGACTAACTGTGTGGAGTTTGCACATTCTCCCCTTGTCTGCGTGGGTTTCCTCCGGGTGCTCCGGTTTCCTCCCACAGTCCAAAAATGTGCAGGTTAGGTGAATTGCCCATGCTAAATTGTCCGTAGTGTTAGGTGAAGGGATAAATGTAAGGGGTTGGGTTGCAGGTTGGTGCGGACTTGTTGGGCCGAAGGGCCTGTTTCCACACTGTAAGTAATCTAATCTAATCTAATCTTGGTTCCAGATTTTCAAAAATTGAATCAAATTCCACTATCTTTCGTGGCAGATTCAAACTCAGGTCCCCAAGACATGAGGAGAAAGTGAGGACTGCAGATGCTGGAGATCAGAGCTGAAAAATGTGTTGCTGGAAAAGCGCAGGAGGTCAGGCAGCATCCAAGGAGCAGGACAATCGACATTTCGGACATAAACCCTTCTTCTGGAATGAGAGGGTGTGCCAAGCAGGCTAAGATAAAAGGTAGGGAGGAGGGACTTGGGGGAGGGGCGTTGGGAATGCGATAGGTGGAAGGAGGTTAAGGTGAGGCTGATAGGCTGGAGCGGGGGTGGGGGCGGAGAGGTCGGGAAGAAGATTGCAGGTCAAGAAGGCGTTGCTGAGTCTGAGGGTTGGGACTGAGATAAAGTGGGGGGAGGGGAAATGAGAAAGCTGGAGAAATCTGCATTCATCCTTGTGGTTGGAGGGTTCCTAGGCAGAGGCTGAGGCACTCTTCCTCCAGGCGTCGTGTTGCCATGGTCTGACGATGGAGGAGGCCAAGGACCTGCATGTCCTTGGCGGAGTGGGAGGGGGAGTTAAAGTGTTCAGCCACGGGACGGTTGGGTTGGTTGGTGCGGGTGTCCCAGAGGTGTTCTCTGAAACGTTCTGCAAGTAGGCGGCCTGTCTCCTCAATGTAAAGGAGGCCACACCGGGTGCAGCGGATGCAGTAAATGATGTGTGTGGAGGTGCAGGTGAATTTGTGACGGATATGGAAGGCTCCCTTGGGGCCTTGGAGGGAAGCGAGGGGGGAGGTGTGGACGCAAGTTTTGCATTTCTTGCGGTTGCAGGGGATGGTGCTGGGAGTGGAGGTAGCTGAGTTTCTGGATTAACAGTCGAGCGATAATACCACTTGGCCATTGCCTACCCTAAAGAACTTTGAAGCAAGGGTCATTAGACAGCAATTAGAATAGTGAAACGCAGCTAATTTTCTTCAGGTTAAAAGGGGAATTATTGACATTAAGTGCAATGGCCAGCTGAGATTAGTTAAAATGACCAATACTGGGAATTTATTTTAGGAACATATGAACAAGGGAAGGCAATTTGGTCTTCCCCACCATTAAATAAAGATATGATTGTGGTCTGAGCTCCATTTTCCTGAATATACTCCAAACTCTTAGCTCCTCAAAATCCTATCTTCAGTTGAGTACTAATCATTACAAAGATCTCACTGGTGCAAAATGTCTTTATTTTGTTAATATCTGGTAAATGCTGAAAAAGGGGCCCAAATATATTAATTGGTAATTCATCCCACTGCTGTTTATAGAGTCTCATTGCATACAATGGCCACAGAACAAGTGACAAGTAAACCACTGATTGTGGAGATCTTTGGGACACCCCAAAGATCTGAATCTGTTATATAATTGTAATTCCTTTTTTTAAAAAAAAATATGACTCTGAAATCTTCCCATTTTACTGTAAATACACTGCAGCATGTTTTAGCCTGGACCACCCATTGATAGAAAGTGAAGAAAACTGACTGAACTGCTTTAAAAAATGATAGACAAGTATAAATTCTGGATTGGTGTTAAGTAACAGTTTCACTGTGGGAATAGACTACAACAGTATAAATGGAAACTGATCCACCAATATCCCCTTCTCCAGTTTGAAAATAATTCTCCCTTTAGGCTCCCCCAACACCATGCACCATTCCTTATTGAAGAGGTCATTCAAATGACCTAATCCCTGACCTCTGCCAATGCCACTCTGGATATGGCTGCTTGAAGCCACGCAAAAGTGGCCCGAGGGATTCTTCATCATTTTTTTCACATTCCCACATGGCTTTGCACAACAACAAATTCTCTTGAGTAAAATTAAACAGTTAAAAACACTTGCCTTAATGGCTTGTCACAGCTGTTAAATGAAAAAGGGTCTGGTGTACTCATTTCAGCACATTGCAATTATGCAGTTTTATCATCTAATCCTATTTTCAACTGAGAATCTCAAAAATGATGAGACTCTTCCTATTAGATGTGATCAATTTTACTTAATCAATTTTCTACTTATTTCATGTCTGTAATACAACTAGTTAACATTTTGGTAACTTTCTCAAGCACTCCAATAGTAAAAAAAAAAGCACACTGTTACCAATGCAAACTCTGAGAACCAAAGCTGATAATAAGAGGAAAGGAAAGAAGCTTACACTAGAGAGTCAGGGTGTGTTCTGTCCTCCATGAACACATTTCAATCAAAAGCAAATAAGGTACTGGACTGAACCTCTCCTATAGGCAGGACAAATAGCAGCAATAGGTCAGCAAAAGGAATGAACCAAGTTACTCCAAATTGCAGTATTCAACCAATACACATGTAAATTAGTTAGCAAGCGGAAGACAAAATGGGACATAAACTGGTGTTTGTTTTGTTCCATAAACACTGTCAGTGGTCCTTTCCAGATGCAGAGGGAATACATGAGCTTAGTACTTGTAACTGGCTGCTCTAATGGCAAGTCGACAAATTGATTATTGCCATTCATTTGTCAGAGCAGATTTATAATCAATTGGAACCAATTAATCAGCACCTCCCTCCAAAGGCAATGGCATTTTCAATGGAAACTGAAGTTGGGCCTGTGTGCTCCATTATTGTCAGCAGTATATTCAAAAGGCAAAAAAAAATTCCAGACAAAAGGTTTTCTCATTTCAGTTGTCTGTATTAAACAGTTACATCAGCTAAAGAGATGTTCAGAGATAACTGAATATTTTGTAATATATTTATCAAAAAAAATTTTTAAGGCAAATTAGATTAGATTACTTACAGTGTGGAAACAGGCCCTTCGGCCCAACAAGTCCACACCGACCCGCCGAAGCGCAACCCACCCATACCCCTACATTAACCCCTTACCTAACACTACGGGCAATTTAGCATGGCCAATTCACCTGACCCGCACATCTTTGGACTGTGGGAGGAAACCGGAGCACCCGGAGGAAACCCACGCAGACACGGGGAGAACGTGCAAACTCCACACAGTCAATCGCCTGAGTCGGGAATTGAACCCGGGTCTCAGGCGCTGTGAGGCAGCAGTGCTAACCACTGTGCCACCGTGCCGCCCAGATTATTTACTGTTAAAATAATGTTTCAATATTTCCACCACTTCCAAAACACAGACTCTTATGAAAACACTTGGTTACAGTTGTAAAACTTTCTAGCATGTGTCCAGCACCTCATTTAAGTGTGAATCTGAAAAGTAAATAGCTTTAGGCTATTCAGCAAAAGGAATGAACCATCACCTTCATCATCAAACAGGTGTATTAACAGTTCACATTGCCTGGAAATCTAGAAGAACCAAAACAGAAATTTCCCTTCCCAAGACCAAACGCACTGAAACACTGGTTATGTTCTTAATATTCTATACTACTATGGTAATCTACAATTGTCTAGGATTCAATCTGGAACATCACTGGAAAACCTTTGACTGCACTACGCAAGGTACTTGGTCACTGCCTTACAGAGAAAATGAAGTTAAAAATCACACAACACCAGGTTATAGTCCAACAGGTTTAATTGGAAGCACACTAGCTTTTGGAGCGACGCTCCTTCTGAAAGCTAATGCGCTTCCAATTAAACCTGTTGGACTATATGCTGGTGTTGTGTGATTTTTAACTTTGTACACCCCAGTCCAACACTGGCATCTCCAAATCAGAGAAAATGAAAGTGACCATTCACACTGCAGGTGAAGCTGAAGTAGTTGTTCCTGGATACTTATGATCTTATATCACCACTGCTACAGACTATCTTTTTTTGACTCTAACACAGAAGAGACCCATGGGAAATATTCCAGGAATAGCAAAGTTGAAGCATTTCCACTTCAAGTAGTTTTAAAGTAATTAATCTTGCTTTTACAAAAACATCCCACCATTTCAATACTCTTATTAAAGGTGGAATTTATGTTAAATTAAGCTATGCTGCATTGAAATTTATAACGTAACACATTAACAGGCCACAAAACAAATTGCTTTCATCCACAGTTCCGATATTGGGAAAGGCTTTTATTTCCAGCAGAACATTCTAAAATAGTTCAATGAAATGTTGAATATACTGTTTCAACACACCAGAGTGTCAACAAATTTCGTTGTAGGAGTTGGGATATCTGCACACTTCTTGACTCCCGTATAATGAGTATGTCATCATATTTTGAGGGAAATGGAAGGCTTTGCTATTCTCTGTTCACAGGTTTATACAAGCTCAGGTTAGATGCCTTCCCTTTCACTGCTCAGACCACGTGCCTCAAACTCATTTCCAGAAGAAGTCCCTTCCTCAACGTCCTGTACCAACTCCAAAACAAACCAATATCTTTTTCCATTTATTAAACTTGAGCTCAATATTTGCTTCGACCTTGTCCAGTAAGAACCAGAGTAGAGTCTGATATATGGTTTTCATCCAATTTGTCTAGACGAGAGTGAAACCTTGGTTGAGAAGTACAAGAGATCACTAACCCTATCAATGTTATTCCTCCCAGGAATCACAAAGCATACATTACCTTGAAGAATATTTCATCTGCTTATTCTAATTAACAAAAGGCTTTATGAAGTTTCTGTTCATATGCCCTCCCTAAAGATAACTGACAAAAATATTTATCTTCACACATCTATTAGTTTATGTCCCCCCACATAACTACTTCATTCAGTTTAATAAACTCATAGAAATGTTTTGTTTTTCTACAATGGAACCCAATACACATTACGGAGACATGCCAAGCTGAGGAAAGCAATGCTAGCGTACTTGGATTCAGTCATATGATAATTCGTGCAAATAAAAGGAGCTTTTAATCTCTTTTTTTATGCATGGTGGAAGATAAGCTGACACATGAAAGTAGTTTGGTATCATACACAGCAGAACAGAGGACTTTATTTAATTTAATCTGTAGTAAATGTATCTCACGTTCAGTAATGAAAATGGGAGCTGCAGAGAAATTTTCTGCCTGCCTAATTGATGATGATGGAAGAAGTGAGTATACATGAGAAATGTTGAATCATGTATGTTTTTCCTTCAACTGTATCTACTACCATTCTTGATTGAGGAGATACAGAGCACAATATAACTCATACCTACTACCCAGGGTTGATACTCATGGTGACATCAGTCTTCTGACGTCTTGTCTAAGTGGCCCTTCCTGACGTGTGAACTTAAACAATGGTTGTCAGTGAATAACTTAACCATGAAACATGCCACAGTCAAGTCTGACTTTGTTCTCACTGTTCGCACAGAAGTGCGCTGTCACATACGGCTTGCTGGATAGTGATTATCCTTTACATTCTCAGAAGTTATGAGGTCAAATCCTCAAGTGCATCAGCTAAAGTGTTAATAGCTACGGACTGCACAAACCAAGAAAATTGTGATTCAGAACAACATTCTGCACTAAAACTAATATTCATTTACACTGTGCTAGGATTATCCCAACATTATACAAGGGAGGAGGAAAGGGTGATGGAGGAAAGGGGAAATGTACAAATTGTATAAACAAACAACTATGGCCGTTGCACAAGATGGTGGCACAGATAATCTGAAAATGGAGGGAATTAACGAATCAGAGAGAAAGGGGGACAGAAATGTTCATATTCGGAATCAGATACATACACACAGTGAAGCTTATAAAATCACTTACCCAGCCTTTCTTTTATCTCTTTTAAGGATAGGCTAACTTAATATAACTTAAAATAAGGAAAAAACAAACTCTTGAAATTCCATCATAAGTTAGGATCAGATAAACATCTGTGATTCAGTTTGAGCTGACACAATGAAGACTTATACTAAAAATAAATCAGAAATCACAACTGTTTCCATGCTTGTGGAACCCTGAAGACATCACTAGAAATGCAGCAGAGATCTGAGAGCAGTGGCAGTGTTACTGTGTCAATACAAAACAGCAGCAGGGAATGCACATAGTGAATAATGGTTTGAGAAGGGTGACAAATGGAAAAAATGTGCAAATATATGAGGCCAACCCTATGCAAGGAACAGAATTTGTATAAATCAGACACGCACTGTTAACTGGAGCAGTTAATCAATAAGGAACAGAACCTAAACAGAAGCTCAGGTAAGGCAGCCAGACCTCACATCTCTAATTTCAACAGTAGCGATGGCTTCAGAATAAAATACCTGTTTAACCAAACCAAATATTTTTGTCTTGCACAAATATTTAGTGGATAACTGCAAAAATTGGATCACATTTTGGCTGAGCTTTGCAGTACATAGAATGAGACATCTTTATTGGATGAAACTGTTTCTCTCTCTGTTCCTTTCTCCATCCTGCCCTTCTCATAAAACTAATTCCTTGCTAAGCCATAATCCTACAAGGAGTGGATGACCTCTAGCAACTTACCCAGGTGGGTCAAGCTATATTGTAAACACAAGAATATTTAGCACATATCTATGATCTTGAATTTATACATCATTTATCATGACCTTAGAAAATCCCAAAGCATTCTACAGGCAATGGAGTATTTTTGAAGAGTAGTCACTTGTAATGTTGTAAATTCAACAGCCAAATTGTGCACAGCAAGCTACCACACAGACAATATTGGCAGAAAATCTGTTTTTGTGATGTTGACTGAAGAATAAGTTTTGGCCAGCACTTTAGAGATGACTCTCTTGCTCTTTTCTTGACAAAGTACCATGAGAATGTTTTAATGTCACCCAAGAGAGCAGACAGGGCCTAAAAATAAGATTGCTTGTGAAAGATGCTGTCTCTCAATCCCTCAACTGGGCCACCAGCCTAGAATTGTGTCCTCAAGTTTTGAAACTGAAATTGATTTGAATCCACACAGCCATAAGGCCCAATGATGAGACAGCTATCAACTGAGCTACTACTGACACTGTCAGCAATATCAGATTGTCACATGTTACAACTCATGAGCTGCCAGGGATTGTGTGAGAATTAAAGCAGACCTTGCATTTTTGCAGCTGTACAACATGAAAGATGGCATCATCATGAGCCACAAGAAGAAAATTTTATCAAAATTCACAGATGGACTGTCTCAAAAACATTTGAAGAAAGGGTGGATTATTAATATTTCAAAAGAAAGGTTCAAGATAAAATTCAGAAAAATTGCAAACAACAGAATTAATTTTGCTAAGCTAATCTAAGCACATCTTTTCTCATCAGAAGCTAAAATCAGGAAACGTGGTTCATAATCTGTTTAAATGGCACCACCTGAATGCTCTTCTCCAAGCGACTCAACAAGTTAACTTGGAACTGTTTCCTTCAATACTTCTGGGTCAAAGTCCTGGAACTTCTTTCCTAACAAATTATGGGTGTACCTATAGTATATGGAACGTAGTAGTTCAAGAAGCCAACTCACTATTATCTTCTGAAGGGCAATTGAGGTAAGGAATAAATACTGGGTTAGCCAGTGATAACCACATCCCATTGAGTGACTAAATAAAACCACTTCAGAACTCCTTGTGCCTCATCATTTTCCTCTTTATCATCCACCAACTGATGTCAGTTAACTCAGTGGCAGTCATGGATCAGACTTGGCACATTCCTGGGTAGCTTTGGATGGCTTCCTGCTTTTACTCACTGACCTCAAATATGATATTTTTATGCCAACAGTGTACTGTGAAATAAGTATTTAATAATTTTTAAATTCTTACATGAGTTGCGGTGTTGATGGTAAGGTAGGTATTGGTTGCCATTCCAGATATGAATGGCAAATTTCTTAAATGGCCATTAATGAATCAGATAAGTTCTTAGTGACAACTGACAATGGTTACACAGTCACCATCAGACTCGCTTTTTTTTAATTCCAAATTTTACTGCATTTAGGCCATAATGAGATTTGAACTCATGTCTCTAAAACATAGACAAGGTTTCTGGATTACCTGTCCAATTGGTGGCAAAAGTCAGTTTAGCCAGGATGCAAGACTTAATGAAGTTCTTCATTTTAATAAAAATTTTTTTAAAGCTGCAAATAAGGTTTACTGACCATTGTAACCAATCACCTAAAGCAGTCTCCCATTGAGCAAAATTCTGCACCTGCTACGTCAACTCTTAATTGAACACAATACACATGAGAGTTGCAATAACTTTGCTTATTGTAAAATTACTCAATTTCATTTTCTGTCTAACACAGAACAGCCATACACCATAATTACTGAATGAATTAAAATAGCTTTAGAGTCATAGAGTCATAGAGATGTACAGCATGGAAACAGACCCTTCGGTCCAACCCGTCCATGCCGACTAGAGATCCCAACCCAATCTAGTCCCACCTGCCAGCACCCGGTCCAAGCTTTCTGTTAAGAAAAGCATTTAATTCAACGTGTTAGAAAACTGAAACCATTGCGCAGGAACATTCATTAAACTTTTGAAATATAATGTAATTAAGTGTCTATTGGTTGCCAGTCTGATTCCTGCAGCATGGATCACATGCAGCATTAGAATAAATTTGCCCAATATTCAACTGTAACAGACATTAAAATTTCACTCAATAGCTACATAAATGTACTGAATAATTATCTACCTTATTTTTCATTGGAAATGCCGATGACAGCATTTCATTGTTGTTTGGGTTGATACTGAGTAACAAAAAGCAGACTGGTGATCAGATTTAGTTTGTGCATCTCAGTATCACACTACATCCTAAGTGACCCACTGGATGCTTAATCCTGTTATTCTTTGAAGGTATTTCTTGAAACATTTCAATAATCATACAAATGATTTTAGTTACAATTACTTTCTCCCATTTTATGCTACCCTGAAGGTGTTGACTTCCTGTTGCTCTACAGTTCAATAGACACCAGTTATCCTTTGATATCTTGCCCAAATAGCAATTTTTCATGAATGAACCCTGATAGGGAGTGCTGACAAGCTAATCAGCCTCAAGGGGGTTTCATAGCCAAGCCTATTCTTGTCTTCACTCAATATTCAGACAGTGCACTTCAATTAAAGTTCTGTGAAGAAGAATTTTCATTTATTTACAACAACTTGTATTTATATAGTACCCCATGCAAGATACTTCACAGAAACATTTTAAAGCATTAACATGACACCAAGTCATAAAGGAGATATTATGGCAGGTGGCCAACACATTGGACAAGGAGATCAGTTTTCAGGGGCATCACTTAAAGAACATGGTAAGGGGAAAGAGGCAAAGGGGTGAGAAAGGGAAGTCTAAAGCTTAAGGTCTGCAGCTGAAGACATGGCCACTAACAGTGAAGTGATCGAAACTGGAGATTGAAACAGGCTAGGATTAGAGGATTGCTGATATATGAAGAGTTATGGGGCTGAGGAGATGACAGAGATTGGAAAGGGCATGGCGATGGACGGATGGATTTGAAAACAAGGATGGAAATTTTAGGTCAGGTGAAACATGGGCTGTGAAAACTTCTGGAAGATCTCACGTTTCTAAGAGTAAAATAAAACTTGGGAGGATCAGAAGTACATCGAAATAGTCATGCCTACAGGTAACAAAATAGAGAATTTCAGCATCAGGCAAACTTCAGTAGGAACAGAGTTAATTTACCAGAGATGATAATAATTGTTCCTAGTGATAGCACATTCCGCATTGATAGGATGGCCCAAATCACTTCCCAGTTTATGGGTTAACTTTGAAAATAATCACTGTAACATTATTGGTAAATGTAACTTAGTTAGCTGGATGGCTGGCTTGTGTTTCAAAGTGACACCAACAGCACAAGTTCAATTCCCTCCCCACCTTCTCAACCTCATCCCTCACCTTAGATGTGGTGTCCCGCAGGTTAAACCATCACCAGTTGTTTCTCCCTAATAAGACAGCTGCCCTATGATTCTCTGGATTATAGCAACTTTACTGCTGCCCTGCTTGGTAACAGCTAACTTGCTGTTTTCAATGAATAAACACACTAAGCCATTGGGGATCCAGATCTTAACTTTACTTAATTTAGCTTGCACTCATGTTTCTTTAATTTAATTAAGAGGAGGAGACTGGTAAATAGATAGTGCATCTATTCCCACAGATCCACTCCACAGTGCATCCATTCCCAGATGTAGATGTACTGTTTTAAATTCTTAATATCAATTCATTTCATTATAGGATAAATTCACAAATCCAATGGGAATTCTCACAGGTTGGGAAATTGGCACTATAGCATCGCATCACCCTATTTCTAAACTGTGTTCTGTTCCAGGCCACCGTTCTGCTATGAGTGTGGGTTTGATGAACTCAAAATAAATGTAACACATTGAGAACCACTGGCTGAAATGTACTATTTCTCCAACTTGCCATCATAGCTGAGGCATCATTACAGAGCCCTCCTAATTCAGATACTCAATTCGTGTGAAAAAATATTCTACACATCTGATCTTTTAAAAACGTGTAAAAAGACGTGGAAATAAGCACAATCATCAATTATGCATATGTTTGAGCAGCACTAAACAAATTTATCACTAAAAGTAAACACAACTGTTTATAGTGCTTCCTGAAATTTTTGACAGATCAAGTATTTCTTAAGAAAGTTGCTTGACTTTGGTTATTAATTCATTAATACTTCAGGAAAATTAAAAGCACACCAGGAAATACAGTAAAACGTGATTCTTTGCCCTGTAACTCTACGTAACTAATACTTAGTCTGTGTCTTTACAAAACTAATCTCCACCAGTTAACTGGGGCAAGGTCAAACAATGTAAAACTTAGTAAGAGAATTCTATGATACTGAGGCCTCACTTCTACAAGCTAAGTAAATGCAGCTCTACCCACATTTTCCAGTCCCCACCAAAAAAAACTACCCATACAGTACATACCTTCACAGGCCTCAGAGACTTGCTGAATAAAGAAATGTGACCAAAGCAGAAACCTTCACACCTAAATCACTCATTATTTTAAAAAAAAGGAGAGAAAACTACAGCTGCATCATAGTTTAGACCAACACAGGCCGAGAAAGGAAATCTGCTTCACCAACTCTTCAGAATCTGCCATTAATCTGCACATCCTGTGTTATGCTCCACCTCTGCTTCCTAAGGACAGCAGAAGTCATGAGACCCAGGCCTGCAGTGCGCATGGGTGCCAGCAGCAGCACAGAGTTTTGTCTGTGTGCCAGTGGTTCTAGCGTGCATTCAGCCGTAAATCACCAATGTCAGCTTGAGTCACAATCACCCTGCGAAGCGAATTTGACATTTACAGCACACAGTGTGAGTGTGTGAAAGAGAGAGAGAGAGAGAGAGAGAGAGAGAAAGTGCTTTGAACAAGGTTGCTAATAGAAATGAAGGTTACTGCGTTTAGTTTTGAGAGTTTAGTTAACTCATTGACACAAATCTAACATTCCCTGACATTTGTAGGAATTTTGTACTGGTTGTGACCAAGAGATAACATTAATGAACAATTCAAGACATGCTATGCTGGAAAAGGGGAAAATGTGACAGATTAAACCATGAGGTGCAGGTGAAGCTCTTGAATCATCTCTCAAGGAACATATTCCAGCTCAAGTAGAACATTTAAAGGACCTGCAGGTGTGGGCTTTGGTCATGGGCCAGAGTTTTTTGGGGGGTGCTGGGGTGGGGAGGCAGTCTAGACATGAGTCGGAGTTGGTGGGGGGGAGCTGGTTGTCTGGACATGAGCGGTAGAAATGTTTAACAACTCTCATAATCTCACCTGTCACTTCTCAGCATGTTCCCAGCAAGCAGTTATTTGTCATGAACTGGTATGATTTTATAATTAGCAGATTGTCGATCCTGCTTCGGGTTATCAGCTTCTGTTCTCCCATTTTTGTACAAAATCTTGAATCAGTCTATGTCACACTGCACATGGCTGAGGTTATTGTACAAGTCTCTCAGGTTAACTTCAATTTAGCTGGCAACTTTATTCCATCAGCATAATGATAGCTCCATGTTTAGTAGGTCTATACCATCAATGAATACCCTGAATATTAAGCATTTTGCATGATAACAAGCAGCTGTAGGAGGATGAGCACTTCTGTATGTTCATTGTGTAAATGTCTTAAGATTTTCAATTAAGTGACAGTCTACCTGATTCTATCAACATCAAGAACAATCAAAAAAAGGTTTGTACATAAAATTTATTTTTGGGTGGGGTAAGGGAGAGAACAAAGGAGCTATTGTCTAAACAACGTATGGATATTTGTGCTCGTAATTTTCTAGAATGGATTAACAGAGTGAATGACATTGAAATACCAAAATATGAAGTTGAAAGAGATCTGGAGATGCTACTTCACAGGGTTTAACATGTTCAAACACTGCAGCACAGTAATCAGAAAAGGAAACCGAATGATGCACTACAATCTAGAAACTACTGTCAATTATAATAGTAAATGGTTGCTTAGTGCATTCAAAGCGTTGCTTTGTCTGCTCTCTATAATCCCTGCAATAGCATAGTTATCTCAAATTTCTTCCAGAAACACAGAAAATAATGACACAATTTAGTAGCTGGACCTTTTGTAATAATGTGCTTTTTCTCAGCACTGCTTCAATTTTACATTGCCACAACTTTATGTCTGCCAACAAAGTGCAACGAATAATCTCTTGGCCACCACAGCAGTATAGCAGGTCAGGCAGCATCCAAGGAACAGGAAATTCGACGTTTCGGGCATGAAGGGCTTATGCCCGAAACGTCGAATTTCCTGTTCCTTGGATGCTGCCTGACCTGCTGCGCTTTTCCAGCAACACATTTTCAGCTCAGATACTCCAGTATCTGCAGACCTCACTTTCTCCTCACCACAGTATAGTGTATCACTGAGAACACTTGCATCAAACAGTCTTGCAAGCCTGAAACAAGAGGGACACATAAGTGCCTTAATGCAGCCACACCATGAACCAAAGTTCTTAAGGTCAAGAGGATGCAACATGTTCAACATAGCAACTGCAAGCACCCACCTTCCACACCCATCACCTTTACCACTTAAAAAGCCAAAAGCAGCAGACACATGAGAACAGCATCTACTGCAAGCTCCTCTCCAAGCCACACGCTTTCCTGATTTGAAACTGTATTTTCTTACACTGTTGTAAAGTCAAACTCCTGGAACTCTGTTCCTAACAGCACTGGAGGTGTGCCTACACCACATCGGCTGCTGTTTCACGGCAGCTGCTCACCACTACCTTCTCAAGGTCAATGATGGATGGGCAACGAGTATTAGTTGAGCCAGCAGCTCACATGTCATGACAATTTTCTTCTTGTTTAATAATAACTATGCCCTATCCTTCTCATAAATCCAATCCTGTCACTACCCCACCACAAAGAAAATAAAGATGCTATTTTAAAAATGTATGATAATTGGACACTTTTATTTGCTGCTCCAGGTCATTATCCTCACCTGGACCCTCAAAGTGAGTGACACTTTCGATCTTCAGTAAGATGCCTGATCTAATCAAGTATAATTCCACTAACCCTTCACCAGTTACACCTATGGCTGAGAAAACAGAACCTCTACTCTGATGCCAAAAGCCTTGCAAGAATAGGGATAGAGGAAGAGAGAAGGAGAGAGGCTCCATCCTCACGAGAACAACTCTAATTATCAGTGCAAGACTTGCAACTCCAAACACTCCATTACAGCAGGGAAAGCTTCAAATTTTCAGGTTAATGTGTTTATCAAAAGCACATTCATCAACTGCAGCAAATTTAGCCAACTACTGTCATTTTCATATCTAAATATTTTCGTGTATTATGAGCAAAAATCAAAACAAACTCAGAGATGGTGAATGAATCAACATTTGAGCATATTAATCAAAGATCAATTGTTATGAGCTTTTTGTTGCTGTCACTTGTTACCTTTCCTCATATCTGCTCATTGTACATTATATGAAACATGATGGCAATATGTTTTCTCATGGTGTCAGAGATGTACGGCACGGAAACAGACCCTTCGGTCAACTCGTCCATACCGACCAGATATCCCAACTCAATCTAGTCCCACCTGCCAGCACCCAAAACATATCCCTTCAAATCTTTCCTATTCATATACCCATCCAGATGCCCTTTAAATGCTGAAATTGTACTAGCCTTCACCACTTCCTTTGGCAGCGTATTTCATACACGTATCACCCTCTGCGTGGAAAAAATTGCCCCTTAGGTCTCTTTTATATCTTTCCCCATCCACCCTAAACCTATGCCCTTTAGTTTTGGACTCCCTCAGCCCAGGGAAAAGACCTTGTCTATTTATCCTATCCATGCCCCTCATGAATTTATAAACTTCTATCTGGTCACCCCTCAGCCTCCAATGCTCCAGGGAAAACAGTCCCAGCATACTCAACCTCTCCCTATAGCTCTAATCCTCCAACCCTGGCAATATCTTTGTAAATGTTTTCTGAACTCTTTCAAGTTTCACAATGTTTGCTCAAGAAATGTTCAAAGAATTGTGGAGAAATAGTGGGTTAACTAACTCATCCATTCTGATGGCTTCAGCATATTATGGCTTCTGACAACAGAGAAATGATGGGGCCATATGGCCAATGACTGGTGGAGTAATCTTGTGACAAGCAAAGGATTTGAGACTACACAACTACTTTTGTGTTGGTAAAACATTGTGGCTTCTAAGCAGCAATAAAAATCTAAAAAACAAATTAAAACAAGAAATAAACAGTTTTAAGGTAAGAGCTTTAAAATTATTTTACAACCTAGTCTCCATGCCTGATTTCTGTTCATTTATCCTCAACATCCTCATAAACCCAGGGCGTTTGCTCCCAAATTGAAAGGTTCTGATATCAATTCAATCATTTATAAAGCTATATTTAATCATCCTTCTCTAGATTTATCTTCTAATCTCCCTGGTACTATCTTCTCTGAATTGACACTTGTGATGTGTTCTGCTCTGCTTCATTCTGGGCTAACAGTTGCTCACTGTATTCAGATCATCATCTATTCCTCTGCTGTTTGGACTTCCTGTCCAGATCTTCTATTTTGTGCCTTACCACTGTTAAACTGTAAAGTTTAATGTAAAGAATATAGTTACAGTTCCCACTGCACACATATGATTTTGTGTTCTTTAAATTGAGCTCTGCATGGTCGTTCTGAATTATTCCATACTCAGCCATATTCAAGTATATTGTATCTCCGACCCAAACCATAAGGAAGCTGCAAAAGCACTCGCTGATGAAGGGCTTTTGCCCGAAACGACGATTTTACTGTTCCCCGGATGCTGTCCAGCACCACTAATCCACTCGCTCCCCTGGCAACCAACAGGACAGAGTAGCAGGAGCATTTGTTTTGTCAGAACATTAAAAATGTTCAATTCAAAGTCTTAAAATTTCCCAAAAGTTCTAACAAATTATTTGGACATCTTTATGTCAGGCTTGAAGTCGTACGTCTAATGGTGTATAACCAAAGCAGCCAGGGCAGCCTTTGGAAGGGGAAGGGCAAACCCTGCTTCACTTTGCTCAAGTTTCAACTCGAAAACTGACACCCAGCCAATACTGCTACTTTTCCCGTCAAAGTGAACCTGAAACTACTTTATATTAAGTGCAAAGTGACAATTTAACTTAGTTTGGTCCCAGTAAGCATTTTCTTTTTGCTTATTTGATAATATAACCAATATTGTCACTTTTTCTGTCTTCAACATAATCTTTACATTATTTTGAAATTGTGCATGACCATTCATGAATTGTATTTTGTATTTCTAAAATATTTGCCAAGAGGTTAGTATTTGAGAAAATAAAGGAATGGTCAGCACAATAATAACATTCCATTTTTGGCCATTTTTATATCAGTAATGGCCCATTAATTTTTAAGTTAATGATTATCTCTACTAAAATAGTGACAAAGCAGTACTTCCAGTTGTTTAATTGTTCATTTGCTTGCAATGGTAACAGACTTGGTTATCTATCAAATCCTCATGCTCATTCAATATCCACTCATGCTTTTTCCAGGAGTCTTCACTGAACAGTGATCAGGAGGATAATAGAGACGTAGAGTCATATTCTTTGGTCCAACAGATTCTTTGGTCCAACCAATCCATGGCTGACCATGTTCCCAAACTCATTTTCCCCTGACCATGCCATGCCATAACCATTGAGATTAACTGGAGCACAGACCAGAAACCAAGTCAGGTTTGTTTTCAGGTAATGCCTTTAGCAGCTAGGGCATTAGAGAAGCTCTTTAAATCATCCCAGAATGATTGTATCTATAGTCGGTAACCAACTTTATGATTATAAAATTTTAAAAAGCTACAAAAATATGGGAATGGAATTTCCCATCTTCTTAGTATATTACTCTATCAGTTGTAAAACAGCGTCCTCTATAAAGAAAGGCTGAGTTTTAGCAACACCAGATAACTAGACACATGCAAGATCAGCACCTGTGTAGTTGCTTCAAAGCCATGAATAGAACTTTAGACAAATATACACACTTAATTAGTCACAATACAGACTTTATTTGGAAGCCATTTTAATGTCATTTCATATTTAACAGATAATCAAAGTATAAAATCAATCACTAGTCTGCATGAGCATCTCACTGATAAGATACAGCTTCTGATAGTGGATGATGTCCTGCACTGGTTGAAGTCATACCTGGCACAGAGGCATATGGTTACGGTAGTTGGAGGTTGGTCATCACAGTTCCAGGACATCTCTGCAGGAGTTCCTCAGGGTAGTGGTGTCCCACGCCCAACCATCGTCAGCCACTTTATCAATTACCTTCACTCCATCATGCCGACATTTGATGATGATTGCATAATGTTCAGCATCATTCGTGACCCCTCAGATAATGAAGCACTCCATGTTGAAATGCAACAAGATCTGGACAACATCCAGGCTTGGACTCACAAGTGGCAAGTAACATTCATGCCTCACAAATGTCAGGCTACAACCATCACCAATAAGGGACAATCATACTACAGCCTATTGACAAATCCCCCACTAATCATAATCCTGGGGATTATTATTGACCAGAAACTCAACTGGACTCAGCACATATTCACAGTGGCTAAAACAGCAGGTCAGAGGATAGGAATAGTAACCCACCTCCTCATTCCTCAAAGCCTCCACAGCATGTACAAGGCACAAGTCAGGAGCGTGATGGAATACTCCCTGTTTGCTTGACTGGGTGTGGATCCAACAACACTCCAGAAACTTGGCACCATTCAGGACAATGCAGCCGTTTCATTGGCATTACATCCACAAACACAACTCCCTCCACCACTGACACTCAGAAGTAGGAATGTATACTATTTACAAGATGCACCACAGAAATTCACCCAAGATCCTCAGACAGCAAACCCATGACTACTTCCAACTAGAAGGACCAGGACAGCAGATACATGGAATCACGACATTCAAGTTCCACTCTAAGCCACTCACCATCCTGAACTGGAAACACATCGCCATTCCTTCACTGTTGCTAGAATTTTTGAATCCTTGAATTCTCTCCTTAATGGCATTGTGGGCTACCCACAACAAATGGACTACAGCGGTTCAAGAAGGCCGCTCACCACCACCTTCTCAAGGGCAACTAAGGATGGACAATAGATACTCGCCAGCCACTAATGCCCACATCCCACAAATGAATGAAAAAAAAGTTTGTCAATGCAAGCACACGGAAATTGTGGCGCCTGCCAAAGGCCTCATCTTAAGGAGCTGTCTTGCTTCCTCTGATGACACTACCTTCATAATTTTGGCTTTACAGCTTGTGGTCAGTTTAGTATCAAACTAGCATTTTCAGTACTATATTTGAAAAGGACTGTGTTTGTCTGTAGCTAAATTTAATTACGGTTCTTGAATGTCACAGGAACTGATTAATCCTGCAAAACTTTAGTTGGAAAGCTGAAACCTTATAAAGGAATGCAGTCAAACAAATGCTTCAATTTTTCCTGAGGGAAACATAGAAAAACTGTTAAAAATACCAAAATGAAAATGTACTTCCTGTCAGCAAAGTGCTTTTTATTCTTGCAGCTGCTGCTAAAATATCAGCAAGGCTATCACTATTCCTTCTTTTCTCTTTGCATTTCATCTAAAATTTCACTGCATGTATTTGTCCTTCTCCCTAGAAAGCTCCAAAGCTTAGTCTGTTAACTGTGCTAGAAAATGAATTCTAGCTTTCTTGTTTCCAGAGTTTATATGATTGGTTGAACCTGAGAATATGCTTATAACACAAACAATAATTTCCTTCTCTTCTCAGCAATCTATCCCACTTCTTCAATCATGACTTCCCCATTTCTGATAATATCATGTATCCAATTTGTGGTGCTCACGAGCACTGAAAGGTGCAGAATTAGTGGTTTAGTTACTGATCAAGTAACCTGGATAGAATCATAACCCAGATAATAACTCCTCAAATCCTAACATGGCAGTTTGGGAATTGAATTCAGTTTTTAAAAAATGGAAAAGCTAGGCGCAGTAAAATTTGGTCATAGAAACCAAAATGATTCAACATCCTTTTGGGAGGAAATATGTCATCCTTATCTGACTTTGCTTAGATCTGAATCAACATCATGCTGGCTATTAACTGCCCATTCAATTGTACCATAGGAACCGGAGTAGGCCATTTAGTTGACAAAACTTTATCAATCTCAGGCTTAAAATAATTACTTTTTTTGCAGTATTGATAAACATGGCCAAGTTTGACTTGGTCAGGGCAACTAGGAATGGCTATGAAATAATACCCACAGCCAAGAAATAGTCAATTAGGAAGTGAATTTGTCAATGCTCATCCAGGCAGATAAATGCAACTTTATATGGAAATGCATGTCCTACTGATCAGAGAGAGAGAGACTCGAATGGAGTTTTGTTCATTTCACTTAGTCCACTTTCATCATGGCCAAAAGTCATCGATAAGTCATCGATAAGTCAGAAGATCAATCCAACTCATCCTTCTAACTAGAGGAAGTCTTTCAATGTCTTGAAACCTATACTTTAGAAAATCTGTTTCCATTAAGAGCTATACACTTATAACACTGTAAGGCATCAAACTATGGAAAAAGTAAAGGAACATAGTTATATTGTGGCCACCATATAACTCAAGGTATGCAGCCAAGACGATTCACGACAATTAACAAATTAAAGACGTTCTATACTATTTCTATACTAAATACAAATTTCTGAAAGCTTTTATTAATTATAAACAGAGTGAACAAATTCATCTTCCAACACATGAAGTCTTTGTGGTTGCTGGTTCACAGTGGGGGTTACCATATTCATGCATTTTGCATGATCATCTCTCCTGTCATTTTGAATCATGGAATTATACAATAGTAACAGAACAAAAGGTGATCATTCAGCCTGGTGTGCCTATGTCACTTTCTGCAACACAGCTCATCCCACTCCCCAACCTTTTCCCAGAGCTCTCAAGAATTTTCAATTCGTAGAATTATCCAATTTCCACCTGAAAGCCACAATTGAAATGGCTCCTGCCATATTTAGATAACTGCCCCTGCCATATCCAGATCCTAACTCTTCACTGCGTAAAAACATTTTTTCCTCATGTCATATTTGTTTCTTTTGTTATTCATTATAAGTCAGGATTCTCTGGTTCCCGGTCCTTCTGCCAATGGGAAATTACTTTCCATGTGCTCAGTCCAAATCTCTGATGATTTTGTTCAATCTGCTCTTTTATAAGGTAAACACCTCTAGATTCTTTATCCACACACATAATCGACATCCATTGTCCTTGAAACCATTCGCACATATTGTTTTGCCGCAACCTTTAATACTTCCATGTTCTTTTTAAAGTATGGTGCCTATAATTGAAAATATTACTCCAGTTGTGGTAGAACCTGCATTTAATAACAGTTCAGCATAACTTTCTTATTTTTGCACTGTATGCTGCTATTTATAAAATCAGGGTCCCACATGCAAGACTAACCACTTCAATGATGCACGAATATGTAACTTCATATTCCTGAACTCCTGGACCCCTTTTAGAATGGATCCTTATTTTCTGCATTGCCTCTCCTTGTCTTACCACAAAAAATATATCACTTCCTACTTTTCCACATAAAATTTTGTTTGCTACATCAGCCTGGGGGCAGCACGGTGGCTCAGTAGTTAGCACTGTTTCCTCACAGCACCAGGGTCCCAAATTTAATTCCAGCCTCGGGTGACTGACTGTGTGGAGTTTGCACATTCTCCCAGTATCTGAGTGGGTTTCCTCCGGGTGCTCCGGTTTCCTCCCACATCCAAAAGATGTGCAGGTCAGGTGAATTGGCCACGCTAAATTGTCCCATAGTGTTAGGTGCATTAGTCAGAGGGAAATAGGTCTCGATGGGTTACTCTTCGGAGGGTCGGTGTGGACTGGTTGGGCCAAAGGGCCTGTATCCACGCTGTAGGGAATCTAAAACTGCCTTTATTCTACAAGTCAAATTCACAATATTTCCAAATGTAATGATGCAACTCTCAATTTCGGAACTGTACCCTATACACTCAAATCTCGCTGAAGAAAATAAGGCTGAAGAAAAGCAATGGTCCTAATATGACTCCTGAGAAAAAATTCCAATACTGAGTTATCAATTCTATTGCTTCTGTCCTCTTTCTCCACTCTGGTCTTGAACATGGCAGTTTCCACAGAAGTTTTGATCAAGCAAAATTAACAGAACAACTCAAGATTCTGTCTTTCCCGTGTTTGGTAAGAATCCCAGGGAGGTAGCCAACAAATGCTTACAGGTTTGTAATGTTTTTAAGAATATTTATACAAATTAAAAGAGAGTCAGTGGCTGGATCACTGATTTGAAATGCGGAGTTTCATTAACGACTTGGGTACAATTCCTACACCGGCTGAGGATACCATGAAAGACACTTCTTCTCAACCTCTCCACTTCCCTGAGCCAACCCTCACATTAAACCACCAACAGCTGTCTGTCTCTCTCTCTCATGAGACTATGGACTGGTAAGGCAATAATGAAAAAAGGGAAAAGAAAGCTAAACCAACAAAACAAAGGAGAAAACACTTCACAGCAATGAATGGATCAGAATCAGCTTCCTAGTCTGTGTACACAACACAGGAGAAGCAGTTATCATCAAACTGGAAGACCTTTTCACGTAATATCCCAGTCAGATTAATAATATCGTAAATAGAATGGTTGAATATGTGTGCATGTGCAGCTTTATACCTCTAGGCTGTTACATTCTTGCTGCAAATTCCACTCCAAATGATAAATTTGACAGTAAGGGAATCAGGGAACTTTATAAGCCTGCTTGTACAGGACATCTTGGAGAATGGTTCACGCCCCCCTACAACCCACCCTCCCATCCTGGCACTTTCCCCTGCCACCACAGGAACTGTAAAACCTGCACCCACACCTCCTCCCTTACCTCTATCCAAGGCCCTAAAGGAGCCTTCCACATCCATCAAAGTTTTACCTGCACATCCACTAATATCATTTATCGTATCTGTTGCTCCTGATGCGGTCTCCTCTACATTGGGGAGAGTGCTTTAGGGAACATTTCCGGGACACCCGCACCAATCAACCACACCACCCCATGGCCCAACATTTCAACTCCCCCTCCCACTCTGCTGAGAACATGGAGGTCCTGGGCCTCCTTCACCACCGCTCCCTCACCACCAGACGCCTGCAGGAAGAACCCCACATCTTCCGCCTTGGAACACTTCAACCCCAGGGCATCAATGTGGACTTCAACAGTTTCCTCATTTCCCCTTCCCCCACCTCACCATAGTTCCAAACTTCCAGCTCAGCACTGTCCCCATGACTTGCCGGCCTTGTCCTACCTGCCTATCTCCTTTTCCACCTATCCACTCCACCCTCTCCTCCCTGACCTATCACCTTCATCCCCTCCCCCACTCATCCATTGTACTCTATGCTACTTTCTCCCCACCCCCACCCTCCTCTAGCTTATCTCTCCACGCTTCAGGCTCACTGCCTTTATTCCTGATGAAGGGCTTTTGCCCAAAATGTCGATTTCGCTGCTCCTTGGATGCTGCCTGAACTGCTGTGCTCTTCCAGCACCACTAATCCAGAATTTGGAGAAGGTGTCCATACTGTTAGCCAGAATCCCTGAATCCAGTAAGTGCACGCTTAGGGTAGAACCTTTAAAACACAGCTTAATATGTTGATGATAAAATGCATTATGAGGTAGTTTACTCGGTTTAAAAGCTTTTCCTTCGATCCTTGCCCTTTGTACTTATATAGCACAATCAACTTTTACTACTTCACATAACATCCAAGAAAGATTTTACCTCTTAATCCTTGCCCCATTCACAACTCAATTGGTCATCCCAGAACACTTCAACACAGTAACCAAGTACAAGCACAGAGACAAATTGATTTTGTCAGTTACAACAAAAAGAAATCAAATGTGCTTTAGTAGCTAGCATTGCATCTTGGTACAGGTTAATTAAACTTGAAGCTTTGGGTGAGAATGCAATGAAACGACTATTTTCTGATAACAATGAAAACCAAACTGAAAAACGACAAATGCAAAGGGTCTATTAAAAATTGATATCACAGTATTACCCACATCCTGATTTATAGCTGTACTGAGTAAAACCTATAATATGCCTGTCATTTTTTTTTCTCTGCAGTGATAATCATAAACTAAAGGAATTAAGTCCCTGTCCCTGGAGCAATGTGGAACTGGTTTCAACTGACACTGACAATTACACTGATGATTAAGTTTCCATGGCATAACAAAGATGGTTGTACCCCTAACGTGGGGCTATTGATATATTACTGATATATGCAGGGTGTTCTGTTACAGGAGTGCACAACTGACACATTCAAGCCAGAAAGTTCCTGTGTTCAAAGCAAATGATCCCAGTCAACTTCAGTTTCTTGGACTCAGAATGTGAAAAGGGCCAATGTAGCAGTTCAACATCCCTGCTGTCATGTCAGTGTGCGGTAGTTACATAAAGACAACCACAGGATTCTAAAATGAGGCCTTCCTCAGATCAATAGTGTGTCAGCGCATCACCCCAAGGCTCACAAGGAAAACAAAAGGTACTGGAGCAGTTCAAGAATCCATGGAATCATTGAGAAGAAAATGGCAATGCCTTAACCATAGAACACCAATAAAAAAGATTAACAAGGCTATTGCTAGTGAGTGAAATATCTCTTAATTATTGCCAATGAAAGAAATTCTACCAAAAGATTTTAGCGCTGAAGAGAGATTTGTGGGCATCCAGTCAGAGGATACATATCAAAATTCCAATTTTGATTTTATTTTGAACTAATTTAGCAGTCACTATTTTATGGCTCATGGTTTATGGCAGCCTGCCGTGTGCTCATTTCACAGAAAAGAGAAATAGTTCATCATTGTGAAATGAAAAACCACATTGATTGTTCACACCATGCCTCCTGTACAGACAACCATTATGTGAAAAAATCTTTCGGTGGACTATCATTTCATCATTGCAAAGAAATCCTAAGGTGTACAGCAGTAATAAGGATCAGATTGTTATCACAGGTGTGCAGAGAGGGTGTAAATCTGTAGTAAAAGCAGAAATTAAAAGTCAAACAAATGAGGAATTGAAAATATATCTGAAACGAAAGACCAGAGTTTAAATACCAGTCACAACTAGTCTTTGGACTCATGTTTCCCTGAAAGTCATTCAAACAAGGAACAAGAGTAGCTTGCTCTGCCATTCAACAAGCTCATGACTGATCTGATTTTAACCTCAACCGTACATTCCTGCACATCCCCAATAATCTTTCATCCTGATGGTAAACAAAAATCCATCTGCCACAAAGATATTTGAAGATTTTGTCTCCATTGCCTTTTGAGGAAGGAATTCCAAAGACTCTCACTCCTGAGAGAAAAAAAAAATGCCTCCTCATGTATGTTAAACAGGCAACAACTTATTTTTAAACTATGGCCCCCTGGTCATTAAAGGGGAGAGCCGGGAAAAATAAAACCAATAAGAGAAGCCTCTATTTTCATAGTCAAGTAGGTCTTTTAATAAATCAACCAAGAAACTCCACAGAGTTCATGGGTTAACAGGGAAGGAAAGACATAACCAAAGTTACAAATAATCTTTTTTTCTTGCCATAAAGCAATAATTTTTTTTAGGATAACTGGTACCAATCATAAAATGGAAAGTAATATTCTTTCAGTCAACATACCCATTTTGAACTTACAAATGACAACAGAGGAACCTATTTATTAACCTAACCAAAGCTCAATTCTGATCTGCCTTTCCTTCTATATAATCTGCACCTTAGTGTAAAATTAGCTTGCTTCACCTCATTCAGTGTTGAAATTAACATCAATTATTCAATAGGTACATTAAACTAAACCATAAAAATTGATTACCCCTTAAAGATGTCAAGGGACTGCATTTAATTAACAAATGGCATGGGGAAGGTTGTGTTTAATGGAGGTCACGAATACTTCGATCATAAACAGCAAACGGCCAGTTTAAATGAAGTGGAATTCCAAACGACAATCAGGACTTTGCTATAAACATCGATAGCCTTGGAGTTATTGCTTTTCTGACAATTTCAAATATGTTATATTCTAACATGCTTTATTTGCAGTGTACTACTATAATTAATATTTGCCAAACCATTCACAAGAGTGCATCTCAGCTAATTGTCTAACATTCTATTTTCACTCCATATCAGAAGTGACAAAACTAAGTGACAATCTTGTCATAGAATCATACTACACACAAACAGATTCTTCAGATCAACCAATCCATGCTGACCATAATTCCAAACTAAACCACTCCCACTTGTCAGCTCTTGGCTCATACCATTCCAAACTTCTCTTATTCATGTACAAATCCAAATGTCTTTTAAATGTTGTAATTGTACCCACATCCACCACTGCCTCTGGACGTTCATTCCACACACAAACCCCTCACTGTGTTAAACACTTGTCCCTCAAGTCTTTTTTTAAATCTTTCTCTTCTCACCTTAAAAAATGCCCCCCATCTTGAAATCCCCACCCTAAGCCTTTCACCTTATCTATATCCCTCATGAGTTTATAAACCTCTATAAAGGTCACTCCTCAACTGTTACACTCCAATGAAAATCGTCCCAGCTTGTCTTGGCTCTCTTTATAACTCAAACCCTCCATTCCCAGCAAGATACTGATAAATCTTTTCTGACCCCTCCTCAGCTTAATAATATCCTTCTTGTAACAGGACATCCAGAACTGCACACAGAAGAGGCCTCACCAACATCCTGAACAAGCTCAACATAACATCCCAACTTCTTACTTAAAGGTCTGAGCAATAACAGCACGTGTGCTAAGCACCTTCTTAACCATCCAACACGTATGGATTATGGTTATGCCAAAACATCAAACCAAATAAACAGGAATTGATGAGAAAATATTATAAACTTTTAAATTTATGAACCATTTCTCTGATTTTGTACAATAATACAAATTGTTATTCATAAATGTTATAATAGCCATAGCACTTCACATTTACATATCTTCAAGTTGCAAATGTCCAGCATTTATTGTCAAGTCTCAACAACATGGATGAGGTAACCACGCCCATGCCACCATTCCATTGAATGAGACTCTCTCTTAGGAAGGCAGATAAACTGGATTAAGTCTTCTTTCAGTTAGCACACTTTTAAATAGATATTTTATTATTGCCCATGTTGCAAAGTTTTATCCTTCATACATATATTAGTCTTGGCCTTTTACCTAATTGTTTCAAGCACAGATATTCATGCTTTCTACGTCTTGTTTCCACTATGTAACAAAAGCATGAGAGTTTGCACATATCCATTTACCTCACTTTTCAAAGGATCAAATCAAAGTACTGCAAACCTTAATGCTCTGACAGAAAATAAAACTGCCATTAAAATGAATGATTTTTTTAATGAAAAAGATCTCTCAGCACGGACAATGCATTAAATAAGGAACTTTCTCCACATACTACAAGACTAACACTGAACATATTTCATTGAAATGAACACAGCCTGGACAGATGATTTGGCTGAATGATACTGTAAATGACACTTTGTATTGGTCAGGAATGATATTGCTATTGTACTTTATAGAGACTATTCATTTTAAACATCTTTGGGTTTGGATTTATATCCCACAAATGGGTTGATCTGGCAATTCACCAATGAAATATGGTTTGTCCATGACTGAAACAGAAACTTTCCATAACTGGTCTTCAAGAGACAATTCTTCATGAATTCTGCAAACAGAATAATCTGTACGGTGACCCCAATAGCTCAATAAGTTTATACAGTGAATAATCAAATAATAAAGAGCTGACCCTACCATATTTAAATCATCATTCTACACTGAGTTCGCTGGCCTAGCAGCATGGATATTACAATTCCCTCTACTGAACGCATGTATGGGTGTTGGGAAAGGCCAAGAATTGGCCTCAGCTGCAAATTCATCAATAAATACAAATATTCTAACACTGATCACGTAGGGTCAGAAATCAAGAAGGATTAAAAGGTAGTTCAGGGCAGCCTGAGGCGCCGAATTTTACAAAAGCTCTATTACTCAGTCACTCACCCCCACAATGATATTAGGCCATAGGTAGCCTTAACAAGCAGAGAGTGAAACATCAGTTTTGAATGTCAGGCAGGGAGATACAGAGGTGGCTACGATCTTAAGGTGGAATGGTTCTATGAGCAGTCCACAACAGGCTGTTAATTTGCCCCTTACAACAACACTGGTGGAAAAACAATTCTCCCACTCTCATCTGTTTGCTTCTGCCCTGCACATTACAGCAGTGGGGGCAGGTTGAGATCTTTAAGTGGCAAATTAGTAGCCTCAATGGCCTAAGAATCAGTGGGCGAGTGGGACCCTTAACTTTCCCTGAGTTATTGGGACTGAGTTGCGATTAGGCAGAAATGATATGTGCTACCCACCCATCATCTCTTACATACCACATGGCCACTAGCAGGTGTATACTTATTTTCTTTAGGCCAATTTCAATTTCCAGTGTCTTTCAACAATCCTTCCATTTGGCCCAAACTTTCCAGGATACAATTACCAGCAGCAAGAATACTTTGGCGACTCTCCAAAATATCTGGCTTGGTTTCTAACAAAAATAATTAACCCTGCTTTCCCAAAGTAGTAGCTGCTTTGTCTCTACCAACAATTGTTCTTTGTCTGCGAGATACTATGAAAATCTCCTAATCCTCTATCATCAAAATGGTTCATGTTTGGGTTTTTCTCCCGAATACATGAGAACGTTTCTGAGTGGAGGTATTTATCCACAATTCTCTGCTGTACTTTGAGTGAAAGGTACATTTCAAAACATAACCTCTTGAATGGTTCAATGTTCACGACATAATCCTCCACAGCTCCAGAATAATTCTCTATCCTACTCTTTTACTCTTCAGTCTTCTTGGTTCCTATCTCCCTCCTAACTACCAGTCCAGTTTTTGATGT
Source organism: Hemiscyllium ocellatum (assembly GCF_020745735.1). Taxonomy (NCBI): domain Eukaryota; kingdom Metazoa; phylum Chordata; class Chondrichthyes; order Orectolobiformes; family Hemiscylliidae; genus Hemiscyllium; species Hemiscyllium ocellatum. Next base: position 39,816,002 of record NC_083432.1, on the reverse strand, counting down.
TCCCTGCTGTTCTAATTTACGGCCAGCGAGCCTTCCTGTTGGCCAAAATCATCCACACCCAACAACTGATTAAGCCCATCAACCTGTCCAGTGACTAAGTGGAAAATGGAGTAAATGACACGAAATTTAGGAGGGTTTTCAGTTTCACCTTACCTCTCTTCCACAAATTATTCTACATCCTCAAAATAAAGGCACAACCAATTGAGACAGAATCAGTTTGTTTACATCCTTGTGAAGTTATCAAAAGTTCCTAGATTTTGAATATCTCAGACGATTATAGAATCTCGAGTGTGGAAGCAGGATATTCAGCCATCAAGTCCACACTGTCCCTCTGAACAGCATCCCACCCAGACTCACCCCTTTACCCTATCCCTGTAACTGTGGCTCAATGATTAACCTCACACACCTAGGGACATGGGTTCAATTTCACCCTTGACTGGCTGTGTGGAGTTTGCACACTCTCTGTGTCTGTGTGGGTTTCAGCCAGATGATCTGGTTTCCTCCCACAATCCAAAGATGTGCAGGTTAGGTGGATTGGCCATGCTAAATTGCCCATAGTGGTCAGGGATGCGCAGGCTAAATGGACTTGCCATGGGAAATGCAGGATTACAGGGATAAGTTCGCATGGGTCCAGAGGGACTTGATGGGCCAAATGGCTCGCTTTCACATTGTTGGGATTCTGTGATTCTATGATTCAATCTTGACTGAATCAAATTTTAAAAAGAACCAGCAATCAACTTGCACCAATGCTTTGGGAGAAACACTGAACAAAAATCTGAACTATTTCTGTTATTTAAATTGCTTTGGTACTGTAAAATCATATCGGTTCCAAATTACAAAAATAATCAAGGCAAATCACTGTCATCTGAAATTTTTTGTATTTCATTATGGCCATTGGACTCTGTTGGTTCACTGGAACATAGAAGCCCAGGCTATTCAGCCCATCAAATCCACACCGACCCTCTGGAGGAGCATCCCACCCAGATCCACCCCTCTACCCTATCCCTGTAGCCCGACATTTCCCATGGCTAATCCACCTGACCTGCACAGCTTTGGACTGTGGGAGGCAACCAATAAACCCAGAGGAAACCCATGTTGACACAGGGAGAATGCGCAAACTCCATACACAATCACCCAGAGCTGGAATCAAACCCAGGTCCCTGGCACTGTGAGACAGCAGTGCATTCCCTGAGCCACTGTGGTGCCATAGTTTTATATTGTTTTAACCATATGTAACTAAACTCAAGTAATAGCAGCTGGATGTTCAAATGGTGGTTTGAATGCAAAAGAACTGGTTCAAAGTTTGTGAAAAGATTTGTAGCTCGGGTGCTCGTTGTTGTGGTTCTGTTCGCCGAGCTGAGAATTTGTGTTGCAGATGTTTCGTCCACTGTCTAGGTGACATCCTCAGTGCTTGGGAGCCTCCCAGGCTTCACAGGAGGCTCCCAATCACTGAGGATGTCACCTAGACAGGGGACGAAACGTCTGCAACACAAATTCCCAGTTGGCAAACAGAACCATAACAAAAGAAACGGAGCTGATACTGAATCAGAATGGCTCAACAAATTAATCAAAATGGAACATGTTTGTCAACTCAACATCCTAAACCTAACCCTGATTGTTTGGTTTGACCCAAAAACATTGTACAACTGTACTGCATATATAATACTCCCATCCTTATCTTTTTCCTTTCTTTGTAACAAGTTTTAGCATTCAAAATGTATCTTGTCCAGAGACTTGGAGCTACTGCTCTCTAGTGCTAATGTACTTGCAAATGTTTCTATTACAATAATATGAATTTAAGCAAACATTAAAATGACTCAAAACACAATTTTCCATTGTTGTAACATATGAATGGTTATTCCAAGATTAGTGATCCGGATAACAAGCACAGTACTTCTCAGAGAATGAAATTAGAATGCTAATTGGAATTTACAATTATTTGGATTAATTACATGATTTCTTAAATCTAAAAGTTAACTTGGAACACTGTGAAAGTTCAATATTTCCCAGCAAAGTGTCATTGCCTTTAGGGCAAGAGGAATTTTCTTTTTAAAGAAATGCATTTCATTTAAAAGTTGCAACGTTATTAAACGTTCAAAATTACATTAGGTTAATTCATTCTGCTATAACTATTTTGACAGGGAAGTTAATGTACTTGATGAAAATGAATGAATAAAAGCCAAAAGAAGAAAAAACTAAAGCATAAATAAATAGTGGGAGTGAGCGAGAGACAGCTACAGGAAGAGCAAAAAATTATTTTTTTTAATCCAAAAAAAACCAACATCTTTTTAAAAATCTTAATTTTCTGAGGTGAAAAGTGCTTTTGTGATCTCACTAATATGAATATGTTTTATGGAAAGGATAAAAATAAGATTATAGCTGAAAGATAGGGGTGGAGGCCATACTCAACATAAAAATCAAATGTCTCAAACAGTCTGTCTTAAATTCTCCAGCCATGAAGGAGCCTTACCAGATCTGGAATAGTATTCAATTACTAAATGGTGTTGAACCATACAGGGAATTAAGACTATTAAGCTGATCTTACTAAAAGAAAATATCAGTGCAAAGACTTAATTCAGAACATTAGGAATTTTCAAAACTCAAAATAGATGCACAATCTTGAGCAATCGCCTGAATTTTTAACACACACATTCTAATAGGGAAATTTCCAAATGGTAGTGCACATTCATAAAAATCAACTCCCCTAAGAGAAAGATCAATATCTGACACAAATGAAAGAAGTGAGTTTCTTGGAGGCAGCTTTACCAATGGATAATCCACTTGAGATGAGAGAAGATAATAAGACCAAAAAAGCTGGTCCATCAAGAAGAATTAAAGACGAAACCATCAAAGCAATAACAGTTGATTAAGCTTGCAAGAGACATAAAACTGTTTTGCAAAAGTACAGAGAGAAACAAAGAATGGAGGAGTTATAATCCAGGTAACCTAAGATCTATTGCTTATTCTATAGAAGCACATCAATCATCTTTTTCTTTTTTGTCAGAAAACCACAACATTTTTTTTTTGCAGAGATGATTTATTATACTTCAAAACATCTAAGAATTAAAACGGAAACATGTGTGGGCTCTTTGAGCAGCTCATAGAACTGCGTCTACTTTAAAAAGAAGGCTCCAGGGTACGGAAGTTCAGTATTATCCACCAGATACCACGGGTATGCGAATGAGTAAGATTAGAGTCAATAGCAATTCTCCAGACATAACAGATCACATTCTACAAGGCTCCATCAATGGCCCGAATGTTTCATCCACATGGCTCTATTCCAGAAGTCCCGGTTATCACAGCACAATGTTGCCATGGTTTTTGGCAAAAAAATATTAGGACTATTTTCATAAACTAAAGATATTTCCTGGCTCATGACATTCTAGTGCTTGAGGCAAAGTATATGGGAGAAGTGCATTGCAACTAACTTATTCACACATTCATACTATAAAACACCTTCAGCAATCAAAAGATGGGATTCCATTCCTTAGATTAATGTAGAAATTTTAAGAGTAAATCCTAATTTGCATTGTTTTCCAGGGCTCTGCCCTTCATAGGGGCTAAATGACTGAACAGCCAGAGGAAAAGAAGCAGCAAAGCGCTGAAGAGGATGGCAAGAGATGACCATAAGAATAAAATTATGTCTGCTAAATAAGCTTCTCTGACTGCTGCAGTCATTGGGTGGGGTCTGAATGCGGAAATGTTCAATAAGTACCGATCGCCACAAAAAGAATGAATCAAGGGAAATGAGCATTCACATGAAAGGTTCTGCTTCTATGCTTGTAGACCACTATACATCAATGAAATGGTAGCCATTTCACAATGTTATTACTTGCTGTTAGCATTTTTTGACAACATCTTTTTCTGTATCCTGCTTAGATCAGTTACGAGCCAAAGGCTGGAAGACATGACAGAGGTCTGTGACCACTTGTCTGGAAGGATTCAAAGCAGCTGTAACTGTGATATCATTGATAGAGATATCCTTCTTCTTGAGCTGGTCTCCTAGTCTGGCTACAGGGGTGGATACAGGTCAGAGAGAACTTGCATTCACTAATAAACCTAACAATATCGATTTATTCAAACAGACAGGATAACATTTATTTTCATTCAGGAGAGACAGATTAAAGGGATATCTGCTCCTGAAGTTGAAAGTATAAAAAATAGAAAGATTTAAGTCAATAGAAATACCTATAGCTTGATGTTAACAAGCTGTCCAATATCTACAATATTGCATGCATAGATATTGATGTAATGCAATTTTAAATATCATAAATATTCTGATAGGTTTCAATGATATATTTTGTCTAACTATAACTATTCAAGAAGTGTCAAGTTAACACAGCGATATGACTCTTCCCTCTAAAGTAGGAGGTGATGGCAGAAGTCACATTAAAAGATTTGAGTACATTTCTATGCTGATAATCTGATGTATTAATGAGGGAATATTGCATACTTGGAGGTATATTTTGGACTTGCTATTAAACTTAGCCTTAGTTGTCTCTTTAGCTTGAAACAAGGTAAAGAAATTCATAAGATGCCAAATTTATTTACGTTCCTGCATGCTTCAGAAACCTGTGGACAAATAAGATCTGTGGACAAAAATAGAGATATTTGAAATGTGGATGCTAAGACACATTTAAAATTCCCATGCAAGATAAGAGAAAAAGGAAAAGTGGCTTGAAACTGCAAGAGTAAAAAGAAATCTAAAAAGTGACAGCAAAAAAATGTCACAATTTTAGTCTTTTGATAAGAACTGAAAAGCTATGGAGGTCTCTTCTATGGAGGGGACAAAGTAGGGGCAGCAGAAAGAGGTGACAAATGTGATGTAGTTGGATTATAGACATCACAAAATAATGGAAGACCAGCTTCAGTGGATCTGTGATAATGGTGTAAGACAGACAAACCTGACATATTGAAAGAGCATGGGGAAGAGCAGCTACAAATAGGACAGAAAGATATGCCACTTCAGGTGAATACTTAAATATCATAGGCTAATATTTGAAGATGAGAAATTTGTCTTGAGATCTTGACCAATTTTTATCCCTCAATATCAAATGGATTAGCTGGTCACTATCTTACTATTACTTGTGAGACCTTGATATATGCAAACTGACTACCGTATTTGCTAGGCGAAAATGAGGACATGCTGGAGATTAGAGTCAAGATTAGAGTGGTGCTGGAAATGCACAGCAGGTCAGGCAGCATCCATGGAGCAGAAAAATCCACAGTTCGGGAGCCCAGCTCCTGCTCGAAATGTCAATTTTCCTGCTCCTCGGATGGTGTCTGACCTGCTGTGCATTTCCAGCACCACTCTAATCTTCACGACCATATTTGCCTACTAATTAAGTCTCTACAATTCAAAAACATTTAATTCTCTACATAAGAAGCAAGATCTATCGTTCAAGTTGCTAAGCAGTTACAGAAATGTTCCTTTAGCTGCAAAGATCCAATTGAAACAGACAGGCTTCCATAACAACACGAGTTTTATAAGAGTGTTCAATGAACATTACATGGTTTCAGCTTCTGGATTTCGTCATTTAAACAAAATTGAACACATTAATGAACGGAGTCTGTGTATATTTTTAAAGCAATGCAACTGCCCTCTTGTCACAGTAGTATTCCATGAGAAATGTGTGCAAAATGTGCCTCAGAACTCTTGCACCCAAGGCAGTAGGCACTCAACATTACGTTATCAGTTCCAATTTATCAGGAGAATTTAACATAACTGATCAGACGTTCATCTGGATTTATGCACACGCACCTGACCAAATGACATTTACATCAAAATTATGTATCACTAAAGCATACTAAATTTCCTTTCTTTGTCTATTTTGCCATATATCTATAACTGAGACACCAAAAAGGTGTTTTACTGCATTGGGAATAGATCTGTAACCAAGGCTCACAATCTAGATTAATAGGAATTGAGAGATGAATTATGTGTCAGGATATATATATGTTTTGACTAAAGAAATTGAATATTTCAATTTGGAAAGGAGGCATCTGAGAGCTGGTCCTATAAAGACTTGGAAGGTTGTTAAAAACATAGAAATAATTGACTTGGAATTTTACTGTAAACCATATGAGCAGAACTAGGTGTAATAGGTTCACATTAGAAAGGGGAACCTTTTGGACAGATGTCAATACAAAAATCTTGGAATATTTTCAAAAACGGTCCTGGAGACTAGGATCTCTCTGGATGGAGGAGGCAGATGTCCTTCCTTGCCATGATTCGCTTTTGATTTCATTTATTCTTGCATATACACTTTGCTACTGCAATTCTCAAGCAGTTCAGAAAGTAATAAAGTTTATGTTTTCGTCAGTTAATTGAAATAGTTTAGTTTCTGTTAAAAGTTTGGTATTGGAAATTTGTTACAGATTTGATAGGAGTCATAACTTCCAGACTCAAATCTTTCAATTGCATAAATGAGAGAGTTGATCATTACCTTGTTGGTTCCTCCACTTTGACACATTGCAGGATTGTTTCACTATTAAGAGAGACCTAAAATAAAAAAAACTTTAATTACAGCAAGTTATTTAATTATGTGAAAAATAAACAGACCAAGCACTTCAAACTGTGTTGAAGCTCTTAATTCATTATTTTCCCATTTTTTTTCTTCTCACTTGAAAGAATAGTGCTGGCACTCCATAGATGCAAGTGGTCATTCTTTGAGTGAAAAAAAATGGTGACACAGGCTTTTCATCCTTGACGAACACCATTTTTACTTCTGGTGCAGTTTTTACCTATCAAGAGGCTAATCTTTTAGATGGAATCTGTAAATGCTGAGCACGATTAGGATCCTAAGTTGTTCTTTCTGTTACAGGGCCAATAAGGCAAATGCAATGCTACTGATCTTTTGAAGATCAGTCAATTCAATGCAGATCTTAGAGGTTTTCTGGTCGATACAATCTAGAACTATTCCTGGGGACTTTGATGGGGCAAGCTCTTAATTTTTGCAATATATTCATTGTGCAAATTTCACTGTCTGCTGCACTCCTGTCACAAGAACTGAACAGATCGGTTGAACTAAATGCTTTATTTGTACATTATTTTAAAAAGCAGAGTTTTAAATATTTCAATACTCGAGGTTTGAGAAACTCCAATATTGAACATATTGCAGCTTAAAACTGGTACAGCTCCATGCTATGGTAAAATCAGTCTCTGATGTGCAATACACAATCTGAAACTTCCTTTTTTTCTAAACAGAAGGAAAAAAAACACCGACACAATGAGCTTTAGTCAAGCATCTGGCTGTAGGCCATTATAAGCCAGTTTCGGCTCAGGATTGTGCAATGCATTGTTGAATGCACAATGACAAGATTGGTATCAATGTGTTATACACATCATATTTTGAATAACTAGCTTCAATTAAAAAAAAAACTTTTGGTACAACAAAGAATAAAATGAAATTGTTCTGGATTCTGGCACTCAAGAGGAAACCATAGTATCACCATGGTTTTGAACGTTATGCTATTTTCAAACAAGCAAAGTTTGCAACTTAATTTTACATATTACAACAATTACCAGTAAATGTTCATTACATATTCCAGCTGATTAAACATTTGAATAGTAGTTGTACTTGAGGAAACGAGCGAATGAATTAACAAATAGTTTATTAAAAGAATCCAAGTTAATTAAATGAGAAGACAATTGACCATTGCTACTTACCTACTTCATTTTTAGGATAACAGCACGAAAATGGGTGAATAGCTAAATATTTCATACCACAAGCAATCATGAAATTCAAATTTCTACTTGATGCTGACTTTTCATACATACTGAAGTATCATTACTCAGATGAGCATCTCAAGATATTTTACTACTTTAAAGATGTTATATGAATACAAGTTGCTGTCCCTCAAATCTTAACATACTTAGTTATCTAGGTTTACTAAATCAGTCCAGATTACCAAAGTATTTTTATCCCAGATTACACATTTCACCACATTGATAATCAAAATTCCACATTTCGCACTAAAATATCTGTATTGGTTTTTGTCAGCACACTCTCACAATACATCCTGTCTTCCAGAAGTAGCATAAACTTAATGAGTCATATTATGTAGTATAATTCTAAGAGAACATCTCACAAAGTTATTCCATCCTCTGATATATATTTTTAGCATCTAAGAACAGTAAGGGGTGGTCGCTGAACCAAGTGAGCATGGTGTGGCATGCTGAATGGACATTGAACGTAATCTTTCTATGGACAAATCTTTTTGAACATTCTATATATAAAAGGTTCAGGATGAGCTTTAAATGCCACGCCAGAAATTTGAAATCAATTTAACAGAGATAGGTGTCAAAGCATGCTTCCCTTTTTCTCTGAAATCAAAAATGTTGCATTGTGAGCTACATATGGAGAACCTCATGATAAAGAGAATCTAATTCTGGAGACAACCCTTTTAGAAATGCTCTAAGTCCAATACGCCCTATGTTTGACAGTACATTTGTTTGGTTTGATTTATTTCTTATTAAGTCATAAATAAGACTTTTCCTAATTGAGGCAAGTTAACTTGGTACAGTATTCTTGAATAAAGGTATTAATTTCAGACTTAGTTTTCTATAGAATTCTTACTCAATTGCTTTGGGATCAGACATTGCTGCAGGATTGTCAGTCAGAAGTTAAAAAAAGGTCCCATTAGAATGTTGCTCCCTTACAAAGTATACAGTATTAAGAGATAGTTTTATTAGACTTTTTATACAGTGAAGTCATTATGTTCTGATTTGACTACCAGAAGAATCTAGCTTTCTCCTGGCACTTTACAACAGAAATGCCAAATCATTAGGAGGGGTAGATTTGGATTGTTGTTTCAAGGTGAATTTCTCTCTCCCAAATTATGGCTAAACTGACTTTATTTTTCCTGATCGAATATATCATGGAACAATGTTTTTATACTTCTCCAGGACAGAATGAGGGTCACTTACCATCACTTACAAAGTTTGTCTGTTTGAAATATTAATAAGGGATGACATCGGAGACACCTAAGGACAACTTATAGAATCCTCTAGTGATGCCTTATTAGTTTGGGTACGAATAACTATACACTGATGAATGCTGATGCTTGTTTAAAATACAGTTAGACCTTCTCATGACCGACCAAACATCATTATCTAAAACATTGTGTTGAATTTCCCCAGCCCCTTGGATTTGGGATTGGAGGCAAGAGGGCAGGAAAATAAGAGGCTTACCAATGTTGACTCAGTGTTAGAGTCCAGATCTCATTAGGAAATCCTGCCCATCAACACAGTTTCTCTCCAGAAATGCTGCCATAGCTGAACATTCTTACTTTCTGTTCTTATTTCAGATTCCCAGCATCTACAGCACTATTTCAGAATTAACCTTGTACTTGTGAAGTGGAATTGTGAGGTGATATAATTGGTTCTGGAAAGGAACTGAAAGTATTGGATTAGAAGGTGAAATTATGGCCATCGGGGCTTAATTTTTGATGCGCAATAACTCAAAGATGTTCAACTGTTCTTCTTTATTGCTTTTTCTCATCATGATGTGCGCAGTGTTTGTGCATAGGGTTTGAACGTTGTGAGAATCTTGGGTATTGTTTAAGTTGCAGTCTGAGGTTGATGTGTCGGACCAGGGTGAGAACGATGTTGGTAATAAAGTTGGGGGAGTCTAGGTTAAGATATGTTCAAAAAGGATAATTGTCAACAGTTGAAAGCATCCAATGCAATTAGCCATCTTATAGAGTCACAGAGTTATACATCAATGAAAAAGGCCCTTTTCCTACTTGTCAACTTAGAAACTGAGGAGTTATTTTCTGTTCAGTCATTTGTGGAGTATGGACATCAGTGGATAAACTAGTATTTACTGTCCTTCTCTAATTACCCTTAATTTGGTTTTGTCACTATTTAATACAACGGAGTGGTTAGTAAGGACATTTCAAACTGCATTTCAAGAGTTACATGTAGGCCAAACCAGGAAAGAATGGCAGATTTCGTTCCATAAAAGGACATTACTGACCAAGGTGAGGTTTTACAGTCACCGTTAAATCAGTTTTTAATCCAGATTTATATGTTGAACCTAATTCAGCATTTACTTGGGCCTCTGGATTACTAGTTCAATGACACTAACATTACACAACTGACTTCCCTCAATGGATGGCAAAAGTGAGGACTACAGATGCTGGAGATTACAGACGAGAGTGTGGTGCTGGAAAAGCACAGCAGGTCAGGCAGTATCCGAGGAGCAAGAAAATCGATGTTTTGGGCAAAAGCCCTTCATCAGGAATGGCTGATGAAGGGCTTTTGCCCGAAACGTCGATTTTCCTGCTCCTCGAATGCTGCCTGACTTGCTATGCTTTTCCAGCACCACACTCTCGACTCCCTCAATGGATGGCCGACCCTCTACGTTTGGAGGATTATCCCTAATTTCCTTCACATTGATAACTGAGCACAACCCCTAAACTGGTGACTTCCTTTTCCAACAATCTCCACTTTTCAATTTTCCATAATGTTGTTACCTATAACTCTTTGAACTAGATTTTGATCATCTGTTCTAATATCTTCATACGGCTCAAATTCTGACCGGTAGTGTTCTTGTGAACTATCATGTTAGAAGAGAATGAAAATGCAAATTATAACAGTAGTACTGAGTTGTAACAGTAGTCCGAGAAATTGTCCCATCCAACATTTGATTTAGCTCTCAAAGTTAGTCAGTTGGGTCTCCTGATGGAGAGTACATTCATGCATTTGTCACAGAAAAGGCAAACATCTTTAATTCCTTGAAAGGTAAGATGCCACTTGTGTTCACATACCTCTGTATCAATAAAACTTTGTCTATCATAAAACTAAAAAGTTTGTTTTCAAGGATGTTACCAAAAATGAGAGGTTATGGAAGGCTGAAGGATGTTGCAATGAAGATCTATTTAACAGAGAAATGTTTTGATAATCCAGACACAGAATGTATTTCAATTCATGGGAAAGATTGGAACTAGAAGTCATCACCATAAGATTGCCACCAAGAATCAAAGAGGGAATTTAGAAAAATCTTCTTTGCCCAGAGAATGGGCGAATGTGAAATGTGCTGAAGTGACCAGTATAGATACATTTAAATGGAGGCTAAAAACACAATTGATGGAGAAGGGAAAAGAACCTTTGCTGAGAGGTTATGGCGTAGTGCTAATATTACTGGGTTAGCCATACAGAACCTCAGCCAATGTTCTAGGAACATGGTTTCAAATCATGGCAGCAGAGGGTGAAATTTGAATTCAATAAAATCTGGAATAAACAGCTTGCCTAATAGTGGCCATTGTTGATTGTCATTGGAACCCAGCTGTTCTAGGTAAGGCAATTTGCCATCCACACCTGGTCTGGCCTACAAGTAACTCCAGAACTACAGCATTGTGGATGACTCTTCGCTGTTCTCTGTAAAATTAGGGTTGAGCAATAGATGCTGGTCTAGACAGACACCCACATCTCGTGAAAAAATAAAAACAAAAAATTGAAGTACTGGTAGAAACTAGAGTGCAGTATAAATACTGATGGCCTGTTTGTGTATTATGTGATCCATATATGCTAGTTATTGATTTCTGGAACATGATCATTTTCAGATATTTCATTAAAAGATTTCATACCAGGTTAGTCTACCGTCTAAGCGTAGGTGGCTGGATTACTGTTCATTAAAATGCCAAGCAACTACCCCCAATTGGAAGGTTTACTAAAGGGTTGTAAAAGCAAATTACTGCAGCATAATCGCAACCTTCTCGTAGCCAGTCATTTTAACACAGTGTCCTGTCCGCATGCCCACTTGTCTTGTCCTTGGCATGCTGCAGTGCTCCAATAAATCACAGCACAAACTAGAAAACCAACATCTTAACTTCAGACTAGGCACTTTACAAACTTCTGGACTTAATATTGAGTTCAACATCTTCAACTTGCGAAATAACTCCCATTCCTTCCCTTCCTTTAATCTTTACCTGTTACATTCTCTGTCACCCTCTCTCTCCTCCCCACACTCCACTGGCAGTTAGACACATCATTGTTCTGCCATTCTCACATTCAGATCACTTAATCTAGACTATCAGCATCCTATCTCCCCAAGCATTCAACAGTATTCCCCCAACTAAAGCATAAGTGCTGCCCCCTCCACACTTCACATCAGGTCTGATGAAGAATCATCTAGACTCGAAACATGAGGTGCTCTCTTTCCATGGATGTTGCCTGACCCCCTGTGATCTGCAACATTTGTTGTTTCTAATAAAGGGTTGTATCTACAAGGAACATCTTACCATAATCCATACTTCCTCCGTAAACTGAACAATGATTTCAATTTTAGAAACATTCACATGTTGGTGAACGTAGTTGGATGGCCCCATGCAGATTTGGCTATGTTCGGAGTTGTGGCTGGTGAATACAATTCACTAATTACATCAAAAATCTGTCACAATATTTGGTGCCTCAGTTCTTACATTTGGAAAAATTTCTCTTTCTTCATGTTTTTCACACCACCTCCACTCCAGCAATCTTTCCTGTCTCCTGTCTAATGTTCCCTTCCCTACCAGCTCTAAATATAAACTGTTATTTCACTGTTGTCCAATGGTCCGGAATGCTTTAGTTTACTCCAATACAATGAGAAAATATATATATATATCTATATGTAAGTATGCCAAAAGTCCAAAATAAACAGATGGAAGCAATCCTTTATACTGTACTATCCTGGCTAACATTCTGAATGAACTACTGACTCTGCACATATACTTCAAATTAAGCAGAATTTTTTTATTGCAGTTCTCAAGAATTTAGCTTGTTTTATGACCATCACTGTTGGCAGTTTTGTATTAAAGGAACAATTCTTCCACGATATCAGCAGAATAATACTATATCAACAAAAAACATCTGGCTTTGTTTAGTACTGCCTAGTAAATCTGACACATCAAAAAATTCATTTACCAGAACAAGTGATTCATTTCTGAAGCACTACTTTCATTTCCAGAATTTTCACCAGGAAATGTCAGACTTTCAAGTGACCTACCTGTATACTTCTATTTCATCTGCAAATGTGTTGCTGGTCAAAGCACAGCAGGTTAGGCAGCATCTCAGGAATAGAGAATTCGACGTTTCGAGCATAAGCCCTTCATCAGGAATAAGAGAGAGAGAGAGCCAAGCAGGCTGAGATAAAAGGTAGGGAGGAGGGACTAGGGGGAGGGGTGATGGAGGTGGGATAGGTGGAAGGAGGTCAAGGTGAGGGTGATAGGCCGGAGTGGGGTGGGGGCGGAGAGGTCAGGAAGAGGATTGCAGGTTAGGAGGGCGGTGCTGAGTTGAGGGAACCGACTGAGACAAGGTGGGGGGAGGGGAAATGAGGAAGCTGGAGAAATCTGAATTCATACCTTGTGGTTGGAGGGTTCCCAGGCGGAAGATGAGGCACTCCTCCTCCAGCCGTCGTGTAGTTGTGTTCTGCCGGTGGAGGAGTCCAAGGACCTCCACACCTCCACACTCACTTCCCTCCAAGGCCCCAAGGGATCCTTCCATATCCGCCACAAGTTCACCTGTACCTCCACACACATCATCTATTGCATCCGCTGCACCCGATGTGGCCTCCTCTATATTGGTGAGACAGGCCGCTTACTTGCGGAACGCTTCAGAGAACACCTCTGGGCCGCCCGAACCAACCAACCCAATCACCCCGTGGCTCAACACTTTAACTCCCCCTCCCACTCCACCGAGGACATGCAGGTCCTTGGACTCCTCCACCGGCAGAACACAACTACACGACGGCTGGAGGAGGAGCGCCTCATCTTCCGCCTGGGAACCCTCCAACCACAAGGTATGAATTCAGATTTCTCCAGCTTCCTCATTTCCCCTCCCCCCACCTTGTCTCAGTCGGTTCCCTCAACTCAGCACCGCCCTCCTAACCTGCAATCCTCTTCCTGACCTCTCCGCCCCCACCCCACTCCGGCCTATCACCCTCACCTTGACCTCCTTCCACCTATCCCACCTCCATCGCCCCTCCCCCAGTCCCTCCTCCCTACCTTTTATCTCAGCCTGCTTGGCTCTCTCTCTCTTATTCCTGATGAAGGGCTTATGCTCGAAACGTCGAATTCTCTATTCCTGAGATGCTGCCTAACCTGCTGTGCTTTGACCAGCAACACATTTGCAGCTGTGATCTCCAGCATCTGCAGACCTCATTTTTTACTTCTATTTCATCACACATCAAACAAGATGACAACAGTAACTCAGTCATTAGTGGACTATATGTGGCCAGAATGCATCCAAGTACAAAATAAATAGATGTTTTTGCTGTCTGTCTTTACTTACATTCCTGGTATTGATCTTTAAACCTGCAAACGTTAAATTCAAATTTCAATTGGGTTTACATACTTAAAATTAAGAAATTTGAATACAGGTTACATTTTAAAGTTACAAGAATAAAATAGGTCAATAAGCCCAAACAGTTCTTGTCAGCATTTACCTGCTACATGAATGAATAACTCTAATCGTATTTACCTATTCTGTTCCCATATCCTTGCACCCTTTTAAATCACTCACCTATCTATTTTAACCTCGACAACTGATATAGCTTCTGCCTCATTCATTAACCATGAAAGGGAATTTCATGGTATCTTAACTTTTGCATGTTCGAAATCTCTTACATGGAGTCTTCCCTTCATTCTGGATCTAGCTCAGCCACTAGAATCAATTTGTGGCCATTTACCCTGGCCCATCTTTCATAATTGTTCTCTCACTTCTCAAATGGCCAACTTTTCAGGAAGCACAAAGCACACACTTTAAAGATACGCTGCCAGATATTTACCTTATTAACCAGGAGGGGTTTTGACAAATTGCTCTTAATGATAACAATGGGCCAATCAAGCTCCATCATGCTTTGCATCCTAATGCCTTAGTTGAGGCAGAACAGTAGCAAAGAAAAGAAACTGAGGCAAATCCCCACAATATCCTGGCACCCTAAGGCATATGCTGCACCATGTGCCCAAATATTTGCAGGTGAAAAGAAACAGCCTGCTGAATCATGTGTAGACCCAGGCAGAACACTGAATAGTCTCATCCTTATATCGAGCACTTTTCTCAAGACTGCCTCCTCATTTCTTTTTTACTCTTACTTCTTAATAATGTTTTGGCAAACTCTAAAGGATCTTGATTAATCCACGTTTTCTCTTCTCTAAACCCTTTACATATCTTTCCATTTCAACCTTCTATCCACAGTATACCTCCACAAATCTAACAGACCTTTTCTTTAAGACAATATGTCAGCTCCAAACATAGTGGTCATGTTTGTACACCTTCTTTTATCGATATCAGTTCTCTCTGTAGCATGTGCAAATATTTATACTCTGTCACCTTTCAGATATTGTCGAGCTTTTTGAATATATTGTACACTAATATATTAATTTTCTATACTTGCAGAGTTTGAAGCCAAGTTTCTGTTAATGTATTTTCTGTTTTTATTTTAGTGATTTTACAGCAGAGTAAGTGCTCCAGTTTCCACAGTATATTTCCCACTCTGTTCAGTGCCATTAACAGTTGTTTATAACAGAGGCATTTGGTTGTATTCCTCTATTATGTATAATGTTTCACTGAAATGCTTCATTTTGCTCCTCTCAATTGATGATCCTGGTTTGTTTTATTTTCCCCATTTTCCCTTTCTTAATTTAAAAACTTCACATTTCCCTAGTTAACGGTGACTCAGTGGTTAGCACTGCTGCCTCACAGTGCCAGGGCCCTGGATTCAATTCCAGCCTTGGGCAACTGTCAGTGTGGAGTTTGTAGATGTCTGTGTGGGTTTTTTCCAGGTGCTCTGGTTTCCTCCCACAGTCCAAGAATGTGCAGGTCGGGTGAATTGACCATGCTAAGTTGCCCATGGTGTTAGGTGCATTAGTCAGAAGGAAATGGATCTTGGTGGGTTACTCTTCAGAGGGTCGGTGTGGACTTGTGGGGCCAAATGACCTGTTTCCACACTGTAGGGAATCTAATCTAAAACAAAATCCAATGTCCCATGAACTGGAATTCCTTTTCTTTACTTCACTTTTCTCGTTTAAAGCATCCATAGATTATAAAAGGTGTTATTTTTTCATTTCTTTCATATAGATGTTTAGTTACTTTTCTAATTGCCTGTCCTTCTCAATTCCACACAAATAACCTTGATTTGACCACCTGCAAAGTCTACTCCTTACTTTTTGTTTAATCCAAATTCACCTTCTAGGTCTGATCATTTGCAGTTCTGGCTATTTGCTGTGTTGAGAGAAAAACTGGCTCAAAAGACATTCTGTCTGATGTAGTTCATCTTCTCTAGACCAGGTAACTTCTTGGATCCAAGTGTAGAATGAGAGTCACTGAACCTGAATGGTTAACTCTGTTTTACCTCCACAGATGCTGCCAAACCTGCTGAGGTTTTCTAGAAATTTCTGTTTTTGTTTCTGATTTCCAGTGACCACAGTTCTTCTGCTTCTTATTGCATTCCTGATGCTGTTTTAATTCCAGTCAACTAATCAGTGTGTGATTTAGGACCATTTTTCTCTCAAGATATTTTACTCCTTACACTACTTCATTAGACAATACACTAATACATTTTCAGGAATAAATTTGAACAACTTTGATTTTACTTGAAATCCACATGATTGTGTGTCAAGTTGCCAATGGATTTATGAATTGTGAAAGCTTCAAAATCTATCAATACAGTATAAAAACCTAACTCTAGTTGTGTCCTCAAATAAATAAATGTATAAATATTGACTACACAGAATAAAAAAAGGGAACGATCCAAGACACAAAATTAATTCAAGGTTATAAGCTAGTCAAGTACTGTAATGCTTTGTACTGCAGTGTAGGCTAATCAGTGCTAATAACCTTATGGGCCCCTACTGTGCAAGGCTAGCCAGATAGAATTGAATGCCAGATCATTAGCACAAGTTGAAAACAGTCAAATGTTCAACACAGCTGAAGATCATAAGACCAGAGCAAACTATGTGTCTAGACAAACCTGAACACAATTAAAACTATAACACATTTGAAGGTTGGGGCACAGCAATGGGTTAGACGTTGGTCTTTCAACCCTTGGACTTAGGTCAAACTCAGCCATGAAGATTCTGTATGAAGTGAGTTTAAACAATTTCAATCAACTGAAACCTGCCTAGATGCCACACAACAATGCCCCTATTTCAGCAATAATTTGCAATAAATTGGCAATATTCTTCAGCAGGCACAGTAGGATTTCTGGTGTCACAAATATTATATTCAGTGAAGTATGGTCTTTTCAGATGAGGGCTTGAGAATTTTGATCAATAACTAATTCAGAAAAATTGACCTTGGCAAATGAAAAATGTTCTATTTCCTTCTAATAATGTCCACCTTCACTTTTATGAGCACAACTCCTACAGGGCAGCACATTGGCTCAGTGGTTAGCACTGCTGTCTCACAGCGCCAGGGACCCATGTTCAATTCCAGCCTTGGGTGACTGCTCGTGTGGAGTTTACAAATTCTCTTCGTGTCTGCGTGCTCTGATTTCCTCCCACAATCCAAAGACATGCAGGTTAGATGAACTGGCCATGCTAAATTGCCCATAATGTTCAGGGATGTGTAAGCTAGGTGGATGAGCCAGGGATAATGGGTTTGGGTGAGAAGCTCTTCAGAAGGTCAGTATGGGCTGAATGGCCTATTCTACACTGTAGCATTTCTATGATTCCATGAACTCACAATGAAGAAAGTGGAGGGAGAATTGCTGATATGTTTTGAGTGTTGACTGGAATGGATTTTAAAAAGCTGAGATGAGATGACAATCCCATAAAAGAAGAGATTAAGAAAACAATTTCCATCCCTAATAGATAAATACATCGTGCTTAATATAGTACTGGAACCATTAAAAGTTATTTCAATTTGTTGCCGTTCTTTCCTCTAAAACCAACACAGTCCTCCCTCACTTTAACTTAATAAACAGGTGATTGGCACGGATACATTTCACAGATTTGTAATCTTTACCCACAAATAATGGGTTATGATGCATTGAAATATTTTCCCCTTTTAAAAATGCTATTCTCACTTGACTGCTCTACAGATATAAGCAGCCATTCTGTGACGAAAACATTTTTCTCCAGGTTTAGTTTGGTAATGGCTCCTGCCATTCAGCAGTAATACAAATAAAAGTCGAAACCCAATGCATTCCAAATTATTCCAGCCTATAAAATGCACTGTTCTAACCAAATAGCTTTACAAAGACCTGAGCTGTACAATAGAACTACACGCAATTCAAAAAAAAATCAAAGTTGTTTGTATGACTAGAAGCAACTTTTGAATTTAGCTGCGAGTTATTCAAATATGTCAAGCGCAAGCAACTATTTCAGTCATATTCAATTACATTCTACAAATAAGAAAACTGATGCTTAGAGTACTGCCTCTGCATTTGAAGCCAACCACTTTCCAGCCTTTCATGTAAACAACAGAACGTCATAGGTGGGAAAGTGCAGAAGTAAAATGCCTAATCCTTTGTCTAGTTTTCATTGTGGTCATGTTAGGCCAGTTAGTTCACTCAGTTCGTAAGAATGTAAAGAAAAAAACATAATTAAGTCAACTAACATCAATTGTAAGCTACATAATTTGATCCGGATTATAAACTATTCACTATTCCTTTGCTTCAAAATTTAGATTGGCATAACATCTACTGCAATATTCATATCATATTCCAACTATTTATTTGCTTCTTCATCAATTTTGATTCATGCACATTGATCAATTAAAGCCCAATACATTTAGTGTTTATTATAGGCATGAATGATTCTCTGGAAACAGAGGTTAGAACCTGTACTCAAAGCAATTCTGAATGAAAGCTTTGCATTCCTGTTCTAGGCATGCTCCTGACATTCACACAGATTTGCACCATTTAGGGTATCTTCATATACAAAACAGCTAAATACTCACAAGTCAGAGAAGTTCAAATATGGAAGCTCAACAAAGAAAGGTGACCCAAAGGATCAAAAATGTAAGTCTCTGCAAATTCTTCCAAGTAGCCCTATTCACATAACAAATACAGTGAATGCTGGAGAAACTCAACTGGTCTGATAGCATATGTAGCAAGAGTTATCTTGCCTAGTCCGGTATGACACTTACCCAGCATTCTCTGTGTTTGTTTCAGATTTCCAGCATCTTCAGTATTTTCCTTTACTTGAGACTCCATTCACATGTTGAATATTGGCAGGTTATACACAATGACAGGAATCATAGTACAGCCCAGCATTTACATGTTCACTTCCAGCAAAAACCCTTGGATTGTGATCAGGAGCAGGAACACAAGTTGAATTTTATCTCATCAAAAGCAGTGGGCAACTTTAAGGACTATAATTCCGCCCTGGCTAAGACTGACTAATTCACAACAAAAAAATGAAATCTAGCTTGGCCTGAATGGCTTTGTTGTTAGAACATGAAGGAAGTAGGTTTCCTCTTCATCAGATTTGTCCATTTCTAGTATTTCCTCAAGCTCCTGTGTTCATCTGTTAGAACCGATACCATTGAAAGAAGAAGCTTCAATCATTGCATTTATTTGCAGACCCTGCATCCAAAGCATCCTAAAATATTTCAGAGGCACACTGCATTAAAGACTTAACAAGTAAATGAAGTACAGTATAATTTTAACTTAAACATGACATACTAGATGAACGTTTCTCTTTCAAAGCACACTTTATCAAACAAAACTGTCCCCAAATAGTCACAAGATACAACAGAAGAGTGCTCACAAAATTTAAATCTTGCTTGAAATGTTTAATGCTTATATTGAACTTTATGCATTTTTTTAAAAACATAAAAAAGTTGCCTCAGTTGAAAATTTGAAATAAACAACTTATTTCAACATTTAATACTGGCAATACTTGTAATGTTATTTACCTCTTTCTAGTAGCTCAACAGCACAGGTATTTGAAGCTAATATGTTAGTTGCCATAAACCTTAAATAAATTATGGAATTATAATAACTACTGTATTTTCTCATTTAAAAATTTTTCAATTTAATTCCTAACTCCTGGTCCAGATAAAGCATAAAAAATGATCACATCTCTCAGTTAGTAAATGTAGCAATGGCATATTGAGCACAAAATTCCAAAGGTATTTCAGTTTATAATAAACTTGGTGATCGTCTATTATTGGTTGTTGTGTCTTTAGTGGACCAGATTGGATATATCAGAATTAGCACCCTAAATCCTTTGCCTTTGCATCCATTTCTTCTCTTTTAAGATCCTCCTTAAAACATAACTCTTTTGGTCACCACCACCTTAGTTTTGGATTGACATCTACTTACCTTCTGATTATTGACTTATGAAGTGCCTTAGATTGTTCTTCCATATTAAAGATGCTGAATAAACGTAAATTGCTATTGTTATCTCATAAAGGCCAATGGAAATTTGTGTCAATTTACTGCCATCCTGACACTATCCACACCTTCATGAAAAATAGCCTGGTCGAAAGCATGTCACTGTAGCAAACACATTCGTAATTCCTCAAATAGGACACTAATTAACAATCCAGTCTCTTGCTTTGCTTTCACATCCGTTGTAGGTTCTTATTTTTTTAAAACAGATTTTTATCCCATCTATTGTGCTATGCTGATTCCCATCACATACATCAAGGCTTGTGTTGCTCCTCACAACCCATCTAATATTGCTGTTTCACCAACTTGCTCTCTTAGAAGAAATTTTATGGGGGAATTGACACAAAATTGTAAGAATTTTAGTCCTACTGTTAATACACTTGATTATTTTCTTAATCAATGTTCCCAAATCAACTTTGATAAAATATAATACATATAAACAATGAAAGTGTGCTAAAAACACAGTTAGTCAGATTCGTACTAGTTGTGCAAGAGAAGAGAAAGCTTATCATTCAAGAACATGGTAGTGCAATAAAGCAGCACCTAGCATGCCACAGGACATGGTGACTTTGTTCACAATTTCCTCACATAATAAACTATTGGCCTCAACAATGACATATTACTTTCCAGTAAGAGGAGAATAACAGGTTGGCTTCTCATGGGTGAATTCCACTCAGTAGAGAGAGCAATAGAAAGAGAAGTAGGACCATAGGAGTTAGCTCGTTCAGCCCTCGAGCCTGCTCCACTATTTAATAAGATCAAATAAAATCAAATGTTTCTCCATCGGGATGGCAATAAGAAGCAGCACTACAGAAATGTAGAAGAGGTGCACCAATTCAAAGTCAATTACTTCTCATGTATACTTATCACAACATTATTCCTACGGACATAATGTCATTTTATTTTGCTCTCATACAAGTTCTAAGTTTCAAACATTTGTCATAAAAAAATCAACAATGCTGACAATCATGAAGACTTCCAAAACAGCACACTCTGTGGATTAAGTCTGCAGTCCTTGACTGTTGAGAGCATCGTTTGCTTATTCAAGTGGCAAAATGTTCACTTGTTGCATTTTCTAATTTAGGGAAATTGCAAGAGTTCTTGTACTTGCAAACTGAGAATCATTTTGTGAGTCAAATGCTTTAAAATAAAATAACAGAAACAGGGATAGAAAACATTCCATGGTACTTTTTTGAAGAACATCATGGGAAATATTGTTCAAGCAACATTAGCAACCAATTCTTTATTGCTTATGATTCTGACCTATTGCCTATGCTGATGCCCTCCTCACATCAAGGTTAAATTTGCTCATTACAACTGATCCAATACTGAAGTTCAACAACTTGCTCTCCTGACTAGATCATTACCTTTGCTTGACTTATATGACAGTCTCATTGCTCATCTTGGGAGCTTGCTGTGCACAACTTGGATACCTCACTTCTTACACTGTGTCAGTGGTGTCACTTCAAAAGGACTTTTACAAATTATAAAACAGACATACATAACATGAAACTGTGGAATATGTCTTTCTTAACGCTTCGTGCATAATTTCTTATATTTGAATTTTATTGTCTTATCTTCTTTGATGCTTTTGCATTGAGCAAACAAGGCAGCCTGCATTTCTCTCGATGGACAAAGAATACTATTTTACAAGATGGTTTCACTCCCAACCTCTGAAGCCAAAATTCCTTTGACAGTTAAATGGCATTAAATTGCCCCTCTGAGGGCATAACTGTCACTGGCCTCAGTCCAACCATTCAGGCCAGGAGTGTGGTCTTCACACATTACTGATCGCTGTGAGCCTACAACGAACATTAGCAAAGATTTACAACCACAAACCTAAAGCTGCAGCTTAACTTGCATATGCTGCAATTGCATATGCACCATTGTTTTTAAATTGCAATTGCAATTTTAAACAATCGTGAATGCACAATCATGACTTATAAATAGAGTAATTTCAGAGTGCTGAGTGACAACCTATATTGGAGACCACTTCAAAGCTAGCTCACTACATAAATTGTGTATTATGAATCGGACAGCCTAAAGCAATGTTCATTATAGTTAATACTCATGGCTTCAGCAATGAATTACTATCTATGCAATAACAGTTACTGTACTGGAATTACAATCTGATTTCAGTAAAGCATTTCTCATTTATACATTGAAAGAACAATCCCAATTCTTATTTTCTTCACTACCAATAACTCTAACCACATATATCAGAAGTACTTCAACAAAATAGGTATTTGTACATTTCAAACCAGTTGTGAAAAGTTACAAAGGCACTTTATCAAACAACACGGCATAATTGCTTCCTTTAGATGACAGTGTTTTACCAAAAGGACAAAGATGAGCTTTTCAGCAGCTTCAAGTCTTTTCTAAATGACCAGCTTGGAGCACTGAGGAGAAAAATGTCAATGTCTGCAGCCTCTGACCAAGGCTGTGTAAATCTTCCACACCGCATTGACCAGACAATGGAAGCAGCACTGATTAATGGGCCATTATTCTTAATTTAAAAGCTGGGAATGAGATCTACCTATACAGTTACTGATAGGTCTCATAAAAAGGGGACCGTCAGATCCCGATCTCTGGCAATGCCTAACTAAAGATAACAGGACAAAACAAAAATACTGCGCCCTATAACCAGTCCATCCCAGCAACCTGTTCCGCTAATTTTGAAACAACATTCTCCCCGCCAAAAAAAAGCCATATATCAACTGGCCTTCTTGGACAATGTAAGCTGCAAGGCAAAGAGATGGCTTGAGAGCACAGATAATAGGATCAAACGAAGCACAGTTTACAGCCAGCATCAAATAAATCACTGCTGACAGGCTTTCTCATTAACAGAATTAAGAAAAACAGTAATTTCACTGGACTTCATCCATCATCACGCTGTAATTCCAACTGAAAGATAAGGTGCACACTTTTAGCTAAACTTCTCTCAGGGCATTTTCATTAGGAACTGTGAACGATTCAGTCAAACAGCATACTTACATGGAAGAGGAGATGGAAATAAGTGTGGGGGTTGGTAGGAAGGGATGATGATAACTTACTTAGAGCACAGCAGCTTGGAGCAGTTTGAATTAACAGATTGTGTCCCATATTTGAGCCCAACCTGTTACCGGAAAAGAGATATATTAGATAATTGAGGGGACACTATTAATAAATCCAGAATATTACTTCAAGTTAAATTATGAGTGTTGTACACAGGTTTGTGTCAGGAAATTCTGTACATAAAAGTGTGGAATTGACTTCTGGACAAAACAGCAATAGTTCAAACATTGGAATTATTTTAAAAAATCTGATGCAATGTTTATGAGGATTTTAGGATCTTTTTGGATGATGAACTAAGATTGTCTAAAAGCTTTCCTCATCAATGATTACCTTATGATATGGGAGCTGACAGCAAATTAAGACTGGTCTTATGGCCTGGAAAGAGTATTCTCCACCACAAAAGAAATCTGCACTGTGTTTACAGCTAATTATTAAGTTGGACTATCATGAAGTTACTTTAAAAATAATATATCTGCTTGCATACACATAGGAAATAGATCGTTATGGAGGATAAACTCTGGTTGAGATGAAAGAACATTTTACTTTGCGAAACATGTAATGAAAAGCAAAACTGACAAATGCTGAAGAAAGATATTTTGCTCAGTCAGAGGGGAATTTTCTCCGAATATGTTGAGAGCATATCTATAAAAGATTGTTTTATTCAGTTGTTGGACTGAACGCAATTTACCCAATTGGAATTTCTATCAGTCAGCAACCTAACTAAGTGTGCATTGGTTACAGTAGCATGGAGGCCAGAAGACCTTGTGGCCTGAGAAGGAAGGGAGGAAAATGGATACGAAAATTAGACTGATCAAAAGGAAGAAAAATGGGGTAAACAGCTCTCATTCATTCAATTATAATTAGGATTAAATTCCCTTTGAATTTTCACTGCGTTAATTGTACAGTATTTAGTTTCACAGTGGTGTGATAACTTAGCACTTAACAGGCTGACATTACAGCACAACAATCAAAGTTTTCAGTTCCTGTGTTGCAAGATTTTTAAGTCACTTTTATATTAACTGGAAAATCCCCCCCCCCATGGGATTTCTCATAATATCATGGGGTGGAGTTATTTCATAACTGCAGGAACATTACACTACGTAAGAACATTATTCTGCTGCTGAGGTGAAGTGATATTCATACAGTTAGTCTCTTTAAGACATTATAATCTCAGTTATGAAAAAGATACATACTCATCAATTGTGATTGTTACTCTCAGAATGTGTTGATGCACTACATAAGAGAAAGGATTTTCTTTTTAGGCCCAATTTCACTTTGCTCCATTGACCCTACTTGTGAAATTCCCATGCAGATGTCACATGATCAGGATGTATTCTTCGCCTGTACCTGTGTTTTTTGTTTTTGCTGCTGTTTTCTTATCAATGCTACTAACTCTGTGATCTGTCTGCATTGCTCGCAAGACAAAGCTTTTCACTGTGCCTTGGTACACGTGACAATAAATTCAATTCAATATTCTACAGTACTGTCTCTGACCACAGCTGGCAATACCCTAGCCCAGGGAGACAGAAGTTAATTCTCTCCCAGGGATAGGAGGTTTTCAGAGATGCAAATATCCTCTACAAACAAAACACTGTCTCAATTAAAGGGGCAATTTAATTGACCAGGAATCCAAATACCAGCACGAACTCACAAGGAAATCACAGCTTAATATTTGAATACACTAGAGTGCAGAAATGATTCAAAGTAAGAAACTGTTCCAGTACTTAGGAAATAATTCTGAAATTCATTGAGGCGTCAGCATGAGAAACATGTTCTCAAAGGGAGAAAAAGAAGTCAAAAAATGATAAGAGAAGAGGGATTCCTTTATTAGTTCGCCAGAGAGATCAAGGGGGAATTCAGGAGAAACTTCTTTTCCCCAGAAAGTGCTTAGAAAGGGGGTTGGATACACTTAAGGGGAAGCTAGACAAGGCATGACTGAGAAAAGACAAAAAGGTTCTATTTTTATGGTTAATTGAGGAGAGGATATGAAGAAGCTCATGCAGAACTTCAACAACAACATCACCAATTGGGTCAAATGACTTAATACTGTCTTGCACATAGAGTGTAATTGCTACTGCTGAGGGAAGTGTATAGCTTAGCAGCTGCTTTCAAATCTCACACACCAGGTTGGGGAAAACTGCAAAACAGGTTGAGGTTCTTGCTACACCAAAAAGAACACTTGTAAGATGTTAATTGTGCACTTGTTGTACACAAGTACCAAATTAGTTATGAAGACTTAATATTTACCGATACCATGGATGTTCATCAATCTGGTGTTCTCAGTGGGTAGTCCAAAAGGTACACAGATCTGAAACAGCATGACACTTATGTATATGTGAGACAGCTTTAAACATGGTACACGTGCAACAAAACTGTCATGTTTTTCCTGGAAGATCTTTCTTGGCAATACTCGGGGTGAGTCAGCCACGAGTATTGCTTCTTGAGTATTGCTTCATTGTAATAAAGTCGTGAAACTAAGAAACACAAATCCAGTGATATAAATACACAAACATAATTCCAAAAAAGAGAAAATAATTTGTGCTGTCTTCACTTACATTGGCTACATCTGTAAGTAACAACGGTTTTCAAAATTTTAATTCAAATGAAAATTGTGGTTTTCATTTGTATGCACCAGCTACACTCCCTGAAATGAAAAGGTAAGCAATTAAGAAAGTTCACACTAGTTTGGTTTTGAAATTATTTAAGAAAGTGAATTCAATTGCAGTTATAGCTTCAGGAGGTACAAACTAAATTAAGGCGAATGAACTAATTGTTAGGTAATAATGTTTTTGACCTTACAGTAAGAAAAAAGGGTAGATGTAGTCTTTATCGTTCTCATTACATTTTCTCAGCCAGTTCTTCTCTCAAAGTCATTTGAAAACAATTTTGACAAAAATATTTCTGAAGATTAGGTTACACAACCTGTTCCGGAGTCATTTTTTATTGGAGGTTTGGATTAGTTGTATTATATAGTCTGAAGAAAAGCAGCAATGAGACAATCCTACTCATGTACAAAGGTAAATCCCACTGTACATATGCAATCTGCATTCATCAAAGAATTATAGGGACAGGTAAACTTCTTGTCTATTTTCAGATAGCAGAGCAATAGTTTTGTGAACATGGTCAACTCCAAAGTTAAGCTTTTCAAAGGGATTAGTAGATTAACAAAAGCAGTCAGAGATATGAAAGATAACCATATAGTTCAGTTTAATGATACTATTGTGAAATATGTAACTTATGACTTCAATAACATGCTATTAATCCCGTTCTCATCATTCAAGATTTCAGAAATAAAAATGCTGTTAAAAAGTGAATGTTGATTTCCTTCATTATTCCTGCTGCTTTACTCAATTACAAAATCTTAACCTATTGCACATTTAAGCTTATTCATTGGAGATGAACCATCAAGAAGTGATGCAAATATTGAAAGGTTCCCCAGTGTGACAAAACAGAGGATGCTCAGGGAGACGTACCAACCCATTAAGTCTATGCCAGCTCTTTGAAATCTTTAAATACTATATTACGGGTGCAAAAGTGACTCAGTGGTTAGCACGGCTGCCTCACAGCGCCATGGATCTGGGTTTAATTCCACCCTCACACAACTGTCTGTGTGGAGTTTGCACATTCTCGCCATATCAGCCTGGGTTTCCTCCAGGTGCCCCGGTTTCCTTCAACAGTTCAAGATGTGCAGGTTAGGTGGATTGACCATGCTAAATTGCCCGTGGTGTCCATCTGTGTGAAGGTTGGGTGGATTAACCATGGGAAATGCCGGGTTACAGGGATAGAATGGGGGAGAGGGGGGGTTGGATCTGAGTGGGATGCTCTTCAGATGATCAGTGTGGACTGAATAGGCTGAATGGCCTGCCTCCCCACTATAGGGATTCTCTAATTCTATGTTCAAAATCAGTTTTGTTTCTTCACAGAAATTAACAAACTAAGACAGTCTTCTTAACTAAAGCAACAAGGCTAAAGTTGTCAAAGTGATCAAATTATTCCCATGGGAAAGGAATTCTACACATCGTTATATACTGTTTGATTCTTACAAGAGAGTTCACTGTGGTCTAATCTATCAAAATAGAAACATCCTAGGTGACTATTGAGTTAAAACAATATCTATTTAGATATGAAAGTCACCACTTGCTCATCATGTCCAAATTCTTGAAATCTGTGTTTAACAATTGACTGTTAGCGGATATTCAGCAACACAGAACAGGTACTCAATAAGCAAGAGCATCATAGCTGAATCCAATTCAATCATATTCAAACTCAATGTCCAGAAGTGCACAATTTACAGCTGGCTAACCTTTTGCCTCCTGATCTGGAGATCTTAAATCCAATTTTGATGTAGATATTTCTAATCAATTAATCTGTTCAGATGCTATGATACACATCTGGAGCAGGTGGGACTTGAATCCAGGCGTCCTGATTTATGCTTAGATTAGTTGACCTGGAACACGGACAGTAAAAGCTCAGATTTTCTGATCTGCATGCTAGTTGTATTAGCACGCCATTTGATACCCATGACTGAGGTTCTCTTGAACATCAGTATTTCTGCAGGCCCTAAATGGTTCCTTAATTCTGTTACAAATGGACCAATGCCCTATGACCAGTTTAATTGTTCAAAAGAAATGAGATTATATTTCCAACAAGTGATTAATTACTACAGGTAATACAGTAATGTATCATTGGAAACTGAACAACAAAATCCCCTAGGAGACGGATTACAAAGATAATTGCACATTTTTCAACAGCAATATTAGTGTCTACATTAAGCAAAGACAAGCTCGACATCAGATCCAGCTACATTACTCCATCTGTCCATGTAAATGCTCCTAAACTTTCTCTCTGGATGACCGACTCTGAAGACAATGGGAAATGCTGTCACTGACATGGCATGCTTAATGAAATGTGTTTATTATAACAGTGCTTACTTAATGAAGTTATGTTTAGAATTGTTTTTCTTTCCAAAATCAGCCAAATAATTTTGGAAAATATTTAACAAGCTGTGTTTTTTTAAATATATAAACATCCTCCCTGTACGCACAAAGTTATCCTGAGTTAACACAAGCAGGGCTGAGAATTTAATACTTTAACAGAAGGTAGTTGCTCCCTATCCACAGACAGCACTGGTAACATCAGGCAAGAGGGAAAAGAACTTTCTGCTTGAGAAAATTTCCTGTTGAGATTCAGCACTTTCTGACTCAACAACTAAAATAAATAACTGAAGGGTGCCTTCAATATCAAATGCAGAATCTATAGTTCCTGTACTTTGTATTAACAATCGTTGTTAGACAAAGTTCTGGCATACTGCATGCTCATTATATAGGTTTTGGTCCAATGCATATCATCATCTCTTCAAACCAGTCCATCACTGATTTTCCCTGAAATATATACATCAGTTCCTGTTCCACTGGCTGTCCTGGTCTGCCACCATTTACATGATACTTCGCCAAGAGTGGCAAGCTGCAGAAAACTAACTGAATGGAGTTACTGTACGAAGCAGTGAACAAAGGTACCCAGATAGTGGAATCCCTTCACTATGGGTGCTGAAAGGGTAAATTGGGAATCTGATGCAAGCGATTATGCAATGATATCCCAGCAACGTTCAGCATCTGCAGGAAAAAGGATGGCAACAAAAAGAAAATAAACTTATAGAATGAACTAAAAGAATGATCAAGCAACAAATTATTGAGTGCAGCCTAAGTTCAAATCACTGTCATAATAAGAGTATTGCTTAGTATGTGTACAGCATTATCAGTGAACATTCTCTTCATGTTTGAAATCATTACACTGAATAAGCTTTTTTAATACGCAAGAAAGAAATTCAAGTTGACAAATGTCAAGGGCGCACACTGTTGTCTGTTAAGCATTACCAGTGATGCAGAAGTAGAGTTTGACACTTTACAAAGAAAGGAAATATATGTTGAAGAGTAGACCATGGGAAACACCTGAGGTCAGAAGGACCTTGGTGTGCATGTCCACTGGTACCTTAAAAGTAGCTGGACAAGCAGATAAAACGGTTAACAAGACAAATGGGATTTGTGCCTTTATTAGCTGAGGCATAGTGTTTAAGGGCAGGGAGGTTGTGCTGAAACTGTATAAAAGTTGATTAGGCCACAGCTAGACGAGAGAAAAAAAGGTTTTCATGCAGAGGGCGATGACAATCTGGAACTCTCTGCCTGTAAGGGTGGCAGAGACAGAAGCATTCAAAACACTTAAGAAATATTTAGATATAAACTTGTGATGATGCCAAGGCATTCAAGGCTTTGGGTAAAGTGTTGAAAATTAGTTTTAGAATAATTAGGTGGTTGTTTTGACCAGTACTGATTCAATGGACTGAAGGGCCTTTTTCTATGACTCTACACCTACAAAAGTCCTGATGACGGGCATTTGCCCGAAACGTTGATTTTTCCTGCTCCTCGGATGCTGCCTGACCTGCTGTGCTTTTCCAGCACCAGTCTAATCTTGACTCTAATCTCCAGCATCTGCAGTACCCACGTCTGCCTACAAACAACACATTGGTTTCAGTCATGGGAATTTATTTTGAGCATTTATTTTGAGACGATTTATCTATCTAACATTTCATTATAACTTAGCAATGCTGGATGCTTTAAACACCAAACAAAAATATTACACAGTAACAATTATATATTATTTCAGGTTCCATAAACTATTTATCTATTTTGCTTTTATATTTTGCTGTTGTAGTCATGAAAGGTTAAGTAGCTATACGGTGCTTTGTTTATTTGTGAAGAGAAACTTCAAGTTTCGTTAGCATCAACAGACTAATCATTGTTTTTTTACAACTAGCGGTTAACAGAAATATGTAGGTTCAGTTAACAACTCCATATTTAGAAATGCAAGATGCTTCATTTTATACTCCTGTGGTTAAAGGTGTTGGTTCACGGTACACATACCACATATTGAAAGTTTGTTGTTTCACACCTAGACAGGGTAGGGTATCTGAGCACCTACTCATATGACAGCTTGAAGAGAACAAGTTAAAAGGCATATCAACTCACCGATGTCCTATTTCAGTTTTATGTTCATTAATGATAATTAAAGAATGACATGGAAACAAAAGGTGAATTTTTTTCCAATTATGCTATTAGTAAGTAGAGGAAAACGTATTTCCAAAAGGGTAATTTGTATCTAAGCTGTTTATTTGCCAATGATTAAAGCAGCTGCAGAATAACAGACCAATATATTGATCCAAAATATGTTGGTATCACAAACATTAGGCATCTAAGTTCCATTGAAAAGTAAACAAGTGAGTTAATGTCCACTGTTAAACTTAGTTACTTACAACTAATTACTAATACAAATCTTTAAAACATGCACTTAGGTTCAAAGCAAATTCTTCACATAAACAGCATGGCTTGCTTTCATGTGTTTTTACTGTAGGTACAATGTCTCAAACACACAAACATGGCACTGAGTTTGTGCCAGACTTTGAATCGTGTTGGTTTCCAAGTTGAACGGATCTTGCCAATCTAGTTCAGGTGAGGTCGAAAGTTGCTTGGATCTTGGAAGAAGACAAGTTCGCAAAGTCTATTCACTGTGTCAATGCAGCACTTAACCAAACATGTTGCTTTGTAATACTACTCACTTAATAATAATTAAAATTCAAAACTAGCTGAAGAAAATGTTAGGTTTTCCAAAACTACGAGATTTCAGATAGCAGGATTTGAGACACTGCGTGTATCGCTTTAGAACAAAGCCTCTAGTTGATGTATCCTATTTTCTTACATAACAAGCAGGATTTGATCTGAGTGCCTGAGATGAAATTATACATGAAAATCCCACCATCTCAAGCAAAACAACTCATGTGATCGATATTGCTTGACAAATGCATAGTGTGCTGTGACAAGCTCATAAAACATGTCACTCAACAAAGACTTTAGAAAGAAAATTTCAGTGGAAACAATTAAATAAATGTAACTATTGGTGAATAACAAAGTTCCATTGCTCTTTGGTTTTAACTGTGGGGCCTACTTGGGTAACTGTTCAAAACAAATTCTGATTTACTCCAGTGTGTCTTGATGAAGGTCACGATCTCTGTTCTGTGCATTCTGAAAGCTCCATTTCAATCGCAGATGTTTTGTTTCACAGATATTGCAAAGAACTAAAAAAAACTCGCCAATCTCTGGTTTTCATTCCTCCAGGGTTATGATACCATTGCTGTTTAAAGTAACTTTAAGTTGAATTATTGTTCCTGCTTTCACGGTCATCAGACCAAATACTTTCCCTACACTCTTCAGAATTCTGCTTCACTATCATGTGAATTTTATTGCCAAATCCTACATGCACAATAAGTTATTCACTCCTCTGAAAGCTTCAAGAACATGGACTTGTTGGGCTAATGATCTATTTCCACACTGTAAGGTTTTTATGATTCTATGATTTTTTTGGAATAGCTTGAAAACCACTGATTTAAAATGAGATGGCTCCAGCAAGCTATTCCTGACAATCTTGAGCTTTAAAAACAGAAATTGCTGGAAAAACTCAGCAGGTTTGGCAGCACCTGGGGAGAGAAATCAGAGTTACCATATCGGAGCCAGTGACCCTTCCACGGAACAGGATCCACAGTTCTCTTGATTTTAATCTTGAGCTTTCATTAATTGGGACAATTAAGAGTATATTTTCAACAGTTACTGAAAGCTAGTGCGAAAGTAGACAAGGGCAAGAAGAAGAACATTACTTCGCACCTCACAACTTTTTTGTAGGATTCGCACGGAGTAAAACATATCACCACATGATTCTGAATTCCTACCTGACAATCAGATAAGTTTCTATATGACTTATTAATTTAATTTTTACTAGTTCACTCCCCATATTCTCATAAAGAGATTGATAAGCATTCAGAAGGCCATAGAAGAAGATTCCACAGAAAATTTCCTTAGAATTATATCCATCCATGATGGCTGATCCACATTTAGCAAATGCTAAAAAAAAAGTGAACAGTATAAAGAACACGCCCATAAAAATGCCCATGTCCTCATGGGATTGGAGATATTATAAATCAGCATGGATTGAGGACTAGTTAATTAACAGAAAATAGAAAGCAGGAATAAACTGATCATTTTGGGTTTGCGAGCTGTAATTTGATTTTACTTGAAGGATCAGCTGTTTGCAGCATCTATCAATGACTTAGATGATTGGCCAAAAGTCACATGAGCAAGTTGGCTGACGAAACACACCTCGGTGAGAAAGATAAGTTGAGAGTGGGACACAAAAAGATGCAACGAGTAGACTAAAACATCACAGGTGGAATGTAATGTGATGAAATGGGTGCTATTCACTTTGGTAAGAAAAATATGAAAGCAGAATTTTTTTTTCATGGTGAGATACTGGAAAAATCTTGGTAGCCGAGTACCTTTGTATATGAAATGCAGAAAACAAACATGCAAGTACAACAAGCTATTAGAAATACTCACGCAAGATGTGGATGCACTGGCTGGGCCAGCATTCTTGTTCATCCCTAGTTGCCCTTGAGAAGATTGTGGTGAACTGCTTTACTGCTTTCTTGAACAACGCAACCAACTTGTTATAGGGACATCCACAACGGAATGTTCATGTTTGTTACAAAACTATTGAAGCCTCACTGTAATTGAATAGGGTTTTGCTGAGAGCAGACCTGGAGCACAGTATACAACTTTGATCTCCTTACTAAAGCAAGGATAAAATACAATGCAAGGAGTGAAATAAAGATTTACTCAACTGATTAGGGATTGTTCAATGAGGAGAGAGAGAGATTTAATAGATTCTTTGTCATGGGTTTAGAACAACTAACTTAATCAAAATAGAAAAAAAACAAGAGAATTGACAGACCTGATAGTTGAGGTTCTGAATAAGGTGTGCATAGTCAAAATGAAATGTCATGAATATTTGGAATTCTCTACCCCAGAGAGCTGTGGAAGTATTTTTAAGTTAAGGATTGACAGAGTTCTTGATGCTAAAGGAATCAGGGATATGAAGATACTGTAGGACAGTGGAGGTAATGTAGGTAAGTGATGATCCTATTGAATGGCTGAGCAAGTTCAAAGGATGAATAACCTACTCCTGCTCCTATTTGTGACGTTTTTACAAAAATCTTGCAGGATTAGATTGGCTCCTATCACACTGTGTAACGTCCAATATATCTGAGTTCCAAATTTCTTTCAATACCTTATCAAAATGGTGATTCTTCATCCAAGCCTATTCAATGAAAGTTTGAAGTATAATTACTCTAAAGGTATTACAACTGCACCCAATTTTCTGCTCAGTCAATTTTCTTTTTACCAACAAGTAACACTGAGGTGTTTTTGGGAATGGGGAAAATGTCGTCATTCCCACTTAAGCTATATGTAACCGATTCGTGACCACACTAGAGACAAAGATCAAATCCAGAACCTTCCTAGTTTCAATTACTCAGTTCGACAATGGGTAATGCACTTATACTTACAACTCAGACATTGGCATATTCAAGTGTTTCAGAGTGAAGAGCAACTTTGCCACACAGAAGTGCTGTGGGATTCAATTTCTGACAGATTTGTTTCCCGGCAGTATCGAATTGTCAAGGCAGGAATCTCAAGCCTTACTTTAAAAAATTACATTTGATCACCTTTGTCTGATGTAAAAGGAGTACTTTGCAGGAGAATTGTACAACAAGAAAGATCAAAGTGCAGGGTGTAACCAGTGCCTCAGGAACCAAACCAACTAAAATGGGCCTGCTAAAGGGGCTCTATTTGGCTGCAACATTCAGTCTACAGAGATCATGATCACATCCAAAAATAACAACGCTTTATAACTGGTAAAATAACTAGAAATATTAACACTTTCAGGACCGATGTGGCGGAAAATTTCTCACCGAAAATTAAAGTTACTGTAATTAACACATGTTAATGGCCTCGTGGTATTATTGCTAGACTATTAATCCAGAAACTCAGCGAATATTCTGGGAACCCAGGTTCAAATCCCGTCAGGGCAGATGGTGCACACACAAAAAAAAATCTGGAATTAAGAATTTACTGGTGATCATGAAACTATTGTCGATTGTCAGAAAAACCCATCTGGTTCACGAATGTCCTTCAGGGAAGGAAACCTGCTCTGGCCTACATGTGACTCCAGGTCCACAGCAATGTGGTTAACTCTCAACTGCTCTCTTAAAATATCCATCAAGCCATTCAGTTGTACCAATCTCTACAAAGTCTCAAAAAAAATCAACCACCTGGCATCAACTTCGTCACTGGAAAAGAAAACAGCCCTGTCAACCCCTTTCTAACATCTGGGGGCCAGTGCCAAAATTGGGACAGCTGTCTCACAGACTCAACAAGCAACAGCTTGACATAGTCATACTCACAGAACCATACCTTAGAGACAATGTTGCAGATGCCATCACCATCTCTAGACGTGTCCTGTCCCACCAGCAGGTCAGGCCCAGCAGAAGTGGCAGCACAGTGGTATACAGTCAGGAAGGAATTGTCCTGGGAATCCTCAACATTGAATTCAGACATCATGAAGTCTCATGGCTTCAGGTTAAACATGGGCAAGGAAACCTCCTGCTAGTTACCATGTTCCATCCTCCCACGGTTGATGAATCAGTATTCTTTCATGTAGAACAACACTTGGAGGAAGCACAGAGGATGGCAAGGGCCCAAAATGTATTCTGGGTGGTGGAATGTCTCAGCAGCAGTACTCTTGATTGAGATGGTTAGGTCCTAAAGGACATAGTTGTTAGACTGTGTCTGCAGCAAGTGGTGAGGGAATCAACAAGAGACAAAAACATACCGAACCTCATCCTTATCAATCTGCTGGCTGCATCTGTCCATGACTGTTTTGATAAGAGTGACGACCGTACAGTCCTTGTGGAGACAAAGTCCCACCTTCACATTGAGAATAACATCAATCATCTTGTGTGACACTATTACTATGCTAAATGGGACAGACTTGAAACAGATCTAGCCAGTCAAGACTGGGAATCCATGAAGCACTGTGGGTTATCAACAGCAGCAGAACTGTTCTCCATCACAATCTGTCACCTCATGGTTTGGCACATCCCCACTCAACCATTACCATCAAGCCAGGGGATAAACCCTGGTTCAATGGAGAGTGCAGGAGGGCATACCAGGAGCAGCACCAGGCACACCTGAAAATGAGGTGTCAACCTGGCAGAGCTACTAAACAGGACTACTTCATACCATAATCAGAAAGTAACAGCTAAATCATCCCACAACCAACGGATCCGAACCAAGTTCTGCGCTCCAGCCACATCCAGTCATGAATGGTGGTGGACAATTAAACAACTCACTGGAGGAGGTGGCTCATCAAATATCCCCATCCTCAATGATGGAAGAGCCCAGCACAACAGTGCAAAAGATAAGGCTGAAGCTTTCACAGCAATCTTCAGACAGAAGTGCTGAGTGGATAATCCATCTTGGCTTCTTCCAGTGGTCCCCAGCATTACAGATACCAGTCTTCAGGCAATTTGATTCACCTGACATCAAGAAATGGTTGAAGACACTGGATATTGCAAAGGCTATGGGCCCTGACAATATTCTGGCAATAGCACTGAAGGCTAATGCCTCAAAATGTGTCACTCCTGTAACCATGCTCTTCCAATAGAGTTACAATTTGGCCTCTACACGACAATGTGGAAAATTGCCCAGGTATGTCATGTATATAAAAAACAACTCCACCTAGCCAATTACTGCCCCATCAGTCTACTCTCGATCATCTGTAAAGTGATGGCAGGTGTCAATAGTGCTATCAAGCAGCACCTGCTCAGCAATAATCTGCTCAGTGACACCCAGTTTGGGTTCAGCTAGGGCCACTCAACTCCTGATCTCTTTACAGCATTGGTTCAAACATGGACAGAAGAGCAGAGTTCCAAAGAGGAGGTGAGAGTGAAAGCCCTTGACATCAAGGCTGCATTTGAGCGAGTGTGGCATCAAGGAGCCCAAGCAAGACTGTAATCAATGGGTATCAGGAGACAAACTCTCCAGTGGTTGGATTCATGCCTGACATACAGAGTCCATGTTCAAATGCAACAAGATATGGATAATATTCAGGCCTGGGCTGACAAGTAACAATTGAGCCACACAGATGTCAGCCAATGATCATCTCCAATAAGAGACAATCCAACCACTGCCCTTTGACATTCAATGGTGTTACCATCACTGAATCTCCAACTATCAACATCCTTGGGATCATCATTGACCTGAAACTCAAATGGACTCACCACATAAACACAGTGGCTACAAGAGCAGGTCAGGGGCTAAGAATATTGCCATAATTAACTCACCCCTTGACTCCTTAAAGCCTGGCCACCAGTTACAAGGCACAAATCAGGAGTGTGATGGATTACTCCCCACTTGCCTGGATGACTGCAGCTCCAAAAACACTCAAGAAACTTGACACTATTCAGGACAAAGCAGCTCGCTTGATCAGGCACCACTTCCACAAGCATCCACTCCTTCCAACGTTAATGCTCAGTAGCAGCAGTGTGTACTATTTAGAAGATGCATAGCAGAAATTCATCAAGGACCCTCAAACAGCACTTTCCAACCCATGACCACTTCCATCCAGAAGGACAAGGGCAGCAGATACAGGTAGTTTTTCTATAAAGCAGTGCTTGTGCTTTTGTGCAATCCCAACATTAGAGAAAAACTTACTTTAGAAACAGCACTTAAAGTGTTGGTGTGTAATCGCATTACGGCCAATACACATTTATAAAAGGTTTTCACTACAGAAATAGTATCCCCAATCCGTCAATTGCGTTACAACAAATTTGTGTTAATGAAATGCGCATTATAGCGGAATGTACATAGGAACACCTCCTCCTTCACGTTCCCCTCCAAGCCACTCACCATCCTGACTTGGAAATATAATAGACAATAGGTGCAGGAGTAGGCCATTCTGCCCCTTGAGCCTGCACTACCATTCAATATGATCATGGCTGATCATCCTTAATTAGTATCCTGTTCCTGCCTTATCTCCATAACCCTTGATTCCACTATCCTTGAGAGCTCTATTCAACTCTTTCTTAAATGAATCCAGAGACTGGGCCTCCACTGCCCTTTGGGGCAGAGCATTCCACACAGCCACCGCTCTCTGTGTGAAGAAGTTTCTCCTCATCTCTGACCTAAATGGTCTACCCCATATTTTTAAGCTGTGTCCTCTGGTTCAGCAATCACCCATCAGCGGAAACATGTTTCCTGCCTCCAGAGTGTCCAATCCTTTAATAATCTTACATGTCTCAATCAGATCCCCTCTCAGTCTTCTAAACTCAAGGGTATACAAGCCCAGTCGCTCCAGTCTTTCAGCGTAAGGTAGTCCCGCCATTCCAGGAATTGACCTCATGAACCTACGCTGCACTCCCTCAATAACCAGAATGTCTTTCCTCAAATTTGGAGACCAGAACTGCACACCAGGTGTGGTCTCACCAGGGCCTTGTACAGCTGCAGAAGAACCTCTTTGCTTCTATACTCAATCCCTCTTGTTATGAAGGCCAGCATGCTATTAGCCTTCTTCACTACCTGCTGTACCTGCATGCTTACCTTCAATGACTGGTGTACAAAAACACTCAGATCTCTTTGTACTGCCCCTTTACCTAAATTGATTCCATTTAGGTAGTAATCTGCCTTCCTGTTCTTGCCACCAAAGTGGATAACCATACATTTATCCACATTAAACTGCATCTGCCATGCATCTGACCACTCACCTAACCTGTCCAGGTCACCCTATAATCTCCTAATATCCTCCTCACATTTCACTGCCAACCAGCTTTGTATCATCAGCAAATTTGCTAATGTTATTACTAATACCATCTTCTATATCATTAACATATATTGTAAAAAGCTGCGGTCCTAGCACTGATCCCGGCGGTACCCCACTGGTCACTGCCTGCCATTCTGAAATGGAGCCATTTATCGCTACTCTGCTTCCTATCAGCCAACCAACTTTCAATCCAAGTTAGTACTTTGCCCCCAATACCATGCACCCTAATTTTGCTCACTAACCTCCTATGTGGGACTTAATCAAAAGCTTTCTGAAAGTCCAGGTACACTACATCTACTGGATCTCCCTCGTCCATCTTCAGAGTTACATCCTCAAAAAATTCCAGAAGATTAGTCAAGCATGATTTCCCCTTCATAAATCCATATACCTGCCATTCTCTCACGATCGCATGGTCAAAATCCCGGAAGTCCCTCCCTAATGGCATTGTGGGTCAACCCACAGCAGGTGGATTGCAATGGCTCAAAGCGGCAGCTCACCAACACCTTCTCAAGGGCAATAAAGGACGAGCAATAAGTGCTGCCCAGCCAGCAACGCCCACATCTTACAAAATGAATTTTTTAAAAAACTGATTGACTGCTGCATTCTCTGCAGGGATTGTTTACAATTGATGTTTCATTTAAAAGTTAAGGTTTGCATTTACATAGCATCTTTCAATGGCCCAGGATGTTCCACTATGCTTGACAACTATAGTAATTTGTAGCACAGTTATTTGTTGGAATATAGAAAACTAGATTCTTTTGAAAAGCAAGAGCTCTGTTAGTGCCCTCAACTCCCTTAAAATTATATTACCAAAAACAGACCATCTGGGCATTTTATCATAGGTTGATGCTGTTAGTTGTTGTTTTTGCTTACATGACTTCTGAAATAAAATCAATGCTACTTATTTGTATAAAGTTCCTTTGGATGTCCTGATGACATGCAAAGGAGTGGACAGCTGTTAGACACTTCAATTTAAACGTTACAAAATATTATATCTGTTAAAAGGTTAAAATCAATGGCAATCCAAATAAATTTCCAATAAATTAACAACAATTGCACTTGAGCTGGAAGGTAAATCAAGAAAATGAAACAACTGGACTGCTTTTAAAGAGTTAAGCAGATGAAACCATCCGTTGACGCCAGAGTTCGTGTGAACCGTGTGAAGCAATTTCCCTCAGTTACTGCAACACAGGAAGAAACAAACATTCCCATCACCAAAGGATTCATTTCTTGCAAACTAGGGAGTTCTTGTACGGGCAATGGCATAAACATAACACACAAATGCTTGGCAGTTACAAGGTCTATAACGGCAACCCACTGACCTCAGGTTGACAGAATCCGCCAAGGATATGGATGATCAGGGCAGTGTTGCACAACAGAAATAATGTGCAATAACCCTCAAGCCAATAATTTTCTTGGTATTTTGAAAACTGTTTACAGTACTGTCAAATTAATTCCAACTTGAATGTTGGAGAACATGCTTACCAAACTGCTAAGTGCGATCTGAAAGACAGCGCGGGGAATGATAAAAAAACAAAAGACTGGGAAGAAAGAAACAGACTGACATTTATAAAGCCCCTTTTACGACAACCAGATATGTCAAAACCCCTTTTACAGATAAGGGAGCACTTTTGAAGTGTAGTCACACATTGTGATGAAGGAAATAAAACTTATTCCAAACCATTTATGGTTTCTTTTGTGGTCTTCTGCACTACATAATACTGTCGAGTACAGTGGAGACATCTGATTTTATTAGAAAAAAATTTCCAGTTTTCATAAAGGTCAAAATGGAAAATTTGTCAATGGCTTTGAAGAGGTTTCAGTCTGTACTTTGTGATTAAATAACAATAGTCTGTCCTAATTGTTTGGGGTGCAAACTCTTCTGGTTTCTAAGTCTAACAAAATTGTCAATGCATTTATAAAGAACATGTTTACATAGCACACAGAGCAAATCTTCTCCCACCCCAAGTCACTCACTAAAGACAGTTATTCACTCCCAAACAATTAGTAAGCAAGTGAAAAATATATGTTTTCACAGCTGTTATCTCAATTTAGCAAACACAAAAAGAATCATTCAGAATTTTGGCATTTGCTAAGTGG
Organism: Hemiscyllium ocellatum; assembly: GCF_020745735.1. Taxonomy (NCBI): domain Eukaryota; kingdom Metazoa; phylum Chordata; class Chondrichthyes; order Orectolobiformes; family Hemiscylliidae; genus Hemiscyllium; species Hemiscyllium ocellatum. Next base: position 39,775,770 of record NC_083432.1, on the reverse strand, counting down.
GAATTTCAGAACTGTCAACACTGAAAAACATGATCCATTTAAACTTTGTTTCATTTTTAACTTTCTCAATTGACCAGAATTGACATACTACAATACATTCTTACTGGTGTTAGCAGTTCTCTCATATATTATCCGGTAGATATACTTCACATTCAACCCGAATCAGTCTAAGGCTCAACTGGATATTCATTCATAGGGTCTTCACAGTTCACTCCAAATCAGCCCAGTAAGAAATGTAGACACCAAATCTTACAAAGCAATAGTGTGGCCACTGGCACAATATTCAACTACTCATAACTGCATAAACCAGTGTTGCCAATTTTTATTTACAAACAACAGTAGCTCTTCTGTATCACTTTGATGGGAAATGGCAGGATACTTTTGCATGCTGGGCTCTCTAAACATCTATATTTCAACGTTAATCCCTGTGATTCCATTCCTCGGATATCCTCCACCTGACAATGGATTCATAAACACTGCATCCATCTTCAACTCTTATCGCCTGCTGCATCTCTGCTGTTCACTGACTAGATCTTCATCAACCATCATGGGTGACTTTCCTCACCAGTGCTAGTTGCTTCACCCTCATTAGCTATCTCAATAGAACAACAAATTATTGCCAAAAAGGTGGATTTGACAATGAAGGAAAGAGTGAACTCCTCATGTACAGTTAATACACTGCATTCAATTGACTATAAGAACAATTCTTTGTGAATGAGGTGGAACACTTTAGTGAATGACCTCACCAGTTAATTCTGTGATGTGCAGTAACTAGGCATCAGTCAGAACTAAGAACATACAAACTTGTCATTCGCTACAACCTAATAGGGAGGTTTTCATTCCAAAGCTGTGTATTGTATAAAAGCTCAAACAAGTCTGAATAAGCCTGAGAGTACTGGCTAAACATCCAACAGTGCCACATTACTCACCTCTTAATGGGATACAATCCCCACATAATATGCACCAACTATAATACATAACAGTTGGGAGTTGGGGCCAAAGTTCCACATGCTCCAGACCTTGTTCTCTATCTGCATATGCACAGAGTATCGGATCATCCAAGGTAACAGCCAGAAAATTCCATTATTAATTTTCACTGATCTGAGTCATGGAGATATACAGCACGGAAACAGGCTCTTCAGTCCAACTCATCCATGCTGACCAGATATCCTAACCTAATCTAATCCCATTTGCCAGGACTTGGCAAGTTTCCCTCTGAATTCTTCCTATTCATATATCCATCCAGATGCCTTTTAAATGCTGTAATTATACCAACCCCAACCACTTCCTCTGGCAGCTCATTCCATACATGCACACCTTTCGCGTGAAAACGTTGTCCCTTAGGTCCCTTTTATATCTTTCCCCTCTCACCCTAAACCTATGCCTTCTAGTTTTGGACTTCCCCAAACCAGGGAAAAGACTTTGTCTATTTATCTTTGACAAATAAGATAAATTTATTTTCTTATATGCCCCACATAATTTTATAAACCTCTATAAGGTCACCCCTCAGCCTCGGATGTTCCAGGGAAAACAGCCCCAGTCAATTCAGCCTCTCCCTATAGCTCCTGATTAGGAGATGCCGGTGTTGGACTGGGGTATACAAAGTTAAAAATTACACAACACCAAGTTATAGTCCAACTTGTTTAATTGGCAGCACACTAGCTTTCGGAGCGCCGCTCCTTCATCAGGTGGTTGTGGAAAACACAATTGTGAGGCACAGAATTTATAGCAGAAGTTTACCAGTGATGTAACTGAAATTATATATTGAAAAATACCTTGATTGTCTGTTGAGTCTTTCATCTGTTCAAATACCATAATAGTTTCATTTCTTTCATGTGTAAATCACAAAACCTTTTTTTAAAGAAGTTGAATTCTCAGGTTAACTGTAACAATTGGTATTAGCTAGACAATATATTGAAGGAGTTAGCCCCCTTTGTTCTCTGTCTGTGCCATGATGTTTAGATTGATTCTAATCTAAAAAGTGAGGTAACAGAGTTTTACATGAATTCATGCAGTTTTGAGCAAAGTACAATATAACTCTCCTCCAACCCTGGCAACATCCTCGTAAACCTTTTTCTGAACCCTTTCAAGTTTCACAACCTCCTTCCAATAGGAAGGAGACCTAGTTTAGTTTGTTGTCTTTAGCCTTACCATTACCCGATATGACCACTAGTCTACATGCACAATTTTGTTTTACTCACTGGGTTTTGCTGGTTGGCCAGCATTTAATGCCCATCCCTAGTTGCCCTTGTGAAGGGGGTGGTAAGCTGCCTTCTTTAAACCTCTGCAGTCCTCATGCTGTAAGTTGACGAACAATTCCCTTGGGGAAGATATTCTAAGATTTTGACGCAGTGACAGTGAAGAAACAGCAATATATTTCCAAGTCAGGATGGTGAGCGGCTTGGAGGGGAACTTGCAGGTGGTAGTCTTTCCAAGTATCTGCTGCCCTTTCCCTTCCAGGCAGAAGTGGTCATGAGTTTTGAAGGTGCTGTCTGAAGACCTTTGGTGAATTTCTACAATGCATCTTGTAGATAATACACACTGTTGCCACTAAGCGTCAGTGGTGGAGGGAGTGGACACTTGTGGACGTGGTGACAATCAAGCGGCTACTTTGTCATGGATGGTGTTAAGCTTCTTGAATATTGTTGGAGCACCCATCCAGGCAAATGGGGAGTATTCCATCACACTCCTGACTTGTACCTTGTAGATGATGGACAGGCTTTGGGGAGTCAGGAGCTGAATTACTTTCTGCAGCATTCCTAGCCTCTGATTTGCTCTTGTAGTTATTGTGTTAGTGTGGCAAGTCCAGTTGAATATCTGGTCAATAGTAATCCAAAGGTTGTTGATAGTGGGGGATTCAGTGATGGGAACACCAATGAATATCAAGGGGCAGGGGTTATATAGTGTCTAATTGAAGATGGTTACATTGTCTTGGCATTTGTGTGGCGCAAATGTTACTTGCCACTTGTCAGACCCAAGCCGAGATTTTGTCCACATTTTGTTGTGTTTGAACATGGACTGCTTCAATATCTGAGGGGTCATGGATGGTGCTGAATGTTATGCAATCAGTGAACATACCCTTCTGAAAACTGAAGCAACTTTCCCTGCATGATTCAAAAAATGGAAAGAGTTCAGCATTTTGTTAGCTAAACCTATTACCTTTTTTTTAGATTAGACTCTCTAGGTTGGAAACAGGCCCTTCGGCCCTCCAAAGAGTAACCCACCCAGACCCATTTCCCTCTGACTAACACACCTAACCTATGGGCAATTTAGTATGGCCAATTCACCTGACCTGCACATCTTTGGACTGTGGGAGGAAACCGGAGCACTCGGAGGAAACCCATGCAGATACAGGGAGAATGTGCAAACTCTACGCAGAGAGTCGCCCAAGGCTGGGATCGAACTTGGGACCCTGGTGCTGTGAGGCACCTCAATTTTTTTCTCAAAATTAACTCCTACCGTATGTTCCCATTTAAGAGAGAAAGTCAAATGTAAACACAAGGCTGTTTGCCTGTGGAGTACATCATAGGCAAATCCTGTCCCTTCACAATATCCAACCAGACAGACTCCACAGGAGGATTCACTTGGCATCATGGAAAAGTGGCAAATCTGGATGATTTCCCCTCTTTTAACAAAGAAAAATAACATTAATTATAATGGCACTGACCTCCCACTGACTAGTTAATATTAGCTAGTTCAACACAGAATAAGAATCACATCTGTAACAGTGTGGTCTAGATGACTAAGTACTACATCAAGTATTGTGTCCACACATTATGCCATTGCAAGAGTCAGCAAGATCACCTTCATTGTATTTAATGATATATTTGGTTGCTGAATATAGTCTATTGAAACAGCTACTGTTTTCTACTTACCTGTACGAGTTCAGAAAAAAATATTGAGATCATCAATTAAACAACCCATGTTAAAACAAATCCTTTAACATCAAGAAATAAATGATGAGGCTGAAGGCACTACTACATACCTTACTTTATGAGTTCCAAAGGCTGACAGAAGAGCAAAGGGTGGAAGAGCACAGAAGACTTTATATGACGGAACTGAGCATTGAGAAGGAAATATTGGGCTGATGGAAATTGCAGAGATATGGTGAGGTGAGGTAATAAAGGGAATTGCTGAAGACAATGAGCAAAATAGGTTTATAGACAAAAATAAACAATAAATTGCTTTACTATTGCAAAAAAAAGTTACACGGTGATTTTACACGGTGATTATGCATTCTCGTAATTAAAAAATAGAATAGGGAAGTGCAAATTCCAGCCATATTACAGTTTACCCATTTCTGCGTGAACCTTCCTTTCAGGAGTTAGAAGGCCACTTTGATTAACCACTACCTAATTATACGGATGAGTGGGAGGTAATGTTTGTTTTGAATTTGCATTAACATTTCTGCAAATCACATTACCCAATTTATGCAAGTCACAATCAATATAATTGTTACCTTCTCATGGAGTAAAAATAAAAATTCCCAATTCAAAAAACACGAAGTCCATTGCCCAGGTCATAATGTATATTTACAACAGCTAGGTGTCACTAGCCAATCATACCTGCATATAGGTGCATAATGACACCCAGTGGTTGATCAGCAGTAATACACACTTTTCATTGTGAAGGCATAAATGAGGCACACTAACAGATTCACTACTACATTTTGACGAAAATTAGCAGCAGAAAGACAGTGACTAGCTTCATGTTGGCAAGGAATTAAACTGGTGTTTTAGGAAATGAAACTAGAAATTAATTTCTTCTGTCATCCCCAATCATTTCCCTCCTTTTCCTATTTCATCCTGAAAGCACAGGGACAAAATTTAAGATTATTAATTGAATGTTGATGGTGCTTGACAGAACTGGAAATTTGGCAAAAGATTAGTTAATTAGTTAATTAATTCCACCTATAGTACATTTAATTTACTTTCTAATTAGGAATAGATCAAATTTCCCATCCTTAACACACTAAAGGGACTGAATAGCCTTTATTTATTTTGCTGAAACGCTAAAGTATGGCATGAGTATCTGAGTATCCCTACAAAGTTACAAAGCACACAACACCAGGTTATAGTCCAACAGGTTTAACTGGAAGCATTAGCTTTCGGAGCACTGCTCCTTCATCAGGTAGTTTGGAATAGTGTTCCGAAAGCTACTGCTTCCAATTAAACCTGTTGGACTATAACCTGGTGTTGTGTGATTTTTTAACTTTGTACACCCCAGTCCAACACCGGGATCGCCAAATCATGAGTATCTGTAAGCTGTTTAACTGCAGTGAGCATCACAGGCAAAATTAGTCTTGTGCTCAGCTTTAACCGCATACCTCAATTGGAATTCGTGCATTTATTTTAAATAGAAAATGAATTGAGAGGTGAATTGCAGCACCACACATATCTCCCTCAACTCAGGATCAGTTAATTCAGTTTAGATGACAAAGGTATCAAAGACCCTCTCATTTTTATTTCACAAGTATTTACTTAGAGCTGTCAGCAAAGCAAAGTTCTGTTAAAACTAATATGCAGTACATTAGCCACCATGTCATTTGCATCCAGTACATCAAGTTGAGGTGAGCTCTCTATAGAGCAAACCCTTCAGTTTCATTCTCCCACTGTATGCCCACAAAGCTCCAACATATTGTTATTTTTATTCAAACTGTTCAGATACATCATAGGGCAGGCAGAACGTAAAACCAGACCTTCTGTCCCAGAGATAGGATATCTACAGTGTGCCACAAGACCCTTATATAAAGCGACAACTTTATTGCCCTCAAATGCCTATGCAAAATCTCCACCTGTATAGTCAATGAGTTCCAGGTCATCATGAATCATCAATCATTTAGGTAAAAGTTATTCATCACATCCCCACTGAATCTCTTGTTTAAAACCTTAGATCTGTGTCCACTTGTCTTCATCCATCATCTAGATGAGCTTTTGTCTATCTATTTTATTTAAACCTGTCATAATCTTGTACACCTCTATAAAAATGAGGTGACATAGCAAAGTGTAGAATTACATTTCTACATCAGGCACAAGAGACACAGAATCATTCCAAATTATGGCATGATGCTGGTGCCTATTAATAAGCTTTTACAATGCACATTCAATCCATGGAGGAACACATTTAGGCATAATTCCTGTCATGTTCTATCTTCCAGTTCATACAAAATAAAACAGAAAGTGTCAACTATATGAATCGCTTGTATGAATTCTTCTGACACAGTGTCATAAGTAGCAATTCAGCCCATCAAGTCTGCTCCACCATTCAATCAATATGGCTGATCTGATGATCCTCAACTCCACTTTCCTGCGTTTTCACCATAACCATTGATTCCCTTAAGGGTTAAAACTCTTGTCTCTCACAGCCTTAAATGAATTTGACAAACTGATCGCAAAAGCCTCTGCAGTAAAGAATTCTACAGATTCAAAACCCTCTGAGAGGAGGTATTCCTCATCTCTGTCTTAAATGGAAGACCCCTTACTCTGAGATTATGTCTTTTCCAAGACTCTTCCATATCTATCCTGTCAAGTCCCCTAACAATCTTCTATGTTTCAATAAAGTCACCTCATTCTTCTAAAATTCAATGAGTACATGCCAACCTACTCAAATTTGTGTCACAAGACAGTCCATCCATATCTGAAGTTAACCTCGAGAGACTTCTCTGGACTGCCTCCAATGCCAGTATATATTTCCTTAGATAAAGGTACTAAAATTGTTCACAGTATTCCAGGTGGGGTCTGATCAGCTCTCTGTATGGCTTTAGCAAAACCTCCCTGCATTTACTATCCATTCATTTTGAAATAAAGGCCAACATCTCTTTTGCATACCCTATTACGTGGTGAACTCGGATGTGAGCAATTTGAAATGCATGTACGGACACCTAAAGCCTGAGTTGTAGCTTTCTGCAGTCTTTCCCCACTTTAATAACATATAGCTCCTCTATTCATCCTGTCAAAGTGCATTACGTCGTATTACATTCCATGTAGCAAGTTTCTGTCCACTTGCTTAACTGGTCTATAATCCCTCTACAGGTTCTGTGTGTTATCCTCACTACTTGCTTTTCTGCCTATTTTTGTGTCATCTACAAACTTGGCCATTGTAAATTCATTTGGCTTATCCAAGTTATTTATACATATTGTAAACAATTATGACCCCCAACATGGATCCCTGTGGCACTGCACTATTACAGATTTACCTCCTCAAAATGCATCCATTATCCCAAGTCTCTGTCTTTGATTAGCTAAAGGTAAAAATTACACAACACCAGTTTATAGTCCAACAGGTTGATTTAGAAGTACAAGCTTTCAGAGTGATGCTCCTTCATCAGATAACTAATGGAGTAGGATGAAAGGACACAGAATTTATAGCAAAAGATCATAGTGTCATCCACTGATGCGATATATTGAACAAATCTCAATTGCTGTGAGTCTTTCATCTTTTAGAATGGGTTGCAGGTTTCAATTCATTAATATGTAAATCCCAGAACTTCTTTCAAGTCACATTCCCAAGATAGTTTAAGGTTTTGTGAAAAAAGTTAACATCTCAGCTCAGACAATGCATTTAAGATGTGAGGTTAGAGTCTGTATGTATTCCAATCTTGAGTCAGACTGGTTCTATTTCCAAAGTAGGAATTTATAAAATGTCACATGGATTATAAAAAATATCGACTGTCTACAGATTGAGAGCTTTTTGAACAAAATAGAATGTATCTGCAAATGTCAATTCACCCCATAGATTTATGTGTGTTTGTGAGCATGTGAGAGAGGGAGTGAGAGTGTCTGGGGAGAGAGGGACAGGTAGAGAGTATATGTGTGTGTGTGTGTGTCATTGTGGGAGAAAGGGACAGAGAGAGAGTGTGTGTGTGTGTGCGTGTTTGATAGAGTGTGATGGAGTACTCCTGTGAGACGGAGTGCGTATGGGTGTGAGTGTGGTGGTGTGTGAGTGATTGAGAGAGAATGTTGCATGAAAGAGGGTCTACATGAGTGTGTGAGAAAAAAAAATGTGTGTATGTGTGCACGTGTGTGAGCGTGTTTGAGTATATATAATGCAGTGGGGTCAGCTGGAGTGTGACATTAACCCAAGGTCCTGGTTGAGGCCATCCTCATGGATACCGGACTTGGCTATCAGCCTCTGCTTGTCCACTCTGCGTTGTTGTGTAGCCAGAAGTCAGCCTTGGAGGACAGTCACCCAAAGATCTGAGGTCAAATGTCCAAATCATTTCTATTCGCGAGGCAATCGTCTATCCATGATAATATACTACCTCCAACACCATTTTTAAATAGTCTAACATGTAGAACTTCAACAAACACCTTCTGGAAATCCAAATATATTTTATCGCATGCTTTCCAAATCTCTGATATTTTCTTCTTTCTGATGTTCAATGATCTTACCTGAAGGGATTTAGACAGGCAGAAGCATATCACATTTGCCAACATGACAACTTTTGTATCTTAATTAAGTGGGAATCCCTCGCATTTGTGTGTCTGTATGGGCACACATAAATTGAGATCCATCAGAGCAAGGTTTAATCTTGTCTTCTCTTGATATTGACAGATGCAGGGGTTGATGGATGTTGGTCTCAAGCAGAAACCCTAAAAGAAAATTTCTATTCCATCTACAAAACTTCAGGCGAATCTATTACCACATCTGAGTTAATGCACCTTAATTCAGACAAGAACTCAAATCTGTTGCTTTGGATCTTTACAGCCCCAGACAAGAATCTCATTGTGCAGGGTTTTATGAAATTTTCTGCATTAATTGCATGTGTCACACTTCACTAGTGGAGTGTGCCAAAAATCAAGCTCTGCTATATTGGAGTCAACACAAAAGTTAAAAACTTTCGCAAAATCATCAAATGTTCCAATTTATCGGTCTTTGTAGACCAAAACATAGCAGGTCACTGCGCTTAACAAGAATTACCATTTATTATAAATAAATAGGTTCTAGCTACAGGTAAAAAAAAACTATAAACTGATTAAATATAGCTTTACTGGTTAAAACCACAACCTCCACATAAACACCCCCCGACAGATGCGGATGGGTTCATACAGTTATGAAGAGGAGTCATAATGAACTTGAAATGCTAACTGTTTCTCTCCCACAGATCTTAACAGACCAGCTGAATCTCTTCAGCATTCTTTTTATTTATTCTCATTTGTGTTGCTTTTCCATGGCATTTACATAACCTAATTGAATTATATCTAATCTCCAGACTGAGCACAGCTAAAAATCACACTCTTTTCAGTGTCTGCATACAATAAAATTTTGCACGATCCTGACAAATTATATATTTTTCTGCTGGGCCATTTAGGTACCTGAACAAATCTCCTGTTCACTTTTTTCCACAAAGGTTTACTATATGCAGAAGCAGTGTGTCAAGCATAACATTTCATTATGTTAGGATCTAGTCTGCAGGTCAGATAAAAGTGTTTGTCCAGCTCAACTTCAGCCAGAATCAATTTTCCATTGAAACTATAAGTTACTAGAAGACATGACCCTCTCTCACTAGTATCCTTACAGACAGAAAAGGAAGGACACCACTTCAACTGGGACAACACATCCATCCTAGGACAAGCCAAACAGAGACACGTATGAATTCCTAGAAGCATGACATTCCAACCAGAACTCTATCAACAAACACATCGAGATAGACTCCATCAACCATCCCCTGAGAAAAAGAACAGGAAATGACATCACCACAGGAGATGACATCACCAACAAAGAAACCCAAACATATAAATAGAAAGCAGGAATTATCAGCAGTGCCTTGCCCAGAGGCCCACTGAAGATGTTACCTAGTAGAGTGACGAAACGTATGGAAATGAACCTTCCCGCTCTGCAAGCAAACCTACATTCAGAACTAGAAGATACTGTTGGCAATATCTAAAGACACTAATTCACTTGAATTGACCAGGTAAACTACCCAATTGAATAGTGACAATGTCCATCTGCTAATTCCTTGGCTGCAGTTGAAATATTACAAATTGAAGTCAATGACAGCGATAAAAATAGTGTATTGTATTAAAACATATGGACCAATGCATGCTGAGTTAACTGATCTAAACTAGAGTCAAGAGTATGGTGCTGTAAAAGCACAGCAGGTCAGGTAGCATCCGAGGAGCAGGAGAGTCGATGTTTCGGGCGGTAGCCCTTCATCAGGAATGGGGTTTAGAGCCGAGGGGGTGGGGTGATAAACGGGAGGGGGGCGGGACTGGGGGGAAGGTAGTTGAGAGTGCAATAGGTAGGTGGAGATTGGGGTGATGAAGATCGGTCAGAGAGGAGGGGAGAGTGGATAGGTGGGAAGGAAGATGAACAGTTGGGATAGGTCATGAAGGCAGTGCTGAGTTGGAAGGTAGAAACTAAGATAAGGTGGGGGGGAGGGGAAATGAGAAACTTGTGAAATCCACATTGACTCTGTGGGGTTGGAGGGACCTGAGGTGGAAGATGAGGCGTTCTTCCTCCAGGCGTTGGGTGATAAGGGGGATGGTGGTAGAAGAGGCCCATGACCTGCATGTCTTTGGTGGAGTAGGAGGGGAAGTTAAAGTAGTCAGCCACGGAGCGATGAGGTTGGTTGGTGCAGGTGTCCCAGAGATGTTCTCTGAAGCACTCTGCGAGTAGGTATCCTGTCTCCCCAATGTAGAGGTTATCGCATCAGGAGCAACGGTAAATGATATGTGTGGAAGTGCAGGTAAATCTCTGATGGATGTGGAAGGCTCCTTTGGGGCCTTGGACAGAGCTAAGGGGTGCAGGTTTTACAATTTCTGCTGTGGAAGGGGAGGGTGGGGGGGCATGGACCTGACGAGGGAGTCATGGATGGAATGGTTTTTACTGTATTGGTTGGAGAACAAGAACTGGCCTCAGTATTCCCTGGGGGATAGAAAGGAGAAACCAAGCAAGGCTTCCCATTCTTTGCTACAATCCAATGAATCCTGCCAAAAAAATCAATGTTGTGAAGTTTGAGCAAGAGAAGAATTGGATTAATTAGTGGTGCTCATCATGGTGCAGCAACTTACTGAAACTATTGATTATCCTGTATTAAAATGATCTAGTAGAGGAGGCATTGGAGGGCTACTGGAATGCATGGAATCATATTTGCCAACAACATTCATCATTTTACAAATAGAAATGAATAAAATGGAGCTTTCAAAAGTAATAAATGAAATTTAAAATGTTTTATTAAAGATTTAAAATGTACAATAGAGAATTACTTCGCTGCTTTTCTTTCTGATCATTGATCCAATCTTTTTCTCATCATTTTTAATTAAATATTTCACCTTAGAGCATTTCATGAAAGTCGGTTTCCCCAAGATTGTTACAAATATTCATTTTATAGATACCTCTTGCTATATTTGATAACCCAATAGGTACAATACAATGCAGAAGGATTTCTTTTGGCTCACAGCTTGTATGTTTTTTTTAAACAGGATAAACTGAAGCCCAGGATCACAGGTCCACCACAAAAGTGTGACATCACAGGAAAACTGCGATTGGTAATAGCTGATTATTGTAGGTTACTTTCGGATTAAAGATAAATATGATTAATATTTACAGATTACAAAGCAGGAATTAAAAAAAAACAAATTTCTAACTAATTGAATAGAGATGCAGGGCCAGGCAATGTTCTGTATCTACATGATGTGGGAACTGGTATAGACCCATTGTGGCTCATAGTAACCACATCTGAAGCAAGTGCCGGTCACTTGAAAACATCTGGCTCAGAGTTGATGAGTAGGAGGCTGAACATTGAATGTTACAACACATCGGGAGGGACAGAGTTACTTGGATGTTGTGTTTCATGAGGCAATCACACCACTTAGATTAAATACCTCAAATTTGGTCAGTGGTCAGGGACAGAACGGTGTGACTACAGGTGAGGCAGGTAGAGGTAATCCAGGAGGTAGTGCTGAAAGAGCCCAGCCCCAGAGCTTGGCTAATAGGTTTGAGATTCTTGCTCCCTATGTGGGCGAGAGCAGAGGCTGTGGGAAGGATGAGCAAATTTACCACAGACCCATGGTACAGGGCGCGATTCAAGAGGGGTGAGAAAAGAGAAATGTAGTTGTAATTGAGGATAGTATTATCAGGGGAATTGACACTGTTCTCTGCAGCTAGGTTCAAGAGTCGTCATGCCTGCCTGATGTCCAGGTTCAGGATATCTCATCTGGGCTGTTGAGGAACTTGGAGCAGGAGGGGACAAATCCAGTTTTTATAGTCCACGTAGGTACCAATGATGTCGGTCTCAGGTTCTACTGAGGGAAAATGAGCAGCTAGGGGCTAAAATAAGAAGCAGAACCAAAAGGTAACAATACCCAGAATACTTCCAAAACCATGAGCCAGAGCACAGAGTAAACAAGATTAAAAAGGGAAACATGTTGCTCAACATTGGTATAGAAGAAATAGGTTCAAATTCATGGGACATTGGTATCAGTACTGAGGAATGACGAAGCTTTCCGATGGAACATGCTCCACCTGAATTAGGCTGGGACCAGAATCCTGGCAAATTGTGTATTTCTGTAGATAATAATTAGTTGGAAGCAGTGGTTTCAGTTGCATGGAAAATTATGGAAAAAGGTAAAGGAAAGGAGGGTTCAGGACTGTTTATTAAAGCTTCCAGAGTAAGTAATTAAACAATGACTATGGAAAGGGTCAGGAATCCAACTTCAGGCACAGCAGATAAGGAGACAACTCTGAGAAGGGGTGGGAGGGGGTGGGGGGAATGGTCAAAGCAGGACTGAGGGCATTATACTGAAATGTGCCCAGTATATGAAACAAGCCTTTGGCGCAAATTGAATTTGACAGGTAAGATAATGTGTGCTTCACCAAGACATGCCTGCAAGGGGATCAGGGTTGAGAACTAATTATCCAAAGATATGCCTCCTATCGAATAGGCAGGGAGATGGGCAAAGGATTGTCTTTTTAATAAGAAATTAAATTAAATCACAAGAAGTGATACAGAGTCAGAAAGTGTAGAATCTGTGTGGATAGAGTTGAGGAATCACAAAGGAAAGAAGACCATGATGGGAGTAGGAAGGATATGGGGAGAAAATAAACTAGGAGACAGAAAAGGAATGTAAGAAAGCCACTATTACAATAATTATGGGGGACTTCAATATGCATGGGAAAATCATATTGATAGTGGATTTCAAGAAAAGGAATTTGTGGCATGTCTACAAGAGCAGATTGTGGTAGTGCCCACGAGGGAACAGGCAATTCTGGATTTGGTGATGTGTAATTGCGCAGACTTGATTAGAGAGCTTAAGGGGAAGGAATCCCTAGGGGGGAGTGATCATAATATTATAGTTTGAGAGGGAGAAGATTGAATAAGATGTCATGGTATTATAATTGAGTAAAGGGTGATGACAAAGACACGAGGAAAAAGCTGGCCATAGATGATTGGAAGGGGAACCTAGCACAGACCATGGTGCAGCAGCATTGGCAGAAGTTCCTGGGTGCAATTTGGGAGGCACAGTAGAAATTCATCCTAAGGAAGGAGAAACGTTCTAAAAGGAGGACAAGGCAACCATAGCTGACAAGGGAAGTCAAGGACAGAATAAAAGCAAAAGAAAAATCATACAATGTGGTGAAGATTAGTGGAAAGGGAAGCCAGAGGATTGGGAAGCTTTAAAAACCAGGAGAGGGGGCAGAAAATGAAATGTGGAGATACAAAAGAAGTTTGCAAGAAATTTTTTTTGATTTCTGAAAGGTAAGAGAGATGCATAAGTCGACATTGAACTGCTGGAATATAAGGCAGGAGAAATAGCAATGGGCAGCAAAGAAATGGCAGAGGAGCTGAACAGATACTTTGCATTAGCCTTCACAGTTCAAGACACTAGTAGCATGTAAGAACGTCAAGAAAGTCAGTGGATCGACGTGTATCTAGTTGCCATTGCTTAGGAGAAGGTGTTGAAAAAGCTAAAGGGCTGAAGGTGAATAAATCACCTGGACTGGATGGACTACACCTCAGGGTTCAGAACAAGATAGCTGATGAGACTGTGGAGGATTGGTGGTGATCTTTCAGGATTCACTGGAGTCATAGAGGGTTCCAGAGGACTGGCTAATGTAACACTCATTTTTAAGAAAGAAAGAAGGCAGAAGATAGGAAATCTGGTAGAAGATAGGATACGCTGGTTACACTGACATTGGTAACTGATAAGACTTCAGAGTACATTATTACGGATGAGATTGCAGAGCACTTGGAAGTGAATGGTAAAATGTGGTTGAATCAGCATGCTTCATCAAGGGGATGTCACGTCTTACCAATCTGTCAGAGTTCTTTGAGGAGGTTACCAGCAAGTTAGACAAAGGAGAGCCCTTGGACATGATTTATTTAGAATTCCAGAAGGCCTTTCACACGGTGCCACACAGGAGGCTGCTAAATAACATAAGAGCCAACAGGGTTAGAGGCAAGGTACTGGCATGGGTAGAGGATTGGCTGACTGGCAGAAGGCAGAGAGTGGAGATAAAGGGGTCTTTATCGGGATCGCAGCAGGTGATTAGTGGAATTCCACAGGGTCAATGTTGGGACCACAATTAATCACATTATACATAAACGATCTGGACTAAGAACCGAAGGCATTGTTGCTATGTTCACAGATGACACACAGGTAGGTGGCAGGTGGGAGGACAGGTAGTGATGAGGAGGTGGGAGGTTGCAGAATGACTTGGACACAGGTTAGGTGATTGGGCAAACTACAGGCCGTTCTGCTTTTACTTGAATTTGCTAAAAATGTGATTGACGAATTGGGGACTGATTCTAATGTGCGAACCTTTAAAGCATGTGTTAACTGAAATGAGATTACAGTACCAACCCTTTAAGTGCTGTTTCTAAAGCACAATTTTTCTATAATGCGGAATTGCACAAAAATGCAACCGTCGCGTTATACAAAAACTACCTGGAGTGGTAGATAAAATAAAATCCAGGAAAGTGTAAGGTTATGCACGTTGGTAGGAAAACCAGAGGCTTGGACTATTTTCTAAATGGGAAAAGGCTTCAAAAAATCTGAAGCACAAAGGGCCTTAGGTGTCCTCGATTAGGGTTCTCTTAAGACTAACATCCAGGTTCAAATGGCAGTTAGGAAGACAAATGCAATGTTAGCATTCGTTTTGAGAAGGCTCAAATACAATAGCAGCTGAAGCTGTATAACCAGCTGGTCAAACTGCATATTGAGAGCAGTCCTGGGCCCCGTATCAGAAAGTGTTGGTCTTGGAAGTGGTCTAGAGGAGGTCCACAAGAAAAGCTTGTCATATGAGAAGCAGTTGAGGACACTGAATCTCTACTCAAAGGAATTTAGAAGGAAGAGAAGAAATCTCACTGAAACTTACAGAACGCTGAGAGACCTGGATAGAGTGGACAGGGAGATGGTGTTTCCACCAGTAGGAGAGACTCAGACCTGAGGACACAGCCTCAGAGTGAAGAGACGGCCCTTTACAACTGAAATGAGGAGCAATTTCTTCAGGCCAAGTCACTGAGTGTATTTAAGACAGAGATAGATTCTTGATTAGTAAAGGGATCAAAAGTTACAGAGAGAAAGCAAGATAATAGGGTTGAGAAATGTATCAGCCATGATTGAATGGTGAAGGAGACTCAATGGCTGGATAGTCTAAATCTTTTCCTATAGCTTACTGTCCAACAACAGATAAGTGGTTTAGGCATGTCACGCTGCCAAGTAAATGCTCCAAATAGCAAAGTAATTTTGCACTTTCACTTATTTGTTTTTGTTTCCTATTAACTTTATAATTCTAGTTGTTTACAGCGGTAATTTAGAACTTAGTGACTGGACCACAAAGTTTTATCATCTGCTTATTTACCATTATAAAGTGATCTGAGACCCCTGAGAATCAAAATGTTGCCCTAAATTCCATACAGAAGAGATGTCATCAGGAATCCACACATCTAAACTTCAATATTGATGAACATGGGCATCACCATTTCTCCAACATGCTCCCATTTTCTTCCTTCTTGAACACTCTTCACATCATTTTAATACATCATAATTCACCTGAGAGATGCCAGATGGGGCCAGCATAAAGTGCGTTTGTATGTGACATAGCAAGTGCACAATGCCGAGGCGTTCAGTTTCCTTTCCATGTCTCATCAAGGAACCATATTTTCACGCAGCTTTTAAGTTTGCACCTGGCTAAGTCAACACCCAGTCAAGACAAGACCAATCCAATTTTAAATGCTGCGGATCCGTTCACAAAGCACTTATTCTATGCAAGTATCAAAAACATATTTTGTCTGTGAAATTTCAGCTGTAAAAATGTCCAAGCTGAAAACTTTAAAATTGGACTGTCTAGTTAAAACCACATGAATGTCCAACCTACTAACATTTCTCATCTCAAGTAAGACAATATTTCAACCAAAAATATTGTTTCCATTATGAATCTGATAAGTGAAAAACAATTGCGTAACATATAGCACAGTGCATTGTGATCAAATTAAAAGCTCCAAAGCCATAAATCACTGTGCATGGTAAAAACAAGCTTTAGGGTTGTCTTTACTCGGGAGACTCCTCGTCAAGCTGATCATAAGACCATAAAACATAGGAGCAGACATGAGGCCATTCAAGCCCATTGAGTCTGCTCCACCATTCAACCATAGCTGATAAGTTTCTCAAATCCATTCTCCCACTTTCTCCCTGTAACCCTTGATACTCAAGCAGCTATCCCAGTGTTAAGTATACTCAATGACCTGGCCTCCACAGCCTTCTCTGGAAATGAATTCCATAGATTCACCACTCTGGCTGAAGAAGTTTTTCCTTATCTCCATTCTAAAAGGTTTTCACTTTAGTCTAAGGCTGTGCCCTCAGGTCCTAGTCTCTCCACAGTAATGACGAACAATGGCTACCTCCATGTCTTCATGAAATGGAAAATTGCTGCAGCAGGTTTTAGACAAAACCATCTGCCTTGCCACTGGTCCAGCAGGACAATCCAGAGCTCAGAGGCTGACTGAGGTAAGAGATTTGATGGATGCGCAAATAAAGAGCTGATTGATGGAGCAGAGTATCTCATTCCAGTGATAACATGATAATTCAGTAAAAGCAGGCTAAAATCAGCCTCGTTACACTGCGACCAAGATCAATACTGTCCATAATTTGACTCAAATATTTTTCAAATTTATCTTAGGAAATTAAACATAATCCAGCTGAAATCCACCAATATCAAAAGTTTAGGCTATGGATTAAGTGAAGCATCTTTCTGACTGAGAAAGTTTCATTCTATTTTAGGTGTCTTACAAGTCATGCTACCGGGAACATTCAAGGAAAACATCCTAAACTGAAGAAATTAATAACCTAATGATTAGGATGTGTTCAAGTATAGATCTACAATGACTACATATGTTATATTTCCTTAATAATGGTTTCTAAACATAATAGTAAAAAATTTATTGAAGATAATTGCTACAAATTTAATACAGTTGAAACACTAACCCTTGATAGCAATGAAAATTAAGTAGACAAAGTAAATGCATGTCTGAAGCAGCAATTTGTTTAACTAATAATCCCAAAGAGCCAACAAAATGATAACTTTCCAACTATTTCAGCTATAAATTATATTCAATTATCAAGGGAAATGTTGAAACAAGAGATATGGCAGGGAACCATGGTAAGTTGGAAGGAGCAATGTTTATCAAATGCTACAAAAGTTGGCCTTCAGAAAAACCTTAGTCAGAGGTTTCTGGTTTGCTCTACAAACACTTACTACCACACTCAAAAGTACATAAACAATTGGGAACTTTTAATTTATTTTAATTTTAAATGCACTTTACATGAAATTAAAATAAATCTGATTACTGATTACAATGAAAACATTGAGGGACTTGCGTACATCTGTGATGTGCATTTCAACATTTAGAATGAACAAAGGACACAACAATTACTAGACAAAGAATGTGTTTAGAAGTGAGCAATTTGAAAGTTATAGCCTTCACGCAGAATCATTCCACCAAGCCCCTGAAGGTGGCAAAAAGGAGAGATAATTGAGCAAGTTTGCCCAGGAAAGAAACTCACTGACTCAAAGTTCAAGGTCATCTTTCTTATGTTTTCTATTTTCTAATCAACCTGTTCAGCGATGTTATTACACACCTTTGGAGCAGGTGGGACTTGAACCCAGACCTGAAGGCTCAGAAGTATGGACACTACCACTGTGCCTCAAGAGCCTATGGGCAACTTTCTTGATTACTCAACAATTAAGATCCTTAAGTGATCATTTTGACTCCTCAGTGGTCAATTGTTAGCACTTAGGGGCCTGAACCTGGAACGGCTCTGAGAAGCTGGGTGGGGGGGAAGCTTTAACTGCACCAATAGGCATAGATTCAACATGGGTGTGGCCTCAAAGTTGAACTGAGCATACCTCAAGACACAGAATCTAATATCCTGTGATTATTGGTAACTCAGGTCACCAGTATAGAGGCCTGTGATAAGGCCTGTTCTTGCCTGTCAACTCCTAATGAACCGATTGCTAGGTGACGCAGTGAATTATCCCATAGGTGGGGACAAAATGTTAGTTACCACCTAACGTGCTCATCTCAAATTTATCAGAAACTCAAGCTCTTAATTTTCATATGGTCACTGTTACTGTCTGGCTCTTTATCAAATTGACTGGGATTCCAGCCAAAGGATAAACCAGAATTCCACACGGCTCTGGTGGAAAAGTTGTGCCCCTCCTCTGGACAAGAGCATGAACCAGAATTCCAGACACATTCATATGGTTCAGTGGTTAGCATTGCTATCTCACAGCTCCAGGGTCCTGGGTTAGATTCCACCCTCAGGCGATCAGTCTGTGTGGAGTTTGCACATTCGCTCCATGTCTGTGTGGATTTTCTCCAGGTGCTCTGCTTTCTTCCCACAGTCCAAAGGTGTGCAGGTTAGGAAGACTGGCTACACTAAATTGCCCGTTATGTCCAGCGATGTGTGGATTAGATGAATTAGCCATGGGGAATGCAGGGTTACAAGGATAGGATAGGGTTTGGGTGGGATGCTCTTCAGAAGGTCGGTGTGGACTTGATGGTCCAAATGGCCTGCTTTCACACTGTAGGGATTTTATGATATGCAAAGAGAGAAAGCATGATAGAACAATTAGATGTTTTTATACTGATTTAAATGTATATTGGGGAGTGCTTGCCAAAATAAATTAGTTGGTCGTCCTGAGAATAATACTTGGGAATGCGTGCTCCGAACACAACTCCTCTTGTAGTATAAAGATACTTGCAATTCCAAATTGAAGGCAATCTGTTTTGAACAATTTGTGTACTTATGCAGGTTTAAAACATAAAGTACACTAGCAAACTGACATCATCAAGCCCGAGTAATTACCAAGTACCGAGAATAAACAGAGCCAGGTCAGGTCTAAAGACTTATTTTCCAAATTGCTATTTGACAAATGTTGGAAGATGTATTTTTCATATTGGAATAAGCAATGTGTTTGAGACACCAGGTCACATGCTGAGTGCATGTGCTCCAGTTACAGAGTTACATTAACTGAAAAATGGAATCAAAAATTAAGACAATGCAGGAGATCAAAATCTGAGGCCATAAGTAAAATATAAGAATAAATTACTGTGTATTCTGGAAATCTGTAAAAAGATACTAGAAACACTCAGTCCACCTGGCAGCATATGTGTGGAGGGAGAAACAGAGTTAACATTCTGGTTTAGTGTAGCTTCACCAGAATTAACAGCATGTCACCAGTTGAAATGTTAGCTCTGTCCTCTAATAAATCTAATAGAGAACACGGGAGAAACATCTTTAGCAAGTGAGTGGTTAGAAATGTTAAACCAGGAGAAGCTGTGGTGAATAGCACTTAAGGGGAAGCCAGATGAGTAAATTAAATGAAAATGAATATAAAGCTTGACGGGTTATGGGGAGGCTTTTGTGAAACGTGAGCATAAGCATAAACATAAACCTAAATCTGCTGGGTGAAATGGCCCTCACTCATTGCTATGCTATATACTTTAGACAATATTATCCAAAGTAATTAACTTTATATTTTTCCCGTTTTTAAACATACCAGAGAGGTGCTGATGAAGGCCTTGCACTTAAACCATAAATCACCTGCACTATCCAGAGATAATGTTTAAACATTTTGCCCTTTTTAGCAGAAACTAGTTTTCAAATTCAGATAATCTTGATGGAAGCAATCCATAGCTCCTTCAAGTTTCCGTAGTTGGGTGCAGAATTGACTTGCTGTAATACTGCATATTATTATAGTAAGCAACACCTTGAGAGTTACCAATGAGCAAAAACTTATGGACCAGCTGTACAAATACAACAGCAGATTAGAGGCTTTAGATTTCATAGCTCGCAAGTCACCATCTATCTTCTAAAGATTATTCATCATCGTCAAAGCACAAATCAGGAGTCCCATGGAATACTCTCTGCTTGCCTGGATAAGTGCAGCTCCAATAACGTTCAAGAACAAGTCACCCGCTTGATCAGCACTGATCCACCACTTATAACATTCACACCCTCCAGCACTGGCTCACCAAAGGCAACAGTTAACGCGATATACAATTGGCACTGCAGCAACTCACCAAGGTGCCTTTAACAACACTTTCTAAAGCTCTTCATCACTAAGAAGATCAAGGTCAGCTGATGCAAGAGGACACAATCATCCACAAGGTTCCTCCCCTCAAGCTGCACCAGTCTTACTTGACACAATTGACAATGAACCTGCAGAGTCACTGAGTCTTAAACTGAAACTCCCTTCCAAACAGCATGTGGGTGTAGGTCTTTATTGCATTGGGGGTGAACCATACAAGTGGGAAAGTCTTGCTGCAATACAAAGGGCATCAGTGGAGGCCACACCTAGAGTACTGCATACGCCTTTGGTCTCTTTATTAATGGAGGAATGCACCTGAACTGGCAGAAAATTAGAAAACATTCTCTGGGCTGATTTCTACAATAAAGGGGGCTGTCTTATGAGAAAAGTTGAAGCAATTGAGCACAAACTCATTGGAGTTTAAAATACGGAGACGTCAAGTTACTGAACTAAAAGAAATAAAAGATTCTGTAGGATTTGACAGGATAGGTGCTGAGATAATGTTTCCTCTCATGTGGGAATCTAGAGCTACAGGTTATGGTTTCAGAATAAAGGGTGATTGGTTAAAACAGAGATCTGAAGGAATCTGTTCTCTGACAGTCTTTAGCTTTTGAAATTCTCTACTCTAGAAGCCAGTGGCTGGTTTGCTGGACATAATTAAAGAAGGTCGGCAGGAGTGTGATGTTAAGGCTACAATGAGATCAGTCACAATCTTATTAACTGATGGAGGAGGTTCAAGAAGTCAAATGAATTGAGCACATTCCTCCTTCTTACAATCTTAAATGAATTGCAATGGATCAATAAGATGGCTCACTTCCACTTTTTCAAAGTCAAATTTGAATGGGCAACAGATGGCCTTACCAGAAGTACTTACATTCCAGCAACTTTATGGCTTGATTTTAACATGAATTAGATTTAGTGCTTAAAAAAAGGCTATCACAAACAGAAAGAGAGCAATTAGCTCTCAGCCTCCTGAAAATTTCAGTCATGTTGTGATGCATACTGATGAACTTTTATTGTTTCTGATCAAGGACAACAGAACTGATTTATATGTAACAAAACGTCACAACCAATTATCATTGAAAAGCCCAAATGCCACATTTCCAGTTTTACCCGAAGCAACTTAGTACTAATCACAACTGTTTTGAGGAAAACTTAGCAAAGATGCTCATAATTAAATAAATTTTATTTTTTAAAGGATTTTATAGAAGTAAACAATTCCCGTGACATTTTATTAGAAAAATTTCTCCTGCACAGTATTGCAATGAACTGGCCTCTAGAACAGAAAAATCTTCTATTCAGACATTTATTTGAGGGGATTGGACCGAAGTAATTAGTTTAAGATTGGAACGGTTACGTTATAAGTTAATAGTGCTGCTTACAAAAAAGCAAACAAAGTGCATGGATTAGTTCCTGCTGCAGAATTTGAAATTTAAGTTTGTTCAGCATGTTATGTACTGTGCAGCTTATTATGCACTGTTCTAAGCATAGGATTTCTGGGCACTGGAAAAGTTGAAACAAACAAAAGACTAACACGAATCATGCAATCATACAACACAGAAACAAGCCCTTTGGTCCACTATGACTATGCCAACCAACAAATACCAAACTAAACCAATTCCATTTACTGCATTTGGTCTACAGCCTACTAACCCCTTGCATTTTAAGTACTCACCCAGATATTCTTTTTTTTCATAGATATTTTTATTGAAAATTTAACATGTCTTTACACATTTACACAGAAAACTAAAAAAAACTCCAAGTAGAAAAATTGATATACAATTAAATCTTAAACAAATAATAACCAAAATCTATCAAACAGAAAAAAAGAAATACCGAGAGAAAATAAAACAAAACTCAACTAACTACTCATCTAACCTACAACTAACCAGAGTGTATGATTAAATCTCTTTCATTATTCAAGAGATAAAAAAAAGACAGATAACACAGAAATTGAGTAGTGATATACATGCTTGGAATGTGTTAACATTAGATCATAACAAAACCCGTATTCGTGCGGGATTCCTCTCCTAAGGGGCCCCAGACCAGCCAGGTTCACCCTCTCTATTAAATAAAGGCCCTTGTTAGGATGACCGAGATATCTGTATTTGTGTAATTCAAAAAGGGCTACCATATTTTATGGAATAATTCGGTTTTTTCTTTGGTGCATCATATTTGTTAGGAAGTCAAGGGGAGTATTTATTCTGTGCCAATTCGAAAGTCCATGAGGGCCCTCAGCCACCCAGTTTACCAAAATGTTTCTCCTTGCACAGAAAGAGAGGATGCAAAATAATCTCTTCCCTATTGTAATTTCAGGTGTTCTTTATCCAATAAATGTGTCTCCTACAGGAGAGCTAGATCAAACCTTTCTTTATTGAGGTTTGATAATATTTTCTTCCTTTTGATTGGTGAATTACTCCCCGTGACATTCCAGGTGCACCATTTATTCGACTGATTAACCATAATCACCGGGCAAGTCCAAGACCCCTCAGGAGAAGAAACCCTATCCAAAACATCCCAAGCATACAGCAGATAAAATTCACAAAAATAAAGGCTCTTTAATACGCTCAGATCAATATAATAAAAAACTGTATCTAAATAAAAAAATATAAAACGTATTTAAACCAAGATCATCCCCCTTGTTCCCAGGGGGCATCACTTCCTTTCCAAAAGCCCATCATAACCTCTCCCAACCAGTGCCCCACCCTTGACCCAGGCACTCCATGATAGGATAAAGAAAATTCAAATATACTATTGAGCTAGAATTAATAATGAGTACCCTACCCCCACCAACACCTGTAAATATTTGGTAATGTTAATACCATGTATGAACATATATGACTATAAAATTGCAGTCTCGGCAAATAATAATTAAATATAGTAATACAAAATAACAGGGGAAAAAACCTCACTCCTAAGGACAGGGATAAAATAGGATAAGGTAACCACCTCCCCCCTCACCTACATTAACTAGACCCCCTGGCCTATATATATAAAAAAGGTAGAAAATTGCTAAGTGAAGAATAAATAAATAAACCCCTCTCCCCACCCCCCCGGAGATAATATTTAACTGTAAGGTAATGAAAGGGAAAAATGAATGGTGGGGGGAGGGCAAAACAACATCAATTAACTCTTACAATTTATCTAAGAGAGTCCAAAAATTCCTTGGCCTTCTCCGGTGATCCGAAGCTATACACTGACCCTTCATGGTTGAAGCGTAGCGTAGCTGGGTAGCGCAAGGAGTACTGAATGTTTAAGTCCCTTAAACGCTTCTTTGCTTCGTCAAACGCCTTCCTCTTTCGGACCAAAGCTGGGGATAAGTCCTGAAATAACATACTCTTGGATCCTTTATAAATCATGGCTTGGGGATCTTTCCCAAGATTTCTGGAAGCTTCCAAGAGCATCTGCCTCTCTTTATAGCTCTGCAGTCGGAACAGGACCGGGCGGGGGCGCTGGTTCGAGCCGGGCCTGTGCACTGCAACCCGGTAGGCCCATTCCCCCCTTACCTGGCCTGATTCAGCCTCCAGATTTAAAAGCTGTGGAAGCCACTGATCGAGGAACACTGTAAGCTGGCCTTCTTCTTCCTGTTCAGGAAGGCCCAGTAAATGAATATTTTGAATCGAGGTAGTCAATGTGATTCTCTAAGGTCCGGACTTGCTGTTCGAGAGTCCGGACCCGATCCACGGCCGATTCTGCTATGGTCTCGGAGGTCGCGGCCTTTAGCTCCACCCCTCCGACTCGGCGTTCGATTTCCTCGATGTCTCAGCTGTGCTTCTTTAGTGCGGCCGAGAGTGAATTCCATTGGCTCCGGGACTCTTCGATGAAGGCTTCGATCTTTGCGTCAAGTTTGGAGATTATTTCTGCAAGGCTAGCCACCGTAAGTAAGTCCCCCAGGGTGGCAGTGGACGCCTCTGCTGCAGCTGGGGAGGATGGGGGAGGGGCTCCTACCTGCTGAGAACTGCGGGCTCCTTTCCCCCTAGTCGATTTTACAGGAGACTAGAATGTTTAAATTTAGTACTGAGCAACTAATTATATTAAGTAAAAACTATTTTAAATGATTTGGCAAGTGTGGTAGAGACGGGCGGCCCACTTTGCTCAAGTCTTGGGAGGAGCATCATAAACTCCGACTTGCTGAGTCGCCGCCATCTTGGATCCCCCACCCAGATACTTCTTAAACATGATAGCATCTGCCTCCACCACCCTCTCAGGCAGCTTGTTCCATTTTTTACCACCTTCTGGGTAAAATCTTTTCTCTCAGATCTCCTCTAAACTACTTGCTCCTCACCTTAAACTTATGCCCTTTGGTCCTAGGCACATCTGCAATGGGGGATAAGATTCTCATGATCTTCTGTATCTACGCCTCTCATAATTTTGTACACCCCAGTCAGCATCCTCTATTCCAGCCTATCCAGTCTCTTCTCATAATGGAATCTTTTCATCCCAGATAACATCCTGGTGAATCTCCTCTTCACTGTCTCCAAGGTGACCACATCCATCCAATAGTGTGGTAACCAGAACTGCACACAGCATTCCATCTTCAGCCTCACTAATGCTTGATATAGTTATAACAAGACTTCCTTGCTCTGCCTTCAGTTAACGAAGGCAAGCATCCCCAATACCTTCTTCAGCACTCTGGCTACCTATGCTGACATCCTCAAAGATTTATAGAGTTGTACACCTTTTCCCCCCAATACTCCCTTGGTCCTACCCTTCATTGCATCTTCCTTCCCTTATAAGACCTCCAAAAGGCATCCCTCACACATATTAGGACAAAATCCCATCTGCCATTGCTCTGCCCAATTCACCAGTTGATCAATATCAGACTGTAGCCTGAGACTATCTTCTTCACTATCAACAACATCCCAATTTTCATGTCATCTGCAAAATTACACATTAAACATTCTGTCTTCACATCTAAGTTTTTTTTTAAAAGGACTGAACTAGTTAGGTTCTGAAAGAAGGCATCAAGATGATATTTTCATTTGTGGGGGAGATATAAGTTAGGAGCACAAATATAGAAGAGTTATTAATGAATCCATTGAGAATTGGACAGAAACCTTTTGCTCAAAGACTGATTAGAATGCAGAACTCACTGCCACAAGTAGTAATTGAGGAGAAGCTAAACACATGGTAGAAAGGAATGGAACGTTATGCTAATAGGATTAGATGAAGAGGAGTAGGAGGAGGCTCATGTGAAGCATAAACAGTGGCATGGACCAGTTAGTCCAAATGGCCTGTTTCTCCACTGTATAGTCTCTGTAATTGTACAATACAGCTGGAGCTCTATAATCGGAACACATTCCACTTGCTTCCTCCAATTGCTTGTGCACATAATCATTACACAAAGGGCACTAATAGCCATAAAGACTTTCTAATTGAAACATTTGTGGGCAGCTTAAGAACAAATTAACCACAACATTTTTTTCAAATTTAATTGCTCACATCCTGGAAAATGATTTTCAGTCAAGGTCAGAAAAAGACAAACTTCAATTTATACAGTGCGTTCTACATTTCTAAGACGTTTCATGTTATTTTTAAGGTTCACATACTGCTGGTGAATAGTCAAAAATTGCAATCAATTTACACACAGCAAAATTTCACTGATATAACTGAACTATTAAAAGCATTTGTGCCAGCAACGGCTCAGATTAAAGCATTTGCACTTCTAAATCACAAGGTTCTGGCTTTACGTTCTACTCTGGGGCTTCAGCACAATTCAAGACTGACATTTCAATGCAATACTCTAGCAGAGATGCAGTTTTTCAGATGAGACATGAAAAGCACAGCTTCAAGGCCTCATTTGATGACTGGCTGGATATAAAGACTCCCTGGCATTATTTCAAAGAACAGCAGGTGGATTATTCCGTGTCCTGGCCAGTATCCGATGCTTCTAATCAACATCACAAAATATTGATCATTATCACATTGCCCGTTGTAGGAGTTATCTGCTTACATATTGGCTGCAATGTGACTTACATTATAACAGTGATAATGCTTCAAAAAGTACTTTATTGGCTAAGACATCCAGTAATCAAGAAAAATGCTATTAAAAATTTAGTTCTTTCTTTTTCTCTATTTTCAGGTAGTGAACAGAATACTGACCAGGTCACTAGCACAAAAGCTTTTTGTACAATCAACAGATGAGCAGGTAAGACATGAAACCAAGTTCTCCAGGATCAGAGGTAGGGAGAGCCCAAACAATACTCTACAAGTGCATACTTCTAAAGTACTACATTGTAGGAAATCCAGCAGTGAACTTGAGCACAGCAATGTTTCAGCAATTAAAGAGATCATCACACATTTATTAAGGAATAAATACTGACCAAGATATCAGAAATAACTCTCTGTTCTTTCATTATGCCTTGGAATATTGTATGCCCACTTCAAATTAAACGACTCACCTGAAGTTGGGCCTTGGCCCTTCCAATTTTACCACATAATATCTGTGCACAATCATACTGCAAAAAAGCATCATGCAAATGGTTTTCATTTTCCTTGATACCCATTTTGTGGCTTGTATTAGTTCTCAATTGTATACCGTTTTGTTGTATAGAAACACATTAATTCTGAACTGAATAATGGGACTGAGATCACCAAAGCTGGTTTTGCAGTCACTTTACATCATGAATGATGCAGAATACAATTATATGTAGCAGTGTACATACGGAAGTGTTGATACCATATAACACACATATCCGCAATTAGCATAACTTTATTGAGTAGATGTAATCACACTGGAGAAGTAGTAGCAGGGATTTATGAGGATATTGTCAGGAACTAAGAATCTTAACTAAGAGTAAATGGTTGATAGTTAGGGTTAGTGTCTTTGGAAGAGAGGAGGCTGAAGGGAAATTTAATTGAGGTGGAAAAACGTAATAGCAACTCAAACGAAGTGGACAGGAAAGAGCAATTTCAGTTAGCAGAGGGACAACAACTAGGGGGCACAGATTTAAAGTGATTTGTGGAAGCGTCAGTGTAGATTTGAGCAGATACATTCTTTACCCAGAGGTTCACAAACCAAGAGCTGCAAAACTCTTTTTCGACCAGTGCACACATGAGAGTCTCCTTCTGCACTATAAATATTTCCTTGTTTCATGAGCTGGTTAATATAAATCCATCCAAGACTGAATGATGAGCTCTGCTCCATAAAATGTAGCAGTTGTACTGAGCCGTTCCATAAAATGGAGAGGCACTCCTAGAAGCCAGCAAATCAGAATCCTGGTGTCTAACTTGTAACTTTTGAAGCCAATCTATTACTTGCCTGTAAATTGAAGCCGCACTGGACTTTTAAAAGATCGACTAGAAAGAAAAATATTAGAGGATCAGGTTATGTTGAATGTGCAAACCACATTCTTCAGATCAGTTTTAATAAATGAAGACTTGGATTCTGAAATTGAACCCATCATTTAGGTTCAGGAGTCTGTAAAAGAAGTATACTTGAATAAAACACATGGTAAGAAAACACACAGGGATGAAATGTTTATAAGCCATATGGACCAAAAGGGCATACAGGGTTCTTAAAGAATTGAGTGTAGCAATAAGCGAATCCGTGGTCGCTATTTTTCAGAGTACTTTGCATATAGGGGCGAGGACCGAAGAAGTCAAAGTATTATTATGACACTAAAACAAAAGAAGTTAAAAATCTTTAAAATTTTGGAACTCTGAAAGGGAAGCATAAAATAGTATTCCAGCAAAAAAAATGTTTTGACTTCAGAGTTTGAGGGGTTTTCCATGATTAACATACTGTTGAATGATCTTCTTACAGATGCTGACAGGCCTGCAGTATATTTCTGCCATTTTCAATTTTAAATTTGGTCCAACAGCTATAGTATGGAAACCTTTCAATATGCCAGATGCAATCAATGTTCATCCAAAGAGCTCATGGCACTGACTTGAAAGCAATAATGAAGCTTTGTTTCTGAATTTTGTTGAGTTATTTTTTCAGTTTCACTGAAGTGCAGGGGAAGCAATGGCATTTTGGTGGGTTGACTTTTTTTAAAATTTGGAATTGAAAGTCTAATCATGATCATGAAACCATTATTGACTATCATAAAAACCCATATGATTCACTAATGTTCTTACCCGGTCTGGCTAGATGTGACTCCAGATGTACAGCAGTGGGGTTAACTCTTAAATGTCCTCTGAAATAGCTTAACAATCCACTCAGTTGTAAAAGCAAAATCAAACCACTAAAAGTCTTACAAAAATAAATTAAATAGGTATTGACCGAAGCATCAGAAACCATGGCAAACTCAATCACATTGACCCTAAAAAGTCCTCGTTACTAACATCATGGAATTTGTGCTAAAATTGAGAAGGCTGTCTCACAGACATAGACAGGGAATCGTACCTCACAGACATGTCTCAGACAACACCATAACCATGCCTGGGTCTACCTTGGGAACGGCGATGGCAGCATAGTGGTATACAGTTGTAAGGGAGCTATACTGGAAGTTCTCAACATTGACTCCAGACCCCATTAAGTCTCATGACTTTGGGTCAAATCAGGTAAGGAAACTTCCTGCTGTCTAACACAACACCCCCTCCCCCAGTGAAACTATAACACAGAAATACATGCATGCCAAATTGCTTTAGGAGCCAGCGAAAGGCAGAGCTAGACAATTCCATGATGAATGGATCAGATCTAGACTCTGAAGTCCTGCCACAACCAGTCATAAATAGTGGAGGACAATTAAACATCAGACAGGAAGAAGTAACTCCACAAATGCTGACATGCTCAACGATCTGGAAACCTAACACAACTGCAAAAGTGAAAACTGAAGCATTTATAATTTTCAGTCAGAAGTGTCAAGTCCACGATCTATCTCGGCCTCCTTCAGAAGTCCCCAGCATCACAGATGCCAGCCTTCAGCCAATTTGATTTATTCCAAGTAATATCAAGGAACAACTAAGGCTACTGGATACTGTAAAGATTATGGGCTCTGACAACATTCTGACAATAATACTGAAGACATATACTCCACAACTTACCTTTCTCCTAGCCAAGTTCTCCCAATGCAACCACAACATTGGTATCTAATTAATAATGTGGCAAATTGCTCAGGTATGTGTTGTACACAAAACTCAGGACAAATCTACCCAACCAAAATACCACCCTATCAGTCTATACTTAATCATTTGTAAAATGATAAATAGAACTATCAATGGTGATATCAAGCAGCACTGACCTACCAACGTGCTCAATGATGCTCAACTTGGGTTCCACCAGGGCCACTCAGTTCCTAATCTCATAACAGCCTTAGTTCAAACATGGGTAAAAGAGCTGAGCAAATTAGTCAAAAGTTTTTTGGAATGCTAGCATTCTTTGTGGTAAATCGATTGGAGTACAGGAGCAGTGACGTCTTCCTTCAATTGTTACAGAGTGTTTAGACTTCACTTGAAGTCACTGTGAGCAGTTTTGATCTCCTGAACTCAGTGAAGGTGTTGGTGCCTCAGAGGGACTGCACCAAAAGTTTCACTACATTTGTTACTGGATGGCAGGACTGTCCTATGAGCTGGGTGTGTATTCTCTACAGGTTCAAAGAATGAGAGGTGATCTCATTGAAACTTACAAAATATTTAAAGGAATAGACAGCGTAGATCCAACAAAGTTGTTTCCTTTAGTTGCGAAATCTAAAATCAGAAAGGACAATTTAAAAATTGGGGGGGGGTTGCCACTTGAGTCCAAGATGAGGATTGTGAGCCTTTGGAATTCTCTACAACAGAGGTCTATGGAAGTTCAGCTTTTGAGTATATTTAAGTTACAGTTTGATAGATTTCTGATTATCAATGATTACCCAGGTTATGGGATGGGCTGGGTGAAAAATATTGAATTATTCAATCAGCTTCAACTTAAAGGGTAGGGAGGGGTGTGAGCAGGCTGAAGGTACTGTATGGTCTCCTCTTGATATCAAGGCTGCAGTGGCATCAAGGAACCCAACCAAAATTAGCTTCAATGGGAATCAGGGAGAAAACATTCTGATCGTTGGAGTCACACCCAGTACAAAGGGAAATGGTTGTAATTGTTGGAGGCCACTCATCACAGGCCCACAACATTACCCCTGAGGTTAATCAGGGTTGTGTCCTGGGCCTAAACTTCTTTCATTATTTAATCAATGTCCTTTCCATCATCATAAGGTCAGAAATCAGGATATTTGCTGTCGATTGCACAACTTACAACACCAGTTAAAACTCCTCAGCAACTGAAGCAATCCATATCCAAATCCAGCAAGACCCAGACAATATCCAAATTTGGGCTGACAGGTGGCAAACAAAATTCGCGCCACATAAGACCCAGGCAATGCTTATCTCCAACAACAGAATCTAACCATTGCCCTTGCTATCCAAGGCCACTGGATAAGGGGTGGGGTTATCACTGACCAGAAAGTGAATTGTACTAGACAGATAAATATTGTGATTACAAGCAACAGTCCCTCGAGAGGTCCAATGTGGTGGTCTTCTTTGGTGCTTTCTGCAGCAATACTATCTTTTGCTAAACCCAGAAGCCATGAATTGAACTATGTCTTAATTTTTTTTTCTTATCTCTGCCTTCTGTTATTAATGTAGGTGTCATGGTATGGTGACATAAACACTTTGTAAACCAAGCACATCAATCAATACATTGACCTCCGATTTGTGAAGTCGCTGCTGCACACAGGCCTTGGAGGCCTGTGAGGATTACTGTGGCAAGTAACCCACCTCCTGACTCCCCAAAGCCTGTCCACCACCTACAAGACACAAGTCAGGAGTATGATGAAGCGTCTGGATGAGCACAGCTCAAACAACACCTGAGAAGCCCAACACCATTCAAAGCTGCCTGCTTGATTGGCACATCAACAAATATTTGTTTCTTTCCGCATCAACACATAGTAGCAGAAGTATGCACCAACTACAAAATTCACCAAGGCTCTTTTGACAGCACCTTTCAAACCCACAGTCATAATCATCTGAAATGACAAGGGCATAGATACACAAGAGCTCCATCTTCAAGTTTCCCTTCAAACTACTCCCTGATATAAATGATTTAGATGTGAATATAGGAGGCTTTGTTAGTAAGTTAACAAATGACACCAAAATTGGTGATGTATTTGACAATGAAGAAGGTTATCTCTACGGGATCTTGGTCAAATGGGTTGCTGAGTGGCAGATGGAGTTTAATTTAGATTAGTGTGAGGTATTGCATTTTGGTTAGGCAAACAAGGCTGAACTTATACAGCTGGTGGTTGGACCCTGGGGAGTTCTGCCGAACAAATAGACCTAAGGGTGCATGTGCATTGTTCCAAAGTGGAGTTGCAGGTAGACTCCACTTTGTGTTGAAGTAGGCATTTGGCATGCTTACTTGCATTGGTCAGAACATTGAATGTAGGTATTAGGATGGTATGTTGTGGTTCTAACAGAACATTAGTGAGGCCACTTTAAGTATACTGCATAAAATTCTGATCGCCTTTCTATAGGAAGGACATTGTTAAACTTGAAAGGGTGCAGAAAAGAATTACAAAGATGTTGCTAGGAGTTGGGGGTTTGCGTTATAGGCGGAGGCTGAATAAGCTTGGGCTTTTTTCCCTGGAGCATTGGAGGCTGAGAGGTGACCTTACAAAAGGTTTATAAAATCACGAAGGCCATGGATAGGGTAAATAGACAAGGTATTTTCCCTGGGGTAGGGAAGTCCAAAAACAGTATAGGTTTAAGGTGAGGGGGAAAGATTTAAAGAGGACCTGAGGTTTCTCTTTTTTTCACACAAAGGTGGTGCATGTATGGAATGAGCTGCCAAAGAAAGTGGTGGCGGTAGGTACAACTTCCACTTTTAAAAGTCATCTGAATCGACATATGAATTGATATATGAAGGGATATTGGCCAAATGCTGGCAAACGGGGCTAGGTCAGATGAGGATGTCTGGTTGGCTCAGATAATTCGTACTGAAGGATCTGTTTTCTTGCTGTGTGACTCTATGACTCTACTCCTAACGTGGAAATATATCGCCATTCCTCCAGTGTTGTTGGGTCACAATACTGAAATTCAATCCTTAACTGCACTGTAACTACACCAAGAGGATTGCAGTGGTTCAAGAAGGCAGCTCATCACCACATTATCAAGGAAAACTATGGATGGGCAATAAATGCTGCCTCAGCGATAGTTGTCCATATTCAAGAGATACAAGAAGAAAGCAAGTAGGTTTTCAGGTCAAGTTTGCACTGACAGAATTTTAACAATCTTGTTCACGATTCATTGGGAACTCCTGGTCCAAATATGATATGAGATGAAATTCCCTACAGTATGGAAACAGGCCCTTCGGCCCAAAAAGTCCTATGCACCTAACACTATGGGCAATTTAGCATGGCCGATTCACCTGACCTGCACATCTTTGTGATTGTGGGAGGAAACCGGAGCACCTGGAGGAAACCCACACAGACACGGAGAGAATATGCAAACTCCACACAGACAATCGCCTGAGGCTGTGAGGCAGCAGTGCTAACCACTGAGCCACCGTGCTGCCCCTCATTATCTCATTAGGTTTTCTTTACCCATTTGTATTTTGATGATTAAGTGGTATATTTAACAAATAGTAACTTCAAAACTGGTGCCCTGATCACACTTCACCAAGATTAAAAACTTATTTGACATGTCAGCTAAACTTGTAGATAAGAACTCTAAGGTTTGTTTTGAGACCCTGTAACCTAGATTTGTTATATAACAGAGCAATTCTGATTAATTTACTGTCATAGTTTATTGACATTGTTCATTACTATTATTTTCACATATAAAATAACTCATAATTCACCACCAGCATCACAACCAGAGCATTTCAGTTTACAAGAGAAAAGTCTTTGACGATACACCATCATCTTTTGAAATATGTTTTACACGATGTGGATACCTGAGCTGCGGAGAGAAACCTTGTTGGAATATGAATTGTTGAAAATCTTTTGATCTATAACTTGCTATGATTCTATTTTACATTGGAAGTTCTTCTTTCCAGTTGCCTGGACAGATCAAAAAGCACATTAACATAGCAAAAGCTATCTGCAAAAATGAGCAGAATCATAGAATTTGTGATCACTATTAAGATTCCTCCACTGTCTACTCTATTTAGTTACATTTAGAGAATGTCTATAAATAATCACGAATCAGTCTGATTCTAAGATGTAAACTGCCCTTGGGGCAATTCCAAGTCCAATACCATTTATTAGAATGTGGCATACTTTAGTGGCCAGGATTTCATCTATGAAGAAACTCACATGATACTATCCCATTAAAGAAGAAATCAATTTTTTTTTGTCACAAAACCTTCATGTCTTGCCATTTATTCTGTTGCTTGGCATTCTAAAAACTCCCATTAGTTTGTAGGTCAGACTTAACTGAGTGTATTTTTTCAAAGTGGCCACAGAGCAAACTAAAATACAATTCACTGCAACATTCTTCAAGGAGAACCAAATAAAAACCGATGCACACCTCAGTTTGATTCTACTCAAGTTAATAGTTTATTGCAGACAATTAGTAGTGATGAAAGAAAGCTACGTATACAGAGTGCTGATTTCATATTATAATGAGAACAATCTCAGTTTTGGCCAGACCTTTTACTCTATTTGCATGATTCCCCAACTGTTGGTGCTTTCACCTCTAAATTAAACACAATAAAACTTTTTATTTGACAGCTAGAATTGAATTTTATTTCACTATAAAAAACATGCAACAGCCAATTTGTGTACAGTAAGATCCTACAAATAATAATAGGTAATTGACCAGTGCAGAAATCTCTCAGAACAACAATGAAGATTCATCTTAAATTATTTGCTTAAGTGATTGGAATAGGACTTGAACTTATGATCTTCTAACTCAATGGTAAGTACTAGTGTGTGTATTGCAACAATCAGTTTGGCAGCCACTGCTGTTAGTCATTTTAAAAATGACATGGATGAGGGCATAGAAAGATGGGTTAGTAAATTTGTGGATGGCACTAAGATCGGTGGAGTTGTAGACACTACGGAAGAATGTTGCAGGTTACAGAGGGTCATAGGTAAGCTGCAGAGCTGGGCTGAGAGGTGGCAAATGGAGTTTAATGCGGAAAAGTTTGGGTTAATTCACTTCGGAAGGAGTAAGAATAATACAGATTACTGGCTAATGGTAAGATTCTTGGTAGTGTGGATGAGCAGAGAGTTCTCGATGTCCATGTGCAGAGATCACTGAAAGTTGCCACCCAGGTTGATAAGGTTGTTAAAAAGGCATACGGTGCATTAGCTTTTATTGATAAAAGGATTGAGTTTTGGAACCATGAGGTCATGTCTCACAAACTTGATTGAGTTTTTTGAAGAAGTAACAAAGAGGATTAATGAGGGTAGAGCAGTAGATATGATCGATATGGACTTCAGTAGGGCATTCGACAAGGTTCCGCATGGGAGACTGGTTAGCAAGGTTAGATCTCATGGAATACAGGGAGAACTAGCCATTTGGATACAGAACTGGCTCAAAAGTAGAAGACAGAGGGTGGTGGTGGAGGGTTGTTTTTCAGACTGGAGGCCTGTGACCTCCACAAGGATCTACGCTGGGTCCTCTACTTTTTGTCATCTATATAAGTGATTTGGATGCGAGCATAAGAGGTATGGTTAGTAAGTTTGCAGATAATTATGAGGGGCATGAGTACGGTAAATAGACAAAGTCTTTTCCCTGGGGTCGGGGAGTCCAGAACTAGAGAGCATAGGTATAGGGTGACAGGGGAAAGATATAAAAGAGACCTAAGGGCAACTTTTTCACACAGAGCAGGGTATGTGTATGGAATAAGCTGCTAGAGGAAGTGGTGGAGGCTGGTACAATTGCAACATTTAAAAGGCATTTGGATGGGTATATGAATAGGAAGGGTTTGGAGGGATATGGGCCTGGTGCTGGCAGGTGGGACTAGATTGGGTTGGGATATGTGGTCGGCATGGATGGGTTGGACCGAAGGGTCTGTTTCCGTGCTGTACAACTCAGTGACTCTATGACTCTATTCTGCCCAAAAAACTACTTGTTAGCAGGTAGCAAGGTAAACTGGATGTTGATATCTACCACCTCGTCCCTGCCTTCCCTTGCATTGGCATTGTCCTGCCAACTGGTCAAATGCAAATATTAGAACCTTGGTTCCCAACCAATTTCCTCCCTTCAGCAACCCTAGGAACTGATAAGCAAAATGTGTGAGTAGTACCTGAGATAATGATGGCAAGCACCTTCAAATAAAATTGTGCTTACCTTTTGAAGAAACAGCACATGGATAAAAGGTGCCTACTTGTTTCTCTTGCCTCAGGGTATGAAGTAAGTGGTATGACACTGTAAGATATTGACCAAATGAGGGATAATTCCTAAACAGCAACAAAATACTTAACTGCACGGCTATTCCTACCAGCAACAATCCGTTTATCATACCTCCTTGACTGCAAAAAGTGGTCACTACATTTGGCTACATTTTATTGTTGGCAATCATACGATGGAAAATATTCAGGAAAAGTCACACCATTAGCATTGCTCATCACTGTCAAGGTTTTCCGTCAGAAGTGACACTGAATACACTTGTCCACATTCAAATGTAAGGCTATTTTCTATCATTAATGCTCTAATACTGGATATTTTTGGTTATTTATGACATTGAACATACAGACTTTAAGCATGAGGATTGCCGCTCCTAGCGCAACTGATTGCACTTTGCAAGGAATATATTTTTTTCAACAAGGTTCTGTTATGTATGCTCTAAGCAATACTACAGCACTCCACCCTATTCCCTCACTTCCTGTCCCCATCATTCCTCCCAATTTATGAGACAGCAGCACTGAAACAAAATAGCAAATTGAATTATTTGTACAATATAATATGAAATGAGACATCACAATGCTACACATTTCCACCACAGGTTGGCATGTATCCAAACTTATATTCCTCGTTGTGTGGGGTGGGTAAAGATTTGAAGTGAAATGAAGCATTTAACTGCTGGCCTGTCTGAAACAAGCTAAATAAGCAGATCAGGACTTAAGCATCGGTCAGTATTTCATTGGACAGAAACTTTCAAAAAGAACTCTTGCAGAAAAAATAGGCAATTAAAGCCACAAATCATGTGCTTTTTTAAATGAATGCTTTTGTTTGCCTACAATCAGTAGGACAGATTGGAAAAACTGTTGAAAATATATACACACATTTTTTCTTAACATCCCTTGTCATTACATATTTTAAAAATGTTACATTGCTGCAATTTTTGCCTCCAGCATTACATCTGGTCTGTCTCTTCAGCTCCCTTCCACCTGACAGGCAGCTTTAATCATTTACCTTCAAATGAATAACTTGGCTCTCAGTCTCTTTCTCCCATACGAGTGCTGCAAATAAATAAATCAAGAGTGGAATCAGTGTCCTGATTTTACTCCTCAGCAGTACTTTTTCTCTTGGAAGACCCGTCAATCTTAATGGTGCCAAGTAAGAAATAGACTTTCCACAACTTTGAAAATTAAATTAAACTGTGTCCTGCTCAAAAAGTGCGTGGGTGGTGTAATTTGCTATTACTTTGACATCTCTCCCACTGACAGGAGGAAGACCTAAACTGCAGCCTTTTTTCCTTTGACAGCATCCTGCTCAGTAAACTGGAGCAGCAAAGCTGCAGAAAGGCACTTGTTTTCTTCTCTACACACAAAGTAGCACTGTTCTTCTGTGTGACATGTCCAGTAAACCAACAAGCTCGGAGCCAAGCAATTTTACAGGCCATACAATATTATACATTGTCTAAGGTTATAGGCTTTTCTGTCAAACACCAAAGCCCTATCTATGTTAACAAGCACACCTTTACATTTAAATGCTGAGCAGAGGTTGTAGCTTCTTAAACCAGAGAAAAATATTAGAATCACAAGTTCGACAAAAGTAAACACTCTTGTTCCAAATGTCAGCAAAAGATCCCCCCTTTCAAGATATTGCAGATTGCAATGGATGCTTTGAATGACTGTCAAAGTAGGCATGTCAACATCTGGAGCCAAATGCATAATTATTCAGTCACCATGGCCCCTCTCAAATTAAGATAAATTCCAAGGCTCGGAAAGCTAAATTGAATTTATACTAAGGGCTGAATCAAAATGTTTCCTTCTTCTAGAGTTTCACCCATTTACTCTTTCACTGTGACAGATCTAACTATTGATCGTCTCCTCCCCAACTTCTCTCCTTTTCTTCTCAATTAGTCAAAGTGGCTGTTTAATTTTTGGTCATCAGCCTGCTGATAGGTTACTATCACAAAACTCCTCGGCACTTTATGTCAGAAGCCCCATGGTTTCTTTGTACAGCCAGGGAAGGAGCTTGGAAGAATTATGTGAGATGAAGAGGAAACCCATTGGCCAGAGTTGTGAATCTCTGGAATTTTTTTTAAAGCCTAGAGGCCGGTCGATGTTCGTAATTGCATGTGCTCAAATCGAGACAAATGGATTTTTGGATACTAACGGAATTAAAGGATGCAAGAACAGTGCAGAATGTGGAGTTAAGGTAGAAAATTAGCCACAATCACATTGAATGGTAGTGGAGACTCAAAGAACCAAATGGTTTGCTCCTAGTCCTCTTTTGCATGAGCATTAATTCTATCAATTGTGTGCTCTGCCTGAAGGCAAGAACTTGACTCATTGTTTGCTGCAGCTTCATCCTGAGCTATTTTCTTGGTAGTTTATGTCAGTGGTAGGACATGGAGACAGGTCTCAGACAAGAAGAGAAATGAACTCATATTGATGTTATTCTTAACTACTCATAGATGCATACAGTCACAGAGTTATACAGCACAGAAACAGACCCTTTGGTCCAACTCGTCCATGCCTACCAATTATCCAAAATTAATCTAGTCCCACTTGCCAGCATTTGGCCCATATCCCTCCTCTAAACTCTTCTTATTCATATACACATCCAGATGCCTTTTAAATGTTGTAATTGTACCAGCCTCCACCACTTCCTCTGGCAGCTCATATCCTTTGAGTGAAAAAGTTGTCCATTAGACCCCTTTTAAATCTTTCCCGTCTCTCCTTAAACCTATGCATTCAGTTTTGGACTCCCCTACCCTGGGAAAAATATCGTGGCTATTCACCCTATCCATGCCCCTCATGATTTTGCAAAGCTCAGTAACGCCAACCCTCAGCCGCAAATGCTCCAGGGAAAATAGCCCCAACTTATTCAGAGCCCTGAATAAGTTGGGGCTATTTAGTAGCCCTAAAGCTCCCTATAGCTCAAAACCTCCAACCTGGTAACATCTTTGTAAATCTTTTCTGAACCTTTTCAGGTTTAACAACATCTTTCCTCTAACACAGAGGCCAGAATTTAATACAGTATTCCAAAAGTACCCAACCAATGTCCTATACAGCCTCAATATGACATCCCACCTCCTCTACTTAATGCATTAACTAATAAAGGCAAGTGTACTTCTTCACTACCCTATCTACCTGCAATTCCATTTTCAAGGAACTATGCGCCTGCACCTGGTCAAATAAGCTAACCTGCCCCCTATGAGCATTAATATCTCAAGTTACATATCTCATTATGGTTATATACAACCCCAATACTTTTTGATAACATTGTTTTTACCTAGCGATTTTTGAGAAGATTTGTAGCTCAGGTTGATGGTAAGTATGTAAGTTAGCTCACTGAGCTGGAAGATTTGTTTTCAAACGTTTCGTCACCATAACTAGGTAACATCATCAGAGTCTCTGGTGAAGCGCTAGTGGTTTTTATCTACTGGAATTTTTGTGCCATACTTATACTACAAAATGGTATTGATGCACAGTGCCCTTAATTATGTGCAGTTTACAAATGGGCCTCTAAATAGAACATAGTTAAGTGACTGCCTGGCACTGAAAATATTGACATTTTTAATATGTCCATCAGAAACATCCCAAAGCATTTGTACTGAAACAGTGCAAGTGCAAATTCCACTCCACCATAGCCACTACTTGAGTCTCAACGAAACAGATATCTTGAACAAACAAGATAAGGGGAGAATCATCTGGGCTCAGAGGTAGGAGGGGAATCTAACGTGGCAGACTGTTGAAATGCCAGAAACCACCATGAGTAGAGTTAAGATGGATGGAAAGGCCCAAACATTATTGTGTTGTCAGTAAGTCCCTTAAGTGGTCATCCAATGACCTATGGTCCCTTGGTCTGCACTAACCTGTGCACAATCAAGGATGGCCATTGACAGAAGCAGTTCTGACAATATTGCCACCTTGTTGATAGTGTATGCATGTTGGACAGTCCAAGTGAAAGGGATATTACATTCTTAAAAGTAAAATAAAAACTGTTAACTAATCTAAAACTGAAAATTGTAATGAATATTATCAGCCAGATGAGGTGATACCCTAAACGGTCACTTGAAACTGGATACAGAAAAAAATCTTTCCGGATGACAACGTGAAAGTGGTAACCAGCCATCAGTAACATTACCTGGACAGCATCACCAAAACAGTTGCTGAAAGCTGATACTAAGTGCAAAAGATGTCAGATCCAACTGCTTAAATGTAAAATAAATAATCCACAAGCTACTCAGTGGCAGAAAATTAGTTCAACCTGACTGCTGTCATTTTCTTTTCAGATTTGCCATAAAGATCACTCTACTCGTTGAGTTTTCAATTTAGCATTTTTATTTTATCAATGTGAATTATGAGCGGTGGCATACATCAGCTTTCTTTAGCATTTGTTATGAGAACAGAAACATATTGTTGCTAAAAATGGATCAAAACAATCAAGTTTCTTTGCTATGATTTATGACAGACATGCTTTCTTGGACTAACTAGCCTAGATCTGCAATAATGGCATTCTGCTAACTGAGAGCCTCGGAGTCAGATAAAATGGCAGAAAGCAGACATTGTGACCTTTCAATTTATTCCCCTGGTTTAGAGTGCTCACAACTGATATTATTCGCTGCACTTTCACAGAAATTCAACTATAGTAAGCATATGCACAACAAAAATACCTACACAGGCAAAACACTGCCAAATAGCAGATGTATTTACTTTTACCAATAAATTAAATCAATGATTGGCCCAACACACTTAAGGTACTAGTGAAGCCTACAATTCCACTAGAGTATTTTCTCAGCAACTTAACTGGCAAAGGCCTCCCAGCCTTAATTTTCAAACTCTACACTACTATGGTGCTTAGACTATATAAAGGGGGATTGAGTGACCATAAGATGTAGATCATTCAGCCTATCAATGAGATTTTGGCTGATCTGAAAACCCTCAACTCCACTTTTCTGCCTTTTTACCAAAATCCAATGTCTTTTATTTTTTTAAAAACTCATCCATAAAATATGGGTGTCGTTGGTTAGGCCACCAGTTATTACCCATCTTCAGAACCAACTTCAAGGGAGGGTCTGGAGTCAGGATTGCTAGTCCAGGGACATTATCACAACACCATCACCTTCCCACTAAAGTTAACCAAATTAATGAGCCAATCCTTTATTCATGCTAATTTCCTACCTTAACACCAAATGTACTTATCTCAGGACTGTTTTCCAATGCCAGTATTTATTTCCTTAGTTAAGAGGTCCAAAACTATTCACAGTATTCTCGTGTGGTCTACATTTCGCAAGACTTCTCTATTTTTGTACTGTATTCTCTCAGAAATAAAAACTAAAAGTCTATTTGCCTTCCTTATCACTCATCAAACTTGGGAGCTAGCTACTGATGTTTCATGCACAAATATCCCAAATCCCTTTGTACTGCAGCTTTCTGCAGTCTTTTTCCAATTAAATACTATTCAGCTTCTCAATTCTTCCTGCTGAAGTGCACATTACATTCCATCTGCCAAGTTTGTATCCACACTATGAATCTGTCTATATTCTCTAAAGACTGTGTGTCATCCTCACTACTTGTCTTCCACCTATTTTTGTGTTATCTGCAAAATCGGCTAAAATATTTCCATTTTCCTCATCCAATTCATTAATATATTAGGTAAATAATTATGGCCCCAGCACTGATCTTTGTGATAGAAGTTACAGGTTACCACCTTGAAAATACTCGCCCTATCCCAACTGACTGTCTTCTGTAAGTTAACCAGTTCTCTATCCATTCTGTAATGCTACAACCAACAATATGGGATTCTCTTCTTATTAAGTAGCCTTGTGTATGGTACCTTATTGAAAATCTTTGGAAATCCAAATAAATTGCATTTACTGGTTCCCCGTTTATCTATCTTGCTTGCTACCCCCTCAAGGAATTCTAATAAATTTGTCAGAAATGATTTCCCCTTTATGACATCATGCTGACTCCGCTTGATTATATTATTAATTTCCAAATGCTACATTATTATAATGGGGTCTAACATAGCGAGGTAGAGAGAATGAGAGAGAGTTTAACAGAAGAAATTTTTTTTAAAAACATGATTATTGCTTGGTATATGAGTTTCACCTGAGAAAATCATTGCCGAAGACTATGGAAAGAAAACAATGATATAACTGAACGTTAGTCCCTTGAATAGAATAATAACAAATTCCATTTTCACCTCTGCATTCACACTACAATTCCTTTCTAGATGAAATCCTGGTAGTGTCAAAAGCCCATGTATTGCAAACATATAACACTGTACTAAGATATATGGTATAGATTCACTAGGATTATATAATTGAAGAGGAAACACTCAAGATACTGCAATTACTTCCCAGTGAGCAAGAAGCAATATAACAGGCACTTTAAAACAAGTTTTAATGAGAATACAAGAATAATAGGGCATTTGAGGGACTTGATAAATAGATTAGTTACGTGTCTCAAAAGTCCCACTTGTCTTCATTGCTTAATGCAGCATAATCCTGGTAAAGTAAAACAGTAGTCCATGAACACAAATAATGCGTTTAAGAATTGTTCTCATGACTAATTTATTGCCCTACAAATGTTGGTTTCAGTACAATTATACACACCTGAAACCAAGTCAAAACATATTTTGGTGGCATTTTAAGGCCCTTGTGGCACAGTAGTAGTGCCCCTACATCTTGTTCGGAAGGCCTGAGCTCAATTTGCACCTGCTCCTGAGGACATAGAGTCATACAGCACAGAAACAGATCCTTTGATCCAACCAGTCCATGCCGAACAATGTCCCAAACTAAACTCCTCCCATCTGCCTGCTCCTGTCTCATATCCCTCCAAACTTTTCCTATTCGCGTATCTATCCAAATATCCTTTAAATGGTGTATCCACTACTATCTCACAAATTTCATTCCACATGCGAACCACCCTCTGTCTCAAAAAAATTTGCCCATCTCTGAACAGGTTACTAAAGAAAAATACTAACATGAACATTCATATTAATGGTTCTATGCAAGTCAGGATCAACATTTGTAAAATGCTTGGTTAAAAAAAGGGTTTTTACAACAGTGTCTCCATCTCTTAGCTGGGAGACCGGGGGGGTTTGAGTTCTAACTACTCTAGAGGGTGTACAAAAATATCTCTGAATAGGATGATTAAAAATATCTACAGATGGC
Organism: Hemiscyllium ocellatum; assembly: GCF_020745735.1. Taxonomy (NCBI): domain Eukaryota; kingdom Metazoa; phylum Chordata; class Chondrichthyes; order Orectolobiformes; family Hemiscylliidae; genus Hemiscyllium; species Hemiscyllium ocellatum. Next base: position 39,732,791 of record NC_083432.1, on the reverse strand, counting down.
CTTTTTCAGGCTCTTGTGGTGCAGTGGTAGTGTCTCTACCTCTGGACCAGGTTCAGGTCCCAGCTGTTCTTGAGGTCATAGAGTCATACAGCACAGAAACAGACCCTTTGATCCAACTAGTTTGCGCTGACCAGACATCCCAATCTGACCTAGTCCTATTTGTCAGCTATTGGCCCATTTCCCTCCAAACCCTTCCTATTCAGATACACATAAAACTGTTGTAACTGTATCCATCTCCACCACTTCCTCTGGCAGCTCGTTCTACCCTCTACGTGAAAAAGTTATCTCTCTGGTCCCTTTTAAATCTTTCCCCTCTTCTTTAAACCCATAATCTCTTGTTTAGACCCCTCACCCTTGGAAAAAGACCTTGGCTACTCAACCTATTGATGCCCCTCATGAAACAATTAAAAAATACCCACGCCAGAAGACAGAAAAGAGTCAGTTAGATAAGAAGGTTACAGATTCCTGTACAGTAATCGTTGCTACAACAGCTAAAGCTGTGACACCACACCATAAGCCAAATATCATGCATTTAAATCACAACAGAGTCTGACAGTTTTACAGCACAGAAACAGGCCCTTTGGCCAAATCTGTCCATGCTGGTCATCAAGCACAATCGACTCCAGTCCCATTTTCAGCACTTGGCCCTCAGCCTTGCAAAATTTAGGGCTTCAAGTGATCATCTAAATACTTTTGGAAAGTTGTGATGGCTCCTGCATTCTTACGTCCTTCCAAGGAATGAGTTCCAGGTGCCCAACCATCTTCTAGGTTAAAAAACTTTTCCTATTTCTCCTCTAACCTTCTGCCTTTCATCCTAAATTTATGCCCTCTGGTTACTAATATCTCCACAAAAAGGAAAGGTTTCTTCCTATTTACCCTACCTATGCCCCTCATAATTTTATCCACCTCAATCATGTCCCCCTTAGCCTTCCATGCTCTGATGAAAACTCTAGCCCATCTAGTCTCTTTTCATAACTGAAACAGTCCAGCTAAGACAACATCCTGAATCTCCTCTGCACTCTCTGTAGTGCAAACACAGCCTTCCTATAATAAGCGTTCTCTCAAGGTTAACATACAGGTTCAGTTGGCAGTTAAGAAAACAAATACAATGTTACCATTCATTTTGAGAGGGCTAGAATACAAGAGCAGGGATGTACTGCTGAGGCTGGAGAAGGCTATGGTCAGAAAGTATTTGGAATAACAGGAGCAGTTTTGGGCCCCATATCTAAGGGAAGATGTACTGGCAATGGAGGGGATCTAGAGGAGGTTTATAAGCAGGAATAAAGGGCTAGTCATATAAGGAGCCTTTAAGAACTCAGGGTCTATACCTGATAGAGTTTAGAAGGACAAGGGGCAATCTCATTGAAACGTACAGAATACTGAATGGCCTGGGTAGAGTTGAAGCAGAGATGATGTTTCCACTAGACGGAGAGACAAGGACCAGAGGGCACAGCCACAGAGTGAAGGGATGACTTTTAGAACTGGGATGAAAGGAATTTCTTCAGCCAGATGGTGTTGAATTTGTGGAACTCATTGCCACAGAAGGTTGTGGAACCCAAGTCACTGAACATCTTTAAGACAAAATTACAGGAGATAGGTTCTTGATTACTTAGGAGAGAAGAGCTGAAAATGTTTTGCTGGAAAAGCTCAGCAGGTCAGGCAGCATCCAAGGAGAGAAGGCAGGAGAATGGGGTTGAGAATCATATCAAAAGCAGAGTAAACTATATCTTATGATCTGAATGAATGTACCACCCAATTGTGCAAAATTCAAAAATGGAAAATAAATTCTAACTGATAGTCATTTTATATCAGGAAGTAATAAAGGCAATAGCTGCCTGTTTACACTGCAAAGTCCTTATTAGCATTTTTTTCTTTATTCTTTCATGGTAAGTGGCCACACCTGGCAAGACGAAGCTTTGTTGCCAATCTCCAATTGTCCTTGAATTGTTTCAAAGAGGTTTTCAGAGTCATAAAGTGTGGTGCAGGAAAAGCACAGCGGCCCAGGCAGTATCTAAGGAGCAGGAGAGTCGACATTTTGGGAATATGACCTTCATCCGGGATGTGATGGGGGATGGGGGGGGGGGGGGGAAGGTTGCTGGGAAAGTGATAGTTTGTTTGTCACAAAGCTGTTCCTGAGCTACAAATCTTCTCAAGGAACCTTGATATTTTTTCAGAGGGGTCATAAAACAACCCAGACTCCAAATCGGACGAAAAGGCTATTGAGAGGCCACTTTGTTTATACAGTAACAAATGAGTCTTGAAACCAAAAGTTTGAAAGGTCTTTTTAAAAGCTGTTATAGTCAAGGGGGGCGTGGCCAGCTCTCTAGCTGTGCAGTTCAGCAGTTATGGATGGGAAGAAAGGCTGCTGGAGTCAGTCAGTTGAGACTAGAACTTCTCTCTCTCTCCTTCTGCCCTTCTAACTTTGACCTGTAAACCTCTGTTTCAGTTTTACTATGTGTTTAAGGGGTTTGTTTATTGGGACTGTTGTGTATTTTCAGAACAGCATAATTAAGTCTAGTTTGACAGACTGAGTTCTGGGGGTATTTTGTATCTTGTTCTTTGTGTTTCATCTGAATAAATTTTTTGTCGGTTTTAAAACCTGGTAGTCAACCTAGCTAACTTATTCCAGGTAATTTTCACTATACGCTTACCAAAACAAATAGCAAAGTTACAGTCTGGGCTGTCTGCTTAAGAATGTTTTGAGTGATCTGGCCTAGTCCCTAATAGGACGCAGGTGGGAGGTGATTGCGACAGGCAGGTGTGAAGGGGTGGAGCGGATAGGTGGAGGGAAGACGGGACAGGTGGAACAGGTCAAGACAGCGGTGCAGAGTTGGAGGATTGGATCTGGGATGGGGTGGAGGGAGAAGAGTTTGGAAACTAGTGAAATTGATGTTGATGCCGAGTGGTTGTAAAATCCCAAGGTGACAGATGAGGAGCTCTTCCTCCAGTCATCGGGGTGGGGAGGCAAATATGTCTCTGGTGGTGGGGTTTGATTGTAGGTCACGGAAATGGCAGAGAATAATGCACTGTATCCAGATATTATTGGGGTGGAAGGTGAAAATCGGGGGTGGGGGGGAGGAGGTTCTATTCTTGTTGCGGTTGGAGGGGTGGGGTTCAAGGGCAGAGGTGCGGGAAATGGAGGAGATGCGCTTTTCACATCTGCCAGAAATTTTCTTGCACATCCACCCACCTCATCTATTGTGTCCGTTGCTCTCGATGTGGTTTTCTCTACATCAGGGAGACAGATTGCCAACTCGTGGAGCATTTCAGAGAACATCTCTGGGACATACACACCTAATAATCCCGCCTCCCTGTGGCTGACCACTTCAACTCCCCCCCCACTCCACCAAGGACATGCAAGGATACCTCATCTTCCACCTTGAGACCATTCAACATGGTACCAACATGGATTTCACTAGTTTCCAAATTGCCCCTCCTCCCCAATTCATCCCGATCCAATCCTCCAATTTGGCACTGCCGTCTTGACCTATCCCACCTGTCCACCTTCCATCCCATCTATCTGCTCCACTGACCGATCTCAATCACCTCCCACCTGCATCCACCTATCACCTTCCTCACTTTCCCTGGGTCATTTCAGAGAACAGTTAAGACTCAACCACATTTCTTCAGGTCTGAAGTTACACAGGTGGCATTTGTGACTTATATATAGTTGACATCAGGTCGAGGATAAGGGGTTGATTGGGGTAGTGTCTGCAGAGTAGGTCTCTCTGGCTGTCACTCCTTCACCACACTTGCCTTACCACCTCTATCGAAGAAATGATGCATCTCTTCATGCTAATGCCAAAATGGCTGATAAGACAGCTACTAATACGTGCACAGATGTGATATCATTTGGAGAGAACAGTATGCCTGTTACTCCACATGGTGGTAGTATTAAAGGTAAATGGGAGTCTTTTACAACACTCAAACTATCATCAATTGCTATTTGTCATGGTCAAAGTTTGTGAGAAGATTTGTAGCTCGGGTGCTCATTGTTGTGGTTCTGTTCGCCGAGCTGGGAATTTGTGTTGTAGACGTTTCGTCCCCTGTCTAGGTGACATCCTCAGTGCTTGGGAGCCCCCTGTGAAACGCTTCTGTGATCTTTCCTCTGGGCATTTATAGTGGTTTGAATCTGCCACTTCCGGTTGTCAGTTCCAGCTGTCCGTTGCAGTGGTCGGTATATTGGGTCCAGGTCGATGTGCTTATTGATTGAATCTGTGGATGAGTGCCATGCCTCTAGGAATTCCCTGGCTGTTCTCTGTTTGGCTTGTCCTATAATAGTAGTGTTGTCCCAGTCGAATTCATGTTGCTTGTCATCTGCGTGTGTGGCTACTAAGGATAGCTGGTCGTGTCGTTTCGTGGCTAGTTGGAGTTCATGGATGCGGATCGTTAGCTGTCTTCCTGTTTGTCCTATGTTGTGTTTTGTGCAGTCCTTGCATGGGATTTGTCATGGTCACCACTACTGAAATTCACTTTATATTTCAGGCTTATTCATTGAATTAAAACTCCAATGGTTGGCCTCATGGTATATGAGCCAAAGTCCACACAGCCTGGACCTTTGATTAATATCCAGTGACAGTATCACTATGCCACTGTAATAATCAAGTTGAAAGGCCTGTCTCAAAGACTAGTCCAGGAACAGTTTTATGTAGTCACACTTTCAGAATTATATCTATGAGTCAACATCCTGGATTTACTCAGCATAATCCTTCAGAATATCCTGTCCCAAGCAGGAAATGCCTCGAGCTTGAGATGCTCCTTGGAATCCTGACAAATTGCCTCCAAAACCAAGTCATCAGTCCAATTTCACTTGATTGAATCTTTTGAGGGGAGGATGAATTGGCCAGACCTTCAAAGTGAAGTGTTGATCTTGTAATTACCAACATACTCATTACTTTATTTTTGTTCAGGTGTAAAACATGATGTGGAATGTGGTTTTCTGTATGGTGGCCCATGGAACACATACCACAGTCAAGTTCTTGTGAGACAGCTATCTTGAAATGTATTTACAAGGCTAACTATTTTCAAGGCTAGCTACTCACAATGCAATGGGACCACAGATTTACAGAGTCTGGGTTCTTTGCTTTGTGAAGTATTTACAATGAATCCATGAGAGAGTGTGACTGAAGGTGAGGCAGACAGCTACATGTGACATTCCAACACAGTACAAAAGCACATAATATAACTATTTGAAAGAGACAAACCTGTCAGGACTCTAATGTCTGCCAGGATACAACATTACCTTTTCACCTTTTAAGGATAGGAACCATTTTTTCCGATAAACACATACAAGATGTTTACCGATATATTCTGTCTACACATTCAGGTAATCCCTTGTTGGATGTACATGACCATATTTAGTCCTTATACAGCATCCTGACCCAGTGATGTGGATTCACTTTGCGATGTGCTATCTGTAGTCATGGATGGATGCATCTCATTTAGTGTAAACGTGTAGTTGTTGTCTGGCATGATATCTTCAATGACTGAGTCATCATTCTGTGTGATGAGTGGTTGATGAATTGCAGTTTGGATATATTATCCATTTTAGTGCAGGACTTAACCATTGCTCACTATAGCTTCATGTGACCAAGGCTGAACACAACGACGTAGTACTTTTCCATGTACCAATGGGGTTGAGTACGTTTCAACTCACATGTTTTGTCCAGGTTCAAATTATGATAATTCCCTGCATGCATGTTGATTATGCTCTTGCACAACATTTTAACTTCTTTCCATTGATGACTCACGCACTGTTTGGATGATAAGAGTTGGGATGCAAGAAACATGTGGATGTATCCCAAATATGGCAGCTGCTGATCACCTAGAGGAGTAGTACATGGATTTAACAAAGCTATCTGAAATTATTGGCAAATCGCTTTACATGTAATGAGCATGGATTTTATGATATAAGCAAAGTGTTCGGCATGACGTTTTGACTGAGGGTAGTGAGGAGAAGAAATAAAATGTTCAACATCTCCATTTCCTTCACAACGTAGAAGGGTGCACCACATACGGCAGACCACTATGGGATACAATTTGTTGAGACACACTGAACATACTGAATAGAGCAGTTAATGTACAAACAGCCACTGCATTTGTGGTTTCTTTGATTTGATACAAAAAAGGCAATTTGGTGAATTAGTCATTAACCAGAATATAATTCTGTTCTTGGACCTGGAAAATATGAGTTACAATCTTCCCCAATGGCTCACAAGGAATCTTGTGTGAAAGGAAAGATTCTCTGTAACCAAAGTGTCACACCATGTGACACCATTTGATGCATTGCATATTCACTGGCTCTCCAAATGCTCGTTATGACTTGATGCCATTCTTATCCCATTTTCCCATACTGATGCACATTGTTTCCATAAATTGTTGGTTGGCATTGATATATTTCACAAAACTTGATGAGATGATTGAGGCCTTTATCGACACTGGACCAATACACAGATTCACAAACCAATCTCTTTGCTTATTCTGCATCCCATGGATAAAATCTAGCATGTCTTGTCATTTTACAGATTTAAAATTCATTTTCCTTTGAAAATTACATGCTTAGACAATCCTAGTTGGTCTCTGAATGACCAGAATGAATGTACTAGCTCAGGACTGGTGAATGTGTTTAGGCCATCAGAAGATGACTCTTTTTGAGTTGTTGCAGCTGATCAGCATCCGATGTGTTTTGCCGAACCTGCTGTTCGGTTGTGGCCAAAATGTATAAAATGGTTACTAAAAGCCTCTCTTCTAGTTCAGTTTCAATAATATTCATTGCAAGGAATATTTTTGTCCTGAGCAGGGTTTGGAAGTCAAGAGATAGCTATTTAGGAACTTCGGTTGCACTGCACACATAAATCATGTCCTTGGATCGTCACAAGTAGACGTTGTAATAATGGAGACACGTTGTGAGAGGTATTGTCAGTTTGGAGTGAATCATGGTTAGCACGAATAACAAAATACTTGTCAAATAGATAGCTTTGTATCCTGCAAACTAGAAGAGTCTTTCTTTCAATTAGCCTGAACAGTCATTAGGACATTACAACCAAACCCAATACAGGTGCAGACAGACTTTCAGACTTTTCTATGTTATATCTACTTCCAATGTGGTGAGCTTGTTGAGATTATAGCAGTGAAATATATACTTATTGGATGATAAAGCATTATTGAGAGATCAAAAATATGCTTGTAATATTTCTGCTATACACATGGAACACAATGCAGAGAAGATCTTGAAGAGAAGATGCCTTGGTCACAAGTCGAGAGTATCAAAGGTTAGACCAGAGGCATCTTTGTCTTGTGTTGTGGACATCTTCTGTAAATATTCTACTTTGGTCTGATTAGGTCAAATACTGGTTGATGAGTAGATTGAATTAATGAAATTGATTTATCACTTATTATCATTGAAAACAAAGATCATGTTTCCTTGTTGCTGTCATGCTAACATTTTATTCTTCCAAGAACTGGAATGTTATCTGTGAAACAGAGACAACCTGGTAGATTCTCTAACCATTTGTTTTCGAATATACCATTGCTGATAGACAATCCAAATGGGAATTTGAGGAAACACAATTTACCAGAAGGTATTCTAAAAGTCATCAGTTCTCATGACTCTGAAGAAAGATGAATGGACCAATATCCATTCTTGGTACTTAGCTTGGTAAAATACTTGGTACCTGGGAATTTAGTTTAAAGCTCTTCCAGGTTTAGAATACCATGTACACATCTATTCAGTGTATTGTTCAATTGCCTTGGATATAAACATACATACAGTACCATCTTTTTATCAAAGCGCATGCAGCATGGTGGCTCAGTGGTTAGCACTGCAGTCCCACAGCATTAACCTCAATTCCAGCCTCAGCCAACTGTCTGTGTGGAGTTTGCACATTCTCCCTGTCTGTGTGGGTTTCTTCTGGGTGCTCCAGTTTCCTCCCACAATCCAAAGGTTAGGTTGATTGGCCATACTAACTTGCCCGTAGTATTAGGTGCATTTGTCAGGGAAAATACAGAGAAATAAGGACGGGTGACTCTTCAGAGGGTCAGTGTGGACTTGTTGGGCCAAAAGGCCTGTTTCCACACTGTGGGCATTCTAAGTTCAATAGCACTGCACTAATCATTCCGATGTGTGACCTTACAAATAATGTTGGAGTAAAAAGTGAGATCTGCAGATGCTGGAGATCAGAGCTGAAAATGTGTTGCTGGTTCCAAGGAACATGAAATTCGACATTTCGGGCCAGAGCCCTTCATGTCATTCCTGATGAAGGGCTCTGGCCCGAAACGTCGAATTTCCTGTTCCTTGGATGCTGCCTGACCTGCTGTGCTTTAACCAGCAACACATTTTCAGTTACAAATAATGTTGCCTTGTACCATGGAATACAGTTTCAGTTTGATCTTTTCTTGATTGTGAATGCTGCATTTAGAGGGAGTGTCAATAGCAGGTTAGGCATCATCTTTCAGATGTAACAGCTTTAAAGTTACCGATAGCATCAAACCTGGTCACATCACATCTGATTAAAGGCTATCCAAGTGATGGGTCCATTTGATGTTGCACACTAGAATCATTCACTTTCCAACTTTGTCACCTTATGGATCAACATGTGGATCCATGAATACAAGTAGACCAATAACAGGTGGTCTATCTGTTTCAGCCATGTAAAATATTTCAGGTGTCAATCCTGAGGAGTTATACTCACATTTAAGATAGATAATGCAAATGCATGGGATGTCAGGTCTGTTGTAAGCAGTTAGCGTATCTTGAGTAAACTGTAGCACACTGCTAGTTTCCTGAGTCTTTTACATGTAAAATGCATAAAGAGTTAATACTTACAATTCTGCCAATGTCAATCTCAGCAAAAATTGCATGTTATCCATTCATTTTAGAGTGTTTCAATTTGGTGGAGGCAAAGGTTTTATTTTTTCTGGAGGCATCCTCACAACATGTTAAGTGGCCACGTACTGTTTGCAAGCTTTAATGCTGCAATTACCTATTGGACTGACTGACATGCTTGTTTGCCCTGGACAGAACTTTGGAAACCTATTTCACATTATTTCTTGTTCCACCTTCTTGACATGCTGCTGAAAAGCAATTTGGGATTCTGACTAGATTTTCTATCCATTTAAACATAAAGACCTTTTTTAGAACATAGATTGCATATGTCACAAAACACTGGACACCATCTTGATTGGAAGATTGCAGGTTTGAAAAGTGCTGTCAGAAGGTCTTTGATGAGTTACTACAGTGTACTTTGAAGATGGAACAGCCAGCTGTCAATGTGTATCAGCAATAGAGGAAGTGAACATTGAAGTTGGTAGATGGGGTGTGAAACAAGTGGGCTGGGGAATCATGCCTCTAGAGTGTTGTTGGAGCTGCACCCATCCAAGAAAGTGAGAAGAATTCCAACACACACCTGACTCGTGCCTTGCAGATGGTGAACAGGCACTGGGGAGATAAGTGCTGAAAATGTGTTGCTGGTTAAAGCACAGCAGGTCAGGCAGCATCCAAGGAACAGGAAATTCGACGTTTCGGGCCAGAGCCCTTCATCAGGAATCTGATGAAGGGCTCTGGCCCGAAACGTCGAATTTCCTGTTCCTTGGATGCTGCCTGACCTGCTGTGCTTTAACCAGCAACACATTTTCAGCTCTGATCTCCAGCATCTGCAGACTTCACTTTTTACTGGGGAGATAAGTGGTGAGTTATCCAAAGCTGTGACTTGCTCTTATAGCCTCAAAATTGACAGGAGAAAGTGAGGACTGCAGATGCTGGAGATCAGAGCTGAAAATGTGTTGCTGGAAAAGCGCAGCAGGTCAGGCAGCATCCAAAGATTCCTGAAGAAGGGCTCATGCCTGAAACGTTGATTCTCCTGCTCCTTGGATGCTGCCTGACCTGCTGCACTTTTCCAGCAACACATTTTCAGCTCAAAATTGTCAGGATTAGTTAAGTTCAGCTTCTGGTCAATGATAATTCCAGAAACGTTGATAATGAAGCTTTCAGTGATAGCAATGCCACTAAATGTCAATCGGGTTCTCTCTCATTGGAGATGGAGATTCCTCACTTGAGAATGTCATTGATAGAGCTGTTAGACATGCTTCAGCCAAAGATACTATCCTGAGGAACTCCTGCAGTGAACTCCTGGGACTGAGGTGATTCACTTCCACTACTGAAACCACCCACCTTTCTGCTAGATATCATTAACCAGTGGAGCATTTTACATCACCCCTCGCCTCAATTGCTACTGACTCCAGTTTTGCGAGGGACCCTTGATGCCATACTCTGTCAAATGTAACGGTGATATCAAGGTCACTCATGTTTAGCTCTAGACTTCAGCTCTTTAGTCCTTGTTTAGGCAAAGGCTGAACTGAGGTCAGGAGCCAAGTGGTAAAGGCAGAGGTGGAACTGAGTGACAATGAGCAGGTTATTGCCAAGTAATTGATAGCATTGTCAATGACCCATTCAATCACTTTGCTGATGATCAAAAGTAGATTGATGAGGCAGTAACTGGCCAGGTTGAACTTATCCTGGCTTTTGAGTACAGGACACATCTGGACAATTATTGCCTGCTGGATGGTTGTGTGGAACAGCTTGGTTATGGGTATATCTCATTCTGGAGCATGTCTTCAATACTATTGCTAGAATGCTGTCTGGGCTTAATCTTTGCAGTATCCCATTCCTTGAGCAGATCTTGATAACACATGAAGTGAATCAAAGTGGCTGAAGACTAGCACTTGTGATGTTTGGGACCTCAACAAGAGGCCAAGATAGATTATTCTCTTGGCTTATAGGGAAGATACCTGGAAATGCTTCAGTTTGTCTTCTGCACTGATATCCTGGACACTTCCATTATTAAGCATGAAGATATCAGTGGAGCCTCTCCCTCTCATAATTGTTTACTTCTCTATCCACAATTCAGGATTGGATTTGACATAACTGCAGAGGTTAGTTCTGATCTAATAGTTGTGGAATCTCTTAGCTCTGTCCAGTCCATGCAGTTTCCAATGTTTGGCATGAAAGTATGTGGTTTTTATATCTTATGCTGCATGCTCATCGGCAGTAGATGCACTGGTTCACATAAATTCTGGAGGATGAAGCTAGGTGGTCATTGAGATCTGTCTTTTGTGTAACCTCGAGTGCAAAACACCGTTAGCTACATCAAAAGTCAAAAAATCTCAAAGTCTTCCAATAATCTCAAAATTCTACTACAGATCTCTTTACAATATACTTTCTTAAATTGCATAACTTCAGAACCTTGAATGTCCCCATTACGTGAAGCATGGTAGATGACTGATCATAAGTTTACCATAGTCCCAGAGAACCACAGGGCTGCTCTCTCATTACAGAGAGAAAAAACCAGTAGTGGTTTAATCCAAGGGTCACTACACATCAGGTGAGTGGTGAGGTTGAGAAGGAGGGACCTTCCTGGTAATTTCATCCAGTGCAGAAAATGAACTCATGCTCTTCACATCACTGCATTGCAAGCCAGCTGTTAGGCAGTTCTTGCACTAGTACAACCACAGATTTCGGGCCAATTCTTGGATTACTTCTCTATGCCATGTGAGTCCTTCACTAAGAACAACAGTACATATTTAAATACCAAAATGTACAAAAGTAACTATGCCCAAAACACACAACTGTCATTTCTGTTTCACCTTATTCCAAATTGTCCTGTGTGAAAACTGAGAAAACAGTCTGAATGATATGTTGCAAATTAAAAGATTTGCATGTGTTGCTATCACACAGTTACAGTTGGGTGATTCCCACAAAGTGACTAACCACATGAATATTAAAAGATAGCAACTGCTAAAGCATAAATAACTGCTTCAAGCCCAATAAACCCCCTATACCTGGTACTTCAAAACTTTACATGAAACATGTATTTTGGAAACTTGAATATACAAGCACTAAGATGGAATCGACAGGAACCCTTATAGCTAATAATTTCTAAATGTACAAAATTACAAAAATATGTGAGAATTAGAAGTTCCAACCAAAACAATAGATAAAGGACTAATTTAGAGATATTAGCCACAAATGTCACTTAACGAAGGCAGTGGATCGCACTATACAACAAAATTAGAAAATACAAACATTTTACGGATGTGCAGATCACATTATGGGCGGCACGGTGGCACAGTGGTTAGCACTGCTGCCTCACAGCGCCTGAGACCCGGGTTCAGTTCCCGACTCAGGCGACTGACTGTGTGGAGTTTGCACGTTCTCCCCGTGTCAGCGTGGGTTTCCTCCGGGTGCTCCGGTTTCCTCCCACAGTCCAAAGATGTGCGGGTCAGGTGAATTGGCCAAGCTAAATTGCCCGTAGTGTTAGGTAAGAGGTAAATGTAGGGGTATGGGTGGGTTTCGCTTCGGCGGGTCGGTGTGGACTTGTTGGCCCGAAGGGCCTGTTTCCACACTGTAAGTCTAATCTAATCACCTATTTAAAAAGGTAAAGGAACAAAAAGAAATGTACTACAATAAATCAAATCAAAGCAAATACTAAAGTTGCAAAAATAGAGTGTGAAATTGCTAGGCACGGAAAATCAAGCTTTAACTTGCACTTCTAGGACAAATGGTTAGCATACTTTCTCTATTAAGATAGTTTTCTTTCAGAGCGTTATATTAAGTTTTCATTCCTGTACATGCTAAAGAAAACCAACACTAGAGTGTGTACAGAGTGAGGATGTCTGGCTGATAACAAAGTTTAGTGACCTTGGTCATAAGGTCATGTTTCAAGAGTCAGGACATTCATTTTGAAGAAATATTGGCTTAAAGTTGATAGGTTGATTTTTTTTTAAATAATGAGGGCCAGGATACAGACATGTTTAGAAAAGTTATCTGAGAGAGTTCTGAGGATTTAAGTCCAAGAATCTGTCATTATAATTTGTTCCTAATAGGTTGTATGAGCTTCTGAAGATGAGTCACTGGACCTGAAACTTTAATTTCACTTTCTCTACACAGATGCTGCCATACCTGCTGAGTGTCCCCAGCAATTTCTGTTTTGTTTCTGATTTTCAACGTCTGCAGTTCTTTAGTTTTTTTTCTGTTAAACTGTATGAGTTTCTAGTTAATCATGTAACAAATCTCTTTGGATATGTTCACACCTCTGCAGCAGATGAGATTTGAAGCTGGACCTTCTGAGCCAGAGATAAAGACACTGTCATTGTGCCAAAAGACAGTGTCTTGTTTAATTGCTCGACCACAGTATTTTATTCCTCTTTATCTTCATTTGGTTCTTCTTACAGAGCTGCTGGGTAGTAAGCGAATTGTGTGCCATATTTCACAACTAACTAAATAGAACAAATGTATTGAGTTTAATGACACTTTTTGTGCTATAGTAAGTTGGAGGCTAAAGAATAAAAAAACCAAGATAGTATAGAGAAACCGGAACAAATACCGACATTTGGTATCCAATGTACAAGCAACAAACTCATAGCAGGTAAAGAAATCTTCAGGCTCATTTCTTTGGCCTGGATTTTATGGTCAGTAACAAAATGGCACCAACTGTGGATCTCAAGGGAAGCTACAAATACGTCGGGATCTCTGTGACATGGATTTCAACTTCCTCATTTCAAGAAGAAGTCTAGCACCAATTCAATTGGATTGCCAAACGTCCAGAATTGGGGATGTCATCGAGTATGATAAAAAGTCAATTTTGTTTAAGTATTTTCATGGACAGTAAACACGAATGCACAACAAACACAGAATCCCTTTACTTTCAGCTTAAAGTTTTCCAGATAGTGAAATAAATTATTAGGACATACACACTACCATGGATTGCAATCTGGGGCAATACAAAATCACTTGCTTCCACACATCCGACAGAGATTTACTTGTACTTCCACATACGTCATCTACTGCTCTCAATGTGGCCTCCTCGATATTGGGGAGACAGGAAGCCAACTTGCAGAACAACCCCACCACCCTGTGGCCGAACACTTTAACTCTCCCTCCCACTCTGCCAAGGAAATCCAAGTCCTGGGCCTCCTCCCCCGCCAAACTCCAGCCACCCGATGCCTGGAGGAAGAATGCCTCATCTTCCGCCTTGTACCCTCCAGCCACATGGGATCAATGTGTATTTCACCAGTTTCCCCATTTCCTCCCCCCACACCTTATCCCAGATCCAACCTTTCAACTTAGCACCGTCCTCTTGCACTGTCCTAACTGTCCATCTTCCTTCCCACCTGTCCACTCCATCCTCCTCTCCGGCATATCACCATCACCCCCACTTCATCTATTTATTGCATTCCCAGCTACCTTACCCCCAGCTCCACCCCTCCCATTAATCTCTCAGCCCCCATGAGCCACTCCCCCAATCCTGATGAAAAGCTCATGCTCGAAACATCAACTCTGCAGCTCCTCGGATGCTGCCTGAGCGGCGATGCTTTTCCAGCACTGCATTTTTTTACTCTAATCTCCAACATCTGCAGTCCTCACTTTCTCCTAATACAAAATCACTGATAGTGATTTCTGGATTACTGTATTTATCTACACACACAGACTCCATCAGTTGCTTTGGTTTCCGAACAGATGTGACTGTACATGGATAGTTTTGCCATTGATGCTAACATAAAAAGAGCAAATAGGTTTTGCTAAGCTCTCATAATAAACGTGACATTTAATTTCTGTTTGCTTACCTGAGTGCACGTGATCTCAAATGAAATGGTACAGTCGATTCAGAGACAAAATCAAAGCAGACATCAACAGCTCATTATTGATTCTTGTAAAGTTTCAAATGCTGCAGAGAAAGAAAGAGGAGAAACTGAATCAATATTGACATCTTGAGAACAACATGATTTACTTCCAGTGAAAATGTTGCTAACAACTAAAAGTTACATTTACATTGCATTTTCAACATACAATAGAAGTTCCAAGATTCAGAAATGAACAACTAAAAGCTAAGCAAGATAGCCAAAAATATGATTGAAGAGGTAGCTTTAAAGAAAAACCTTGTGTGGAGAAGTTCAGGGAGCTAACATCGGAGTGTGGGTTCAAGACAGATGAAAACACTGATGTCAATAACTTGGGAAGGGAGAGATTGAGCCAAAGTCCAGAGCCAGAACAGTTGTGGGGGGTGTTAATTTAGACAAGAGACAGCTGCAGAGATAGCAATTAAAAGGCATGGACATTGGAGGCATTGGGGAACGGAAAACCTCCAAAAGCAATGACAAAGATAACGGGTGTGTAGGATTTAATGCAGGATCAGATTGGACACCAAGCTTTTTGAATCATCTGAAGTTTCCACAAGCATATGTGAAGAGGTAAAGGGATGAGAGGCTGGCCAGGACAGCACTGGAACAGGAAAGTCAGAGGTGACAAAGACAGGTAAGAGCATTTCACTAGTAGACGGCCAAAGGCAAGAATGATGAATGCAATATTGAATAGGTGGACATGCTCTTGAATAAAGACAGATCTTATCAATGCAACTGACTAGTAATCCTAAAATAATACTAGAAAATGTTAGAAATACAGAGAAAGCTTGAATGCATCTAAAAAGAGAAAAACAGATTAGCATTTTGAGTGTCAAAATGTCTCTATTTTACTAGGGAAATCAGGAATTACATCATTGAATTTTCTGTCAAAGTGCAAACACTGTAAATAGAGTTGACAGCAACAAATTTTCTTGTGGCAACCTAATTATTCATTATGTTGACTCTACTGTATACATAGAAAATATCATTGTAGAGCACGGAGTAAGAGCAGAAGTAGTAAATCAATATAATCTGTACAAATTTTAAAAGACCCATATCAAAATGCAAAATATTTGCTTCTAATGATTTTTTTAAAAACTGCTGTGCATAAATTTCCTGGTGTAATTCCCATGCTAACTTTGAAAGAATCAAGGGAATTCAGATGGAAGAAAGGCCAACTGTCACACTACTGAGTCTCACCAATACGGATACAACATGCTAACATGAAGTGATACATGATTACCATATGTTCCACTTGCAAAACAAAAACAAGTCACAATGAAAAGTAAAATATATAGACACACGTTGATCTGCTGAGCCTGTGCCCCTCTCTGTCTGTTTGTTTTATTGTTTATGTTCCTTACAGATCCAACAGAAGAACAGTGTGTTTCTCCTAGACATTGAGAAATCTATTTCCAGGCCAAAAAATACATAGTTCCTGCCAGTTTAAGGCCTGCCAGCAATGATTCACTATGGAGTTCAATAACCCATGAATGTAACTTTAACTATGTTCAAAGCTCTCTCAAAATCCAGTTGTCTATACTTAACACAACTGCACATGCCAGTCTGCACGTACGGTAGTGTGCTACGCTACTTTGAAACAGCAGAGTTTAAAAATAAAACTGCAAGTATGAAAGCTGACAATCAAACAAAAAACCTTCAAATTTTAAATAATACTCATTTATTTTGCTGACAATCTACCAACATGATTGAAACTGTAAAAGCAATTGTTGTATTTCATATCTAAAAGTACTTAAAAGAAAACTAACTAGAATTTGCAGATTAACCAACGTAAGAGACCTCAGCAGACCCAATCTCTTCAGCAACATTCCTATGTACTTTTCAGCAGGTGTCATCAGGCAAAGATCAGAACTGAGAGCCCTGGCTGAATTTTCCCTTCCCAAGTCTAAGTCGATGGTAGAACACCTGTTTCCATTCTTCCTGAAATCAGAAATGCTACTAAGTGTTTGAGCCTAGGAACGTTCAATCTTATACACTCATTTCAATAGTACACAGTCACATAAGTTCTTGTTTGGGAATTCCAAGTCTGATTTATTACTAACATGGTGGGCACTTCAATATCTCCGCCAAGTCTTGAAGTGAAATATTTAACTCACAGGGAGTTACAATTTTAATAGCTTGTCACAGAGATTGTTTACATTACCAATTCTGACTCATTGACAGTGTAAATATTATCTGCATAATAATGAATTTCAGCTATGTTGATTTACTACTAAAAACTACTAACAGTTCCACTTCAGCTCCTTCCCAATTTCAGATTTGAAAATGTATATTCATACAAATTTTACACTGTCAATGAGTCAAGAACTAAGAATTTAAACTAGTCCCCAGCCAATTTATGAAAATACATATATGTTTTTGTAGCTTTCACTATGGTCGCTTGGGGGATTGAGTAGAGTATCGAAATGTAAATCCAAGTTCTCAACAGAATAATTTAAGCTCTCACTTCTGAACAGAATCCATGTTGGAAACTAGAAAACAGTTTCAAGCAAATTTGAAAATAACAAAAAACTACAGTTTACCATGAGACAAATGAGGCATTTTTGATACTATTGCAGTGCAGAAAATGTAAAATAAAGTTAATTGTACATAATTGTCATGTGATACAAGTGACGCACATTAGCTTAGATTTCTCCCAAGGCTACCACCATCAAACCTAGAGTCATTTTCACATAGATGCTGCACAGTTAAAATTGTTCACTCTGACTATAGAAAAAAAAACTAGAATGGGTACTGCCAAGTGATTTTTTTTTTACAGCTTAAGTGGATACATTACAGAAAGTACAGCTACTAACCACTTCAATGAAAATATTTTGCCATCTAACTAATGTGCAGTTGTTCCATAATTCTGTAATGTATTTCAAATTACATTATGAAAATTTAGTAATCTAATTTGTTCTCTGTAAATTCTGAATCCAATAACATTAACTTAGACAAAATTAGAAAACAGGAGAGGCAGATTTTCCTGGTCCTGTACCTTGATCTTCAGGATCAATTTTAAGAAAATCAGGTAAGTAATATATACCGCCAAGCATGGCTATTTTATTTCTTTTCCTCTACTCATTCTTAATTTAAATGGATGAAAAGCCAATTTTGTTCCCTCAAGGCCACATACTCTTCTCCACCTAACATTCCTGCATTTATTGCATGCAGATGGTAAATTAGCTCCTCCTAGATGTAAAAAAAAGTCCATGATTTGCGTCCACTTATTACCCCTTTCCATTTATAATCAGAGACTGGATTACTGGAGATAAACAAATGCTTTAATACAAAGGAATTTCAAAACAGTCTTAAGAGATTGTGCTTTTTCATACCATTTAAACTCTCTTGTCCTGTTTCCTTACAATATTCAAATGTATTAAGCCGAGGAGAAAGTGAGGACTGCAGATACTGGAGATCAGAGTCAAAGAGAGGGGTGCTGGAAAAGCACAGCCAGTCCGACAGCATCCGAACAGCAGGAGAGTTGATGGTTTCGAGGATAAGCACTTCATCAGGAATGAGGCTTGTGGGCCAAGGGGCTGAGAGATAAATGGGAGAGGATTGGGGTTGGCAGAGATGGTCACTAGGAATGTGATAGGTAGGTGAAAGTGGAAGTGAAACTGATAGGTGGAAAAGGAGGGTGGAGCAGATAAAGATGAAGGAAGATGGTCAGGTAGGACCATTCAAGAGGGCCGTGCCGAGTTGGGAGATTGGGACTCGGATAAAGTGGGGGAGGGGAAATGGAGAAATTAGTGAAATCCACATTAATCCCATGTGGTTGAAGTGTCCCAAGATGGAAGATGAGGTGTTCTTCCTCTAGGCGTCAGGTGGTTAGGGTTTGGCGATGGAGGAGGCCCAGGAACTGTATGTCCTTGGTGGAGTGGGAAGGGGAATTAAAGTGTTTAGCTACATGGCGGTGGGGTTGATGGGAGCGAGTGTCCCAGAGGTGTTCTCTGAAATGATCCACAAGTTGGCATCCTGTCTCCCCAATGTAGAGGAGACCACCAGTGCAACAGATGCAGTAGATGATATGCGTACAGGTGAATTTCTGTCGGATGTGGAAGGATCCTTTGGGACCTTAGACGGAGGTGAGGGAGTAGCACATGATTTGTTTGAAAATACCATAGCTTACAGAATGTTCTCTATAGTTCCTATTTGAATACTTCCATATGAAAACTCTTCCCAAACTGTTCACTCAGCAAGAGACCCAGTTTTGACCATATTTGTCAAAGAGAAACTTTACTTAAAGATGTTTGCAATGAACTAGAAGATTAAGGTACTATCCAAGCTTATTTCCTATCCATGTCTATTTGGCATACACCAGACAAAAAAAGACTCTGAAGGCATGTGCAATTGCAGCATCGGCTGAGCATGCCAGCAGCTGCTTCCATCACCGATGCTAACTGCATTCCGGCAAAGTCACAAACACGAACTTAATGAAGAGAAACACACTCTAATCAATGAGGTACTCTATCTCCTGTCTATTTCTGGAAAATATCTTCATTCCCTGTCCACTGTCACTTCTGCCCCTGCATCACCTCACACCACAGAACAACCAAACAAAGTAATACTGGCAGTTGTTAAAAATAAGACAAGATGTTGGGATTGAAAAGTTTGGATGTGAGAGATATCAGGTGAATCACTTCTTCTTATTCTGAATCTTTCTTTGACTAATAGAATGGGCCAAGCACATTTTGTCAATGACTTTGGACATGTCGCTCTAGATGCTCAGCAGCGAGTTATTTACTTTGAATCAAACAATTAGAACGTTATGATATATATCCAGGGCATATGGGACTTAAACTGAAGACAAAAAATGTTGGAGTCACAGCATGTCAGGCAGCATCACATGGAAAGAGAGCAAGCTCACATTTCAAGTCTAGATGACTCTTCATCAGAGCTGAAGTGATCTGTGGAAGGGGCAGTATTTATGCAATAGTGGGGGTGGGGTGGGGTGGGGTGCTATGCTGGGGAAGAAAGGATGTTGTCACAGCAAATTAAGTGATTGGAATGTGAGAAAGGCAGAACAATGACTAACCGCCAGACTGGATAGAACAGACAGTCCCACTGGAGTGGGGCAAGGCCCACTTGCCTGACCTTGGCATGCTGCAATGCTCCAGCGAATCACATCACAAACTACAGGATCAACATCTCATCTTCAGACCAGCACTTTACAACTTTCTAGACTTAACATTGTGTTTAGCATCTTCAGATTGTGAATCACTTCCATTCCTTCCCTTTCTTTTAATTTTACTTAAAATCATAGGATCATACCGTACCGAAACAGACCCTTCAGTCCAAGCAGCCCATGCCAACCATTATCCCAAACTAAACTAACTCCATCTGCTGCTCCTGGCTCATATCTTGCAAACCTTTCCTATTCATGTACTTAGGAGAATGTGAGGACTGCAGATGCTGGAGATCAGAGTCGAAAAGCGTGGCACTGGAAAAGCACAGCCAGTCAGGCAGCATATGAGGAGCGGGTGAATCAACATTTTTGGCATAAGCCCTTCATCAGGAATGTTGGGGAGAAGGGGGCTGACAGGTAAATAGGAGGGTGAAGGTGGGGCTGGGGAGAAGGTAGCTGGGAAGGCGATAGGTAGATGGAGGTGAGTGGTGATGGTGGTAGGTCGGAGAGGAGGGTGGAGCGGATAGGTGGGAAGGAAGATGGACAGGTACGATAGCTCAAGAGGGCGATGTGCAAGAGGGCGATGCATTGTCTGAGCTGAGAGGTCACCTTTTTTACATAAAATCTTAAGTTATCTTGGGACTGTGACTTGAAAGAAGTTCTGGGATTTACAGATTAATCACTCAAAACCTGCATCCCCATTCTAAGTGATTAAAGACTCAATAGCAATCTAGCCTTGTTCAATAATTCGCATCAGTTGTATGAACTTTTAGTATAAATTCTGTGTTCCACGATCCTGCCCCACTAGCTACCGGATGAAGGAGTAGAGCTCCAAAAGCTTCTACGTCCAATAAACCTATTGGACTATAACCTGGTGTGGCCAGGTAGATAACATCCATTGGCTCTCCTTGGTCCAACCTGCTCATTACTTTCTCAAAGAATTCTAGCAGATTTGTCAGGTATGACCTCCCCTTGATGAAACCTTCTGCCCTATTTTACTATACACTTCTAAGTATTTAGAAATCTCATCCTTCACAATAGATTCCAGGATCTTACTCACGACTGAGGTTAGGCTAATCGGTCTGTAATTTTCCATCGTTTGCCTTACTCCCTTTTTAAACGGGGTGTCACATTAGTGATTTTCCAATCCTCTGGGACCCTCCCAGATTCTAGTGATTCCTGAAAGATCATCACTAACATATCCACTACCTCTTCAGTTATCTCCCTTAGAACTCTGGGGGTGCAGTCCATCTGGTCCAGATGATTTATCCACCTTCAGCCCATTCAGCTTTTCTAGCACTTTCTCCTTGATGATGACCCCCATATTCAGCTCTGCCCCCTTACTGTCTTGAATTTTTGGGATATTACTCATGTCTTCAATTGTGAAGACTGACGCAAAGTAATTTCTCAGTTCCTCTGCCATTTCCTTGTTCCCCATTACAATCCCTCCAGTATCATTTTCCAGTGGCCCGATGTCCACTTTTGCCTCTCTTTTGCCCTTTATATATTTCTAAACAAACTTTTACAGTCTTCCTTTATATGACTATCTAGCTTACCCTCACATTTAATCTTCTCCCTCCTTATTTCCGTTTTTGTTGCCCTCTGTTGTCTTTGTAAGCCTCCCAATCATTTGGCTTCCCACTGCCCTTTGCTACATTGTATGCTTTCTCTTTTGCTTTTATGTCATCCCTGATTTCTCTGGTCAGCCACAGTTGCCTTATCTTCTCTGTACCATGTTTCTTTTTCCTTAAGATGAATCTCTACTGTGTCTCCTAAACAATTCCCAGAAACCCCTGCCATTGCTGTTCCACTGTCTGTCCTGCTAGGCTCCTCTCCCAGTCAATTCTATCCAGCTCCTCCCTCATGCTTCTGTAGTTGCCTTTATTCAGCTGTAATATCATTATCCCCGATTCTATCTTCTCCCTCTCAAATTGCAGAGTAAATTCAATCATATTACGATCACTGCCCCCTACGGGTTCCTTTACTTTTACCTCCCTTATCAAGTCTGCCTCATTGCACAGCATTAAATCCAGTATTGCCTGTTCCCTAGTGGGCTCCACCACAAGCTGCTCCAAAAGGCCACCTTGTAGACACTCCACAATTTCTTACAATTCATTACAAATCTGATTTTCCTAGCCATCTGCATAATGAAACCCCCCCCCAAACTTTGCCTATCCTATGCATTTTTTCTATCACCTGGTGTATCTTGCACCCCAACTCCTGACTACTGTTTGGAGGCCTATACATAACTCCAACTATGGTATTTTTACCTTTGCAGTTCCTTAATTCTACACCATCTGACCCTACTTTGTTTCTTGCTACTGATTTAATTTCATTTCTTACTAAAAAGACAACCCCATCTCCTCTGCCCACCTGCCTATCTTCAATAAGATGTACATCCTTGAATATTCAGCTCCCAATCCTGATCCTCCTGCAGCCACATCTCCATGATGCCCACCACATCATACCTGCCAATTTCGATCTGCATATGTTCATCTACCTTATTCCGTATACTGCATGCATTCAGATATAACACCTTCAGTCCTGTATTAACCATCCCTCATCTCATTGTCATTCACTTGTCCATTCATTTCTCTCTTAGCAGACACCAAAGGACCAGCTGGGTATTTCCAGCATTTTGTTTTTCTCACTGATATTACACCCTACTACTGCATTGATCACACACTAAAATTCCAGATTTCAAGAGGTTTATCCCTGCACAGACAAATAATAACTACCTCTATCAACATTTACAATTACTCATTTCCTTAACATTTGCACTCTCTTCCAGAAATAAGCAGAACTCCAACCCACTTTCACATAATTTGGCCAGGATATTTACCTTAGAGACAGAATGGAACTCTTTCATTTAAAGAAAAAGTTCAATCTAACCCATCCTTAGCAGATCACCTATAGTGGCAGATAAATCTATAATATCTCTCCAGCAGGGCATGGGAGAAAGTTATTTAACAAATTCAAATCCCAAAGCCATGTAACAGTCTCCTTATTTACTCAATTTCATATGATTAGTCTGTAGAAGGAAGCATTCTTTGGTAATGTGAGCAGTGCTCATCTCTCTTCACACCGCATAAGGGGTTTGTTTGGCTTGTCTGCAAAATGGGATGAGGTTATGCATAGGATGTAACATAATGCTACCAACAGTGCCTCCTCACATTTCCACTGCATAAAGAATGCAGAGAATGAGTTATGAAGCATGACCAACTAAAACCATACACTTTTACTGAGCAACTTTAATGAAATGGCACTTAGATACAGAAGTGGAGATGACAACCCTGAACCTGTTTTAACAGTTAATTGGATCCGAGAATGACTTTAAAACTGTGTCTTCATGAACATATTGAGTGGCCTCCCTCATTTCTTAATTATTTGTCAATCCTACACAAATGCACAAACCTACGTTGCCAACAGATTCAGTGAGCCAGTCTAAACAATGTCAGCTTAAATTCTGCATAGATTAATGTGTAATAATAGAGACGCTAACATTTGCTTTCAAAAGAAAGGAAAATGTATAGGCCAATCATATTTGCACAAATCCTAAGGTTATCTTGAAACAGGCTAACTATGATGTATGGAATAAAAGGGTTCTTCAAAAGGCAGAAAAAATTATTGTCTTGTCTAATTGTAGCAAGACACGGTGGCTCAGTGGTTAGCACTGCTCCCTCACAGCGCCAGACACCCGGGTACAATTCCAGCCTCGGGCGACTGTCTATGTGGAGTTTGCACATTCTCCCCATGTCTGCATGGGTTTCCTCCCACAATCCAAAGATGTGCAGGTTAGGTGAATTGGCCAGGCTAAATTGCCCATTATGTTAGGTGGATTAGTCAGCAGTAAATGTAGGAGACTGGGTTACTCTTTGGAGGGTGGTGTGGACTTGTTGGGCCGAAGGGCCTGTTTCCGTAGGGAATCTAATCAAATAGTATTTCCTTTGAAAATTTGTTCAGCATTGCAGTTTTAAAAGCACCACACAGTTCCGACTATGATCAGGTGTTTTATTTTTATTAAAAAGATTAATTCAACTGAATTGTGGCTAATGATTGGAGACAACACTGGTAAACAAAGATTTATTCCACAAGTGACAGGGACTGTAAATCCTCCAGTTGTTATGAGTCTACCATTATGGCAGTGCCCCAAAACTCAAATAAATCTAAAGGATATTGGCACTATATCTTTCGATGAAAATATTTCATCAGTTTAAATGGTAATTTGTCAAACTATTCCACTACATAACAACTCTCTGCATTTCAAATAAGTAATTATTTTGCAAAGCACATTGAGATAATGCAAAGAGAAATGTAATGCAAGTGACCCTTCCTTTAATTATGCTTAAAATAGCAGGTTCAGTGAGAAACTGGATCTTATAATAAATAAAGATCTAACAGAGCTCTTTATGAACAGTCAGCTCTGGATTTGGTAGTTATCCAAGGAGTGAATACTAAGAGCTTATTAAAACATTGCATATTGTTTCACGTATTTGATTTTTTTCTTTTTCAAAGCAACCAAATAAACCTTTTTAACTGTCGTTTCATTTTTGTGGGCTTACTGCAAAGGTTTGCAGCAGTTCAACGATCCGTATCTTTGCCACACTGTAGTCACTTGCATCCAGAAAAATTTGCACCATCCCATTACTCAAATTTACAAACTGTTATAGCTACACATGCATCAGTAGCTGGTGTTAGAAAAGAAAGGCGACTTGCAACTAATTAAAAAATTCAGTCCAACTTTGAAAAACGTGGTTTTTAATTTCAAATTGCACAGTCTGCGTTTTACACCAAGGTGTGAAACTGATGTTGAAAATAAACATTTGAATTTATAATCTACAAGGCAGTAAGCTAAATGTTTTTCATGACTTGGAATTAAAGTATAAAACACTGTGCAAACCAATTCTTTTCCTGCTTCAGGAGTTGTCATTATAATCAACCAAACAGCTATGAAATGGCCGAGGTCCACAGAAAACGATGTGCAAGGTCCAACAGTGCACATTAAACCCATTTAAAATGTTTGGTAATATAAACTAATTAGGAATCATCTTCAGTGCCAACATTTCTAACTATCCCAATGTGCTTTGTCCAACAGCAAGCAGTGCGAAGCCCTGGATCCAACATATCATGACACGTGAACCCAATATATCCATCATTCCCTGATGGAACAGCATGTTTCCAAGTTGCCTCCATCTGCTCTTGTACAACAGTTATTGCAATTTCAAAGTAACTCACTGAGTATAGCAGTCGTGTATTTCAATATTATTAGAAGCAATATTGAATGCAAGAATTATTTGCGAGAAAATGTCCATTGCAAGGAAACACAGTTGGGGAAAGTATGGGGGAAGAGATCTATAAAATAAATCAAGGGCAAACTCAAAAGCTCCAAGATTTTAGAGTCAAAGAGTCATAGTACAGCATGGAAACAGACCCTTCGGTCCAACCCATCCATGCTGACCAGATATGCCAATCCAATCTAGTCCCACCTACCTGCACCCAGCACATATCCTTCGAATCCCTTCCTATTCATATACCCATCCAGATGCCTCTTAAATGTTGCAATTGTACCAGCCTCCACCACTTCCTCTGACAGCTCATTCCAAACACGTTCCAAAGATGTCCCATAGATCTCTTTTATATCTTTCCCTTCTGACCCTAAACCGCGAGTTCTGGACTCCCTCACCTCAGGGAAAAGACTTTGTCTATTTACCATATCCATGCCCCTCATAATTTTGTAAACCTCCATAAGATCACTCCTCAGCTCCGACGCTCCAGGGAAAACAGCCCCAGCCTGTTCAATCTCTCCCTATAGCTCAAACCCTCCAAACCTGGCAACCTCCTTGTAAATCTTTGCTGAACCCTTGCAGGTTTCACTACATCTTTCCGATAGGAAGGAGACCAGAATTGCACACAATATTCCAACAGTGGCCTAACCAATGTCCTGTACAGCTGCAACATGACCTCCCAACTCCTGTACTCAATACTCTGACCAATAAAGGAAGCATTCCAAATGCCTTCTTCACTATCCTATCTACCTGCGACTCCAATTTCAAGGAGCTATGAACTTGCACTCCAAGGTCTCTTTGTTCAGCAACACTCCCTACGACCTTACCGTTAAGTGTATAAGTCCTGCTCTGACTTGCTTTCCCAAAATGCAGCACCCCGCATTTATCTGAATTAAACTCCATCTGCCATTGCTCAGCCCATTGGCCCATCTGGTCAAGATCCCGTTGTAATCTGATGTAACCCTCTTTCCTGTCCACTACACCTCCAATTTTGGTGTCATTTGCAAACTTACTAACTGTACCTGTTATGCTCACATCCAAATCATTTATGTAAATGACAAAAAGTAGAGGACCCAGCACCGATCCTTGTAGCACTCCACTGGTCACAGGCTTCCTGTCTGAAAAACAATCCTCCATGACCACCCCCTGTCTTCTACCTTTGAGCCAGTTCTGTATCCAATTGGCTAGTTCTTCCTGTATTTGTGAGATCTAACCTTGCTAATCAGTCTCCCATGGGGAACCTTGTTGAACGCCTTACTGAAGTCCAAATAGATCACATCCACTGCTCTGCCCTCATCAATCCTCTTTGTTACTTCTTCGAAAAACTCAATCAAGTTTGTGAGACATGATATCCCACGCACAAAACCACATTGACTTGGTGCATGTGTGGAGATGTCCTGAGAGGGCGAGTAGGCTGTGCAGAAGAGATTGAGGATTAGTCAGAGTCAGACGTTAGGAAGGATGAGAGGGAGGGGGGAAGATTTTGCAAGAACTGGTGGGTACAGGAGCAGAGATAGTGTGAAATATCACCGAGAAGGTGGTGGCACTTTCACTGGCAGAGTGGAGAAGGTCATTGATGTTCTTTCTACATTTTTGTGCATTCTGAGATATGGTTGAGACTGCACTAGCCTGGATGGTAACCCTGGTCCAGGTTGGCATGATTCCAGTAGAATAGCATCCTCTGGCCTGGGAGAAAAGGACATCCTGTCTCTGCATCACTCCATCACTACTAGCAGCGTCTCCATGCTCCTGCCCACAAAGCGAAGCACCAATTTTCCACTGACTGGCACATCCAGGGCCAATGTCAGGAATCCTGAAGGGTAGCTCTGGACTGACAGCTCTTGTCTGGGTGTACATTATCTTTTTAAAGATGGTGCTGCACCATGGATATTCGAAGTGGTGAGTTGTTTTGGAAATGGCACATGGTATGTTGCTGGAATGTGCGAGGGGGGCACCAAAGGGTACAGTAGGTAATAAATCAAGTGGGTTTGTAAAATAAGGTGATAGACATCCCCAAGCATCACTGTGAAACCCTCTGGAAAAACCTGACAGAACTGACACTTAGTGAAAGAAATTAAAATTCAGCCCTTGGTTTGTCAAGGCAGGTTTCATTCTGGGGTCTGACTTGTGTTGTGTTACCATTGGAATGGGATCAGAAGATTGGCTAGAATGTAGTGCACCCAGCAGATATAGATGCCAATTGAGAGTAATTAGCTGAAGATTCTGCTGAACTGCACTAACCTGTGGGCGGCATGGTGGCACAGTGGTTAGCACTGCTGCCTCACATCACCAGAGACCTGGGTTCAATTCCCGCCTCAGGCAACTGACTGTGTGGAGTTTGCACGTTCTCCCTGTGTCTGCGTGGGTTTCCTCCAGGTGCTCCGATTTCCTCCCACAGTCACAAAGATGTGCGGGTCAGGTGAATTGGCTACACTAAATTGCCCGTAATGTTAGGTAAGGGGTAAATGTAGGGGTATGGGTGGGTTGGTGTCGGTGTGGACTTGTAGGGCTGAAGGGCCTGTTTCCATGCTGTAAGTAATCTATTTTAAACTAATCAAATAATTGAGGCCCAACAACTGATCTTTGTAACACTCGAATAGCTCTGACTTTCAAACCTGAAAAGGACCCAGTAATTCCAATTCTCTACTTTCTGCACATTGCCTGTGTGAAATACAAATGCTGTATATCTAATGGTTCTCCTTTGTTAACTCTTCTAGTTACATTCCCAAAGAACTTCAGCTAATTTGTCAACTACGATTTCCCTTTCACAAAACTGCGTTGACTGTTTGACTGCATTAAGCTTTTCTAAGCATCCTACTATTTTTTCTTAATAACTACTCCAGCATTTTCCCAATGACGTAAGTTAGTCTGAGTGGCCTTTCCTGTTTTCTGTCTCCTCTGTTCTTCAACAGGGGAAATCACATTAGTGGTTATCCAATCCACTGGAACCCTCCCAGAATCTAGAGAGTTCTGGGATACCTTGCACAATGCCTCCATTATTTCTGCAGCCACTTCTAATTAAACCTTTGGATGCAATCAGGTCCTGGCGACTTGTCTGCCTTTGGTCCCACTAGGTTGTCAAATACTTCGTCTCTTGTGATGATGTTAGAAGAATTTTCTTCTCATTAACTCCTTTTGTGTTTGTTACTTTGGGAACATTTACAGCATCAATGAAAATTGATGCAAAATACTGGTTTAAATAATCTGCTATTTCTTTCTTCGCCATTATTAAATCCCAGTTGTAAACTCCAATGGTGCCATATATTTTAGCTATCTCTTTTTATGTGCCCAAACAAGCTCTGTTTCTTTTGACTTTTCTTATTAATGTACATTCACAATCATTCCGCCCTCCTGCCATTAGCTCTTTAGTCATCCACTGCTGTTCCTAAAAGCCCCAATCCTCTGGTCTACCAATAGCAATTGTATGCGTTGGATTTTGATTGGATACTTTCCTTGACCACCTTAGTTAACCACAGATTATTCATCCTTCTCATTGAATCCTTATTTTCGACTGGACTGGAATATTATGAAATATCTGCTTAAATGTCAAACACCGCTCATCCCTCTTGATCAGCCATGATCATATTGAATGGCGGTGCAGGCTCGAAGGGCTGAATGGCCTACTCCTGCACCTATTGTCTATTGATCTGTTTGTCCAAACTGCTTTAGTCAAAACTTTCTTTATAACTCTGTAATTGCCTTTATTTAAGTTGAGGATACTGGTTGGGAATGCTAATTACTCTCCACATACTTCATGAGTAATACAGGTAGTTCTATTATGCTCATTTGAGAATACCTGACCAGTTTTTTTATATATGAAGCAAATTCCCATTCACTGTGAGACGATTCTCATCCCAGCACTAGGTGTCGCAGTGCGTGGAGTACTGGACTCAGCGTTAGCATCACGTGATCAGTTGGCTCGTGCACTTTCTCGTGAAAGCTTTTGTAAATGTTTGTGCTCGTGGCCTTGGAAAAGCGTCGTGAAAATGTCACTACAGCAAGAAGCTGGGAATACTCTTAATTTAAAAACTCAAAGAGTTGAGATAAGAGTGAAATTTCACTGGAATTGACTAACAGTAAAAGGGCAGTATTGAGGAGTCGTTTGAAACTTGGCTTTGTTTGTATCAAGAGTTTTTTTTTAAAAAAACAAAAAATATGTTTATATGTTAAAGAATATCTGCAGACTCGTGAGTCTGTTTCAGTGACTAATCACTACATTAACCAACTGCAAAAAAAAAAATACCAGTTACAGGAGCTTGGGCATGGTCGGCGTCAGGAAACCCTATATAGTGGGTGAAGGAGACAAAGATGGGTGGCACACTGTGTTGCTCTTGGTGCATGTGTGGAGATGTCCTGAGAGATTCAGGATTAGTCTGAGTCAGACGTTGGGAAGGATGAGAGGGAGTGGGGAAGACTTTGCAAGAATTGGTGGGTACAGTTGCAGAGATAGTGTGAGATATCACCGAGAATGTAGTGGCACTTCCACTGGCAGAGTGGAGAAGGTCATTGATGTTCTTTCTACATTTTTGTGCATTCTGAGATATGGTTGAGACTGCACTAGCCTGGATGGTAACCCTGGTCCAGGTTGGCATGATTCCAGTAGAATGGCATCCTCTGGCCTGGGAGAAAAGGACATCCTGTCTCTGCATCACTCCATCACTACTAGCAGCATCTCCATGCCCCTGCCCACAAAGCGAAGCACCAATTTTCCACTGACTGGCACATCCAGGGCCAATGTCAGGAATCCTGAAGGGTAGCTCTGGACTGACAGCTCTTGTCTGGGTGCACAATATCTTTTTAAAGATGGTGCTGCACCATGAATATTTGAGGTGGTGAGTTGTTTTGGAAATGGCACATGGTATATTGCTGGAATGTGCGAGAGGGGCACCAAAAGGTACAATAGGTAATAAATCAGGTGGGTTTGTAAAATAAGGTGATCGACATCCCCAAGCATCACTGTGAAACCCTCTGGAAAAACCTGACAGAACTGACACTTAGTGAAAGAAATTAAAATTCAGCCCTTGGTTTGTCAAGGCAGGTTTCATTCTGGGGCCTGACTCGTGTAGTGTTACCATTGGAATGGGATCAGAAGACTGGCTAGAATGTAGTGCACCCAGCAGATATAGACGCCAGTTGAGTAATTAGCTTAAGATGCTGCTGAACTGCACTATATAGTACCATACAACAGGTCAAAATGTACTTAGGTAAACTGGTACTTTTGGTGGTTCGCTCCAAACCCTGTTTTTCCCATAGACCCCATTATTTCTATTACACAAGAACATAACTACGGCATTACAGGAGAACTACCTGTACTACCATATTGTGATTGCTATTGTTACAGGATTCTTAACCATGTGAGTTCTTTTTATTGCTACTTTCATCATATTTTACTAGAAGGCTCTAGCACAGATTGCTCTAACAAATAATCCCTGATGCACTCAACAAATCTGTCTTGTATGTAACCATTGCCCATCCAATTTGATTAGTCTTCTAAGTCTGGGATTTAGAGTAACAGCAGGGGTGCTCCTGACCCCTGAGCTCTTTCTTAAATTAACCAAGAGCAACAAAATCTTTCTCTCCAACAATCTTTTGCTTCGGCCTGACAAAGCAGCTTCCCTACTGTAGGGCTTGTTAAAATGAGGGCCTGTTGATAACACACAGCCCCAACTTGTCTGCCTGCACAAAGCAATGTTCAGATTATAAAGGGTTCTGATGAAGGATCGTGGACCTAAAATATCAACTCTAGTTTCTCTTCACAGATGTTGCCTGACTAACTTAGAACTTCTAGTTTTGTATTTTAGTTTCAAATTTTCGCAGCTGCAGTCTATTGCTTTTGGATTAATATTGGGGATGGCTGTGAAGTTGAGCTGGTAAATAACCTTCATTTTCAACATTAGACACACCAAGTTTTATCAAGCAGGTGATTAAAAATTAACCCAAATGGATTCACCATGATCACAGAAAAGGTATTTTGACCCATTGTGTTGATGCCAATTCAGTTGATGCTATATATCCATCGTTCCTATATATTCTTATATCCTACCATTTCATGTATCTGCATGCAAATGATCTTATCATCTCTGCTCAACAGCCTTTAGTAACTAATGTGTTGAAATTAATTCTTCCAATTTTCCACTTTATTTAACTAACAATAATCTTCAATCTATGATCAGGTTGGCCTGAGGTTTCATTGTAGGAAAAGGAGGACAGACAATCTAGTCTTATCAACAAAGTCATAAAACCACGGAGAGAGAAACAATTACAAACTTCCATTATTTTAAATTGGTGTAGAACTATAGTAGGAGTTGGAATAGTTCATAACAGAAGCGTTGCTGCACTAGTGACTGAACAGAATATGAATGTTTGTTGTAACATGGAGTCACAATTCCTATGGAATGGTGAACCCTAATCAGCCCCATACCAGGCCTCATTTCCTTAAAGCAAACAGGCTGCTGAAACTAAGAGGCAGTCCACCCAATGAAGCAATTTTAGGATTGGATAACTGTTGGAATAGTCTTTACGATAGTGATTATGTTGTAGCATGGAGACGGAGGTTGCAAAGAGGGAGAGGAACAAAGTGTGACCTTAATGAAAGCAAATACTGTGGATGCATGAAGTCTAACTGAATCCCTTTGGATACTTAGCACACTTGGTCATTTAAGTACAAGAAGAATTTAAAAATTGTCTAAATCCCATACTTAAGAATTTAACATTCCTCACAACGTCCATTTTTAAACTAAGGTGGTTGTGAGAGTTAATGTGTATAATCATTTGTGACCCTGTCACAGGAAATATTAAATATAAATGCAAAAGTAAAATGACAATCAATTTCCGTGGCCAGAATCTTAGGGGTCACGTGACAGAATTTTACACAATATCTGGTAAGGCATCCCAATGTCAGGAGCGTCTCACTCCATCTTGTACCGTGTACACAAGCGGTGTGGTGAGTTTCTCACTCGGCAGCAGTGAGTTACGTTTAAGAAATTACTGCTCATTGAGCATCATGTTAATGGCCCAATTCACCTTGCTAATATGCAGATTCCCTAGCTTGCTAAACATATCTCAGAATCAGCTCAGTGCTTTATACCCTCAGGACATTCTAAAGAATAGTAGTTAATTAATTATTTCTTAACAGTGTGTCATTGTTGTAATGTACAAAAGGCAACAGCTGTTTTGCACAAAACAAGCAATGTGATTATGATCAGATAACCTGTTTTACTGGAGTTAGTTGAGGAAATCTTAGCCAGTAACTGGGACACCTGCTGTTTTTCAAAACATTAGTGTGTTTTTTGGTTCTTTTAAAGGATGTAGGTGTCACTGGCTGGGCAGCATTTGTCATCCATCCCTAATTAACCTCAAGAAGTTGGTTGTGACCTACCTTCATAAATAACTACAGACCATGTGGTGTTGACCCACACACAATGCTGTCAGGAAGGGAGTTTCAGGATTTTGAGCCGTCAGCAGCGAAAGGCAACAGTATCGTTTCAAGTCATGTATTTGGAAAGGCAAGGACTGATTAGGG
The DNA here is from genome assembly GCF_020745735.1 of Hemiscyllium ocellatum. NCBI lineage: Eukaryota > Metazoa > Chordata > Chondrichthyes > Orectolobiformes > Hemiscylliidae > Hemiscyllium > Hemiscyllium ocellatum. Next base: position 39,700,183 of record NC_083432.1, on the reverse strand, counting down.
ATAGTCAACATGGTTTGGTGTGTGGAAAATCATATCTCAAACTTGATTGAGTTTTTTGAAGAAGTAACAAAGAGGATTGAGGGCAGAGCGATAGTTGTGATCTATATGAACTTTTAATACGATGTTTGAGAAGGTTCCCCATTTGGGAACTGATTAGCAAGATTAGATCTCATGGAATGCAGGGAGAACTAGCCAATTGGAAACTGGTAGAAAGGTAGAAGTGAGAGGGTGGTGGTGGTGGAGGGTTGTTTTTCAGACTGGAAGCCTGTGACCAGTGGAGTGCCACAAGGATCTGTGCTGGATCCACTAATTTTCGTCATTTTATATAAATGATTTGGATGTGAGCATAAGAGGAATAGTTAGTAAATTTGCAGATGACACCAAAATTGGAGGTGCAGTGGACAGTGAAGAAGGTCACCTCAGATTACAATGGGATCTTAATCAGATGGGCCAATGGGACAAGGAGCGTCAGCTAGAGTTTAATTTAGATAAATGCGAGTTGCTGCATTTAGGGAAAGCAAATCTTAGCAGGACTTATACACTTAATGGTAAGGTCCTAGGGAGTATTGTGAACAAAGAGACCTTGGAGTGCAGGTTCATAGCTCCTTGAAAGTGGAGTCGCGGCTAGATAGGATAGTGAAGAGGGTGTTTGGTATGCTTTCCTTTATTGGTCAGAGTACCGAGTACAGGTATTGGGAGGAGAAAGTGAGGACTGCAGATGCTGGAGAAACACAGCAGGCCAGGCAGCATCAAAGGAGCAGGAGAATCAACATTTTGGGCATAAGGCTGCCTTCAGGAATGAGGCTGGTGTGCCAAGCGGGCTGAGATAAAAGGTAGGGGGGAGGGAATACGATAGGTGGAAGGAGGTGAGGGTGATAGGCCGGAGAGGAGGTGGGAGTGGAGAGGTCGGGAAGAAGATTGCAGGTCAAGAGGGCGGTGCCGAATCTGGGGGTTAGGACTGAGATAAGGTGGGGGATGGGGAAATGAGGTAGCTGGAGAAATCTACATTCATCCTGTGTGGTTGGAGGGTTCCTAGGTGGAAGATGAGGCGCTCTTCCTCCAGGCATTGTGTGGTCAAGGTCTGGCGATGGAGGAGGCTAAGGACCTGCATGTCCTTGGCGGAGTTGGGGGGCGGGTGGCGGAGTTAGTGTTCAGCCACTGGGTGGTTGGGTTGGTTGATGTGGGTGTCCCAGAGGTGTTCCCTGAAACGTTCCGCAAGTAGGTGGCCTGTCTCCCCAATGTAGAGGAGACCACATCGGGTGCAGTAGATACAGTAAATGATGTGTGTGGAGGCGCAGGTGGATTTGCGACAGTTATGGAAGGATCCATTGGGGCCTTAGAGGGAGGTGAGGAGGGAGGTGTGGGTGCAAGTTTCGCAGTACTTGCAGTTGCAGGGGAAGGTGTCAGGAGTGGAGGTTGGGTTGGTGGGGGGTGTGGACCTGACGAGGGAGTCACGGAAGGAGTGGTCTCTCCGGAACGCTGATAGGGGTGGGGAGGGAAATATATCCCTGGTGGGGTCTGTTTGGAGGTGGTGGAAATAACGGAGGATAACACGATGTATCTGGAGGTTGGTGGGGTGGAAGGTGAGGACCAGTGGGGTTCTGTCCTGGTGGCGATTGGAGGGGCGGGGTTCAAGGGCAGAGGTGCGGGAAATGGAGGAGATGCGGTAGAGAGCATCATCGATCACGTCAGAGGGGAAATTGTGGTCTTTGAAGAAGGAGGCCATTTGGGTAGTTCGGTAGTGGAATTGGTCCTCCTGGGAGCAGATGCGGCGGAGGTGAAGGAATTGGGAATATGGGATGGCTAGGTAGCTGTGGGAGTCGGTCAGTTTGTAGTAAATGTCTGAGTCAGTCGCCCGAGATCTAGGAAGGGGAGGGAGGAGTCTGAGATGGTCCAGGTAAATTTGAGGTCGGGGTGGAATGTTTTAGTAAAGTGGATGAACTGTTCAACCTCCTCGTGGCAGCACGAGGTAGTGCCAATACAATCATCGATACAGTGGAGGAAAAGGTGGGGGCTAGTGCCAGTGTAGCTGCGAGGTCAGGAGTTGGGAGCTCACATTGCAGCTGTATAGGACATTGGTAAGGCCACTGTTGGAATTCTGCGTGCAGTTCTGGTCTCCTTCCTATTGGAAAAATATTGTGAACTTGAAAGAGTTCAGACAAGATTTACAAGGATGTTGCCTGGGTTGGAGGATTTGAGCTATAGGGAGAAGTTAAATAGGCTAGGACTGTTTTCCCTGGAGTGTCAGAGGCTGTGGGGTGACCTTAGAGGTTTTATATAATGATGGGTATGGATAGGATAAATAGACAAAGTCTTTTCCCTGGGGTGGGGGAGTCCAGAGCTAGAGGGCAAAGGTTTAGGGTGAGATGGGGAAAGATCCAAACAAGACCTAAGGGGTAACGTTTCCATGCAGAGGGTGGTACTTGTATGGAATGAGCTGCCAGAGGAAGTGGTGGAGGCTGGTATAACTGCAACATTTTAAGAGGCATCTGGATGGGTATATGAATAGGAAGGGTTTGGAGGTATATGGGCCGAGTGCTGGCAGGTGGGACTAGATCGGGTTGGTATCTGTTGAGGCAAGGTCAAACCAATACTCATTGGAGTTTAGAAAAGAAAGAGGTGATCTTATTGAAACAAACAAGATCATGAGGAGATTTAATGAGTGCATGTTTCCCCTTGGGTGGGGATTTCTAGAACTAAGCAACATGGTTTAAAAATAAAGAACTCTCCCATTTAAAGTGAAGATGAGGACAATTTATTTCTATTGGCCGTTTAATCTGGAATTCCCTTTCCCTGAGAACACTGGAGGCTGAGTCACTGAACATATTCAAAGCTGTGTTTAGATTAGTTCTTGACCAATAAGATTTGGGGTGGTGAAAAAAAGTGGAACTTAGGCCCCAAATAGAGCAGTCATAATCTAACTAAATGGCAGAACAGGCTCAAGGACTAAATGGCCTATTCTGGTTCCTAATTCTTTTGTTCTTGTGTGGTAAAAAAAATTGACATTTTTGGAACTTTTGCATTAATTGACTTGAAAATTTGTCATTTGCTTCCTTTTCAGTCATAACCATTTCAGCTGTTCCAAAGGAGGCTAGTTCTCTCCCTCAAATACATGCACATTACAAAATATGTGACATGTAAAGAGGGAGTAAAAAAAGGAAGAAGGAATGAAGAATCTGCACAGAAATCCTGTTTTCCAAAAACTGTCACAAAGGAGGTTCGTAGCCACTGAAGTAAAACATTGCATAACCAGAGATCTCCCAAATGCTTGCTGTGCCACCCTTCATTTCTCCCCCACTCAGCTGTTCCTCCCAACTATATATTTAAATTTCTCACCAATGGCTATTAATACAATTAATTTATTAGCAATTCAGATATGCATGGGTACCTGAAACAAAATAAAAATTCAGGCAAAGAACCACACAAAATAGTAATGGTACAGCAAACTAGTTTTCATCAAACAGCATGGATCACTCATTTGATTCCTGCTGATTTCTCCCAGATAACATAAGCATTACGTTCTAGTCTTGTTATATAGTCAGGCCTAGTTATAAAGCAAATGCGCCATCAGCCAAGCCTTTATTCGCACTCCTATAACTGAAGTAAAACGACATGCAAGTATAAGAAATCTTTGTTCTGTCTAAGCCAGCAACTACTGCACTGCTGTTCTAGTTAATGCAGTTGCCAAAAGCTTAGATTAAGTTAATTTTATAAAAAAAGAGAATCAAAATTCTTATTTCTTTTGACTAATGTGTCAAAAATTTCAAAGAAAAATAATTTTGTTTAAACTTTAATTTAGCGGTGCACCACATTGGTAAGCCAATAGTGCTTGGCTGAGTGAGAAGAGAGCTTTCCAAATCAATTCCATACACTGTCTCTCTTGTTCTCATTCAAATTGCTTAGTCAAGAGCCTAAGCAAAACTAGTGCTCTTGAGATGAAGGAAACAGTGTTATTGCATAGTAAGTCAATTATGGCTGTTATCAATCCCAGATTATTTTCTTCACTCAGATTATGTACATCCACTTCTGATGTAACCATCCCCATCCTTGTCTCAGTATATCGGTTGCCGATCAGCGAGGCTTTGTTGCCTCCAGATTATTATTCCATTGTTTCCCTGCTGGCCTCACATCTGACATCTCTATAAATCTCTGAGCTTATCCAAATCCTGCTCCCTTAATCTAACTGGTGACAAGGCCCCCCCCAACACACACACACACCCCTTGATTGTGCTTGTTGACCTACATTGGTTCCGGGCCCAGAATAACCTCAATTTAAAATTATCATCCTTACGACTTAAACAAAGGGAAGAATCAGGGTATTGAGGGATTATAACCTCGACCAACCTATGCCACGTGCTCACTTCGTTAACCCTAAGCTTCCCAATTCTCTCTTCTGACTGCGGTCTCACGTGCATTCTGAATTCTTCAGTCAATAGGCAGTTTTGCCTTTTGTCACATGGGCCACATTTTAAAATTTCTTTCCTAAATTACTCTGCCTCCATTTCTTTAAGATTCTTTTAAAAAGCAATTTCTGTAGTGTGATCATTTTATCCTTTTTTTTAAATGAAGGGAAGTTGAGACTGAGGCACCCAGCTATCTGCTCAAAACCAATAAAGTAAACAGCTTGTGAGGCCTTGTTTTTTTAAAAAAAGTTGGAACAGTAGAAGCAACCTGAACAGGTCGGGTCAACTTCCCACAGAACCAGGATTTTTAGTTTAGCTTTCAACACCAGTTACTGGGCTCTTGACTCTGGATGTGGAAGCTCTTTTTCCTCTCTGCAGCTAAAAGCTGGGGTTCTCTTCTTGCTGCTAGAATTGCATGTGAACCAATCTATTTTACTGACTTTGCCTTTGCCCAGGATGTACTTATGGGATATTAGTATATTGGAACTGTTAATGAGCAGTTTATTATTTTAAGTATTTTGATTAAGTCAATTCCTTTTTTATTTTGTTTGCATTTGACCAATTGAACTGTATTCAGAACGTTGACATGTTTTGAGATGGTTTGGTCTCGTCCATGACAGGAGGCACTCCGCTTAGAAACGCTTCCTTCTGTTCCATGTCCATCACTGACTTATTAAAACACCATGAAGTGCCTTAAGGTGTTTCTCTGTTAATGCTGAAATGTCAATGGAAGTGGTTTTTGATTTAGAATTCACAAATATATTGTCTGGCATATTCATTCCACACACAATGGTTTTATAATTACAATCAAGAACAGTAAATAATCACAAAGTACACAAGGTTAAACTTTTTCTGTAAATTACTCAAAAGATGAACAAAGTTCTTGCATCACAAAATAGAATTGCTTTAGATTGTGAAATGGTTTTGTTATGCAGCAAGCTTCAATGTTAAGTGCATCAAAAAGCACCACTAGTCTCATTCACTTAGCAGTTTTATTCAATGTGTAGCCAAGCCTTAAAGATTTACAGCCCAGTTTTGATTCTCAGTTGGCTGGTCTGGAACAAGTTAGTGTTAGTACAGCTACAGCCACTTATAACAAGCCTTGGCATCCCTGCATAAGGGAGGAGAAAATCAGTTTGGGTTTTGGTCCTGATTTTTATCAAATGAATAAGGCTAGAAAATGTAGTCAGCTAATGAAGCACAGGTCGCATTTAGACCATATCAATCCCCATTGTCAACTAGTTGAAAATGTGTTGCTGGTTAAAGCACAGCAGGTTAGGCAGCATCCAAGGAATAGGAAATTTGACGTTTCGGGCATAAGCCCTTCATCAGGAATGAGGAGAGGGTGCCAGGCAGGCTAAGATAAAAGGTAGGGAGGAGGGACTTGGGGGAGGGGCGATGGAGATGTGATAGGTGGAAGGAGGTCAAGGTGAGGGTGATAGGCCGGAGTGGGGTGGGGGCGGAGAGGTCAGTAAGGAGATTGCAGGTTAGGAGGGCAGTGCTGAGTTGAGGGAACCGACTGAGACAAGGTGGGGGGAGGGGAAATGAGGAAACTGGAGAAATCTGAGTTCATCCCTTGTGGTTGGAGGGTTCCCAGGCGGAAGATGAGGCGTTCTTCCTCCAACCGTCGTGTTGTTATGTTTTGCTGGTGGAGAAGTCCAAGGACCTGCATGTCCTCGGTGGAGTGGGAGGGAGAGTTAAAGTGTTGAGCCACGGGGTGGTTGGGTTGGTTGGGACGCCCGGACCGACCAACCCAACCACCCCGTGGCTCAACACTTTAACTCTCCCTCCCACTCCACCGAGGACATGCAGGTCCTTGGACTTCTCCACCGGCAAAACATAACAACACGACGGTTGGAGGAAGAACGCCTCATCTTCCGCCTGGGAACCCTCCAACCACAAGGGATGAACTCAGATTTCTCCAGTTTCCTCATTTCCCCTCCCCCCACCTTGTCTCAGTCGGTTCCCTCAACTCAGCACTGCCCTCCTAACCTGCAATCTCCTTACTGACCTCTCCGCCCCCACCCCACTCCGGCCTATCACCCTCACCTTGACCTCCTTCCACCTATCACATCTCCATCGCCCCTCCCCCAAGTCCCTCCTCCCTACCTTTTATCTTAGCCTGCCTGGCACCCTCTCCTCATTCCTGATGAAGGGCTTATGCCCGAAACGTCAAATTTCCTATTCCTTGGATGCTGCCTAACCTGCTGTGCTTTAACCAGCAACACATTTTCAACTGTGATCTCCAGCATCTGCAGACCTCACTTTTTACCCATTGTCAACTAACCTAGCAGAACTCTTTATTACCTTATCTAAGTAAAGGATAATACTTGAGTGACAAAGGGTATCCAGTACACAATGCCCTCAGAACTAAAGAAAGGAAAACTACTGCCAGAGACATTAGCAAAAGATATTAGCATCCTCAGTTATAAAGGCGCAGAAAATTAAGTAGTGGCATGCATGAACTTTAGAGAACAGTGTGTAAAAAAAAGAAGGAAGCTTCTATCCTGAAACACAGTACAGTTAAAGCCCTGAATGGGTTCACATCTGCAGAAATAGTTCCTTTCAATTTTAATTCCACAACACTGGAAGAAGGAGCAAAAGCAAAAACATGTACTTATACACTCCCATACATCTTTAAGAGCACATCTGATTATTTGCTAAGAGTTAATGACAAATATAAAGTATTAACAGTGCACCAACACTTAAATACAGTGAGACAGATTAGTACAATTAATTGGAATGTAAAGAGTTTGATGAACATGTTGACAAATGAAGATTTGAAAGGTGGAAATATGAAAAGGAGGTCATACTTCACACACTGTCCCAAGCATCACCATCTCTGAGCATGTCCTTCCCATCAGCAGAACATGCCCACTAAAAAGGAGACAATATAGTGGTACACAGCTGGACAAGATTTGCTCTGGGAATCCTCAACCTTGACACCAGAAGTCTCATGGCATCAAGTCAAACATGGACATACATGGTAATCATGGTGGTTATCCCCTACAGTCCCACTCAGATGAAGAATCAATATTGATTCATGTTGAACACCAACTGGAGGAAGCATTGAAAGCAGCAAGCGGTGCTCAAGTAGAGGTTCTTCAATGTCCATCAGGAAGAATGGCTCAACAGTATCATTAATGACCAAGCTGGCTGAGTCCAATCGACATAGCTGCAAGAATGGTCCATAAAAGGTTAGTGCTGTTACAATGTGGAGAAACTTCTCTCACCAAACTAAGCATTTATATTCAACCAACTCACATAACAACTGCGAGGTGGTCCATGACATTATCAGTAGAAGTGACCACCTCACAGATCTTATGGAGACAAAGTCTGGTCTTCACGTTGCAGACACCCTTCAACATGTATGGCAGTACCACCATGCTAAATTACATAGCTTTGGATCTAGGAACTCAAAGATGGGTATCCGTGAGGCACTCTGGGCCAATATTCAGCCACAATCTATAACTTCATCACCTATATTAAGCCGAAGGACCAATACTCTTCCAATGAAGAGTGCAGGAGGACATGCCTGGTGCAGCATTGACATACCTAACAATGAGCTGTCAACCTGGTGAAGATTCAACAGAGCAGTACTTGCATGACTAACAACATAAGCAACACGAAATTAATAAAGTTAAGCAATCCATAGCCAACAGATCAGACCTCAGCAATCCCACATCCAACTGAGAATGGTGTTGACAATTCAAAAAACACACAGAAGGAAGGAGGAGGTTCTACAAATAACCACCTCCACCTTCTCTTGAGTTCCCTCGTATCACAGATGCCAGTTTTCAAACAATTCAATTCACTCCACATGATATCAAGAAATGGCTTAAGACAGTGAACATCTTTTCAATGCCAATGGGCCTTGGTAACATTCTGGCAATAGTGCTTAAGACTTGTTCTCCAAAACTCATTGCAGCTTTAGCCAAGTTGTTCCAGCACAACTACATAACTGACATCTAGCCAACAACTGGAAATTTTCCAAAGAATGCCCTGTACTCAAAAGTGGAACAGATCTAACCTGGTCAATTACCATGTCATCAGTCTACTCTTAATCATCAAAGTGATGGAAAGCATAATTGACAATACTATCATGCCGTACTTTCTCAACAATAACCTGTTCACCGATACTTCAATTTGGAATCCACTAGTGTTATTCAGCTCCTGGGCATCCTTTCTGCCTTGTTACAAACATGGACAAAGCAGTGGAATGCCAGACATAAGACAAGAGTAATTGTCCTACAAATCAAGTTATTATTTGACATATGGCATCAAGGAGCCATAGGAAACTAGAATCGTCAGGAATCAGGGAAAATCTCTCCAATCATTGGAATCATATTCAGCACAATTGAAAATGATGGTTGCATTTGTTGGAGGTCAACCATTCCAATTTCCAGAAAGACACTGCAAGAGTTCCTCAGTATAGTGTCCTAGGGACAACCATCTTCAGCTGCCTTATTATTGATTTTTCCTCTAGAGTGAGGATGTTTAGCAACAATCCTCAGCCAGCAAAACATCCTCTGTTCATCTACAAGAAGACCAGGCTTCCACCGACAAGCAGTAAGTAACAATACACCAGTGACAGTTAAGGACCATCTTCTTTAAGGCAGGATATAGCCATTGCCTTGACATTCAGTGCGATTACCATTGCTGAATCCCTCACAATCAACATCCTGGGAGCTACAATTGATCAAAAAATGAACTGGACCAGCCATACAAACACTGTGGCTACAAGAACAGGTTAAAACACGTGTCTCTCCTCCTGCTTCCCGAATGCTTGCTCACCATCTACATGTTGGAAGTCAAGAGTGTGGTGAAATACTCTCCACTTGCCTGGATGGAAACAACCCTAATAAAACTCAAGAAGTTTGGCACCATTCAGAATAAAACAACCTGTTTCACCCAGACTCACTCCCTTCACCACTAACACACTATCTACAAGGTGTATTGCAGTAACTCATCAAGGTTCCTTTCCCAGCCCACAACAAAAACAGCAGATATGTGGGAACACTACCACTTCCAAGAAGCCACACAATATTCTGATTTGGAAGTATATTGCTGTTCCTTCACTGATACTATGTCAAGATCCTTGAACTCCCTTCCCAACACACTATAGGTTTAACTACACACCTAGAACAGCAGCAGTTCAAGAATTCAGCCCACTATGACCACCTCAACAGAAATCAGGGATGGATAATAAATACTGGCCTAAGTAGCAGTGCTTATATCCTGTGAATGAATATAAAAGAAAAACATCTAACAGTGTGGGATTCAGATGTTTCATCATCTTAAAATTTAGGTGGCAGTCATAAGTTGTTCATGATTCATGATATACCTGAATCCGGCCTCAGTATTTTGAATGACGGCACACCGTGAATATTAAACACTAGCCATCTAATCATTAAGTACAACCAACTGATATTTATAGTGATGGCTGCCTATGGAAATAAAAATGATCTAGAAATGCAATAAAACAGTGCTGTGTACTCCATTGCATAATTAGTAAAACATAAATCAACTTTAGATTTATAATCTCATTTCAAGATTCAAATGGCAGTTATAAAGAATGAACAGAACCTCTTGAAGAGATTATTGTTTTATAATGACTGCTAGTTATGCATTATTTTGTTTACAATTGCTTGTTTTTCACCATTTTCAATATATATTAAAATTTACACATATGTACACACTGCATTGTGGTTTACTGGAGTATAAATTGTAACACTGAAAGAAATTGCCATTTGTAACTTCTGTTTATTGCTGGCCTCAGCTAAGTTTATCACTAGAGAAATACAATAATAAAAGGCTTAAAGAAAGTGACATTTCATTTTTCTTAAAACTTTAACAGAAAATGAACCTCCTGACCTCACTGGTCCTGTACACATAAGGTTGGAGCTGCACTATCATAATTTAATAAGAATCAGAAAGCACTGGCACAGCAAGATAGCTCTTGCCTAATGAGACCTTTAACTTATTGCAACTACAATGCCCCCTCTGTGCGGATGTGTGTCTGATACGTAAGCAGAACCACAGCTGCTCCAAACTACCTCCGAGCATTGAATGATTTTGGAGCCAATCCCATGTATATTTCAGTACCGATTTGTGGTAAAGGGCTCAATAGTCATTGCGTACTTGCAGACATGGTTATTTTGATGCTGCACGCAAGTTGATTATTCAGTGTATACGTTTAGTTTAAATACTCTCATCACTAACACATAAACTACAAACCGACTGGACCAATTTTCTTCAAAGGTTTCAGCTCATCAGCACAGTGGTGTCAAGTTGAAATCAGTTCAGCTATATTTAATTTCAAAAAAATTAATAATTCCCAGAAAGACAGAATAAAGCCAGTCTACATCATGGCGAAAAAATCTACTTCTCAACTAGGTAAATGGCAGATTGCTATCCACATTTGCTCAATTTTCATTAACCTGTCAACTTAAAGCATAGTTATTCCTTCCTGTCTAAATCTTCAGCTTTTTGTTCCTCTGCTCTCTTCAGTTCTAATTATTTGACCATAATACATAAATTCAAGGTTGAGATAGGTCTTGAATCAGTCAGTGAATTGGAGTTATAGGAATAAGGTTGGAAAGTGGAAATGAGGATTTCCAGTTGAGTCACAATTTCATTGAATGGTAGATTAGACTAGATAAGCTGAATGGCCTAACTGCTTAGGAGCAGTTAGGCCATTCAGCTTATCTAGTCTAATCTTCCATTCAATGAGATTGTGACTCAACTGGAAATCCTCATTTCCACTTTCCAACCTTTCTCCTATAACCCCAATTCACTTCCTGATTCAAGACCTATCTCAACCTTGAATATACTCAGAAGCCTCAGAGAGAAAATTTCTCCTCATTCGTGTCTAAAATGTACAGCCTTTTATTCTGAGATTCTGCCATCTGGTCTGAGACTTTCCCATAAGAAGAAACAACCTTTGTGCAGCTAATCAATTCAAGTCCTGAAGAATTTTGCATGTTTCAATTAAGGTCACCTCTCATTCTTCTAAATTCCAGTGAGTATACTCCCAATCTAGTCAACCCCTCCTCCTAAAACAACTACCCCATATCTGGTATCACCCTGGTGAACCTTCACTGTCAACCTTCAATGCCAGGATATCATTCCTTTGACAACTAAAACTAAAAACTACTCACAGTATTCCAAGTGTGTTCCAACTAGTTCCCTGTATAGTTTCAGCAAAACCTCACAACTTTTACTTTCCATTCCCTTTGAAATAAAGGCCAATGTTTCATTCGCTTTCCCTATTACCTGGTGAACTTGGATGGTACATTTTTGTCACTTATGCATGAGTCTCCCAAATACTGTGCTGTAGCTTTCTCCACTTAAATAATATTCAGTTCCTTTATTCTTTATGTGAAAGTGCACAACCTTACATCTTCCTACATTAAATTCCATCTGAAAAGTTTTGGCTCCCTTGCTTGACTCATCACTAATTGCCTTCCCAGCAATTTTTGTATCATCCACAAATCTGGCGATGGTGCATTCACTTTCTTCATCTTTGTCATTAATATTGGAGTTAAAAAGTCGATTTCACCAGTTTCCTCATCTCCCCCTCCACACAACCCCCCCCCCCCCCACCCCCCCACCACCACCACCTTATCCCAGATCCAACCCTCCAACTCGGCACTGTCCTACCTGTCCATCTTCCTTCCACCTATCCGCTCCACCCTTCACTCCGACCTATCACCATCACACTCCAGCTTCATCCACCTATTACATTCCCAGCTACCTTGCCCCCCCATCCCAACCCCCACCCATTTATCTCTCATCCCCCTTTGGCCCCACATTTCTGATGAAGAGCTTATGCTCGAAACATCAACTCTCCTGCTCCTCAGATGTTGCCTGACCAGCTGTGCTTTTCCAGCACCACACATTTTGACTCTGATCTCCACCATCTGCAGTCCTCATTTTCTCTTTTTTCATTAAATGTATTGTAATTAATTCTGGACCCAGCGCTGATCTCTGTGGCACTCCAATAGTTACAGATTTCCATCCTGAAAATGCCCCCCATGTGTTATGACTAGCTGCTTTAAGTATATTTGTTTATTTAAATAAAAGATTACATAGCAGAGTTTGAAAAATGAAAAGTTAATCAGCAAGTACTTCTGGTAACATATCTCAACAACCTTTGATGATCAGGACAAACAAAAATTATAAAAGATACAAAATAGAATTCTGGTTTAAATAGCAGAAACCATACAGGAAAGTTTTATTCTTTAGTTTTCAGTTAGTTACTCTTAACACATTGCAGCACTAAAAAAAACCCATGTAATTCTGTGAAGAATCATGCGTTGAATTCATTTCATAATAAGCATCAACAAACATGAAATCATCTTGTATTTTCAAGTCTTGATTAATGTCTAGATATTTATGGTCTATATGGACGTCAGTAAGGCATTCGACAAGGTTCCGCATGTAGACTGATTAACAAGGTTACATCACATGTAACACGGGGAAAAATAGCTATGTGGATACATAACTGGCTCGAAAGTAGGAGACAGAGGGTGGTGGTGAAGGGCTGCTTTTTGGACTGGAGGCCTGTGACCAGCAGCATGCCACAAGGATCAGTGCTGGGTCTACTGCTTTTTGTCATTTATATAAATGATTTGGATGTGAAAATAAGAGGTATGGTTAGTAAGTTTGCAGAAGGCACCAAAGCTGGAAGTGTAGTGGACAGTGAAGGAGGTTACTCAGATTACAACACAATTTTAATCAGATGGGCCAAAGAATGCCAGATGGAATGTATTGTAGATTAATATTAAATGCCTGCATTTTGGTAGGGCATGATTTACAAACATAATGATAAGGTCCTGAGGAGTGCTGCCAAACAAAGAGACCTTGGAGTGCAGGTTCATGGTTCCTTGGAAGTGGAGTCACAGGAAGACTGGGTATGCTTGCCTTTATTGGTCAGTGCATTGAGTATAGGAGTTGGGGATCATGTTGTGGCTGTATACTGTGAATACTGTGTTCGATTCTGGTCTCCCTTCTATAGGAAAGATGTTGTGAAACTTTAAGAGTTCAGAAAAGAAGTTTACAGGGATGTTGCCAGAGTTCGAGGATTTGAGCTATAGGGAGAGCATCAGAAGCTAACAGTGACCTTATTGAGATTTATAAAATCATGAGGGACATGGATGGGGTGTACAGCCAAGATAATTTCCCCAGGGTAGGGGAGTCCAAAACTGGAGGGCATATGCTAAGGTGAGAGGGGAAAGATTTAAAAGGGACCTAAGGGGCAACATTTTCATGCAGAGGGTAGTGCCTGTATGGAACAAGCTGTCAGAGGAAGTGGAGGAGGTGGATACAATTACAACATTTGAAAGGCATCAGGATGGGTATATGAATAGGAATGGTTTAGAGGGATATGGGCCACATGCTGGCAAATAGGATTAGATTAATTTAGAGATATCTGGTCAGCATGGATGAGTTGGACTGAAGAGTCTCTTTCCATACTGTACATCTCTATGACTTTGATAATGGTACAGATAGCTCACTCCTATGAATACAAAGCTACCTAATCCAAATTGTCTGACGTTGTAAATTTTATTCACACAAAGAACTAGAAATCAGCAAATTAGAGGGATTTATAACTTAGCATCAACTTTTTAAACTTGAATAAAAGCTCTCTGATCTCAAATTCAAGCCAGGGATATTTGTGCATTCATGCTTTTCTTGGTCAACCATTAGCAGCCATTCCATCAGCTGCCTAGGCCTCAAATTCTGGAATTTCCTTTCTAGGCCACCCCAATTTGCAACCACCCTCTGCTCTTTTAAATCTTTTATAATGCCTACTCTTTGATCAAATCACCTGTTCTATGAACATCCTGATGAGTTTTATGTCAAATTCTGTTTACAAGTGTTCCTGTGAAATAGTCTGGAACATCTTATTATATCAAAGGGGCTGCTTAAATGTTAATTGTTGATATTATAACACAGGTTAGCATATTGGTCTAAAATTTCCTTCTTCACTATATTAACAGAAATGTTTGCTTGCTTGAAATACTAACATTCTGCTCTGTTAAAATAGCAATGGAAAGGATTTTATACAATTATATTCTATTCTTACACAGCGCAATGCCAATTTTACAGATGATTATGTTAGCCAGTCACAACAATTAGTTGCACTTTATACCATATACATAAAATTTTACCAGGTTATTTAGTTAAGAGGATTAACATAGAAATGGCCAAATAAAGTTTATCAAAAATTACTCTCATTATTATTTTCCTCCTGTGGCAAAAAACTTCATCCCCAAGGAGCTGGAAGACATCTTGGGGACCCAGTGTCTGCAAACACAATTTCAAAACACAGATGAGATGTAAAATAAACAATGTTCCACCTAGTTTCTACAATACGTCTTGAAGCTAAATTCAGAATATTATACCGTACAACATTCATGATGACTTGCCCCACACTAATCATCGTTGCACTATTATAATCCTTTTAAGCTCTTCCTATTCATATACCCATCCTGATGCCTTTCAAACATTGTAATTGTATCTGCTACTTTCTCCGGCAGCTCATTCCATACATACACCACCGTCTGCAATGAAAAAGTTGCCCGGTCCCTTTTAAATCTTTTCTCTCACTTTAACATATGCCCTCTAGTTTTGGACTCTCCTACCCTGGGGAAAATATGCACACTATACACCCTGACCACCCCCTCATGATTTTACAATCAGCCAATTCACTGCCTAATGCCATAGAAATATGCAATTTTATGCTGTCCCTTAGGCCTATTGGTGAATCGATATTACCAAACAGAAAGGACCCATACAATGGAGGTAAAAGTACAATATGCCAAACCCACCCAAAAAAAATTTCATGTCTGAAGCAGCTGCCCCTACACATGACTGTTGTTTTTAAAAGAATTCTAAAACACAAGATACACGCACCTCCATTTCCCCCTATGCTAAATGCTCATTCTGCACTTGTTTTGAGTCAAGCACCATATGGAGATCCAGGCTATTTCCCACAAGTACCAAAAGAAAGTTAGGTAATAAGTATCTTCACCCTCTTATAGTAGGTAGCAACAGAGGCAGGGTCTTGTCTAATGTCTTCTGCATATATGTGAAGGACCTAAATAAGTGCAGAAAATTTTGCTTTTAAAATTTTCAAGGTTATTAAGTGGAAATATAAATATCACTTATAAATACCATATGTCAGTCATTGGCTAAAGATTGTAACATCTTGTAATATTATATTATAGATTCCCAGGTAGAATGAAAAGAACAAGGACTTGTTCTTAGAGTGTTTGACTCTCGAAGTTGCTAAGACAGGCATCATCTCAGTTTTTGAGTTGGACATTTCAACATTAAAAAACAGACAAAGCAGGTGCCAAACATCCAAATTCTCCCCATATGCATTGGACAGCTGTGGGTCAATGACTGGGATTCATAGATTACCAGTTCCTTCAGCTGGAGCGGTCTAATGACAGGTGTTTGTCACAGAGCATAGTTCTTGCTCTATCAATATGCAATCAGCACCTTGGCAAAGTAACAGCAACTGTGGCAAAATGCCACCCAAGAATAACTGCACTAATAAACAATTTGAGAATGCGGGAGAAGTTATTCCTCATACGTCTGTGAATGGATTATAAAGAAATGCTACACCATGAAAGTTGCTAGACAAATTGATAATTTCAACAGAATGTGGCAGAACAGATGGCAATTTTCAAGTTAGCACTGCACCACAGCGACAGAACATCTATTCAAGCTTCTTGAAACAAAACCGATGATCACAGTAATATGCCCTCTACTCCAAGAGTCCTTAGTTAACAAACTAGATCACCATTTCTGAACTGAGTGGAAACTGTTTCTTTTTATTTTGCCAGTATCTTCAGACAATGTTTCCATGGGTACCAGTGCTCCCAGTAAACTGATCAAGTAAATGTCCTCACACGCATGTCATGGCAGTCGAGTGTGGGATAACTCTGGGTAAACACAGCCTGGCCTAGTTCTTCCCTGAACGCCATTCCCATATTTTCAAACAGGAATATCTGGGTCAAGAGTGTGGTGCTGGAAAAGCGCAGCAGGTCAGGCAGCATCCAAGGAGCAGGAAAGTCGACATTTTAGGCAAAAGCCCTTCATCATATATCTACGACAATAACTGGGTCATGCTTCGACAACACTTCAGTTTTACTGACCCTCGCCCCATATCCCTAAATCAAGGCCAATTTCAATGTCCAAAACAACGAAAATTTGACATAAGTGCAAGCATCCACATAAAAATACTAATTTTGTTTGAAGTTTTAAACACAAAGTAAAATATCAAAACCTTTAAACTTTCCTTTTATTGACATTCAGACTTCAATCTTCCAGAACATGTTTTGTAGTATTGCTGCAACATACACTTGTGGAAACAATTTAAAGAGTATAAAACCCTCCCCATTTCCACCACTGTCATAAGGTAGTTCCCCATTTCCCATAAATAAACGGACACTCATTATGATACTGCTCTAAAAGCCTAAATAGCCAGTCTCCACATTTGTGCTCAAAATCATACTCACATTCAACTGTGGGTGGTGTTTAACATTCTGCAACTGATTCCCAAACTGCATTGTGGATGGACTGCAGCAATTCAAACTAGCAGCTTGCCAACACCTGTTCAAAGGAAATTAAGGATGAGCAATAAATGCTGGCTTTACCAGCGACACTTATCCCTCAAAATAAGAAAATAAATGCACTTACAGCAAGCAATTTGGAAGAAAAATAACACTTTGCGATAAGCACAAGGGAACTGGAATACTGTACAAAAAACAAGGAAACCTTCTATAATTTAGTAACACCCCCGCCTGGATTACTATGCAAAGGTTTGGTCTCTGAAATGCTATATTTGCCTTGGAGGAAGACAATGAAGGTTCACTAGATTAGTTCTGTCGCATGAAAGGATTGTCCGATGAGAGGCTGAATAAATTGGGACTATAATTTCCAGAGTTTAGAAGAATAAGTAGTGATCTCATTTAACCATACAAGATTCTGAAGGAGTCTGATAGAGTAGACACTGAGAGGTTGTTACCCCTGGTTAGAGAATCTAAAACATGGGGGTACAGTCTCAGGGTAAGAGGTCAACCAGTTCAGCCCAAGAAGAGGAGAAACCACTCAAATGAAGAAGCCTGCAAATCTTTTGGAATTCTTTGTCCCATATTCATTCAAGGTTGGGATAGAATGATTTTTGATTCCATGGGGAATTAAGGACATGGGGAACAAGAGGGAAAGTGAAGTAGGGCAAAGTTACTTGATCATACTGAAGTTTAAACTGAAGTTAATATTCTACCCAAATAGAACTGGCTATTTAAACAGAAGGAGTATCTCGTCTGCAATCAGTCCGTGGATTTCATTCTTTAATGTAAGGCTGTCACTGCAAAGTCTCTCTCATTTACAAAGAAATGCCAAATGCCCCAAAAAGAGCTTGTAATTCTCTTAACAAAACTAACAATGATTTATGACACTGGTATTTTGGCCTTGAAGAAGAACCTCTCTTTATCTAGAGTTTATTCAGTCTTATGAAATTCTGGCAAGTCTTTAAAAAGCACGTCCTTGAATAATCGTTAGAAGTATTTTCAATTAATGGGAGAGCAGACGCTGGTCAAAATCCAATGACAAAGCTGAAACTTCATGATAAATTCTGAGCCAGGATGCAGTAGGAACATCTACCTAAATGATTCATGCGTTGTTAATGCATACTGAGTGTCTGATAGAAGCAGTAAAAAGGTTATCTGGATGTTGCTGTAAAAGCCTACTGATCCAAAAACATCCTTCACATTCAACATCTTTCCTGGGGAGAACAATAAAAATAGATTGCCTTACCCTTCAAAAGAGAAAAAAACATCTTCCAGTTGACTTGTACAGTAGTTTCTTTTTAAGCAGGACAGATAAGCCCTATAGATGGTTGCCCTGATTAACTATCATTTTAAAAGTTCTGTTTCCATAAAATGCTGAAGTATAACTGATTCTTTTTGCAGGGTGTGAGATGATTCTATTTCAGTATTGGGTCCAAATGTTTAACAGCAATTAAAACCCAATCTTTCAGTTTGAGCATGAAACAGACGATACATTTGTTTGGAAAGGAGTACTTGTACCACTAAAGCAGACTACTTTCAACCAAAAGACATCGCTTTTTTTTCAGTTACTACAGGAAGCTGATATTTTATTCCAAAAGTGATTAATAGATATTAAATCATAATGCTTTATTTCCTTAAATTGCTTTTCTAAATTGTCTCTGTGCATGGCACAGTGATTCAATTCAATGCTGAAGTACTATGTGGCTTCACAGAGTTCAACAGTAATATTCTCAAATTCCACTCAATCAACAAAATCTCAATACAAGGAAAAATGTCTTCAACCATACCCCAGCTGCAAAACTAATAGGCTGAATAAACACACTTCATTATGAAGAAACAACAACATGCTGGTCAGCATTAAAGAGGCTTTGACCATATACTCTTCATACAAATCAATACTGCACATAATTTTCCCCAAGCCAAGTTCTGGTCACACCTTACCCTGGTACTCAGGGACCTTCAATGAGTCTCAGTTCACTAACAGCTCAAACTTAAAATTCATTTACCCTCCCAGTCTCCATAACCATCTAAACTCTTCTGAGAAACATACACTTCACTGATTTTAGGTTCTTATTTAGGACATGATCAGGGGTACCCTAGAACTCTATGGGAAGCTAGGGCAGTGATTGCTAGGCCTCTTGCTGAGATAATTGTATCATCGTTAGTCACAGGTGAGGTGCTAAAAGACTGGAGATTGGTTAACCTGGTTAAGAAAGGTGATAAGGACAAACCAGGGAACAATAGACCAGTGAGCCTGATGTTGGTGGTGGGCAAATTGTTGGAGGGAATCCTGAGGGACAGGATGTACATGTATTTGAAAATCAAGGACTGATTAGGGATAATCAACATGGTTTTATGCGTGGTAAATCATGTCTCACAAACTTGATTGAGTTTTTTGAAGAATTAACAAAGAAGATTAATGAGGGCAGAGTTGTAGGCATCATCTATATGGACTTCAGTAAGGCGTTCAACATGGTTTCCCCATGGGAGACTGGTTAACAAGGTTAGATCTTATAGAATACAGAGAGAGCTAGCCAATTGGATACAGACCTGGCTCAAAGGCAGAATACAGAGGGTGGTGGTGGATGGTTGTTTTTCAGACTGGAGACCTGTGACCAGTGGAGTGCCACAGGATCGGTGCTGGGTCCACTACTTTTCATCATTTACATAAATGATTTGGATGTGAGCGAGTTTACAGATGACACCAAAATTGGAGTGTAATGGACAGCGAAGAGGATCACCTCAGATTACAACAGCATCTTGACCAGATGGGCCAATGGCACAAGGAGTGGCAGATGGAGTTTAATTCAGAAAAATGCAAGGTGCTGCATTTTGGGAAAGCAAATCTTAGCAGGACTTATACACTTAATGGTAAGGTCCTAGGGAGTGTTGCTGAATAAAGAGACCTTGGAATGCAGGTTTATAGCTCCTTTAAATTGGAGTCTCAGGTAGATAGGATAGTGAAGAAGACGTTTAGTATGCTTTCCTTTATTGGTCAGAGTATTGAGTACAGCAGTTGGGTGGTCATGTTGCGGTTGTACAGGACATTGGTTAGGCCAGTGTTGGAATATTGTGTGCAGTTCTGGTCTCCTTACTATCGGAAAGATGTTGTGAAACTTGAAAGGGTTCAGAAAAGATTTACAAGGATGTTGCCTGGTTTGGAGGATTTGAGCTATAGGGAGAGATTAAATAGGTTGGGGCTTTCATCGGAGTGTCAGAGGCTGAGGGGTGACGTTATACAGGTTTATAAAATCATGAGGTGCGTGGATAGGATAAATAGACGAAGTCTCTTCCCTGGGGTGGGGGAGTCCAGAACTAGAGGGCAGAGGTTCAGGGTGAGAGGGAAAAGATATAAAAGAGACCTAAGGGGCAACTTTTTCATGCAGAGGGTGGTACGTGTATGAAATGAGCTGCCAGAGGAAGCGGTGGAGCCTGGTACAATTGCAACATTTAAAAGGCATTTGGATGGGTATATGAATAGGAAGGGTTTGGAGGGATATGGGCCGGGTGCTGGCAGATGGGACATCAGTTCGGCATGAACAATTTGAACCAAAGGGTCTGCTTCCATGCTGTACATCTCTATTCCCTGTGCCCTTTACTCTGACATAGGAGACTGTATTTTCAGTTATCCATACATGACCTGATAGCTGGGGTCTGGGCTGTAGGGGCTCTGCTGCCCTCAGTTTGGGGCCCAGGCTTCAAGTATAAGTGCGGTACTCTGGAACCCCCTATCTAAGCGCTTTTTCATGCCTCTTTCAAGTCACTCTTTAAAACACACTTCTTGGACCAAACTTTTAGTCATCATAATTTTTCCTTCTTTGGTTTAGGAATCATTTCTGACTGCTAATGCTGTGTGCAGTACCTCAGGAGATTTTTTACATTGAAAGATAGTAGCAAATGTGCATTATCCATGTCCCATTGATTAATGTGCATTAATCCCATTGTTTAATTTCAGCATGGTTTTGTGCAGGGAAGGTCAGGTCTTATAAACCTAATAGAATTCTTTGAAGAGGTGACAAAATTGATTGATGAGGGAAGGGATGTAGAAGTCATATACATGGACTTTAGTCAGACGTTTGATAAGGTTCCCCATGTTCAGCTGATGGAGAAGGTGAAGTTGCATGGGGTCCAGGGTGTTCTAGCTAGATGGATAGAGAACTGGTTGGGCAACAGGAGACAGAGAGTCCAAGTGGAAGGGAGCTTCTCAAAATGGAGACCTGTGACCAATGGTGTTCCACAGGGAGTATTGTTGTTTGTAATATATGTAAATGATTTCGAAGAAGGTGTAGATTGCCTCATTAGCAAGCTTGCAGATGACACTAAGATTGGTTGAGTAGCAGACAGTGAAGAGGACTGTCAGACATTACAGCAGAATATGGATAAATTGGAGAGTTGGGCGGAGGTTTTGGTAGAGAAATGGCATTTGGAGTTCAATTCAATCAAATGCGAGGTGATGCATTTTGGAAGATCCAATTCAAGAGCGGACTACACAGTAAATGGAGAAGTCCTGGGGAAAATTGATGTACAGAGAGATCTGGGTATTCAGGTCCATTGTTCCCTGAAGGTGGTAACGCAGGTCAGTAGAGTGGTCAAGAAGACATTTGGCATGCTTTCCTGCATCGGACAGGATATTGAGTACAAGAATTGGCAGGTCATGTTACAGACACTTAAGGCTTTGGTTTGGACACATTTGGGATATTGTGTACATTTCTGGTCGCCACATTACCAAAAGGATGTGGATGCTTTGGAGAGGGTACAGAGGAGGTTCCCCAGGTTGACGTAGAGGGTGCTAGCCATGAGGAGAGGTTGAGTAGATTAGGATTATTTTCATTGGAAAGATTGAAGTTGAGGGGGGACCTGACTGAGGCCCTCAAAACCATGAGAGATGTAGACAGGGTGGTTAGCACGAAACCTTTTCTCAGAATGACGGACTCAATTACTAGGGGGGTTACAAGTTCAAAGTGAAAGGGGAAAAGTTCAGGGGTGAAATGCATGGGAAGTTCTTCAAGCAGAGGGTGGTGAGTGCCTGGTAT
Organism: Hemiscyllium ocellatum; assembly: GCF_020745735.1. Lineage (NCBI taxonomy): Eukaryota > Metazoa > Chordata > Chondrichthyes > Orectolobiformes > Hemiscylliidae > Hemiscyllium > Hemiscyllium ocellatum. The sequence goes on along the minus strand of NC_083432.1, from coordinate 39,678,160 downwards.
GCGTTGCCAGCAGAGATAGTAGGGGCGGTAACAACAGGTTCATTTAAGATGTATCCAGACAGATACATGAATGGACAGGGAGCAAAGGGATACAGATCCTTGGAAAATAGGCGGCAGGCAGGTTTAGATAAATGATCTAGATCGGCGAAGACTAGGAGGGCCAAAGGGCCTGTTCGTGTACTGTAATTTTCCTTGCATTTTCTTCTTGTAGATTTTCACCACCTCCTTGAAATGCCTACAGACATTTCCTGCTGTAATATAAGTTCTACCTGGGCAGCACGGTGGCACAGTGGTTAGCACCGCTACCTCACAGTGCCAGAGACCCGGGTTCAATTCCTGCCTCAGGCAACTGTTTGTATGGAGTTTGCACATTCTCCCCATGTTTGCGTGGGTTTCCTCCAGGTGCTCTGGTTTCTTCCCACAGTCCAAAAATGTGCAGGTTAGGTGAATTGGCCATGCTAAATTGTCTGTAATGTTAGGTAAAGGAGTAAATGCAGGGTCTGGGTGGGTTGCTCATCAGAGGGTCGGTGTGGACTTGTTGGGCCAAAGGGCCTGTTTCCACACTGTAGGGAATCTAATCAAGACACTGCAGCTCTTGAAGCACGTAGCAATCATGCTATCCCTTCGAACAAAATCCTTTACGATGCTTACTGCCTCCCAACACACCTTCCTAAAATTATAAACTATCCTCATACATCCAGATTACTCTCCAAGTGTTCTCCTCCTGCATTTTCAAATACTTCAGCAGACTTTGTTTTTCCCCAAATCGCCTCTCACTGAAAATGTAAATTAGAAACAAGGCATGCCAGGGGAGTGGATTTCATATTATCCCCGAATCACTTATTGATTGATCTACCTCTGGGTAATGGCATCTCAAGAGCATACTGCACAAACACTTAATCCAGGTTTTTGATCTCTCTGCTATTCAAATTAATGTATACACGTTATTGATGCAGGTACATGCTAATAACATAACTTTTTGTGGCTTGTGCCCTCAAGGCATGTACTCACCCATTTTGTAGAGGTGCTGGTGTTGGACTGAGGTGGACAAAGTTAAAAATCACAACACCAGATTATAGAACATAGAACAATACAGCGCAGAACAGGCCCTTCAGCCCTCGATGTTGCGCCGACCTGTGAACTATTCTCAGCTCGTCCCCCTACACTATCCCAAAATCATCCATGTGCTTATCTAAGAATTATTTAAATCTCCCACATATGGCTGAGTTGACTACATGAGCAGGTAGGGCATTCCACGCCCTTACCACTCTCTGCGTAAAGAACCTGCCTCTGACATCTGTCTTAAATCTATGACCCTTCAATTTGTAGTTACGCCTCCTTGTACATATGTCATCAACCTAGGAAAAAGACTTTCACTATCTACCCAATCTGATCCTCTGATCATCTTGTATGTCTTGATGAAATCTCCTCTTAGCCTTCTTCTTACCAATGAGAACAGGTTCAAGTCTCTCAACCTTTTCACATAAGACCTTCCCTCCAGACCAGGCAACATCCTGGTAAAACTCCTCTGCACCTTTTCCAATGCTTTCACATCCTTTGCAAAATATGGAATATTGTCTACAGTTTTGGTCTCCAAGTGTGGCCACACCAGCATTTTGTATATTTGCAGCATGATATTGCGGGTTTATTTTAAAGTACAGGTAGATAATCCTTTACCCAAAATCCCAAAATCTGAAAAGCTCCAAAATCCAAAGGTTTTTTTTGTGAGGTTTTTATCTCATTAACAAGGTTGTTTGGCGTGCAAACAGTTAACCCAACTCCACACCCATTCGACGCGTGTCACTTAGATGCAAGGTGTATAGAAGAAGCAGCACTCCAAAAGCTAGTAGTTTCAAATAAACCTGTTGGACTCTAACCTAGGTATTGTGTGATTTTTAACCTCATCCATAGTGTTGAAGAGGCAGTGGTCAAGGTAATGATTTACCCTCCTATCCAGTTTTAGCATGATAAAGCAATGATTTATACAGATTCAAACTCAGCCAAATCATTTGAAAAAAAATTATGTACACTCCAAAGACAGTTCAACAAAAGAAGGAATGTAATGGTGCTACAGTGTAAGAAATGTGTATTGTTGCAATCCATGCTTGATTATAGCAAAAATCTGGATAACATTCAGACTTGGCTGACACGTGGTGCGAATGTTACAACCACACAAGTGACAGGCAATGCCCAGTTCTAACAAAACTGAATCTACTCTCGTTCCCTTAACATTCAACAATATTACTATTGCTGAATTCCCAACCACAACATCCTGCAGGTTAGCACTGACCAAAACCTTAAATGGCTCAACCATATAAATAATATGACGACATGAGCAGGTCAGAGGCTCAGAGTTCCGTGGCAAACCACTCACCTCCAGACTGACAACCTTCAACTATCCACAAGACACAAGTTCAGAATGTGACAAAATACTCTCCACTTGTCTGAATATTTGTAGCTGCAACAATGCTGAAGTAGTTTAGCACTATCGAGGACAAAGCAGTTTGATTTGCAACCCATCCATTACCTTGAGTATTCAGTCCTCCCAAGAACAGCGCACAATGGCAGCAGTGTATACCAACTACAAGCTACACTGCAATTTGTCGAGCCTCCTTTGTCATCATCTAGATGGACAACAGGGTCAGTTTTATGGGAGCACATGGTCTTCAAGTTCCCTGCTGAAGTATATAACATCCTGACTTGGAAATATATCGCTGTTTCATCACTGTACTCGGTAAAAACTCTGGAACTCCTTACAGCACTGTGGGTGCACCCTACACAATATGATGGCATTGCCAGTAATGCTAACACCTATTACAGCAAGTTGACAAACTGATTGATCTTCATTGACACACTATCATACTTATCCATTTTATTGAGAGAGGGAGGAGGAAAAGAGGAGGGGGGAGGTAAAATGGACAGAATTACAAAAGGCTTCAGTACCACTTATACTTTGTAAATGTGAAAACAAGCATTTCCTTAAAAAGGAGGAAATGCTACAGACATACATTCAAAGAATGTTTGACAGTCTTGCCGGAACCCAAGCAGATACTGGCTCTGTACTCAAGAAGAGGAATTTTTGAAGGACATAGACAAATGCTTTCAAACTTTTTTCAATGAGATTAGAAGCAAAGATCCGGTTTCTTCCCACAGTCCAAAGATGTGTGGGTCAGGTGAATTGGCCATGCTAAATTGCCCGTAGTGTTAGGTAAGGGGTAAATGTAGGGGAATGGGTGGGTCGGTGTGGACTTGTTGGGCCGAAGGGCCTGTTTCCACACTGTAAGTAATCTAATCTAATCTAATCATTATAATGATCCTACGTACCCACAAAAACCTGCCATTGACAGATGCAAGTCCTGTTGTATTAACCAAATATTCAGGCTACAAAGTATTACATAGCATATTGGGTGCAGATTTGTTACATTGTAGCCATATTAAAAAGCCTGTGTCAATTTACTTGTAGTACCAAGCTTTCAGCCTGTAGCCTCAAACTACACAGAGACTCTTGAATCCTGTGTCACATACAAAGCAGTAATTCTGTCACAGTAAATTGTAATGTCAAAGGTCACATATCTTTTTCATTCAATTAATAATTGACATTGAGGCCAAATTCCTGCATTTTAAACCCCAGTTTCATTAAAAGGTTCTGAAAAAAAATATCATATCAGACTTGGAATATGAACTCTTTCTTTCTCTACAGATGCTGCCAGACCTACTGACTTTCTCTGGCACTGTTTTTTAACCTCAATTACAGAGATGTCAGTTTGAAAATCTGTTTGATGATACAAGCTGCTTTTCAATTATATTCCCTCTCTTATAAAGTTAAGTGGGGATGTTCACCAATGATTGCACAATGTTCAGCACCATCCGCGATTCCTCAGATAATGAAGCAGTCATAGTCAAATGCTACAAAATCTGGACAGTATCCAGGCTTGGGCTGACAAGTTAGGGCCAAAAAAATTGCAGATGTCGGAATCCAAAGTAGACAGGCAGGAGGCTGGAAAAAACACAGCAAGCCAGGCAGCAGCAGGAGGTGGAAAGATCGACATCTCGGGTGTAACCCTTCTCCAGGACTGCTTTTTCCAAAATTTTAAACAAATTTTATTGATCTTAAGTCAGAAGGAATAGAAGACTGATGTACAGAATTCCTTTATTAACTGTAACTTACTATTTTGTAAACATGTTTTTACAAATGATCAGATTTCAAGACTTTGTCTGAATTGTGAATGGAGAATCACTTATGGTCCTCTTCAGTAGAAGTAACCCCTTCAGTTCTGAAGAAAGGTTACACCCAAAATGTTGATTTCCCTACCTCCTGATGCTGCCTGGATTGCTGCATTCTTCCAGCCTCTGGCCTGACTACTTGGGGCTGACAAGTAGCATTCATGCTACACAAATGCAAGGCTATGACTATTACCAGTAACAGACAATCTAACCAGCACTCTTGACCTTCAATGGTGTTACTGTTACTGAATTGCCCATTACCAATTTCCTGGGGGCTACCATTGGTCAGAAAATCAACTGAACTCAGCACACAATCACAGTGGCTACAAGAACAGGTCAGAGGCTCAGAATACTGTGATGGTAACTCATCCTCTAACTCCCCAAACCCTGTCCACCATCTACAAGACACAAGTCAGGAATGTGATGGAATACTCCCCACTTGCCTGGATGGGTGTAGCTCCAACAACGCTTAATGATTTGCACCACATCCACTAACATTCACTCCCTCCACATTAACATTCAGTAGCAGCAGTGTGTACAAATAAGAAAATGCTGTGCAGAAGCTCACCCAAGATTCTTAGACAGCACCTTTCAAACCCATGACCACTACCATCTCAAAGAATAAGGACAGCATACATATGGGAACACCGTCACCTTCAAGTTCCCCTCCAAGCTATTCACCATCATGACTTGGAAATATATCATAGAGTCATAGAGACGTACAGCATGGAAACAGACCCTTCAGTCCAACCCGTCCATGCCGACCAGATATCCCAACCCGATCTAGTCCCACCTGCCAGCACCCGGCCCATATCCCTCCAAACTCTTCCTATTCATATACCTATCTGAATGCCTCTTAAATGTTGCAATTGTACCACCCTCCACCACATCCTCTAACAGCTCATTCCATACACATACCACCCTCTGCGTGAAAACGTTGTCCCTTAAGTCTCTTTTATATCTTTCCCCTCTCACCTAAACCTACACCTTCTAGTTCTGGACTCCCTCACCCAGGGAAAAGACTTTGCCTATTTATCCTATCCATGCCCCTCATAATTTTGTAAACCTTTATAAGAACACCCCTCAGCCTCCAACGCTCCAGGGAAAATAGCCCCAGCCTGTTCACCCTCTCCCTGTAGCTCAGATCCTCCAACCCTGGCAACATCCTTGTAAATCTTTTCTGAACCCTTAAAATTTGCTTTCACAAAATGCAGCACCTCGCATTTATCTGAATTAAACTCATCTGCCACTTCTCAGCCCATTGGCCCATCTGGTCCAAATCCTGTTGTAATCCGAGGTAACCTTCTTCGCTGTCCACTACACCTCCAATTTTGGTGTCATCTGCAAACTTACTAACTGTACCACTCATGCTCGCATCCAAATCATTTATGTAAATGACAAAAATATCACCGTTCCTTCATTGTTGATGTGGAGAGAATTCCAGGATTTTGACCTATGGGCATTGTGGGTGAACCCACAGCAGGAGGACTCCAGCAGTTCAAGAAGACAGCTCATCGCCACCTTCTCAAGGGTAACTAGGGACGGGCAATAAATGCTGGCCAGCCAGCGACACCCAAATCCCACAAAAATGAATATTAAACAAAAATTATTTGGTACTTTCCTGCATAGTAAGTGACTTTCCCTGCAGCATTAGATCCATTTCATGTAACTCCCATTAGGCCTTATGTAAAGGGAAATAAAACAAAGATTCTATATTGCTTTATCTTCTATAACTGCTGATGCCGCAAATTTGAAACAAAAACAGAAATTGGTGGAAGGAGCACTGGATGCAAAATGTTAACTCTGCTTTCTCTCCACAGATGCTGCCAAACCTGCTGAGTTCTTCCAGCAATTTCTGGTTTTGTTTCTTATCTCGAGAGACATGAAAGCAACCTTACATCAGGGGCAACAACTCACTTTTACTGTCACCCAAAAAAAAGGACAGAAGGACTTGCATTTCTAGATTGTCTTCCATAACATCAGGAGACCCTGAGCACTTTATAACCAATGGAAACCCTTTGTGAATTGCAGACACTGTTGTATTAAAGAAAACACAATAGTCAATTTGCACATAGCACATTGTTTTTGTTTCTTCATTCAGGGATGAGCACATCACTGGCTAGACCGGCATTTATTACTCATCCTTAATTGCCCAGAAGGCAGTTAAGAGGCAACCATGTTGCTGTGGGTCTAGAGTCATATGGAGGCCAAACCAGGTAAATATTGCAGTTTCCTTCCCTAAAAGGACATTAGAGAACTAGACAGATTTCTTCCAGCAATTGACAAGGGATTCATGTTCATCATTAAACTATTGAATTCAAATTCCACCATCTGCCACAGCAAGATTTGAACCAGGTCCCCAGAATATTATCTGGGTCTCTGGATTAACAGTCCAGCGATAATACCACTCGGCCATTGCCTCTCCTAAAATCCTACAAATAGTAATGCAATAACAACCAGCCAGCCTATTTTAGAGATGCAAGTGACTTCCACATGAGCCACATGCATTACACTCCATCTGATATCAAGGAGACAGGAATTGGCCAGTCTGCAATTGGAGCAGTTGGTCCACTATTTCTCATTTTATGCCTGGCAAGAAAAAAAGAAAATTCAACCCTAAACCTCTGTCATTAGTCGCAGTTAGGCAAAAGGCATTAGGGGTGAAATCAGACATGTGGGAATAACAGCCCTGAAGTTTTCCACTCTTTTTCATTCCGTATCCTTGTTAAATTTAAAGCAAATCTCGCGGATCGTTAAGGGTTACAATGTATAGAAATAGTTGGCTTTTTTGATGGGTGGCTTGGATGGCTTTTTTAGCTAATTGATAGTATTGGCATGCTTTAATACAAGCAAGATCATGAAAAACATGATATACTGTGAAGGAATGTTAAGGAAGCACGCAACATTATGGTTAGATAAGCATTCACATAGATCACGGTGGCATCTGGTCTGCTTACAAGGCTTCCTTTGGGATCAAGAGGACCTGAATATATTAATAATTTGCCAAAACAAAGAACTTACTACTCAGTTTGCAGATATAGCTGCACGAGTAGCTGGACATGGACACAGGTCATCTCATGCACTCAGATATGCCTGACATTCTTCATTTAGTTCACTTTTTTTTCTCCAGGTTATATTTTTATTGTTTATTAGAAGCAATATAACACTCTTCAATATTTTACGAGAACACTAAGTCAAAATACGAACTAAGTCATTTCTTATTATGGCAGTCACTGGCTGTGGATCCAGCTTTCAGTTTAGGTAAGCGATTTTCTTGTGGATGTACCTGGACTAACACTCCAAAGATTCCAAAAATGGATGATCCAGAGCAAGTTCAAATTAAATTATGGAATGCTGGAAAATTCAAATACAATCAAATAAAATCTGGAATTAGCAGCTTTTATCAATAATGATAACTAGGAAACCACCAGATTACCATAAAATCCCATCAGGTTCACTCAAGCCCTTTGGGGCAGGGAATCAGCCATCCTGATCAGGTCTGGCCTATATGCAACCACAAAACAATGTGGTTGATGAGGGTTTTGCTAACTGTATTCAACTTCTTAACTCAAGGGCACTTAAATGGGCAAGTCTCATCACATTATGTGAATAAACAAAGAAGGCTTTGGCCAAGAGGAGAAAAAAAATTGTAAGTAAAGGAGCTTTTTTTCTCCCCAAAACAAAAATGTACTCCCTTGGCAATTTTCACAATGCAATTGGGTAGTTTCGAAATATCAGGTTTAACTCCGGATTAATTCATTCTTTTTGTGAGTTCCATTGCATAGTTTACAGATTATTGTTTTTCAGAGAGTTAACAGACTCTTGTAAAACCTTTAAATCTAATGCAGATTGAACTCTTAATCCATTATTTTTTTTCCTCTCTCACTGCCTTTACAAAGTGAAGGACCAGACATCAGGTTAAGGCTAGCAGAGTGAAAACACAAACCACTGTTTGAATTGAAGCTATGACTAAGTGAATGTGATGGGTATTGATTTGACGTCAATCACTTAATTCCCCCACAAACACAAAAAGTAAACCAAATCCATAGAGAACAACTTTTAAGTAAATGCAATTCCACAAAGGTTCTCACTATTCATTTAAACACATTAAAGCACTGATGCACTAAAGAACAAAAACAGCTCTACACCGGTACTTACAACACACAATACTATGGAAGAGCTTGCTTAAAGCTGATTCACGTTTACTGTAGTGGTGCATACTTGCTGTGAATGGAGCCCTGCGTCAGCAGCATGGGTTTTTGATGTGCAGGTTTTGTTAGCCCAATGGAAAGTAAACTTGCTGGGATTTAAAAATATATATATGTCTTTCAGGCCACTGCCCTTAGCTAACCCTAATTATTTTTGAATTGTAAAAGCCTCAATGCAACCCACTATTGGTTATGATCCCGCACAAGGTCAAAGTAATCAAGTAATCTCCTCAAACAAGGAGGTCACCAAGAGTTTGCAATAACATAATCCACAAGGTAAGACAGAGAATCAGGAATGCAGGCAGAGCCTACCTCCGTGCTCTGAGAATTAAGATTGAAAGTTAGCGGTTCTTTCTAAGTCTCTTTCTTGCACCTTATTCTGATGAGAGTGAGATGGAAAGCTTCACTTAATTTCCTCTTAGCAATGTTTAAATAGTATTGGCAGTTTTTGCCTTCAATATGATAACTCCACTTGCACCAACAACACCATCAGTACACACGCACATATTACCATCAACATCCTGGGGGTTTCAGAACCAGTCATGTAAATATCATAGCTTCAAAAGCTGGTCAGAGGCCAGGAATTGTGGCAAGTAATTCACTTTCTGACTCCTCAAAACCTACACCCCACATACTAAAACTAAGTACAAGACAAGGATTGTGAAGAAATATTCTCACTTGACTGAATTAATAATGATAAAGCAGCTGATCATCATCCAGGACAAGGCAGCTCTTTGAATTCACACCCAGCTACCAGCTTAACCATGCAGTCTCTCCAGCACAAGTACACAGTAGCTACAGTGTGTACTAGCTATAACATGCATGTAAATGAGGAGAAGTAGTAGCCTATTTGCCCCCATGAGCCTGTTCATCCATTCAGTAAGATTAAGGCTGATCAGCTTGTGTTTGGAAATCCACATTCCCAAGAATTGCCACCTCTGTCAATGACCCCACATTCACTTCAGGTGTCTCTCAACCCTCAAAGAAAATTCTCATATCTGTGCTTAAAGAGAGACCTTTATTTTCTTAAAAGGGAGACCTGAAGTTCTGGACTTAGGTGGAAACAACAATTTTTTTTATATATTTCAGTCAGGATACCTGTCTCTTTTCAGAACTTTACTGAAAGCCAGTTTAGCTACCAAACTTTCCTCACAATAAAACCTGCACATTTCAGATAGCAATCTAATAAACATCTAAATTGTGCCCTGCTCATTTGCATCCTTCTTACATAGCATGACTAAAATTGCACATACTATTTGAGATGTGGTCTCATCAATGCGCTGCATAACTGAAACTCAACATGCTTGTTTTTATGTTGAACTCGTTTTGTCATGACCCTGGTGGGAATAGTGTATTGGAAATCGAACCCCACTATTCTATAAGTCAGCATAAAATGCAATATTACCAATTTACTCTCTAGGATAGTTGGTGCATGACTGTGACCAATATCCAAGATGCAGGAAAACACATCAGATGTCATCAATTACCAAGAAAACAAAAAAAAACCCATAACCATCTTATCCTCTAGCATCCAAAAATTGATGAATTATCAATGAATACAGATACCTTCCTTAAATCAAAGCACACATTCACATATAGGATGGATGAGATGAACAAGCTTGTGGGAGTATCATAGACAGAAAACATAGGCAAAAATGCCTAAAATCTGTGGATGAGAGTTAAACCCAAGAGGGAATAATGAGGAAGCTCCTTTTCAGTTGTTTTTTGATTTTTGTTGAAAATGTGTTGCTGGTTAAAGCACAGCAGGTCAGGCAGCATCCAAGGAACAGGAAATTTGACGTTTCGGGCCAGAGCCCTTCATCAGGATTTTGATTTTTGTTGACAATATCACGTCGGTGTTGATTGTAGCAGTCCTCAATTTCATTGTCAAAATTAGGAAACCAGTAGTGACACTACCACTGAGCCAGAGGCCTGAGTTCAAGTCCCACCTGATTCAATATCTCTGAAGGGAGTGATTAGAAAATACTTTTAAAAATTAAGAAAGCATGATATGGAAACAGTTTGGGTCTAAATGAGAAATGCTAAAGGTAAAAGAAATCACCTTTGCGAAAGGTCTTTACATAGTAGGGTGAGGTACAAAGGAAAAAAAAAGGACTTGTCCATAAGGCACAGCAATAATCATAAACATTTTAGTTTATGTATCGACTGGACAAGTCAGATAATCAGAGCTAGCCTAGATGAGGAAATCATAGAATGTTCTTATGATAGTTTCGTTGAACAGTGTGTATATAGTATTATAATAATAATGATTTAAATTATACATTCAGTTTGTGGAAGAGAGGAGTGGGTCCAAGTCTATTTTTAAAGAATTAAATAAAGGCAATTATAATGGAAAGGAAGTAGAACTGCTAAAGTGAATTTGTAAATTAGGTTCAAGTAGAGATGCAGTGGCAGATATTTAAGATGATATTTCAGAATAGACACATTGCAATGCACAGGCCTAATGATCTAAGTTAACAAAAAATGCTAATGATATTATCAAACTAAAAGAAAAAGGATTTCATTATGCAAAGACAGGTCATGGGTCACTAAATTGGATAGAAAATAAGAAACAGCAAAGATTGACCAGAAAAATGTGAAAATAAAGAGAGGAAGCTAGCCATAAATATAAGAGTTTCAATAAAGATTTAAAGAAGAATAGAGTTAACAAAGGGAGTGTTGTCCGTACAGAAAGTGACAATGGAGAATTAATAATATAGTGACATTGATTTTTCTTTCCAGGTGTAGCCAAAGAGAGAAAATAATCAGCTAGTTCTCAAAATGGAAAGAAAAACTGCAGGGCTACCGGAGGCAGAGGTGGTGAGCTGTTCCGCAGAAACTTGGCACTGACATGACAGAATGAAGGGCTTACTTCTGTGGGGAACCATTCTATAACACTACTTTCAAGAAACGTGGTGAATGAGCCAATCAGGAGATATAAACCAACAGACATCATCTTACACAATGCAGTGCTCTCTGTGTATTACAATGAATTATTAACCTAGATTGCACTTCAGTAGACTGGGATTTGAATCCAGGATTTTCTGGCTGAGAAGACAGACTGCCATCATACAGTCAAAGTAAAGACGCTCCAATACAAACAGAAGATAATTCGCCAGTTTCAAGAAATGTGTCAACTGGGCTAAACAGACAAGATGCTTTGAATTTTCCCCACAGCTAAAACAAACTTTTCTGGTATCAGAATAAATCCTTTACCTTTTTGGAAAGCCAATGTCTATGCCAATGGTTGATTTCATGGAGGTTTTATTTTGCAAAAAACAATTTGAGTAGTTGGCTGAGATACACATTTTTATTCTAAGATTGTATGTTTTGGATGTACCGGGTGCAAATGCAGAAATGGAAATGCAGCCTGGAGAACTGATTTACAGCTTGTACTCACCCCCAAAAACTTCAACAGCAAATCAAACCGCGGGGGTTCTCTCCTACACATGCAAAGCTAGTTACTTTTTTAAGTCATAATGCTTTCCATCTGCTTTGCATGTTCAGAAATGTAATATAAATCTAAAATTACAGTACTGAAACAATAACAAAACTTCATGCACAACTCCATGGACTGCCAGTAGCACTTTACACTGCAGAATGGTTAAGTCAAAGGAATTTTGTGAATCTATTATCCTGCACATTACTTTGCAAGACATTGGCCACTATTGTCAATTTGAAGGTGTTCACATCTGATTCATAAATTTCAGCAATAACTTTCAACAGTACAGAAAATACGTTGAAACTTTAAAGCCAATAACTAAAATCTCCTCAAAGTACAATATATTTCTCTTCTAAAAATGTTATTTTCTGATAAATGTGTAGTGGGAGACTTCCCCATTCCTGTTCCCTCCTCAAACTGTCAAAATTAGGTTCAGTGAGCTGAGAGAATAGAGCTGAACTGCGTTACACCGCCAATCTCCAGCTCTCTCCAGGGACAAACTATCAAAAGTGATACACGCAAACACAGTTGCAGTACTGAAAACGCAATATAGAACAACTTGTCTTAATGCAGTCTTTAACATAGTAAAATGTCCCAAATAATGAACTATAATTGAAAAAATGATTGGAGTTGGAAGGACACACTCACCAAGAACTGCAGAGAATCATTGCAACGAATGATGTGTAAGTACCACAAGAAAATTAGATTCACTCCTTCAAAGACTGAACAGTATCAAGAACTTTCAGATTCTTTTCATACCAACCTTTCCACCTCCCCTTTGTATGTACACCCATTATTGCCAGAAAGTATGCATGTTGAACTTTTCTTTCGGGGGGGCGGGGGGGAATTGCAGAGGAGTCAATCTTGTGCACATGTTTCAATACAGAAGAACTTCAGGAACAGGAATGAGCTATTCAGCCTCAGGTCATAGTGTCTTACAGCACTGAGACACGCCCTTTGCCCAAAATGTCCATCCATGCTAACCCCACTTCCCTGCACTTGGCCCATTGCCTTCTAAATCTTTCCTGTCCATGTATGTCCAAATGCCTTTTAAATGTTGTTAGTGCCCCTGCCTCAGCCACTTCTGCTCGCAGCTCATTCCATATGCGTACCACCCATGCGTAAAAAGGTTGCCCCTCAGGTTCCCTTTTAGTCTTTCCCCTCTAAACTTAAACTGATGCTCCCAGTCCTCGATTTCCCAACCCTGGGAAAAGACTGAATGCATTCACCCTATCCATGACTCTCATGATCTTATACACTTCTGTAAGATCCCCCCTCAGTCTCCTACGCTTTAAAGAAAAAATGTCCTAGCTTGTCCAACCTCTCCCTATAACTCAAGCCATTGAGTCCAGGCAACATCCTTGTAAATGTCTTCTGCACTCTTTCCAATTTAATAACATCCTTCCTGTAGCAAGTGACTAAAACTGAACACAATACTCCAAGTGCAGCCTCACCAATGTCCTATATATAATTTCCCAACTTCTGTACTCAATGTCCTGACTGATGAAGGCCAATTTGCCAAAAGCCTTCTTCACTCCCTTGTCTACCTGTGACTCCACTTTCAGAGAACCATGCACCTGAACTCCAAGGTCACTCTATTCCACTACACCCCTTAAGGCCCTACCATTCACCATGAAACATCTACCTTGATTTGACCTTCCAAAATGCAAGACCTCACATTTATCTATATTAAACTATATTTGCCATTTCTTGGCTCACTTCCCCAGTTGATGAAGGTCCTGCTGCAATTTCTGATAACGTTGTTCACTGTGCATGATACAGCCTATTTTCATTTCATCTGCAAACTTACTAATCATGCCTTATACATTCTCATCCAAATCATGGATACAGATAACAAACAGCAATGGGCCCAGCAACAACGCCTGAGGCACTCCACTAGTCACAGGTCTCCAGTCCACCAAGCATTCTACCATCAAACCAATTGTGTGTCCAATTTGGCAGCTCTCCCTGGATTCCATGCAATCAAACCTTTAGAGCAGCCTAACATATGGAACCTTATCAAAGCCCTTACTGAAATCCATAGAGGCTACGTCCACCACCCTGCCCTCATCACTCTTCCTGGTCACTTCATCAAACAACTCTAACAAATTTTTGAGGCATGATCTGATTAGATTAGATTAGATTACTTACAGTGTGGAAATAGGCCTTTCGGCCCAACAAGTCCACACTGACCCGCCGAAGTGCAACCCACCCATACCCCTACATTTACCCCTTACCTAACACTACGGGCAATTTAGCATGGCCAATTCACCTGACCCGCACATCTTTGGACTGTGGGAGGAAACTGGAGCACCCAGAGGAAACCCACGCAGACACGGGGAGAACGTGCAAACTCCACACAGTCAGTCGCCTGAGTAGGGAATTGAAGCCCGGTCTCAGGCGCTGTGAGGCAGCAGTGCTAACCACTGTGCCACCGTGCCACGTATAAAGCCATGCTGACTATTCCTAATAAAATTCTGTCTTTCCAAATGCATGTATTGCTTATCTCTCAGAATCTTCTCAAGTAACTTACCTATCATTGATGTTAGGCTTATTGGTCTACAGTTCCCAGGTTTTTCTTTGCAGCCTTTCTTAAATAAGAGCACAACATTTGCTACCCTCACTCTTCTGGAACCTCATCTGTAGCTAACCACGACACAAAAACAACATCCAGGGCCCTGGCAATTTCTTCTCTAGCCTCTTGCAATGTTCTTGGATATATCTAGTCAGGACCAGATGATTTATCCAAATTCAAACACTCTAATACATCTAACACCTCTTCTACTTTGATATGGGCCGTCCTCAAGTTTTCACCACTAACTTCCCTAAAATTCCAAGTCTTCATGTCTTTCTCCACAATAAACACAGAGGAGAAATATTCACTGAGTACCTCACCCATCTCCAGCAATTCTACACGTGTGTCCATTTTGGTCCTCGAGGGGTCCTATTCTCTCCCTGGTTATTCTTTTTCCTTTAATATACTTAAAGAACCTCTTTGAATTTACCCTAATCTTCTCAATCAAGGCAATCTCATGCCTTTATTTTTTAAACTCCTGATTTCTTTCATCAGTGAACTCCTGTATCTCCTATATACCTCCACGGATTCCCTTGATCCCAGCTGCCTGTACCTGAGCCATACCTCTTTTTTTCCAGTCAAAGCCTCAATATTTCTTGCCATCCAGGGTTCCCTATTCCCTATACCTTGCCTTTCATCCTCACATGAATAGTGTACTCGAATGTATATCACCAGTCAGATCATGATTAGTAGGTTCTTTTCTGTGATTTCCCTTGAATTTCCATAAACTGCACTTGTCTGAAAGTCACAATTTTGTTTACCACCAGATTTTCCCAAATTAATTAAAGTCTGAATAGTAAGTAATTTCTTACAGAAAGTTAGAATTTTCTTAGAAACCAAAGTAATGTGTTTGTGCCACAATTTACTGACTCCTTCTTCCTTAAATAGTAACCACACTCAGCAGACCATCAAATCAAACACATGCTGTGATTTCCAGGAAGTCAGGTTAATAGTCGTTAAAACAAGGTGAATCTTCACTTGCAGCCATTAACGAAACAACCAACTAGCACAACCACAAATGACGACATGGCTTACTTCAAGTGTTCCAATGTCTCATCCTTGGTTTCATTGTATTCTATGCTGTACACACAAACCATTGTCAAGGTTTAGACCACTGTACAACAGCAACAATCAGAAACAAAGTAGGCCATTCAGTCCCTTGAGCATGATCCACAATCTAGATTGCTGCTGACCATCTAGCTTGGAGTCATTTTCCTGTACAGTTCACACATTCCTTGATGTCATTACTACTCAAAAATCCATTAATCTCCATCACCAACATATTAACTAAGCTACCACAGCCTTTGGGGTAGAGACTTCCAAATATTAATTAACCTCTGAATGAAGAATTACTAGGACTTCTTGCTCATTCATGCTCTAAGTGGCCTTCTCCTTGTCCTGTGTTCAGTGGTTCTGGACCTCTTTCATGAGGTGTAGGAGTCACTAGCAAGGCCAGCTTTTATTAAACGTCCCTACTTACCCTTGAACTGAACAGCTTGCATGGCTATTTCAGTAAGCAGTTAAGAATCAACCACATTGACATGGGTCTGGAATCACATGTTTGCCAGACCAGGTAAGAATGGCAGATTTCCTTCCCTAAAGGACATTCATGAACAGATGGGCTTTCACAATAATTGACAATCATTTTGTGGTCACCAGTAGACTAGCTTATATTTTGATAAAAACTAAAGTTTCAGTTCGCTGTGAAACACAAGACAAAAATAAGGTCACTTGTTTTAAAACTCTCTCTACGTAGTTAGCAAACTTCTGAACTCCAACAGTATGACTTTCCAAACTGCATAACTTCTAAACAGAAAACTGTTGAACCATTCCTACATTTTGTGTAAAACATTACACATCAAGTATAATACTATCTGTTCATTAATGGTAAATCTTTGGGGTGAATAATTAAGAAGGTGATAACATTTTCATTGTTTTTTAATCTTATACTCTCACACTCACAAGAATTACATACTATTGTGTATTTGCATCTTGAGGTTGTGACTATGAGCAACTTTTGTCCCTCTAATGAATATAGGACTAAGTGATGCACACTTAATGCATTACTCAAAAACAGAAACTAGGTAATTAAAAGTAGATTTGGAGATCCAACAGCGGTATATTATACAAACAATGAAGATTCAATTGCAGAAGAATCAGAAGAACAAATTTGGATTATTAGGTCCTTTCATGATCTCGGAATACTGTAGATTGCCTCATTACCATTGCCATACTGTTGAAGTTTAGTTTCTGTTGTTGAACACTCAAATTTCTCAATGGAACTTTAATACCACTGCTCCTAATTCTTGGATCGTCTTACTCAAGATCATTTACTGCATTCACATACTGAATGCTACTCAAATATGTTATGTTAAGCATTAGTCAATGAGCATTTCCAACAAGAGAGAATCTAGACATCTGCCCTAGATATTCAATACTGTTGGCATCACTGAATTCTCCCCCATCCACATCATGGACTGACCAGAAGCTTAACTGAATTATTTTTATCAAAATTACATCTACAAATACAGGTTCAAAACCAGTGATTCAGAAAACAAGTAACTTAACTCCAGACTTCTCAAAGCCTGGCCAATACCTAGGAGCAGGATGGAATATCGTCCATTTGACTGGACAACTGCAGCTCCAACTTCACCATCTCAACACCATTTAGGACAAAGCAGAGACCACTTGATTGAAGCCACATCAATTACCTTAAACTTTCGTTCCTCGCATTCCCGCCTCACAAGAGTGTGTACCACCCAGAGCATGTACTGCAGGAATTTGCCAAGTTTCCTTCAATACCACTTTAAAACTTTCAATCGAAACCATCTAAAACAACAAAGAGAGCAGACACACAAGAACACCAATATTTGCTAGCTTCGCTCTAAGTCATTCGCTACCAGAACTTGAAACTGTATTGCCATTCCTCCACTGTCATTGGATTGAAACTCCTAGAACCCCTCTGTGACAGCAGTTGGTATACCCATATAATACATGGGCTGCAAGGCTCAAGAAGTTAACTGACCATAACTAATAAATGCTGGTCTTGCCAGCGATGCTCATATTCCTGAACATGGAACTTTTTTGTGAAAATGCACTTATTAGACACTATACTGAATAACTGTGGCACAATGCATGTACTAGTACATTAGTACTGGAAATCAGAACTAAAAATAATAAATACTGGGAATACTCTGTAGGTCATGCAGCATGAAGACAGGGAAGCAGAACTAATGTTATGTTTAGCTCATGCACTGCTTTGAAGAGAAACAAATACGGTATTTTCTGTTTTTATTCCCCCAAAATGCTGCTGCAAATAATTCTTGGGTCCTCTTGTCCAGCATCATTTATTGCACCCAGTTACTTAATCTACATAAAATGGACGAATAAAGGACTCCCAAGTGGGCTCCATTAAATAAGAATTTCTTTTAATTTTATTTGGACAAGCAATAAATATTTATGCATGACAGTTCCCACTCGTACCATAAACAGTATTATGTAAATCTCCAAGCTCATTTTGTTAAGAGTGAAGGTTTATTAATTTTTCACAAAGCAGTGCAAACCAAACTAAGACTTGTCATATTAAAACTATAGTGAGTTAATCCATCTTCTTTTGAGGAGAAAAAACACTGATGGTGTTATCAGTACAGTTAGATGGGTAGTTGCAATACAATTGAAATGCAACCCAAAGCATTCTAGCGCCACCCAGGCAAACAACATTCATACTGCAGGGACATTCTTATAAAAACTTAGGAGCTAAAAAAACAAAGAGCGTTTTATTTCCCAGTGCTGCTATGGCAACAACTTGCACCTGCACCAACTATCAGATGTCTCGAAAGCATTTTACAATAAAGTATGCTCAATGTGATAAAATAGGAAATAAGACAGCCAATTTTCTCACAGCAAACTCTCACAAACAGCACAAGGATAATAACAAAATCTTCTATATTAAAAAAAGACATTGGCAGGGGTGCCTCCCCGCAATGCTTCAAAATAGCATCATTAGTTTTTTTCATGTCCTCGGAGAGAGAGCAAACAAGGCCCAAGTTTAGTACCTCATTCAGATAACAGGACTTGTGGTGAAATGTTGCACTCCATTGTCGGCCTAGGTGCTTGTGATCAAAATCTGGAGTCAACTTGAAACTTCAACCTTCTGATTCAGGGAAAGAACACTTCCACACTCAGCCCATTGTATTAGTGCTGGCTTTTTGAAAGAACTACTTAACTAGTCCCAGTCTTCTTTCCCATCAGTCCTTTTCTCCTTTCCAAGTATACATCTAATTCCCTTTCAAGTTACTTTTAAATCTGTTTCCATCTCCTTTTCAAACAATGCATTTCAGATCACAAAAGCTCATTGCATAAAAGAATTTCTCATCCCCCTATTTTACAAAATGTTTTAATTAAACCACAACCTTATTAAGATATTTTCAAAAGTATATAGTAAGAAGCGAATGACAAAATGAACAAAGTAATGCCAAATTCACAACATGTAATTCAGTAATACTTATTAGCCACTTTAAATGGGAACCTCCAACAATATTCAGTCATATCAAGACTTTAGTGTAATAAAGAGCCCCAAAATGCATTAAAAATATAAAATTTTGCTATGAACCTCAAGGAAATATTATGCAGATGACAAAACCTTCTTTAAAGATAGATTTCAAGGTGTATTTTAAAGGAGGAGAGGTAGTGAGGTTTAGGAAGGGCATTCCAGAGTCTAGGACTTTGCAGGCTGAAGGCACAGCTGCAAATAGTGGCTTGATCAAAATCAGGGAAACTCAAAAAGCCAGAAGTAGTGCAAAGTAAATAAGATGCAATACTTGAATATTATTTCACAAAGTTGGAACATTTGGGCAGTTTCTGAGTTTTCAAATGCTGATCCTTTCTGGTTATGATATGGCTTTATTAAAGTCTATTTTCTGTTGATTACATCAGTGTTAGATCAATCTACAAAACAAATTCATGATTAATTAATCAATCGAAGACTGTGCTCATAACCTGGGCTGATTTTCAGATTTGGTGTCTGTTGAACAATTGATTAACACCAGCTAGGCAGTCAGTATGTAAATGAACTGCAGAATGAACAAGAGTAACTCTTTAACCTTCAATGTGTATGAACAAATATTTCACTGATATTCAGCCTAGATTGCCTGGATAAAATATTTTACACATTTTGAATTGGGAACAAAAATCTGTTTTCAATTAATATTGCAATGTACTACAAATGGAGAGTCTAATATCAGAGGCCAATCACAGAATAAGGAGTCAGTCATTTTAGGACTGAGATTCAGAGACTTTCTTCCTGGTGAGGGATAGTGGAGATGAGGTAGAAAATCAACATTAATTGTATTAAAGAGCAGAGCCTACTCAAAAATGCTGAATTGTTTGCTTCTACTCCTATGTTTTTATGTGAGTCCAGTGTAATCTTGAAAACTATTACTAATTAAACAGTTGCAAGAAAGGACTATGCTACAGTTTTAGCAACTTGAAGTCCATACTTGCTTTCCATAAAAAAAATATTTTAAGCACCCTCAATGCTTGTGCAAGAATAATTCTGGTATTTAAAATACCATGTCATATGCACTCAAATTAATATTCCTGTGTCAGAATGTTACAGAAATGCATAAATACACTTGGCTATCAACAAAACTAATTACCAGTGTAATTCATAAAACATGAGATTGTGGTATGTTTACCTTTGATTGATGGTGCTCAAGACATGTAACAATTACCCAAAACACATCAATAGATATCTGTGGCTGACTAGGTGAACTGACAGAGAGGAGTTTCATCAGCTCTGCATCAAGTCACTAATTTGGGTTTCATAGCAAGGTGGGAAAGTTAGCAATAGTTATATCAAATCAAAGTAATCTTCAATTTTCTACAATAAACCCCAGTACAACAGTCAAGATGCAAGGGAAGGTATGCATAATGTACATTGTGAAGAACAGCGTCCAATTCCTAAAAATCTCTCATTTAAATATTAGTAATAAAACATTTGGAACTGTTATGATATGAGGAAAAACTGTTACCCCCCTATAGAATTCTAGATTATACAATTCCACAGTCATTTCACAAGAACTTGATTCAAGATGTAACACAATGGCAAGATTTTATGTCACTAAAGGACAGTAAATGGTTTCCCTCTCCTCCAATATTCCCAGAGCATTCCCCCCCAAACCCCTCCAATCATCACCATTCAAAACATAACTAAATTAATTCTGAGTTCAAATGGATATGTAGAGTTGTGTGCTCTGCCTCAGTGTGATGGAGCGCTACTAGCCTCAGTTCACCCCATCTCAAGAAAGGTGAAGAGTCCTACTGTCATTATGGCAGAGGGAAGACATTTGGTTCATTGAGCGCAAGCCTGATCTCTCTAGAGCAATTCATCAGTCCCTTTGTCTCCATACTCTATGATCCTGCAAGCCTGTTTCCTTGATCCAATTTCCTTCTGAAATGAGGTGTCATTTCTCCTTATACCATCCTCAATGAAAGGGGAGTTCCAGTCAACCAGGATTCACTCAGATTGCTGAAACTCAGAATAGAGCAGACTCCAGGAGAATATTGTTACTTATCCATAATTAATAACTTGCAAATGAAATTATAGAAATGATGGATTTTTAAAACATTTACAGATTGAGGACACAATTTAATAGCTGGTCATTAAATTCAGAAAAAATTAGAACCACAAAATCCCTACAGAATTATAGAATCCCTACAGTGTGGAAACAGGCCATTCAGCCCAACAAGTCCACACCAAGCCTCCAAAGGGTAACCCACCCAGACCAATTCCCCTACCCTATTACTCTACCCCTGACTAATACACCAAACCTGCACATCCTTAAACACTATGGGCAATTTGGCATGGGCAATTCACCTACCCTGCACATCTTTGGATTTTAGGAGGAGACCGGAGCACCCGGAGGAAACCCATGCAGACATGGGGAGAATGTGCAAACACATACAGTTGCCAGAGGCTAGAATCGAACCAGAGTCCCTGGCGCTAGTTAAATTCAGATAAATAGGCCAGGGTTGGAGCCAGATGTAAAGAACTAAACGATCCAGACATAATCAGTGAGGGATTGTAGAGGCAATCGAGTTGCTTGCACTTGTGAACATGCCCAGATTGACTTTTCACTGACATAATACATATATCAGAATTTATACTTGCTGACAGAATAAATTAAGTGACCCCTCCTCTATCTACAAGCCAGTTAGAAATTTCCTTGATATACATTTTGTTAAACAATGTTAATTTTTAAACACAGCAGTACATTAAACGTCAGTAACATTCAGTACTAACATTCCCAGATCACTGGGTTCAAGTTCCAGTCCAGGAGTGTGGCCACAATTTGGCATATCATAACCAGTACCAAATTGTCAGAAAAGCTTTCTTTTTCGATGAAACATTAAACCATCTCAAAGTTAATTCATCTGTTGTGTAGCACTCGCAATTGTCCTTTGTGCATAAAGAAGGCTAAGCTTAATCCTTTTTTAACCAGCAAGGTTAAAAGCTGAATTGAGCAACTACAACTATTCAACTTACTGACTAATTTTCTGATGTCCAACACTAAATATCTGAAACCATTTTAGATGAAAATGAGTGAAGTATTAGGGCTCCTGAGCATGTTTTGTAAACAGAATAAACGGTACTTGAAATGGTAACACACCAACTACACCAAACATATTTCTATTATTAGTTATATTGACAGGCTGTCCACTTTGATCTTTACCATGTTACCAAATTGAAATGTCTACCATCTCTGACACAGATATTTAGTTCAATAAAATACCAGTATCCAGTGAAAAGCATAAAGCTGCATATTGTTTAAAACTCTGTTCACATGCAGGACTACATCACTGCCCTTAAAGTCAATATCAAACAAAAGTAGATTACGGAATTAAAAGTGAACGTGTACCAACAGGATGTCTCTAAACCTATTACTCAAAGATTCAAGTCTCCCATTTGGAATTATTTTGAATAGAATTATCAAGAAAACATCAACATCGAACGTAGCCTAGCCGCAGCTTCCAATTTTAGGAAACATTGACCAAGAGACAAAGAGGTAGGAGATCATTCAGCCCATCAAGTCTGCCCTGACATTCAATGAAATCATGACCAATTTGATCAACCTCCACTCCACCTTCCTGCCTTTTGCCCATAACCTTTGATTCTCTTATGGATTAAAAATCTGCCTGTCTCAGCCTTGAATATACTTAGACTCACAGCCTCAATAACTTGCTGCAGTAAATAATTCCCACAGATACATGAACCTCAGAGAAGAAATTCCTTCTCATCTCTGTCTTAAATGTGTAACGCCCTTACTCAGAGATTATGCCCTCTGGTCTTAGATTCACCCATAAGAGGAAACAACATTTGCGCATCCACCCTGTCAAGTCCCCTAATAATCTGGCACGTTTCAAAAGGTTTACCTGACATTTTTCTAAAATTGAATGTGTTCACAACCCTCCTCACAAGACAGTCCCTCCAAATCTGGAATTAACCTCAAGAACATCCCCTGGTCTGTCTCCAATGCCAATATATCTTTCCTTAAATAAAACCATTCACAGTTAGCAACTTTTGAGAAGTTGTTGTGGTTCTGTTCGCCGAGCTAGAAGTTTTTGTTGCAAACGTTTCGTCCCCTGGCTAGGCGACATCATCAGTGCTCTGGAGCCTCCTGCGAAGCGCTTCTTTGATGTTTCTTCCGGTATTTATAGTGGTCTGTCCTTGCCGCTTCCGGGTGTCAGTTTCAGCTGTCCGCTGTAGTGGTTGGTATATTGGGTCCAGGTCGATGTGTTTGTTGATGGGAGTTTGTGGATGAATGCCATGCCTCTAGGAATTCCCTGGCTGTTCTCTGTCTGGCTTGCCCTATGATAGTAGTGTTTTCCCAGTCGAATTCATGTTGCTTGTTGTTTGAGTGTGTGGCTACTAGGGATAGCTGGTCGTGTCGTTTCGTGGCTAGTTGATGTTCACGTACGCGGATTGTTAGCTGTCTTCCTGTTTGTCCTATATAGTGTTTTGTGCAGTCCTTGCATGGTATTTTGTAAACTACATTAGTTTTGCTCATGTTGGGTATCGGGTCCTTTGTTCTAGTAAGTTGTTGTCTGAGCGTGGCTGTTGGTTTGTGTGCCACTATGAGTCCTAAGGGTCGCAGTAGTCTGGCTGTCAGTTCTGAAACGCTCCTGATGTATGGTAGTATGGCTAGTCCTTTTGGTTGTGGCATGTCCTAGTTCCGTGGTCTATCTCTTAGGCATCTGTTGATAAAGTTGCGCGGGTATCCGTTTTTGGCGAATACCTTGTATAGGTGTTCCTCTTCCTCTTTTCGCAGTTCTGGTGTACTGCAGTGTGTTGTGGCTCTTTTGAATAGTGTCCTGATGCAACTTCGTTTGTGTGTGTTGGGGTGGTTACTTTCATAGTTTAGGACTTGGTCTGTATTACAAAATCCCATGCAAGGACTGCACAAAACACTATATAGGACAAACAGGAAGACAGCTAACAATCCGCATACATGAAAATCAACTAGCCACGAAACGACACGACCAGCTATCCCTAGTAGCCACACACTCAAACAACAAGCAACATGAATTTGATTGGGAAAACACTACTATCATAGGGCAAGCCAGACAGAGAACAGCCAGGGAATTCCTAGAGGCATGGCATTCATCCACAAACTCCATCAACAAACACATCGACCTGGACCCAATATACCAATCACTACAGCGGACAGCTGAAACTGACACCCGAAGCGGCAAGGACAGACCACTATAAATACCGGAAGAAACATCAAAGAAGCGCTTCGCAGGAGGCTCCAGAGCACTGATGATGTCGCCTAGCCAGGGGACGAAACGTTTGCAACAAAAACTTCCAGCTCGGCGAACAGAACCACAACAACGAGCACCCAAGCTACAAATCTTCGCACAAACCTTGAACTTTTGAGAAGATTTGTAGCTCAGGTTGTGGTTCTGGATGTAGGTTTGCTCGCTGAGCTGTAAGGTTCATTTTCAGACATTTTCTCACCATTCTAGGTAACATATCAGTCAGCCTCCAGTGAAGCACTTGTATTAGTGACCCGCTTTCTATTTAGGATTCCTTGGGTTGGTGATGCCGTTTCCTGTGGTGATATAATTTGCTGTCCTTTTTCTCAGGAGGGTGGTAAGTGGGGTCCAAATCAATGGTTTGGTTGATAGAGTTCTGTTTGGAATGCCATGCTTCTAGGAATTCTCGTGTTTGTCTCTGTTTGACTTGTCCTAGGATGGCGGTGTTGTCCCAGTCAAAGTGGTGTCCTTCCTCATCTGTATGTAGGAATACTAGTGTGAGTGGATCATGTCCTTTTGTGGTTAGTTGATGTTCATGTATCCCGGTGGCTAGTTTTCTGCCTGTTTGTTACAGTTCTTGCAAGGTACTTTGTAAATGACATTAGTTTTGCTTGTTGTCTGGCTGAGGTCTTTCAAGTTCATTAGCTGCTGCTTTAGTGTGTTGGTGGGTTTGTAGGCTACCATGATGCCAAGAGGTCTGAGTGGCCTCGCAGTCATTTCCGAGATGTCTTTGATGTCGGGGAGAGTGGCTAGGGTTTCTGGATGAGTTTTGTCTGCTTTTTTGGGGCTTGTTGCTGAGAAATCGGCAGACTGTGTTCACTGGCTTCCCGTACTTTTTGAATATGCACACGTCAGTTTTAGAAAGTAATGGTTGGCGCCAAAATTATCACCGATCAAGTAATATGGGATAGTATCTTAATGTAGCAAATGAATAAATTTATGAACTGAAACAAAACCTCAAAAGTATGATATGCTACCCAAGGTTGTACTGTCTCAGCTCAGACAGGGAGAACGTGGGTAAAGTACTGAAGGGCTTCTGGCAATAAAAATGAATACACAGCATTGTACCTATTGTACCTTTAAGGGAAATGGGGATGTTGGGGGGGAGGGGGGGGGGGTGGTGTTAGGATGGTGAGTAATAGAGAAGATAAAAGAGGAGATACGTAAAAATAACTGAATGTTGAACTGCATCTCTCTGGAGAACTGGCTAACTGAATTAATTTTTAAAAACTACTTCAACGCTCAGCTTTAAAAATCACATCTTACATTATTGGACAATTTTAAAAACCTGCAGCAAAAAACATTTTCTGAAATTAATGTTGATGTCTTAGGGCCCGGTGTTGCTATAACACTGATAACACATCTTGCAAATGGAACATCAGCTTCAGTTGATCATGTTTTTGGGAATATTTCTATCTGTATTGTATGTCCATGCATAACATTCATCATTGACAGTAAAAAACAGTATTTCTACCATTTTCTGTTCTTTAAATATATTTCTGCAGCAAATGTAATTGAGAAATAACTTACAATAATCACAAATATCTGAGAACAGATGATCAGTCTTACTAGCTGCATTTCTCAACTTGGCCCTCCGATACCACAGGCTTTGTTCTGAGATAATTGTGGAACATCACTGTAAGATGACATGATATGAGACTAGATAGAGAATAAGGATGCAGTGGAGTGATTTAAAAGGCAATAATCTCAAACTGCTCCTGTGGTTATAACCATCATGTAAATGCCTCCAGCTGATCGCTCCATCCGCTTTCTTTTGTATACTTGCATTGCTCATGGCGAGTCAGACAATAGGGATGTCATCTTCAAAGTGTGAGGGGAAAGTATGTCAGGAAGTAAGTGGTTTACTTACAAAAAAAGAGCTTGCTGTACGTAAGATTCTAATTTGTTACGAGCTTATCTCCTAACCCACTGCTTGCAACATGAGAATGCAATGCTTTAAAACAACAGGGGTATAATCAACAACTTGTGATGGGCAGTGTTTCAGAAAGCTGAATGCAACTCTAACAGGAAAAGCAGACTGTACAAGACTTTTAATTATAAACTCAATAATTATGTAGCTACACTGTAGTGTTCAGAATCCATTTTATTTGCTGTAACTATGACCACAGTAGGGCACACAATAAACACCGAGCTAAAACGGCAAAGCAGCTTTCAAAAATACTGGAATTGGAGAACAAGCCTACCCAAGGCACATGTACTGTTCTAATATGTGTTTCTGAGGACTAACACGAGCACTTACTGTATAATGGTGACATTGTAGAGATGTTTCAAAGTATCCCACAGAACAAATTAATGTTAAAATGGGGTGACTGTCAGAGTTACATTGATCAAGTTTGACACTGGCAGAGGTCTTGCAGCACAGCCTCTCAGCCAATGAATGCAGAGTAGGAGGCAGAATAAAACAGCTCTCAACATTCCTGCCAATCTTCCTACACCAAGTAGGAAGACATATCAAGAGAAATGAAAAAACACCTCAGTGAAACAGAAAACTTTCACACTGCTTGAATGACATGCTTAACATGCAACTACCTCTGTTCGAACAGCAAGCATCTTATTTTTAATTCCACACACTCAGCAAACTCTCCTTAAAAGCCACCTCTTTGATCGAGCTTTCAGACCGGTGTCCTAATATCTATTTGAAGCTGTGTCAAATGCTCCTGTGATGTGCCTCAGGATGTTTCACTGTGTTAAAATGTGCTATATAAATGCAAGTTGACAGTGCGAAGGAGACACAAACTCCACTGTTTCACACAAATTCTGAACACTGATATTTTTAAGAATCAAGATCCGCAAACTGTGAATATAGTAACACGTCCAACGGGGGGAAATGCCATTTTCCTCAATATGGCGAAAGTGAGAATTGCAAATGTTGGAGATTAGAGTCAAAATTAGAGTGGTGCTGGAAAAGCACAGTAAGTCAGGCAGCATCCGAGGAGCAGGACAGGGGGCATTCCTGATGAAGGGCTCCTGCTCCTCGGATGCCGCCTGACCTATTATGCTTTTCCAGCACCACTCTAATCTTGACCCATTTTCCTCAGTATGTCTTACCCATTTCAGAGGTCCAGTATAATAATTGTTGCACAGATTTCTGGTGACATTCATCTCTTCCAAGTACAACCACCTCAGTACAGCTGACACCATCCCATATTTCACCACCTGTTGATTTTCTACTTTAAACAACACACAATACTTCTTAAAAAAAAACAAAGTGCAGAGTTTGGAAATCCAAAACAAAGTTGCTGGAGAAACTCAACAGTCTGACAACATCAGTGGAAAAAAAGCAGAGTTAACCTTTCAGGTCCATTGACTCCTCTTCAGAACACAATACTTCTATCTGGTCTAAATGAACAGGCTAAACCAGAGTCAGCATAGGAGGTGGTCATTTGGGAAACCTTAATCTACATTTGGCCCTTCACAAGAGATACCTACGCTGTCCCACTGTCTGCTTTTCCCCCAATAGTTTCAAATAATTATTAAATCATCCTTTAACACCACAATTTAATCTGTGTCCTTAATTTCTGTAAATCTTAAAAGATTCCTCTCATTACATATTAATTCAAAAAATGAGGAACAACTTTCCTCATCTGAACTCTGCTTCACATGCGCCATATCCAACAGCAGGAATTTAAATTTACTCCTCTCTCACTCCTAATTTTACTCTGGGCTTAAGGAAAAAGGGGGCAACTTGAAAGCCTTTTTCAACAGCATTTCCCAAGCACCACAACCTCTTAACACCCAGAACAGAAAGGGGAGCAGACAAATAGAGAGAGGCAAATTGTCCGTAGTGTTAGGTAAGTTTGCGCCGGGTCAGTGTGGACTTGTTGGGCCGAAGGGCCTGTTTCCACACTGTAATCTAATCTAAAATTCTTCTTTCAAGTTTCCCTTCATGCAACAAAACATCCTGACCTAGAACTATGTTGCCATTGCTTCACTACTGCTGGGTTAAACTCCCTCTCTAAATAGAACAATGGGTACAACTGCACAACATGGACTACAGCTGTACCTTCAGGAGCAATTAGGGATGGAGAACAAATGGAGATCTTCCAAGCTAAACAGACACCTCAATAAAGAATCACAGAATCCCTTGTGTGGAAAGAGGCCATTCACCCATCAAATCCACACTAACTCTCTGAACAGCATCCCACCCAGACCCAGCTTCCCAGCCTAATCCCATAACCCCCATTTACCATGACTAATCCACCTAACCTGCAGAGTCCTAAACACTACCAGGCAATTTCCTATGGCCACCGAGCATGCATATCTTCAGACTGTGAGAGGAAACCTGAGCACCCGGCATAAAACCACAGAGGTACAGGGAGAATGTCTGTGTGCTGTCTGCAGTCATCCAAGGCTGGAATCGAATCCCACGTCCCTGGCGCTATGAGGTAGCAGTGCAAACTGAGTCATGTTGCTGCCCAGAATATATACAAAAAGCAACAAATGCCAATTTCCAATCACAATCAATCAGTTTGAGATTTGGTAAGCAGTATTCCTATAATTAAAAACTTCAGATCCTCAAAAATTGTGTATAATCTCAATCCAGCCCCAATTCAGAGTGCAATATAATCTGTGCCTCTTTTCTGACTCGGAGAAAATATACTGATGTAATGACCCATGTCTTTCAAACATGGCAAGACTGTCTGAAATTAAAAATTAAAACAATCCGCTGAAGAAGTCAGAGCTTAATAGGCACATTATCACATACCTGGGAGTCTCTAGTTAATATGATTTTCCAGCAGCTGATCAACTGAGCTTCAAAGCACATCTAATCTCAATACTTAATTAATTCACTGAAAATCCAGCAAGAGATCAAGAGTAACACAAGATTACATCATTAAAGCCCATTAACATCCTGACGAGTCACAAAATACTCTAATCCCATCATAAAGAAATAAACCTGTCACAAACCATCATTCAATGAATGTGACAATTCGAGTGACATTTGAACAGGATTTTGTTCCAAAGCACTGCAACTTCAATTAAGATTTTAAATACTGCCAAACAAATGTGATTCAACCTTTTTAAGACTAAATTTGAACACATGAATCAAAGTTGAGGAAGATAATTTTGGGAAAAAAAAACACTGATATGTAAAGCTTTCCTGCAGAAAGATAAATCTACTGCAAAGTGCTGACCATCAAGACTACATTAGTTGCAGTGCAGTTCCACCATCATTGCTGAAACATGCTACTTCCTTTGCCTGAGAAACCACAACTCAATATCACATGTTTCAAAGAAAAACAGCACAAGTAAACTATTGTGCTATGTTTCATTTCCATTGAAATGCTTTACTAACTAGAAATAGGATATTGTCAGGGTGCCTGTAATTCCCCGGTTCTCCCTCACTGAGGCACCTCCAAACTAGCTTTTGAGCTGATGCAGAAGCATGTTTGTACTCTGAGCATAATGTTTGGTTCCTCACTCCCAATATTAAGAACTGCCTGTGATGTTCTGAATATGTCTATGCTCATCTGATATCGAATATGACAACTGTCTCTTGCAATACAGTTAGCGTTGAATGCTGATGTTAGGTTTATTATGCCAGAAGGATGGTAATGATAAAAGTTGTGATGTTCTCACTCCATGTCCAAAACTTTTCCGAATCTATTACAGCTTTTAATTTTGCCTAATTCAGCTGTATAAGTGTGTCATGAAAGAGATGTACTGGCATAACGCTAGTCTTGACCTTTTTTTTGTCAGGGACACTGGTAGCATGATACCATTAGCTACTTAAGCTACCAAACTACCCAGGGAAAAAAAAAGAGACACCCAAGTCAACATCGTTTAACATTATGTGTATGGCACTTCTTGGTGTGCACCTTTACATTCAACACCTCTGACCACAAACCTGCACTGATATATCAAATGAGACGATTTCCTCAGTCTTAACAACTTGAAATACTCTTTCCTGATAAACAATATCTATATTTATTAGGTTATTTGGAGCTTCTCTTAGTTCAAGGAGGTATGTCACTTACTTCACCAAAATCCCAGCAGGCAGCACTGGACAGAACTCATTGGAAAGCCCAAAATAACAGACTCAAATTGCAAAATCCCTAGTGGTTTAGCAGGTCAAATAAAATGAACACAGCATAGAGAACAGAGTGGTTCAATAAGTCAGTGCATCTTCCTTTCACTCCAGAAACTGTGTCAAACTGAAGGGAAGAAAGCTTACTAAACTTAAGTTAATTTAAGCAGTGCTGACATACTTCTTAAATGATTACAAGTCCACAGCAGAAACCCATCCGAGTTTCATCTGTCAATGATACTCACTCTTAGATTTTAATTTGTACAGTAAAATGTGATTTAATTTTTAGAATTTATATTACCAGAAATACATTTGAACACCATGCATTTAAGCATAAGGCACAACGGAGATTAAAAACTCAGAATTGTGACTGAATGGATAAATGAAGTACTCAGCATGGCGAACAAGCCCGACTTATCAGAAAGGATCCCAAGGTTTAAACATTGTACTGTAGTGAGTGATCTGCCACTGTGTTAGCTGGTTAGCTACAAATTGTTTCCTGCTGGTGTGCCAGACAACAGGGAAATAACTATACCAAGGTCCTCATATATTGTCTAGCTAACACCAATTGTTACAGTCAACCTGAGAATGCAACTTTAAAAAAAACGTTTTGTGATTTACACATGAAAGAAGTGAAACTATCATGGTATTCGAACAGATGAAAGACTCAACAAACATTCAAGGTATTTTTCAATGTATAATTTCAGTTACATCATACTGTGAACTTTTGCTATAAATTCTATGTTTTGCAATTGAGCCCTCCACAACCACCTGATGAAGGAACAACGCTCCGAAAGCTAGTGCGCTTCCAATTAAACTTGGTGGACTATAACCTGGTGTTGTGTGATTTTTAACTTTGCCAACCCCTATGAGTGATTTAACACTTTGTCAAAAAGCCAGCCTCTCACACCCTGCACCACCCTCTCTCAGTTCTGTTGGAATGCCAGCCAAGACTTTATGCTCCACTTCTTGGAGTAATCTTGAACCCACTAGCCCTGAGGTGAAAATGAGCCCAAAACTGAGAGAACTACTAACTTTGAATTTGGTAGTTTGCTATAAACTTTGCTTCACTGTGTTTAGAGTTAACAGTTTCAGGAAGCAAAGTATCTCAAAACGAACTGCATGTTATTTTACTAAAGTTATTTAAAGAGCTATTTGCTGACTGACGTAGAATCCAGAGATTCTATCGCCACAGCAAAGGTTATCTGAGCAGTGTTATGTGGTTCACATACAGAACTGTTGACAGAGCTCCCGCAACAAATGTATTCCTTCAGCCCTTGTTTTAACCCTTAAATAAAAAAAACTAGCTGTCTGCAGTAACGGAGCATATTTTATAATCAGTCAACACTTCAGTCAATAATCAAACTAGGAAGTTGGTGAGTGAGAAAAAGCCCAGCTGAGGCAGACCAGAAAGTCTCATGTTCAATGCCTAGGCAAATGCTGCAAAGCCTATGTAACCACAGGAAGCAGGAGGAATATAACAATCGACCTCCCTGCCCCTTTGGTTATGTCAATGAGAATTCTACTCAAACAAATTACAGATCCTTCCTGGAAAATGCACCACCACTGACCCAAGTGGGGTGGTGGTCTAGACTGTATCAGTTTTCTGTGATGAGTACACATTCAAGGAAGTCACATTCAGAACGTGTGCTGACACATTAGGAATGACTCATTGAAGCAATGATGTGGAGGTGCCGGAGTTGTACTGGGGTGGACAAAAGTTAAAAATCACACAACACCAGGTTATATTCCAATAGGTTTATTTGGAAGTACTAGCTTTTGAAGCGCTGCTCCTTCATCAAGTAGCAAAGATACCCTAGAATTAGTTGGGGAGGCTATGGTTTGGTGTGCAGTGTAGGTTTGGGAACTGGTTGAGAAAGAGGATTTAAATTTAAAAGGCAGAATGAAGGATACAGATTGGGGTCCTTCTTTCATTCACACAAAAGCAAAGTACAGAAAAGGTTTGTATAACCTATAACCAACATTCCTAATTGCTCAAAATCAAAGTCAGAGCTAAGCAACTTGGGAATGCAAAATTTTCTATTTTCTTTCACAATTAACTGTTTACCAAAATCTCAGGTGCACATAGTTTTGAAACAGGCAACTTTTAAGAATGCAATTTTATTAATGTCATTAACTAGATGGGAAGCACACCAGTCAGACTGGCATATTGCATTAGAGGAATTCTTCACAGTGAGATGACAATTTAGAATACAAAAAGTTTAAAAATTAATTTTTGTTTAATAGTTTCCGAATTGAAATTTGTCAAACCTGATTACGATTATATTATTTTCCAGCTATATATTCATCACCCATTGTAGATAGCAACAGCTGAATCACACATTTAAATACACATGTAAGATCTTTTACAACTTCACAGCTAACAAAGTTCCTTTGTGAATTATATTTAGTGGTTAATGTAGACAAATGAAAAAGCCAACTGCAGCAGAGCAAAGTCCAGAAACAATGAGAAGGAGATGGCAAGTTTAAAAAAATCTCAATTTGATAACATGCACAATAATTAATATCAATTCCCCACGGACTCCATGTCAAAGATTGTAGAAGTAGCAATAAAGTATCACAATGATTACTGCATTGTGACTTTAATTTGCTATTTTGAGAAATACATTTGTAGTTGATCATATAAGCCCATATATGTTCCTAGGTTGCTCAACAAGCCTGCAATGCTTTGTGGAAGACATAAACTACAAAGAGAAAGGACTATTAAATAAGAAATGAGGAAGTGCATCCATACTGGAGGTAATGGAACACTAATATGCACTATTTTCTAGCGCTGTAGCAGTCAGTAATAAAACAGATATTTCAAAAAAACAACATACAACTATATGACACTTAACTACTAATCACACCTTAAATTATGTTGAAATGACTATAATGAACAGGATTACATTCACACTGATCTGAAATGTTGAAAAGGTTGGGAGGGACAGAATTTTATTTCTGTTGAACTGTAATTGTCACCTGGTCAGGATTCACCCTTTTCAAAATCCCATCTAACCAAATGGAACAATGCTCTAAGTAACAATGGATATCCAAAAGTGATTTCAAAGCAGTTATATAATCATTCAGCTTTGCTGTTTCCAATGCTATCTGAACCCCTTGATGAGATTACTGTCGTGCAATCACTCTCTGATATCATTTACAGTACTTGCAATGCAACATCCAGAACGCTTTTTAAAAGTTAGCATAACTCTCGAATGTTTCTTTAAATGGTTAATGTTTTTGCAATTTCATATAGATGGTGTGATAATTTATTAACATTTTGTCAGATTAATTTTTATTCACGTTTTGTTCACCTAAATTATGCAACTTCACCCAAACTGTAATGAACAGGTGCATTGTAAACATGTTAAAATGGGAGGGACTCACAAAATCTATATTTACCAAAATGTACACCATCCATGGGGTTTTCAATTCAATTAAAATTGTACCTAATTAAAATCCAGCCACCTCTCTGGTGCATTCCTGAGGATAATAATTAGTGCAACAGCACAGTTTCAGAGCAACTGGCAACTCTCTAGTATCTCACTGAAATAACCATTTTTCACAGGCTCTTTTAGACAGTGAGGAGCAGTGGGCAGTTCAATCACAAAAAACAGCCTGTTTTTGCTCAACATTGTCAACTTAGCAATCCAAGAACCTTGACCCAAAATCTTTCTTTGATAGTGGTCAGAGAGGAGAAGAAATGTTGCATTTATTTAGCTCCTTTCACATTCTTGGCAAGCCCCAAAGAACATTGAAGCCAATCAATCACCTTTGACATGTAGTCACTATTACTTTATAGGCAAATGCTGTAGCTAATTTATGCCAGCAACATTCCACAGACAGCACCCAGATAAGTGACCAAATAATCTGCATCGATCCACAAAAAACACAATGTTGGCAAGGGCACTGAGGAAACTTCCTGGCATCGCTTTTTTCAATATCCAACTGATGGAGTCACAGTTTAATATCCCTGAAAGGCAGCCCCAGCAACAATGCTGCCTTCCCTCACTGAGAAGATCAGCCTCGACCACAATGTCACAGTTATCATCTTGGCACAGAGCCAAAAAAATGCCAGGGTACCACTAAAGACACATGACCTTGGTGGTTCAGTATAACACCAAATATTATACTGAACCACCAGGGCAATCTAAGAAATAAAAACTGTGAAGAATACAACTTTGCAAAAGCCTGTAGGCATGTTCTTTTTCTAACTGTGTACTCTTCAAAATATAATGTATTTATAAAATATTTATGATTAAACCAAGATAATAAAAACTTGGGAGCCTTTATAAAGTCCCAATCCTATCTCAGAGATTACAGCATAAACAGAACATATATTAAAAAATTGATAAGGTTTACTTAACCAAAAATATTATATCGTTACAGAACTTTTTGCTAAAAAGTGCAATGATTATTCTGGAGGTAACTATTCAGCTTGCTATCACATAAGATACAAGATAGTAATTTGAAAGGAGAAACATTAACCAGGTTACTTGACAGACTTTTAAACACAAGAGGTTCTGATATGAAACATCTTATAACTTTAAGGTTAACTTTTTCTGCTAATTACGCTTCTGTACAAGGATGTTCAATGATGCTCAAGACAATAATAAATGTCATTGCTAATAATTGACTTGAAAACATAACTTCACCTCCAAGAAATTCTATCATCAGTGTAGTTCATGCAGAGAATCATACAGATGCTGCGCTGATCACAACACACCAAACTCAGTGGGGCTCAGATGATGTTAGAAAATGCAACAATGTTATGCAGTTTACAATAAATTATGCCAACTTCACAATGAGATCGTAAACTTGAAATCACTCAAGGATGTCAATGATATTATCTTATTTAAAATAGATTCATCATGTGCATTTAGAAATATCTCCAATCCTGATCCCTTCTGAAGGTATTAACCTTTGGAAGGCAGAAGTACAAGTACATGATACCAGTCGCATTTGGTGTCTCAACTGAGTAGCCCTTTAACACACCAGCACAAAACAGTGATCCCTGACCTACTATTTGAACATAGAGGGCATCGCACTCAATATAAACCAGACATCACTCACCATCCAACCTACAAGTTCTTCCATCGGGAGCTAGGACGGGACTTCATATTCTTCCCAACCCTTGTCCAAGGGGTTGAGGTCAACTATGATAACTCACCATCAGCCTGTTTTAGCAGAAGCCAGTGATAAAACCTACAAGTTTTAGTTCTGCGACCCAATTTTCACACAGCAAATAAACACTCAGTAAAGAACCAGGCTGGTAAACATGATCTGATCTGCAAGGTTTTTGTTTGTTAGTCTGTGAGCCTCTACGTTGGAGAGTGTGCCTTTGAACATCGGGTGAAAACACAATCAGTGACAATCCAGATGCCGCTTCAGGTACTAACTCTCACTGCCCAAAAACACAGGGGAAAAAAAACTTCAACCAGGCATCAAAGACTGCAATCAGTGCAGCCAGATCACAGGAAAGTGCTGACTACCTTCAGGGATGATATCCATGATTTGAAGGAGCTGATATTGGACTGGGGTGGACAAAGTTAAAAATCATACAACATATTGGATTATAACCTGGTGTTGTGATATTTTTAAGCTTCAGGGGAAGCAAAGCTAGGCTACCACTGAATTCTTCTCTTCATGGGCAGTCTCTCAGGACGATTTATTTCCACTCTGATTTGATGGGATCGGAGATGGCTGATGAATCCAAAATGCCATCTGCAGATTCTGGCACAGGGGGAGTTAGTAGTACTCGAAAAGCCAGGTAGAGGAGTTTTTTCCCCCCCAAGATTTGTATGCTTCCTCCAAAACGTGGACTTCAACTCCACATGTCCCTGATGAAATCTCTCAATGTGCTCACTGCCTTCTTTTGTAGAGTGTCCTGTCACGACTGATTCCAAATGGAGCAGTTGCTTCAGGAGTCTGGTGTCAGGTGTACAAACAATAGGTGCTGTCAGGTGGAGTTGGTTTTGAGGGATACACACCTCAATATTAAACAAGTTTACATGAGAGGGGCACTGCAGTTTCACCTTTTATTGGAGAAATTTGCATGACCACAGGATATCCGGAAAAGATTTTACAACTGATGAAGTGCAGTTGTTGGCCCCAGCATAGAAAAAGTGGCAGCCAACTTGTGCATAGCAAGATCCCATAAACAGCAATGCTATTGTAGCCAGATCATCAATTTTTTTTAAAAAAAAACAATGGTGATTGAAGGATAGATATTGACCATCCTCAGACTGCGGGGAGAATATTTTAAGCCTAACCGAAGGGGCTGACAGAGTCTCGGTTTAACATTGGAAAGCAAATGATGGCACCTGTGACATTGCAGCACTCCCTCAGCACTGCAATGGGAAAGCCAGCCTAGATTTCGCTGTCAAAATCCTGGGGTGGGGGTGTTGACCCTAAAACCTCCAAAGAAAGGAACTCAAAAAGGAGGGAGAAGAGAATAAGATGCAAAATAGTGGCAACAGACAGACTTTCACAGTTAACCAGGCAAATATTTTGGAAGAAAGTGCAAAATAAAACACACTTTGCAACAAATCACCTCAAAAGAAACTGACAAGTTAAATGAAACTACCTCATGTGTTAGACGCCTTGTTTTTGTCTTAAAGTACAAACATTTTCAATAAGATGATTGTGAAAGTCAATATTTTTGCAATTAAAATATAAAACACGAAAATAAAACCCACTGGGAGATTCAAGTCCACAGCTAATTGCTGATAAACACAAATTAACTTTTAAAAAAGGAGACCATCCTCCTGCAGAGGCACTGAGACAGTTTCTGGGGAAGATGCTGCTGCCTTTGGTGAACTTTCAGAGGCAGGATTTAAATTCCTCCCTGACAACTCCTAGGCCCCGCCTGGGACTCCCTGCAGCCCCGCCTCTCGATTTGCCTCTTCCCCGCCTCTCGGTGAGTGCCGGCTGGGCTGCCCGGCCCGAGGATGCCCCGCTCACGGGAAAGTTGGGAGGGGAAGCCCGGCAGCCCGGCTCCCCAGCACCGGGCACCGAGCCCGCGCCCCCGCCCCGTGTCTGTCAGCGAGCCCCGGCCCCAGCTACACACACACACTCACTGTCTGCGGCCGGGAGGCGCCTGCGACTCGGATCCGGAGGCTCCTCAGAGACGCTTCAGGACAACCCGGGACCGACCGACCGCCCGCCCGCAGGAGCTGGCACCGCCGGGTCCTAGTGCCCGCCCGCCCACAGGAGCTGGCACCGCCGGGTCCTAGTGCCCGCCCGCCCACAGAAGCTGGCACCGCCGGGTCCTAGTGCCCGCCCACAGGAGCTGGCACCGCCGGGTCCTAGTGCCCGCCCGCCCACAGGAGCTGGCACCGCCGGGTCCTAGTGCCCGCCCGCCCACAGGAGCTGGCACCGCCGGGTCCTAGTGCCCGCCCGCCCACAGGAGCTGGCACCGCCGGGTCCTAGTGCCCGCCCACAGGAGCTGGCACCGCCGGGTCCTAGTGCCCGCCCACAGGAGCTGGCACCGCCGGGTCCTAGTGCCCGTTAGCAGAGGCTGGTACCACCGGGTCATAGTGCCCACCCACAGGAGCTGGCACCGCCAGGTCCTAGTGCCCGTTAGCAGAGGCTGGTACCACCGGGTCATAGTGCCCACCCACAGGAGCTGGTATCGCCGGGTCTAGTGCCTGCCCACAGAAGCTGGTACCACCGGGTCCTAGTGGCCACCTGCAGAGGCTGTACCACCGGGTCCTAGTGCCTGCCCGTAGAAGCTGGTACCACTGGGTCCTAGTGCCCACCTGCAGCAGCTGGTATTGCCAGGTCCTAGTGCCCACCTGCCCACAGGAGCAGGTACTGCCAGGTCCTAGTGCCCACTTGCCCACAAGAGCTGGTACTGCCAGGTCCTAATGCCCACCTGCCCACAGGAGCTGGTACTGCTGGGTCCTAGTGTCCACCTGCAGG
This sequence comes from Hemiscyllium ocellatum, assembly GCF_020745735.1. Classification (NCBI taxonomy): domain Eukaryota; kingdom Metazoa; phylum Chordata; class Chondrichthyes; order Orectolobiformes; family Hemiscylliidae; genus Hemiscyllium; species Hemiscyllium ocellatum. The sequence goes on along the minus strand of NC_083432.1, from coordinate 39,639,920 downwards.
AGGTGGTACTGCCAGTTCCTAGTGCCTGCCTGCAGGAGGTGGTACTGCTGGGCCCTAGTTCCTGCTTGGAGGTGGTACTACTGGGTCCTAGTGCCTTCCCAGAGATGGCATCGCCAGGTCCTAGTGCCCGCCCGCCCACAGGAGCTGGCACCGCCGGGTCCTAGTGCCCGCCCACAGGAGCTGGCACCACCAGGTCCTAGTGCCTGCCCAAACGATCTGGTTCTGCTGGGTCCCAATGTCCGCCCGCAGGAGACCTCTTGCCCACTGGAGCAAACACCACTGGGTCCTAGGGCCACCCGCAGAAGCTGGCACCATGGGGTGCCAGTGCCTACCGGAGCAAGTACCACTGGGTCCTAGTGCCAGTTAGAGCAGGCACAGCTGGGTCCTTGTGCCCACCAGAGCAGACACCGTTGGGTCCTAATGCCCACCAGAGCAGACACCACTGAGTCCTAATGTCTGCCAGATCTTGCACCAGTGCATCCTTATGCCATCCCACACCAGCCTAAGCTGGCAATACTGGGTCCTGGTGACTGCCAGCCTACAGGAGCCAGCACTGCTATATCCTAGTGTGAACTCCTGAAGTTAGCTCAGTTGGGTCCTGGTGCCCTGCTACCACGCACTTTTTGTAGCAAGAAGTGCTGGGTTCTAACCCCCGTTTTGCCTCCCACCCGCAGGGGACTGCACTGCTAGATCCTTGTACTCAATGATCCATTCATCCAGATCTGGCTCTGCTGGGTCCTAATATCTGTCATCCTGGAGAGCCCATAGGCTGGATCTAGAACACCGCTCTTGCCAGAGCCATACAGTTGGATCCTAGTACCTGCCTGTCCTCCACCTTCCTAGGGCCAGGATTGCAAGGTCCGAGCGGGTCTCGCATAACCACCCTCCTGGTTCAACATTGCTGGGTCCCAATGACTGGATCCAGTCTCAGTGCAGCAGTATCCTAGTGCCTGCCCCCCTGAGCAAAGTTCTAGAGCTAAGCCACCAGTCCTGGACCCAGCATGTCTGGGTTCTAATGCCTGCCCATGTTATGGCTGTTAATTCCTAGTGCGTACCCATCTAGTAGGCTCCTAATGCCTGTTAGATCATCCACCTCTCCACTGTAGGGCTCAAGTACTCACCTCCTACAGTGCAGGGTCCTAGGGCCTACCAGCTCTGTCAACACTAGGTCCGAGTGCCTGCCAGAGCTGCATTTACACAGAATATATCTCATCAACAAAGGTCCTCTCATCCTGTGATAGCTAACAGTTCAATCCAAGTCATAAAACAGCAACACCCACCCCTGCAGCTGTCGGCCATTGCAGCCCAAGGGGAAAAAAGGACATACAAATTTGATATTAAATGTTTGTATAGATGACAGTAGCGATAGGTGATTGACATTATTTGAGCTTTACCTGAAGTTTTAGAATTCCATTCTCAAACCCAAGCTTTATGACTGCTTTCTATTACAGTGAAATAAGCAGAAGGCTGGAAGAACACAGCAAGCCAAGCAACATCAGGAGGTGGAGAAGTCGATGTTTCGCATGTAACCCTTCTTCAGGACTGGGTGTGGGTGTTGGGGAGCTGCAGATAAAGAGGGTGGCAGGGGCAGAGTGGTAAAGTGGAGAAGGTGAAGACAGGCAGTGGGTTGGTCAATGGAAGGAATGAAATCCAGTAGGTGCCAGGGAGAAGTGGAAGGGAAGGGAGGGGGTGGGGCTGGTAAGGGAATTTGAAATTGGAGAACTCGATGTGTCCCTTCTGGGCTGTAGGCTGCCCAGGCAGAAGATGGGGTGATGTTCCTACGTTTTACATTGTGCTTTTTTGTGGCAATGGAGGTGGCCATGTCAGAATGGGAGTGCCTGTTATTTTGGATTCCAGTATCTGTAGTTTTTTTCATTTCTATTACAGTGAAGACTGCATGATCTCATAAAGGTTTCTGTACCTTTCTATACTCATGTTTAGTTAATGCCGTCACAGTATTATGTACAACAATGTCTTGAAGTACATGTGGAATTTTTGTAAAAATTCCATGTGATTAAAAACAATTTTCAAACCAACTGCATAGAAAAGTGTTTATATTGTTTATATAATTCCTGCATAACTTTCCTTCATCTTATGAGCTCCTGTTATGTGTTCAGCTAATACAACCATGGAGTCAGGAATCCCCTTTCCTTAATTAAAAGGGGGAAGTTTGGTAAATACAGTAGGTTTTACAAAGCGTGTAAAAAGAAAATTCCCTTTCAGTGATGGGAATTGAGAATGTTCTCCCTGGAGCAGAGGAAGTGAGAAAATACAAATAGAGGAATGTGGCAGCAGGGAGGATTTTCTTTTGAGTGCATTCTCCTGTGTTCACTTCTTATAGCACGTAAATAAGATGAGTTAATTCATGTTCCAGCCAACTTGCATAAAACCAAAATTTATTTCTCTGAAGTCTTGCCTACATACTGGATTAATTTAAGATAGCCTAGAGGCACCTTCTGTGATCACAAACACACTGCTCATGATTGAGACCCAGTGCTGTCCTGTCTCTCCCATCTCCTGACACGTTTGAAGAGTTTAGTCACTTCTCAGACACATTGTCATGGTGACTGAGAGATAAAAGCAAATTATATGGAAAATGCCCTGCTTCTTATCCAAACAGTTAACAACAATATGCATTTATGTAGTGCTTGAAATGGTAATGCTTTTCAGGACACTTCACATGAGTGTTTTCAAACTAAATTGGACACCAAACCACATCAGGTGCTCAGTCAAATATGTAGGTTTTCAAAATATAGTGTTTAAGGAAGGATAGAGAATAAGGGTAAGACAGGAGAGGTTTAAAAAGTGAATTTCAAAGTTTAACATGGGTATAAAAAGCAGTAAGCAGAATCCAGCCACAATTCTGTGAAGTGGGTTATGTGATGGAGATGTGGCTCAAGACTTTATCAAAGGTAGGAATAGGATGGAGATAAAATGGGTAACTTGACTATTCTAATAACGAAAAAAGGACAGATCATGTGATATCCTTTGATTGCCTGCATAAATATAATATTATATATATTCTTTTTTATTTTTATTTCACCAATGGCTACTTGGTTAAGGACCATTAACCTACAAAAAAACTAAACTATGACTATCTCATTTAAACCACTAGAACTAGACAGGATTGATGTTTCAAAAACTCATAAGTCATAAAAATTGAATTAGACTTTTCAAATTGGATTCATTCAACACTATAGCTACTTACTGCAAGAAGAAAGATTGTGTATTTAAAAAGAAAATTCTTGGTGTAAGTAAAACACATAATCTTAAAGTTATTTACTTGAATAGGAACCACTCATAAATATGTTATAGTCCCCTGTAGAATCCTCCTTAGCTCAATATTCTCAGAGGTAACATTTTCATTCACAGGCTCTTGGCTACTGATGTCCTAGTCCTTTGGTTTGGTTGCTGTCCAAGACTTCCAAACTGAAATCCACTAAATTCCCCCTCTACCAAACTTGGCAATTATCCAATTCCAGTTCACTCAAGATTCAAACTGGGATGAAGCCTCACCAACCTTTCACATAGTGAATGAAGAAGTTAGTTTACTTCCAAAACTCCATGCAGTTCCAGACTAGCTCAACTCTCCCCTCACCTCCGTCCAAAGCCCCAAAGGAACCTTCCATCAAAGTTTCACCTGCTCTTCCACATGTCATTGATTGTATCTGTTGCTCCCAATGCGGTCTCCTCTACATTGGGGAGACAGGACACCTACTTGCAGAGTGCTTCACAGGACATCACCAGGATACCCGCACCACCCCATGGCTGAACACTTCAACTCCCCCTCCCACTCTGCCGAGGACATGCAGGTCCTGGCCTGGGCCTCCTCCATCACCACTCCCCTACCACCCAACACCTAGAGGAAGAGTGCCTCATCTTCCACCTTGGGAGCCTCCAACCCTATGGCATCATTGTGGATTTCACCAGTTTCCTCATTTCCCCTCCCTCTACCTTACACCAGTTCCAACCTTCCAGCTCAGCACAGCCCTCATGACCCATCCCATCTGTCCGCTCCACCCTCCTCTCTGACCTATCACCTTTACCCCCACCTCAGTCCACCTATTGCACTCTCAGCTACCTTCCTCCCCACCCCACCCCACTCCCATTTATCTCTCCACCCCCAAGGCTCCGGGCCTCATTCCTGATGAAGGGCTTTTGCCCTAAACGTTGATTTTCCTGCTCCTCAGATGCTCCCTGACCTGCTGTGCTTTTCCAGCACCACACTCTTAACTAACATTTACGTCAACCAGTTTCTCTCAGTGAACTGCAAACTGCACACACCTGAAACTAATTCTCAGCAAGCAGCCAGATAAACTGAAGCCAGAAAATTTTCTCAATCTCCATAATCATTTAGCCTGCTCTGGGCTGCACTCAAACTGACCTTTAGATTAACTATCTCTTGTTTATAACTCATTGTTTAATCTGATGAAATAAATGGCTATTACAACCTTTCAGTGTTAATGGAATGTTTTTAAAACTAATTTAGCTTGAGGTCCCAAAGCAAAAACATCTCTAATCTGCCATTGTTCTTACAGGGATAATATCTCCTGCTCTTTAAGTTAACCAACCTTCTACTTTATAATTCTATCTCTTCTGATTGTATTAAACAAGAGAGTGACCTTTTGAACTGTTACTTCTTTAGAAGTTCTGATAATCTCTAATGACAGCCTAAAGCCCAACAGTTTCTCGAACTGTAGGAGCAAATTACTACAGACGTTTGAATCTGTACTGAAAGCAACAAATGCTGGAGATCACAGTGGGTCAGGCAGCATCCCTGGAGAGAGAGCAAGCTAACGTTTCGAGTCTAGATATCTCTTCACCAGAGCTGACGTGAATTGTGGATGAGGCAGCATTTATGCAATAATTTTTGATGGGGGGGGCCGTAGTGGGTGGAGTGTGCTGGTGGAGAAAAGATACTGACAGTTCAGATTAAATGATTGGAATGTAGGAATGAAAGAACAACGGCGTGTCTCTTGCCAGACTTGAAAGGACGGTGCCGGGATGGTGGGAGCAGAGAGAGAACATGCTAACAAGCTAAAAGAAAGGGAAGAAATGGTTCACAATTTGGAAGTGTTGAAGTCATTATTCAGTCCAGAAGGCTGTAAGATGCCCAGTCTGAAGATGAGATGTTGTTCCTCCAGTTTGTGCTGAGATTCACTGGAACATTGAAGTATGCTGAGGACAGACACGTGGGCATGTTAGCAGGACGCTGTGTTAAAGTGACCAGCTACGGGAGGGTCAGGTCATACTTGTGGACAGACCAGAGGTGTTCTGCAAAGCAGTCACTCAGTCTGCGTTTGGTAACTCCAATGTAGAATGAGCCACATTGGATGCAGGAAATACATTACACAAGATTGGAGGAGGTACAGCTGCTTCACCTGGAAAGACTGGTTAGGCCTTGGATGGTGAGCAGGGAGGAGGTGAAAGGGCAGGTGTTGCAGAAGACCATAAGATATAGGAGCAGAAATTAGGCCATTCAGTCCATTGAGTCTGTTCCATTATTCAGTTGTGGCTCTTACGTTTCTCGACTCCATTCTCCCACTTACTCCCCATAACGGGCGGCACGGTGGCACAGTGGTTAGCACTGCTGCCTCACAGCGCCTGTAGACCCGGGTTCAATTCCCGACTCAGGCGACTGACTGTGTGGAGTTTGCACGTTCTCCCCGTGTCTGCGTGGGTTTCCTCCGGGTGCTCCGGTTTCCTCCCACAGTCCAAAGATGTGCAGGTCAGGTGAATTGGCCAAGCTAAAATTGCCCGTAGTGTTCGGTAAGGGGTAAATGTAGGGGTATGGGTGGGTTGCGCTTCGGCGGGTCGGTGTGGACTTGTTGGGCCGAAGGGCCTGTTTCCACACTGTAAGTCTAATCTAAACCCTTGATCCTCAGCAACCTATCTATCTCAGTCTTAAATATACTCCATGACCTGGCTTTCACAGCCTTTTGTGGCAGTAAATTCCATAGATTCACCACTCTCTGGCTGAAGAAGTTTCTCCTTATCTCTGTTCTAAAAGGTCTTCCCTTTCTTCCAATGCTGCGCCTTGGGTCCTAGTCTCACCTACCATTGGAAACATCTTCCCAACATCTTCTCTGTCCAGGCCATTTGATATTCTGTATGGTTCAATTAGATCCACCCCGCCCCCCGCATTCATCCTTCTAAACTCCATTGAGTATAAACTCAGAGTCCTCACTGTTCCTCACATGTTAAGCTTTTCATTCCTGGGACTATGCTTGTGAACCTCCTCTGAACACACTGCAGAACCAGTACATTCTTCCTGACATATGCAGCCCAAAATTGTGCACAATACTCCAAATGTAGTCTGACCAGAGCCTTAAAGCGCCTCAGAAGCATATCCCTGGTCCTCTCAAAATAAATGTCATTATTTGGGAGAAGATTTGTAGCTCGGGTGCTCGTTGTTGTGGTTCTTTTCGCCGAGCTGGGAATGTGTGTTGCAGACGTTTCGTCCCCTGTCTAGGTGACATCCTCAGTGCTTGGGAGCCTCCTGTGAAGCGCTTCTGTGATCTTTCCTCTGGGCATTTATAGTGGTTTGTATCTGCTGCTTTCGGTTGTCAGTTCCAGCTGTCCGTTGCAGTGGTCGGTATATTGGATCCAGGTCGATGTGCTTATTGATTGAATCTGTGGATGAGTGACATGCCTCTAGGAATTCCCTGGCTGTTCTCTGTTTGACTTGTCCTATAATAGTAGTGTTGGCCCAGTCAAACTCATGTTGCTTGTCATCTGAGTGTGTGGCTACTAAGGATAACTGGTCATGTCGTTTCGTGGCTAGTTGGTGTTCATGGATCCGGATCATTAGCTGTCTTCCTGTTTGTCCTATGTAGTGTTTTGTGCAGTCATAGGATAAACAGGAAGACAGCTAACGATCCGCATCCATGAACACCAACTAGCCACGAAACGACATGACCAGCTATCCTTAGTAGCCACACACGCAGATGACAAGCAACATGAATTCGACTGGGACAACACTACTATTATAGGACAAGCCAAACAGAGAACAGCCAGGGAATTCCTAGAGGCATGGAACTCACCCACAGATTCAATCAATAAGCACATCAACCTGGACCCAATATACCGACCACTGCAACGAACAGCTGGAACTGACAACCGAAAGCAGCAGATACAAACCACTATAAATGCCAGAGGAAAGATCACAGAAGCGCTTCACAGGAGGCTCCCAAGCACTGAGGATGTCACCTAGACAGGGGACGAAATGTCTGCAACACAAATTCCCAGCTCGGCGAACAGAACCACAACAATAAATGTCATGATTGCATTTGCCTTCCTAACTACTGACTCAACCTGCAAGTTTACCTTGAGAGAATCCTGGACTAAAACTCTCAAGTCTCTTTGCACTTCAGACTTCGGAATTTTCTCCCCACATAGAGAATACTCCATGCCTCTATTCTTCCTATCAAAGTGCATGATCTCACACTTTCCCACATTGTACTCCGTCTGCCATTTCTTTGCCCACTCTCCTAACCTGTCCAAATCCTTCTGCAGCCTCCCTGCCTCCTCAATGCTACCTATCCCTCCACCTATCTTTGTATCATCTGCAAACCTAGCCAAAATGCCCTCAGTTCCTTCATCGAGATTGTTAATATATAAAGTGAAAAGTTGTGGTTCCAAAACTGAGTCTTGTGGAACACCACTTGTCACTGGCTGCCGATTTGAGAAGGACCCTTTTATCCCACCCTCTGCTTTCTGCCAGACAGCCAAGCTTCTATTCATGCTAGCACCTTGCCTCTGACACCATGGGCCCTTGTTTACTCAGTAGCTTCCTATGCAGCACTTAGACAAAGGCCTCCTTGAAGTACAGGTAGATAACAACCATTGGCTTTCCTTGGTCTAACCTGCTCATTTCTTCCTCAAAGAAATCTAACAGATTTGTCAGGCATGACCTCCCCTTAAAGAAACCTTGCTGAATTTGCCCCATTTTACCATACCATTAAATGCTAGCCTCACCAGCAACTCTCACATCTCTCATGAAGTAATAAGAATAATTGCAGTAAGTCTTGTGCTGAAAATGTGTTGCTGGAAAAGCGCAGCAGGTCAGGCAGCATCCAAGGAACAGGAAATTCGACATTTCCGGCATAAGCCCTTCATCAGGAAAGTCTTGTGCACCAATTAGCCTACACTCATTAACATTTACTAGTTCCAATAAATGTATCGATTTTATAATTCACGGCCCAGTTTTTCAAATTCATCTGCAGCCTCTCCACTCCCATTCCCTGTAATCTCCTGCGGCTGCAGGTATCTGATGTCCTCCAATTCTGTCCCTGTGAGGATCCTCGATTTTATCTGCCCTGCTACTGGTGAGAGGAGACAACAGATTTGGAGTTTCATTACTAAACCTCTCAATCTCTAATATCTCCTTCAAGACACTCCTCAAAAACTATTTCTTTCATCAAACCTCTGACCATCTACTTAATGATTCCTTATGCGGCTTGCTATCTAACTGTGATAAATGACTCTTGTGAAGCATCTCAAGACATTTTGTTTGATTAGAGGTGCTTTATAAATACCAGCAGCTATCCTATGTTGTGCTGTCAGCCAACCATCTATGAGGAACCATCTAATCCCAGAGCAACATTGTGAGCAGATTGACAATAGCACGTCGTACATCCAACTGCAAGCTTTTTCTCTTCTATTATTAAACCAAAACACCATTTTAATAAATCCGCAACATGAATGTACCAGCATGATGCCTGAACTCCAGAAATTAAATTACAAGGAGAGATTCCACAAAATGGGATTGTGTGGAATGCAGCTAGGTAAGCAGTGATTTGTTCAAAGTTTTCCATACTGTAAGGGAACAGATAGTCCAGACTGAGAGAAGTGTGTGTTTGTCCGTGCGTCTAAGTGTGTAAGAAAATTCGCATTCCTGGTGAAGGGCTTTTGCCCGAAACATCGACTCTCCTGCTCCCCGGATGCTGCCTGACCTGCTGTGCCATTCCCAGTCCCACACTTTTCGACTCTGACTCTCCACCATCTGCAGACCTTACTTTTTCCTTTATTACTTCCAATATTGATGGAATTTTGTTCTTGTTCTTCACCTGATCTTTGAAATATTTTGGGGCGGCAGAGTCTTATCGATCAAACATTAAATTGAATTAACTGTTTACAGCCTCTTTTTGCTAGTTTGTAGGCTTTATTCTATCCCCATAGAGGGTGGTGGTTGATTTCTCACTTAAAACAAAAGTGCTAAAATGACAACATTCAGCATACACAATGGAAGAGGCCACTCGTGTGGATTATCACCACTGCCTGGTCTGTTTGGACATGTTTTTAGTAAACTTGATCTTATTTCTAAATAATCTTTTGTATTCAAACCTAAACATAACCTTAAAATAAAAGAAAATAAAACTTTTAACAAAGTATGCAGAAAAGTGTGTAAAACAGATATTTTCACACACCTAGAGACCCACAGTATGAACTCCAACTTTACTGGTGGTTCAATGATGCTCCCTTGTGGTCAATGGGATACATTACAAGATGTACATGGAAAAGGGATTGTGGCTTGAATGCTTATGAATACTAATATGCTTTAACTGGGGCCTTATGGTCTGTTTCTGTTCCTGAGTTCCAATGTAACTCTGTCCATATTGATGGTTAGGTTTGGGATTTTAAAATTGCAAAGCACCCGTCATATTTCCAGGTTCATCATTAAATTCAACAACTTCCGACCATATTAAACATTTCCTGCTCCCACAGCTTGGTTGGGCCCAGGTTTTGTTGTTTTTAATTGTCCCATTATCAGCATGTTTTTTTTATTAGTTTAGATTCCCTACAGTGTGGAAACAGGCCCTTCGGCCCAACCAGTCCACACAGACCCGCCGAAGAGCAACCCACCCAGGCCCGTTTCCCTCTGACTAATGCACTTAACACTATGGGCAATTTAGCATGGCCAATTCACCTGACCTGCACGTCTTTGGACTGTGGGAGGAAATCGGAGCGCCCGGAGGAAACCCACGCAGACACAGGGAGAACGTGCAAATTCCACCCAGACAGTCACCAGAGGCTGGAATCGAACCTGGGACACTGGTGCTGTGAGGCAGCAGTGGTAACCACCGCACTGTCTTTCCTTCTGTCATTTCATCACTCCTACCTTCCACACAGTCACACCACCTTCCTGTTTTTTCCTTCACCCCTCACTATTTCCCCAGCTTTGCACTTGCTTTCAAACGATTAACGTAAGAGCGTAAGAACTAGAAGCAGTAGGCCATTCAGCCCCTTGAACCTGCTTCGCCATTTAATATGATCATGACTGCTCTCATCTTGGTGACAACTCTACTTTCCTGCCCACTCCCCATTACCCTTCAACTCATCCTTAATTAATAAACTATCTATCTTTTTAGATTATTTACAGTGTGGAAACAGGCCCTTTGGCCCAACAAGTCCACACTGACCCGCAACCCACCCAGACCCATGCATTTACCCCTTCACCTAACACTACGGGCAATTTAGCACAGCCAATTCACCTAATCTGCACATCTTTGGACTGTGGGAGGAAAGAGCTGAAAATGTGTTGCGGAAAAGCGCAGCAGGTCAGGCAGCATCCAAGGAACAGGAGATTCGACGTTTCGGGCATAAGCCCTTCTTCATCCTGTTCCTTGGATGCTGCCCAACCTGCTGCGCTTTTCCAGCAACACATTTTCAGCTCTGATCTCCAGCACCTGCAGTCCTCACTTTCTCCACTGTGGGAGGAAACCAGAGCACCCGGAGGAAACCCACACAGACACGGGGAGAATGTGCAAACTCCACACAGTCAGTTGCCTGAGGCGGGAATTGAACCCTGGTCTCTGGCGCTGTGAGGCAGCAGTACTAACCACTGTGCCCCCACGATCTTCTCAAAATCTATTCAATGTCCACCACACTCTAGATGGATTCACAACCCTTAGAGGCATAATTCATCCTCATCTGTTTTAAATTTGCCTCCCCTCAGCTAAACAACCATCATCTCTCATATTAGATTGCCCCCCCCCCCGAGAAAAGCTCCCCTACGTCTACTTTGTCAATCCCTTTGGCCTCTTATAAACCTCCATTAGATCTCCACTCATTCTTCTAAACTCTAGCGAGTATTGGCCTCAACTGCTCAATCTCTCCTCATAAGACACTAAGTCCATCATCTCTGAACTTAACCAAGTGAACTTTTTATAAACTGCCTCCAACACAATTACATTCTTCTTCAAGTAAGGGGACCGAGCTTGAACATAGTACTCCAGATCCAGTCTCACCAATGCCGTGTGCAACACTTTCCTATTTCCTACTTTCATATTGCCATTCCTTCAGCAATAATTGTCAAAATTCCATTATTAGCAGTTTAAAATCTCTATTAAGCCTCTGAGGAAAGCTTGTCAGATTGAAGTAGTCTCTGATTTTCTCTCTCCACGGAAACTGCCTGCCCAGCCCCAGTTTACCCTCTATTTCATATTTCCAGCATATTGCTCATGCGTCATATTTGATGGTCACTGATGCAGAGATGACTGCTTCACAGTTTTGCTGGAGTGCAAGGTTCCATCGAAATTTGAAATAATAAAGGAGAAGGTGAGATCGGCAGATGCTGGAGGGTCAGAGTCGAAAAGTGTGGCACTGGAAAAGCACAGCCGGTCAGGCAGCATCCGAGGAGCCTGGGAATTGACATTTCAGGCATAAGTCCTTCACCAGGAATGCGCATTCCTGATGAAGCGTTTATGCCCAAAACGTCGATTCTCCTGCTCCCCGGATGCTGTGCTTTTCCAGCGCCACACTTTTCAATTTGAAACAATTAAGGTTGATTAATGATGTTATTATTTTGGGAAATTATTATCCCAAAACTTGGGCTTTAAAAGCCTGAGATTGGCAAGAAGGCAATTTATTTTTTATTTTGTTTATTGTTTTTGAGGCCTGAAAGTCAATGTTTAATTTTTAAAGTTGGGGTTAGAAATGCAGCCTGTTACCTCCTGCAGTCTGATCTACTCATCTGTGACCCCTCACTGATTCCACCCCTATCCCCCTTGTCCTGTATCCCTTAATATCATTGGTTGTTAATCTACCATTCTCTGTTTTGAACATTAACACTAGATCCAGAGTGCCCAAGCTTGTACCATCCTCAATGGTAGACTTCCGACATTAATGAAGCAGCAGAAGATGGTTGGGCCTTGGACTCTGAGGAACTCCTGCAATGATGACCAGCTCAATAGTGGGCAGCACAGTGGCACAGTGGTTAGCACTGCTGCCTCACAGCGCCAGAGACCCGGGTTCATTTCCAGCCTCAGGCGACTGACTGTGTGGAGTTTGCACATTCTCTCTGTGTCTGTGCGGGTTTCCTCCGGGTGCTCCGGTTTCCTCCCACAGTCCAAAGATGTGCAGGTCAGGTGAATTGGCCATGATAAATTGCCCTTAGTGTTAGGTAAGGGGTATATGTAGGGGTATGGGTGGGTTGCGCTTCGGCCGGTCGGTGTGGACTTGTTGGGCCGAAAGGCCTGTTTCCACACTGTAAGTAATCTAATCTAATATACCTCAAATAACTTACAGCTTGGCCTCTGGCTTGTTTGAAAACAACCCCAGTCCATTTGATCTTTCTTCATGGCTAAACTTTCCAGTTCTCAGTCCTGTTATAATGTTATAAAATACACTGTGTTCCAAAATAATTACCTCTGGATATTCTCATAAGCAAGACAGCTGGCCCTCCGAAGAATTCCGAGTTGCTGTAGCCACTTTTCAAGCATGTTGTAGTTTGGCACTCTGGATAGCATTGGTAGAGATTCCAACTTTCTTCCCATTACACGGCTGACCAGGAATCTCACCTGTTTCACCCACCTGCCAATGACTTGGTGTTGGAAGAACTTGCAAATTGATACACAGCCAGTTTGGCCACATGTTCTGTGGTAGCAAGTCCTGCAGTGGCAAAAACAAGAAATTGCTGGAAAAACTCAGCAGGCTTGGCAGCATCTGGGGGGAGAAAGCAGAGGTAACGTTTCAGATCCAGTGACTATTCGTCAGAACTGCTCTGTTTCTGTTTTTATTTCTGATTTCCAGCATCTGCAGTCCTACAGTGGGACTTCAAGGCACAGACACATAGAAATATTAGGAGTGGGCCATTTGCCCATAGAGTCCATTGAGCCTGCCCAGCTATTCAATATGGTTATGACTGAGCTTCCAACTCAGTCCTCGGTTTCTACTTTCTCCTCATATCCTTTCATCCCTTAGCCCCTAAAAAACAATACTTAACTCATCCGTTAAAACATTTAATGTTTTGGCCTCGAGTTCTTTCTATGGCAGAGAATCCCACTGGTTCACGACTTTCTGGGAGAAGGAATTTCTCATCTGAGATCTTAAATAGCATACCGTGTCTTCAGACTGATTCTGAATTCCCCAGCCGTAAGGAATATCCTTCCTGCCTTTACCCTGTCCAGTCGGGTTAGAATATTAAAGATTTCTGCGAGTTTTCCCACCTCGTTCTTCTAAACCCAAGTGAATACAGTCCTAACCAATCCAGTCTCTCTTCTTACATCATTCCTGCCATGCCAGGAATTAATAAAGCTTCATTGCACTCTCTCGGTATTCAGAAACCAGACCTTCAGACTCACTGGCAGGGACACCACCCATTGGGAAATTTGCTGCCCAGACACAATCACAAGATGTTATCTAGTATGGTGACGAAATGTCTGAAACGAACCTTCCAGCTCAGCGAGCAAACCTCCATCCAGCACACGCATGTGGTTAACTTTTGCCGTACTTGTTATACATGCCAAATGGTACGTAAGCTACAAGCAGTAATAAAACTAGCACCTTTGTTGCCAATTCCCGCATTTGAAGAGCCTTTCACATATTATAATTAATTGTATATGTCCTCTCCCAAGAACTAAAAGTGGGAATCAGTACTTGTGAACCATAATGGATGCGTCTACCAGATTCCCAGAGGCAATTCTGTGACAGAGTAATAAGGCAAAAAAGGTTGGTTAGTAGTTTCCTTCACGCGGTATGGGTTACCCAGAAAGATTCAGTCGAACCAAGGGTCTAATTTTACAGCTAAGCTGTTTAGGAAGATATGGATAGCTTAGGCATATAGCACTTTAAATCATCCTGAAGACCAGGGAGCTTTACAAAGGTGGCATCAGACCTTGAAGACAATGTTGAGAGCAGTGTCAGTATTACCCCAGTGATTGGGATAAAGGTGTCCCATTCACATTGCTTGCCATTAGAGATGCCCCAAATGAATCTACTCAGTTTACTCCCTTCGAGTTAATATTCAGATATGAAGTGAGAGGCCGTTTGAAATTAATCAAAATGAAATTGACAGGAGCAACCTTGGAGATCTCACACTTAGTTTATGAATCAGAGGTAAGGGAAAGATTAAATCAAGTAGGCGGGTTAGTTAAACAGCAGCTAAAAAGGGCACAGTCTCGAATAAACCAGATGGCAGATGAAAACTCTGAGACTCAGAAGTTTTCCCGAGGGGATGATGTGTTTAGATTAGATTACTTACGGTATGGAAACAGGCCCTTCGGCCCAACAAGTCCACACCGAACCCACCCCCACCCATACCCCTACATTTACCCCTTACCTAACACTACGGGCAATTTAGCATGGCCAATTCACCTGACCCACACATCTTTGGACTGTGGGAGGAAACCGAAGCACCCGGAGGAAACCCACGCAGACATGGGGAGAACGTGCAAACTCCACAGTCAGTTACCTGAGTCGGGAATTGAACCCGGGTCTCTGGCGCTGTGAGGCAGCAGTGCTAACCACTGTGCCACCATGCTGCCCATTAGTAATGTTCCCAGTGATAGGAGATCCCTTCAAAGCCAGGTTTAGTGGTCCCTACCAAATTGAGAAAAAGTTGAGTCAGGTGAATTATCTCGTCAAGCTGCCAGATAGAAAAACACTGTATCGGGTATGTCATGTGAACATGTTGAAACTGTATTATACGAGAGAAAAAGAACTAGAGATACATGTATTAGTTACTGCCCCGCAGTGAGGAATCAAATCCAGATGTGGATTTTGATGTGCCTCAAAATATGTTTAACAAAAAGTCCTTGAGGAGTGGGATAGGTTAGTAAACTCTATCTCAGAAGCATAGAACACTGAGGAAAGGTTTGTTACTGCAGTATGGGGACATATGTAGGAATCAAATGGGGTGGATTAATGCTATTGTGCGAAGTAGACGCAGAGAAAACTGTTCCGATAAAACAACACCTTTCAAAAACAATCCTCGAGTCCAGAAGGAAGTGGAGGCCATGCTTAACGAGGACATCATCGAAGTGAGCCAGAGCAAGTGGAGTTGGCCGATTGTTGTAGTTCCCAAACTGAATGGGACTCAGCAGTTTTGTGAGGATTATTGGAAGGTCAACACCACTACAAAATCGGACTCATAGCCAATACCGAGATTGGAGGACTGTATTGAGAAAGTTGGACAAGCCAGTTACATCACCAAGTTGGACTTAGTGCGTGGTTACTAGCAGGTACCTTTACCAGAGACAGCAAAAGAAATTTCTGCATTTGTAACCCTAAATGGACTATGTCAATTCAAACTGGTGCCCTTTGGAATGAAGAACACACCTGCCACATTTTAAAGACTCATGAACAGAGTTGTGACTGGGTTAACAAACCGTCCAGTCTATCTGGACGATGTAATGATCTTTAGTAAGTCCTGGAAAGATCACGTGGTAGTTGTCAACTATGAGAAGCAAAACTGGTAATAAACTTACAACTGAAATTGTGAAAGCATAGGTGACGTTCTTGGGATGCAAAATTGGTCATAGAAAGTTAACCCCACAGAACACAAAGATGAAGGCCATTGAGGAATTCCCACGACCAACTTTGAAGAGGTCATAGAGATGTACAGCGGACTAAGTGGATTCTAGTGGAGGTTTGTTTCAAACTTCAGCAGTATAGTGGCACTATACTAACCAATTTGCTGAAGAACAACAAAGTTTTGGTGGACAGAACAATGTGAGGAGGCCTTCAACCATTTAAAAGCAATATCAACCACCACACCAGTTTTAGCTAAACCAAACTTTTTGAAACCCTTCAAAGTTGCCATCGATGCTCGTAACATCAGAGTTGGAGCTGTACTGCTACTTGAGATTGAAGTTGATGGGATTGAACTGCAAGGTAGTTACTTTTTGAAGAATCTTAACATCCACCAGAGGAAATACTCCAAGATTGGAAAAGAACTATCGAATTTAGTACTGGCCTTACATTGTAATGTGTATGTCACAAACAAATGTGTCAGAGGCAGTTGTGTACACGGATTATAATCCCCTTATATTTTTGGAACACTCTAAAGACAAGAATGAGACACTTTTGTTGAAGACTTATGTTACAAACTTTTAATTTACAAATTGTACATGTTGTAAGTCGTAAGAATGTAATCGCAGATGCATTATTGCAGATTTAACTGATAAGTTTAGATGAGATTGGTATCTATTCAATATGGAAGAAGTTCATACGAACTTAGACTAAAGTCATATGCAAGTCATGGTATTGTGGTTAAGGAATAGAAACAAAAAAAAAGCCATCTTTTCATTATGATGGTACATTTTTTCTGGAAGTGGGGGGGTGTTATGATGGTGTAGGTGTGTACTGTACCTTTAAGAGAGAGAGGAAACTGGCCAGGACTGACTGAAAGCACAGAGTGCACTCAACAATTTAAAAATGTAACATTTGGTTGACACAAATAGCTGGTGTTGTGTTGCCATGGTACAAAAACAAATTCAAATTCGGCCAGTTTAAATTATGCCCAAATGACCAAAATCCAATCGAATTTAAATTTTACTGTTTGGGATGATGCCAAACCAATAAAATGATCCAACGTTTTGGAGTTTAAAACCGGATATTTGACAGTTAGAGGGAGAATAGCAAAGAGCACCTACAAGTACAGACTGCTAGCCAAATAGCTCTCTGACAGGTACCTGTCCATAAGTTGCACAACAGAAGATCAAAGAAAAGACAACCCAGGAAAATACAGAGGAAAATCTACAAAGGAGAGCCAAAAAAGCTGGCTGGTTTTGAAACGAGATTTTTTAATAAATTTCAATCAGGTTTTAAAAAAATCAGACCAGTATTGTCGGGTGGGAGATAGGTTTAAGAGAAAGGAGCTGCAAACAACTGCTGTTTTAATGTTCTCCATTGGACTTAAAGAATAAAATTGTTAACTTTTACATTAAATAGTGAGATCAGGGATAGTTCTTTGCCTCTCAAAGTTAACAGATTAAGGCGCGAGATGAGCTTCTCTGTGTATCAGGTTTAAATTAGCGGACGGGTTTACCCTGTGTATAGTAACACATTATACCACTGCTCCCCCACCCAGATTGATTAAATTCATTTCACTGTTTGTAGAATCTTGCTCTTCTTGAATGTGGTCACTTTCAAAGCAGAAATACACAGATTGAAGTTAAAGGACACATTTGTCCACATTAGGTACATCACACTTGAAGCGATGAACCAACGTGAGACCATCAGGTTTGAGAGATTTTAGCTACACATTAGAGGCTTCGATTGCTCTCGTGGGGTAAGACTTGATGAAGTCTACATGGAAAAATTCTTCCTACCAGCAATGGTATGAGGAGTGGCAGAGTGGTTAGCACTGATGCCTCACAGCACCAGGGACCAGAGTTCAATTCAACCCTCGGGTGACTGTGCGGAGTTTGCACTTTCTCAGTGTGTGTGTGCGCGCATGCGTTTCCTCCGGGTGTTCCAGTTTCCTCCCACAGTTCAAAGGTGTCATGGTTAGGTAGATTGGCCATATAGAGTTGCCCATAGTGTCCAGGGATATGCAGGCTAGGTGGATTAACTTTGGGGCTACAGGGCTGGGGTGGGTCTGGGTGGGATACTCCTTGGAGGGTTGGCGTGGACGTGATGGGCCGAATGGCCTGCTCCCACACTGTAGGGATTCCATGATAATTAACACAGGGGAAGCGATGAAGAACTTTTTGAAAAACACAGGAAAGGAAAACATCCTGGGACTCGCCGCCAAATGAAGGAAGTGCAGGCAATGAACTTAAAAAGGCGATAATCTTGCAGGGCCAGGGCAGGGAATGGATCAACTCCAGAGAGGGCTAGAATGGAGAAAATGGGACAAATAACCCCAAAAAAGTGACAGACACGCGAGAGTTAGGATGAGAAAGTCCAGTGCATGACCACTCTTCCTTGCTCAATGTAACACACAAATGTGGCCACGAGCAGCTTTTGTAAAGACCAGCGTTGTGTGTCTTAGCAGATATTAATTTAGAGAAGGCAACAGCAGTGCAAACCTCACCACATCAACTTTTCAAATTACAGAGAGATGCAAAGAATAAAAAGGGCTGCTCATCATCTTGACATCTTTAGTCTAAAACTCTTCCCCAGTGCTCATTGTATGTACACAAGAGATACAAACTATAAGGCTGAGTGTCCATATAACAGAAAAGAAAACCCATTCTTAAGCATCAAATGTACAGAACTTCTGTAATATAGCAATCCTACAACCTATTTCTTTCCAATTTCACTCAAGTAGACAGGTCTTATTTTCACACCAGCAATAATTATTACCATTGCACCTATATATGGCTCACATGCAGTCACTATACCTAGCTACCTATGTAGAGCTAGGGGTTGGGGGAGTGGGGGGTAAAGTGAGCTGGAGGTGCAAGTTAAACTGACAACAACAAGGATTCCTTGGGTACAGGATGACATGATCCAAGGGTGCGCAAACCCATTCTACGTCCTGGTGATACAATGACACTGGCGCCATCCACATCTACTTAGTCACCTTGGCACTGGTCACATACACACACTTCATTTCACACTCCAATTTTTCCCCTTGCTGCAAATACAGTTTAAATGCTAAACCTGTTATTGTTTTCACATCCATGTCCCAATGAAAACAGCTGGTTGGGGTGGTGGGGTGGATTTACAAACATTGGAAGAAGGGCGAGGAATGGAACAATTAGTTTTCACCAAGTTGCCTTGTGGAACTTAAGGTCAAACGTGCTCCAATCTGAGCATTTAAACTGTTAAATGTGCCAGTTAGAAATGTGCCAGCTTTTAATAATCAAACATTTTAAAACAATTTGCTTCTTCTAAAGAAAAGTTAAAGTAGCCGTATGTATCTCATCCTTAAAAAAAAGCATTTAAAAATCAGGCAGTGACCCGGGCTGACTTTCAGCTATCCACCTTCATTCGGCCTCTCCAGAGGAAAGGAAGTCAATATGAAATGTCAGCACACTCTTAAGATATTGCTTTGGCCCATCATGAACTGTTGGAAGAGCAGGGTCATTTAAAATAAAATTACCCTGTTTTAAGATTTAAAATTCCACGTGAACTTGTCCCACAACTTGTTGATTGCAGGTTGTTTTATTATGGCTATCCAGAGGGCTCATGTTAATTGTGGCTCTCGCTGCTGACTGATGCTGGAATACATCACTCACTGCTGTTCAACTTCCACACGCCTGCACCAAACACTGCCAAAACATCACAGTCCAAGGTTCAATCTTACAAGTACAATATAAAATAAGGGACAGACTCTAATACTTTGGTTACAGTTGTATCTTACGAGCCTCTTACAGGCCATAGCATCAAGGCAATGATAAAATTAAAACACTCTTTAAAAATGTACTCTCAAGGAAGACCCCGTTGTAAAATGCTCCCCATCAATACTTTGTCATGAAGAGCATGTTCAACATCCCTCTCTTCAATTTTCAAGGCGACCTGAGAAGGAAAGAGCAGGTCGAGGTTAGTGCAATGTGCATATCTTTTCAAATAAAAAAAAAATAGATATTATTAGTGTCAACTCAGCCCCTTTATTTAGTACATGTTCTACTTCAACCCAAAACTGACTGCCATCTATTCTGAACTCTGAAATAAGTCGCTAGACCTCAGGAGGTCCAGCCCATTAGCTGAATTGGAATTTGGGAATATATAACCCAAGAGCTCAGGTAAGAGTGGTTGGTGAATACTGAAAAGGACTGATCTCCAGATCAGTCACAACAGGCAGTCTCTCTTGCTCACTGGACGCTGCAAGCTATTCTGACTGAATGACTTCAGGTGCTGAAATGACAAAAGGATCCTGTACATTTATAGCACTTACAATAAAACCAGAACAAGCCCCACCCCAGACTTTGAACATTCAACCAGCCATCTCACCAGCCAATCTGGAAACTCTTCGGTTTCAAAAAACACGTGATCGGAAAATATGGAAGTGATTAAGATATTACAGAACCTAATGAAGAAATTCATCAGCCACGAGCTAAACTAGCATCTGGTCAGTACAGACAGGAGCTGTCGTTCACTGTCAGAGCTCAAGGTAGGAAATTAAACCAGCATTAAACAAGGATAGAATCCTATTCATGTCAGAAACAAGACAAACCAAAGGATCACAGAACCTGCACAATAGTGACTGGCCCAGTCTGGAAGGAGAACTGTGAACCAAGTCAGGCACCAGTAATGCCTCGGTTGGCAGGGTACCAGGGACAGGACCGCACAAGGGCATTTCCTAAGATAATGGTATTCAGCACTTCTGCACCAATGGTCAATTCTACTTCCACACCTGCACTCATACCTCCTGAATGTGAAGGAAATCTGAGGCACTGCAGTGTCAGGATTTGGACTGCTGTTACGTTGGGTCTCCCATGATTTAGTCGATAGATGGCGATTGTATGAGAACTGACAGCTCCCTCACAACCACCTCAGAGTGGAAACGCACAGCTGCAGCATGACGCAACAAGGATGGCTGATCATCTGCGCATAAAGCAGCACCAAGACATCCCAATGTATCCCACAGGAGTGTTACCAAACCTTAGCAGAGATAAGAGATGTAGGACAGGCGACCAAACACTTGGTCAAATGTTTTTAAAAAAGCACCATAAAAAGACGAGGGGTGTTTCAGGGGCAAAAGACAAAATCTGGGGCTTCAACAGTTGAGAAGTGTGCACAATGTGTCACTAATTTGTCTGGATGAGCATCACCATCCAGGATAAAAGTTACCCACTTGATCAGCACTCCACCTTCAACATTCACCCTTTCACCACCTGATGCAGTGTGTAGAATTTACAGAAATGCACGGTGAAATTAATGAACTGCTCGGTGGCTCAGTGGGTGAGCACTGCTGCCTCTCAGTGCCAGGGACCTAGGTTCGATTCCAGCTTTGGGCAACTGTTTGCGCAGAATTTACATATTCTCTCTGCATCCATGTGGATTTCCTCCCACAGTCCAAAGATGCACGGGTTAAAGCTATGCTAGGTAGTGTAACCAAGGTAAACTCGAGGTTACAGGGACAGGGTGGATCTGGGTGGAATGCTCTTTTTTTGTGGGGGGGGGGGGGGGGTTTGGTGCAGATTCAATGACTCAAATGGCCTCTATCTGCACTGGAGGGATTCTAGCCTCCATTAGCTAGCAACTAGAAAGACAAAAGCAGCAGATCTATGGGAATACCAACCCCTGCAGGTTCCACCCCTAGCCTCACACCATCTTGACTTAGAACCAAAGCTGCTTTGAGGTCCTGTGTGTTCCAAATGGCAGAACAATGCTTCGACCCCCAGGTAGGAGTGTTGATGCTGGGCATGGAACTCAGCAGGGAAAATGGAGGGGGGGGGAAAAGAGACGTGATTTGGAAATATATTGTCGCTCCTTCATAGTCAGTGAGTCAGAATCCTGGGACTCCCTCCTGAAAAGCTCAATGGGTGCACCACACACAGCAAAGACTGAGTCAGTCCTGGAAGACTGCTCACTACCACTTTCTGCATGACGCACAGGGACAGACAATAAACAATCCTCTAGCCAGCACACACCCCAAAAAGGATATTTGTAAAGAAATAAAAGAATATTACAGATCAGCACTGGTTAAAATCATAAATAAATCAATAAGGATAGGCGATGGCTTAGTGGAATTACTAATTAATTTGGAAACTCAGCTAATGCCCTGGGGACCGGGCTCAAATTCTGCCATAGCAGATAGTGGAATTTGAATTCAATAAAAAAAAAATCTAGAATTAAAAAATTTGAGGACCATTAGAGTATTGACAATCATTAGAAAAATGTAATCACCTTTAGGGAAGGAAATCTGCCAATGTTATCTGGTCTGGCCTATATGTGACTCCAGACCCACAGCAACGTGGTTGACTCTTGAACTGTGCTCTGGCAGCCTAGCAAGATACTCAGTTGAATCAATTGCTGCAAAGTCTCACATGGACTAAGCTCACCGCCACCTGCTCGAGGGCAACTAGGATTGGGCACTGCCGGCAAGCTAACGATGCCACAAGCCAATAAACTTGGAGCTCGGTCACTCTTACCTTACTGAGTCGAGCCTCTTTTGACCGCTTGAGAGAGAGGATTCCCCTGGATTCCAAGTGGCTACAGAGCGACAAACATTCTGACTGCTCCACCCCCGTCATCTGATGCTGGCGGCAAATCCTGCTGTACGTGTCATTGAGCTGAAACACAGAACCTTGTCAATAGCCTGCCTGCACAGCAAGTGTTCTCTTATTGGCAACATGTAGTTCAAAACATCACGTAAAAAGCAAAGTTTAAAATTGTGAATGGTTCAGACCAGAGTGAAGAGAGAGAGAAAGGATCTTCCAATAGATAAAGGATCAACAAACAAGGGGTCAAAAATGTAAAAGGCGACTGACAACACAATGGAGATTAAAACACCCAGTAAATTTTCAAGCATTGGAACAACAGGGGCACAGACAGCAGGCAAAAATGGTACAGGATATAGAACCTCTAGTAGCTGTAATTGCATGGGTTTGGGGGAGGAGAGTGGAGCTTAACTGTATCGATCTTTGGAAGAGGCAGTGCCCATTTGACGGGCAACAGTGTCTCTCAGCTTCACAGCCGCTCCGAGGGTCTGCGCACACCCATCAATGTGTGAACACAATCATTTCTGGTTTCTCCAGCCACACACTGACCTTGGAAAATGATGGGCGGCATGGTGGCTCAGTGGTTAGCAATACTGCCTCAAAGCATCAGGGACCTAGGTTCAGTACCAGCCTCAGGCATCTATCTGTGTGGAGTTTGCACATCCTCCCTGTGACAGTGTGGACTTCCTCTGGGTGATCCAGTGTCTTCCCAAAGTCCAAAGACATGCAGGTTAGGCGGATTGGCCATGTTAAATTGTCCATAGTGTCCAGGATGTGCAGGCTAGGTGGATTAGCCATGGGAAATGCAGAGTTACAGAGATGGAGGAGTGGTTGTGGTTGGGATGCTGTTCAGAGGATCAGTGTGGACCCAATGGGCTGAATGGCCTTCTTCCACACTGTCAGGATTCTATGAAATCTGCCAAATAGGTGACTCCAGACTCACAGCAGAGCAGTTGACTCTTAACTGCCCTCTGGCTCACTGGAACATTTCAGTCAGTTGAAGAGCAATTATGAATGGGTAATAAATACTGATTTGCCAATAATGCCCACATCTCTTCACAACTATGCTGTGCTGTCACTTACACCCACTCGAGTGCAAACCTACCCAAGGTTTGACATCCCATCGAGAGAATGGGAAGAGTCCCATGCCATCACAACCATTATAATTATAGAACATTTCCAGCAGGTTTGGTTCCGCTTACCTTTCCCAGAGTGACTTCTTTTACTTTCGACTCTCTGGTCAAGAGAAGCAGAGAGCAGACCAGCAGCTTCTGCTGTAGAGGAAAGCATTCATCAGACCCCGAGCTCGATGTCATGCGATCACCGTATACTTCGGAAATGACCTGGGAAATGTGTGGTAGACCCACCTTCTTCAGGCCTGGAGACTGAATCGGTGTTGCGGGAGATTCAGCTTCAAACACAAATACAGCTTAATGAATGACAGCACGGAGCCCACCTGCAAACACCAGCTGAAACCAATGCATTAACTCACCCTTAAAGAATCAACAAAAATACATCCCGGATATGGATGTAGGTTTGCTCGCTGAGTTGGAAGGTTCGTTTTCAGGCATTTTGTCACCATATTAGGTAACATCTTCAGTGAGCCTCCAAATGAAGCACGTGTGGTATGGCCCGCTTTCTAATTATATGTTTGAGTTTCCTTCGGTTGGTGACGTTACCCAGTGTGGTGACGAAATGTCTGAAAACAAACCTTGCAGCTCAGCCAGCAAACCTACATCCAGAACCTCAACCTAAGCTACAAATCTTCTCAAAACCTGCTAAAAATACATCCCGTTAAAACATGACCTTCTGCAACCTTGTACTATAACACGCCAGACATTTCTAATTAGGAGCTGGGCTAAAATGTGGAAGTGTTACACTGGATTGTAACTCTGCTAAATATAATCAGTGTGGCTCAAACAAAATGGTTTCCTACCAGTAATCAGCACCAATATCCCTCATGATCAAAACCCACAAACACAAATGGAGATGGAACAGGAGAATCAAGCAAAAGTCAGAAGATTTGAATATTTAAATGTTTGACATAGTGTAGTTTACAAAAGTTGTCCTAAGCAATGGACAAATCTTCTCAATTGGGAGATTCTGTCCCAGACATCAAAGCCAAGAAAAACATCTTCAATTCACCAGAGTGACACCTGGACTCAGTTGTCAAAAGTCAGAAGGACAGCACAACTCTTCCTCACTGTTATGACAGAGAATCAGAGAGAGAAAGAATCATTGAAGCGCTAGCGTGCACAAGCAGCCATTTGGCCCATCAAGTCCACACTGCCCCTCAGAGGAGCACTTCACTCCTGCTCTATTCCTGTAACCCTGCATTTCCCACAGCTACGCCACCTAGCCTGCTTATCTTTAAACACTACGGGCTATTTAGCACGGCCAATCCACCTAACCTGCACATCTTTGGACTGTGGGATGAAACCTCAGACAGACATGAGGAGAAACCCCGAACAGCCAGTTGCCTGAGGATGAAATTGAACCTGGGTCCCTGGCGCTGTGAGACAGTAATGAGACACCATGACACCCCCAGACACAACTGCTCACAGTATTTGAAGTCAGGCCATTCTACCACCACCACTAAAGGAATACAATGACAACTACAGCATCTTTCCTTCTCCCTGGAAGCATTTGACTAAATGCCACCATCAAAACCCACAACCACTTCCAATTAGAAGTCAAGGCAAGCAGATACATGGGAACATCAACATGATCTGCAAACCACACACCATCCAGACTTGGACACGTACGGCCATTCTTCCAGTGTCACTGAGTCAAAATCCTGGAACTGCACTGGGGGTGTCACTACACCAAATACACTGGGCAAGGCAGCAGCTTACCAGCACCTCCCCAAGGGCAACTCGGGACAGGCGATAACTGCTGACCCAGAAGAACATGCTTGCTCTGGTTAGCTCCATTCATTGAAGAGAAGACACTAAATCCTCTGAAAGGAGTGCCAGATGTAAACTGTCAATCCTTTTCAAAGAGTCATAGTGATACAGCATGGAAACAAACCCGCAGTCCAACCAGTCCATGTCAATCATAATCCCAAAATCAACTCATCCCACATGCCTGCGCTTGGTCCATAATCTCTCCAAACATTTCTTATTCATGAACTTATCCAAGTTTCTTTTAAATGTTGTAACTATACTCACATCCACCAATTCTTCTGAAAGTTCATTCCATACACGAACCACCATTTAAAAAGTTACTTGTCCTGTCTTTTTTAAAAAAATTTTTGGCCTTAAAAATATGCCCCCTAGTCTGCAAATCCCGGACCAGAGAGAAAAAAGATACCTGCCATTCACCTTATCTACATCCCTCATGATTTTATAAACCTCAATAAGGTCACCCCTACACCTCTGTCACTCCAGTGAAAAAAGTCCCTGCCTCTCCAGCCTCCTCTTATAATTCAGACCCTCCCTTCCTGCCAACATTTGGATAAATCTCTTCTGAACCCTCTGCAACTCAATAATATCCTTCCTATTCCAGGAGAGGCCTCACCAACACCAGGTACAACCTCAACAATACAAAAGTCTGCCAGAGGCCTGCAACAATACCACAGGGACCAGAGAGTCAGCACAGCACAGGAGAAGGCCATTCAGGTCATCTGACCCATGCTGGCTCCTATTGAACAATCTAATGAGGCCCATTTCCCTATCTTTCCTTGTTAAAATACGGATGCACTTCTCATTCCACTTTAGAAAGATTGCAGGGGTCCTTGAAATAGTTCAGTGGCTATTTACCAGAATGTTTGCAGGGGTTGGAGGGATTTTAGTTACAAGGTCAGGGTGAGAAAAGGGATTTATCTTCTTGAAGGAAAGGAGACAGAGGGGAGATTTGATAAAGATGCATAAAATAATGACCAGTGTACAGACAAAGAAAACTAGCCTTTTTTAGCTAACTGCACAGTGATCAGGGAACACAGATTTTTGAAAATGATCTGAGGTAAATACCAAAACAGAAGGTCAAATTACTGAGTAGTAATGGCCTCGAACTCTCTGCCTGTGAATTTTCAACAATCAACAGTTTCAATAAGAAATTTAATAGCATCTGGAGGGAACTAAATGTAAAGGGCGCCATAGATCTGACTGTAGCCTTCCCAGAATCTCTTAAGCCAAAGCATCCACTATAATGAGAGATTTTTCAGAGCCACGATACTGGAGCTAAAACCCAGAAAACTCAAAACCTCCAAAGGCACAGAGCAGCCTGGAGCCATCAACAGCAAACAAAAAAAAAGAAGAGCTTAATGGTTGCTCAGGCTGGAGGTTTGCTCGCTTTATCTTCCTGAATTTTTCAACTGTTCCAGTGAGATATTCAGCACTTTGATCAACTTACATTTCATCGTTGGCTCACCTGCAGTCTGGTTTCGAACCTTCGATTCCACAACCTCCACAGCACGTCTGCAAGCATCACCAATAGAAAGGGTCAACATCAATAACAACAAAAGGAATGCCTTTCAACAAAAAAAGGAGTGCTCATCAAATTCCATACAAAACAAAAGCTGCATTTATTGCCAATGCCACTGTTTAGTGAAATAACAAGAACACGATTGCAGGAGCACAGTATTGAAGGTTAACATCCCCACCCAATAATGCAACAGCAGGTGATAGTATCACACTGTGATTGTACACACTTGGAGAAACAAAGCATTGCTTTATCTGAAGAAACTTGGCTAATCAAGACTTCCTTTTTTTTCCCCTGAGTTGCCGCTTTCATCTATTGTGGTAACATCATTGGAACAACACAAGAACTTGGAGCAGGAGGAGGCAATTCAGCCTCTCAATCTTGCTCCACCATTTAATACAATCATGGCTGAGCTCATTCCAGCTCCAACTCCACATTTGTGCCTGGTTTCCATAACCCTTTAACTCATTAATAATTTACAGAAACAAACAAACAAAACACAGTCTAGCTGCTAAATGTATTCAGTGTCCAAGGCACTTTGGGAAAGTGAATTGTACAGATTCACAACACTGAATAGTAATTACTTGTATCTCAGTTTTAAATTTACCCACCCCTTAGCCTAAGAGGAGAAAGTGAGGTCTGCAGATGCTGGAGATCAGAGCTGAAAACGTGTTGCTGGAAAAGCGCAGGTCAGGCAGCATCCAAGGAACAGGAAATTCGACATTTCGGGCAAAATTATGCCCAAAACGTCGAATTTCCTGTTCCTTGGATGCTGCCTGACCTGCTGCGCTTTTCCAGCAACACATTTTCACCCCTTAACCTAAACCTATGATTACTCATTCTAGATTGTTGCACAAGAGGAAGCACTTACCCTATATAAATCCCCTTTAAACATCTTATATAGCTCAAGAATAGCTCCCTTCATTCTTCCATTGGGTATAGGCCTAAACTGCTCAGTTTCTCTACATAAGACAAAGTCTTTCATCTCTGAATGAATGCACCACTCTTTGCTTTGCAGCTTTGAGCAGATACCAGATGTATCAGGCAGGAGAGGGGTGGGGCAGGGAGGGAGAGAGATATTACAAAGTACTGAATTGCCATGGGGATGACTCTGGTATAGTTCCCATTCCTGATGAAGGGCTTATGCCCGAAATGTCGAATTTCCTATTCCTTGGATGCTGCCTAACCTGCTGTGCTTTAACCAGCAACACATTTTCAGCTGTGATCTCCAGCATCTGCAGACCTCATTTTTTACCCCTAGTTTAAGGGAATCTCTGCTGAAACCAACCACCTAATGACAATTCCAACTGTGTGTGCTCACCTACAAACTGTTGCATGTGCCATATAAAGCTGACTTTTTAAAAACATTAAGAATTCTACGTTAACTTTTATTTCCCCTCGTGACCAATATGCACTTCATTATTTTGTTTTTTCAATTCAGGGTCTATTAGGTTCCTATCATTCGGTGTTTCAGAGATTGCATTGCTACTTTGCCTGCTCCTGGGGGTCAGTGAAATGCAGCCAGACTCTGAAAGTCAGACTTCCCACCTGCTGCATATGAGCTACAGATGAAGGATCATACTGTACAATCAGCTGTCTGCAAACCCTGACCACAACTCCCAGCCTCAAGTACCTTCCACTGCAGAGTTCTTTGCAAGTGGCCCCTGTATACATGCACGAGCACAGAGACGGGGCACATACTTTCTATCATGTACACTGTGTGGACCTTAATCAGAGTGGTGATGTTATCCGAGCATACTAACAATACAGACAGCCCAGCGACTGATCTCACTGGATGGTGGTGACTGATAACCTCAGGTTGCTGTTTTATGGAGGGCGGTGGGAGTGGGAGAGTCACCTGTTCTTTTGTGGGCTTCAGTGGTCACTTTTTTAAAAAATGCATTGGGAACAGATACTCAAGAAAAAAAACTTCTGACGTCCAACTTCCTTTTAACCTTAGTATACCTGACCAAATCCGGCATGCCCAGGAGGATAGTTGAGCCATAATCTCATAATAGCCTTTAAAAAAAAAGGACTTGGATGAGCACTTGAAATTTCATAACATTCAAGCTATGGACCAAGTGCTGGGAAGTGGGACGAGTATAGTTTTAAAGAAGCTTTCTTGCTGGTGCTGAAGTCACTGAAGGACTCTTCTAAACTGATTGATTCTATGATTATCCAAAGGCTACTCTGGGCATCAGAGTATGTTTTGAAGAAGCATCCCCTATCTTTGATTCCACATGGGTGTAGATTCTGAAGGGGGTTCCGTAAGATCGACAAAGAGGCCAGTCAGCCCCTCCTGGCTGATGTTGGACAAGGGAAGCTGCTAGCTATAGGACAAATGATGCCAGCACTATCAATGACATCTGGTCATATGATGGGCAGTGTATAAAAAATGTCTGCCTAGGGATCCCTCCCCACTACAGAAACATTTATGGAACAGTACACAAGGGTTCTGATTACAAAGGCCTACTCCATGACCGTCTCAGAGCAGACTCAGCAGCTGGGGAATCTGGGAAATTCACTGTCTCCAGGATAAGGCCAGAGATGTTTCAGAATTCTCTGCTTCAAGAAGTTTACAGATGCTTCAACATCAAGTACGTTTGAGGCCGAGGTGGAGCAATGTTTGGTCTCACTGGAAGTCAGGGATGGGTGGGGCAGGTAGAGTGAATGTCTACGATGGGCGACAATCACAGTAAATGGCAGAGCAAGCTCAGGGGACTATTTCTTGTGTTCACAAAATCAAAGATTACCAGAACCAAAGTCTGTACAAGTCCCCTATAAGATTCCTGACTATTTTTGATGCTAACTTTTTACATTGATTCAAGAACTGTTCAGTTTTCCCCACTCAGCTGGGGTTCAGAAAAACCAAGTCCAACTTTAACAGGTAGATACGCTGATCTCCATTTCCTACCTGCACACATCCAAAGCTTTGCGAGCATCACCAGACACAGATGAAACTTTACGAGCACAGAACTGAATGGCAGCAGGATCCAAAACCTTTTCCCCAGAAACCTATATTTTTAATTAAAAACAAAAAAGAGTTGAGAGTGAAAGTTCTGAGTGCTGTACCAGGACGGCGATTGAGATGGATCTCGGTGCTTATACAGCATTGGTGTCTCAGCAAGAGACAAACTGCAGTTAAGAACTGCACATGTGACGCGCTTCGCTAACGAAATTGGGGAAATTTGGGGGAAAAAAAAGCAGTCCACCCCAGACAAACAGACAATGTTGTACCTGACTCAGCCGGTCCTGCACAATAGCAACAATCTGCTCCCTAGTGTAAGGCGGGAAGTTTAGGAGCTGAGGTTTACATTTGGGCCGGGCTTGAAGTCGGGGCAGAATCCGATCGGTCAGATCCAGTGCGTTTGCAATTCCTGGGGGTAGAATTCACAACATCGATCAATTCAGCTCAAATGGACTTTGCTCATTTGCCTATCCTGTTTGATTCCACAGGAGTCCATTCAATACAGCTGCACGTCCAAGTAAGAATCAGTTCGAAATGTGGCAACTTCATTTACACATCAGAATCGTTTGGTTTCATATTGATCTTTCCCAATTGGACCTGCAGCAGTTTATAATAAAAAGGACCATCAAGCTGAAAAATGAACTTTGATCTTCTCCATGCATAGCCAGACCATCTGTGTATTTACAAGATGTGTTTTGGTTTCATCCTTCCAGCAAAGTGTTTGATTTTTGTAGTGAACATTCTGGATTCAGTCCAGGCATCATGCACTATCAGAAAACGGAGTTTACCACACAATAACTTTCATTGCCTTTAGCTACTTGGTCAAGACTAATCACAAGGAACGCGTTTCTCATTCTAATATTTAGAGTATTTGCAGCAGGTGGCGGAACAGAAAACTAAATGTGCATCCTAACTAATGCTCTTAAATAAAACATTCAAAGTAGAAGGTGTATGCCTCAGGTTGGCTCTACCATTCAGTCACATGAAGACTGATCGCATCTTTCCATAAATCAGCCTCACCCCAATAACTTTTCACCCCACTGCTTAACAAGAATATTTCTACTGTTGCCTTAAAAAGGACTTTGCTTCCACCACCTTTTTGGGAAGGCAGAGTTCCAAAGATGAACAACCCCTTTGTGAGAAAGCAAAAATTCTCATCTAAGATGGACAGATCCTCTTACTTTTTCTTGAAAATGGTGACCACCTTGTCTTAGACTCTCACATTACAGGGAGTGTGCTTTCCACATCTACCCTGTCAAGATCCCCTAGGATCTTGTAGGTTACAATCAAATCGTCTCTTAACTCTTGTAAACATGGTCTGTCCAACATCTCCTCATAAGACAACCTGCCCATTCCAGTACCTTGAAGATACTGCAAAGAACCCAACTCAAATAAATGTTACCATCCACCCTAATATCATGTCATGCAGTTCAGCATCACATTTGACAATGCTTTTATGAAGTGCTCTGAGACTTTTTGAGGCTACATTGGTGCCTTATCATGGCACAGCTCCCTGTAGACTGCCAGCCAAGAAAGGCACTTTTCAGAAGTTTGGATAGATTATGCAGAAAACATTCAAACATTTGGTGGTAGTGGGGGTGGGGGGCAATCACTTTAGAGCGCTGGATGTAGGTTTACTCGCTGAGCTGGAAGGTACATATTCAGACGTTTCATGACCATACTAGGTAACGTCACCAATGAGCCCCCTGGATGAAGCACTAGCGGTATGACTTGCTTTCTATTTATATATTTAGGTTTCCTTGGGTTGGTGACATCATTTCCTGTTTCTTTTCTCAGGGGGTGATAAAAGTTGTTGTGTTTGTTGATAGAGTTCTGGTTGGAAGGCCATGCTTCTAGGTACTCTATCAACAAACACATCAACTTGGATCCCATTTATCATCCCCTGAGAAAAGAAACAGGAAATGACATCACCAATCCAAGGAAAGTTTAACACATATAGAAAGCGGGCCAAACCACCAGTGCTTCAGCCGGAGGCTCATTGATGATGTCACATAGCATACTGACGAAACGTCTGAAACGAACCTTCCAGCTCAGCGAGCAAACCTACATCCAGAACCTCAACCTGAACTACAAATCTTCTCCAAACTCGCTAACTTTAGACCAATACATTACAATTTATGAGGAAAGATGAACATTTACTTGCTTGCAACATATCTTCATTTTCCTAGTTTTGTTTAAACCACACTAAGTCAATCTTTAAATGGCAGCATTGCCGATTACAAGCAGAGCAAGTCCTATTTTTTGAACCAGAAACCAGAGAAATCTTTGACAAATCTTACCGATGAGCACGAGCCTAGAGTTGCTGAGACAAGGCCACTCAAACAGCGTGTAGAGGACATCCTGAGCCTTGCTGTCCAGCTGATCCATCTCATCCAGCACCAAAAGGCTGCGAATAAAATTACAGCTTCCTTAGGATCAGTAGTTTCATTAGTTCCACAATGTGGCACACACTAAAGGGCACTCATGTGTTTTTCCCTCAACACTTGTTCAATACTTTTCTATTGCCACTCCAAAACCAAAAAGGTAGACAGTAAACATCATGTTTGATGCCAATGAATTAAGGTTTAAAATGATCTCTGTTCTCACAAATTCACTTACTACTTAGAGAGGAGAAATCAGGTCACTCACCCTTAGTCTGTGTCAACATTCATAACTATCTTCTTTGTTTCACCTATGCCCCAGCTATTGTAAGCTTCTTAATCTAAAAGTCGTTCCTGAATTTCTTTTTGAACTTATTATTTTAATCACTATTGAATATCAATGACCGTCCAAACACTCCAAGCCTTTGATAGGGCACATCATTGGTTATTTGCTCCTTATCATCACAAGAGTTTCGATAAGATTACCTACAGTATGGAAATAGGCCCTTTGGCCCAAGAAGTCCATGCTGAACCTCCAAAGAGTAACCCACCTAGACCCATTCCCCTACCTTATATTTACCCCTGACTAACACACCAAACACTATGGGCAATTTAGAATGGCCAATTCACCTGACCTGCACAACTTTGGATTGTGGGAGGAAATCGGAACCTTTGGAGGAAACCCACACAGACACAGGGAGAATGTGCAAACCCCATACAGACAGTCGCCCAAGGCAGGAATTGAACCCAAGTCCCTAGTGCTGTGAGGCAACGGTGCTAACCACTGAGCCACCGTGCCACGCCAAGTAAACCACAAGTAAATCAATTTGTCCTCATTGACCTTTCATATGATGAGAGTATTTTGCAAGGCCAGCATTTGTTACCAATCCCCAATTGTCCAGAGGGCAGTTAGTGGTCACTCATTGCTGTAGGTGTGGAGTCATACGTAGACCAGACCACTTGAGGACAGCAGGCAACGCAGATTCAGGAATGATGTGTCTAATATTGGGGACATCCAGACCAGAGGGTCACAGTCTAAGGATGTGGAGTAAACTATTTTGGACTGAGAAATTTCTTCACCCAGAGGTATGTCTGTGGAATTCACTACCACAGAAAGAGGTTAAGGCCAAAACATTGTATGATTTCAAGGAGTTGGGTGTAGCACTTGGGGCTAAAAGGATCAAAGGTATGGGGGAAAAGCAGGAACAGGCTATTGGGCTGGATGATTAGCCATGATCGTAACAAATGGTGGGTCGGCCACAGAAAGCTGCGGAGGCCAGGTCATTGAGTATACTTAAAGACCGAGATCGCCGAGTTCTTGATTATCAAGAGAATCAAAAATTACAGGGAGAAGGCGAGAGAATGGGGATGAGAACCTTATCAGCC
Organism: Hemiscyllium ocellatum; assembly: GCF_020745735.1. Taxonomy (NCBI): domain Eukaryota; kingdom Metazoa; phylum Chordata; class Chondrichthyes; order Orectolobiformes; family Hemiscylliidae; genus Hemiscyllium; species Hemiscyllium ocellatum. The sequence goes on along the minus strand of NC_083432.1, from coordinate 39,606,426 downwards.
AAGACTGAGTGGTGGAGCAGACTCAGTGGGCTAAATGGCCTCATTTCTGCTCCTTTTCATATTTCCATTTTCTTGCGCAAAAAGAAGTTAGTCAATGCCAAGGCTGGCTTTCAAAATTGAATTTAAATCTCAGATACCAGGCAGGATTGTCACTAGAGTATTAGCCTGAAACTTTGTATTACCTCGACGCTGTCTTCTCCTCAATATTAAACCCATAGGTAAAGTACTTCTCAGCACTACACCTTGGTAAAACATCAATAAATAACACTTGTAGATGGCCATTTGGCCCATTTTGTCTAAGTTGGCTCTGAAGAGCAATCAACTTTTTGCAGGCCAGTTGCCTTTTGAAAGTTAACATTGAACCTGTTTCCTTCCTAACAGTGCATTCCAGATTATAACCCAACGCATTAAAAAAATTCCCCCTCAGACGAATATTAAAGCAGGGTTCAGCGATTACCAACTCTACAGCTGGTGGGGACAGTTTCTCCCTCCCTGTCTCTTCAGAAACCTTAAATAAAACTTCCTGCTTAATACGGAAATACAAGTTGCAGATCTCCCACAAAGTAGACAATTTCAGAAGACACATACACCACTGGGCCCTTGCTGGTAAGCTTCTTTTGCAGTTTTTTTGGAAAGTCTTTTCTTCTACATTTGAGTTTTCCCTTGCCAATGAGGTTGTCTGCAATGGAACAAAAAATAGCCTGCGAATTCCTCAGCGACATGCAGTTAATGGAAATGACGACTGTGTCCCCAAGTTTCTCCTGCAATGCAAGTTCAAAACAAGATTACTGACAAGTACCTTCTTCATTTCCTCTGCTTTTGAGATGAACATCAAACAAATTATTTAATCAAGGGATGGGTCATGGGGTTAACCAGAAGCTTGGGTCAAGGGCTTCAGTAATGAATTCAGTGGGAAATTTCAGAGAAATTTCTACAACTCCCACAAAATAAAAGAATGCATGACCAAAGGCAGCAGTTAAGACAACACTAAAGATGGATTTAAGGGAAGCTATACAAACACGAGGGAAAAGAAATAGAAAAGATATGTAAATTGATTTAGGTGAAGGGTGATAGGAGGCCAATGGAGCATGGACCTGTTTAGCTGAATGGCCTATTGCTGTTCTGTAAATACCATACAGTTTACAGGAAAGACATCACAGTTCACCAACATTCACACAGATATGGAGAGACACTGTTATGCATATTATCTTTGAATAGGGCTGGCAGACTGACGATCCACTGGAGTGAGAGAACAGACGATTATGTAAAATAAGGGATAACTGGGTAACACATGACTGTATACATACAGAACAAGTTAATCAGTGTTGTTAGATTTGTGATCCGTGAACAGGAAATAAAATTGAGTCAAAAGTATCTGACTGGGCTCTGACAAAGCAGCATTTTAAACTAGTATTTAACAGTATTAAACAGAAATAATTAATGTGAAATTATTCAACTGTTCATCTATACTCAACAAAACTATACTGATTTCCAAGCTCAAACACAACTATTTTTCAACTCCATCGCTTCCTGCTCAGAAGGAACTGCCTTCTTTCAGGGCAGCACCACAAGTGTCAGGTGTTCTCCACTATCACACATTCTTCACAACCTGGAGTGTTAAACCTGTCATCATCAGCGTCCAGCCTTTTCAATTTTGTGACTCTAAAGGTTTGAAAAGGTCAATCCTTGGTAAAAGTGACTCATTAACCATGAACCATTTCAAGATCTGCCTCAGATTGATGGTATGACTATTTACAGGTAAGACGGTGAGATATAGGAGCAGAATTTGGGCAGTTCATTGAATACGAAGCAATCTGTGTTGTGGCTGATACATTTTCAACCCCATTCACCTGTGTTCTCCCTGTAATCTTGATTCCCTTACTAATCAAGGGCCGCTCTCTGTTTTAATACACTCAATGTCTTGGTCTCCATAGCTCTCTGCAGCAATGAGTTGCACAGGTTCACCACCTCCTGACTGAGGGACTTCTTTCTGATCTTAGTTCTAAGGGTCATTGCTTCACTAAGGGTATGCCCTTGGGTCCTAGTCTCTCCAACTAATGGAAACATCACCCTTAGATTCATTTTATAGGCTTCCTAGTATTCTTTAGGTTTTAATCAGATCCCCCTCATCTTTCTAAACTGCATCAAGTACAGACCCAGTGTCCTCAACCACTCCTCATACGACAAGGCCTTCATTCCCAGGATCATTCTTGTAAACCTCCTCTGGACCCCCTTCAATGTCAGCACATCGTTCCTTAGATTTGGGGCTTGAAACTGCTCACCATGTTCCAAATGGTATCTGACCATCAGCTGACACCGCCTCAGCAATATAAGCCTGCTTCTTGTATCCAAGCCCCTTTGAAATGAATATTAACATTGCATTTACCTTTCGAACTGAAAACTGAACATGCCTGGGAACCTTAAGAGAATCATGAATGAGGCCTCCCTTGTGCTTCAGATTTCTGAAGCATTTCCCCATTTGGAAAATAGTCTATGCCAGTAATCCCTCCTATCAAATTGCATAACCTAACACTTTCCCACGTTGTATTCCGGCCGCTACGTCTTTGCCCTCTCTCCCAGCCTGTCCAAGTCCTTCTGCAGCCTGCCACTTCATCATCACTATCTGTCCCTTCACCAATCTTTGACTCATCTGCAAACCGAGCAACAATGCCCTCAGTCTCCTTACCCAGATCATTAATGTCTAACATGAATAGCCGTGGTCCCAACACAGCCCCCTTATGGAACTCCACTAATCAACAGGTGCCATCCTTTATCTCCGCTCTCTGCCTTCTGCCATTCAGCCGATCCTCTATCCATGCCAGAACTTGCCCTTCATACCATGGCCTCATCTTATTTCACAGCCTCTTGAGCAGCACCTTGTCAAAGGTCTTCTAGAAATCTAAATAGATCACATCCACCAGCTCACCCCTATCTCACTTGCTTGTTACCTCCTCAAAATAATTCTAATAGGTTTGTCAGGCACATGGCCACAAGGCTCCAAGGAATGCAGGTCAGCAACGTCAAAAAGACAACCCTTGACAGGATATTTCTTCGACTGTAGGGAAGATGCATTCTCCCATGTGGGTAACGAGGAGAAGGTACTGGTGACAGGAATTGAAGTAGTGTTGGACTTTGAACATTTTCTAGGATGTTCTTCCAGATAGCGTTATAGAGGCATCACGGAATTTTGGAACAATTTCCAATTCAAACACACGAGACTCCAAGTTGCTTAAGTGGAGAACCTGGATCTTTCTTGACTGTTCAGTTCAAACAGATTTCACAACGTACAATGGAGAAATCAAGAAAAATAAAACAAGCAATGTGGAGTTCTAAGAAATTTATTCAACTCACTTAATATATTCACTCTTTGCTACGCTGTCTTATCTGATGAAATATTTCCAACACCCTTTCTTTCAAGAAAAAGCAATGGTCAGGTTTCAGACTGTAATAAAAACAGGCAAGTGCTGGAATTACTCAGCAGATCCAGGAGAGAGTGAAACAGGTTAACTCAAGTCAAGGGGCAGTACAGTTAGCACTGCTGCATCTCAGCACCAGGGACCCAGGGTCGATTTCAGCCTTGGGTGACTGCATATGGAGTTTGTACGTTCTCCCAGTTTCCGTGTGGGTTTCCACTGGGTGCTCCAGTTACCTCCCACAGTCCAAAAGATGTGTGGGTAAGGTAGATTAGCCATGGGAAATGAGGAGTTATGGAGATTGGGGGGGGGGAATCTGTGGAGGATGGGCTGAATGGCCTCTTTCTTCACTACAGGAGTTATATGAAATACATCAGTTGTAAAGAAGAGTCATATCAGACTCAGCATCTACTGTTTTCTCTCTACAATGATGCTGCCAGGTCTGTAGAGTATCTCCAGCAGTTAATATTTATATTTCACACTTCCAGCATCTTCAGTTCTTTGTTTTATTTCAAACTCTAGTACCTTTAGGTCCTCGATAATTCGTTCCACACACGCAGTTTTCCCTGTGCCAGGTGCTCCTGAAACATAAAGACTCCCGGGCTTCTCCTCACTGACGTGATTTGTTATAAACTGAGAGATAACTTCAGTCTCATGCTCACGTGCGAGAAGGCGCTCTGGAATGGTTGTGTTCAGCACCTGCTTGGTTTGTAGATAACATGCACCTGAAACAGTGGAAATGGGCGATTAATCAAAGGAAGCCCAAAGCTCTGCACTGAATCACAGGGATACTGTGCAACAGAAAGACAGCTAAAACACCCCGAGATGTTCTGCGCTCGAAGCAGCTCACAAATGCAATATATTTCAATAACAACATTTGGCAGTAAGAGTTGTTGTGGCCTGCTGAATGATGTCCATTTGAAACTTTACTGAAGTATGTAAATTTTACCAAATCAGTGTAAATGGGAATCACATGACATTAATACTTTGTTGAATTTAATAGGCTACACGCTCTACAGATCGGAATAAGCATGTAGGAGGCTGGGGAGGGGAAAGGAAAACAATAGGAGAAAAATAATAACAAGCTGCTTCTGTCAGTTTGCACAGCAGCTATGACTGAAAAAGAGAAGCATGCAGTAATTCAAGACTGACTCTGCATTCGGAAAATGTCCACTCTTGGCATCAAGCAGGGTCAAACCGGTTTTTATTTGAAGACAGACTGCCCAAGAATACCAGCATAGGACATCTTTGGTTTAGTGGGTCACACACTTCCAACAGAGTACAAAGGTTGCACATGGAGACCTGACCCAAGACTTCCACACCAAGGCAAGCTGACGCTCCAGTACAGTCCTGAGGGAGTACTGCATTGTTGGAGGAACAACTGCAATATTTCAAACAAAACAGGAAAATCTTACATTACATTCTACTCAAGGAATCAAGATCAATTTTAAATGAACGCACCTTGCTGTTTTAAATGCCTTGCAATGGGAGACAAGGGTGCAGGGAGGTGGTTTTTGGAACAAGGAGTCTCATCCCCCTTCTTGAGAGGACATCCTGTCCGCTCTGGTGATTTATGGGCAGAGAGTGATCTGTGCCTTGCTGCCAGTTTTAATGGGCTCCCACCAAATTCCAACTTCCGACCTCTAGGGGTTAATGGAGCCACAGGCTGATTTTCCTTCTTCCTTTTGGTTGGTGAGCACTCCAGGGGCTGTGGTACATTACAAAGGTTCTCAACACCTACAAAGTTTAAAGACAGATTGTTTCAGAACAGTATTTTACTGTAGACAAAGCCCTCCCTTCATGACCCCTGCTTGGATGGACATGTGAACATCCTATCCTGACAGAAATCCTGAGCGACTATAATTAAATCCTTCCCCTTCATGGAAGCTTCTCTTTCTGTTGTATATAGTCATGGGCACCACAGGCAGTGCAGAAACTATTTACTAAAATGGCTCCAGGTCTGAGATACCTCTGAGAGTTACAAGGCTAGATTAAAGAAATTGGAACTGTTCACTGGAACTTGGACAGAATGCAGCTGAGAGACCTGATAGCGGTTTTCCAAATCCCGAATGAGGGGACAGAGTAGATAGGGAGAAGCTGTTCCCCTCGTAAAAGACAATAGAACAAATGAGAGGACATCAATTTAAAGAGATGTGCAAATGAAAGAAGGGTGATGTGAGAAATAACATTTGCACACAGCGAGTAGTTAGGGTATCCCTGGAAACATGGAGGAGTTAGGTTCACTTGAGACATTTAGGGCATTGAATAATTATTTGGATAGAAATAGTGCGTAGGGATATGGGGTAAAATGCAGGAGGGTGGCACGGGGTAGTAAAACCAGTATATAGGATTAATGGGCCAAATAGCCACCTTACAGCTGTAACTGTTCTGTGATTCCAGGTATACAAACCACGACCTTTCAGCAAATTCCAGTTGTTGATGACCTGTGGCTTTCTCCCCATGTCTGAGTGCCAAATCTTTAAAATTCTTTTCTTAAAGAAAATCTCAAGACCCATTCAAGGTCAAATCACCTTTACCAATCCAAGCTGCACAACCCTTCAATATTCATAATTGAGAGTGTGTTGCTGGAAAAGCACAGCAGGTCAGGCAGCATCCATGGAGCAGGAAAATTGACGTTTTGGGTCAGAGTCCTTCATTCCTGGTGCTATTTGATTCCCACCTTCTCTGAACAGGTTGATTAAAAATACAGTACTGAAAGAAAGAAGGATTGATGGCTGCAATCTATCCAAATCAGAATACAGCACAGACCTCTGGCTCAATTCATGTTGCTACCATGGCACTGCCAATTTGCATAAAGGAGACATGGCTCAGGGTGGAAGAATTGAAAAAGAGTGCTTGCAAATATTTCAATGAATCACAAAGGTTTTCAGGCAGAATAAGACCATTCAGCCCATCAGCTCTGCACCTGCTCTCCAAATGAGCTTCATGACTTCAGTACAATTCTTGTGTATTTGCCCCATACTCTCCTGCATTGTTTCTACTTAAATGAACATATAATACCATCTTGAATACCTCAGTTGAACCTGCCTCTGCCCTATTTCCAGGCTGTGCTTCCCAGACCCAAACCACTGGTTGTGAGAAAGTTTCTTTCCTTGCATCAGATTGCTTCTTTTGCAAGTCACTTTAAATCTGTGCCCTCTCAACCTTCGCCCTTTTGTGAGTGGGAACAGTTTCTCCCTAATTATTATGTACAGATCCCTCTTGATTTTGAAAACTGTCAAACAGCCATGCCTCCTGGCCCAGTGGCAGTGTTCCCATCTCCCTCCTTTCTCATACTGAGTTGGGAGCCTAATTAATCATCAGTGACCCTTGGCAAATCAAAACAAAAGAGGCACTTGTCTTACATAAAAAGTTACAGTAACAGCTCCACATCTACCCTCTCAAGTCCCCTAAGAATCTTATACATTTCAATAAGGTTGCCACTCATCTGTCTAAATTTTAATGAGTACAAACCAAATCTACTTAACCTCCCATCATAAGGGGATCTCTCCATACCCCACATCAGTCTAATGAACCTTCTCCAGATGATCTCAATTGCCAGTATACAAGGTACTCTGGGTATGGCCCAACTGGGGCCTTGATCGTTTTTAGCAAGGCCTCCCTAATATTGTCGCCCATTCCCTTCGAAATGAAGGTTGATAACCTCTCAACTGACTTCTGAAATGGCCTAGCCAGCTGGTTTGCTGTGACAAAGCTTTATGGGGGGGGGGGGAAACAACGAGAAACATCTCAAACTGACTAGCACCAGGACTGCAAGGGTTCAGTAAAGTAGCCAACATCACCTTCACATGAGCAATAAATGCAGGTCTTGTCAGTAATGCTCATAAAAAAATCTTTCACCTCATCTGGTTCTGAACAGATGGTGCTGTGGCCAACATTTAGCAATGTTGACGTTAACAAATTGTTCTTTTTTTAAAAAGAACAGGAAACATGGTACTTCTTGTCATCTGTGAAAGTGGATTTACAGCCATCAAGGAGACAGCTGCGGCCATCTCAGAGGTGCATGGAGCAGGCTGGGTGAGTCAAAGATCTCTTTATGTTGGGCTTAAAGCAAACAGCACTGACTGGCATTTAGAAACAAGACATTCAGGGGTAAAATTCGGGAGCCTTATATCAAGTTAAAAAAGTACAATTTTTTTTCGAATGGGCGGCACGGTGGCACAGTGGTTAGCACTGCTGCCTCACAGCGCCTGAGACCCGGGTTCAATTCCCAACTCAGGCGACTGACTGTGTGGAGTTTGCACGTTCTCCCCGTGTCTGCGTGGGTTTCCTCCGGGTGTTCCGGTTTCCTCCCACAGTCCAAAGATGTGCGGGTCAGGTGAATTGGCCATGCTAAATTGCCCGCAGTGTTAGGTAAGGGGTAAATGTAGGGGTATGGGTGGGTTGCTCTTCGGAGGGTCGGTGTGGACTTATTGGGCCGAAGGGCCTGTTTCCACACTGTAAGTAATCTAGTCTAATCTAAAACAGAGAAGAGCTTGTCAGATGGAAAAGGAAACAGTCACCGCAAGGGTTTTAAGACAAAGCAGACCAACAAATAAACCAATAGCTTTTAACCCTTTAAAGGGCAGCATTACCGAGACGCTTTCGGGGACTGAGTGGCTGTTTCTGGTTTGTGGGCGGCGATCCTTGACTTTCTTTATTCACCGCGCGGCACTGGGCTAATTTCTTCTTGGGGAAGTCGATGGTGGTTTGTGTCCTGGTCTTCCATGTAGAAGGCATGTTGGCAAAACTGGGTTTGATATCTGCTGAGATTAAAAACACCCAGAAGAGGGTTAGAGAAACCAAGAGCGAGGAGAAAGGGAAGGAATTAAAGGAAGCAGTGACACATGCAGAGGGGGAAAAATAAACTACTTTAAATCGCGTTAAAAGTTTAATACTTGGGTTACAGTAAAACAGAGAAAAATATTATTGCACCCAAAGCTGAGTTAAAGCACAGAGGAAATTATTAAACACAAAATAATTACAGAAGCAGAAAATTTAAACTTGAACCAGATTAGAGCAAATTAGTTTTTGAAAAGAGAGGAAGGGAGGATTAAACCCAGAACACAATTACAGGAAGGACAAACCATTACTTAGAGGGATTAAACCCGTTACAAAATTAGGGAGAAAGGATTAAATGAAGGAATACTATTTTAAATTTTATTTCAAATTAAGAGAAATTAGTGCAGCCAAAATATGAAGCAAGATTCTCTCCAGACTAACCTGATGGCAGCTTGGATCCTCCTCCTCGCTGAGTTCAGCGGCACAGACCGAGCTCAGTATCCGGCACTCGCTCTACTCGAAACGGGCAGTTTGGGTGAGACCGATCCCAATCCCTGTGAGAGAGAGTGTGTGTGTTTATTGATCCCAGTCCGTCTGAGTGTGTGTTTCTGTCCGACTCTGACTGAAACTCCCGCGAAAATGTAACTTCAGGTTTTGCCGCCAATCCTGACCCCGCCCCCTAGGACTCTGATTGGCTCCTTCCTTCACCTCGCTACATTTCCCGCTTCCTGCTTCGGAACATTACAGCCTGGTTCATTACAGATCCACATTATATCCCTGAATTTTACAACCTGATCCATTACAGATCAACACTGTATCCCTAAATATTACAGCTGGGTCTATTATAGATCTACACTGTAGCCTTGATATTACAGCCTGATCCATTACAGCTTCACATTACAGTACAGAATATTACAGCCTGGTCCATTACAACACCACATTACAGTACAGAATATTACAGTCTGGTCCATTACCGCTCCACATAAAGTCCCAAATATTACAGCCTGGTCCATTACCGCTCCACACTACAGCCCCAAATATTACAGTTGGGTCAATTACAGATCCACACTATAGCCCTGAATATTACAGACCAGTCCATTACAGCTCCACACTGTAGCCCTGAATATCATAGCCTGGCCTGTTACAGCTTCACACTACAGTCCTGAGTATTACAGCCTGGTCCATTACAGATACACACTACAGTCCTGAATATTACAGCCTGGTCCATTACAGCTCCACACTACAGCCCAAATATTACAGCTTGATCCATTGTAGTTCCACATTACAGCCCCATATATTGTAGCCTGACCTGTTACAGCTCTACAGCACAGCCCCAAATATTACAGCCTGATATGTTACAGCTCCCCCCGACAATGTAGAATTTTAGTTTGGCACATTTCAGCTCCACACTGTAGCGCAGAATATTACAGCCTAACCCATCTCAGCTCCTTCAGCCTCAGCCATTTCAGCTCTACATGTTAGTTCTGGATATTACAGCCTAGGCAATGATAATCTCAGCCCAGTATAATACAGCACCATAGTACAGCTCAGGCCATTATAGCTCCACACTGTAGCCTGGGATAATTCTGCCTTGGCCATTACAGCCCCAAACTATAGCTTGGGATGATACAGCTTCACACTAGGAGCCATGCCATTTGAACCCTACAGTACAACCTATACCATTAGAGCCTGATTTTACAGCCTAAGCCATTAGAAACCCATATTACAGTCCAGGCCTTTACAGCTCAGTGTTACACTCCAGACTGTTACAGCTTCACTCTACAAAGTGGGCCATTACAGTTCCATATTACTGACAGGATACACATAACATACTGTAACCAGGCTGAGTTTGTTTTTGGCTGTAACCCAGTTTTAGCTTGAAATATTGATTTATTTATTGTCACATAAATGTGGTGACAAGATACAGTGGAAAGTGTTGTATGGTGTCGCCACTCTGGCGCCATCTTTAAACACAGAAAAAGAACCTCAACATAGGATATAAATGCAGAAAAATAAAGAAATCAATTTACTATGTATGTTTCCTGTAAGTCCTTTCTCTGCTTAATACTTTTTTAAAATCACTTTTTTGCTCTAAACCTTGTTCTGCACTTAGTTTTTTCCTCCTTTATTAACTGTAATCCTGTTATGGAACACGCTATCCGCAAGTCTGGACATAAACCACCATGCTTTGAAAGCAAACCTTGTTTTTTTTTAACTTAACGTAAAATAGAGCTTCATTTGCAGCAGAGGAATTGACATTGTCAAATTCTAAGAAAAGTTGATTTGGGAGTGTTTAGATTAGATTACTTACAGTGTGGAAACAGGCCCTTCGGCCCAACAAGTCCACACTGACCCACCGAAGCGCAAATCACCCAGACCCATTTCCCTACATTTACCCTTTCACCTAACACTACAGGCAATTTAGCCTCACCAATTCACCTAACCTGCACATTTTTGGATTGTAGGAGGAAACCGGAGCACCCGGAGGAAACCAGCGCAGAATGTGCAAACTCCACACAGAGAGTTGCCTGAGGCAGGAATTGAACCCAGGTCTCTGATACTGTGAGGAAGTAGTGCTAACCACTGTGCCACCGTGCCACCCATGGTGCTGTGTTGTTTTCTTGCTCTTCATTTGTGTGTTTTATATTATTATATACTTTGCATAATTCTAGGCATAGAAAAGCAGCTTGAAAAGAGTTCTGAGGAAGGGTCACTCAACCCGAAATGCTAATTCTGATTTCTCTCCTCAGATGCTGCCAGACCTGCTGAGCCTTTCCAGCGGTTTCTGGTTTTGTTTCTGAATTACAGCACCTGCAGTTTGATCTGTTTCAGCTTAAAAGCCTTCGTGGTGTGATTATACAGGCCAGAATCTTGGAGAGTTGAGTGCACCCAAAGAGGGATTGGGAGTGCACGCAGTTTCCAGTCTTAGGCTTAGATTTTCGATTTTGGAGTTTAAGCATGACTTCTGCCAGGGCCCAGGATGAGTTTTCTTGTGCAATCGACTACTTTTTAGCACAGGCCAAAGGCCTTTATAAAAGGACCTGGATCCAGTGCAAGAAGATGCTGAATGATCTCCTGTGCCATGCAAGTTCACCCAGCAGGGAGCTCTGTATTTTACAACAGAGTCAGCCAGACATCCAGAAACCTGACCTCGGAATTCTCGATCCTCAGCCTATGCTCTGGAGGCCACTTGTGTTGTCACATTGTGAGCGTGGACACTTCCTCATAAACTCTGGAGCTTGTAACCATTTGCCTAGCACCTATCTCTCAGCCACTTTGGACCTTCCCTCTAACAAACTCAACCCTCACTCCATCATCTTTGACCTGTTCTCTGTTAGCTTCGACCTTCCCTTTGTAATGGAATCTCCCACAAACATGACTGATCTCCTGTCTATATATATATTGATCAACCTTGTGTAGTCCATCTTCCTTCTTCTGTCCTTAATGAACGAGTGTGTGTCCCCCAGCACCTACCTTATCCATCAGTTAGCCATGCCCCTTGCAAAGCCAGCAGCCAATCTCAGTGCATCAATGTCTTCTCTTGTATGGGTCAAATAGAGAATCCCCCTGTAGGAAAAGTAGCTCATATAGAATCCAAATTCTTAAGGGAGACAACCTCACCTGCTGCAAGTCTCACTTAACCAGTTGTGAATTTGAAGAAACCATCTCATTTGACAAATGGTGTTCTAATGACATGTAAATACTTTAGAAAAGGTGCCCCGCTTACCCTCAGGTTTGATCCCCTTCTACAACTTTCTACAAAGATTACAGTTTTCATTCCTTACATTCATCCCACTTTTGGGAAGCTAATCTTTCACCTCTCACCTAATTAAATACGGCTGTTCCTCTCATTTCCCACTATCGGTAGTAGCACAAGGTTTGGGCAGAAGACTACACATTCTCCAGCTTCACTTGGATTCATTTTAGTTGGCCATTCTGCATTTGGAATGAATGATGCTGAAAGTTGCGCCAAAACCCAATCCCCACCCACCCAAAACCTGGAATTGCCACAAGTCCCCAAAGTATGTTTGCTCCTCCAGCTCTGGCCCATGTGAAGCACCTTGAATCTAATTGCTGCAACATTGACAACCATGAATTCTGTGGGCTTAACCTCTCAGTCTCGCTACTTCCTTTGACTCACTGTTTACGACTTCTCTTTAACTAAGTTTTTGTTCATTTACCTTACTCTAAGCTCATCTGGCTCAATGCCTTATGAAGCTCCCATGAAGCACCGTGGATCATGTTGTGAAATTTAAATTGCTATTTAAATACAGGTTGTGTTTGTTGTTGCGATTGTGAGTGTTGTTGATGACGAAATCTCATAGTCATCGCCATTGTCCTATTGCTCAAGTTATAGGAGGCACTTCAGAGGGGTTTAGACTAATCAACTCTCACGGTAGAATGTTGTAGTTAGTAAATGAGATAATTGTATCTTTTAAATCAGGACTTAGCCAAAATATAGGCATATAAAAGTTGTAAAATTGTATATATATTCATAAAAGAAAAGGATGAGCATTGATTGTCTTTTCAAACTTGTTTCATTTGTATCAACGTGGAAGTATTCACTCAGAAAACTGGCCTAGAGATTACTCAGTTCTGTAGCTGGCATTAGTAGATTGATACAATGTGCGAATTGAGATTGTACAAAGTGGTTAGTAGGAAGTTAAATTGCAGAAGTGGTTGCTTACTTTTAAAAATAAGCACCTGTTGGATAAGTCCAGTGTGTTATAAAGATGTAATCTACATACTCGAGGACAATACCATTTTAATATATGTTGAGTACGTGTCTTTTAATTCAAAATGTTGATGTTTGTAATTGATGGAAATACAACAATTTGCATTATGACAGAGAAAATAACGTCTTTGAGTGTAACACTGCATTCTGTAGACCCAGAAATGATAATATGCGTAGTGCTTCAAAGGAAATGACAGATTTTAATATGAAATGTTTACGGACAGAACTTCAGAACTGAAATTATGATAGAATCTTAGCATACTAAACACAGTCTTTCTCAAAAGCTGCACACTTGTCAGCTGACCAAATCTCTAACTCCTGAAGGGTAAAACTGATGCCTTTAGGAACAACTCTCAGTGTTGGCTGACTGTAAACTTCATCCTCATCAAGACAAGAATGTACTGATGATATGTCATCTACCTGAAATTTAAGTTGATTTTCTGTCCACAGGTACTGCCTGACCTGCTGAGGAGATCCAGCATTTTCTGTTTTTACTTCAGATTCCTAGTTACCACAAGTATTTTGCTTTTGCAAGGATGTATTTGGTTTAAAGGAAGCTACAGAAACAGTGGTGAAGCTGCTTTTCACCAAGAAACATTTGTTGTCATTGGTGCACTGCTGTCAATGATAAGTTTTTGAACTGTCATTGGACATCAGTGTTCGTTTACCTGATTGTCATATGTATCTTCTGTTTGATTTCTATGTAGTACCTGTACAATTATGTATGTTTTTGTGGCACTGATTATTTGGTCAGTCATGAACTCAAGCCACACAACTCAACACTAAATAAGCTCGCGGACACCTCCTCTTATCGCCCCCTCGACCACGATCCCACCTCCCACCACCAAACCATCATCTCCCAGACCATCCATAACCTCATCACCTCAGGGGATCTCCCATCCACCGCCTCCAACCTCATAGTCCCACAACCCCGCACTGCCCGTTTCTACCTCCTGCCCAAAATCCACAAACCTGACTGCCCCGGCCGACGCATTGTCTCAGCCTGCTCCTGCCCCACCGAACTCATCTCCACATACCTTGACACGGTTCTGTCCCCTTTAGTCCAAGAACTCCCAACCTACGTTCGGGACACCACCCACGCCCTCCACCTCCTCCAGGATTTTCGCTTCCCCGGTCCCCAACGCCTTATTTTCACGATGGACATCCAGTCCCTGTACACCTCCATCCCCCATCACGAAGGACTCAAAGCCCTCCGATTCTTCCTTTCCCGCCGCACCAACCAGTACCCTTCCACTGACACCGTCCTTCGACTGACTGAACTGGTCCTCACCCTGAATAACTTCTCTTTTCAATCCTCCCACTTCCTCCAAACTAAAGGAGTTGCCATGGGCACCCGCATGGGCCCCAGCTATGCCTGTCTCTTCGTAGGATATGTGGAACAGTCCATCTGCCGCAACTACACTGGCACCACCCCCCACCTTTTCCTCCGCTACATCGATGACAGTATCGGCGCTGCCTCGTGCTCCCACGAGGAGATTGAACAGTTCATCAACTTTACTAACACCTTCCATCCCGACCTCAAATTCACCTGGACTGTCTCAGACTCCTCCCTCCCCTTCCTAGACCTTTCCATTTCTATCTCAGGCGACCGACTCAACACAGACATCTACTATAAACCGACTGACTCCCACAGCTATCTGGACTACACCTCCTCCCACCCTGCCCCCTGTAAAAACTCCATCCCACATTCCCAATTCCTTCTTCTCCGCCGCATCTGCTCCCAGGAGGACCAGTTCCAACACCGCACAGCCCAGATGGCCTCCTTCTTCAAGGACCGCAGATTCCCCCCAAACGTGATCGACGATGCCCTCCACCGCATCTCCTCCACTTCCCGCTCCTCCGCCCTTGAGCCCCGCTCCTCCAACCGCCACCAAGACAGAACCCCACTGGTTCTCACCTACCACCCCACCAACCTCCGTATACAACGTTTCATCCGTCGTCATTTCTGCCACCTCCAAACGGACCCCACCACCAGGGATATATTTCCCTCCCCTCCCCTATCAGCGTTCCGCAAAGACCACTCCCTTCGTGACTCCCTCGTCAGGTCCACACCCCCCACCAACCCAACCTCCACTCCCGGCACCTTCCCCTGCAACCGCAGGAAATGTAAAACTTGCGCCCACATCTCCTCCCTCACTTCCCTCCAAGGCCCCAACGGATCCTTCCATATCCGCCACAAGTTCACCTGTACCTCCACACACACCATCTATTGCATCCGCTGCACCCGATGTGGCCTCCTCTATATTGGGGAGACGGGCCGCTTACTTGCGGAACGCTTCAGAGAACACCTCAGGGACGCCCGGACCAACCAACCCAACCACCCCGTGGCTCAACACTTTAACTCTCCCTCCCACTCCACCGAGGACATGCAGGTCCTTGGACTCCTCCACCGGCAGAACATAACAACACGACGGCTGGGGGAGGAGCGCCTCATCTTCTGCCTGGGAACCCTCCAACCACAAGGGATGAACTCAGATTTCTCCAGTTTCCTCATTTCCCCTCCCCCCCCACCTTGTCTCAGTCGGTTCCCTCAACTCAGCACCGCCCTCCTAACCTGCAATCTTCTTCGTGACCTCTCCGCCCCCACCCCACTCCGGCCTATCACCCTCATCTTGACCTCCTTCCACCTATCACATCTCCATCGCCCCTCCCCCAAGTCCCTCCTCCCTACCTTTTATCTTAGCCTGCTTGGCACACTCTCCTCATTCCTGATGAAGGGCTTATGCCCGAAACGTCGAATTTCCTATTCCTTGGATGCTGCCTGACCTGCTGTGCTTTAACCAGCAAACTGTGATCTCCAGCATCTGCAGACCTCATTTTTTACCCACTAAATACATCAAAATTGTTTGTGTTGGTGTCGCACAATAATTAATCTAGGGTGATTATAAACTTGGGAATTAGTGATACTTAGGTAAATATTAGGCACTATTAGGACATACTGGGCAAGGACACCATGTTTCCTTCCCTCAACTACTTTAGTGGCTCACTTGGATGTTAATCTCAGTCCAACAGCTTCACCATCACTTTACTGGTTACCACCCGGACTGCAGTGGTTCAAAAATGAGTCTTACAACCAACTTCTGCAGTTCGAATAGGAATGGATCATAAATGCTGGAATTGTAAGAGATGCTCAAATCCTGTGAATGAATAAATTAAAAATGTTTTGTTTGAAAATTTGCTACAGAAATTAGTGAATTGTTTCCACCATTTTCTTTCAATCAGCACATTTTAGGTCATAACAACTCAATGCTAAAAAGGAGCTTCATATCCCCTCTGGTTCTTCCACTACAATTCCTGAAATCCGTTTCTCATTTTCAATGTTTTTGTTGCAATTAAACAAGCATCAAGAAAATGGGGGAAAAATATTTTTATCTCTAATGTTCAATTGATATGTTTCCAGCACAATGCAGAGAGGGGGACAAAGGAAACATTTCGAAGACTCCCTTGAAGGTTTCAAGAAATGCAACACAGATGCCATCATGTTGGAGACTCTCGTTTGGATGAAACTGACTTTAGGAACCTCCTGTATGAAGGGCCACCATTCTTTGAGAACACCCACCCACCGATAAGAGGAAGCACAGAAGTGGAGAAAGGAATGCCAATAATCTCAAGGCTAAGAAGCACTTCCACCTCCCAGAACCCTGCTAAATATGTGGTTAGAGTTACGGCTCTAGAATTGAGCTGATCTTGCACACAAAGGATCCGTAGAACCCACACCCAACGATATGGAATTTCCTAGACAATCATACTCATTGGCAAGTAATTGCTGCAGACGGGGACAGAGTTACCTGGTTAACTGTTGTCTTACTTCTCCAGAACACTTGCCTTTCCAAGCATCTTGCCTAAGTATTTTTGTAACACTTTCTAATTTATGTGTATTTGTATTTGGGTATGTTTTTCAATGTGATCCGGGACCTTTTAAAAGCCACAGATTCATTTGTGACTGAATAAGCCAAATTCAATTTTTAATGCCGTATGAGATTTAGTTGTTGAACTTTGGACATCCCATTATTAGAACCTCATTCAGTGATATTTCCATTTCCTGTCATTTCTGTACACAGAATTGCCCATCTGCTTGCAGGAGATAAATCTGCAAGGCTGCAGTAATTGAGGGAGCAGGGATGCTGCTAGATGGTTCTTTTAGAGATCTGGTGTTGGCACAGAGGGTCAAATGGCCTCTTTCTGTGCTGTATGTTTTCAATGGTCAGCGTCAACTGCATCTGGAACAGACTGATGCAACATGCGGTGAGGGCACTAAATTCTTTAAAGTTATTTGAGAAGTTCCTGAGAGGGAACCGTCAATTACACGAAATTTATTTTAGATTAGAACCAGAGAATCCTTACAGTCAGTATAGAAGCCATTCAGCCTATTGAGTCTACACTGATCCTCTGAAAAGCATCTCCACAGACCCAATCCCTCACATCCTTCCATTTCTCATGGCTAATCCCCCTAGCCTGCATATCACTGGACACAATGACCAATTTAACATGCCCGATCCACCTGAACTGCACATCTTTGGATTGTGGCAGGTAACCAAAACACCTGGCAGATACCCACACTGATACGGGGAGAATATGCAAACTCCACATATATAGCCACCCCAGGATGGAATCGAACCCAAGTCTCTGGTGCTGTGAGGCAGCAGTGGTAACCATTGTGCCACCACTGTGGTATGACAGGAGCTCTCCAGGTATGAGTGAACGCTAGAAAGAAGTCAGCCAGAGTATTTTCCAGGAATGGCTATTACTTTTCACCTGTTCAGCATGATGACAAGATAACTAGAAGGTGGGAGAAAGGAAGGTCAGGTTATACTGTCCACCAGGACATGGAGAGTTTAATGCCTAGTATAGTCTATCAGCAGCTGCTATGTGTGGACTGGCAATTAACTCTGAGCCCTGCTATTGTGTGACATAAGAACATACCCTATCAATGACGAAGCCCAAAGACAGCCACCCACTGGAGAACTCATTTCTTCCCATTGCTGTACCTTGCTATGACTTGTGCACAAATGAGAACACACACAATGAGTTAATTTTGTTCCACATTTATTTTCAGATCATTTAAGTCTTTGTTACAGCGTGAAAGATCAGTGCCCATGGGTGTTGTTCAGACTGTTGCACACAACTGTAAGCCCTTTTGTATCACAATAAAGACCCAGACCATTCGATCTCCTAAGAGAGGCCTAAAACCAGATTTGGGAGAAAACGATGCTGGAAAATTCCTCTATGATCCCCTTTAGATGCTCAAAATGAATTCAGGAGATCACTTTGGCTGGTCCCTAACAGGCAATTCTTTCCAAGACACTTTTGCTTTTCTGCTTCTGCTTTGGTGGCACCCATCAAAACACAAGGTGCCAGAGTCTGGAACTTCAACCATCTCCAGTCCAACCCTGTGCCAGCAGCCAGACCCCAGCAGCTGATGACAGGCCATCCAGGGATCCATCTTCTATGTCATTTCAGCTTGGATGGAAACCATTTCGATCTTACTTTCACATGATAAATGCAACACATTTTTACACCCGATGCCTTTCTGCTTTAGGCGATGGGCTGAAATTCAGTTACTGAGTCAGTCATAATTCTTCACCTTCGTCCTAAATGATCTATCCACTTATCCCAAGGTTGTTCCACTGTGAGTTTTAGTTTCCCCAGCCTGCAGGCCAACCCAGTCTGAACTTTGTATGCTTCAGTGAAAGTTCTTCTGAAGAAAGTATAGACTCAATTTACCCAGCTTCTCATCATTTAGGACAATACTCTTACGCCAGGGACCAATCTAGAAAACAGTCACTGTACTGCCTCCAGTGGAAGTGTAGATATTTAACCAACAAGCTTAGGCATGTTATGGCACATCTATATTGGGTGAGGACTTGAACCAAAGCCTTCTAGGTTAGAGGAAGAGGCTCTACCATTGTGCCTCAAGATCCTTCTTTTGAATTTAAAATCCATTAGCTACCATGGTGGAATTTGAATCTGTGACCTAAACCTTTAGAATGGGTCTCTGGATTGCCAGTCCAGTGGCATTACTAATTACCAATCTGTGTGCTGACATGTTGACTTCTGCATCCAGGTATAACAGCCACAGAGGTCTGTAGAGTAAGAACAAAAAGGAGAAATGGAGGTGGCTATGCCTCTAGCTGCCTAGATTCGATGCTTTGGAATTTCTTCCTGAAAAGTCTCAATCTTTTTCTTCCTTTAAGACACTTCTTAAGACCTAACTTTGACCATCTGTCCCAATATCACCTTACATCACGCAGTGCTGAAGTTTGATTTAAAGGTCCTGTATAAAAAAAAGATCGTTGATACATCAGCTCACTTCGCCTGGGAAAGATCTCTTAAGGCATTATTTTCCATTATGGCCAATTTTTTCAGTTGTCCTTTTTATGTAGGGTCCTCCCACATATTTTTCAACTCCCATGCAATACTAATACATAGTACAGTCCAAACTCCATGTTTGTTGACACCAAAAGGGAACAAGAAGAAAATGAGACATTCCACGTACTGCAAATGTGTTGCTGGTCAAAGCACAGCAGGTTAGGCAGCATCTCAGGAATAGAGAATTCGACGTTTCGAGCATAAGCCCTTCATCAGGAAACGTCGAATTCTCTATTCCTGAGATGCTGCCTAACCTGCTGTGCTTTGACCAGCAATACATTTGCAGCTGTGATCTCCAGCATCTGCAGACCTCATTTTTTACATTCCACGTACTCCCCACTTAGTCCAAGAGACAACCAATTGACTAACTCATTTGGGAAAAATCACATCCCAACATACTCCCAACCCCCTCACTCCAAGACCATGTGATCTGCTAAGAGAGGCCAAAAACCAGACTAAAAATCCAGAACAAATTTGGGGACAAAAATCTGGAAAATTTCTCTTTGATGAGAGGGCATAGGTTTAGGGTGAGACGGAAAGATTTAAAAGGGACCCAAGGGATAAATTATTCAGGCAGAGGATGATGCGTGTATGGAATGAGCTACCAGAGGAAATTGTGAAAGCTGGTACAATTACAATATTTAAAGGGCACCTGGATGGGTATATGAATAGGAAGAGTTTAGAGGGATATGGGCCAAGTGCTGGCAAATGGGACTAGATTAATTTAGGATAACTGGTCAGCACGGATGAGTTGAACTGAAGGGTCTGTTTCCTGTTGTACACCTCTTTGACTGTGATCCTCTTAGGTTATTGAAATGTGTCTAGGAGATCACTTTGGTCCCTATTTTGCTACAATTGTTTTTCCTACATTTGCTTTATTATTTCTGCTTTGCTGACACAATCTGATTCCAGATCCTTGGACCCTGGTTTCCAGCAAGCTTCTATCCAGGATAATGAAGAGGACTTTAACAAGGGTGCAGTTTCCTGGAACTTCTTAGAGATAAATAAATTTCCATAAACCTAGTGGTGAATGAGTATGTAAGGCTGAGCATGTAGAGAAGAGGGGAAGTAGTTCTATATGAATAGAGACTAAGTTACTTGGACTCTTAACTATGAGAACGTAGGGAGCTCATTAGTTGGACAGCTGGTTTGTAATACCAACAATATGGGTTCAAATCCTGCAGTGGCTGAGGTTACCATCAAGGACTCTCTTTCTCAATTTCTCCCGTAGACGCTGGTGATGACCTTCAGGTTAAACTATTTGTTATTCTGTGATGACAGATCAGCCTTATGACCTGTTGAACCAATGTGCCTTACCTTTGACTATGAGTGTTATCTTGCTGCTATACCCAGTTCAGGTCCATTGTACCCTGAAGCTGACTGCACAGGTGGATAGAGTGGTCAAGAAGGCATATGGTTTGCTTGCCTCTATCAGACGGGGTATTGAGTATAAGAGCTAGCGGGTCATGTTAATTGTACAAAACTTTGGTTCAGCCTCATTTAAAATACGGTGTACAGTTCTGGTCACCACATTACCAAAAGAATGTGGACGCTTTGGAGAGGGTGCAGAGAAGGTTTACGAGGATGTTGCCTGGTATGGAAGAGCTGAAAATGTGTTGCTGGTTAAAGCACAGCAGGTTAGGCAGCATCCAAGGAACAGGAAATTCGACATTTCGGGCCAGAGCCCTTCATCAGGAATTCCTGATGAAGGGCTCTGGCCCGAAATGTCGAATTTCCTGTTCCTTGGATGCTGCCTAACCTGCTGTGCTTTAACCAGCAACACATTTTCAGCTCTGATCTCCAGCATCTGCAGACCTCACTTTTTACCCTGGTATGGAAGATGCTAGCTATGAAGAGAGGTTGAGTAGGTTAGGAATGTTTTCATTAGAAAAAAAGGAGATTGAGAGGGGACCTGATTGAGGTCTACAAAATCATGAAGGGTATAGACAGAGTGGATAGAGATAAGCTTTTTCCCAGGGTGAAAGATTCAATAACGAGAGGTCATGCGTTCAAGGTGAGAGGTGAAGTTTAAGCAGGATATACACGGCAAATACTTCACACCGAGGGTGGCAGGTGCCTGGAACACGTTGCCAGCAGAGGTAGTGGAGGCAGGCATGGTAGATTCATTTAAGGTGTGTCTGGACAGATGCATGAGTAGGTGGGGAGCAGAGGGATACAGATCCTCAGGGATTGGGCAATAGGTTTAGACAGTGGATTTGGATCAGCTCAGGTCTGGAGGGCCAAAGGGCTTGTTCCTGGGCTTTAAAGTTTCTTTGTTCTTCTCTTAATTCAGGTGGATTTATGCAGCATGCAAATTTGATGCTGTCACCTAATTTACCTGTGGGTAAGCTTTGAGCTGAAGCAGATGCCATGCTGTTAGCTGCCTCTGCCAAGGAGCACATGATGCAAGGAATTAAGAGTAGCCTGTTCCCTCTTACAAAGAAGCTGGACTCTGAATGATAGGAGGCTACTAAACACAGGAAATGGATCATCAAGTCAGAGAGAGCATAACAGCATCGAGGATGCAATGCTGAAGTTCTTTGTGGTAGAAGTGGAAAGCAGAGGGATGCAATGGTTCTGCAGGCACAGTAACCTCTCAGGAACCACCTCAGAAAAGATTAGGAGCAGATGATCTGGGAGGCCAATCACTGACAGTGTAACACAAAGTTTAATAAACTTGCACAGCTGGTCAAGGTCAATGAATGCATTTTCATATGACATTTACTGTTCACAAACCATAATGCTGTCAACTCTGTTCAGTGCATCATATTCCCAATTTTCACCCAGCACCAGTTCCTGGTACTCAAGAGTCCTACCTAATATCCAGATAATCCAG
This sequence comes from Hemiscyllium ocellatum, assembly GCF_020745735.1. Lineage (NCBI taxonomy): Eukaryota > Metazoa > Chordata > Chondrichthyes > Orectolobiformes > Hemiscylliidae > Hemiscyllium > Hemiscyllium ocellatum. The sequence goes on along the minus strand of NC_083432.1, from coordinate 39,584,270 downwards.
CCTACCCTGACCATATTTATAAATTTTGACGCCTTAACACTAACACTCACACTCACCCCAAGGCAATGTCACTGCAGTTCCTATAACTGTGTGAACAGGTCACTTCTCTGCATGGATGGAGTGACGCTCTCTGCCAATACTGGGAACCCAACTCAACATCTGCAAGAACACTTCAGTCACCTCCTGCTTTATGTAATTATATCAAATACTCCTTTGCTGGAAATCAAGTGCTTGAATGCTGGAGCGGCGCTCCTCTTGCTGCTGAATGCTTGATCTTTCGCGACATTGTTGAATGGCTCCTGCATAGTCCAAATTAAAGCAATGGGTATCAAAGTGGCTGGTTAGGCTAGGTGACATCAAGACAGCACTGATTCAATTGCTAAAGTTCGCACAAGGAATGTAATGACACAGAGGGTTTATGTGGATAATGTGGAAAAATGACACTTAATTAGATGATCAACCATTATCTAAAATGGTGGAATTGGTTTAAGGGGCCAAATGGTCTACTTTTACTCCTACATTCTAGGACAAGGACAGCAGATGCATGGGAACACCATTACCTGCAAGTTCTCCTCCAGGCCACACACTATCCTGACTTGAAACACAATTGTCACTGTACCTTCACAATCTCCGGGTCAAATTCCAGAACCTAAAGGGCAGATTTTTCATGTAGAGGGTGGTGCATGTATGGAATGAGCTACCAGAGGAAGTGGTGGAGGCTGGTACAATTAAAAGGCATCTGGATGTGTATATGAATAGGAAGGGTTTATAGGGATATGGGCCAAGTGCTGGCAAATAGTACTGGATTTATTTATGATATCTGGTCAGCATGGATGACTTGGACCGAAGGGTCTGTTTCCATGCTGTACATTTCCATGACTCTATGACTCTATAACTATCTTCCTAACAGCACTGCGTTTGCTGACTCACTATGGACTACACAAGGATCACACCCATTTTCTCAAAAGTATCTATGGAAATACCATCTATGCTGGCATAGTGATGCCCATATCCTATGAAAAAATAAAGGAAAAAATAATGGTGTGTTCCTGTCTTTTGCACTGTCTCAAATCTGATATCTCCCAATTTGGTGTGAAATGCAAGGGACAGGAAGGCGTAACCACTGAGGTGAGACCTGGGACTTCATGCCTCTGGCCAGCCGACACAACCCAATGGTGAAAGGCAGAAGAGCCGTGAGAAGACCATGTAATTTCACCTGTTACTCATAGTCACCAGCTCAAATCCTGGATCTAAAACTACTTCAGCATTGGTGTCCACATTCAGTGGGTGAAACAAGTGGGCCACAGGCGACTCACCATATGTTGATCCCAATACAGTACTAACCATCAAATTACTTTCCAATTACCTGCATGTCAATATCTGAGCTGGTGGCTGTGAATGTGAGATCCTTAACATCATCTCCTGTCTTTGACTGTGTGATGGCCTGCATCTGTGGGAGGCTGATTATTGGCCATCAAGTAAAAGACAAATTAAAGTGCAGAGTTGGCCTTGGGAAATGGAAGGGACATGGAAGAATGGCATATGGGGGATTATAGTTACATCTTTCTTTGAGGGATCCCTACTGATATTAATTTACTTTATAATAAATATGTTCTATCATGTGCGCATTATACTTGCTTTTATGCTTTTGATATTTAGTCATTGTCACTTTGAATAAAAGACACCTTTTCCTCTTATGCTTCCTAACAGCAACTGTACATTGTGGAAAAAGAAAACAATTACATGTAAAAATCACAAGATTGCAACAAGGAAAATATCATTTAACTTGCAGATGCTTAGTGCTTATTTGAGATATAGAGGGTCATGAGTCTTTAGAACTCTCTTCCTCAAAAGATGACAGGAGCGGAGAATTTGAAAGGCACAAGGATGCATCAATAAGATCCAAGTGCATCAGGATCAAGGGGCAAAGTGGCCTTATACTGCTCTAAATGTGTGTTCATATGTACATTCGTAAATTTTTGACTTACCTATTTTCTTGTAACATTAGATAGAGTCATAGCCATAGAAACATGCAGTAAGGAAACACACCCTTCATTCCAACTTAACCATGCTAACCAGTTATCCTATCCTAATCTAGTCCCAAATGCCAGCACTTGGCCTATATCCCTCTAAGCCCTTCCTATTCATATACTCATCCAGATGCCTTTAAAATGTTATAATTGTACCAGCCTCCACTACTTCCACTGGCAGCTCCATACAAGTACCACCCTCTGCGTGAAAAAATTGTCCCTTAGTCCCTTTTATATCTTTCCCCTCTCACCCTAAAACTATGCCCGCTATTTCAGGACTCCCCCACCCCAAGGAAAAAACTTTGTCTATTTAACCTATCCACGCCCCTCATAATTTTATAAACCTCTATAAGGTCACCCCTCAGCCTCCAAAGTTCCAGGGAAAGAAAGCCCTAGCTTCTTCAGCCTCTCCTCAAATCCTCCAACCCCAAATTCTGATGTTAAATCAGGAGTTGCGCACTTGACACCTTTTTCATCAGGTCCTGTGTGCCTGCAGAACCATCAGTTAGACCCAGGATCCATGGAGCACGAGAAATATTTTGACACAGAGAACCTTAGATGGCAGGGCACAGAGTCCAAAGTGCACATATCTTAACAATAGATTTTCTCCCTTAAACTATTATTAAAAAGATATGTTGTAAATAACGTGAACTTTCACCAATAACAACCGGAACAAAATTTTCTCTCCATTCCCACTCCCCCTCATTTAAATATCATTGGTCAAGGCCAAAATCTCAATCTTCAGGAAGATGCAAGCTCAGGTGAGTCAGTTAACGCTCTGATGGAATCGCAGCTAGGATTTTAATCACAGAAAGAAACTGATCATGTCTTTCAAAGAGCTCAGTTCTTAAATATTTCTCCTTTACAAGAATATACAATTCCCCTTGGACTTAATACCTGTCCTTCACTTAAACCCCTGCCTCAAACTTATACCGTTTACAAACCTGTTGTGACATCCAGTTTCACAGTGACGCTCAGAGAGCATGTAGCTTACTCTGTGATCCCACATTTCCACCTGTGCTGTTAAAGGGGTCTGTGATCAAACTGTGTTGAGAAGAAACACATGGACTTTCATTTGATTACATTATCAAAGTGCTGAAATAACATGTGGTTAACAGTTAAAGAACATAGTGTGCGGGCATTGTGTAGTGAAGGAATTGCTTGGCATCTCTGAGCCCCCTTCCTTTGGTGGAGGAAGCTTCCAAAGCTTTTGAAATGCTCCTGTGTTTCTTGGGTTTGGAGCACTGTGAAGCTGCGTTTAACTTCTATGTTGTTGGCTGGGTGGAAACATTGTATAGATTCCTGAATGATTACCAGAGAGAAGGGAATACCAGCCCGATCAATGCTCGAGGAAGCCTTATATTCCTGTTGACATCTACAGTTGAAACTGACTTTTCAATAAGTCTTCCATTCTATTGCATATACACAAGTGGCAGGGTTTAGGACGTCAATGTGGGTTCCAATAAATGTTTGTTCCTATTGCTCACCCACCAGAATACCTGGAGCAATCCCACAGGAGATCTGTCAATGGTGAGTCATTGTCTATGCGGAAAGAATAGGGAGCACCAAACCAAAAGGTAGTGAAAGTTAAAAATCACACAACACCTGGTTATAGCCCAACAGGTTTATTTGGAAGCATCAGCATTTGGAGCTCTGCTCCTGCATCAGATGGATGTGAAGCAGGACCATAAGACACAGAATTTACAGCAAAAGGTTACAGTGTCATGCAACTGAAATGATATATTGAACAAACCTAGATTTGCTGTTACATCTTTCATCTTTTAGAATAGGTTGCAGGTTTCAGTTCATTAACATGTAAATCCCAGAACCTCTTTTAAGTCACATTCTCAAGATAACTTAAGGTTTTATAAAAATAAGTGACATCCTCTGGGATTTACATATTAATAAACCAAAACCTGCAACCCATTCTAAAAGATAATAGCAATCTAGGTTTGTTCAATATATCATTTCAGTTACATGACATTGTAATCTTTTACTTTAAATTCTGTGTCTTTTGATCATGTTCAACAGCTACCTGATAAAGGAGCAGCATTCCAAAAACTAGTGCTTCCAAATAAACCTGTTGGACAATGACCTGGTGTTGGGTGATTTTTAACTTTGTCCTCCTCAGTCCAATACCGGCTCCTCCACAAAAGATAGGGAGGCATTGATTAATAAGGTACCTGAGAGCAATGCTCAGTTGCCATCTGTAACCAGGTTTGAGGCTGTAGGCTGCCGATACGTTAGATAGAATAGAGATTCTAACAAAACTGAACTGTTTCAACCAACTGTGCATCAGTATTACTACATCTATTAACACTGTTTAGAAATGGTTTTACAAGATAAATGGGTTAAGCCTAGCCTTTCAAAGTTCACACTTTTCAGTTGGATATTCTGATCCATAATGCTCACAAAGCAAAGTTGTTCACTTACATTGATCATGCAAACTTCTGCCTCAAACTTATACCGATTATAAACCTGCTGTGACATCAGATTTCACTGTGATGTTAAGTGAGCACATGGTTTGCTCTGTGATTTTTTTTATTTCAAAAATATACTTTATTCATAAAATAATTTGATGTTCTGTACAGTTGGTCATGCCATACATATGTAAACATTTACATACAGAGATCAGAATTTATCGTTTTTATATACAGGCCTGTACATTTTCCAATCATATGTCCATATATTTAGCTGAGGCATCAGCAGAGCCCAAATGACTGCGTGGGCCCCCTGTTCTTCTTTAGGCAGGCAGATGTTACATGGTGGTCCTTCCCCACCGCGCCTTGTTGCCCCAAGCTTCAGCGCCTCCCTCAACACGTAGTCCTGGACCTTGGAATGTGCCAGTCTGCAACACTGAGTCGGGGTCAACTCCTTCAGCTGGAAGATCAACTGGTTTCGGACCGCCCAGAGAGCGTCCTTCACCGAGTTGATGATCCTCCAGGCACAGTTGATGTTCGTCTTGGTGTGCATCCCAGGGAACAGACCATAGAGCACGGAGTACCGCGTCACGGTGCTGCTAGGGACGAACCTCGACAAACACCACTGCATTCCTCTCCAGACTTCCTCTGCAGAGGCACATTCCAGAAGCAGGTGTGTGACAGTTTCGCACCCCCCCCCCCCCCCCGTAGCCGCTTCGAGGGCAACGTGCGGTGCGGCAGAGAGTCCGGGCGTGCATAAAGGATCTCACAGGCAGAACCCTTCTCACCACCAGCCAAGCCATGTCTTGGTGCTTGTTGGAAAGTTCTGGCGAGGAGGCATTCTGCCAAATGACTTTGACAGTCTGCTCAGGGAACCGCTCGATAGGATCCGCCCTCTCCTTTTCCCGAAGGGTCTCAAGGACACTACGTGCTGACCACTTCCTGATGGACTTGTGGTCAAAGGTGTTTTTCTTCATAACCTTCTCCACGAAGGACAGGTGATATGGAACGGTCCAACTACTCGGAACGTTCCGCGACAGCGAGGCCAGGCCCATCCTTCGCAACACCGGGGACAGGTAGAACCTCAGTATGTAGTGACACTTGGTGTTTGCATACCGGGGATTCATGCACAGCTTGATGCAGCCACACACAAAGGTGGCCATCAGGGTGAGGGTGGCATTGGGTGTATTTTTTCCCCGTTGCCCAGACCTTTGTACAGCGAGTCCCTTCGGACCCGGTCCATCTTTGATCTCCATATAAACTGTAAGATGGCCCGGGTGACTGCAGTGGCACAGGTTCTGGGAATAGGCCAGACCTGTGCTACGTAAATTAGCAATGACAGTGCCTCACACCTGATGACCAGGTTTTTTCTCGCGATGAAGAGCGACTGTAGCTTCCATCTGCTCAGTTTCTGCCTCAATTTGCTGATACGCTCCTCCCAAGACTTGGCGCACACCCCAGCCTCCCCCCCCCCCTGCTGCCAGGAATAGTCACCCCTCTCAGGCTTGCATCCTTCCTGATGGACTCAGCAATGTCTCTATGCAGCACACAAACAAGACAGGGAGAGAGAGGGCAGCCCTGCCTGACTCCAGATCTGACTGGGAAGCTATCTGATTCCCACCCATTGATTGAGACTGCACTGACAATGTTGTTGTAGAGCAGTCTGATCCAATTGCAGATTCCCTCCCCAAAGCCCATTTTGGAGAGAACATCTCTCATATACCTGTGTGATATCCTGTCAAAGGCTTTCTCCTGGTCCAGGCTGATCAGGCAGGTGTCCAACCCTCTGTCCTGCACGTAGGCGATCATATCCCTGAGGAGTGTGAGACTCTCAGTGATCTTCCTGCCCGGCACAGCACAGGTTTGGTCAGGATGAATCACCGACCCCAGAGCAGACCTGACCCAGTTGGCGACTACCTTTGACAGAATTTGGTAATCCACATTCAACAGTGAGATTGGTCTCCAATTTTTGAGTTCCTCCCTCTCCCCCTTCCGCTTGTAGATGAGGGTGATGATGCCTTTCCTCATGGATTCACTCATGGTACCTGCCCGAAGCATACTGACATACATCTCCAGCAGGTCCTGGCCAATCAAGTCCCACAGAGCGGAATAGAGCTCGACTGGTAAGCCATCACTTCTGGGAGTTTTATTCTTTTTGAAGGACTCGAAGGCCTTGGTCAGCTCGTCCAGAGAGAGTGGCTGGTTCAGCCTCTCGCGTGTTCTGTCGTCTAAGACCTCCGTGATAGAGGACAGGAACGACTGGGAGGCCACGCTGTCAGTCGGCTCCTTTGCTCTGTGATGTCACATTTTGACCTGAGCAGGTAAAGGAGGCCATACCTTGATGAAATACCTGAAATTCTATTTGGCAGAAATCTTTGGCTAGTGTTTTAGATGACAGTGACTTTGCATTTGAATCAGAGGTTACAAATAAGACGTACACAGGTGTTCAGTAATAGCGGGATTGTTTGGCTTTTACCAACTAAGTTAAGTAATTGTGTCCATTTAGAACACAGAAGTTGGCCATTCAGACCTGTGAGTTTACTCCATTATTTAATATTATGATTGCACTGTGTTTCAACTCCATTTACTTATTTTTGATCCCTACCACTTGACCAATGGAAGAACTAGGAATGGGAGTAGATTCCAATTTTCAATCTGGTTCCAGTTCTCCATAAGAACAAATCTTTTATAATTTGAATAGCTGTATTAAATCTTATCTCTGATTTATGGAGAAGAGCCCACATTTCTCTTGTTTCACCACATTAGTTGGAAAGATCAATGAACAAACTAGGGTGATAAATAAACTGATGCATGTTAAAGAAACTGAAAAGAGGCTAGGTCAGTATGCACAGGGGTGATGTGCAAATTTGGGACATCTCCATTTTACATATATAGTGGGTCCCTAATGTACAAACATCCGAAGAAGAGTCACAGGACTCGAAACGTTAAATCCGCTTTCTCTGCCAAACTGACTGAGTTTCTCCAACAATTCCTGTTTTTGTTCTATGATTAATAACAACTTCTCATTTTAAGATAATTTCTTTATTCCCTTTTGTTTTAGGCATGCTGCTTAGCACATGTTACTCTGTCGAAAGGCAACTTAACACTTCCAGAGCTTGATGTGTGCTTCTTACTCAAATGACATCCCAGCACAAAATACAACTGAAAGCCAGGGGCTGAAATGGTTCCTCTGTTAAGCCCACTGGGTAATTCTCTAGACAATCTGGGTAACTTCCTTTTGCTTGAAATTATGGACATTAGTTGTTTTTAATAGCTAATAGTTAACTCCAAAATGCAGACAAAACCATAAGGCATTCCAAAAACCTAAACTTGCAATGAACACTATTATTATGCATAGATATTTATGTGCATAAAGTGTCTTCCCAGTTTGTTCCTTGTTTTTTGACTGCATAGCCTGGGCAAGTACTTGGAGACACAGATTTGACTATCTACACCTCCCTCATAACCTTATAGAATAAGTGTAGGAGAAAAGGTGGTTACCTATTCTGAAGAGCCCACTTGACTGCGGAGTTGCTAGGAGCTGTTTGCTTGTAGATGATACACATGACAAAATATGCCCCTCTGTCAGTGCATTACCGGAACCAACTAAGCTGTCTTGGGTAGATTTACTGCCACCAGTCCTTTTATTGTTACCAAAGCAGGTCAGGAAGAATGTCCATATGAAACTCAAGATAGGCTCAATCTTAATAAATAGGGAGGTTATTACATAGTACTTTATAATTGTTTACATTGTATTAAACCGGAGATATATGATCGCCTTACAAGAGACTATCAGGCTCATCTTAAGAGTAAGAATAACATTAATGTTACCTACATTGTTCTTAGCAGTGGCACAGCAACACAGGAATGCTCAAACACACATACTGATTACCTCCTCCTAGGAACAGGAGTGGAACTTATCACAGAATTATTACAGCAGAGAAAGAGGTCATTCAGCCCATTGTGCCTACCCTAGTTCTATTGCCAATCTCCTGCCTTTTCCCTATATCCCTATTATTTATCCCACATTATTTATCTCAAGATGTTAGTTTACCCATTCAAGCACTACTTGTCTCAGACAACAATAGGGATCACTGGCAATCCATGATCTCCAATCCACTGACTTTGCCTCTCCTGAACTGGACCCTCAAGGCAGTGTCTATATTTGTATTTCTAGAAATCAAATTTCCAAGATTCAAAATTCCCTGGTGTTCAGCCTTGGGTTATAGGGATGTCTAATTGCCATGTGTAATGTGTCAATACCACAAGTAGACTTTGGTGATGCAAATGCTAAGTACTGAAGACTTTTGTCTGACCTGATTCCTCTTTGCTTCATTGGATTATACGATTGCTTTTGCCATGTAACATTACCCTGTGTCAATCCACTGTGAACACATTTCGAAAAATCCACAGAAAAAAAATCAGTCCTGCCAAGTGTTTTGTAAATTATTAAGTCCATATCTGTGAACATATGTGCATGGTTTGGGAATTGATCAGTGATTTACCTCAGATTTACCCCCAGTAAGCTGTATTATCTTTAGGTTTTGTTAGAGAAGTTGGATTTATTGCACTTGATGGGCATATAAAATATTTAATGGGCACTCCCATGGGTGCATGTTCAAGGTAAATCTACCAGATTCTTCAATAAACATCTGCAGACATTTGAATCTATTATTTTTGAATTTGTTCGTCTAAAAGATTGTGTGTAACACACCGGATTGATGAGGCAAAATCATCTGAAATCTGCAGCACAAGGATCAACAAAAGCCCCAGCCCTGAGCAACAGCTGAAAAGATGGTTCTCAAAGGTAAAAAGGTTGGGAAAATACAACAATGATGGACAGTGAAAATTTAAGTCGAGGGTGTGGTGCTGGAAAAGCACAGCAGCTCAGGCAGCATCCAAGTAGCAGAAGAATCAACATTTCGAGCAAAAGCCCTTCATCAGGAATTAGGTCGTGAGCCAAAGGGGTGTTGAGATAAATGGGAGGGGGGTGGGGCTTGGGGGAAGGGAACTGAGAGTGCAATATGTAGCTGGAGGTGGGGGTAAAAGGGATAGGTCAAAGGGAAGGGTGGAGCGGATAGATGGGAAGGAAGTTGGACAGGTAGGACAGGTCATGAGGGCGGTGCAGAGTTGGAAGTTGGAACTGGGAAAAGGTCGTGGAGGGGGGTGAGGGGAAATGAGGAAATTGGTGTGCTTTTCCAGAACCATACTCTTGACTCTAATCTCCAGCATCAGCAGTCCTCACTTTCGCCTAGGTGAAAATTTAACTCTGGTCAAAGCTGAAAATCTCCCATGATGTTATCCTTTCCCAGGAAGGACAGGGAGCAAAGCTAATTTAAGACAGAACAATGGATGTGAAGGAAGGAATGACAGATATTTGGGGGTTCTACCTTAACTCCCTAAGCCTGGAAGAAACTGAGTTGGAGACTGTTAGATTGGAGCGCTGGGCCTATCCATTTTGTTCATGCCTTGCTCTGACATTTTTCATGTGTAAACCATAAGGATATGTACGCAAAGCTGGCAAAGTGTTCTCTAAATGTGTAGATAAGTCTCGATGGTGGAATCATATTGCTATTTTTGCCTGAGTAGGGTGGGTGGATTGAGTGGGCTTTCCCTACAAGGCCAGAACTGATGGGTTTCAGATCAAGGGCTCAAAGAAGGAATTATAAATTTTTAAGATATTTTTAAAGAACTTTTTTGTAGCCCAGAAGTATCAAGGCCTTCAACAAACGTATGGTTTCTCCCTCCATGTGGTTTCTGCCCTTTCACAAATACATATTTCCTTTTGATGGCTCCAATCCATGGGGAGCCCTGTGATGGTCTCCAAGCCACATATTAGCCATTAGAATTCCCAGCCAATTTCCATCAAAGGCTATCATTTTTTTCCAGCTAATCTTCTGAAAGTTCTGAATGCTTCTTTTCCACATCACACATTCAGGTCTTTGTGGTTGAAAATGATAAGTTTTGTTATGAACAGTCTTTATTGCTCTTCATTTCGGGACTGTCTATCAATTAGACCTGTGCATTTTTGCAACATTCACATCTGAGTGTGGATCTTGTGGACATATTGATAAGTGCACAATTTGCTTTGGTCAATTGGCCAATCTGGCGGCATGTATCATGATCATCACAGATGATGAGATTTAACACGATCAGATTTGGAGACAGAGTTGAAATCATTATCATTTCCATTGTGTTTGGATATAGTTATAGTCTTCTTATCAAGGAACAAAAGAATTGTAGACATTACTACTTAACAGCTTGAACCCTAGTCATTGGGAGTGTCTAAAAGAAAAATGAGGCAAGCTAAACATTTGAAAAAGAATGACTGACAAAGTTGAAAAAAAATAAGAAGGAGAAAGAAAAGTACAGGTAAATAATCCTTTAGCTAAAGTTCCAAAATCTGAAAAGCACCGAAATCCGAAGTCTTTTCATGTAGCGTGGAATGTCAGTCGTGTCTGCATAACAAGGTTTGTTTGGCGGGTGAAGTCCATACCCATTTGACCCACGTGGAGCTGGCCCAGCACTGGCAGGCATCAGGTGTGCATTTGTTTTCCACTGTGTTTAATTGCTTATTTTCACTGTGAAAATGCCAAAAAGAGCTACAGGTACACTTATGCCTAACAATAATAAAAAGAAAAGGAAGGATCTAACGTTATCAATAATGCAGAAAGTGGAGTTATTGCAGAAGCTTAATCGTGCTGTGACTGTGCGGGGTCTTACTGAAGAATATGATGTTGGAACTACCACTGTCTATGATTTGAAGAAACAGAAAGACAAGTTACTGAAGTTTTATGGTAACAGTGATGACCATAAACTAATGAAAAATAGGAACACACTGCCTAGGGCAAAAAATGAAGGTGTTCACCATGTGTCGATGGAGTGGATTCAACAATGAATGAGTGAACGTATGCCACTGACTGTTTTGATGGTCATGAAACAAGCTGGAATATATCATAAAGAACATTAAAGGCGAATGTCAATAATCAGAAGGTTGGCTGTAGAAATTTAAGAAGCGTAATGTTGTAAAATATCTGAATATCTGTCGTAAAAAAGTCTTCTGCTGATCATGAAGTAACTGAAAATCATATTGATGCATTCGCCAAGATAATACCCGAACAAAGCCTTAATCCTGAACCAATTTACAATGCTGATGAAACAGCTCTCTCCTGGTCTATGTCCTGAGAAAAAACATTAACAATAGCTGATGAGAGAACACCAACAGGTTTTAAGGATACTAAGGACAGGTTAACTATTCTTGGGTGTGCCTGTGCTGAAGACATACAAAAGTGATTGGCAGTGATTGGGAAAAGCAAACATTTGATATGTCTGAAAGGTGTACACAATTTACCTGTGCATTACTATGCAAACAAGAAAGCATGGGGAACCTGAGAATTCTTTTTCAACTGGTTCAGTAAACACTTCGTACCAGCGGCACGAGCCCATTGCAGGCAAGCTGGACTGGAAGAAAACTTTAAAATGTTATTGTTCCTGGACAACTGCTCTGCACATCCCCCTGCCGAACTTTTCGTGAAAAGTAATGTTTTTGGCATTTACTTGCCCCCTTGATGTGATATCTGTATTATAGCCATGTGACCAAGGAATTTTGTGCTCCATGAAGAGCAAGTATTTAGATTATTTTTTAAACTGTATGCTTGCTGCAGTCAACAGAGAGGTAGAAATCCAAGGCTTCCCGAAAGCGTTTAAGGACGCCATTTATGCAGTTGGTAATGCTTGGAATTAGATTACTTACAGTGTGGAAACAGGCCCTTCGGCCCAACAAGTCCACACGGACCCGCCGAAGCGCAACCCATCCATACCCCTACATTTACCCCTTACCTAACACTACGGGCAATTTAGCATGGCCAACTCACCTGACCTGCACATCTTTGGACTGTGGGAGGAAACCGGAGCACCCGGAGGAAACCCACGCAGACACGGGGAGAACGTGCAAACTCCACAGTCAGTCGCCTGAGTCGGGAATTGAACCCAGGTCTCAGGCGCTGTGAGGCAGCAGTGCTAACCACTGTGCCACCGTGCCGCCCACTAATGATGTTGATGAATTTACATTAACAAAAGCTTGGCACAGACTCTGGCCTATAATGATGTTTCTTGTAAATGAACCTACAGATGAAAACTTCGAAGGAATTCGTGTCACTGAAGAGAAAAAAATGATAGCAAACCTTGTAAGTTACATACAACGTTTATTGGACGAAAGTGTAAATAAATTACAGGAAGCTGACATCAAAGAAATGCTGAACATTGACCATGATGCACCCTGTCGTGTGTTCCTTGAGCAATGGGAAATTGCTGAAATGGTTTTAAATACAGATAAGTGTGAGGATAGTAATGATGATGATGATGATGATGATGATGACTTAGTGAATACAGTTGAAAAAGTCCCCAGACGATATGGTGAAAATGTGTGATCAGTTAATTGCTGGCCTTGAACAACGTTCATTTATCAGTGAGCAAGAGATATGGCAATTTACTCAATTAAAGAGAGATTGCTAAGACAGAAACCTACGCTAATGAGATAGATGACACTTGAAGAAATCTTTAAATACGCTGTCTACCATAGTGCTGAAGCTGTGTATGTTTAAGTTTTGCCCAATTCTTTTTTGGATTGTTTTTTTCTGGAAATAAAATGTTCTTGAGTATTTATGGTCTATGTATTTCATTTATGAGTGTATGACTCTATAAGTAAACTGTGGTAGTATTTCTAGTCTTTATTTATCCCACTTAGTGTGATATTCATACGTTTTTGCTGCAGTATTGGTGTTTGATTACAGGGTGCTGTCCTGGACCACCGCACAGGGGGTCCTCCATTTGTTCCGAAATGTTTCAAAAATTCCAAATTCTGAAAAACAGCTGGCCCTGACGATTTTGGATAAAGGATTGTTACCTGTACATAGTGAAGTTGTATTTCCCATTGACTGCATTTGTTCTTGACTGTTTTTAATAACAATTGATACTGATTACCAAGTCATCAGCTATTTTAATTCCAGATTTTAATTGATTCAAGTTTCACAATCTTACCATGGGATTTGAGGCCATGTTCCCAAAACATTAGCCTGGATCTATTGGATTACTAGTTCAGCGATGATACCACTCTGCCACTGCCTCCCCTAAGTGTATTGGGGAGCTGAGTCGGGCCTTGTAACCAGCCTATTTCCAAACCTTCACTCCTCAAACACCTCATCACAGCTCACAAAATGTACTAGAAAACTTGGGTCATAGTCATAGAAATGTACAGTGTAGAAACAGACCCTTTGGTCCAACTCGTCTATGCCAATCAGATATCCTCAATTAATCTATACCCATTTGCCAGCACTTGGCCCATATCCCTCTAAACTCTTCCTATTCATGTTCCCATCCAGATGCCTTTTAAATATTGTAATTATACTATCTTCCCCCATTTCCTCTGGCAGCTCATTCCATACACAAACCATCCTTTTCATGAAAAAGTTGCCCCTTAGGTTCCTATTAAATCTTTCCTCTTTTACTTTAAACCTATGCCCTCTTTCACCCTAAATATACAAGGAGAAGACCTTGTATATTTACCCTATCCATGCCTCTCATGATTTTGTAAACCTCTTTAAGGTCATTCCCCAGCCTCCCATGCTCCAGGGAAAACAGTCAGCTTATTCAGCCTCTCCCTATAGCACAAATCCTCCAACCCTGGTAACATCCTTGTAAATCTTATCTGAACCCTTTCAAGTTTCACAACATCTTTCCAATAGGAGGGAGACCAGAATTGCACACAATATTCCAAAAGTGGCCTAACCAATGTCCTGTACAGCTGCAACATGACCTCCCAACTCCTATACTCCTATACCAATAAAGGAAAGCATACCAAATGCCTTCTTCACTATCGTATCTACCTGCAACTCTACTTTCAAGGAACTATGAACCTGTATTCTTTGTTCAGCAACACTCCCCAGGACTTTACAGGTCTGGAGTGCAACATTAGAGTACGCAGTCAGGTTTTTCCCAAGCCTAGCCTAAAACTTCGTTCCGCATTACTGGAAAAAGTTGGAAAACTATGCAAGTTATTTTCAGGTAACCTCATTTGACATCAGTGCACGGATACCATTATGAAAATTTAAAAACATCACGTTTCTCTTCCATCCACACATGTATCTCTCCAAGGACAACAGTCTGTGACTGTCAGGATGCATTTCATATGGTCATCGCACTAATGTATTTCATTGGTTTATATCTCCCTGCTCTAAATGCCAGAAGCATTTTTGGAATATTAGCTACAACATCATAAAATTAGACTGAAACTTTGAGTTTTATTGTCTGAGTATCATAGAATCCATATATTGTGGAAACAGGCCCTTCGGCCCAGCAAGCCCATCCCGACCCTCCAAAGAGTAACACACCCAGACCCATATCCCTATTACTCTATATTTACCCCTGACTAATGCACCTATCCTACATATCCCTGAACACTATGGGCAATTTAGCATGGCCAGTTCACCTAACCTGTACATCTTTGGATTGTGGGAGGAAACCAGAGCACCCAGAGGAACCCCACGCAGACGAGAGGAGAATGTGCAAACTCCACACAGACAGTTGCCCAAGGCTGGAATCAAACCCAGGTCCCTGGCGCTGTGAGGCAGCAGTGCTAACCACTGAGCCACCTTGCTACCCCTTTAAATTGTACTAATTACTAGTACTAATTGTACTAACCACTTTAAATTGTACCAAATAATACTTACCTGTTCAATACCTATCGGTGGTATTTCCGTGGGCTGGTAACGTAGCACATTTAAAATACTTTTAAAATCCTTAACAAGTCAAGCTACATCATCGAACAACAGGGGTAAGGTTACATCACTTATATTTTTCAGTTCTGACAAAAGGTCTTCTCTTTTACTCACTCATGGGATGTGGGCCAGTCAATAGGCCAACATTTATTGCCCATCCTTAGGTGCCCTTGAGAAGGTGGTGGTGAGCTGCCTTCCTGAACAGCTGCAGTCTATGTGCTGTAATGGCATTGTGTGTCTGCTGCACAATTGCTGCCATATGTGACTCAATGATGAAGTTTCCTTTGACAGCACTTCCATTGAGAACCTTGGGATATTTTCAGAGAATAGAATCCCGAGTGTGAAAGCAGCCGTTTGGCCCATCAAGTCAACACCATCCCTCTGAAGAGCATCTCATCCAAACCCACCCCAACCCTGTCATTCAGCATTTCCATGACCGATCCACCTAATCTACACAACCCTGGACACTATTCTTAATTCAGCATGACTAATCCACCTAACCTACACTTCCCTGGATACTTGTGATAATTTAGCATGACCAATCCAACTGACCTACACATCTTTGGACCTTGGGGAGGAAACTGGAGCACCCAAAGGAAACCCACGCAGACATGGGGAGAATGCACAAACTCCGCACAAACAGACAGGTACTCAAGGGTAGAATCAAAGCCGGGTCCTTGGCGCGGTGGGGCAGCAGTGCTAACCACTGAGCTACTATGCCACCCTTTTGTTATGTAAAATGCACAAATTAAATACAAGTTTTCGTTATTGGTATTTGGTATTCCTAATGGTAGCTTTTACAAGAGAGTAACAATTACTGATGTCCAAAGCTACGGTTGTCCCTTATTTCCTTCTCCACTACGTCTTCAGTGATCCTGCTGCCAACCTCAAAATGGGGCTGGAGTGGAAAGCTACCCTTAATTGTCCACTTCAGAGCATTAATTCAGTTGAGAGCAGGCTGGTCACTCAGATTTCACCTGTCCCCACATAAAATTGTGGAAACCCCACACAGACAGTTGCCCAAGGCTGGAATCAAACCCAGGTCCCTGACGCTGTGGGACCTGATGGGAGGGCAGCAGGAAATCACCCATGGAAAATGACAAACGCCACCACTCACCTGCAGGGCTCCATAACTTGTAGCTCAGTGGCTAGCACTGCTGCCTCACACAGCGCGAGGGACCAAACTGTCCGTGTGGAGTCCGCACAATTTCCCTGTGTCTGTGTGGGTTCTCTCTGGGTGCTCCAGCTTCCTCACACAGTCCAAAGGTTAGGTAGATTGGCCATGGAAAATTGCCTATAGTGTCCAGGGATGTGCAGGTTAGGTGGATTAACCATGGGGAATGCTGGGATATAGGGATAGGGTAGGGAGGTAGGTCTTGGTGGGATGCTCTTCAGTGGGTTGAAATGGACTCGATGGACCAAATGACCTGCTTCCACACTGTAGGATTTCTATGAGTCTATAACATCCTACCCTTTGATTGAAGTGCCCGCTTTCTTCTTCACTAAATGATGACTCTATATTTGGAACAAGCTCTTCCGAATAATTTCATACATGTGTGAATGAAATGCCTGAAATGTTTTAAAGCTAATGTAATTTGCTGGATGGAAACAACATTGTAAAATATAGAAACATTTGACATGTTCCAAGGGTGTCTGGCAGGCATCTGGAGAGGAATTCTGGCTGAAAGATCAAGGCAATGTTATTTGATTTGAATAGATCTTCACTTGAAAAGAGACACCAGTTCCATGATGCATAATAAAACAGTCCATCCAGCCAGTCCAAGTGGAAGAGAGATACTGATCAAGAATGAGAAAGCCGTGTTTATACAATTTTCACATTTCCAGTGGGATCAGCATTACCCTTGAGACTAACAAATGGACTAGCAAAGCTGATATTCTCTTTCATGCTCTTATTTGCTTTTTATGCACCATCAAATTCTCTCTGCATTTTAGATCACTGTGCCTTTTCATCTCTTAGTCCTCATAGACTTCCTGTCTGCTCTTTTTCTTCACATTTTAATTGTGTCCATACATTCATTACAATGGATCATTTATATTTCCACTTTCTACTTACATCTCGGTACTCATGGTCAATCCCTCTGCATTTTTCTTACTTTCACTGTTGGTCATGTTTTCCACATTTCCTTCTATGACCTTCAGATCTCCACAATGGAAAATTAATTTGATCAAATTGCCATATCTCTGTACTTTTCAATTGTCCTCACCCAACCCAAGGTTTCTGATCTCCATTGCTGCCTCTTTCAATTTTCAAAGCTTTCAATCCCTCCCTCCAACCTTACTGCTCCACTTCCCTGATTATCTGCCCACTAGATCCATCCACCCACTTCCCACCTCAATCTGGCCAGAAACAACCTGGATAGGAAGACAAAACATAAACTACTTTTAGATTTGCTAGAAACTGAGGGAATCTTTTGAGTTTACTATGTGACTTGTTAAATTCATTCATAGGATGTGGGAGTATTGCTGACTAAGGCCAGCATTTGTTAACCACCCCCAGTTAAGAATCAACCACATTACTGTGGGTCTCAAGTTTTATGCTGGCCAGACCAAGTAAGGATGTTGGATTTCCATCTTAAAAGAACATTAGTGATTCAGATGTATTTAACAATAGCCACAGTGGTTATATGGTTTCTATTAGATTAGCTTTTTATTGACTCAAACTTTTGACCATCGAGTATTATAAACTTATGTCTCCAGATCATTAGCCTAGTTTTCTAGGTTATTCATCCAGTTTCATATCCACTTTAGTAACACCTCCCTAAAGCCACAGCAAGAACACTTTCATGTGTAACTCCCTCCTGTATTGTTTAAACAGGGTGAAGGGCCACACTCCCATCTACACATCTCAGGTCAAGATGCATCTGACAAAGGGATACCTGTCATAGTGTCATAGAGTCATACATTATGCAAACAGACCTTTCAGTCCAACTATTCCATGTCAAACAGAATCCCAAACTAAACTAGTCCCACTTGCCTGCTTTGGCCCATTACCCTCCAAACCTTTCCTTCTCATGTACAGGACTTATCCCAATATCTTAAATGTTGCAATTGTATCCACATCCAGCACTTCCTCAAGAAGCTTATTCGTTGAAACAACACCCTCCTGAGCTGTGGTCAAATGCTCCGTTATTGAGCTATACTGTACCCCCTTACATCAAACATCTAGGTGAACAATTGCTTGATGGCATCTTATTGTCTCCATTTTAATTGGTTCTTTTTTTTTATTCAAAAGGAGATGCCATTTAAATGCAATTGTTGCAAATGGACATTGGCATTGGTAAGACATGCCCAAAGGACTGTGTGCGGTTTTGATTTCCTTATTTACAGTAGAGACAGTTCAGAAATGGTTGGTTTCTGGGATGAAGCTGCAGTCTTATGAGGAAAGGCTGAGCATTTTGGGTCTATATTCATTTGCATTTAGAAGGATGAGGTGATCTTGTAAGGTTCTGAGGGGGTTAATAGAGTATGTGCTGAGAGAATGATTTACCTTTTGGGGGAACGTAGAACAAGGTGCATAGCATCAGAACAGGGAGGTGTATAATGGTTCTTAAAGTGTTAATATTGAAGGCACATTCGCTCCAATCTGATGATATCAAACACTAGTCTTTGGACGGAGACAGAAGGCTGAATCTAACCAGAAAGCAGCTAAGAGCCATTTTTGTTGAAGTTCATGGAGTTTCTCTCTGTGACACATTGTCTCTATGCTATTGTCTCAAACTCGCCTCAAACTATATACAGGGTACCACACCCTTATAGTAGGTAAAAACAATGACTGCAGATGCTGGAAACCAGGTTCTGGATTAGTGGTGCTGGAAGAGCACAGCAGTTCAGGCAGCATCCAAAGTGCAGCGAAATTGACGTTTCGGGCAAAAGCCCTTCATTTTATTCCTGATGAAGGGCTTTTGCCCGAAACATCGATTTCGCTGCACTTTGGATGCTGCCTGAACTGCTGTGCTCTTCCAGCACCACTAATCCAGAATACCCTTATAGTAGCCTGCTCATCTGATGCTGTCCGGTTCTCGTACTTATTTTAAGTGAAAATACTCTCCACTGTTGGGATATCCCAAATTTCCCAGCAATATCTACATCTTTGAAGCCCAACCATGCAATCAGTCAGTCCAGAATTCCCATTAAGTTCCAAAGCTTCGAATCAGTCACTTTTATTCAGCAACAGTTAAAAACAAACAGAAAACAAAAAACTCGTGTTTGCTTCTCGGAACAGAAGCACCCAGCTCTCATCTTCTGGATCTAGATGTCAGTTAAGTTATTATGTCAGGTGCTGCTGTGCTCTATCATCCAGAAGGTGTTGTTCCTCAAGCTCAATTTTCTCATCTTACTCCTCGGTACACTGTTGCCATTCACCCAGCTCATGAGTATCCACCACGTCCCCCTCTTTGCTGGCTGTGGTTGTGCAGAGCACAGCATGCTAAGACTGTGAGGCACACTCTGGAGTGTACTACTACCCAGGAGAAAGTGAGAATTGCAGATGCGAGAATTGTAGAGTCGAGTGTGTGGTGGAAAAGTATAGCAGATCAGGCAACATCGGAGGAGCAGGAGAATCGACGTTTCGGGCAAAAGCCTGATGAAGAGAAATCTGAAAGAGGTAAACTCACCAATCAAACACATGGCATGGTGGCTCAGTGGTTAGCACTGCTGCCTCACAGTGCCAGGGACATGGGTTCGATTCCACCCTCGGATGACTATCTGTATGGAGTTTGCATAATCTCCCTGTCACTACGTGGATTTCTGTCGGGTGCTTGGGTTTCCACCATGTGCTCTGGTTTCCTCCCACAGTCCAACAATGTGTAGGTTAGGTGGATTGACCATGCTAAATTACCCATAGTGCTCAGGGATGTGCACGTTGGCTGAATTAGACATGGGAAATGCAGGGTTATAGGGTAAGGTGGTGGCGGGGGAGGGATGTCTGGGTGGGATGCTCTTCGATGTGGACCCATTGGGCCGAATGGTCTGTTTGCACACTGCAGGGATTCTATGATTCTACGAACTGAGGAGTCCAAGGACCTACATGTCCTTTTTGGAGTGGGAGGGGGAGTTGAAGTGTTGAGCCACGGGGTGGTTGGGTTGGTTGGTCTGGGTGTCCCAGAGGATCACCAAGGACATGCAGGTCCTTGGACTCCTCCATCGCCAGACCATAGCAACATGACGGCTGAAGGAAGAGCACCTCATCTTCCGCCTGGGAACCCTCCAACCACAAGGGATTAACTCAGATTTCTCCAGTTTCCTTATTTCCCCTCCCCCCACCTTGTCTCAGTCCCAACCCTCGAATTCAGCACCATCTTCTTAACGTGCAATCTTCTTCCTGATCTCTCCGTCCCCACCCCCACTCCGGCCTATCACCCTCACCTTAACCTCCTTCCACCTATCACACTTCAACGTCCCTCCCCTATGTCCCTCCTCCCTACCTTTTATCTTCGCCTGCTTAGTGCACTCTCCTCATTCCTGAAGAAGGGCTCATGCCTGAAACGTCGATTCTCCTGCTCCTTGGATGCTGCCTGACCTGCTGCACTTTTCCAGCAACACATTTTCAGCTCTGATCTCCAGCATCTGCAGTTCTCACTTTCTCCTGTATCAGACATTGGTTAGGCCATTATTAGAATATTGCATGCAATTCTGGTCTCCCTCCTATCAAAAGGATGTTGTGAAACTTGAAGGGGTTCAGAAAAGATTTACAAGGATGTTGCCAGGGTTGGAGGGTTTGAGCTATAGGGAGAGGCTGAATAGACAGGGTGTATTTTCCCTGGAATGTCTGAGGCTAAGGGGTGACATTATAGAGGGTTATAAAATCATGAGGGGCATGGATAGAGTAAGCAGACAAGGTCTATTCCCCAGGATGGGGGAGTCCAAAATTAGAGGGGATAGGTTTAAGGGGAAAGATTTAAAAGGGTCCTAAGGAACAACTTTTTCATGCAGAGGGTGGTGAGTGTATGGAAAGAGCTGCCAGAGGAAATGATGCAGGCTGGTACAGTTACAACATTTAAAAGGCATCTGAATGGATGTGTGAATAGGAAGAATTTAGAGGGATATGGGCCAAATGCTGGCAAATGAGACTAGATTAATTTAGAATATCTGGTCAGCATGGATGAGTTGGACTGAAGGGTCTGTTTCTGTGTTGTATATCTCTATGATTCTATGACTCTAATGCAAAGTTTCTCAGTCCTCACAGATTCTGCCTACCATGATGTCTGGGTCTCAGGGTTTAGTCCTGCACTGTATAAGCTGTTCTCCAAGACTAGACTGTCCCTACACTAAATGTGCTGCATCTCCGTCTCTGCCTTATGCAACAGAGACTATTGTTTGACTTGCAGGAGCTTGAATAAATTATTGTACAGAATGCTGATCTCTATAAACAGCTCTCTCAATTCTTTCATTCCTTTCAGAGTCTTAATAGAATATGACACTATTGTCAGCTATATTATCATGTCTAACATCTAATCATTAAAAAATGTTCACATTATACTGCAATTTCATCATCTCTCAATGGATATGAAACTTTGTAATTCTCTGCCATAAAATTAAATGGAAGCTGTATCATTGAAACAATTCAAGGCTGAGACGGACAGATTTTTGCATAATAGGAGAGGGAGCATGATGGAGAAAAGGAGTTAAGGCCAAGGTCAAATTGGCTGTAATCTTATTAAATGGTGGAGTAGTCTTGAATTCCCAATGGTCTACTCTTGCTCCTTGCTTTTATGCCTGTATAATTTGACATTTAATTTTGACATTTAGCTGCAGAACAGTCACTTACAAGTTTATAATATGTAGCAATTTGCATTCCCCAGTTGAGACCTGACAATATAAAAGCTTGTTTCCATTGGTAAATATTAATTATAAAATGCTTTTACACACAATTGTATTACATGTCATTAACATGAGAAATGGGATGAGGAGTAGACCATGCATCTCCACATCCTCCAACTCCCAGCAAATATTGCATACTCACTGTCCACATTTCTCAGGAATAGGGAACATCTGTGGCTATTCAAAAAAAAATTAACTGGTACAGAGAAAAATAGAATTGCAGGCATTTGTTTAAATCAGTATGCTGACCTCCCTAAGCAATAAATTTATGCTTAACTTTGGCACTCACCTTATCACTGGTATTTTGTCTTTTGTGAGCTTCATTAAAGATTGGTGGTAGTCAGCTCTGTTTGCTGGATAGTTGGTCTTCAATGAAGTGTGACACACACATCAGGTAACTGACTGTGTGGAGTTTGCACATTTTCCCTGTGTCTGTGGGTTTCCTCCGGGTGCTCCGGTTTCCTCCCACAGTCTAAAGATGTGCAGGTCAGGTGAAATGGCCATGCTAAATTGCCCGTAGTATTAGATGAAGGGGTAAGTGTAGGGGTATGGGTGGGTTGCGCTTCGGCGGGTCGGTGTGGACTTGCTGGGATGAAGGGCCTGTTTCCACACTGTAGATAATCTAATCTAATCTAATCTAAAAAAAACCAAAAGGGTTCAATTCCCATACCAGCTGAGGTCACCATGAGGGACTTTCCTTCCTAATCTCTCCCCTCACCCAAGGTGTGGTGACCCTCAAGTAAAACACCACAGGTCATCTCTCACTAATGAGAGCTGGACTATGTTAACATTACCTGTTACAATGCATTAACTGCAAGGAGTCTTAATGCTTCCTGAAAACTTAATTTTCTTCACATTAGAAGTAAATAATTCATCACAACAAGTGGAAACCTATCCTGAAATTGTTGCAATCATAATAGTATGGAAACAGGTCTTTTAGCCCAACAAGTCCACACCAACCCTCTGAAGAGTAACCCACTCATACATTTACCCCAGACTTGGCAAGTTAGCATGGCCAATTGACCTGGCATGCACATCTTTTGGATTGTGGGAGGAAACCCACCCAGACAAGCACCAGAGGTAGGAATTGAACCCAGATCCCTGATGCTGTGAGGCAACAATGTTAACCACTGAGCCACTGTGCTATTTTCTTCTCATCATCTCAAAAACAGTGCTCAGAGAAAATTTCAAATTACAAAAACAGCTATTCACCAAGAACTCAAAGGTAACTACAGATTTTGAGACTGTTGAGAAGACAAATCGACTATTAAACAACGGTAGTCTCAGTTCATAAGACATCACCTCCAGGACTCCAACAGCATTTAAATTGCATTACCTTTATTCTTCATGTCTGTATCAGACACTCTTTCCATTTTATAAACTTATTACCTATGTTTGTGCACTTGTTTGATATGATGCTGTATTCTTTTTTCAGAGTTAATAAGCGCCTGAAGAAAATTTTGTAACTGCCTCCTTTATTTTGCCGAGTAATGTATTTTATTTGAAGCATGATAGGTGTGGGCTAAAAAGTGTAATAAATTTTTTGCGACTGACTGAAGTGTTATAAAGTGGCGTGCCAAATCAACACTACTCATCCAGTTGTAACAATTTTTATGTCAAAAGAAAAACAAATATACAGTACCATATATTTAAAAAACTATTTGCTAGACCATAAAATGTACATTTTCAGGAAAAATGTCACTTACAATTGCCATGCATCTAAACATCTAAATGATGTGCCCAAATGTTCTAAAATTTTGGGGAGTCTTAAGGCCTAGAAAATATGTAAATTTGTTTTCAATGAATTTAACACTGCATTGATTCATATTTACTTATGCAAATACTTTACAGCAATCACCTAAAGGAAGAGAGAGAAAAACAGTTGTGTTTTTAATGCTTCTTTCATGGTTTCAGAGTGTTCCAAATCTTTTTATAGTCAATGGAAAGTTTTACTTAATGTAGCCCCTGTTATAATGTAGAGGAAGACAGCAGCCAATTTGCGCACAGTGAGGTCCCATACACAACAAAGGAAATACATGAAAAGAGCATTTGTTTTCAGTATTACTTGAGGAATAAATTCAGGCAGGTTGCCTGCAAGAATTTGCATGTTCGCCACCTTCAGCTCACAGGTGTGGGGAGCAGAGAATCCAGCTTCATCAGAATTTCTATCAGAACTAGTTCCGACATGAAAGGTCGAGGATGGAATTGGTGTAAGCCCTCAGATTGCAAAGTACTTGGAGTGAATCACCAGCTCACACAATGCTGGTTTTTAATTTCCACTGACTGGGAAACATTTTCAATAATAAACTAAGTGCTATACACGTGGCAATAAGACCAGGAAACAAAACCTTTGGGCAATCTTTCTGTGGGCTTCATTGCAAGAAGATTGAATATCTGATTGGTGCAAAAAATTGGTTGCTTTGAGTGTGTTTCGCATCCTCTGACTTTGTTTCTCTCACTGTAGATACTTCTGGACCTCTGAGTATTTGCAGCCCTTTCTGCTTTCATTTCTGATTTCCAACACCATGAGGTATTTTGCTTATGTAAAATAATTTTATATTTTAATTGCTCCCCTAATGAGGTTGCACCTTCAGTTTCCTTGGCTCTAAACTGATCAATCCTCTCTTTGCACTTCACTACGACATTTTATTCTTCATACTAAAATCTCTCTTCTTGACCAAATGTTTGGTCACCTGACCTATTTTAACCCATTTATCTCAGTGTTCTACATTGTTTCATAACGAAGTCTCTTGAGATGTTTCATTACATTAAAGGTGTTATCTATCTGTATGTTTTTAGATTGGAGAAAGTGAGGTCTGCAGATGCTGGAGATCAGAATCGAAAAGTGTAGTACTGGAAAAGCACAGCCAGTCAGGCAGCATCCGAGGAGCAGGAGAGTCGACATTTTGAGCATGAGCTCTTCATCAGGAATGCTTTTCCAGCACAACACTTTTTGACTCTGTATGTTTTTATATGACTGTTGTGACTGTGAGAGTTGAGATGATGATTCTTGGCAGCTCCTTTAAATTTAACCTTTAACTGTAGTTGAGCCCCAGGGTTGTTCCGTCGTCAGCTGTATGCACTGCAGCTAGAGTCACTGGATTGTCATTGTAACTGAGAAGCCTGACAGATCTTTCCCCCATCTCAACTGAGAATTGCAAGGAGGCAAATAGAGTAACATAACCTCCATGGTGTACATGCTGAAACAGTGAAGTGAGTCCATTATTTATCTTGGCCTTACAGCAGAATAAGGAGAATGAGTGGGCAAAACAGAGCGTGTGTTCCATTTGCTCCCACGACAGTTATTTCATTATGTCATATCAAACCTTGTATGATTTCAAGAAGGAGTTGGGGCTAAAGGGATCAAAGGATATGGGGAAATGTCAGAACAGGCTATTGAGTTGAATGGTCAGCCACCATCATAATGAAATGGTGGAGCAAGCCTGAAGGGCTGAATGGCCTACTCCTGCTCCTATTTTCTATGTTTCTTAGTGGAGCTGGTTCCTTAACTCTCTGGAAAGCCGGGTACATGGCCTTGTGAAGGAGAGGGCCTTCAACTCCAAAATAGCATCAACCATGGGATGTATGGTGAGGTGAGGCCTTAGGCCACGATCCTGCACTTGGTTCTGGCCACCAACTTAAAGTTTCACTTCCTTTTCAATCCTTCCTCAATTGTCAAGTCAACCCACACAAACTGAAGAGATAAAGTCAACTACACCCACCATCGGTACACTGGGCTGCTAGACCTTTTCTCATCAACCTGTGAGAGATATCATTGTACACCTCAAGGGTGAATCTGAGTCTTTTGGCTCAAAAGTGGGAACATTATCACTGCACCACACGAGCCCCGTGTACTGTACTACTACAGACACACTCCCAAAGACTTTCTCAAGCAACCGGTGAGAAATGAAATGGAAAATATTATGCTCAATCAGTTTAGGAATAGAGTCAACAGTTTGTAAATTAATTTGCCCATAAGTGCATTTGTTTGCATTATCAGAAACTGAAAAGGACTTTTGTGGAGAAGTGGTTGAAATAATTCTACAGAGACTGGCATCCTATCTCTAAGTCACCCTTTATATACACGTGCACAATACTTGACTCTGATCCAGCTCCCTCAGAGCCAGCTCTCAGTGAATAGAACCCCTGGTACTCCTGTTTGTGTGTCAGCCAGGGCTCCCTGATTAGGGCTGTTAAGCTGTTCCAATCAGGGAACGCATATTCTATGAGGTCCACCTGGCTGACCTTGGTACATTCACTACAGTGGTGTCCAAGTCTCGGAGTCAAAAGGTCTGGGGTCCGGTCCTACCTTTCCAGAGTTGGAATACTTCTGAACAGGTTGAAAAGAAAGCCCTTCCTGATGAAGGGCTTGCGTCTGAAACACTAATTATCCTGCTCCAGAGATACTGCCTGATGTGCTGTGTTTTTCCAGCACCACACTCTACAACTCTCATCTCTAGCATCTGCAGTTCTCTCTTTCTCCAAGTTGAAAATAAAATCTTATTTTGTTAGTGGACACTGGCGAGATGTGTTGGATAGCTTTCCTGATATCATCATGCTGTAAATTGATGAAGGGAGAGCTGTCCACCTCATGTTCAGACTATATATTCAGCCCACTATTTGTCCCAAGACTTATTGAAGGATTCTTGTGACTAATAAGAATAACTGACTTACCACCTCTTGTCCAGGATTTAGCTCAGACCAATAACTGACACAAGACTGGATTTAAATTTTCAAATGGCACGAGTCAGGCTTTATCCATCTTTCATGTGGTTTCTAGGTTAAACCAAGGCCCCGCCTGCCTTCTCAGGTACATGTAAAAGATCTCACAGGAAATTGTGAAGAAGAGGCATGGAGCTTTCTTCCATGACTGGCTAATACTACAGGATAGACCCAAAGTCTGCAAAGGACTGCTGGCATCTTTCTCCGCCTGAGGGTAAACTGGTCACAAGTGTCGGGATAAGTTGTGGCAATAGGTCTTGATGCTCTATCATAACCATTACAGGGATTGCACTTCCATTGTGGGTTTTATTCTGTACCACCCTCTAGTTATTTAGCTAAATGTGTTGGATTTATCCCCATCTGGCCCAGAGTTATTCCTCAAACAACCTTGAAAAACAAATGGTCAACTTAATATCTTCTTGTTCCTTTTGGGACCTTGTTGTGTACAAGCTTGTCGTGGTGTTGCCTACAACAGTGATTATGATTCAAAAATTATTTTAATAACTCTGAAGAACATTGAGGGTTTGACCTACCTTGTATAAATACATTTTTTTGTACAGACAGGGAATACATTCTAAAGCCAACAATGAGGACTGCAGATTAGAGCCAAGAGTGTGTTGCTGGAAAAGCACAGCGGGTCAGGCAGCATTCAAGGAGCAGGAAAATTAACATTTCGGGCAAAAGCCCCTCATCAGGAAAGATATTCCTGATACATTCTGAAGACCTGTAAAACGAAGTGCTGGTAGTTCCTAAGTCAGTCCAGAAGAGGGCATATTTCAATGCAACATACTGAAAAGCAAGTTTAAAAACAGAGATAAGCACCATCACAAACAAAAACCAGACAACAACCACTGACCTATCACTTTCTCGTTTTAATTAAAACGGAGCTTTGCTGCAAAACCTTCTGCTAATCTTCCTATTTGTAAGAAGGAAATGGTCAATAATATTTACTTTCCCTTATGCCATAACAGTGCAGAAAGCATTAGTATTGTCCAAGTAGCCCAATAGGTGGGGGAATGCCTTGAAATCCATTACCTGTATATGCCTTGCCATGACAATATGTCAGCTTACCATTCATAATCCCAGTCTGTTATCTGACTTCCACTGAATTTGCTCAATTATGAACCATCTGCTGTCTCGCATTACAACCCAATCCCTTCCTGTCCATGTAAACAATTAACTCAATTAGTGGAGACTCAGAGAGTGGAATGTTAATATAATCAGTTAATTGGTTCTCCACGAGAACAGAAATGAACCCTTCCACGCATTTCTATTTTACGACCAATTTTGCACATTTTTCCCCATTTGACATGAAATGCTGTAACCGAGGCAATACGGAAAATGTAGGAAGTGTTTAATAGATTTGGCCGAATCAGTGGGGAGAGAAATAAGAGTTAAAGGTGGTATATTATCAGATGGATTTGTGATGGGGAAGTGAGACATTTTGATCTTGGCCTGTTGGGTTGTAAGCCACCCAATACATCTTTGCCTTTGGCCAACCTTGCAATGGGTCAGTAGTAAATGACACAGTGGCTCAGTGGTTAGCACTGCTGCTTCACAGCACTGAGGTGGACCGTCTGTTTGTAGTTTGCACATTCTCCCCGTGTCTACGTGGGGGTTTCCTCTGAGGGCTCCAGTTTCCTCCCACTTCCAAAGATATGCAGGTTAGAAAGATTGGCCATGGGAAAGAGGGATTTATGGAAATGGAGTGGGTCCAGCTGGGAAGCTCTCTGGAGAGTCATTGTAGACTTGATGGGCTAACTGGCTTCTACCTGCACTGTAGGAATTTCGTGATGAAATGGGAACAACCTACTTGGCCAATTTGAAAGTGCACTGGTTATGTGAGGTGATGCTGATGCAGGGCTGTCCCTGGAGGACCTCCTCCCCTTGCTGAGGGCAAATCCTGGCTGTGGGTGGCATGCCATGGGTCCTCCTACATGTAACCTCTGCCACCAGAATGGTTACTGCAACAGGATCGTGGTTAGAGCTATGGGCTATCCATTCAAGGAGCTTAATTTCCATTTCCATTTTTCCACCACGTACTTGACATGAGTCACTTTCTCCAAGTCTTTACAATGGAGAGGGGAAAGACCTGTAAAAACCAACAATACCTGAAAAAGGACATACCAGTCATACTGGAGATTTTAAGATTAGTTGGACCAAAATGTGAGATTCATACGTTTTTAATGATTTTGCTTTCTGCACCTTCACTCTGATTATCTTGCCTTTCCTCAGTCTGAGAGCCCATAAATTGGCTCCAGTTGCTGGGAATTCAGAGGTAACTCTGGATTTGGACAGGTACCGGAATAGGAAAGGTTTAGAGGGATAAAGGCCAGATGCAGGCAAGTGGGACTAGTTTAATTTGGGAAAAGTTGGACCAAAGGGTATGCATCATGCTGTATGATTCTATGACTCCTGGCTCCCCAAATCCTGTCCATCATCTACAAGGCACAAGTCAGGAGTGTGATGGAATGGTCCTCACTTGCCTGGATGGTGCAGTTCCAACAACACTCAAGAAGCTCAAGACTAGTTGATTGGCATCACCTCCACAGACATTAATTCCTTTCACTACTGTTGCTCAGGAGCAGTAGTGTGCACTGCAGAAATTCAGCAAGGGTCCTTAGACAGTACCTTGTAAACTCATCTAAAAGTCTAAGGGCAGCAAATACACGGGAACACCATCATGTGCAAGTTCCCCTCCAAGCCGCACACCATCCTGACCTGGAAATATATCATCATTCCTGGAGACAAAATCCTGGAATTCCCTCCATAATGGCAGTTTGAATCTACCTGGAGCAAATAGATTGTGGTGTTCAAGAAAGACAGTTCACCACCCTCTGATGGGCAACCAATACTTACCCAGCCAGATATGCCCATATTCCATGAAATAATTTTTCAAAACTACTTAACATGTTCTCATCAGTCTCTTACATAAATAACATTGACCTATGAACATCATGGGAATGTAGAGGAAACCAAAAGAAGGAGTTTCCAGATGGCACAGAGTGAGTTGTATTCTACGCATTTTCACTTACTGGTTTGTGTCTGTATATGTCGATTTCAATAAGTCCACAAAACAAACCTGTTAGATTTGAAAAAAGTGCTTTTTAAATAAAACACATTTTGACAGCAGTCTTCCAGAATGAAAATCAAACAATCCCAATTTAGGGGCATAAAAGAAAGTCACAAACACTAGAAATCTGAATCAAGAACAGAAAACAGTAGATGAATAGATGAGCATCTGAAAGAAGGTGGGTTGATGTTGTGCTGTTGAATTAATATCAAGAGTGTATTCTGGATGCCTTTGGCAAATGTGGACTGGAACCATAAATTGCAAGCTGTTGAACATTTATAAATTATTTAGCACTATTTATAGAAACATGGTTGATGTGTATGGAATGTATGATATGCCTTTGAGGGGAGGCATGTAGGGATGTCTTGATATCAGACAACATGTATGATTGAATACAACAATGTGAGGATAGTAAATATAGTTGACTGTAACAATATGAGGAGCAGGCATGTTGTATGGAAGACCAGTTTTATAAAACCAGATTCATTTTGTGTGTTGGTAGTATCCTTCTAGTTTGCGGATGATGCATCATTCCTCTCTCCTGGTTCTGTCTGAAGATATCCATGTTACAAGTGTATTATAAACATTTTAATCTTGGTCCTGTCAAATGAAGTAATTAGCTCATTAAAAATATAACATCTGCAAAGTACACAATAAGAGGTTATAAATGATTATGTCAATAATTTTCTTTGAATGTTATTACAAGAACAGAATATATAATTGAAAAGAAAACATTCGGAAAAATGTTGAAGACAGCTGAGGAATGGAATTAATCAGATAGATTTTTTTATAAAGCCAGCACAGGCACAATGAAATGAAATGGTCTCCTTCTGTACTGGAGGAATCTATTAAATTTTATGAGGTTATTTCTAAATTATGTTTGATGTGTACTCACTTCTACTGTTTATTTGCTCCAGGTAAGTGCTGATAATAACGTTGTCTTATTCACTGCCTTACAAACCTATATTGCTATGGCTGGTCATCATATATATACTGTCACTAACTCCAATCTTCAGTCACAGCAAAATACAAATTAGAAATCAAAGATCACCCAATTGTGTGCAAGTCTAAAGATGTCACAGCTACAGATTTAACAGCTGAGGGTTAAACTGCATTAAGAGGGAAATATAAAGCATGAAAGGACAGTCATCATACAAAAAACTACCAAGGTAGATCCAAGTATTTGCATATGGTCACTGTTTCTATGGCTTTTTAATGAGTGGTTGAAATTCCTATTGAGATGGAATAACTTGAATTTGAAATGACAGGAGATTGAAGGAGAACGAATGTCTTTAATATATCACAAATAACTAACAAATTAATCTTGAAGTGCCTTGTTTTTACTCACTGGAGACTCGATATGTTGACTCACTACACTGTCTGATTATATTAATAATTACTTATATCATTTAACTCAAGGATTCTTCGGCATTTTAAACCTTAAAATCTGGCTGTTGGCTTTAAACTTTAGTTCATAGCCGTAGAACTTTCTGAACCAAATATCCTCAGGCTTGTTTTCATGAAAATGGGGATGTCTTGTAGCATCTCTACCTCTGGGCCACAGAAGTTCCAGGTTCAAGTCCCACTTCTACACATGAACACTAAGGGAGGTAAGTTGTAATGAGTTGATTAACCTGTATATCCTTCAGTTATGTCTATGGCAGGCAGTATGAGTGGAAAAGTGTCCTTGTCATCCTGGGCATATTGTTACTACAGCTGCTCCATTTTAAAAATCTCCAGGTTTTTGCCAAGAGCAAGCTTCATTTTTGTAGGAAGGAACCATGACACACACAAAAATAAAATCAAAAATAACCCATCCCTGGGGAGATGAATGTTTAATGGTAGTACCGCTAGAGCATTAATCCAGAGATAGTGGTAATGTTTCAGGGAGAAAGTGAGGACTGCAGATGCTGGAGATCAGAGCTGAAAATGTGTTGCTGGAAATGCGCAGCAGGTCAGGCAGCATCCCAAGAGCAGGAGAATCGACGTTTCGGGCATGAACCCTTCTTCAGGAATGAGGAAAGTGTGTCCAGCAGGCTAACGTAAAAGGTAGGGAGAAGGGACTTGGGGGAGGGGCGTTGGAAATGCGATAGGTGGAAGGAGGTCAAGGTCAGGGTGATAGGCCGGAGGGGGGTGGGGGGTGGAGAGGTCAGGAAAAAGATTGCAGGTTAGGAAGGTGGTGCTGAGTTCGAGGGATTTGACTGAGACAAGGTGGGGGGAGGGGAAATGAGGAAACTGGAGAAATCTAGGTTCATCCCTTGTGGTTGGAGGGTTCCTAGGCGGAAGATGAGGCGCTCTTCCTCCAGCCGTCATGTTGCTATGGTCTGGCGATGGAGGAGTCCAAGGACCTGCATGTTTTCTCCAGTTTCCTCATTTCCCCTCCCCCCACCTTGTCTCAGTCAAATCCCTCGAACTCAGCACCACCTTCCTAACCTGCAATCTTCTTCCTGACCTCTCCGCCCCACCCCCACTCTGGCCTATCACCCTCACCTTGACCTCCTTCCACCTATCGCGCTTCCAACCCCCTCCCCCAAGTCCCTCCTCCCTACCTTTTATCTTAGCCTGCTGGACACACTTTTCTCATTCCTGAAGAAGGGCTCATGCCCGAAACGTCGATTCTCCTGCTCCTTGGGATGCTGTCTGACCTGCTGTGCTTTTCCAGCGACACATTTTCAGTCATGTTCCAGGGACCCCAGTTCAAATCTTACCATGGCAGATTGGTGACATTTGAGCTCAATAAATGTCTGGAATCCAATGGTGACCCTGAAACCATTGGTGATTACTGGAAAAACCCATCTGGTTCATTAATGTCCTTCAGGGAAGGGGACTGCCAATCTTATCTGGTCTGGCCTTCACATGACTGCAGACCCCCTGGCAATGTGATTGATGTTTAGCTGCCCTCTAAACAATTAGGATTGGGTAATAAATGCTGGACTGGCCAGTGACACCGACATCCCATGAATGAATAAAATAAATGTTCCTCTCACCACAACATCAATACATTTTACCAATACGCTGAGAGATTATGCCACCATGCTAAACTGCACAAAGTATTAACCATTCATCATTACTGAAAAAGACCAGCTCAGTTGCATTAGACCAAGGCAGGGACTGATTATGGATGAAAATCCATGGGTTAGGCTATAACTCAGAACTCCGCTTTTTCAACTTCAAGTTGAGCAATAAAAGGTTTTACAGAGATTAGTCTTCTGCAGATCTACTTAAACTGGATTTTAAATGATCAAAGAAACAAATTATCCTTCATGCTCAGGTTACATCAGTATTGGTTAGAGCCTATCAGAATCAGAATCAGAATCAGTTGCAGGCATACATAAATGTTTTAAATGAACATTTCTCAGATCTCATTAAAGTAATGCCATTATTGAGGCCCACCATGTACAAAATGAAATGTATAACCTTCATGGTTGCTCAATAAAAACTCAAACAACGCTGAATATGAGCAGAAAACAACCCAGAAAAAGATTGCATCACTGTTTTTGTCTGCTTGTTGTCCAGAAAATGTATTTGCTAATGGTTTAGATAGTTTTTCTCCTCTAGGATATAACCTCCTCCCACACACACAGGGAGGAGGAGAGTCCACCTCATGGGGTTGCCTATCCTGTGGAATAGAACATTGCCTTGTACCTTCCTGAACTCTGTTTTAATGAGGGAAACACTTCCTCTTTATACAAAACATTTGTACACAATCCCAAACTAATCCTTCAGAAGACATAAACGTACAATGCAAACTGACATCAATTTTATATAATTGGCAGCAATTTAGTAATCTCATGCTAGGATATCTCATTTTAACATCCACTTGAAGTCCTTTTTTAGCAGTAGGTTTCTTCCCTTTAATTCTTCTTAACTGCAATCAAGATTCACCATGGGGTTTAATTACAATGTACTTGGCTGTGAACTACAAAAAGAATGGACATGCAGTGGTCATTTAGGTGTAGGAAATAAGTGCCAAACCATAGACAATGGCTGGCACTGTGGCCTCACAGCACCAGGGACTCAGGTTCAATTCCAGCCTCGGGCGACTGTCTGTGTGGAGTTTGCACATTCTCCCTGTGTCTGCATGGGTTTCCTCTGGGTGCTCCGGTTTCCTCCCACAGTCCAAAGATGTGCAGGTCATGTGAATTGGCCATTCTAAATTGTCCATAATGTTAGGTGCTTTAGTCAGAGGGAAATGGGTCTGGGTGAGTTTCTCTTCGGAGGGTCAGTATGGACTTGTTGGGTTGAAGGACCTGTTTCCACACAGTAGGTAATCTAATTTTTCAGAGCTCTATCTCTCGATAAATATATGAAGAGAAAGGAGGTATGTGGTTGCATATACCATAATAAGTATAAAATAGTGAACATATTGAATTAATACTTTATATCCATTTTCAATGTAAAGGAAATGAACAAAACACCAGCAAAGGAACCTACAGTTTAATCTGTGGGAAGAACTTGGTTGATTAAAAACATTTTTTTTAAAAAACTATGTTAAGAGAAGAATCACATAAATTGTGGCAGATTAATTTCAAAGTCCTTTGAGCTTTCATTCAATGGCATCAAAGGAAATAGATTGGGAAATTACAGACGTATTTATTCAAATTTCTTAGATTTGGGATTTATGTCTCTATGTTCGAAAATTTCCGATGTCACTCCATTATTTAGGACAGGAGGTGGGGTTTGGGGGTGGGGACAGGCTATGATCAAGGCTGTGATCTTCCTATTCTATCTCCAAATCCACCTCTGACTCCCCAGTGATATTCCTGAGGTTTGCAATCTTCCTAAATGATCACCTATTAATATCCAATGACAGTTTCCTGTTCTACCTCCAGGTGGCTATGATCTAATTTGGTAACCTACATGGAAATTGTGTCCCAATCTGGTGTGTACTTCCACAACAGCACCATCCTTATGACAATAAAGTCTGAGACCCAAAATCCAGGCCCCTTGCACCTTTTTATTGCGCTTAGCCTCTGAACAAAGGCTAGGCCCTTAATGCTCCAAAGACCCACATCTTTTGAAAAAAACTGTAAATCAAAGACTTGTGGCTTCAACATGGAAAAGATTGCGATGTGGACAAATGAGAACAACTGGTTTTGAAGCATTTTAAACACTGGAAATCTCCCAGCAGCATTGATAGTGTGTTTACATCACCAACATGACTTTGCCTATTCAGTGCAGTCATCTGTGGGAAGCTAGGGAATTGATTGCTGGGCCTCTTACTGAGATATTTGTATCATCAGTAGTCACAGGTGAGGTGCTGGAAGACTAGAATTTGGCTAACGTGGTGCCACTGTTTAAGAAAGGAAGTAGGGACAAGCCAGGGAACTATAGATCAGTGAACCTGACATCGGTTGGAGGGAATGCTGAGGGACAGGATGTACATGTATTTGCAAAGGCAAGGACTGATTAGGGATAGTCAACATGGCTTTGTGCATGGGAAATCATGTCTCTCAAACTTGATTTTTTTTTTGAAGGCGTAGCAAAGAGGATTGATGAGGTCAGAGTGGTAGATGTGATCTATATGGACTTCAGTAAGGCGTTCAACAAGTTTCTCCATGGGACACTAGTTAACAAGGTTAGATCTCATGGAATACAGGGAGAACTAGCCATTTGGATACAGAATTGGCTCAAAGGTAGAAGACAGAGGATGGTGGTGGAGGGTTTTTTTTCTCAGGCTGGAGGCCTATGACCAGTGGAGTGCCACAAGGATCGGTGCTGGACCCTCTACGTTTTGTCATTTATATAAAGGAGTTGGATGTGAGCATAAGAGGTACAGTTAATAAGTTTGCAGGAGACACCAAAATTGGAGGTGTAGTGGACAGTGAAAAGGGTTACCTCAGATTACAACAGGATCTTGATCAGATGGGCCAATGGGCTGAGAAGTGGCAGATCGAAGTTAATTTAGATAAATGTGAGGTGCTGTATTTTGGAAAAGCAAATCTTAGCAGGACTTATACACTTAATGGTAAGGTCCTAGAGAGTGTTGCTGAACAAAGAGACCTTGGAGTGTAGGTTCATAGCTCCTTGAATGTGGAGTCACAGGTAGATAGGATAGTGAAGAAGGCGTTTGGTATGCAATCCTGTATTGGTCAGAGTGTTGAGTACAGGAGTTGGGAGGTCATGTTGTGGCTGTACAGGACATTGGTTAGGCCACTGTTGGAATATTGCATGTAATTTCGGTCTCCTTCCTATCGGAAAAATGTTGTGAAACTTGAAAGGGTTCAGAAAAGATTTATAAGCACATTGCCAGGGTTGAAGGATTTGAGCTTTAAGGAGAGGCTGAACAGGCTGGGGCTGTTTTCCCTGGAGTGTCGGAGGCTGAGGGGCTACCTTGTAGAGGTTTATAAAATCATGAGGGACATGGATAGGATAAAGTTTTTTTTTCCCTGGGGTGGTGGAGTCCAGGACTAGAGGGCATGGATTTAGGGTGAGAGGGGAAACATACAAAAGGGACCTAAGGAACAACTTTTTCACGCAGAGGGTGGTACATTTATGGAATGAGCTGCCAGAGGAAGTGGTGGAGGCTAGTACAATTGCAACATTTAAGAGGCATCTGGATGGGTGTGTGAATAGGAAGGGTTTGAAGGGATATGGGCCAGGTGCTGGCAGGTGGGACTAGATTGGCTTGGGATATCTGATTGGCATGGACGGGTTGGACCATTTCCATGCTGTACATCTCTTGAAAAGGTCTCAATTTGTTCAAACATGTTTTCTGTTGTGGTTACATGATTGGTGATACTTAGACCTTTCCATTTCTATCTCGGGCGACCGACTCAACACAGACATCTATTATAAACCGACTGACTCCCACAGCTACCTGGACTACACCTCCTCCCACCCTGCCCCCTGTAAAAACGCCATCCCATATTCCCAATTCCTTCGTCTCCGCCGCATCTGCTCCCAGGAGGACCAATTCCAACACCGCACAGCCCAGATGGCCTCCTTCTTCAAGGACCGCAGATTCCCCCCAGACGTGATCGACGATGCCCTCCACCGCATCTCCTCCACTTCCCGCTCCTCTGCCCTTGAGCCCCGCTCCTCCAACCGCCACCAAGACAGAACCCCACTGGTTCTCACTTACCACCCCACCAACCTGCACATACAACGTATCATCCGCCGCCATTTCCGCCACCTCCAAACGGACCCCACCACCAAGGATATATTTCCCTCCCCTCCCCTATCAGCGTTCCGCAAGGACCACTCCCTTCGTGACTCCCTTGTCAGATCCACACCCCTCACCAACCCAACCTCCACCCCCGGCACCTTCCCCTGCAACCGCAGGAAATGTAAAACTTGCACCCACACCTCCACACTCACTTCCCTCCAAGGCCCCAAGGGATCCTTCCATATCCGCCACAAGTTCACCTGTACCTCCACACACACCATCTATTGCATCCGCTGCACCCGATGTGGCCTCCTCTATATTGGTGAGACAGGCCGCTTACTTGCGGAACGCTTCAGAGAACACCTCTGGGCCGCCCGAACCAACCAACCCAATCACCCCGTGGCTCAACACTTTAACTCCCCCTCCCACTCCACCGAGGACATGCAAGTCCTTGGACTCCTCCACCGGCGGAACACAACTACACGACGGCTGGAGGAGGAGCGCCTCATCTTCTGCCTGGGAACCCTCCAACCACAAGGTATGAATTCAGATTTCTCCAGCTTCCTCATTTCCCCTCCCCCCACCTTGTCTCAGTCGGTTCCCTCAACTCAGCACCGCCCTCCTAACCTGCAATCCTCTTCCTGACCTCTCCGCCCCCACCCCACTCCGGCCTATCACCCTCACCTTGACCTCCTTCCACCTATCCCACCTCCATCGCCCCTCCCCCTAGTCCCTCCTCCCTACCTTTTATCTCAGCCTGCTTGGCTCTCTCTCTCTTATTCCTGATGAAGGGCTTATGCTCGAAACGTCGAATTCTCTATTCCTGAGATGCTGCCTAACCTGCTGTGCTTTGACCAGCAACACATTTGCAGCTGTGATCTCCAGCATCTGCAGACCTCATTTTTTACCCGAAGATTTTAACCTACTGCGAATCCTCTTACAAGGATGCCTTCCTTGAAAAAATGGAGTCAAGTTTCCACATAAAATCCTGAGGGGAATTCTTTAATTAAAGTTCACTTTGTAAACATAAAGTCATTTAAATTTGCTTCATAATGAAGGAACAGCTAAAATGTGCCATTGAAACATAAAGGAAAGGTGCAGGATGTGTAATGTGATGTAAGAAGCTGGGGTGGACAAACTTAAAAATCACACAGCACTAGGTTATAGTCCAACAGCTTATTTGGAAGCACTAGCGTTCAAAGCGCTCCACAAGTTAGTTCTTCCAAATAAGCTGTTGGACTATAACCTCGTGCAATGTGATTTTTAACTCAGAAGAAAGTGAGGACTGCAGATGCCGGAGATCAGAGTCGAAGAGTGTGGTGCTGGAAAAGCGCAGCCAGTCCGGCAGCATATGAGGAGCAGGAAAATCCTGATTCCTGATGAAGAGCTTATGCTCAAAATGTCGATTCTCCTGTTCCTCAGATGCTGCCTGCCTGGCTAATTTTTAACATAGGATCTATAAGTCAGTTCATTCATATAGTCTGCCTGGAGATAGGTCCTTGGCTTATTGTTTGCTGACACTTCACCCTGAACTGTTTTCTTTGTCAGGGACGGTTTGATACTGCCTTCCACACTGAGGGACAGGGCAAACTTACATGTCTCAAGTCTACCTCAACTTAAACGGGAGTTAATCGAGTGCTATTGGTATTATTCTGACAAAATGCTAGCCATCTAACTGACCAAAATTAACTGGACTTTAAAGAAAAGAGAGACATATTGAGCAAGAGGTGAAAACCGTCGGCATCAGGAATTTGCAAAAAGTCAAATTTTAAATGATTGTATCAATCTACAACACAAAGGAAAAGGGTACTGATTGAGGGGCAAGGCAATTGAGATCTGCCAAAGCATTGCCATGGCAAAAGCAATGAGCAATTATAGTTTGCACAATTTTCTGGATAAGTCAACAAAAGGGTCAAGGTTTGAACATAATCCTTTCATTTGGAGAAAATGGATCCCTACATTTGAATGTAAGTTACTTCTATCAAGGGTAAGTGAGCCATGGTAAATGATTGCCTGATCATTTTTTAACTTGGTTGTTATTGTAATTATTGGTACACTCAGGGTTGTTCAGTCTGTGCTGCCCATCTGCAGAATCACAGCTAAGAGTCTTTCATAGAGGTCGTAGAGTCATACAGCATGGAAACAGACACTTCAGTCCAACAGGTCCCAAACTAAACTAGTCCTATCTGCCTTCTCCTGGCCCATTTCCCTCCAAACCTTTCCTATTCATGTACCTATCCAAATATCTTTAAAACACTGTAACTGCAGCCCCTCCATCCAAAACTTTCTCATAAAATTCATTCCATACACAAACCACCCTCTATCTCAAACATTTGCCCATCTCAGAACAGGTTAATAAACAAAAATATCACCTTGAACATTCGTATTAATGATTTCATGCAAGTCAGGATCAACATTTGTAAAATGGTTGGTAAAGAGGGTTCTTCCAACAATGTCCCCATCTCTGAGTTGGGAGACTGGTGTTCAAGTCCTAACTACTCTAAAGGTGTACAAAAATATCTCTGAATAGGATGATTAAAAAGAATCGACAGAAGGCTTTTTTGGGCTCTTGTGGTGCAGTGGTAGTGTTCCTACCTCTGGACCAGATTCAGGTCCCAGCTGTTCCTGAGGTCATAGAGTCATGAAGCACAGAAACAGACCCTTTGATTCAACTCGTCTGCGCTGACCAGACATCCCAATCTGACCTAGTCCCATTTGTCAGCTATTGGCCCATATCCCTCCAAACCCTTCCTATTCAGATACACATAAAACTGTTGTAACTGTATCCATCTCCACCACTTCTTCTGGCAGCTTGTTCCATACATGTACTACCCTCTGCATGAAAAAACTATCCCTCAAGTCCCTTTTAAATCTTTCCCCTCTCACTTTAAGACCATGTCCTCTAGTTTAGACCCCTCACCCTAAGAAAAAGACCTTGGCTATTCACCCTATCAATGCCCCTCATGAAACAATTAAAAAATATTCATGCCAAAGAACAGAAAAGAGCCAGTTAGATCAGAAGGTTACAGATTCCTGTCCAGTTAATATGGCTACAGCAGCTAAACAGTTATGACACCACACCGCAAGCCAAAGATCATGCATTTAAATTACATCATAGAGTCTAAGAGTTTTAGAGCTTAGAAAGAGGCCCTTTGGCCAACTGTGTCAATGCTGGTCATCAAGCACAATCTACTCCAGTCCCATTTTCAGCACTTGGTCCTTAGCCTTGCAAAATACGGGGCTTCAAGTGATCATCTAATTACTTTTTAACTGTTGTGATTGTTCCTGCCTCTTACACCCTTCCAAGGAGTGAGTTGTTTTGGGTTTTTTAAGCACAGGCTTCTTCAGTGTCATCTATACGCTGATTATTATGACCAAACAAAAGTGTGTTCTGTATGGTCCTAACAACAATCGTTGGGATGAACAGCTGATGTAGCTGACATGGTATCAGCTTTTAACTTTGTACATGATATTGCTCACTGTGGTCAGCAGAACTTCATTGCTTGTGGAACACAATGTTCGTATATCCATTGCATGGTAACAGTGTGAATCAAATTTTAAAATGATACTCTGCCTTTCTAGGGTAAACCTGAGGGGTCTGAGTACATTCTCAGTCTGAAGGTAAGATTTTTGACCCATTTTCCAGTTGAAATAGAGTTAGATTTTAGAGTTAAGATTTCCCTACAGTATGGAAACAAGCCCTTCAGCCCAACAAGTCCACACTGACCCTCCGAAGAGCAACCCACCCCCTCTGACTAATGCGAACACAATGATACAGTGAACAAAGTTCTGATCGGGATAGCCATTGCATTCATTTCTTGTCGTGTAAATTGTTGAGATTATTTAAAATCTATCATTCTTGTATTTGCCCTGATGAGTACAAAACAAAACGCTGAGGCAACATGTTTCTCTTTTTAGCAATATAAAATCAATTAACTTTAAATCAATAAATATCTTAAAAATGGAAATAATAAAAGGTTCAACCAACAATGGCTCAGCAGGTAATTGAGTCATAAATCCAGAAAAGTTGCCTGTGCAATCCAAAGTTTAGATTCACTTCATTAATTTGAATGAGGCCAGCAATGGAACCATCAGTACTAACCCTCTGCGGCATTTTCCTGCTCCTGATGAGTATCCAGTCATTCTTGCTGAAACCATACATAAGGATACATAGAAAGAAGAACAAACACAAGGATTAAAGTTGGATAGGAAATCTTAAAACTGAAATTGATGAGATTTTGTTAGATAAACATAAATGCTATGAACAGAAGTCAGATAAATGGAATTAATGCATAGATCAGTGAAAATCAAATTAAATGGCAGAATAAGCTCAAGGGACTGAATAAGTGACTCCCTTTTCTGTGAACAAAAAAAACAAATGTAGGAAATATTAAGCTGCAATATAAAAGAAAGATTTAATTTATATTTTAAAAAGTTCACCAAGAGCTACCATTTTTGTAGTGACCCGTTACTTAAATCTGTAGTTTTTGTCAAATTACAGCACATTATGGGACATAATTCTGTTGAGCGTTGTGAATGGGAAAAGGGTGAGAGGAAGAAGGACAATCAGTTAGACTGACCAGATCAGTTTTTGGATTAGAGTGGTGCTGGAAAGGCACAGCAGGTCAGGCAGCATCCAAGGAGCAGGAAAATTGACATTTCAGTTCCTGATGAAGGGCTTTTGCCCGAAAAGTCGATTTTCCTGCTCCTTGGATGCTGCCTGACCTGCTGTGCTTTTCCAGCACCACTCTGATCTAAACTCGGGTTTCCAGCATCTGCAGTCCTCGTTTTTACCCTGATCAGTTTTTGGTCTGGTTTCCATTTTGTCTATGAATTTCTGACTGCGTAGTGTTCATCCAATTGAGGGAAACAAAATATAATTCTTTGGATTTTAACTTTAATGTTTTATTCATTTATCATATAGAGACATGTATGAAATATTTTTCACTCCTTCCTTTGGCTGACCTCCTAACGATACAGGAGACAAGATTTTACCATAGACTATTAGATGACTCATGCTGTTGCCATGACAATCTCCTGTCTGCATCTCAGTTTTTTTATATAAAAAAGAACACATTGTTCCTGGGGCAAAAGCAGTCTCTCAAGTCATTTCAAAGCATTAGTGGTAGTTAATAAGACCAATTAATTAAAAAAATTACAAAGAAACTTCAAGGTGAGTAACTCTTTCCAAGTAGCAAACCAAAAACCCCCTCCACATCATTTCTCTTAACTTATCTTTGCCAACAATTTCAGTTTCTATGTTCAATTAAGGCAGGCAGGTTATCAATGTACATCTAGATATAATGTTATAGTTCCAGAGCGTTCCTCAGTAATATCACAAAACAATGGTGATGACACAAATATTAATAAAAGTCTAAAGATGCTGCTAAACCAACAAAGTAAGTTTAGAAAAAAACAAGGCATGGTTTAATTTCTAGGCCAGCACGCCCATTATTGTCTGAAATGACAGAAAATGTACATTAACATTTTTCATTTTTGATCTGGTCTCTTTTGCATTTACTGATGTGAGCAGAAGGATATTAATGAGTTCCGTTGGTTAGATGGCCAGGGTACAGTTAGGAGTAACAGCAACAGCCTGGGTTCACACTGTACTGGTTGAGATAGTTCTTAGGGGTTTCTGCTGCCTCACATTGTTCCACGGTGAGATCATAAACCATGGTCAGCAATCTTGAGACAAAAGAATGACATATGAGGAGAGACGCAGACACACGTACACACACATACACGTATATACAAACACACACGTACACACACACACACACACACACACACACACACACGTCTTTAGTAAGGGGTATAGTCAGTGTGCAACTGCAGCAGAGTGAGGCAAAGGCCAAGTGAATTACTGAATATT
Organism: Hemiscyllium ocellatum; assembly: GCF_020745735.1. Taxonomy (NCBI): domain Eukaryota; kingdom Metazoa; phylum Chordata; class Chondrichthyes; order Orectolobiformes; family Hemiscylliidae; genus Hemiscyllium; species Hemiscyllium ocellatum. The sequence continues at coordinate 39,541,427 of NC_083432.1, read as the reverse complement.
GTTGGAAATTTGCTTGAAAGTGGAAATTCAATGCAGAGTGGACAGAGGTGCTGTAACCAATGCTTACAGCAAAAAGTAAACTCTCCAGAGTCAAAGGTGAACAGGAGAGGATAAAACTGATGGATTAAGAGGCTTACTTCCCATGAAACCATAAGATATTAAGATATAAATGCAGAATTAGGCCATTCTCCTATCAAGTCTGTTCTGCCATTCGATCATGGCTGATAATGTTTCTCAACACAGTCTCCTGCCTTCTCCCCATAACCCTTGATCTCCCTATGAATCAAGAAACTATCAATTTCCATTTTACACTAAATGACTTGGCCTCCGTAGTCCTCTGTGAAAACAGGTTCCACAGATTTATCACCGTCTGGCTGAAGACATTTCTTCTCGTCTCTGTTCTAAAGAGTCATTTCCCTCACCCACAGGCTGTGCCCTGGGGTCCTCATCTCTCTTACATGTGGAAACATCTTCTCCACATCCATTCTATCCAGCCCTCTCAGAATGCTGTAAGTTTTCATGAGATACCACCCCTCATCCTTCTAAATTTCATCCAGTACAAACCGAGTCCTCAACCTCTCCTCATATGGCAAGCCCTTCATCCCCAGGATCACTCTTGTGTACCTCCTCTGGGCCCTTCCAATGCCAACACATCCTTAGACACAGGGCCCAAACCTGCTCACAATATTCAAAATGGTGCCTGTCCACAGCCTCACACAGCTCAATGGTACAACTCTGCTCTTGTATTCCAGCCCTTTCGAAATGAATGCTAATATTATATTTACCTTCCCAGTTGCCAATCGAACCTGTACATTAACATTAAGAGAATCTTGAACTAGGACTCTCTTGTGCTTCAGATTTCTGAAGCCTTTCCTGATTTAGAAAATAGTCTACACCTCTATTCTTCCTACCAAAGAATAAAATAGAATAGAATAACCTTTATTGTCACATGTATTCTAGTAAAGAAGTACAGGGGTACAAAAAGTTTTACAATATCACCTCCTATGGCACAATGTTAGGTTTAAAAACCGAGATACAAGGTTGAGGCACAAAAGAGAAATAAACAGAAATGTAATTACTTTTCTTTACAGTGTTTAAAGAATAAGTTAGAAATAAGACAGAGTTAAAGGATTGACATTACAGTCAGATTAAAAAAAGTTCAGAGATTCATTACATTGCAGCAGCTGAGTAGAAGGGGTTCCACACGCTGTCTAACCCCAGTCCAACAACTGTGCCCACTCCCCACCAAACCTCCAGGCCCCTGTCCAATATCCGTCCCCACTCCACTCCAAACCTTAAGGCCCCAGTCCAACATCCGTCCCCACTCTACACCAAATCTCCAGGCTCCAGTCCAACATCCGTCCCCACTCATCACCAAACCTCCAGGCCCCAGTCCAACATCCATCCCCATTCTACACCAAAGTTCTAGGCCCCAGTCCAACATCCGTGGCCACAGTCCAACATCTCTCCCCACTCCACTCCAAACCTCCAGGCCCTAGTCCAGAAACCGTCCCACTCCCCACCAAACCTCCAGGTCCTAGTCCAACATCCCTCCCCACTTCCCACCAAACCTCCAGGCCCCAGTCCAACATCCCTCCCCACTTCCCACCAAACCACCAGGCCACAGTCCAACATCTCTCCCCATTCCCAACCAAACCACCAGGCCACAGTCCAACATCTCTCCCCACTCCCAACCAAACCTCCAAGCCCCAGTCTAACATCTGTCCCCACTCCCCACCAAACCTCCAGGCCCCAGTCCAACATCTCTCCCCACTCTACACCAAACCTCCAAGTCCCAGTCCAACATCTGTCCCCACTCCCCACCAAACCTCCAGGCCCCAGTCCAACATCCGTTCCCACTCTACACCAAACCTCCAGGACCCAGTCCAACATCTCTCCCCACTCCCAATAAAACCTCCAGGCCCCAGTCTAACATCTCTCGCCATTCCCCACCAAACCTCCAGACCCCAGAACAACATCCATCCCCACTCTACACCAAACCTTCGGGCCACTTCACAGAGCTCTCAGCTGCTGCAAGGTAAGTTCCTCCAGGACAGCTTCCTAGCCTCCATCTGGGATTGCTTCCCAGCGTTAGCCTCTATTCTGCAACTGCTTCTCAGTGCAAGTCTCCATCCGGGACTGTGTCCCAGCACTAGCCTTTGCTCCAGGACTGCCTCCCCATCGCTAGTCTCTGCTCCGGGACAGTTTCCCAGTGTTAGTCTCCATCTGGGACTACTTACCAGCACTAGCCTCTGCTCCGGGACTGCTTCCCAGTGCTAGTCTCCATCCAGGACTGCTTCCCAGCACTGGGTGCTGCTCTGGGATTGCTTCCCATGCACTGGCCATTGCTCTGGGTTTCACTTCAAGGAGAAAAAATCATAGAGAGCAAAAGGAAGATAAAGAACAGGCAGAGCAAAGCAGCTTCGGCTAGAGCACCTTGCTGAAAGAACTACCTAGTATAGGGTAGGAAGGGGGTTACAGAGAACAGGAGATGCAGAACATCGCACATTCCCAAATTGCATTTCATCTGCTGTTTCGTTGCCCACTCTCCTAAATGTCTAAGCCCTTTTGCAGACTTCCTGCCAGAGAGTGGTCACACCCCTCTGATTAGGTCATTCAACATTAGTCTGTGGTCAGGGATGGTGGGGGTGTGGCTGCAGGTGAGGCAGGTATGAAGACCCAGGAAGTTAAAACTGAGGAGCCTGCAGTTGTCCAACTGTTTAGAAATTCTTGCAAGCTGCACAGAAGAGAGTGGGGACTGCAGGAAGGGTGAGCAAACCAAATAAGACATAATGTGCAGGGAGGTATTTGAGTGACCAAATGTAGTAATGTTAAGAGACTGTGTAATGAGAGGGCTAGGCACTGGTCCCTGCAGGAGTCTCCAAGACAGTGTTGCCTACCCAGTGTCAAGATTAAGGACATCTCCTTAATGCTGGGAAGAATTTGAACAGGGAGGGAAGGGAGGCAGTAGTCATCATACCATGTTGGTAGAATTAGAATGGCGGTTTTGTCAAGGGACTTTGAACAATTAGGAACTAAATTACCAGGCAGAATCTCCAAGGTAATCATTTCTGAATTATTACCTGAGTCACAGGCAAACTGGCACAGGATCAATAAAATCAACGAGTTCAATACATGGTTCAAAGATTGGGGTGGATGGAATGGGTTTCAGTTCGTGGGGCAGAAAAAGAGTTGTCCTGATGGAATGGGCTTCACTTGAATAGTGCTGGAATAACTAGGGCTGTAGGGAGAACTTTAAATTAATTTTGTGTGTGTGTGTGTGTGTGTGTGCGTGTGACTGTAGGTATCGTTGTGTGCATGTGTAAGCTGTGTGTGTACATGTGTGTGCATGGGTATACTGTATGTGTACATGTGCAAACTGTGTGTACACATGTGTGCATGGGTAAATTATGCATGTACATGTGTGTGCACGTGTAAACTGTGTGTATATGTTTGCACGCATGTGTGTTGTTTAGGAGAGGGGAAATGTAGTCTTACAAAGAAGAGGGCAGGATTCCAGCATGGGACAGGAAGGGACAGAGTATACAAACAATGATAAACAGCTGCAAAAAGAGTCAAAATGGTTATCAGTGATAAAAAGGCAAAATTAATGGCTCTTTACTTGAACGCACATAGTATTTGGAGCAAAATGGATGAATTAATGTCAGAAATAGAAATTAAAGGGTGTGATCTTATAGCCATATGGAAACATGGTTACAGGGAGATCAAAGCTGGGAGCTAAATATTCAAATGTATGTTACTTTGCAAAACGACACAGCAAGATGGAAAAGGTGATGGGATAGCATTATTGTTAAGCGATGGAATATGTATAATAACAAGAAATGATCTTGAATCAGAAGATGTAGGATCCATACAGGTGGAGGTAAGAAATTTAAAACAAGAAAATATATTGGCAGGCATTCCTTCTAGTTCCCAAGAACTAGGCTATAGAGTGGGATTAGAGAATAAATCAGGAGATAATTACAGTATATAGCATTAATATTGGATGACTCTAATCTTCACGTAGATCAGGATAATTAGATTGGGGCAGGGGAGGCCATGGGGAAGAATTCATGAAGTATTTTTGGGACAGTATCCTAGAACAATATGTTGTGGATGCAACCCGAGAACAGACTATTTTTTATCTGATGGTGTGTAACGAGGTTGGTTTAATGAATTGTATCAGAGTAAAAGATCCCCTGGGAAACAGTGACCATAACATGGAAGAATTTAGCATTCAATGTGAGAGGGAGGATCTTGTGTCAGACACAACTGTTTATGAGAATGGTTCCAGGGATGAGAAATTACAATTCTGAAGATAGATCTGAAAAACTGGGACTGTTTTTCTTGGAGAGGAGTTGGCACAGGGAAATTTGATTGACATTTTCAAAACATGAGTAGTGTTGACAGAGTAGATGAGGAGAAACTGTTCTCCTCATAAAAGGATTGAGAACACAAGGGCTAAAAACAAATGTCAGGAAAAAAGATGCTTTCACACAGTGGGTTGGGAATGTACTGCCATTCCTACACAGGCGTTGGGTCAGAATCCTGGAATTCCCTCCCTACCAGCATTGTGGTCAACCCACAGCAAGTGGACTGCAGCGATTCAAAAAGGGAACTCACCACCACCTTCTCAAGGACAACTAGGGATGGGCTATCAATGTTGGCCAGCCAGCGACGCTCAAGTCCCACAAATAAAATTTTAAAAAGTATTTAGAATCTGCCTGGAACAGTGCTAGAGTCACTTTCAATTGTGGTACTCCTGAGGGAATTAGACAATTATTTGGATAGAAATTATGTACAGCGTTACAGGGTAAAGGCAGAAGATTGGCAAGTCATGATGCTCAGAGAGCCAGTGAGATATGATGAGCAGAATGGACTCATTCTGTACCATGACAATTCTGTGATACTGTGTTGAGTCAAATGACCTTATACTGGGCTGTAAACTTCAGTGGTTCTCTGCACCCTCAGACTAGATCCATGATTTTCATGATATGGTGTTAAGTAAAGGCTTTAGGATTTCAAGGCATATGCAGCCAGAATAAGTATGAATTTCTGACATCATTGTGTTTGCAGTGAGAAGCCTCATTCACCAAAGCATTTTACCTTATATACTAAAAATTGTAAAATTCCAAATCCACACTCCCTGGAAGTGCAAGTCATAAAATGATCCTTAAAGTTATAGTCTTACAGTTTTCTTAAAGTGAACATTGCACTGTTGTATCACAGATTAATCAGATATTCATGAAAGTTTTATGATTTTGTTTTAAATTTGGAGGTGGTTCAACAATCTTTCTGGAAATGAGAGCAGTTTGTTCGGATATCATAACACACACACATACACAGTTGAGACCTGACTCAACGTTTTCCATGTGAAACACTGTGAAAACAATAGTCTCAGTACAAGTCAGATCGGTATTATGGTAAACTTAGGCGATTAATCATTTCAGCTGTGAGGCTTTTATTTTCATCTGTTTCAGTTGGATAGACCCACTCAAATTCCCATTCCTTATACATTTCCTGCAGATTTCACAGATCTTTCTGTACTTCCTTGGTGGCTTTCCTTTGGTTTCCCAAGAATGAGAGACCATCAAGAAAAAAATACAACTGTTATATTTTGATAAAAAAGAATGAAATACAATTCTGCCAACTCAATAGTTACACACATTGCAGACCACCCATGCTTTAGAACATAGAACAATACAGCGCAGAACAGGCCCTTCGGCCCTTGATGTTGCACCCGACCTGTGAACTAATCTAAGCCCATCCCCCTACACTATCTCATCCACCTACACTACCTCATCATCATTGATATGCTTATCCAAGGACTGTTTAAATCTCCCTACATTGGTAGGCAGGGTATTTCATGCCCTTACCACTCTCTGAGTGAAGAACCTGCCTCTAATGTCTGTCTTAAATCTATCACCCCTCAATGTGCAGCAATGGCCCTTGTACAAGCTGATGTCATAATCCTAGAAAAAAGACTCTCACTGTTCACCCTATATAATCAGTTGATCATCTTGTATGTCTCTATTAAATTGCTTTTCAGCCTCCTTCTCTCCAATGAGAACAGACCAAAGTCCCTCAGTCTTTCCTCATAAGACCTTCCGTCCAGGCCAGGCAACACCCTGGTAAATCTCCTCTGCAACTTTTCCAATGCTTCCATATCCTTCCTGTAATGGGGTGACCAGAACTCTACACAATATTCCAAGTGAGGCTGCACTAGCATTGTGTACAATTGCAGCATGACATCACAGCTCTGGAACTCAATCCCTCTACCAATAAAACCTAACAGACCATATGCCTTCTTAATAGCACTATCAACATGGGTGGCAACGTTCAGGGATCTATGTACATGGATACCAAGGTCCCTCTGCACATCCATACTACCAAGAATCTTTCCATTGACCCAGTATTCTGCCATCCTGTTATTCTTCCCAAAGTGAATCACCTCATATTTATTTGCAGTGAACTCATTTTGCCACCTCTCAGCCCAACTCTGCAGTTTATCCAAGTCCCCTGTAACCTGCAAGATTCTCCCACACTGTTCACCACTCCATTGTCTTTAGTGTCATCTGCAAACTTAATAACCCATCCATCTATTCCTATGTCCAAGTCATTTATAAATATGACAAACAGCAGTGGTCCCAAAACAGATCCTTGTGCCACACCACTAGTAACTGGACCCCAGGTTGAATATTTTCCATCAACCATCACTCACTGCCTTCTTGCAGAAAACCAGTTTCTAATCCAAACTGCAAAATCACCCTCAATCCAATGCCTCCGCATTTTCTCCAAAAGCCTTATCAAAGGTTTCACTGAAATCCATGCATACCACATCAATTGCCTTACCCTCATCCACATGCTTGGTCACCTTCTCAAAAAAACTCCATGAGGTTGTGAGACACGACCTGCCCTTGATGAAACCATGCTAATTATCTCCAATCAAATTGTCGCTTAATGATTATAAATTCTATCTCTTACAAACCTTTCCAAAACTTTTCCTACAATAGATGTTAGGCTCACTGGTCTATAATTACCTGAGTCATCTTTACTATCCTTCTTGAACAAGGGCACAGCATTTATAATCCTAACGTCCTCTGGTACTAAACCGGTTGACAATGACGAGTCAAAGATCGAGGCCAAAGGCTCCACCATGTCTTCCCTAGCTTCCCAGAGAATCCTCGGATAAATGCCATCTGGCCCAGGAGACTTGTCTACTTTCCCACCTTCTAGAATTGATAACACCTCCTCCCTACTAACCTCAATCCTTTCAAGTCCAATAGCCCGTATCTCAGTCTTCTCCTTTACAATATTCTCCTTTTCCTGAGTGAAAACAGATAAGAAATATTCATTTAGCACCTCTCTGATCTCCACAGGGTCCACACACAAATTCCCACTTCTGCCATTGACTGGCCCTCAACCTACCCTAGTCATCCTTTTATTCCCCACATACCTATAGAAAGCTTTAGGGTTCTCCTTTATTCCACCTGCTAAAGTCTGTTCATGTTCCCTCCTTGCTCTTCTGAACTCTCTCTCTAAATCCTTCCTAGTTAATCTGTAATCTCCATCACCTCATCTGAACCATCTCATCTCAACATCACATAAGTCTCCTTCTTCTGCTTAACAAGAGACACAACTTCTTTAGTAAACCACGGTTCCCTTACCTTATCACTTCCTCCCTGCCTGACAGGGACAAACCAATGAAGGACATGCAATACCTGTTCCTTTAACCAACTCCACATTTCAATTGTCCCCATCCCCTGCATTTGCTACCCCATTGTATGCCTCCTACGTCTTTCCTAATTGCATCATAATTGTCCTTCCCCCATCAATAACTCTTGCCCTGTGGCATGTAGCCATCCCTTTCCATTGCTAAACTAAATGTAACCAAATTATGGTCACTCCCGCCAAAGTGCTCACCTATCACTAAATCAAACACCAGGCCTGGTGCATTACCAAGTATCAGATCCAGTGTGACCTCCCCTCTTGTCGGCCTTTTGGCATACTGTGTCAGGAAACCCTCCTGCACACATTGAACAAAAACTGATCCATCCAATGTACTAGAGTTGTAGCATTTCCAGTCAATGTTAGGGAAGTTGAAGTCTACATACACAAATGGTACGGTGATGTGGGATAACCCTATGAGACTCATTCTTTCAGTGTTCCTCACAGATTGCCCAGCTTGATTTTAGCTTAATGAAATTAATTACAGCCCAGTAAATAGGTCCTATGATCATTCCAAACTAATTTCTATTAATTTATATAGTAATTTAAAAAAAGATCAGTGTTAGAGTATAGACATCCAACTCCCCGATAAAAATGATAAAACCTGATGATTAAGTCACATGAAATTAATTATGGAATGCATTGTTTTTCCTCAGAAGTACACAAACCAGCACTGAGAAATTATTATGAACATTAGTTGGCAATCCAAGCCCTCCTCTGAGACCAAGTAATTGTATCATGCAAAGATTTCAGTACAAATGTTTGTGAGCCTTTAGCCACAGGACTATTTAATTCTCACAGCTGGCTATCATTCAATAAGGGGGAAAGGAAGTAAATGTTTACAAGTTATAAAGATGAACAGCAAACCTTTGAAGGGAAACTGAAGAGGACCTCTACTTCACCAGCTCACACACCATGTGCTGAATCTTACCTTTTTTTTCTGGGTGAGTGTCAGTTCATTTGGGTTTCTTGAAGGATTTCTCACCATGATCTCTCACCACATCTTAGCATTAACTACCTACCCTCCCCCTCTGTCACCCTTTGCCTCAATTCCAACCCTTCTCCCAATGACCATTCCCTGAAGAACTCATCACGATCAGGATATCCCAGAGTTGACTGACATCCCTGGCAGTTGGTGGCATCTTTAACGGGTAGTTTTGCATCCAGTAAAACCGTACCAGTCAGGAGCTGTCTGGACAGTTCCTGATATTTGCCCCAAACATGTCAGACTAGGGGAGTATGGATAGGGTAAATAGGCAAAGTCTTTTGCCTGGGATCGGGGAGTCCAGAACTTGAGGGCATAAGTTTAGGGTGAGAAAGAGAGCTACAGGACAACTTTTTCATGCAGAGGGTGGTATGTGTATGAAATGAGCTGCCAGAGGAAGTGGTGAAGGCTGGTACAATTGCAACATTTAAGAGGCATTTAGATGGGTATATGAATAGGAAGGGTTTGGAGGGACATGGGCCGGGTGCTGGCAGGTGGGACTAGATTTGGTTGGGATATCTGGTCGGCATGGACAGGTTTGACCAAAGGGTCTGTTTCCATGCTGTACATCTCTATGACTCTATGACTCTATAACTCCTGATGGAGGGGTGGAGCTGAGCTGGGACATCCTCTTCCCCTAGCGATTGGTAGTGGAGGCTATGACACAAGACCATGCCCGCCTGGTCTGAAGTTGCTATTTGGGTCAGTGGAGTCTCTGCTCTCTGCCCAGCAATGCTGGATGTAGGTCAATGACCTCCTCTGCTCTGCCATCGTAAGTGCCATCACCTTCTCTACAATGCCACACAATGTTACTGTACTCAATTCCCACCAAAGGCTAATGCTTTACTACTCTCACTATTACCTGCAACGTCTTCTCTAAATAGCTGTCACTCATTCCAACCCCCATCACCACTAACCCTGCCTGCCCTCTGCGCTGCCCACTCATTCACTCGATGCACCTTCCCATCTGCACCAACAGCAATAGCTGAGCCTCCGATTTTCATCTCCCTTAATACCTAGCTCTCTTTTATTCCAGGAGAAAAATAGCCCAACTTGGGGCAAAGAGGGTCAAGATAGGCAGTGGGCTGCCTGATGTTCAGCTCCTCACATCCTATGAGGAGATAATCCCGGCTCTGAACAAACCCCCATCCCGAGCAGCTGATTGGTTACATCCAAGCTGTTGGACTTGTATTGGCTTTGCAGTTGACTTACTGTACCAGGAGCCCCTGACTGAAGCATATCTCCTTTCTTTTAACTGAGGACTGCTAACAATGACTTGTTTCCTGGTTTTCTCTGTGCTATAGAATCTGGCAATATAGTAGCACTGTGAGCCTGGTATCTCTGGCTGAGGAGGCAAAATGCAAAAAGGCAAGGCAAAACAATGCAAGCTTGGAGTGTTCTGAGCATGCAGGTAAGCTTACAGTGAGTGAATGCAAGCAAACAGCTGAGAGATGCAGTCAGGTTGAGCCCATGAGCTGTGAGCATGTCACTGATCGCAAAGTGTACTTACTGAGATATCACAATGATAGTTGTAGTTTCACCCCAAGGTACAGCGTTAAGTGTAGAACTGTAGTGCCAGTGGATCACAAATGTGCCATGAGGCTGGCACATGTTCGATACTAATGTCCATTGACGTAGATTGCATGCAGCCAGTTCATGCCCTGATATGTCTGGCATGGATGTCCTTTAGAGAAACTGGTGAGAGAAAGTTGCCAGATACCTGCTCGGTTTCCCAGGTAGAGAATTCTCAGCACCTAGTTTGCTCACAAAGGGTGGTTGAATCCGAAGCTGCCTTTTGATAAGATGGGATGTGCAATTAAAAAGGTCATTAACAAGCCATAATCCCCCTTGATAGGAGAGTTGCTGCTCCCTAACACATGAATCCTTGTTCTAGACACCCCCCCCCACCCCATCTCAACCAAGCAGTAACATCAGCACCATATCCAGTCTGTCCAGTTCATCAAAATTTCATACATTTCAAAGAGGTCTCCTTTTTTTCTTCTAAATCCCAGTGGATACAGGCTTACTAGGTTCAATTTCCCCTTAATACACAAACCTGCCATCTCAGGAATCAATCTGGGCGAAGCATTGCTGCACTTCCTCTATAGCAAGTGCGTACCTTCTTAGATAAGGGAACCAAAACTGCACACGATACTCCAGGTGTGGTCTCACCTAGACTTCCTTGTTCTTGTACTCAATATACCATGTACCTTCTGAACTGCTTGCTGAACCTGCATTCTTGCTTTCAGTGACTGATGTAAAGTCATTTGTACTTCAACATTTCTCAATCTATCACCATTTAAATAATACACCGTCATTCTGATTTTCCAACCAAAGGGGATAATTTCACACTTATCCATGTTCTATTGCATCCACCCTGCATTTGCCTACACACACAACCTGTCTCAGTAGCCTTGATGTTTCTTTACTTCCTCAGTACAGGGAGGGAAGATTAGTTCTTAAGCAAGAGCTGTATATGCTGTATATTTCTGCGGATTTTCGAACGAGAAAACACTGATCACACTTAATATTCTGAAAAAGAAATATGCTACAGCAAGTTTATTGTAGTTGTTCAAAGACCATGTGTTCAGTGCTAAAAGATAAACAGGATGCACCCGATATCTTTAGATATATGGGGCAATGTTAAAACTTCACAGATAAAAATGCTCCTCAGGACATGCAGGTCCTACCAACAATAACATGCTTTTCGGAAGTGTCATCAGATAAAATTTGACTATAGGCCAGATTTTATGACTGCTCTCACCCCAGGCCCCCTCCCAAGGAAGGAAGATTAAGTGGAAACTGACTTGGTCCTTGCAGGAGGTCACAGTTTTGGGAATAATGTATTACTATGAATTGAGAATTAGTTAACACACAGAAGAATGGGAAAGTCAGAATGAATAAAGTTTTCAGGTTGGAAAGATATGATTTCTGTAGTATCACAATGATCAGTCCTAAGGTCTCAATCATTTACCATCTACATGGCTGACTTGTATCTGGATTTGTGACAATAGAAAAATAGATGGGAGGGCATGTTGTGATGAGCACTTAAGGAATTTTTAAGAGGGTACTGATTGAGAGAGATTGAGTAAAGATTTGACAGATGGAGTTTAACAAAGCATGAGATTATACACTTTAGTCGGAAGAATCAAAAGGCTGACAATTTCTTAGATGCCTAAGAATTGCAAAAAAAATGTGCAATGTACATGGATCTGGGTGTTCTAGTGCATGAAACTCAAAAAACAGATGCAGCAAGGCAAATGGAATTGTTGCCTTTTTTGCTAGTGGGCTGGAGATCAAAAGTAGATAGTTCTTGTTACAACTTTACAAGATATTGATGAGGCTGTACCTGAAGTACCATGTACAATTTTAGATTAGATTCCCTACAGTGTGGAAACAGGCCCTTCGGCCCAACCAGCCCACACCGATCCTCCGAAGAGTAACCCACCCAGAGCCATTTCCCTCCGACCATTGCATCAAGCACTACGGGAAATTTAGCATGGCAAATTCACCTGACCTGCACATCTTTGGACTGTGAGAGGAAACTGAAGCACCCAGAGGAAACTTACACAGACATGGGGAGAATGTGCACACTCCACACAGACAGTTGCCTAAGGCTAGAATCAAACCTGGGATCCTGGTGCTGTGAGGTAGCAGTGCTAACTACTGAGCCACTGTGCCACCCTGTATTTACACAAAAATATACTAGTGTTGGAAGCAATCCAGAAGAGATTCACGAGTCAACCCTTACATCGCAGAAATCAGCTTAATCAAAATAACGAAACAGGTGAGACTTTTAGTCATGAGAGTTTAGAAGAATAAAGGATGATCTTATTGAACCATACAAAACCTGAGGAGTTTCACAGGGTAGGTGTTGAGAAGATGTTTTCATGGTTGGGGGAATCTTGGACAAGGGGACATGAGTACAGGGTCAGACAGCGCTCATCGAAAGCAAGTGTTATTGTTGGTAAGACTGCACGTCCTGAAGAGCTTTACCTGCAAAACTGAAATGTGAAGGAATTTCTTCTCCTAGATGGTAGTATATCTCTGGCATTCTTTACCCTTGGGAGCAGTGGAGATTAGTGCACTGAAGATATTTAAAGAGAAGTACTGGCAGGTGCGACTAGGTTGGGTTGGGATATCTGGTTGGCATGGACGGGTTAGACCGATGCTGTACATCTCTATGACTCTATGACTCTAAGTTCGATAGATTTTTGAAACATTGGGGACTTGAGGGTTATAGGTTGGTGACCTGAAAGAGGAATTGAGGTCTGGGGAAGATCAGCCATAATCTTGTTGAATGCTGGAACAGGCCTGAGGGGAAGAACAGCCTTAACCTGCTCCTATTTTCTGAAATGATCTGTCATATTTGGGAGGAAGCCCTGCCCTAAGAAATAATCACTTCATCAGTGCCAGTGCTCAGTAGCCCCTAGGAAGGTCATGGCTACCCTGTGGTTTTGGAGGTAGCCTCAGTTAGAGGGGGGAAGGAGTCAGCTGCCAGGCTCTGTTAGGCTGATGTCTTGAAAGGAAATAGAGGGTTGGGCCATGGCATCTTAGAGGAACAGCCAGTGTGCACCAAGCACCTCCAATTGAGATGCCCCATTCCTTCCAGCCTTTACTTTGAAGATCTTTAACAGTGGTTCATCCACCAGGAGCCCACACTTGCCTTGTGATGGGCAGCTTACTGTTCAGTTTAATCGGCTTGATAAGGAGCCAAATTGACCTTTGATTTTTTTTATATATAGGGCAGGCAGACACCGATTTCAGTGCTCACTTGCTCAGTGCATAATGGCGGGAACCCAGGGGATGGCTGGGAAAGTAGTATGCTAACCACCCAACTTATTTTACATGCTTTTTGTAACTCAGGCCAATAGATGCTCAGAGGGGACACAGAAATGCAGCCCAACGTGCCAGTCATGGTAATAACAAGACAAATGACCACAAGTTTGGTTAAACAAGGAAGTTTTAATAAGCATCTTACAGGATGAAGGGGAGGCTCAGAAGCTTAGAAAAATAGCTTACAGAACATATCTTTTGTCCCTAAGTGACCAATTTCAAAGAATTTGGAATTGTCATTGCAGAATTACAGCTGAGAATGTGTTGCTGGAAAAGCGCAGCAGGTCAGGCAGCATCCAAGGAACAGGAGATTCGACGTTTCGGGCATAAGCCCTTCTTCAGGAAGCCCTTCTTCTGCTGCGCTTTTCCAGCAACACATTTTCAGCTCTGATCTCCAGCATCTGCAGACCTCACTTTCCCCATTGCAGAATTACACTCAGTTGCTCCATTATTGTTTTCCATTTGAGATGTTGGGAAGCTACCCAGAGCATTCTCCGGCCAAATCATAGGCAGACAATCAGCTGCTAAGCAACATTCAGTTGTGAAGGGGAATGCACAAATGATCCAAGATGATTTCATTTCTGATTTCCTATGTCCTTTATGACCTTCCTGGTATCCTTTTAATCCTTGCTCACTTTGTTTCCAACAGAATTACCAATATTGAATTGAACTCTGATACGCCTCAGTCTTTTGTCACCAACACTTTGTGTTCCCACTGCATAGAAGATAATCACACAAGGTTGAACAATTTCACCTTTGAGAATACAAAGTTAAGAATCACACAACAGCAGGTTATAGTCCAATAGCTTTAATTGGAAGCACTAGCTTTCGGAGCAGTGCTCCTTCATCAAGTGGTTGTCACAACCACCGATGAAGAAGCAGTGCTCCGAAAGCTAGTGCTTCCAATTAAACCTGTTGGACTATAACCTGGTGTTGTGTGATTTTTAACTTTGTACACCCCAGTCCAACATCAGCATCTCCAAATCATGACCTTTGGGAATGAAATACTCAGACAGAGACTCCAGAACAATCAAGTTTAAAAAGGTTTTGATATCTAAAAAAACACAAACTTGAAAACATTCAGTCATCTGATTTGATGGCTCAATCCATTAAAACATATCATACAGAATGGAATGATGCGCCCATCAATGCTTTGGAGGGCTTGTCGTGGATGTGATCAATCTCCAGAGGGAACTAACTGACCTACTGTCAGTAAAGTTACTGAATTATAAAACTCTAAATGCTGACTTCGGCTACTCAAATAAAACTTCAACATAATGAATGCAACCATTTCAACTGTCCTCAGAGGACTCATTCTTTCTGCAATAACACACTGCCTTTCACAAAGTAGGAAAACCTCTTGAGATATTTTATTAAGAGTGTGTCTGATGTTTTTTATTAATCATGGTCATTAATACAGCATTAGGAAAAGCCGGAAACCATAACTGTGTCAACAGCTAAAACATCATTTGTCCCCTAAATTCATTTTCTAGTGTGTTGAATTATGCTGACCATGTGAAGAACTGCATTGACAACAGGTTTGTCAGTCATGCTTGCAGTTTGGTCCACGTACATGCGCCGGACACTAAATGTCTTCAATACAAAGCCTTGATCATTGAAGACTTAAAAAATTATACTCACACCGTGCCTGTTCCAATTTAACAAAATAAATGACAGCTATTGCTAACAACATATACCCCATTAGCTTTGTCCGTTGATGCCTGTCCAACAGACATCAACAAGACACTGTACCTACCAGCACTGGCCACCTTACCCGATGTGAAGAAAATATCAGAATTAGCAACCAGGCTGTTATGACCACTAAGTCAAATGGTGGCACACCAATCAACAGTCACACTAGCCAACTACTTACCAGGACAAAAGAGCCCATACCCACAATGTTTATGACTAACCTAGTATACAAAATCTTTCACAACAACTGCAACAAGAACAACATTGGACAAACAGGAATAAAATTAGCCATCTGAGTTCATTGACACCAATTGGCAGCTAAACAACATGATCCACTCTCCCTCATCTCCATATACACAGATGGCCATCAATTCAACTATGACAATGTAAACATTCTAGGACAAGCCAACCAGAGACATGCAAGAGAGTGCTTGGAAGCCTGACTTTCAACCAAAAAGACTATCACCAAGCACAGAGATAGACCCAGTGTACAAATCTGCTGCAGAGAAGGTCCGGAAGTGCCACTCACCCTAACAGACCGGACCACATAAATACCCAGCATGGTAACAGAACGTCTGCAAAATAACCCAGCAGTTCGATGAGCTAACCAACTAAATCAACCACAACCTGAGGTACAGATCTTCGCAAAAGCCTTCATGATAGCTATTCTCTGATTGATTAACAAGAGTCAATCTGCCTGGCTTAAAATGTAAACAACACCAGGTAGAGCTCATGCATGAAACATTGACTCTCCTGCTCCTCAGATGCTGCCTGACCGGCTGTGCTTTTCCAGTGCCACACTTTTTGACAGTTACCATTGATTGTCAGTTATCATTAATCATCACTGGGCAGTCTACAGCCTGGCGAACTCAACGTTGAGTTTTTCAATTTCAAATAACCTCTCTTCCCTTCCCCAACTCCTTCCCCAACCCCACCCCCTTCCTTCCAGCTCTCAACAAGATTCATTCCTCCCATCGACCAACCAGGTCGTACCCTCTACCTGTCTTCATCTCTCCCTCCCTCACCACCCTGCCCCTCTCTCCACCCAAAACCCTCCCCTAACTCCTTTATCTGCAGCTCCCCTTATACCCACCCCCAGACCTGAAAAAGAGTTATAACTGATACGTTGACTTCTCCACCTCCTGATGCTTCCTGGCTTGCTGTGTTTTTCCAGCCTCCTGCTTGGAGACCTTGGATTCCAGCATCTGCAGTTTTTTTGTGTCTCTAACTAAATGATCATTAATTGACCCATTCTCCACATTAACATCTCTACCAGAGTGCACTGTTCAACTAGTCACCATTCTCCTTTCACACAGTGTTCATATCAATTTGATTATCTTGTGAATTATCCTGATGAGTGCAAGCTGAAGTGCTTTGAAAAAAATGTGTTTTTTCAACAATACTCGAAATCATACTTTTGTATCAGTTGCGATGCTAGTGAATGGCAAAGCAAGCTTGCCGACTCCTGTTCCAATTTCTGATGGTCTTCTGAACATGGGGTTACAGCTGCTGAGTAATAAACCACACTGCAGAAATGTATTAGTTTGAAATTGGTTTAAATCTCTTAAAAGTTGCATTTCCTGGTCTAATCAGCAATTTTGTGCCATTAACAAAACAGTGACAACAATATGATGGAAATATTTTTCAGGGAATTTAAGGCCAAACATTTATAGATTGAAATGATACTTAAACACATCATCTTAAATTGCATCAGCATCAGAGCCAGCTGTAGGTGCACGTCAGGTCATCGGTTCTCCAACATTTCCATTCCAGTTTGTGCTGAAAGCTAATGCATTCAGGTTTAGATTATGATCACAGAATCCCTACAGTGTGGAAGCAGGTCATTTGACCCATCGAGTTCACACTGACCCTCTGAACAGCTTCCCACCCAAACCCATACCTCCTCCACTTTCCCTGTAATCCTGCATTTCCCATGGCTAACCCATTTAGCCCTCACATCCTTGGACACCTTGAGCAATTTAGCATGGTCAACCCACCCAACCTGCACAGCTTTTGACTGTGTGAGGAAACCAGAAATACCTGGAGGAAATCTGTGCAGACATGGGGAAAATGTGCAAACTCCACACAGACAGTCGCCACAGACTGGAATCAAATCTGGGTCCTCACCAGCCAATGGATTAACAGTTTGTAAAATATTAACTTCAAAGAGACCTTGGAGTGCAGGTTCATAGCTCCTTGAAAGTGGAGTTGCAGGTAGATAGGATAGTGAAGAAGGTGTTTGATATGCTTTTCTTTATTGTTCAGAGTATTGAGTACAGGAGTTGGGAGTTCATGTTGTGGCTGGACAGGACATTAGTTAGGCTACTGTTGAAATATTGTGTGCAGTTTTGGTCTCCTTCCTGTTGGAAGAATGTTGTGAAACTTGAAAGGGTTCAAAAATGATTTTACAAGGATGTTGCCAGGGTTGGAGGATTTGAGCTATAGGGAGAGGTTGAACAGGCTGGGGCTGTTTTCCCTGGAGAGTTGGAGGCTGAGCGGTGAGCTTATAGGGGTTTATAAAATCGTGAGGGGCAAGGATGGGATAAATAGAGAAAGCCTTTTCCGTGGGGTGGGTGAGTCCAGAACTGGAGGGCATAGGTTTAGGGTGATAGGGGAAAGATATAAAAGAAACTTAAGGGGCAACTATTTCATGCTGATGGTGGTACATGTATGGAATGAGCTGCCAGAGGAAGTGGTGGAGGCTGGTACAATTGCAACATTTAAAAGGCATCTGGATGGGTACACGAATAGGAAGGATTTGGAGGGATATGGGCCGGGTGCTGGCAGGTGGGACTAGATTGGGTTGGGATATCTGGTCAGCATGGACAAGTTGGACCGAAGGGTCTGTTTCCATTCTGTACATCTCTATGACTCTTTGCCTGTGTATGCACCAAATATTAGTGAAAGCATTGCATATTGGGAAATATAATGAGGTCAGAAGAGATGATTCATATTGTCTTAGGGGGAGCTGAACGAATATATGAGGGAAGAAGGAACGAAAGTGATGATGCAGATAGGATAAGGTGAAGAGGTTGGTGCCAAGTTTATCTAGAACAGAAACACCAGAATGAACTAGAGTCAAAACGTCTGTTTACGCCCTGTATGTTCGATGCAAAATAAAAGCAACCGTTCTAAAATAAGTTTGTCAAATTTCATGCTCTTCACCTGAATGTGGAATTGTCACTTCAATAAATAAAAATGCTCTGGTTCCTTTGATAACCCAAAGTCACTCATGAAATGTGTTGTCCAGTTCTGTACTGGAACCTTCAAGTACTTTGAGGCATTTTTCCTACATTGAGAGAGCTAGATAAATACAAATTGTTCTTGCAGCTGGGTTTGTGTTTGTGATCCTGGTGTTTCTGCTTGCTGAAATCTAATTAAGAGTTGCAATGTATTCCTTATTAGTCTTGCCACACAACTCACTATTCTCTTCGATGAAAATGAACTTGGGGTCAGAAGCCACTTGTATCCTTTCAACTGTGAGACTTGACCATTCTCAACGTGATAGATATTTTAATATTATTCAACACTGAATATTTTATGTATCTTGAAGCAATGCTGAAGCAATACTAGTTGCTCAGTATGTACCAGGCTTTGTTCACAGTTCTTTGAAGTGCTTACTCTCTGCTTCTAACTCTGGTTTCCAGCTCTCTTTACAACTTATATAAAGACAGAGAAATCTGGAGAAATCTGGAGAAACTCAACAGGTCTGGCAGCATTTGTAGAGAAAAATAAAATTAATGTTTCAAGTTTTGTATGCTGTTGGCAGAGAAGAAGGAGAGTGAATAGAAAAGAACAAAGGGAGTACTAATGGTGATAAAGAAGAGATAGAGATACACAGTATGAATAAGGTAAAATAGCCATTGTCCCAGAGGACTGATAGAACTAATTCAGAATTACAAAGCATGATCTCAGGTATGAGACAATGATTTAAAAGGCTTCCTGCTTCATGGAATAGTAAAAAGGAAAGTCACTCTCATTCGAGAGAGACATCGGATGGTGGCTTCATCTGAGGGTCACTATGTTTCAGACAATGGGAGAGGCTGAGAAGGACAGTCCTTCATGGTAACCTCAGACAGTGCAGGAATCGAACCACACTGTTAGTGTCACTCCGCATCACAAACCAGCCACCTGGCTGAGTTAACCAATCGCTTTGACAGGCTTAGCTAGCTGATATGTGATGCAGAGTGATGCCTACAACAATTTCTGCATTGGCTGAAGTTACCATAAAGGGCTGCCCTCACAACATCCCCTCTCACCTGATGTGTAGTGACCCTCTGGTTAAACCACCACCAGTCGTCATTCTGAAACGAGATAGCACACTATGGTCTAGGAGGACTATGGTAACTTTACCTATGATAGGTGAGAAAGTGCTAAGAACAAGCCCAACAAGACACAAGAGCTTTGAGACATATTTCCCTCATTGAGACAGCTATATAAATACATGGGGTGACAAAGACAAAAGTAGTGATAATGATTGCAAAAGCAGAGATAGCTATGTAAATTGAGCACAAATGTTGAGTGTTTATAGGAGAAAATTGGTCTGTGCTGATGAGAGCAAAGCGAACAAAACATTGCTGGGGAGAGTGGGCAAGATAAGCAAAATGGAGGACAGAGTTCATGATCTACAACTGTGGAATTCAATATGGAGTCCTGAAAGCTGTAAATTGCTTAATCAGAAAATGAGGTGTTGTTCCTTCAGCTTGTTCTGAACCTCAATCAGGCACTGTGGCAGGATTAGTAATGCAGAGTGGATATCATGGGATATTGGGGAAGGAGTCGGAAGAGAGGTCAGGAAGCCCTTATGTGGTCAATTTATATCCACTTGAGGGTTCCTTGTGTCACTGATTAAATAAAGGCAGCAGCAAGTGGGGGAATCTCAACATCTAAGAAGACCGAAAAGCAAATCCTGTCAGAGCTGTGTGTGTGCTTTCTCAAGTGTGGGAGATGATGTATTCTTTAAGTGCATGATCCAGGGAGACAACATTGAGAAGGGATGCCCACTGAGAATTAACTCTCAGTTTTAGGACGTTTCACAAAACATAATCTGCTCAGTGCACTCAAATCACTCACTTTGGTTTGAATGGTCTACCTCCAAAAGAAGCAGTCCACACACTGCAAATAAAGTGACATCCCTGATCAAGAGCCGTTAAAGTCATTGAGATTCGTTCACAGGTTTATGTACCTGAAGCATGTTCACTCTCAGAAGTAAAACCCCAATCATGTCTCGCTGTGGAGCCTATCTTTACAGAGTCTGGCTGTTACATCGGTGGCTCTTGGGCAACTTAATGACTCATATAATACTGATCTCCAGGACTAAAATTGACATTCTCTGCCCTGTCTTAGCAGCTTTAGGAATTTGGCATAACTATTGTCCATACGTGTCATTCTATTAGAGAAACAGAAAAAAATGGTGAAGTGGTGATTTTATGAAATTAATAACGTTGAGCTCAGTGTTAATGCTGAGGATACAGGTTCAAATCCCAACTTTACAGCTGGATGAATTAAATTTAATTCATAAAGGTAATCCCAGAATACTAATTAAAAGTCTATCCAGTTCATGAATGTCCTTTAAGGAAGGACATCTACCATCCTTATCCTGTCTGGCCTACATGCAACTTCACCGCGATGTGGTTGACTCTTAACACCCCATTGAAATTGCAAAGAAAGTTGAAGGGCAATTAGGGACAGGCAATAAATATTGATTTTTCCAATGATGTTCATATACACTTAAATGAAAAATAATTGCCGAGGACTGGGGTTATTGAAATAGCTCATCCAGGTAAATGTTCAGGGACAGGTTCAGAGCAGGTGACCTGAAGATGGTCTCTATGAGCAATACACTTTGTAAAATTGTGCTCCTGTCGCTAACACCTTTCGTCATTACACTCAGATGTTCCTGCCTTCAACAGGGATTGTTACCAGGCATCTCAGCAAGATGGTCTGGTAACCACAATCTTACAGTAACCTGTAATCTATCGCAATCACAAAGGTCATGCTCTTCTTTCTGTGAGGTTTGACTTATAATGGCAACTAGATAACTGTTTCAAGAAGAGCACAGATTGAGATTGAATGTTTCCTACAGAGAGGCTTGTATGATGTCAACTGCAATTGTAAAACCCAAATGTCCTCTTGCTTTTGAACTTATTTTAAACTAATGGATGCTTGCAAGAACCAGTTCTACAGTAGAGTCAAAACAAGCACTGCAGATCTGGAAATCTGAAACAGAGAATGCTGGAGAAACTTAGTAGGTCTGGCAGCATCTGTAGAGAGAGAAAGAGAGATAATCTTGTCTTGAGTCATAATGGCCTCAAAACGTTACCCCTCTACAGATGCTGCCATATTTGCTGAGTTTGTCCAGTATTTTCTGTTGTTATTTCTTGCAAGAGTCGTATTCTGTCAACTGAATTACAGGAATTAAAGTTACAGACACATTCAAAATAGAAACAGTTACATCTGAAATAGTTCTTAGAATTAACAAGAAAATGACAGATAAGTTTGATGGGCTGTGTTGGATGTCAATTCATCAATCTTGTGTATTGTCTAATCCACAAGACCTGAAAGATCATAGAAGCAAGAATCATACAATAAAGAAGAGGTCCCTCGGCCCATCAAGTCTTTACTGCTCAAGCTCTACTCGATATACTAGACATCATAAATTGTGCTAAAAAGCTACACTTCCTTGTTTGGTTTTTAAAAATAGACTTGCTGAACTAGAACATGGCAGCCAATCACATGATGCATGTTGACAACAATTCTGGAAAGTTCCAACAGCAATAACCAAGACAAAGTTGAGACAAGACCCTGCTAGAATTTCACCTTTTCAATGTGTGGACATTGCAGCCAACACACACAAGAGAATAGTTGACAGTATATTTCCCCAAAGGGTCATAACACAGGGAGAATAATCAAACCTCATTATACTTGTGGAATTGTTCCATGTATATGTTAAGGTTAACAATGGATCCTATACAGAGGAATGGGACCTAATCAGTCAGTTGAAACACCCTGATTAAAGAGTGTGTCATCTGACCAAAACAGGTCTTTAAAAAGTTTTAATTATACATTTCTAAACACTTGCTTTAGCTAACATCTTGTCAACGTCAAGTCTGCTAAAAACTTAACCTGTTGGTATTAGTCAACACTCAGACTCCAGGCTGACAGCTGTGCTCTGCCTGAAGTCCAAGTAAACCTGTGGGAGTTTGTTTCTCTCAAGCACCTTTAAAACCTTCTGAAAACAACAAAGGCTGGAGATCACAGCAGGTCAGACAGCATCCACGGAGAGAGAGCAAGCTAATGTTTCGAGTCTGGTTGACTCTTCATCAGAGCTCAGCTGTGGATGCTGTCTGACACACTGCGATCTCCAGCAGTTATTGTTTTCTGTACAGATTCCAGCATCTGCAGTAATTTGTTCCTATCATCAGAAGCATGCTTCTCTGGAAAGTAAATGCTTGCAGCTGCCTGTAAAACAGATTCAGTCCTTGTCTACAAACATCACCTTGTGGCTTCATCACTAACTTCAAAGAAATTCTGCAACATTCTGTCTTCAGCCAACTAGACACAGTTTCTGGACACTGACAACAATGTGAAGCAAAGAAGAATGGATATTTAAGTTATTAGAGTCACAGAGTCATCGAGATGGACATCACAGAAACAGACCCTTTGGTCCAACTCGTCCATGCCAACCAGATATCCCAACCCAATCTAGTCCCACTTGCCAGCACTCTGCCCATATCCCTCTAAACTCTTCCTAATTCATATAACCATCCAAATGCCTCTTAAATGTTGCAATTGTACCAGCCTCCACCACTTCTTCTGGCAGTTCATTCCATAGATGCACGACACTCTGCGTGAAAATATTGCCCCTTAGGTCTCTTTTATATCTTTCCTCTCTCACCCTAAACCTATGCCCTCTAGTTCTGGACTCCCCCACCCCAGGGAAGAGACTTTGTCTATTTACCCTATCCATACCCCTCATAATTTTGTAAACTTCTATAAAATCACCCCTCAGCCTCTGACGCTCCAGCAAAAACAGCCCCAGCCTGTTCAGCCTCTCCCTGTAGCTCAGATGGTCCAACCCTGGCAACATCCTCGTAAAATCTATTCTGAACCCTTTCAAGTTTCATCACATCCTTCCGACAGAAAGGAGACCAGAATTGCACACAATATTCCAAAAGTGGCCTAACCAACATCCTGTGTGGCTGCAACATGACCTCCCAGCTCCTGTATACAATACTCTGACCAATAAAGGAAAGCATACCAAATGCCTTCTTCACTATCCTATCTACTTGCGACTCCACTTTCAAGGGTCAATGAACCTGCACTCCAAGGTCTCTTTGTTCAGCAACACTCCCTAGGACCTTACCATTAAGTGTAAAAGTCCTGCTAAGATTTGCTTTCCCAAAATGCAGCACCTCGCATTTATCTGAATTAAACTCCATCTGCCACTTCTCAGCCCAAATTTAGAACTTCAACTGCATTCTTAAGCACAACCTCTTTGTTTTCTTCTTTGTATGCTTGTGTGTGCGTCTGTGTCAAGACAGTCATCCTCCAGGTTTGAATGTCTAAACCATACTTCTAACTTAACCCTAAAGAGTCTATTGTGGGTCATATTAAAATTAGACATCCCAGACTCAGGGTTTCAGAGAAACCTAGCGCAGTATATTTGGAAAATGATCAAAACACTTCTGCTTAGAGACAGAAGGCAAGAAAATATCAAATAGTTTAATTTACCAGAATCCCCATCTGTAACAATGTGTAATTCATTTTTGGATGTTGAGAATGAACCTTCCAAACTCTACACTGAAGTGAACAATTTCAAATTACCACCCACTGCTCCTATTTTTCACACAGCACTTTGCTGTTGCTTTTCACAGCTCCTCTGGGTGTATTTTTTGATTATTACTTGCCCATTCATCATCCCTTTGATTTGCTCTAACATCCCATTTTTCATTGAATCATTTCCATCCTATCACAGACCTTTACTCCTGAATTGTCTTTCTTTGCATACCTTTGTGGGTTATAAACTGTTACGTCTCTAGTTGACTCCAGTTCAGATAGAAGATTCACTTCCAGAATATATAGATTTTAGGAAAAGGAGAAAGCCATTCAGCCCTTCAGGCCTCCTCTATGTAATCATGGCTGATATGCACATTCAGGTAAAAAGTGAGGTCTGCAGATGCTGGAGATCAGAGCTGAAAATGTGTTGCTGGTTAAAGCGCAGCAGGTCAGGCAGCATCCAAGGAACAGGAAATTTGACGTTTCGGGCAAAAGCCCTTCATCAGGAATGATGAAGGGCTTTTGCCCAAAACGTCGAATTTCCTGTTCCTTGGATGCTGCCTGACCTGATATGCACATTCACTCCTTTCACCTGTCTTAGCTTTATATCCTGAATGCCTTGTGGTAAAACTCTAATGATCTTTGTTTGAGAAAGATACAAATTTGTTATTTGACTTAGCTCATCTGATTTTGTAGGTTTGGATAATCCAACTCTTATTTGGACTTCAAATTTTACCTCCTCTGTTATTTGCTGAAAATGTGTTGCTGGAAAAGTGCAGCAGGTCAGGCAGCATCCAAGGAGCAGGAATGATTCCTGAAGAAGGGTTCATGCCCGAAACGTCGATTCTCCTGCTCCTTGGATGCTGCCTGATCTCCAGCATCTGCAGTCCTCACTTTCTCCTCCTCTGTTATTTCCCTTGTTGCCTAGTTGAAGAAAACTATTTCCATTTCAATGGTAAGAATGAATAGAAATGTGTAGATGTAGCTCATGTGATAAAGGTTATCATTGTTCTGGGCGCTCCCAATCTCTGAATCTCTATCCACTGCTTTGTAAGTGGTCATCAGTAATTAATGAAATTCTTCAATTGTAGATTCATGAAAATTGGGATGTGAATAGAACTTGCACGTTTGTTTTGAAAACCCTCTCGGAAAACCCTCAAGTGGTCAGTTCTTAAGTTAAAATAACAGCATTGAAAACTTTCAATTCCAAACAATGCAACATCAAAATGATATCTCAAGGACTGAAGGGATTTGGAATCGAAGTGTCTTGACAACTAAATTTTCTTTCTGGTCTTTGAATTAAAACCTTCCCTTTCTTTGTTGAACACAGATTGTATGGACAAGGCAATTTCAAGCTCAACTGAGTTTATGGTGGGGTCAAAGAGAAGGGCTTCAGTTTCCCAATCCTTAACAATCTATAAAAAAAAGTGAAAAACATTGACAACAGTGCAAAAATGTTAACGATGAGTGAACTGCAAGAAAAGTGAATTCCGGTGAGCAACTGAAGTTTCAATGAATCATATTCTCCAGTCATGTGGGAATACCAGACACATACTCAAGGCAAGAGTAGTTTATTTCATGTGGAAGAAATCTTCAATAACATGCTCCCCTTTGATATCTCCAGCACGTATGCCAAGAGCTCGAGCTCGTGATCAACAAGAATCCTGAGGGAGACAATTTAATTTCCAATACTGCAAGAGGCAATACAGAGTTTTCAAAGTGTATAATACATTTCTTTGCGCGATACATCTTTCTTGTGTTGTGGATCATCTACTCATTGATACAACACAGAGGAATCAGAATAAAGCCTCAATCTCTTTCAAGTCCTGTTTCGTTTTCTGTTGTGCGCTAAGTAGAAACATAAGAAATAATTCTACTAGCCTACTATTCATTTTCTTAAGCTGAGACAATAATATATTTTTCAAATCAGAAATGAGTTAAAATTTCACTTCACTTCCCAAACAGTCAGGTATGCTTGACTTAGGTTATCTGGTACTTCTGACTATTTGCTCATCAGTCTGACAAACAGCAATGCTACAAACAACAATACAGCTTCCTTTTGCAAAGAAAGGCAAAGTAGCCAGATGTGGCACAGCTACTCCAATTTGTACAGATTTCCACATTCACGGTTATCAAAACAGCTAAAAACAGTCTTTGGTACTTCATTTTATCTGTTTTCATTCTGTTTTCAGGAGAATATTTACCTCTCATCCTCTAAACGTTCATTCTAGGCTTCAACATTTCTATGGGTCTACATCTTTCAATTTCCATCAGTTCTCTTCATTGTCTGACTGGGTAGGATATTGGACAACAGATCACCAACCGTCAGAAATACCATCCTTTCAATCTTCATAATGATCTTGGCAACAAACATTGAACAGAGTGAAAATTTCACATTCTGGTCAATTTGTTCTCTAATATTAGTCACTGCAGGACGTTGTTGGCAACAATGAAATACAGTGGGAAAACATTTCGCTAATCTATCTAGAAATGAATTAAGAACAAAGGAAAGCAAGGAAGAAATAACCATCACTGATGTAGTGCAGTCACTGCTACAGTCTGGATAGCTTGAGAGAGGTTATTTAAGGTGACAATGAACAAGTCACCAAGTTCCCACAGGCTAATGCATATTCACTTAACCAAAGAGTAATGTCAATGACTGACTTTCTGTTTGTCGTAGTGAATTAATACACAAAGGTCTGATAAGTGAACCTTTCTACATATGTATGAGCAGAGTGCTGTTGGATGGAGAGAGAATATTGACATTAGCAATTTTCACTCAAAATAATTACCACAGAACAATTGATTCCTTTTAGTTTTAGGGCTTGACTGTGGCTTTAACAGAATTGCCTTTACACTATCAGGTTAGCCATGATGTAGAGGTGTTGGTGTTGGACTGGGATGGACAAATTTAAAAATCATACAACACCAGGTTATAATCCAACAGGTTTATTTGTAAGTACAAGCCCCTCTATCATGGAGGTTTTAGATGAAAGCATGTGGTAGAGGCTAGACCAGCCACTATCTCTGGATGAGCTGACCAAGGCCCTCAGGTCCTTTTCAAAGAATGAAACGCTGGGAAGCGACGGTTTACCGGTCTAGTTCAATTCTGTTCTATGGGACTTGATTGGCCAGAACCTGCTAGAGGTCTATGTCAGTATGATTCTGGCAGGGACCATGAGCAAATTCATGAGGAATGGCATCATCACCCTCATCTACAAGCAGAAGGGGAAGAGGGAGAAAATTAGAAATTGGCGACCAATCTCACTGTTAAATGTGGACTACAAAATCTTG
Organism: Hemiscyllium ocellatum; assembly: GCF_020745735.1. Classification (NCBI taxonomy): domain Eukaryota; kingdom Metazoa; phylum Chordata; class Chondrichthyes; order Orectolobiformes; family Hemiscylliidae; genus Hemiscyllium; species Hemiscyllium ocellatum. The sequence continues at coordinate 39,514,114 of NC_083432.1, read as the reverse complement.
CTAAAGTTCATTGCCAATTGGGTCAGGCCTGCTCTGGGATTGGTAATTCACCCCGACCAAACCTGCGCTGTTCCGGGCAGGAAGATCGCTGAGAGACTCACACTCCTCAGAGATACAATCGCCTATGTGCAGGACAGGAAGGTGGATACCTGCCTCATCAGCCTGGACCAGGAGAAAGCCTTTGACAGGATATCGCACACGTACATGAGTAATGTCCTGTCCAAAATGGGCTTTAGGGAGGGAATCTATAATTGGATCCAACTGCCCTACACCAACATGGTTAGTGCAATCTCAATCAATGGATGGGAATCAGAAAACTTTCCAACCAAATCTGGAAATAGGCAGGGCTGCCCTCTCTCTCTCCTGTTTTGTTTGTGTACTGTATAGAGCTATTTGTGTGACCCATCAGGAAGGATGCGAGCCTGAGAGGGTTAGGGGCCTACAGGTTAAGGCCTTCCTGTACATGGATGGTGTCGCTGTTTTCTGCTCGATCCGCTGTCCATGTATAGACTCATGTCCATTTGTGACCAATTTGAACAGGCCTTGGGGGTCAAGGTAAATCAAGGCAGAAGCGAGGCCATTCTCTTTTGAAATTGGGCTGACCAATCCTTCATCCCCTTCACCATCAAGGCTGACCACCTGAAGGTGCTGGGTATTTGGTTCTGAGGGGCTGGGACATGCACCATGTCTTGGGAGGAACGTGTCACTAAAGTGAAGCAGAAACTGGGCAAATGGGAACAGCAGTCATTCTCCATTGCAGGTAAAAACCTGGTCATCAGGTGTGAGGTACTCTCAGTACGTGGCACAGGTCTGGCCTATTCCCCGAACCTGCGGCGCCGCAGTGACCCGAGCCATCTTCCGCTTCATGTGGAGATTGAAGATGGACCGGGTCCGAATGGACACCATATACAAAGATCTGGATAAAGGGGGAAAAACACATCCAATGCTACTCTCACCCTGTTGGCCATCTTTGTGTGTAGCTGCATCAAGCTGTGTGTGGATCCCCGGTACGCAAACACCAAGTGTCACTATGTACTGAGGTTCTATCTGTCCCCAGTGTTGTGAAGAATGGGCCTGGCCTCAATGCCGCAGAATGCTCCAAATAGTTGGACTGTTCTGTATCACCTTTCCTTCGTGGAGAATTTGTGTAGAAAAATATCTTTGACCACATGTCCATCAGGAATTGGTCAGCACAAATGTCCTTGAGACCCTTCGGGAAAAGGAGAGGGCGGATCCTGTCAAGCGGTTCCCTGGGCAGACCTTCAAAGTCATTTGGCAGAATGCCTCATACCCAGAACTTTCCAACAAGCACTAGGACATCACTTGGCTGGTGAAGAGAAGGGCGAGGCCTGAGATCCTTTATGCATGCCTGGAATATCCATGTCACTGCACGCTGCCCTCGAAACGGCTGTGGAGGGGACAAGACTGTCACACAATTCCTTCTGGAATGTTCCTCTGCAAAGGAAGTCTGGAGAGGAATGCAGTGATGTTTCGAGGCTCATCTCGAGCAGCTCCTTGACACAGGACTCCAAGCTATACAGTCTGTTCCCCGAATGCACACTGAGATGAACATCAACTGCACTGGAGGATCATCAACTCAGTGAAGGACATTCTTTGGTCTGCCAGTAACTTGCTGGTCTTCCGGTTGAAGGAGTTAACCCTGATCGAGTGTTGCAGACTGGCACATTCCAAGATCCAGGACTATGTGCTAAGGGACGTGCTGAAGCTTGGGGCAGCAGTGGGGAGAAACCACTGTATAACTTCTGCTGAAGAATAACAGGTGTCCATTCAGTAATTGGGCCCCACTGACACCTCAGTTGAATGCCAAGTGGTTGATGGTAAACAAAGAATTGTGAACATCAGCAACTATTGATATAAATAAAACACATACTAGCTTTCAGAGCACTGTTCCTTCATCAGGTAACATCAGTCACTGAGCAAAAATAGAATGTATCTGAAAATATAAATCTGCAACGCAAAGTCACCGCGTGTGAGTGTGGGGTGGGGGTGGGGGGGAGGGTGGACTGTGAGTGTGTGCATGTGAACATGAGTGCAAGTTTGAAAGTGTGTGTTTTCATGTTTGAAAGTTTTGTAGAGTGTGTGCGTGACTATAAGCCTATGAGACGGTATGTGCCTGGGTGTGAGTGTGGGAGGTGTATTTGTGTGTGTCTGAGAGAGCGTGTGTATGAGAGAGGGTCTGCATGAGTGTGTGTATGTTAGAATGTGTGTATTCTATTTTGCTCAAAAAGCACACAACCTGCAGGCAGTCAATCTATGTAATATTTTATAAATTCCTACTTTGGAAATAGAACCAGTGTGACTCAAGATTGGGATACAGACAGACTCTAACGTCTCACCTTTAATGCATTGTCTGAGCTGAGATGTTACTTTTTTTTATAAAATTGTAAATTATCTCAAGAATGTGACTTGAAAGAAGTTCTGGCATTGACATATTAATGAACCAAAACCTGCAACCCATTCTAAGAGATGAAAGACTTAACAGTGATCCAGGTTTGTTCAATATATCATTTTAATTGCATGATACTGTAATCTTTTGCTATAAATCCTGTGTCTCATGATCCTGCCCCACTCGTTACCTGATGAAGAAGCAGTGCTTTGAAAGCTAGTACTTCCAAATAAACTTGTTGGACTATAACCTGGTGTTGTATGATTTTTAACTATTAGATTTAGGAGAAAAATCTTTTTCAGAAAATCCCCAACCAGATACAGTTATGTCATTGAACAGTGGGAAAATTAACACTTAATTGTCCTTAAAAAAAAGTCCAAAAACAGAACTAATTCCGAATTACAAAGCACAAATCTCAAATATGTCTTGATAGACAATGAGATAAAAGATCTTCCTAATTCATGGAATCGTAAAAGGATAATTCACCATAGCCCATTTTCTCATGCGAGAGAGATGACCAGTGGTGGTTTAATCTGAGGGTCACCACTGGTGAGGGGGAGGTTGAGAAGGTGGGACTTTCAAGGGAAACTCAGCCAGTACAGGAAGTGAACTTGTCTTGTTAGCATCACGTTACATTGCAAACTAGTCAACTGACTGAACCAACTCTCCAGTATTACAACAAAGAAGGCAGCCATTTGGCTTGCTGAGTCTGTGCGACCCTTTCTAAAAGCAAACAAATGATCTCTCTATCTTTGCTCTTATCCCTGTAAATTCTTTTCCTCCTTCAAGTAGTTATCCCTTTGAAAGGCTAAAGCTGAGTCTGTATCCATCACCCTATCTGGCATCGCTATGCTCTCTGAATGATGAGGCAAGCCATGTAAGTCTTCAGAAAATGACTCAAATGATCAGCAAACAATTAACTGTCCTTTCTTGCTTTGGAAACAAATACTCATACAGGCAAAGACTTTAAGTATATGAAATTCTGCATGCTCAGAGTAAATTTCCCCACATGCTAGTTGTTAAAGAACAACTCTGGGTATAAAGAGGCACTGTTAGAAGGTATTACCATCCACAAAGTAAGGTAGTGAAATTCATCATCTTTGCATTATAATGCAATCAAACCTTCAAGGATGTGCAGCATATCTTCACAACATTATTTTTTGGACAATGGTTCATCATAATCCACTTAATTTACAGAAAAATCAACAATATTTTGAAGTTACAGAATTTTGTACCTTTCAATCAATCCTACTTTGATAAAGGCCAGAAATTCCAACTGTTACCTCTTGTAGTATAGGCAATGTTATTAAATAACAATGGAGTGGTGCTTTATGCAAGAATCTGTTTTATAGTGCAAATCCAGATGTTAAATAGTAACAAGTGGATGACTCAGCAAGATGAAAGTGAGGACTGCCGATGCTGGAGATCAGAGTTGGGAGTGTGGTGCTGGAAAAGCACAGCAGGTCAGGACATACCATTTCAAACATTGTTATTTAATAACATTGCCTATACTACAAGAGGTAACAGCTGGAACAATCATTTCGAATGTTATCATTTGTACAGTTTTGGAGATGGTGTTCTTGCACATGATGTTGCAGACGTTTAGATTAGATTAGATTACTTACAGTGTGGAAACAGGCCCTCTGGCCCAACAAGTCCACACTAACCCACCGAAGTGCAACCCACCCAGATGCCTACATTTACCCCTTCACCTAACACTACAGGCAATTTAGCATGGCCAATGACTCAATTCAGGCATAAATGAGTTTGAGTGGATGTAATAATAATGAATTCTGCCGAAGGTTGGTGTGACAAAGACCTTCTTCCCTGCCCGGACTAATGGCGGCCCCACTTTCAGGTGTGAGATGAATACGTTGGAAACACTCTCCCCTATATATGAGAATGTTGAAGCCCTATTCCAAAGACTGAAGTCTCATGTCTAGCGCAATAGCTCTGTTGGCATCACTCTACATTGCGAACTACCCGACAGAGCTAACCAACCCTACAGGTAGAATAACCTGCTGACACTTATATTTCAGTCTTACATACAGCAAGCAGTAGCCTAGTTATGTGGGAGGACTGATTGGAATGTGTAACCGTACTAGTCTGAGTGGGAGGAGAGAAAATCACCCTCTATCAAACAGAGTAGCTGAGACATCCAGAGTTGAGAGAGTGGTGCTAGTAAAGCACAGCAGGTCAGGCAGAATCCAAAGAGCAGGAGACATGTCGGGCAAATGCCCTACATCAGGAGTAAGGCTTATGTCTGAAATGTCGACTCTCCTGACCTGCTGTGCTTTTCCAGCACCACACTCCCGACTCTGATCTCCAGCATCGGCATTCCTCACTTTCATCTTGCTGAGTCATCCACTTGTTACTATTTAACATCTGGATTTGCACTATAAAACAGATTCTTGCATAAAGCACCACTATAGGAGTTTGACGTATACAATTTACTTGGAGTGTTCATAGCTGCAGTTTAAATCAAAAACCACAGCAGGACGTAGGCTTGTGACACAGAGTCAACTCAGTCTAATCTTTCAGGTAGATCTGCAAATTACATGTTGTACTTGTCAGCAAATGATTGATCATGAACCCTGCATAAAACTCAGACAGCGATCAAAGGAACCTCAGGCCCAGCACGTCTAGTGCCTTGATTCCCCTTAGATCAGGGTCACCTCTAGGAAGTGAGATAGCACTTTCAGCCAACATACCAACCCCTGTCCTATTTTCCTGCACCCCAGTTAATTATATAAACAGTACAGAATATGGACTTATTCTTTAGCCTTGTGAGGGACCTGACTGGGGTTTTCCTGTCAACCTCCAGGAGGCCAGTTACTCCCTCCATAGCCACAACCCTGGCCCAGGCCTAGAGGCCATTCTACCCAAGTGCTGCAGCCAATTGCAGGTTGCCGTGGATACCCCTGCAGCTGCTTAAAGGATCAAGATGGAAACTGAATTAAATTATTCCTCCACAAACTTGCCCTTTTTTCAAAACCACTGATAGCAAGGAGCTCAATAATCACAAAATAAAAATAAAAAACACCTTCTTGTCCTCAGCTTCTATCTTGCCACCAGAAGACTCCAAAGGACTCTCTGTGAAGATGCTAATCAACAAAGATGAAGATGGGCTTGACAAGGTTGACATGGCAATATTGCTTCCTGTTGTGGGTGAGCCTGAACAAGGGAGCACTTTGATAGAATTAGGGGTTGCTCTTCTAAGATGAAGATATGGGGAAATCTTTTCTCCATGAGGAGAGTGAAACATTAGAAACTCTGTCTTAGAAGGTAATGGAAATGGGGATCATTGAAAATTTTGAAGACAGAGATACTTGTCAGGGAGGAAAATCAAAGATTGAGGGTAGATGGGAATGTGGAATTGGAAACAAGCCATGATCCTATTGAACGGCAGGTTAGGCTCGAGGCACCTAATAGCCTACGTTTGTTCATAATTCACACTGAATCATCGAATTTTACAGCACAGAAGGAGGCCATTCAACCCATCATGTCTGCATGGCTTCTGAAAAAAGCTACCCAGCTAGTCCCGTTCTCCAGCCCTATCTCTGTAGCCCCCTAATTTCATCATTTTCAAATATATACCCAGCTCTCTTTTGAAACCTCCTATGGAATCTGTTTCCATCACTCTCCCAGGCAGTGCTTTTCAAAACCGAGAGTGTGGCGCTGGAAAAGCACAATAGATCAGGCAGCATTCGAGGAGCAGGAGAATCGACATTTCGGGCAAAAACCCTTCATCAGGATCTCCAGCATCTGCACACCTCACTTTCTCCTGATGCTTTCCAAATCCTAACAACACTGAGTTCTCTCATTCCTAGTTATCTTGATGACAATCTTAAAAATTGTGAATTCTAGTTACTGACATAGCAGCTAGTAGAAACAGAATATTTTTCTTTGAACGGTTGAAATTGTTCATAATTCTGAACACCTCAATAAGATCACCTCTTGATCTGCTCTGCTCCAAGAAGAATAGCCCAATGTCTCTAATCTTGCCTTGTATTTAAAATACATAATTCCTGATTTCATTCTGATAAATCTCCTTTGCACTCTCTTCAGGGTTTTAACATCTTCCTTAAATAAGGTGCCCAGAACTGAACACAATTTTTCAAATGTGGTCTGACAAATGATTTGTAGAGAGTGTAGCATAAATGCCTTGCTTTTAAAATCCATGCCTCTGTTTATAAACCCAAGTATTGTATAAGCTACCTTTAATACCGTTTCAACCTGCCTGACCATCTTCAGTTGGATGTTTGTTGATGCACACATTCACAGAGGTTGGTGAAGTGAAATACTGAATGAAACTTTGCCCTCTCAATGTGACATACATACCATGGGGAGGGGTACTGCTGTGGTGTTGAGGGAAATCAAGACTTACAGATTCAAACAAACCTTTTCTGGTCCAGTCGCATTCTGGGAGGACTGGATCTGTTGACCAGAGACTTGGCAGTCTGGAATGATTCCTAAAACAAAGGAGATAGGACACCATTGCCAGGGTTGGAGTGTTTGAGCTAAAGAGAGAAGCTGAATAGACTGGAGCTGTTTTCCTTGGAGCGTCAGAGGCTGAGAGGTGACCTTATAGAGGTTTAGAAACCATGAGGACCATGGATAGGGTAAATAGACAAGGTCTTTTCCCTGGGGTAGAGGAGTCCAGAACTAGATGGCATAGGTTTAGGGTGAGAGGGGAAAGATATATAAGGGACCTAAGGGGCAACTTTTCACACAAAGGGTAGTGCTGCTAGAGGAAGTGGTGGAGACTGATACAATTACAACATTTAAAAGGCCTCTGGATGGGTACAAGAATAGGACGGGGTTTAGCGGATATGGGCCGAGTGCAGGCAAATGGATGAGATTAATTGAGGATATCTGGTCGGCATGAATGAATTGGACTGAAAGGTCTGTTTCCATGCCGTATATCTCTATGACTCTGATTCTATTTGGCTGTGAATGGAATTGTATAAAAAAGAAATGATCAAAAACACTCAAAAACAATTGCTGGTAAATTGGGAGCATTGTCCAGCAAATTGGATTCAAAAGTATAGTTGTGATGTAGGGGAACAATGGAGATTTACTTGATCGCCTCTGGGGATTGAATGAGTTTTCACTGAGAATTTCCACTCAGCTGATTAAATGTGTTGGTTGAGTCCACAATTGTATTGGCACCATATTGGCTTTGATCACCATATTTGAATGGCCTTATTTAATTCAATACTTTAACCTGTCAGAAAATTGTTAAAGTTAGTTATGAAGCAATGGTAAATTCTGATGCCAAAAGCTACCCAAAAGACAAAGGGACGATAGCAAAATACTCAACATCCTTCAATGGTCCATTACAGAAAGTCACCACACATAAATGATTCTAGATTTAATTCTCGATCTCTGCTGAGTTGCTTGATCGCAGTGGACTGACTATGGTTGGAATTGGCACTCACACCCTCGCAGGGTATGAAGGGGTTAACTACAAGCTAAAATAACATGTTTAATAAAGCTTCTGTATCGTTAAGTGAATTTTGTCAATTTGCTTTGCATTCAAGGATTCACTTTTGGAATCAGTTCAAATGAAAATGAAATTGGAATTTTAAATGGTTTAAAACATAAAGGTATAGAAAATGGGACTAGGAGGCCATTTGGCCCTTTGACCCTGCTCTGCCCTTCAGTATGATTATGGTTGAACATCCAACTGGTTAGCATTTGTGCCTCACAAGCGCCAGAGACCCAGGTTTGATTTTAGCCTCAGGGGGGACTTTCTCCCCATCATTGCATGCGTTTCTTCTGTATGCTCTGGTTTCCTTTCATAGTTACAAAGGTATGCAGGTTAGGGTGGATTAGCCATGCTAAATTGCCCATGGTGTCCAGGGATGTGCAGGGGTAGGTAGATTAGCCATAGCAAATGTAGGATTATGGGGTTGGGTCTGACTGGGATGCTCTTCAGAGGGTCAGTGCAGATTTGATTGGCTAAATGGACTCTTTCAGTACTGCAGGGATTCTAGCTGTGTATCCTGTTCTTAGTTTCTCCCCATATCCTTTAGCCCTAAGAATGATATAGAACATAGAACAATACAATGCAGAACAGGCCCTTCGGCCCTCCATGTTGCGCTGATCTGTGAACTATTCTCAGCTCGTCACTATCCCATCTTCATCCATGTACTTAGAATCATAGAGTCATAGAGATGTACAGCATGGAAACAGACCCTTCCGTCCAACCCGCCCATGCTGACCAGATATCCCAACCCAAACTAGTCCCACCTGCCAGCGCCCGGCCCATATCCCTCCAAACCCTTCCTATTCATATACCCATCCAAATGCCTCTTAAATGTTGCAATTGTACCAGCCTCCACCACTTCCTCTGACAGCTCATTCCATACACGTACCACCCTCTGCCTGAAAAAAGTTGCCCCTCAGGTCTCTTTTATACCTTTCCCCTCTCACCCTAAACCTATGCTCTCTAGTTCTGGACTCCCTCACCCCAGGGAAAAGACTTTGTCTATTTATCCTATCCATGTCCCTCATAATTTTGTAAACCTCTATAAGGTCACCCCTCAGTCTCCGACGCTCCAGGGAAAACAGCCCCAGCCTGTTCAGCCTCTCCGTATAGCTCGAATCCTCCAACCCTGGCAACATCCTTGTAAATCTTTTCTGAACCCTTTCAAGTTTCACAACATCTTTCCGATAGAAAGGAGACCAGAATTGCACGCAATTTTCCAACAGTGGCCTAACCAATGACATGTACAGCCGCAACATGACCTCCCAATTCCTGTACTCAATACTCTGACCAATAAAGGAAAGCATACCAAACATCTTCTTCACTATCCTATCTACCTGCGACTCCACTTTCAAGGAGCTATGAACCTGCACTCCAAGGTCTCTTTGTCCAACAACACTCCCCACGACCTTATCATTAAGTGTATAAGTCCTGCTAAAATTTGCTTTCCCAAAATGCAGCACCTTGCATTTATCTGAATTAAACTCCATCTGCCACTTCTCAGTCCAATGGCCCATCTGGTCCAGATCCTGTTGTAATCTGAGGTAACCCTCTTCGCTGTCCACTACACCTCCAATTTTGATATCATCTACGAACTTACTAACTGTACCTCTTATACTCATATCCAAATCATTTTTGTAAATGACAAAAAGTAGAGGGCCCAGCATCAATCCTTGTGGCACTCCACTGGTCACAGGCCTCCAGTCTGAAAAACAACTCTCCACCACCATCCTCTGTCTTCTACCTCTGAGCCAGTTCTGTATCCAAATGGCTAGTTCTCCCTGTATTCCCATGGGGAACCTTGTCGAACGCCTTACTGAAGTTCTCCAACGATTGTTTAAATCTCCCTAATGTGGCTGAATTAACTACATTGGCAGGTAGGGATTTCACTCCCTTACCACTCTCTGAGTAAAGAACCTGCCTTTGACATCTGTCTTAAATCTATCACCCCTTAATTTGTAGCTATGCCCCATTGTACTAGCTGACGTCAACAACCTAGGAAAAAGACTTTCGCTGTTTACCCTATCTACTCCTGTGATCATCTTGTATGTCTCTACCAAATCCCTCTTAGCCTTCTTCTTCCCAATGAGAACAGATTTAAGTCTCTCAACCTTTCCTCATAAAACCTTCCCTCCAGACCAGGCAACATCCTGGTAAATCTTCTCTGCACCTTTTCCAATGTTTCCACATCCTTCCCGAAATACGGCGACCAGAACTTTGTACACAATATTCCAAGTGTAGCCACACTAGCATTTTGTATAGTTGCAGTATGATATTGCGGCTTCTGAACTCAATCCCTTTACCAATGAATCCCAACACACCATATGCCTTTTTAACAGCACAAACTAATATTTTATTGAAAATTGGGTCATTATTGGGTTATTAATGTGGAGGTCATATGAGGCTTCATGTTAAAAATGTAGAAAAACAACCCTAAACAATCGATAGATTATATTTTGGGAGTGAATGAAAGGACAGATAATGGCAGTCTGTAAGTCTTTCCCTACATAGGGGAAATGGCCTCGAGCGACTGTGTGTCGAATTTGCACATTCTCCCTGTGTCTGCGTGGGTTTCCTCTGGGTGCTCCAGTTTCCTCCCACAGTCCAAAGATGTGCAGGTTAGGTGAATTGGTCATGCTAAATTGCCCATAATGTTAGCTGCATTAGCCAGGGGTAAATATAGGTTAGGAATATGGGGCTGGGTGGGTTATTCTTTGAATGGTCAGTGTGGACTTGTGAGGCCAAATGGCCTGTTTCCATACTGTAGGGAATCTAATCTAAATTAGTTCGATGGCTGCAGAGTGATGGGTTTAATCCAGCATGAGCTGAGGTTTCTGTAAAAGGTCCCACTCTCTCACTCTCACCCGAGACGCAGTCACCCTCAGGTTAAAGTGCCTCTGGCCTGATTGTTATCCACTCCTTTGTATGTTGAACCGTTCTCTCTCTTTGGGCTCTTTCCCCACCTGTTGTTTACTCCTTACCCCTTCCCTACCTTCTACATTTGAACCAACATTTTCCCAGCTACATAAAAACCAAAAGAACTGCAGATGCTGGAAATCAGACACTGTTGGAAAAACTCAGCAGGTCTGGCAGCACCTGGGGAAGGAAATCAGAGTTACTGTTTCGGGTCCGGTGACCCTCCCTCAGAACTAATCTCCCTAACAACCATCAATTCTGAGGAAAGGTCACTGGACCTGAAAAGTTAACTCTGATTCCTCTCCACAGATGATGCCGGACCTATTGAGCTTTTCGAACAGTTTCTGTTTTTGTTCCCAGTTTTATTTGAATCAATTGAAAATACCAAAGGTACCCAGGAAAAGGAGCAGAGGGAAACGTTTTATTTCAAGTAAGTTTCATCCCTCAAAGAGGAATATTGATGGACTTTCAAAATCATTGACAGTTGTCAATTAAGAAAAAAGATTTGTGCTAAAAGAATCAAAAAAAACTTTAAAATAAATAATTAAGCAGATACTGCAAAGCAGGAAATGCATCTATTTTTGAAGGGAACATTGAGTACCCAGAGGTTTATTTTCTCAGTTACTACCACGCACATTTAATAATTTACCACATCCTTTGCAGCTTGCAGCTTGTCTGTTCCAGCCCTAACAAATTTACAGCCTGCTGTTATGTATCTTTAGTTCTCCTGTGTTAAAATATTTATTTGCTGTTTCATTGCTCAGTCGACAAACTTAGAATAATTACAGCACAGAACGAAGCCATTTAGCCCATCAATTCTGTGCTATCCTTTTCCAAGACCAATTTACGTAGTCCTACTGCCCTTTCCATTCACTGTAGCTCTGAAAATTGTATCCTTTAAGTAATTATCCAACTCCCTTTTGTAAGTTATGATTGAATCTGCCTCCACCTGCCTTTGTGGGAATCCATTTCGGATCAGAACCATTGGTTGATTACATTTTTAAAAATCAACACAATGCTGTTGGTACTTTGGGCAATCACTTTTTAATCTGTGCCCTGATCTTCACCCTTCCACTCCCAGGAACAATTCCTTTTTATCTGGTCTGTCCAAACTCCTCAAAATTTTGAATACCTCTTTTGCCAAATCTCCTGTCATCTCTCTCATCTCAAGAGAACAACCAAAATTTGATCATATTTCTCTAGTTGAGGTAAGGACAGAGTTTCATAAAGGTTCATTATAACTTCTTTGTTTTTTCATTCTATGTAATCTCCTTCATGGCAACCTCAGCTAGAGACGGAATTAAATCCATATTCAGTGGTATTACTTTGCATCACAATCTAGCCAACTGAGCTAACCAGTCATGAAGAAGTGACCGTCTCAATTTCTCCCCTCCTCTCTCCATTAAACCACAACTAGTTATCTCTCTAATGAGAGAGAGAGAGCAACCCTTTGGTCCTGAAGAACTATAGCAATTTATCTTATGTTTCTAGATATAAAGATCAGGATCTCATATGTCTTATTAACTATTCTTGATTAACTACCACATTCATCGAGTTGTGCACATGTGGCCCAAGGAGTCTGTTGCCTTATGGTCTTGAAAATCCAGCTATTTTCTACGTTCACTGGGGCAGCACGGTGGATCAGTGGTTAGCACTGCTGCCTCACAGCACCAGGATCCCAGGTTCGATTCCAACCTCAGGTGACTATCTGTGTGGAGTTTGCACGTTCTCCCTGCGTCTGTGTGGGCTTGCTTCGGTTTCCTCCCACAGTCTAAGGATGTGCAGGACAGGTGAATTGGCCATGCTAAATTGCCCATAGAGGGAAATGGGTCTGGGTAGGTTACTCTTCGGAGGGTCAGTGTGGATTTGTTGGGCCAATGGACCTGTTTCCACACTGTAGGGAATCTAATCTAATCTTTGTTCTTTCTGCCAAAATGTATCCCTTCATGTTACAGCATCACCTGCAAGTTTCCCTTCAAGATGTAAACCCCTCGGATTTGAAACTACATCACTGTCGGTGGTTCACGATACTGCAACTCCCTTCCTAACAGCATTGTAGGTGTCTGTACACCCCATGGATTGCAGCAGTTTAAAAGAGCAGCTCAGAATCACCTTTTTATGGGATGGGAAATAAATGCTGGCTTCGCCAACAGCATCCACATTCTGCAAACAAACTAAAACAAACACACTTCCTTCATTCGCTCTATCCTCCCAAAATACTTCCAAGTTGGATCATCTGCAATTTTGAAATTGTATTCCCTATACCCAAACCATGTCATGAATATGTAAGTGGTCCAAGTACTAAATCCATAACTTTACTCTTTCTCACCATGTTGTTTCCTGTTGTGTAGTTAATTTTGCATTCACATTGTCAATTTCATTGCGTGGATTTCAGTTTTGCTAAAAAGGTTATTATGTAGCACCTTATAAGTTACCTTTGGAAATCTTTATACAACTCATCAACTGCATTACCTTCATCAGTCCTCTCTGGTACTTCAAAAATTCAATCAGGTTATCACGGTTTGCCTTTAAGAAATCTGCACTTACATTCTTTAACTAGTCCATGCTTCTCTCAGTTCATTGTTTCCAAAAGCTTTCCCACCGCCAGGGTCAAGTTGATTGGCTTATATTGGGTTTCCTTTAGTTTCTGAGTTCATCCTTACACCAAGTTGAAAGAAGGATATGCCATTTGCAATTCTCCAGTTCTCTCGTATCATTTTTCTGTTTAATGTTGATTGGAAAATTATGGTTCGTACCTCTGCAATTTCCAACAATATGAACCTTAGTGTCCTCAAATGCATACCACTCTGTTCTGGTGACTTATCGTTAAGCCTTTCTCAGAGTTTCTTCTTTTTTTGGTCAACTTTAGTCCATCCAGTATTTCAACTACGTCACCTTTCACTATGATAGTCACAGCATCATCTACTCTGGTGAACACAAATACAAACTGTTTGTTTAGTACCATGCTTTGGTGCAGGGCCACCTTTGTTTGCTAATTGTCTCCACACTTTGTCATACAACCCTTTTCCTATTTATATGCCTACTGAGGCTTCTGGATTCCATTGTATGTCTGTTGGTAAGCTCTGTCATATCCTGAGTCTGAACTTTCCTTCGTCAGTATTAACAATCCGACATCTGTCAACACCCTTTTCAGTTCCATCTTACACTCCGTTGTTATCCAGGGAACTCTACATTGTCCCTCTTGGGAATGTACCTCAAATGTACTTGTAGGTTCTTCTCTTTAAAGCCCAATCCATCATTCAGATTTAATTTTTATCTGTTTTCAGTATAATAAAACTTGTACAGGCAGCCCCCTGATTGCAAATGGATTCTATTCGAGACTGTCTGCAAATCGATTCATATGCAGGTTGGAACAGAACACAAGACAATATAAAATAGTTGTTGGTAAATACAAGGAAACATTTGCATGTCGAATATTTAATATTAGTACATCCTTGGACGGGATCCTGCCTGTAAGTATAAGTGTTCAAAAGTCATATTTTCGTAAACCGGGGACCATCTGTATCCAAAATTACATGCCATTTAAGGGATGTCCAATCAAAATCCTAACCAACAGTTGTTTACTCCTTTGGGGTGAGGGGCAGTTCAACACCCAGAAACTGCCCCAGCCCCTGTTTCCACCCCAAGAGCTAAAATTGAGATCAATGCTTTTAGAGGATCCATAATAATGTGAGTTTGCATTGACATTAAACATCCTTTACCATATTCAGGACACACCCAAAGTCAATGATCACTGGATGCTAGTGCCTCATTCAGAAAGATATGCTTTTGAAAAAAATACATTTTTAAGCCACTTTTCAATTTAATACAGGATAAAGTTTTTTTCTAATTAAACGAAAGGTCGTTGTAATCTAATTCAAACTTCTGGAAGCTCGTCAGTGCTCTGTTCATAAAGCTGACAACAACTTCACTCTAAAACACTTTAACTTGCTTTCCAGCTCAAATTAGACCAATAACTGTAGTCTACACGCTGCTGCCTCAAATATAGAGCTATGTGTGACTCACTACTTTTCCTGCTTATTTATCCAAGTGAGAGAGAAAAATAAAACTGCAGATGCTGGAATCCAAAGTAGACAGGCAGGAGGCTGGAAGTTCACAGCAAGCCAGGCAGCATCAGGAGGTGGAGAAGATGATGTTTTGGATGTAACCCTTCTTCAGCACTGGGGATGGGTGTGGAGGGAGCTGCAGATAAAAAGGGTGGTGGGGATAGGGCGGTGAGGTGGGGATAGGTGAAGACAGGTAGAGGGTACAACCTGTTTGGTCAATGGGAGGAGTGAATCCGGTTGATGGCAGGGAGGGGCGGAAGAGAGGGGGAGAGGCTGGGAAGGGAGTCAGGGGATGGGAAGGGGGTTATTTGAAATTGGAGAACTCAATGTTGAGTCCTCCGGACTGTAGGCTGCCAAGGTGCTGTTCCTCCAATTTTGCGGTTTGTTTCGTTGTGGCAATGGAGGTGGCCAAGGATGGTCATGTTGGAAAGGAAGTGGGAAGGGGAATTAAAATGGATGGTGAGTAGGAGGTTGGGTTGGTCACTGCAGGCCCAGCTGAGATGCTAAGTTTACACTTGGTCTCCCCAATGTAGAGAAGACCATATCGGGAGCACCTGATACAGTGAACTAGGTTGGAAGCTAGGCAGGTGAACCTCTGTCTCACCTGGAAGGACTGTTTGGGGCCTTGGTTGGAGTTGAGTGGGGTGGTGTACTTTGCATTTTTTCCAGTTGTAGGGGAAGGTACCTGGAAGTTCGGGGGTGGGGGGAGGTCAGTGGGGAGAGTGGCACAAACCAAGGACTGTCGAAGGGAAGAGTCCTTGCAGAAGGCAGAGAAGGGTGAGGAGGGGAAGATGTTCTTGGTGGTGGGTTCTAGTTTGAGTTGGTGGAAATGTTTAAGGATGATGCATTGGATGTGAACACTGGTAGAGTGGTAGGTGAGGACAAGGGTAACTCTGTCTTTATTGCGTTTGGGGGGGGTTTAGAGCAGTGGAATGGGGAATGGAGGTGGCATGGTGGAGGGCTGTCTGGATGACAGTCTGGATGACAGAGGGAGGAAAAGCACATTGTTTGAAATAGGTGAACATCTGGAATGCTCGCGAGTGGAATGTCTCCTCGTTTGAGCAAATGCGGCGGAGGTGGAGGAATTGGGAGAATGGGATGGACTTCTTGCAGGATACTGGATGGGAGGAAGTGTAGTCCAGGTTGTTATGGAAGTCTGTGGTTTGTAGTAAATGTCCATCTGGAGGCTGTCACTAGAGATGGAAATGGAGAGGTCAAGAAAGGGGAGGGAGATGTCTGAGATAGACCAAGTGAATTTGAGGGCAGGGTAGAAGTTGTGGGCAAAGTTAATAAAGTTCTCCAGTTCAGCCTGGGTACAGGAGGCTGCACTGATACAGTCATCGATGTAACGGCAGAAGAGTTGGGGCACAGTGCTTGTGTAGGCACTGAAGAGGGACTGTGTGATATAGCTGACAAAGAGGCAGACATAGCTGGGGCCTATCCAGGTGCCCTTGGCAACCCCCCTGGATTTGGAGGAAATGGTATGATTTAAAGGAAAAGTTTAAAAATATGGTCAAATGAATATTGACATGAATAGGAAGGGTTTAGTGGGATATGGGCCAAGTGCTGGCAAATGGGACTAGACTAGGTTGGGATATCTATCGGCATGGATGAGTTGGACCAAAGGGTCTGTTTTTGTGCTGTATATCTCTATGACTATATTTGCAGCATGGGACCAATGGACAGATAAACAATGCCTGACACAGTCTCCTCGATCAATATCTTGCTGTCTCAAAGAACCACTTGAGATAAGGACTATGCAACAGAATACGATGAAGATAGCTGTTGCATTCCTCAGCCATCAGCTCTCCAGTATCAGTTCAGTGAGTAATGTCTGAGTGAAATGTGGAGGACTGAAAGTGCTGAACTGAATGGCCGATTTTGATTGGAATCTGAAATGTGCCACTTCTGCTTCAGATGTGCAGGACTGAATAGTGCATAATTTGTAAAGTGCACTTCCTCTTAACACAAAATCAATTGTACATCCACCCCTCCTTGACACACTAACATGCGACTGTTGAAGGAAGTTTCCATGACCTGCTGGAGGTGTTGAGGAGCCTCTGAAATATTGAGAGTCTTGCTTTCGGAAAAGTCACGCAATGTACTGCCCACAGTAAAACTGCCTTATAGGCATTACTGTATAAGTACAAGTCGTGTGCCTAAACGGAACTCTTTAATCCTGGTCAGAAAGTCTAAACTTTCATGATCAAACAGGACAAAACACTCGAGTTTTACCTGCCAGGGATACTCAACCATTTTTAGTTGACCTTTTACGAGCAAGTTGTTAAATTTTCCTGTAACCTCCAAAGTTCTCTAGGCCTGCAGTGACAATTCTGCCTGACTCAACAGTTCAGAAATGAGTGTGTCTCTTGAAACAAGCTGAATGAGAAGGTTATTGGTTCTCGTCCCATTCCAAACATTTCTGCCCTAAATCTAGACTAGCAATCCTGGCTGGTGTGCTACCACTACCCAGAATTATGTCCAAAGTAAATTGCAGAAATGGTCCATGTTGGTTGTGTGCACAAGTGTCTATCCAATCGCAATGTCTCAGCATGGAGTAAAACAAGGACTTAAGCTTTCTTTAGTGCATTTTTAAATGAACATTCCGATGAACCTAAATTTTAACAATAAGAATGTTTTTGTCACAAAGTCAAGAATTGGTGGCTTTCTGCTGCCTGCAAGCTGTAGAATTCACTTCTTAAATTACCTTTCCCTGCTCCTTTAAAAATCACACGGCATGGAAATAGACCCTTCGGTCCAGGATGTAGGTTTGCTTGCTGAGCTGGAAGGTTCATTTTCAGACGTTTCGTCACCATACTAGGTACGATCATCACTGAGTCTCTGAATGAAGGTTCACCGGAGGCTCACTGATGATGTTACCTGGTATGGTGACGAAACATCTGAAAATGAACCTTCCAGCTCAGTGAGCAAACTTACATCCAGAACCTCAACCTGAGCTACACACCTTCTCAAAACCCACTAAGCCAACTCATCCATGCAGACTGTCATCCCAATCTGACTTAGTCCCATTTGCCAGTATTTGGCCCATATCCCTCTAAACCCTTCCTATTCAGTCATCCATCCAGATGCTGTTTAAATGTTGTAACTGTACCAACCTCAACTCTTTCCATAGACACATCACCCTTTGCAAAAGACCTTGGCTGTTCACCCTATCCATGTCCCTCACTTTTATAAGGCCCCTGATGCTCCAGAGGAAAATAGCCCCAGCTTATTCAGCCTCTTCCTACAGTCTTAGGATAAGGGGTAGCAAATGTAAACAGAGTTGAGGAGAAACTACTCCTCCCAAAGGGTTGTGAATCTGTCGAATTCACTACCCCAAAGTGTGGAGGATGCTGGGATAGTGAGTAAATTTAAGGAGGAGTTAGGTAAATTTTTAATTGGTAATGGTTAGAGGGATAAAGGGGGAAGGCAGGAAAATGATGGTGAGCAGCATATCAGCCATGATTGAATAGCAGAGGAGACTCGATGGGCCAAATGGCCTAATTCTGCTCCTATATCTTACAAACTCAAACCCTCCAAGTCCCGGCAACATCCTTGTAAGTTTGTTTTCTACACTTTTTTAGATTTAAAAAGCATCTTTCCTACAGCAAGGAGACCAGAATTGACATTAACTTTAAAAGGGGCCACAATAACTCCCTTCATTGATCCCATCGTAACCACTGAAGGCAAGCATGCCAAACACCTTTGTCACCACCCTGTCTACCTCCAATTCTACTTTCAAGGAACAAAACACCTGCATCCCTAGGTCTCTGTTTAACAACAATCCCCAGGGCCCTGCCATTAATTCTAAGTCCTGCCCTGACTTGTCTTGCCAAAATGTGATACCTCACATTTTTCTAATTTAAACTGCATCTGCCACTCCTCAACCCATTAACCCCATTGATCAATGTATCGTTGAACTGAGATAACCTTCAGTGTTGACCACACCAATTTACTGACCATACCTCCTATGTTCATAGTCAAATCATTTAAAATAACAAAAACACAGTGGATCCAGCACTGATCCTTGTAGGACGCTGCTGGTCACAGAACTCCACTCTAAAACACCATACCACCATGTCTCCTACATTGAAGCTAATTTTATATCAAATCGGCTCTTTTCCCTGGATTCCACATGACCGAGCCTCGTTAATTCCGAGTGGAATCTTGTTCAATGCCTTGCTAAAATTCACGAGCAATGAAGGCAAAAACAGCAGACAATCTTTGTCAACTCTTCAAAAAAAACTCAAATCAAGCGAATGGTGCTCCCTGAAACCAACTCCTTTAACCAAACGCTTGATCATCAAACTTACTATTACCTAATGCTGCTGGGAGACATTTCTATTTAAAAAAGATACACATTCACATGCTGTTGGTATCACTTGCTGGGCCAGCATTTATTGTCCATCCCTAATTGCTCAAGAAAAGTGGTTCAAGAAGGCCGTTATCACCATTGTAGTTCATTTGACGTAGTGACACCCCCCAATGCTGTCGAGTTAGAGAGTTCCAAGATCTTGACCTTGTGAAAGTGAAGGAACTGCAATACATTTCCAAGTCAGGACAGAGTGTGACTGGCTCCTGTGCCTCAGCTGCCTTGGTTCTTCAATGGTAGGAATTGAGTTTGGAAGGTGCTGTTGAAGGAGCTTTGGTGAGTTGTTAACGTGCAGGGACCCCCTACCATTGACAATGGTGATTTTTCTGGAGTCTCCACCTCCTCAGTCATTTTATTGTCCACCACCATTTGTAGCTGAATGTGACAGGGCTGCAGACCTTAGATCTGATCTATTGGGTATGGCATCCTTTAACCCTATTGCATGCTGCTTCCGTTTTGGCTTCGCCAGGTAACTAGCACGACTTTAACTGCTCGAGTTCCACCCCTGATGGTATTCTGAAGACTCATGTTGGACTAGAAACATCAATTGTTTCTCTCTCCACAAATGCTGCAAGGCCTGCTGACTTCTCTAGCACTTTGTTCTTATTGCACATAATCATTTCTATGGTGACTCATAGGCACTTTAGTATTTGTTCCCAACGGAGGTGGAGGTTGGAGGAATGACCTCTGGAAATTCCTGGTGGGTGGGGTTGTCTGTGGAGAGCCCTCCTATTCTTGAGTGCAGAGTTTCCCATCTCTGTAACATTAGCTGTATTTTCGAGAAGGACAGCCCTCTTCCCTCTGTCACAAATGCCTCAGCACTCCTTTGTAAATCTAGCAGAACTATTTTAAGATCATATCTCCATGCACTCTGCAAGATTAATCGTCAGAACAAATGAAATATTCCATCAGAAAATACAATTTTAATCAGTCTGTACCAGTGAAAGGCAAACGAGAGTGCTGCATCCAACATGCCTGTGATTTCCCCACCCACGTACATTAAATTCAGAACTAGAATCAAATACAGTTTGGTAATCATAAAGGAAAAAAGCATTGCCAGGCAATATGAAGGTCAACCTTTCTCTGTTGCTGTGCAAAAGATGTAGAATTCAACTTAAGAACTGCACAAATCAGAAGAGAACTCTCATTGTTGCTTCCTCTCTTCCATTTTGAGAAGCTAACCCATGCCCAATACAAAACAGCAGGTCAAGGACACAACAGCAAAAAAAGGTACAACAGGCTTTTTCATCTCAAACTCTTCATTACTGAGCCTGTGCAATCAGTAAAAAACACTCAAAACCAGTGGAATGAGCAATGCATTTTCAGTTTTGTTGAAAATACCTTTCTTCCCATTACTCCCTCCTACTCTTGACCCACTCCAATTTGCCTATCGGACCAACAGATCCACATCAAATACCATATCACTTGCCCTTCATTCCTCCCTAGAACATCTTGACACCAGGAACAGCTACGTAAGAATCTGACTCATTCACTACAGTCCAGCCTTCAACACTATTATCCCCTCGAGACTGATTAGTAAATTTAGTGAGCTCGGACTAAGCCCCACTCTCTGCAACTGGATCCTCAGTTTCCTGACCTACAGGTCACAATCAGTGAAGATTGGGGACAATATTTCATCCCCACTAACACTCAACACTGGAGCCCCCCAGGGATACGTACTCAGCCCCCATTGTACTCACTGTACACCCATGACTGCATCGCCAAATACCAGACTAATGCCATTTACAAGTTCACTGATGACACCATCATCGAATCTCAGATGGTAACAACACAGACTACAGATGGGAGATGGAAGACCTGGAAAAATAGTGCACTGGGAACAACCTAGTTCTCAATGCCAGCAAAACCAAGGAACTCATTATTGACTTTC
Source organism: Hemiscyllium ocellatum (assembly GCF_020745735.1). Classification (NCBI taxonomy): domain Eukaryota; kingdom Metazoa; phylum Chordata; class Chondrichthyes; order Orectolobiformes; family Hemiscylliidae; genus Hemiscyllium; species Hemiscyllium ocellatum. The sequence continues at coordinate 39,492,970 of NC_083432.1, read as the reverse complement.
GCAGGATGTTACTCATTCCCCTCCCCCCCCCACACATTAACAGCACGGAGGTGGAACGAGTGGAGAATATCAAGCTCCTGGGAGTGGTCATCCACAACAAGCTTTCTTGGACTCTTCATGTGGATGCACTGGTTACAAAGGCCCAGCAACATCTCTTCTTCCTCAGGCAGCTGAGAAAATCTGGCAGGATGGCGAATACCCTCATCAACTTTTATAGGTGCATCATCGAGAGTATTCTGTCTGGTTGTATCACTGCCTGGAATGGCAACTGTACCATTCAAGATCAGAGACAGCTACAGAGAGTGGTGAACTCGCCTGGACAATCACAAAGGCCAACATCCCGTCTGTAGAGTCCATCTACCAGTCCCGCTGTCAAGGAAAGGCCACCAGCATTCTCAAAGATCCATCCCACCCTGGCAATGTTTTTCTACAACCTCTACTACTGGGGAGAAGGTACAAAAGCCTGAACACACGCACCAGCTGGTTTCGAAACAGTTTCTACCCTACTGTTGTTAGAAAATAAATGGACTCACAAACTCTTAACATTTGCTTGTACCTGTGTTTTTGTTTTTGCTGCTGTTTACCTATTATTTATTTATCTATGCTACTTAACTCTGTGATCTGCCTGTATTACTCGCAAGATAAAGCTGTTCACTGTGTCTTGGTACACGTGACAATAAATTCAATTCAAATCAATTCAATTCTGTTCCCTTAACCTCCAAAATGACTTTTCAATATACAGGGGAACCTTGATTATCCGAACAAGTTGGGGGGGCACTATATTGTTTGGATAATTGATTATTTGGTTAATCGATTAAATGCCTTTCCTCTGGGGCTTGGAGTTTTTAAAGTCTACTCCCCGTTCAGGGGACTGCAGCAGCACACAGCGCGTGAGCTCCCGCCCCAAATACCACTCACCCCACTGCCCCCCAACCACATCTAACATCGCCCCCCCGACTACAACCCTGCCCCCAACACCGCCCCTGACCTCAACACTGCCCCAACCCCAACACTGCCCCCTGCCCCATCCAACACCGCTCCTGAACCGTCCAACACTGCTCCCTACCCCCCCAACCCAACACTGCCCCCTGCTGACCCCAACCCTGTCCAACACTAGCCCCCATCCCCCCGCTATGTGGACCCCCCCCCCCCCCGTCTGCCCCCACTCCCTCTCTGGGGCAGCCGGACTGGACACCAACAACAAGACTGCTACTGCTGCCTTTGTGGGATAGGTCTCCAAGTGGCGCACACACGCACACAGGCACAACTTTTTACTGCACCTTTTTGACAGGTTCCACGTTTGCCCAGTACAGGACAATGTTGGAGAGAATATCTGAGGAAGGGGGGTTCAGGGTACCTGCCTGTGTAGAACTCCAGGAAAAGTGTGGGCAGAGAGAGAGGGTGGGCAGTCATATGGAGATGGTGCCTGTTTCATCACTGTAAACAAAAGACAAGATCACTGCTGGAAACACATCTTTGATGTAATGTTTCTTTCGGGAGCTGGAGATCTTGTTTGGATAATCCGATTTTCGGATAATTGGTACACGGATAATCGAGGTTCCTCTGTATTTCTTTGTTATTCATCATTAACTAAACAAGGATTTTAAATGAAGAGCATTATCAGTTATTTATTTATGGTAAGTACCTCACCTTCCGACTTCCCAGATTCAGTCTATCATCCACAGGGATGAGTTTAGAATGCTATGCAGTACTTTCCACATTCCTGGATAAGTGCAGCTCCAGCAACACTCAATGCAACCAAAATGAAAGGCCTCTATTCACCATCTTAAGAATACAACTGATGTACTATTGCATGCTGAGGCTCTTTTAACAGCAGCTCCCAAATTCATGATCTCTACCACCTGGAGAGATAAGGGCAGCAGACACATAGCATTATCAGCTTCCACAGATTCTTCTCCAAACTACACACCATCCTGTCTTGGAGTGAGGTTGTCATTCTCTCACTGTTCCTCAGTCAAATTCCTGGAGTTCCATCCCTGACAGCACTGTGGGTCTACCTAATGAACTACTGCTTAAGATAGCAGCTCACTACCACCTTCTCAAGGACAATCCAGAATGGGTCAGAAGTGGTTGTCTTGTCTGCAATGCTTACATCACAAGGATTAATTATTAAAGTTAGGCAGCCTTCAGCTGCTTGACACTTTTCTGTTGAGTATAAGCAGCTAATATTCAACATTTTGTTTGATCTATGGATGAGTTGGACGAAATGGTCTGTTTCCGTGCTGTACTTCTCTAAGACTCCATCACTCTATTGTTCAGGTCACCTCATTCAATCTTGGTCTCGGCTTTCTGTATGTGGACACCCTTTTGTATCTTTAATAAGAAATGCTTTAGCCTGAAGGTGAAAACTGCCAAACTAAGAAAGAGAAGAGAGGGGTCACTTTAAATTTTGTTACAATTGCAGTCACAGCAGGAAGGGCAAGGTGCATTGGAAAAGTAGTAGATGGAATGGTAGACCCCATCCCCACTAAATGAGACGAGGAAATGGAGTGAAAGAATTTTCCCGTTGGATTGACAAAGATTATCCACCCCACCCTACTGACAAACCCCCAAAAAGCATTTTGATTAGCATCTTTAAAGCATATTTCAGTTGCCCCTGCAATCTCCAACTTCTGTGAGGACCTTACTTGTATACTTCAAGCAATCTTGTGTTTAAAATATACAGGTCCCCTCAAGATCTACCCAAAAATAGCATCAGGTGTGATGCCAAAAGCTTGACACTACAGTTGTGCTTCATAAGTCACTCTTCACAGAATATGGTTTTTATAGCAACCAATCCAACATTACTCCCAGCTTCTCTCTGTTTCACAGATTTGTAACAGCAAATGATCATCAAAAAACATTTCTCTCAGTTTCTGGAGAAGACTGAAGCGAACTACCTGCTGTAACGCTCATTCAGGTGAGTTTTTTCCTTCCCAGGCTTTGTCAGAACAAATCTTCCTGACTCAACCTTCAACCCAAACATAGACTGAGACTTTCATAGTGTTAAGGGTTTAAATTGAAAGGAATTTGTTAAGTGTGTACAAGAACATTTTCTGATTCAGTATGTGGATGTACCTATTAGAGAAGGGGACATGAGATAGCTTCGGCAAATAGAATTAAGGAGAATCCAAAGGGTTTTTACAAATATATTAAGGACAAAAGGGTAACTAGGGGAAAGAATAGGACCCCTCAAATATCAGCAAGGTGGCATTTGTGTGGAGCCGTAGAAAATGGGCGAGATTCTAAATGAATATTTTGCATCAGTATTTACTGTGGAAAAGGACATGGAAGATATAGAATGTAGGGAAATAGATGGTGAAATCTTGAAAAATGTCGATATTACAGAGGAGGAAATGTTGGATGTCTTGAAATGCATGAAAGTGGATAAATCCCCAGGACCTGATCAGATGTGCCCTAGAACTCTGTGGGAAGCTAGGGAAGTGATTGCTGGATCTCTTGCTGAGATATTTGCATCATCGATAGTCACAAGTGAGATGCTGGAAGACTGGAGGTTGGCTAGCGTGGTGCCACTGTTTAAGAACAGTGGTAAGGACAAGCCAGGGAACTATAGACCTGGCTTTGTGCGTGGGAAATCATGTCTCAGAAACTTGATTTTGTATTTTGAAGAAGTAACAAAGAGGATCGATGATGGGCAGAGCGGTAGATGTGACCTATATGGACTTCAGTAAGGCGTTCGACAAGGTTCCCCATGGGAGACTGGTTAGCAAGGTTAGATCTCATGGAATACTGGGAGAACTCCCCATTTGGATAAAGAGCTGGTGGTGGTGGAGGGTTGTTTTTCAGACTGGAGGAAAGTGACCAGTGGAATGCCACAAGGATCGGTGCTGGGTCCACTGCTTTTCATCATTCATATAAATGATTTGGATGTGACCATAAGAGGTATAGTTAGTAAGTTTACAGATGACATCAAAATCAGAAGTGTAGTGGACAGTGAAGAAGGTTACCTCAGATTACAACGGGATCTTGATCAGATGGGCCAATGGGTTGATAAGTAGCAGATGGAGTTTAATTCAGATAAATGTGAGGTGCTGCATTTTGGAAAAGCAAATCTTTGCAGAACTTATACACTTAATGGTAAGATCCTAGGGAGTGTTGCTGAACAAAGAGACCTTGGAGTGCAGGTTCATAGCTCCTTGAAAGTGGAGTCGCAGGTAGATAGGATAGTGAAGAAGGTGTTTGGTCTGCTTTCCTTTATTGGTCAGAGTATTGAGTACAGGAGTTGGGAGGTCATGTTGCGGCTGTACAGGTCATTGGTTAGGCCACTGTTGGAATATTGCGTGCAATTCTGATCTCCTTCCTATCAGAAAGATGTTGTGAAACTTGAAAGGGTTCAGAAAAGATTTGCAAGGATGTTGCCAGGGTTGGAGGATTTGAGCTATAGGGAGAGGCTGAACAGGCTGGGGCTGTTTTCCCTGGAGTGACCTTATAGAGGTTTACAAAATTATGAGGTGCATGGATAGGATAAATAGAGAAAGTGTTTTCCTTGGTGTGGTGGAGTCCAGAACTAGAGGGCATAGATTTAGGGTGAGAGGGGAAAGATATAAAAGAGACCTAATGGTAACTTTGTCACGCAGAGGCTGGTACGTGTACGGAATGAGCTGTCAGAGGAAGTCGTAGAAGCTGGTACAATTGAAACATTTAAAAGGCATTTGGATGGGTATATGAATAGAAGGGGGTTGGAGGGATATGGGCCGGGTGCTGGCAGGTGGGACTAGATTGGGTTGGATATCTGGTCGGCATGGATGGGTTGGAACGAAGGGTCTGTTTCCATGCTGTACTTCTGTATGATTCTATGACTCCAGAGACTGTCTTCCTTTTTTGTATTCTGTCTGATAGTCCCCACAAAGGAGACACTCTCCTCCCTGCTAACTACACTCCTCCAGTCCTTTGTCTCTCTGTTAAACCTCCCTCCCTTTCTGTTTAAATTCTCAGACAGTAGCTTAGAACTCAGATTTCTCCAGTTTCCTCATTTCCCCTCCCCCCACCTTGTCTCAGTCGGTTCCCTCAACTCAGCACCGCCCTCCTAACCTGCAATCTTCTTCCTGACCTCTCCGCCCCCACCCCACTCCGGCCTATCACCCTCACCTTGACCTCCTTCCACCTATCACATCTCCATCGCCCCTCCCCCAAGTCCCTCCTCCCTACCTTTTATCTTAGCCTGCCTGGCACACTCTCCTCATTCCTGATGAAGGGCTTATGCCCGAAACGTCGAATTTCCTATTCCTTGGATGCTGCCTAACCTGCTGTGCTTTAACCAGCAACACATTTTCAACTAGTATCTATGTAATCCCAGCTGCTCCTGCCTATTTTCCAACTGTGAATATTTTGCCTTGTTCACTTTGTAACATTTGATTCACTCCCCTCAGCCCCATTTCCCATCGCCATGGTAACCAAGCAAACTAGCTTTTTGCCAGATGGAACTCAAAATAGGTGACATGACTCTCTTCATTACCCCATTTTACCTTGAATTACAGAGGCAATTTCAAAACATCTTATGAAACCTTGCTTTCATTACATAATTTTCAGGCTAAGCATATGTCAACAAATTGCAAATGGTCACTATAGCTTATAGAGTGAAAGTAAGGTCATGTGATTTGTTATTCGGTACTGGTAAAAAGCTTTGCTTAAGGCTTGCACTTTATTACTGCATAAGTAACTTTCATAAACCAATTTGACTTTTAAAAAGAATTAGTTTTGAGGTTAAATATTTCCATTTTAATTTTTATAGTTCCCCACTTCTTTCCCAATGACAACATGCTAGCTAATCATAACTAATTTAGCAACCAATCTGAACCCTTATTGCAGAGCATGGAACCAGACCCTTCGGTCCAAACAGTCAATACTGAAAATAATCCCAAACTAACCTAACACGATATATTGTGGTTGTTTGAAATTCTTGCATTTGTGCTGATGAGTGCAAGAGGAACATTACTACAACATAAAACAAAAATTGCTAGAGAAACTCAGCAGGTCTGATAGCATCTGTGGAGAGAAAAAATGAGGTAAAAACAATGACTGCAGACGCTGGAAACCAGATTCTGGATCAGTGGTGCTGGAAGAGCACAGCAGTTCAGGCAGCATCCAACGATGTTTTGGGCAATTTCGCTGCTTGTTGGATGCTGCCTGAACTGCTGTGCTCTTCCAGCACCACTGATCCAGAATTTGTGGAGAGAAAACAGAGTGAACATTTCAAGTCCAATGTGACAGTATCTAGGGAATATTAACATCTATCTTGATGACAGGAAGGGGAGGTGGTTAGGGGGTGGGTGAAAGACTGAATTGTTTAGGTGGAGGTGGAGGCCAGAGAGAGAAAGAATAAAAAAGTTAAGCAGACAAAGGAATTGTTGAGAGAAGCTAGAAAAGTAATAATGGGTACTATGAAAGGGTAATAATGGTTTGGATGGACTAAAAGCAAACCATATTATGACAGGACCCTGGATTTGGAGGTGGGTAAAAGGATTCATAGTGTCAAGCAGCTGTACCAACCCTTCGATCTAACTTGTTCATGCTGACCAGATATCCTAAATTAATCTTATTCCATTTGCCAGCATTTGGCACATATCCCTCTAAACCCTTCCTATTTGTATTGCTATCTAGATGTCTTTTAAATGTTGTAATTGTACCTGCCTCCACCACCGCCACTGGCAGCTCATTCCATATACTCACCACCTTCTGCATGAAAAAGTTGCCCCTCAGGTCCCTCTAAAATCTTTCCCCTCTCACCCTAAACCTGCCGAAACTGCACCACTCTCAGATTGATCTCTTTTCTCACTATATCCCTGGGTCTCACCCCTCCCTCCCCTTACCAGTTTAAATTCCACCCCCACCCCCAAGCAGCTCCCCACCAGTATATTAGTCCCCTTCCAATTCAGGTGGAATCCATTCTGCTTATACAGGTCACTTCTACCCCAGAAGAGCTTCCAATGATCCAAAAATGTAAGATCTTCGCCCTTGCACCAGCTCTTCAGCCACACATTCATCTGCTCTTCCTCCTATTCCTAGCCTCACTAGCTCGTGGCACAGGGAATAGTCCAGACATTACTACCCTTGTGGATCTACTATTTAAGTTCTGCCTAACATCCTATATTCTCTCCTCAGAATCCCATCCTTTTCCCTTCCTACATTGTTAGTTCCATGTGTTCGACGATTCCTGCTTGTCCTTCTCCCTTTTGAGAATATTCTGCACTCTCCTTGAGACATCCTTTATCCTGGCACCAGGGAGGCAACACACCATTCGGATTTTTTGTTGTTGGCTGCAGAAGCATCTGTCTGTGCCTTTGACTAGATCACAATCGATCACTTGGAACCTGATGTACCTCTTGTTACAGTGTTCAGGCTCTAAAATTATTGAACTCATTATTAGCTCCTGAAGACTGAAAGGTCTGTTTATCTTTTCAGCATGACTTTAAATTTCTGTTCTTCCATTTTGTTTGGAGTCATAAGATGAGCAAATCAATCCAACTGCAAACTACAACAAGTAGTAACAACCTTTAACTGACAGCAAAGTAATGACCAATTCCCATTAATAGCCTGTTTTTGAAATATATTTCCTTCAATTAATTACAATGTAATAGTATTTCTCACTCTCAACTCTTAAAAACATGGTCTTGAGACAGAGAGAAATAAAGGATAGACTAGACAGGTGAGTAAAATAACCATCTAGATGATAATAATGAGCATTTATGAATATCACTGGGTCAATCATTAGTTACACATGACGATATGACCTTACATTATAAATCAAAGACAAGGTATTGTATACACACATTGACAGTCCCTGTGGGTTACGCATCAAAAATCCTCTGAGCATTTTAATCCATGTCCCCCAAAGACAAATCTATACTAATACCTCCAGTGCCAATAGACAGACTGTGGAAATCACAAGTTAGGGAATAGAAATATCAGGTCTGTTTTAATGGGTGAAGAAATGTGAGTCTGGCCTTTAAGGCCATTTGGTCAGCATGGACCAGTTTTGGCTGAAGGGCCTGTCTTTGGGCTGTAGGACTCTATGGCTGTCAGGGAGAGAATTTCAAATTTCCATTGCCTTGGTTTTGTTTCCCTTCTGGCAAAAACTAGGGAGGGAATATCAGCCAAGGTAACAATTTGGTCACAGCCAGTTGACTTTCTTATCTCAGGCTGACCCAGCTTAGACGAAAGTAATGTCTCAGAGAAGATATGAAGTTAATAGAAACTGATTTGTGGCAAACCAAAATGATACATAATGATGAACATGGTAACTAAAATTAAATCCTGGACAGGAACTTGGTGGGAATTGTTTAATTGCTCTGCATTTGATTATGTCTGTCTGTTGCAACTGAAGTTTGTGGTGCTTGATTGATTAAATCTTGGTGTTGTCATGATGATGGATCCGCATCCTGAAATATTTATGGACGTATTCAACTTTTAATTTGAGCATTTGTATTTTTAAAGAGAACAGCAACAGCCTAAAGATGTCAATTCAGTGACTTTTTTTTTGTTCATTCATAGGGTATGGGCATCCCTGACTGGGCCAGGATTAATGCGCACCCCTAGTTGTCCTTGAGAGAGTGGTGGTGAGCTGCCTTCTTGAACCGCTGCGGTCCATTTGGTGCAGGTAGATCCACAAGGCTTTTAGGGAGGGAATTCCAGGATTTTGACCCAATGACACTGAAGGAATAACAATATACTTCCAAGTCAGGATGGTCTGCGGCTTGGAGGGGAACTTGCAAGTAGTGGTGTTCCACATATCTGTGCCATCATTCTTCTTGATGGTGAAGCTCATGGGTTTGGAAGATGCTGTCTGAGATAATTGCTTTATTCTGCATGGTGTCAAGCTCTTGAGTATTGTTGAAGCTGCATTTATCCAAGTAAGTGGGGATATTCTATGTAAATGAGAAAAAGGACTATATTTTGCTCTGAGTGCTACCATCTAGCCTTATTAAAAAGAAAAGGTCAAAAGAATTTCAATTAACCTACAAAGCCAAGTACCTCAAAACTCAACTGCTCAGCTACCAATGTCAACATAACCAGCACCTTCCAAAGTATTGGCTGCAATGTTCTCCGATCTACTTTTTATGAAAATCTCAGAGACTGACCTGTGCACCAATTTAAATATTATTTTTATTGGACCTCGCTTCTTATTCCTCCTCTGTGTGTATTTATTTTGCATGACTATATCTTCTCATATTTAGTGGCTCTTTAGTAAACTTGATTAAATTAGCTCTTTTTTGAACATAAGTTAACTTGGTTGGGGAGAAAGGTATTCACAATGGAAGGGAACCTTTCTGAAATTAACCTCTTTGTGATCAATGATAGTGTGAATAAAGAAGTGGAGGCAGTTCCTCCCACCTCGTCTGGGAGCTTAAGAATTTGGGGTCCATCTGGACCCATGATGAATTGGTTACAATAGCATATACTCAGAGAAAGGTAAACAAAGATGCTGGAAGCCAGAGTTGAAAATGGCATCAACATTTCAAAGCACTGTAAATAAACCTGTTACAGACAGAGAGTGGACTCTTCCACTTCTGAGTGTGGTGATGGACATAAACCCCATCCCTCCACACCGCGACAACGAATGGGAAAACCAGACCTTGTGCCTGATTGGTTATGCACTGGGCTTTTTGCCAGGTCACTTTTTGGAACAGCGATCTGCCTGAAGCTGCTGGCCAATCAAAGGCCAGGAGCCACTGGGATTTGTGGCGTCACCTCAGAGACTGAAGCTGATGTGGACATCCAGGAGCAGCTAGGCAGAGAGGTTTCATTGACCACCATCACCCACTCATCCCTGCCCTGAACCTCCCACCAGCTTGGGGAAGAATGAGACCCTTCCTCTCTCAATCCAACAAGCAGATCCCTCCTGCTTTGACCAGTCAGGAAAGAGGTCAATGTTCTGCTGGTAATAGAGTCAATCACAGTGGAGATGCATTTGTGGTTGTCAATTGACCATTTAAGAGCATCAATTGGTAGTAGGATGGAACATTATCTCACTTGGCATTTCCTATAGTGGCAGAACGGCAGTGAACTCCCTAATGCCAGCCTGACCAATGAGCCTCCCCAGCTTCCCTGCCTCTTCTTGGGAGGGGGAGGTTTGACCTGTGGCTTTCTGCATTGATTCAGGGTATAAAACTTACAACAGGAATGAGCTCTAATTTCACAATTCTTCCATTGTGTGTTTAACTTCCTAGATTTTCTGATACTCAAATCCAGTCACTCAGTCCACTTTTAGATCAAGGTCAGTATTCCTAGTAGAATACTTCATCAAACCAATGGAACTAATCAATCCTTCCTCCAGGAGGATTAAATAATGACCTAGTTCATTTTGCTCATATCTGAAGCAGCACTAGTTATCACCATGGAGAAATTTGCAATCTGTTGGGCAGCATGATGACTCAGTGGTTAGCACTGCTGCCTCACAGCACCAGGGACTTGGGTTTGATTCCACCCTTGGGTGAGTGTGTGTGTGTGTGTGTGTGTGTGTGTGTGTGTGTGTCCGTCCGTCCTCTGGCACTCCAGTTTCCTCCCACAGATCAAAGATGTGCAGATTAGGATGGACTGGCCATGTTGATATGTAGGATATGGTGGGTTAGCCATGGGAAATGCGGGGTTACAGGGGATTGGATAGAGGGTAGGAGGGTCAGTGTAGACTTGATGGGCCAAATTACCTGTATCCACACTGTAGGGATCTATGAATGACATCCCATAGCAGAATTGTATAAAGAAAACTAAATCAAAATTCTTTTGAAACAATTTTCCTTCCCTTAAAGATTAAGAATTACACAACACCAGGTTATAATCCAACAGCTTTATGGTCTTAAACCTGGTGTTGTGTGACTTTTAAATTTGTCCACCAGTCCAACACTGGCACCTCCAAATCATTCCTTTAAAAAGTATTTCATTTGAAATGAAACCAAATATAGATCATAAACAAAAAGTGTAAATTAATTATAATCCAAATGAGAAAAGCTGCTTTTTAAGTTCAAAAATATACTGAACCGTGGTCGGACCCATAAAACACAAAGAGATCATGTAAGTTCCAATAAACTCAGGACAATAATCTTCAAAGGAGAGAATATGCAATACTGAAATATGGTCAATATCTAATACAATGATACCCATTAAAGAGAAAAGAAAGTTATGTGGTTAATTCAACTTGTGGGGAGGAGGGGGGTGGGCGTGGAGAGGAGGTAGGGATTGGAGGGGAGGTGATGGTGGTGTCAAAATAATCACAGGATGAAAAGGAAATATTCCAAACTGATGTTCATGAACCTCCAGTTTGCTATTGAATTGAATACCTGTCTATGGGACACAATAATTAACTGTGGGCATGAGCCTGCCTCTCTCTCCCTTTTACTGATCACAACTAGATTAAGGATGTCCTTCACTGCATTCTCTCCTGTTGTCAAGATTATTTAATTTGTTTGACTTGTACAATCTGTACCTAGAGCAAAGCACACATTAAGGTCACAGCAGTATCCTGAAATGCGTCAGCCAGGCACTGAAGATAAACCCACAACATCCTGCCATGACTGCAACTGGGTGCTGCGTAAAAATATGAAAAACAGCAAACACCAAACCAGAATCTTTGGATGCATTATGCTGAAGAATGCTGTTTAGCATTTAATTACAAACTTGTATGACCTTCAAGACAAAATACACACACTATATTATCATGCCTTTATTATTATTACAAAGGATATTTTCTGTTAATTATCAGAAAATATGTAAGTAGTCCATTGTGTCATTGCTGAGGGTTCATAATATTTGATGAATTATTGGAAAAATATTAAAATGATTTGCTGTTAAAAAGGTTTGCAGTTTAATGATAACACTCCTATCTCTGAGTCACAAAAGTTTTGGATTCAAGTCCCATTCCCGATACATGGGGATGTGATCCAGGCTGATACAGGACAGAGGAGCTGAAAATGTGTTGCTGGAAAGCGCAGCAGGTCAGGCAGCATCCAAGGAGCAGGAGAATCAATGTTTCGGGCATAAGCCCTTCTTCAGGAATGAGGAAAGACTGCAGGACAGAGAGTGTTGCAGTTTCAAAGGTGCCAACTTTCAGAGGAGACATTAAAACACATGCCTTTTTAAGAGAAACCATAATAGTATCTTAAAGAAAGGGAGGATCGGTATTTATTCTGTAGCTGACACCACTGAAATAAGAGATTCTCTGATCATTTTTGTCTTCTGAAATCCTGCTGTGCTTCACTGTCAGATTTCCTGAGTTACAACAGTGACTACACCCTGAGGTTATGGTCTTGGTTGTAAAGTGCTTTGAGATGTCCTGAGGTCATGCCAGGTGCTATATCAATGCAAATCTCTCTTTCTACAAATTCGAAATCTGCCAATTTAAAAACGTAATTCAATAATCGAGCATGAGCTACCTTGGAGAGCAACCAAGCTGAACGTGACTGGGCTGAACAAAATGCAACTGAATGTTCCTAGCAATCTATCTCCTGAACTCCATTCTTGAAGCAATGCCTTGTATTAATTGTATATTAGTTGCAACTAATTCTTTGAAGACAGTAGGCATTAAATGGCGATTCCCCTGTATCCTTTGCAATAGATACAGACTGATACTGTAGTTGGGCAGAAGTGACTGGAGATGCTGGAGATCACAGTCATTTTTTTGGGTGGTGCTGGAAAAGCACAGCAGGTCAGGCAGCATCCGAGGAGCAGGAAAATCAATGTTTTGGGTAAAAGCCCTTCATCAGGATTCCTGATGAAAGGCTTTTGCTCGAAACGTTGATTTTCCTGCTCCTCGGGTGCTGCCTGACCTGCTGTGCTTTTCCAGCATCACTGATACTGTAGTTGTTGAGTTTGGAGGTACTTGCTTCTAAAGTGTAGCTTTGTGAATAAATGTCAACAAAAAAAAGTGTAAAGATTGGCTCCAGTTCTATCCTTCAGCAGCTGGTTTTCCGAATTAAAGCACTTAATACAGCAAAATAGAAATGGGAAATAAAAACAGAAAGAACCGCGGAGGCTATAAATCAGAAACAAAAGCAGAGATGGCTGGAAAAGCTCAGTGGGGCTGGCAGCATCTGCGGAGAGAAATCAGAGTTAATCAAGAAATCGAGTGACCCTTCCTCAGAAGGCACCATTTCTCTGTGGAGTCAATCCTCCACATTACTGCACATCTTTCCTTGACAATGCTGCCTCTCTTGAGCTACAATGCCAGTGACACTGACAGCCATCCAGGTCTTGGCAACAAAAACTTGGATTGACAGAGGACGTTTAATGTAGTGAAATGTCTTGAAGTGTTACATGGGAGTGTTATCAAGAGAATGACACCAATAATAGGATACTTGACTGTAAACTTGATTGTAGATTTTAGGGAGCATGTTAAAGAGGGTAGAGAGGCAGAGAGGCTTCGGAAGGGAATGCCATAGCCTTTAAAGCATTCTCCTTGTGAAAAGAAACTGTTGAGATAAATCACAACTAAAACTGACTTGTCTTCTTCCAAGCTTTACGCATATACTGGCCAGCCAACAATGAGCCCTGTAGATGATTAAAAAATGGGATCGCTTGCTGATTTTCTATTTTTTCATGTGGAACATTGGAGTCAATTGCATCACCTTGGCTGAGCTAACACTCAGTTGAAACCATTAAGTTGTCATATTATATCTCTACTACCCACAGTGCTCATAAAGAAATATTTTTCTGCTATGTCAAGTGTTTCAATGGTTCAGCATGCTCTGAGAATTAAAGTTGACAGGTAATTGTTTGAGCCATATCTCCATGCAGTGATCACCCAACCATTCAGCACCCTCTTCTCATGCTGCATAAATATAACAACATAGAAGTTAAGAGTAGGATTTGGCTACTTGGCCCATTGAACTTGCTTCACCGTTCAGTATGACCATAGTGTATTCTCCATCTCAATGCCATATTCCAGCTTTCTCCCCACCCCACATCCCTTGATGCTTTTAAAATCTAACAGTTTATCTGTCTCTTTCTTCAATATCCTCAGTGACTTGACCTCCACAACCTTCAGTGGTAACAAATTCACAAGGTTTGCTATTATTTCCTTATCTAAGTGTGAAGTGGTCTACTCTATATCTGGAAACAAAAGGTGTCCCTCTGTTTAAATCTGGTGTTTGTGTCATAGTTATGATGCATACAAGAGGAAAGCTTCAACTTCTTGCATTCTTTAGCAAGGCGTGGAATCTTAAAATTTACAAAGAGCCCCAATTGCATTTTTCCTCTAACCAGTCCTCCCCATCCCATTCCTTACACCATTATCCTGGTTTCCTGATATTATTCATTAATCTTAAGCATCTCATCGAGATTGTCTAAAAGCAGGCTGGGTAGAAACCTACAACCAGTTTGAATGTAGAGAATATATAGAGTGGGTCTGAATTAATCAGAAGGAAAGCATACTAAACAAATATTTTGCATCTGTATTTACTGTGGAAAAGTATAAGGACGATATAGGATGTAGGGAAATAGATGGTGACATCTTGCAAAATGTCCATATAACAGAGGAGGAAGTGCTGGATGTCTTGAAACGCATAAAGATGGTAAAATCTCCAGGACCTGATCAGGTGCACCCTAGAACTCTGTGGGAAGCTAGGGAAATAATTGTTGGGTCTCTTGCTGAGATATTTGTATCATCGATAGTCACAGGTGAGGTGCCGGAAGACTGGAAGTTGGCTAACGTGGTGCCACTGTTTAAGAAAGGTGGTAAGGACAAGCCAGGGAACAATAGACCAGTGAGCCTGACGTCGGTGGTGAGCAAATTGATAGAGGGAATCCTGAGGGACAGGATGTACATATATTTGGGAAGACAAGGATTGATTAGAGATAGTCAACATGGCTTTGTTCGTGGGAAATCATGTCTCAGAAACTTGATTGAGTATTTTGAAGAAGTAACAAAGAGGATTGATGAGGGCAGAGCGGTAGGTGTGATCTATATAGACTTCAGTAAGATGTTCGATAAGGTTCCCCATGGGACACTGATTAGCAAGGTTAGATCTCACAGAATAGAGGGAGAACATGACATTTGGATACAGAAAGGTAGAAGACAGAGGGTGGTGGTGAAGGGTTGTTTTTCAGACTGGAGGCCTCTGACCAGTGGAGTGCCACAAGGATCGGTGCTGGGTCCTCTACTTTTTGTCATTTATATAAATGATTTGGATGAAAGTATAAGAGGTATAGTTAGTAAGTTTGCAGATGACACCAAAATTGGAGATGTAGTGGACAGCGAAGAGGGTTACCTTAGATTTCAACAGCTTCTTGATCAGATGGGTCAATGGGCTAAGAAGTGACAGATGGAGTTTAATTCAGATAAATGCAAGGTGCTGCATTTTGGGAAAGCAAATCTTAGCGGGACTTATACACTTAATGGTCTGGTCCTAGGGAGTGTTGCTGAACAAAGAGACCTTGGAGTGCAACTTCATAGCTCCTTGAAAGTGAGTCGCAGGTAGATAGGATAGTGAAGAAGGCATATTTGGTACGGTTTCCTTTATTGGTCAGAGTATTGAGTACAGGAGTTGGGATGTCATGTTGCGGCTGTACAGGGCAATGGTAAGGCCACTGTTGGAGTATTGCATGCAATTCTGGTCCCCTTCCTATTGGATAGATGATGTGAAACTTGAAAGGGTTCAGAAAAGATTTACAAGGATGTTGCCAGGGTTGGAGGATCTGAGCTATAGGGAGAGGCTGAACAGGCTGGGGCTGCTTTCCCTGGAGCATCGGAGGCTGAGGGGTGACCTTATAGAGGTTTACAAAATTATGAGGGGCATGAATAGGATAAATAGACAAAGTCTTTTCCCTGAGGTCAAGGAGTCCAGAAGGAGAGGGCATAAGTTTAGGGTGAGAGGGGAAAGATATAAAAGAAACCTACGGGGTAACTTTTTCACGCAGAGGGTGGTACGTGTATGGCATCAGCTGCCAGAGGAAGTGGTGGATGCTGGTACAAATGCAACATTTAAGAGGCATTTGGATGGGTATATGAATAGGAAGGGTTTGGAGGGATATGGGCTGGTTGCTGGCAGGTGGGACTAGATTGGATTGGGAATATCTGGTCGGCATGAATGGGTTGGCTCAAAGGGTCTGTTTCCATGTTGTACATCTCTATGACTCTATGAAAGGAAACACAAATTACTGCATTCCTATGGCAACAACCTGACCAATCAGAACAAAGCTGCCATGTTTCAGTGTTCCCTTAGAATGTCAAACATGTGCATGATGTGTGCTCTTTAAACTTCATACAAACCCGTGATTATGGGAGGGCAGTTGATAATAGTTACCGAGTCCTCATCTGGCCGCTTGACTGAGTCCAGCCAAGTTTAGTGGTTGGGTAGTTTTGTTTTTGAGGGACAGTCTATCTCACAACATCAGTTGCATCATTGGGCTGCAAGGTTTCAGTGTAAAATAGTACCCCTGCTGCCTGAGACAGGTATCCATCTCCTGTGCCTGTTTGTTATTAAGGTCAGCAAAATGTCAGTAGACGGGAACAAGAACATGGCATGACCCTCTCAGCCATCATTCGAACCCTAACTTGTTCATGCTGGATTCAAGTCCAAGCTTTTGTATGCTTCAGTACTTGTAAACAAGTTTCATCCTGAGTTGGAAATATATCATCATTCCATCACTGTTGCTGGAATTCCCTCCCTAAGGACGTTGTGACTCAACCTACACCACATGGACTGTAGTGGTTCAAGAAAGCAGTTCACCCCTGCCTTCTCAAGGGCAGCTGGGGACAGGCAATAAATGCTGGCCGGCCAGCAATAATAATAATTTTAAAACTTTATTGCATTATCTGTAGCAGTTTGGATTCATACTTAATTGGTACCAGAAATGATATGACTGATCCAAAGCCATGGATATTCTTTGAAAGCTTGAACAAAGTTGAAATACTGTGGATGCTGGAAATCTGAAACAAAACTGCCGTTGTGTCACCATAGTCTTCTCAGACCATAGGGCTACCCTCTCATTAGAGAGAGACGTGACTTGTGGTGACTTAACCAAAGGGCCACTGTGCTTAAGGCAACAGGAAAAGATTCAAAAAGAGAATCTTCATGGTAACCACAGTTGGTGATTGGCACCACACTGTTTCGCAAGCCAACTGTCCAGCTAACTGAGCTAAACCGACCCCAGATATAACAACAGAAACTGCTGGACCCACTCAGCAGGGATGGCAGTATCAGTACAGTCAGAAACAGAGTTTGAGCCCAGTACGATTCTTCTTTGTAAATATTCTGAGGTCTGAAATTCTGATGAGGAGGCATGCTGGATTCGAAACTCTGTCCTCTCTCCACAGATGCTGCCCACCTGCTGAGCTTCTCCAGCAATTTCTGTGCTTGCTTCTTTGAAAACTTACTGTTACTGTTTGTGGCTTTTATTGGCCAGGTGTTCATTTTATACAAAATGCCCTCCTTTCAGTCGAGTGATTGGAATTGTTTTATGCCTGATATCACCACTTATTCCATGAAGTTACCCCCAAACCTATATATACAGAAACAGTCCATTCTGCCCAACTGATCCATGCTGGTGCTTATGTTTCTCTTAAGGTCCTCTTCAGCCAGAAAGTGGGGAGACTGTCGAATTTTCTGCCACACAAAGCAGCTGAGGCCAAAAAATTGAAGGAATTAGATATAGTTGTGAGCGCTAATGGGATAAAATGATATGGGAGGAAAGAGGGAACAGGAGACTGAGTTGGATGATTAGCCATGATCATATTGGATGGTGGAGCAGGCTCAAAGGGCTGAATGATCTACTCCTGCTCCCATTGTCTATGTTTCTGTATTTCACCTAACCCTATGAATATACCTGCATGCTCAGTCTCACTGATATGCTGATCTGACTTTTTTCATGAATGCATCTATATGCTGCTTGACTCAACAACTCCTTGGTGGTCATAATTTTCTCATTCTGGATATAGACACAGCTCCTGAATTTTCGGACTTTACTTGTGACTATTGCAAAATGATAAGGAGGTGCTGGTGTTGGACTGGGGTGGACAAAGTTAAAAATCACACAACACCAGGTTATAGTCCAACAGGTTTACTTGGAAGCACTAGCTTCCAGAGCGCTGCTCCTTCATCAGGTGGTTGTGGCTACCTGAGGCAGCCCCCTGTTGAAGGAACAGCGCTCCGAAAGCTACTGCTTCCATATAAACCTGTTGGACTATAACCTGGTATTATGTGATTTTTAACTTTACAGAGGAACCTCGATAATCCGAATATCAATAATCCAAATTTTAGATTATCCGAATAAGATCTCAAGGTCCCATAAAAACATGACATCAAAGAGGTAAGTGTATTCCGATTACCTGTACTGAAGAATATGTGAAAATGCTGAAACACAAAAATACACAAGCACCTGAAGCAACAGAAACTGGATTCTTCTCAGCATAAAGGTTAGTTAGCAAAAGTAAGTGCTTTATTCCCGTCACTTTACCGGGCCGATCATGAAAAAAACAGCAGAGAAAGTAAACACATGCACGAGGCAATGCTTCTGTCTTTCTGTCACAATACTGAATTCAGGGAGAAACTGACAAATGCTCTTGTGATTGTGGAAGCTGTTCGAGACCTTGCTTAATGCTAGGATTTCATCTATTTATGTGATGGGAAGGGTTTAGTCCTTCTGAGTTTAACCTGCAATTTGCAGAATGCAAAGATTGGCTTGCTTAAATAGCAGACTCAAAATTATAGATTTAAACAAACTCTCTGGTAGAGCACAGTATCAGATCTGTATGGCTTCCCTTTGTTTAAGCTCAAATCGATTATCCGAGTAATCACTTATCCGAACAAAATACCCGACTCATTCAGATAATCGAGATTCCTCTGTATTTCAAAATGATTGGAATGGAATTGAATTGAATTGAATTTATTGACGTGTCCTGAGGTGCAGTGAAAAGCTTTATTTGTGAACCACCCCTAGGGGGAAGCACTTCTTGCAAATGCACCTAAACTGTGTTGGTGTGTGTTCTGTCAGTGGCACTGAAATCCCATGCAGCTGTTTACTTCAAAACACAACATTGTACTAATTTCCCCCCATCCATCCTCAACCCTACATTGCCCCCTTGGGGTATACCACCCTACAGCACCTTGTCATCTCTCTTTGCATCCCCAGATTTCCCCTGGGCCTGCTTGTCCATTCCTGCCAATTTTCTAACAGGCTGCCTCCCAGGGGGCAGCAGCAGGGTCAGAGACTATGTGGGAAGCAGCATGGTTATGTATGTGGCACCTTTAAGAGGCTTATTCCTGATACCATCACTGATAGGTGCTATCTAAGTAATTGTTTTTAACAACAGCAGCTTTGTCCTAAAAGAAGGAGCAGCTTATAGTTAAAACTGACACAAATTCAGAATCAAAATGCACACTACTTAAGATGGTACAGTGCAACATGTGATAGAATCATGGATGGCAGAAACTTCGTTATGGATTGGCCAAGCAGTGAAACCTTTACTAAATGCCATTATTCAAACAATATATGCAGTTCAATTTACAGACCCCCGAGTGATAGATGATCTTAGGCAAAGAGATCTGAGAAACCTTGCTTGGCAAATAGGGGTTTTACATATTTAACACATCTGGTCTTCACATGGACAATCAGACAGAGCCAGAAAAAATCTGGAAGTTTCTCAAAGACAAACTAAAGCTAAGAATAATTTCTGGATCAACTGACTTTGATTCATCACATGGACAGCACCTTCTAATGGTCAGTTACATGTAAAAATCCCCAGTAAATATCTGATCATACAACTCAGTGCCCTGCTTCCAAACAGTTTGACCTCTTTTGAACTAAGAGCTATGTCGAATCACAGAGATGTACAACATGGAAACAGACAATTTGGTCCAACTTGTCCATGTTGACCAGATATCCGAAATAAATCTGATCCCATTTGCCAGCACCTGACCCATATCCCTACAAACCCTTCTTATTCATATACCCATCCAAATGCCTTTTAAATGTTGCAATTGTACCAGCCTCCACTACTTCCTCTGACAGCTCATTCCATACATGTACCACCCTCTGCATGAAAAAGTTGCCCCTCAGGTCCCTTATAAATCTGTCCCCTCTCACCTTAAACCTGTGCCCTCTAGTTTTGGACTCTCCCACCCCAGGGAAACGACTTTGTCTATTTATCCTATCCATGCCCATCATGATTTTATAAACCTCTATAAGGTCGTCCGTCAGCCTCTGATGCTCCAGGGAAAACAGCCCCAGTTCATTCAGTCTCTCTGTTGTGGTTCTGTTCGCCGAGCTGGAAGTTTTTGCTGCAAACGTTTCATTCCCTGGCTAGGGAACATCATCAGTGCTATTGGAGCCTCCTGTGAAGCGCTGCTTTGATGTTTCTTCCGGTATTTATAGTGGTTTGTTCTTGCCGCTTCCGGGTGTCAGTTTCAGCTGTAGTAGTTTGTATGTGGGGTCCAGGTCGATGTGTCTGTTGATGGATGTTCTTGCCGCTTCCGGGTGTCAGTTTCAGCTGTAGTGGTTTGTATATGGGGTCCAGGTCTATGTGTCTGTTAATGGAGTTTGTGGATGAATGCCATGCCTCTAGGAATTCCCTGGCTGTTCTCTGTCTGGCTTGTCCTATGATGGTAGCGTTTTCCCAGTCAAATTCATGTTCCTGGTTGTCTGAGTGTATGCAAACATACAAACCATATACAAACCACTACAGCTGAAACTGACACCCGGAAGCGGCAAGAACATCCATCAACAGACACATCGACCTGGACCCCACATACAAACTACTACAGCTGAAACTGACACCCGGAAGCGGCAAGAACAAACCACTATAAATACCGGAAGAAACATCAAAGCAGCGCTTCACAGGAGGCTCCAATAGCACTGATGATGTTCCCTAGCCAGGGAACGAAACGTTTGCAGCAAAAACTTCCAGCTCGGCGAACAGAACCACAACAACGGACACCCGAGCTACAAATCTTCAACCAGACTTTATTCAGTCTCTCTGTATACCTCAAACCCTCCATCCCTGGCAACATCCTTGTAAATCTTCTCTCAACCCTTTCAAGTTTCACAATATCCTTCCTCTAGCAGGCAGACCAGAATTGCACACAATATTCCAACAGTGGCCTAACCAATGTCCTGTACAGCTGTACTCAGTGCTCAGACCAATAAAGGAAAGCATACCAAATGTCTTCTTCACTATCCTATCTACCTGTGTCTCTACTTTCAAGGAGCTATGAACCTGCACTCCAAGGTCTCTTTGTTCAGCAACACTCCCTAGGACCTTACCATCAAGTGTATAAGTCCTGCTAAGATTTGCTTTCCCAAAATACAGCACCGCACATTTATCTAAGTTAAACCTCATCTGCCACTCCTCAGCCCATTGGCCAAGATACCCTTGTAATCTTTGCTGTCCACTACACTTCCAATTTCAGTGTTATCTGCAAACCTATAACTCCTATGCTCACATCCAAATTAGTTACATAAATGACGTAAAGCAGGAACCCCAGCACCAATCCTTGAGGCACAGCACTAGTCACAGGCCTTCAGTCTGAAAAACAACCCTCCACCACCACCCTCTGTCTTGTACCTTTGAGCCAGTTCTGTGTCTAAATGGTGAGTTCTCCCGATATTCCATGAGATCTAACCTTGCTAACCAGTCTACCATGAGTAACCTTGTCAAATGTCTTACTGAAATCCATATATGGACTTTTAAAAAAAACTTTCTAAAAACTTTTTTAAAAAAAGGTTTTGTGATCTACACATGAAAGAAGTGAAACCATCACTGTATACTAACAGATGAAAGGCTTAACAGACAATCAATTTTTCAATGTATAATTTCAGTTACATCACACTGTAAATTTTTGTTATAAATTCTGTGTTAGGATGGAGCCCTCCACTATCACCTGATGAAGGAGCGTTGCTCCGAAAGCTAGTGTGCTTCCAATTAAACCTGTTGGACTATAACCTGGTGTTGTGTGATTTTTAACCAAGTCCATATAGATGGTGTCCACCGTTCTGCCTTCATCAATCCTCTTTGTTACTTCTTCAAAAAACTCAATCAAGTTAGTGAGACATGATTTCCCACACAGAGAGCCATGTTGACTATCCCTAATCAGTCTTTGCCTTTCCAAACACATGTAAATCCTGTCCCTTGGGATTCCCTCCAACAACTTGCCCACCACTGATGTTAGGCTCACCGGTCTACAGCTCCCTGGCTTTTCCTTACCACCTTTGTTAAACAGTGGCACCACATTAGCCAATGTCCAGTCTTCCAGCACTTCACCTGTAACTATCAATGATCCAAATATCTCAGCAAAGAGCCCAGCAATCACTTGCCTAGCTTCTCACAGAGTTTGAGGGTACACCTGATTCTTGAAAACATTCAATTTTTGTCCTCAACTGCTTTCTGTGGCAGAAAGTTCCATGGGCTCCCCACTCTCTGGGTGAAGAAATCTCTCCTCCCCACTCTCTGGGTGAATAAATCTCTCCTCCCCACTCTCTGGGTGAAGAAATCTCTCCTCACCACAGTTCTAAATGGCCTATCCCAAATCCATAGACTGTGGTCCCCGGTTCTGGGCTCCTTGTCAGCAGGAATATCGTTACTGCGTTTAGCCGGTCTAGTCCTCTTAGAACTTTTTCCATCTACAGGAATCATTCAATAATCTCCAAGGATATGACTTTGAAGTAAGGCATAAGCCAGGTACCAGGATGATTATGTCTGACACACTACGTACATGACCCCACACACAATGACCAAGATATTCCTCTCTATCACCATGTTGATACTGTAGACTACCAAGTTGAAGAGGTTCTCAAGATGGATCTCTTACACTGTAGCCAGAGCTAACTGCAGCTGGTAACTGCCAAAGTTGCAAAAGATCATTATCCACAGATGGCTTAACAGCGTTAAAGAAGTACATCAGAAGATCAGTTGATTTGGACCACACACAGAAGAACTTGGTACGTTACAACAAGTTATTTTCAAGAGCAAATAATTCCCAATATCTAAAGCACTGGCCAAAATACCATGTCCATGTTATAACAAGGAGTCTTGGGGTACTGTACACACAATACGAGTACATGAGTCTGTGTGGTGGGCAGGGATGAATCGGGATACACAATCACTCGTAAGTGTATGTGAGGTATGCCGAGCATGTCAAAAACAGCAGTAGAGAGGTCGTCTACATCCAAACACTGAGCTTCCCATTCCTGGGATGGAAGTAGGCACAACCTATTTACAAGGCGAAAGTGAATACTGCAGATACTGGAGATTAGAGTCAAGACTGTGGTGCTGGAAAAGCACAGCAGATTTTCCTGATGAAGGGCTTGTGCCCGAAATGTTCATTCTTCTGCTCTTCGGATGCTGCCTGATCTGCTGTGCTTTTCCATCACCACACTCTTTGACAACAACTTATTTCCAGTCCATAGGAATGGACTGTGTGATGGATAACGCCTATACATTTCCCATTATTTGATCATTTGGCAACTCATTTTTATGAACATTGTTGACACATGGAGAGATATTATTAATTTATTTGGTGTCCAGAAATTGATAACCATTTCGATATGTGTGTACTATGTGGGCAGTGACCATATTGTTGCCCCACTATCCCTGTTCAAGTGGTCTCGCAGAATATATAGAGCATACCATCATATCAATGACCATTAACTATTGAGCAACAAGGTAAGATGTTCACATTGCACTGCTGCATTTTCATGTAACGCCAAAGGAAATCGGATTGACAGCCCCAGGACAACTTATGCTTAGAAGACAAATGTGAACACCTTTGCAGAGCAACCAATTTTCCAACATTCCAAGGCACAGGGCTTTCTTCTTCAAAGACAGAGGAGAATGAAGAAATAACATGACAAACAAAAAGGTAGAGAATGAACAAAATTGCACTTGAGAAAGAGTACAAGATATGGATTCAAATATAAATACTTGGCCCCAGCAAGGATTTCTGGAATTCAAATTAGCCCAGACAATATAAAAGCATTACTGATCCTGGCGCTATTATCCCATAGGCCCTTTCGGTATAAAGATCTCAGACTCCATCAGATCTGGGATCACTCAAAGTATGACTCTCTATTGGAATTGTGTTCCTCTGCTGTAAGGTAATAGCTTAATGTTAACTCAGACATGGAAGTGCTGGATGACTATATGTCTGTACACAATCGTTTATTGTGATAAATATCTGTTGGATTCTTCAGTGCCATGATATCCACATTCAATTTCTTATGTTTGCAAAAGCAACGCCAAATCAAGTTAAACATAAAATTGGATGTAAACGTCAGAGGGGGAGGAGGGGGCAGTCTATGGGAAGGTGCTGGAGATGTCAAGATGAACAATCATGACCAGGATGTGGAGGAGCCGGTGATGGCAAAGTTAAAATCACACAACACCAGGTTATAGTCCAACGGGTTTATTTGGAAGCACTAGCTTTCGGAGCGCTGCTCCTTTATCAGATGGTTGTAGAGCAGAACCATAAGATGCAGAATTTATAGCAAAAGGTTGCAGTGTCGTGCAACTGAACTGATATATTGTAAACTGTTGTTACATCTTTCATCTTTTGGAATGGTAGCAGGTTTCATTTCATTTCGATGACCAGAGCAGTCAGAGAAACCGAGCACATGCCTGAAATAGGAGTTAGTGCCAACTTCCCAGCCTTGTTGTCCACTTCCCCAGTTCCCCACTCCAGCAGTGACAGAAGTGACAGCAATCTCATATTTACAGTCTCTGGTTTTGGCCTGATTAGAATAGAGCACTGAGTGAAATAAACCAATAGCCACCAATGCATATAATTAACATTACAGTGGTTGGAGTGGAAGGGAGGCAAGTTATGCTTTTTCCTTGCAAGTTTTCTGCAACTTTCATTTTTATCTTTTTTTTACCTCCCTTTTTCACTGTCCCCTATTTCTTTCAATTTTACATCTGTGCATTTCTTACATTATATTTCTATACATTTATAAACTCACCAACTCGGATATTAAGTGACGTGTGTAACTGCAAGGTTTCATGTCTTGCAGCTTTTAAATGCAGAGAAGAATTGAATTAAAAAGACAGCAGCCTCCACTGATCTTCGGTTGTGGTCTTATCTGTTAACACCACAGATTTTCTTGGGTAGCTGTTCAGGTGAATCCGAAGCCAAAGCATTCGTGCCTCTTTCACAGTCAGGATTATTTTGTCCAAAACAAGCAGAAAGCAATCTATCAGGGACTGCAAAACCAAACATACTAATGCTGCTGCCAGAGACCCAAGGCTCTGTCTATCTCTATCACATAAAATAATCTTATTTTCCTTTCCAGCCCCATCAATTGTTATTAATTGCAGCTGTCACCTGGATTCCTTGCCCTGTTGCTGCTAAATTAAAAGCAGATCCATTCATGAATGTGCAGAAGTGATGGGCAGTGAAAACACTATCTGCTCCATGGAGACATGGTGTCTGGGACATCTTGACGAAAGACTTTCCTACTCCTACAGTTGGGCAGTGGGTATTCTGGGCTTCGACCCACACTGATAGGGTGACAGAGTTTTTTATATCATGGATCAGCAATTAAAAACAGAAGATTACACATTCACACTTAGTGAAATCATAAACATGCGATTGTTAGGAATGTATTTATGATGATATTAAACATTGTGACAATTATTCCCGTTTTAGTTCAGTTGACCTTAGTCCTTTTTGGCTTCCAGTCCCATCAGGAAGCTGACTTCCGAATACAGGCTGACACTGCAGTGCAGTTTCACAGGTTCCTCCTCCAGCCAATGCGCAAACCTGAATAATGACAAATTCTCCTCAGTCTGACATTTGACTTTCTGCTTTTCGACAGCATAGCTCCTGTAGCCAGGTGCTACACAAGATGCTGAAAATGTGTTGCTGGAAAAGCGCAGCAGGTCAGGCAGCATCCAAGGAACAGGAGATTCGACGTTTCGGGCATAAGCCCTTCTTCATGAAGCCCTTCTTTCCTGAAGAAGGGCTTATGCCCGAAACGTTGAATCTCCTGTTCCTTGGATGTTGCCTGTACCTGCTGCGCTTTTCCAGCAACACATTTTCAGCTCTGATCTCCAGCATCTGCAGACTTCACTTTCTCCTCCTACCACACAAGATGGGCATGGAAGTTCAGAAAGCTAGATATCTATATTGACCTCAGCATCACTGCCACAGATTTTGGAACTATACACCTGCAACAACAACATTCATTTATAGAGCACCATTTATGCAGTTAAATTTTCCAAGGTGTTACACTGGAGCACATTTGGACCAATTTGAATTGAATTGAATTAAATTCGCTCTATTGTCTGACACCATATAGGAGAAAGGAAGGATTGCAGATGCTGGAGAGTCAGAATCAAAAAGTGTGGCATTGGAAAAGCACAGCAAGTCAGGCAGCATCCAAGGAGCAGGAGAGTTGATGTTTCAGGCATAAACCTTTCATCAGGATGGGAACACATTGGCTGACTAAACGTTTGGTCGAAGTGTGTCACAAAGGAGAATGAGACTGTTATGGTAATAAGATTAATGGATAGGTACTCAAAACTCTGGGGTCATCTATGATACCGCTGTGATCTCAGTAGTATTCTGTTCGTGTTGGTGTTAGTGAGAGGGGAAAGATACAAAAGAGACCAAAGAGGCAACTTTCTCACGTAGAGGCTGGTATGTATATGGAATGAGCTGCCAGAGGATGTGGTGGAGGCTGGTACAATTGCAACATTTAAAAGGCATCTGGATGGGGTATATGAATAGGAAGGGTTTGGAGGGATATGGGCCGGGTGCTGGCAGGTGGGACTAGATTGGGTTGGGATATCTGGTCGGCATGGACGAGTTGGACCGAAGGGTCTGTTTCCGTGCTGTACATCTCTGCGACTCTATGACTCTATTTTTTATGATCTGCAACCAGCCCTAACATTTTCTATGAACTGTAAACTGACCAAACAGTTCACAGAGGAACCTCGATTATCTGAATGAGATGCGCAGGCACTATTTTGTTTGGACCATCACCAACTCCACCCCTCCTGAAGACCCCCAAACCGGTATACACACACACACACACACACACACACACACAAAATCTGGGGAAAGGTGGGGGGGAGGTTCAGAGTACATGCCTATGTAGAACTCCAGGGAAAGTGTGGGGAGAGAGAGGGAGGGTGGGCAGACAGACAGTTCTTTGGAGATGGTGCCTGGGCTCCCATCGTTATCCAGGACTGTTCTCGCCAGCATTTCAGTAAGCCAAGTTCATTTTTAATCGTTGTAAGGAAAAGACGCGATCATCTCTTTGATGTAATGTAAGGAGACCTTGAGATCTCCTTCGAATAAACCAAAATTCGGATAATTGATATTCGGATAATTGAGGTCCCTCTGTATGTGATTGTCAAGTAGCCCAAATATTTTATATGATCTGCCACAAGCCCTCACAATTTAGATGAACCTCAATTAATCCTAACTTTTTATATGAACCACAACTTTCCTTAACATGTTATATGATTCGCAGCTAGACCTAACATTTTATTTGATCTGCAACTAGCTCTAACATTTTATATGATCCCCAACTCACCCTAACATTTCATACAATCCTCAAACATTTCACATTATCTGCAACTAGCCCGAACATTTTATATGAACCTCAACTAGTCCGAAAATTTTACATAATCTGCAGATAGCCCTAACATCTTATATTATCTGCAACTAGCCCTAACATTTTAGACGATCTGCAACCAGCCTTCACATTTTATATAATCCTCAACTTGCCCAAGCATTTTATATGATCCGCAACATGCCCTAACATTTCACATAATTAACAACTACCCCTAACATTTTATGTAATCAGCAACTAGCTCGAACATTTTATATGATCAACAACACGCCCTAACATTTCATACAATCCTCAACTAGCCTGAACATTTTACATGATTTGTAGCTATCACTAACATTTTATACAATCCCAAGCCAGCCCTAACATTTTATATGATCTGCAACTGGCCCGAAAATTTTATATGATCCACTTTTAAGCCTTAACATTTTATAAGATCTGCAAGTCGCCCAAATATTTTATATGATCCTCGACTAGCCCTAACCATTTATATAATCAGCAACTCGTCCTAACATTTTATATGCAGATCATATAAAATGTTTGTGCTCGTTACAGATCATGTAAAATGTTCGGGTTAGTTGGGGATTATGTGTGGCTTTATGTGTGGGAAGTCATGTCACACTAATTAGATTGAGTTCTTTGAAGAAGTAGCAAATAGGATTGACAAGGGCAGAGCAGTAGATGTGATCTAAATGGGCTTCAGTAAGGCATTCAACTAGGTTCCCCATGGGAGACTGGTGAGCAAGGTTAGATCTCATGGAATACAGGGAGAACTCGGGCGGCACGGTGGCACAGTGGTTAGCACTGCTGTCTCACAGCGCCGGAGACCCAGGTTCAATTCCCGACTCAGGCGACAGACTGTGGAGTTTGCACGTTCTCCCCGTGTCTGCGTGGGTTTCCTCCGGGTGCTCCGGTTTCCTCCCACAGTCCAAAGATGTGCGGGTCAGGTGAATTGGCCATGCTAAATTGCCCGTAGTGTTAGGTAAGGGGTAAATGTAGGGGTATGGGTGGGTTGCGGGTCGGTGTGGACTTGTTGCGTCGAAGGGCCTGTTTCCACACTGTAAGTAATCTAATCCAACTCGCCATTTGGATACAGAACTGCCTCAAAGGTAGAAGACAGAGGGTGGTGGTGGAGAGTTATTTTTCAGACTGGAGGCCTGTGACCAGTGGAGTGCCACAAGGATCAGTGCTGGATCCACTACTTTTCATCATTTGTATAAATGAGTTGGATGTGAGCATAAGAGGTATAGTTGGTAAATTTGCTGATGACACCAAAATTGAAGGTGTAGTGGACAGTGAAGAAGGTTACCTCAGATTACAATGGGATCTGGACCAGATGGGCCAATGGGCTGAGAAGTGGCAGATGGAGTTACATTTGGATAAACATGAGGTGCTGCATTCTGGGAAAGCAAATCTTAGCAGGACTTATACACTTAATGGTAAGGTCCTAGGGAGTGTTGCTGAACAAAGAGACCTTGGAGTGCAGGTTCGTAGCTGCTTGAAATAGGAGTCGCAGGTAGATAGGATAGTGAGGAAGGTGTTTGGTATGCTATCCTTTATTGGTCAGAGTATTAAGTACAAGAGTTGGAAGGTCATGTTGTGGATGTACAGGGCATTGGTTAGGCCACTGTTGGAATATTGCGTGCAATTCTGATCTCCTTCCTATCAGAGAGATGTTGTGAAACTTGAAAGGGTTCAGAAAAGATCTACAAGGATGTTGCCAGGGTTGGAGGATCTGAGCTATAGGGAGAGGTTGAATAGGCTGGGGCTGTTTATCCTGGAGCATTGGAGGCTGAGGGGTAACCTTACAGAGGTTTATAAAATCATGAGGGGCATGGATAGGGTAAATAGACAAAATCTTTTCCCTGGGGTGGGGAGTCCAGAATGAGAGGGCATAGGTTTAGGGTGAGAGGGGAAAGATATAAAAGATTCCTAAGAGGCAACTTTTTCACTCAGAAAGTGATATATGTATGGAATGAGCTGGCAGAGGAAGTGGTGGAGGCTAATACAATTGCAACATTTAAAAGGCATTGGGGTGGGTATATGAATAGGAAGGGTTTGGAGGGATATGGGCCGGGTGCTGGCAGGGGGGACTAGATTGGGTTGGGATATCTTGTCGGCATGGATAAGTTGGACCGAAGGGTCTGTTTTCATGCTGTACATCTCTATGACTCTGTATGATGTGCAACTAGTGCTAACATTTTATATAATCCTCAATTAACCCTAACATTTTATATGAACCTCAACTAGCCCGACCATTTCATATGATCCTCAACTAGCCCTAACATTTCATATAACCCTCAACCAGCCCGACCATTTTATATGATCCCTAACTCGCTCTAACATTTGATATCCTCTGCAACTAGTCCTAACATTTTATATGTTCTTCCACTAGCCCGAACATTTTATATAATCCCCAACCAGCCCTAACATTTTACATGATCTGTAACTATCACAAACATCTTGTATGATCCTCAACTAGCCCTAACATTTCATATGATCTGAAACTAGCCTTAACATTTTATATAATCTGCAACTGGCCCTAACATTTTATATGATCTGAAACAAGCCCGAACATTTTATATGATTCTCAACACGCCCCAATGTTTTATATAATCGTCAAATAGCCCTCTCACCTTGCATGATCTGCAACTCGCCGTAACATTTCATATGATCCTCAACCAGCCCTAATATTTTATGTGATCTGCAGCTAGCCCTAATAGTTTATATGGTCTGCAACTAGCCTGAATGTTGTATATGATCCACAACTCGCCCTAATATTTGATATGATTGCCAACTAGTTCTAGCAATTTATATGATCTGAATCTAGCCTTAATATTGTATATGATCTGCAGCTCACCTAATATTCCTTATGATCTGCAAGTAGCTCTAATATTTTATATGAACCTCTATTAGTCCTAACATTTTATACTATCTGCAACTCGCCCTAACATTGTCCCAAATGAGGTTAACTTACTCAACAATGTTTGATAAACAAGTTTGCGGAACGTTCGGCCGCAGAGATTTGCTAAATAAACCATTAAAGGGCCTTTTTGCCATGCCACTGATCTTGTTGAATTGGAGGCAATGAGTAATGTTGTGTTCACTTCTTAAAACACAGTTCTCATTGTTAATTCGATCCTGTATTGTGCATAAAGCAGTCTGTGTTTCCAGGCAAAAGATTATTTTCAGACAAAAGTACGGACAATTAGTCTTGTTTAAATGATAATCTTACAGTGTTACAAAATACAATTATCAACTGCAAAAAATGGTTGTAATGTCACCTGGGATGTATGTGTAATAAAAAAAACAATGTGCATCACTTAAGTTTTTCTTCTATAGATCAGAGGTTAGTATGTTTGGCTTTTCTCCTCCACTTAATTGGTTCGCAATGGACAAGCTTTCTGATGAACCATTGCCAGATGTGCGCAAGCATTGATTTGCAAAATTTCAACCACACTAAAAACATTGTAGAACATCATTTGCAATCAGGCACTCAGGATACATGAGTGGCCATCCCCATCCCTGAACAAGTCCCCAAACTCCCTTGGATTGTTCCTCTGTGAAATATGCACACATTTAAAATAATTAGGCTAATAGAAAGAATGCAATAGATGTGGAGGGAAACCAGCGATGGAATGAAATAGTCCTCACCACAACACAGCAGCAGACTTGGCAGACGCGTCTGTTTTTAAGTAAGCTCGTGCAATTTGTCATTTGATTTAATTAGATACAGGTGCCCATCAAAAGAGTACAATAATCTACTTAAGTATTTTGCCAGAAACAGTTTCTGGGCTTGCAAATAGAAACATAATATGACCAATTAATGATTCTTTTGATGACTTATATCCACACAGCTCTTCTAACACATGAACTGCCCCCAGGCACTTCACAGGGTGGTATCACCCAAAATTTGACACAGAGCCACATAAGGAGATATTAGGTCAGATGATTAAAAGCTTGGCAAAAGAAGAGTTTTAATGAGTGTTTCAATAATATTATTGACTGGACCAAATCTCCTCAAAATATAGTAAGAAGATTGTCCAGACCCTAACTTTTTCATATTTTAAAGGTTCAGTGTCAGGGGTTGTGTTCCAGATGCTGTTCAATTGGACAAACTATTTGACTTTAAGCAAAACACAGTATTTTCACAATACCAGTTAAAATATAGACAACATGAAATGAAAATAATTGCCTTAATTGTAACTCCATCGAAATGCTTATAAAATAACATGTATATTAACTACTGCTAATTAACTGTTTCAATATAATAACATCGCATAAACACACTCTTGGCAAAGACAAATTCAATAAAACAGAGAAGCTCAGGTTTTATAAATACATAAAGGACAAAAGGGTAACTAGGGAGGGAGTAGGGCCCTTTAAAGATCAGCAAGTCAGCCTCTGCATGGAACCACAGGACAGGGGGGAGACTTTAAATGAGAATTTTACATCAGTGTTTACTGTGGGGAAGGACATAGAAGATATAGAATATTGGGAAATCGATGGTGAAATCTTGAAAAATGTCCATATGACAGAAGAGGAGGTGCTGGATGTCTTGAAATGCATAAAAGTAGGTGAATTCCAAGGACCTGATCAGGTGCACCCTAGAACTCTGTTTTGGGAAGCTAGGGAAGTGATTGCTGGGCCCCTTGTTGAGATATTTGTATCATCAATAGTCACAGGTGAGATGCTGGAAGACTGGAGGCTGGCTAATGCGGTGTCACTATTTAAGAAAGGTGGTAAGGAAAAACCAGGGAACTAGAGATTGGTGAGTCTGACATCGATGGTAGGCAAGCTGTTGAAGGGAATCTTGAGGGAAAGGATTTACATGCATTTGGAAAGGCAAGGACTGATTAGTGATAGTCAGCATGGCTTTGTGTGTGGGATATCATGTCTCACAAACTTGAAATTTGAAGTTTTTGAAGATGTAATGAAAAGGATTGGTTAGGGCAGAGAGGTAGACGTGATCCATATGAACTTCAGTCAGGAGTTTGACAAGGTTCCTCATGATAGACTGGTTAGCAAGGTTAGATCTCGGACTACAGGGAGAACTAGCCATTTGGATACAGAACTGGCTCAAAGGTAGAGGGCAGAGGGTGGTGTTGGAGGGTTGCTTTTCAGACTGGAGGCCTGTGATCAGTGGTGTGCCACAAGGATCGGTGTTGGATCCATTGCTCTTCGTCATTTATATAAATGATTTGGATATGAACATAAGAGGTATAGTTAGTAAGTTTGCAGATGACACCAAAATTGGAGGTGTAGTGGACAGCAGAGAACGTTATCTTATAGTACAACAGGATCTTGATCAGATAGGCCAATGAGCTGAGGAGTGGCAGATGGAGTTTAATTTAGATTAATGTGAGGTGCTGCATTTTGGAAAGGTAAATTAGGGCAGGACTTATCACTTAACGGTAAGGTCCTAGGGAGTGTTGCTGAACAAAGAGACCTTGAAGTGCAGGTTCATATTCCCTTGAAAGTAGACAGGATAGTGAAGGTGGTGTTTGGTATGTTTTCCTTTATTGATCAGAGCATTGAGTATAGGAGTTGGGAGATCATGTTGTGGCTGTACAGGACATTGGGTAGGCCACTGTTGGAATATTGTGTGCAATTCTGGTTTCCCTGCTATTGGAAGGATGTTGTGAAGCATGAAAAGGTTCAGAAAAGATTTACAAGGATGTTGTCAGGATTAGAGGATTTTTGATATAGGGAGAGGCTGAATGGGCTAGGGCTGTTTTCCCTGGAACATTGGTGGCTGAGGGGTGGCCTTATAGAGGTTTAGAAAATCATGAAGGCCATGGAGAGGGTAAGTAGACAATGACTTTTCCCTGGGTTAGGGGAGTCCAGAACTAGAGGGCATAGATCTAGGGTGAGGGGGCAAAACTTAAAAGGGACCTAAGGGGCAACTTTTTCACTTTGCAGGTAGAGGGTGGTACATGTATGGAATGAGCTACCAGAGGAAGTGGTGGAGGCTGGTGCACTTACAACATTTAAAAAGATGGGTAAATGAATAGGAAGGGTTTAGAGGGATATGGGCCAACTGGTGGAAAATGGGACGAGATTACATTGGAATATCTGGTCAGTATGGATGAGTTGTACCAAAGGGTCTGTTTCCGTTCTGTACATCTCTATGACACTATGACTCTGCTATTGTAGCAGCAAACAGAGAGAGGAATAAGAGCTTCCACATTCAGCTTCAGGACTGCAGCAACTGCAGAAAGCTAAATCTCAAAAATGCTGGACCCCACCCATTCAGGCTGCTTCTATTGTTCCAACTTTAAACAAAACACTCAAGGCTTCACACACTGTTTACTTTATTGGCTTGCAGCAGACTGCTCAGGACTTCTGTCTTAACCTTTCTTCATAAAAAAAATAACTAAATGTACCTGTTAAAGCCATAGTATCATCACAATAATGATAGTGAGATAGAGAGACGGAGAAGTGAAAGGAGGATATTCCAAAATTTGCAAAACTGGGCAACTGACATTCTAGTTACCAATAGTGGAACGATTAAAATCTGGATGCACAAGAGACCAGAACTAGATACCTCAGATGGTTAGGATAAGGATTACAGAGTTAGGGAAGGTGAGACCAAGAAAGGATTTGAGAAAACAATTAAAATCGAGATTAATTTTAATCATGAGACAGTGAAG
Source organism: Hemiscyllium ocellatum (assembly GCF_020745735.1). Taxonomy (NCBI): domain Eukaryota; kingdom Metazoa; phylum Chordata; class Chondrichthyes; order Orectolobiformes; family Hemiscylliidae; genus Hemiscyllium; species Hemiscyllium ocellatum. Next base: position 39,458,801 of record NC_083432.1, on the reverse strand, counting down.
GCCAGCAAGCACAGAGATATTCAGTGAACAGGACATACTGGGAGTTCAGCCATGGACAGTGGTGGTTTGCGTGGATTCATGCTGACAGAGAGTAAAACATTAAAGACCAGCCAAGATTGCATTGGACTCATCAAATCTGGAGGCAATAAAGACATGTGTGAGGGATTAAGCAACAGATAGGCAGAGGCAACTTTGGACGATGTTACTGAGATGGAAAAAGGTCATCTTAGTGGTTACACAAATATAAGACTAGGCTCTCCTTTTGAGATTGCAAGATTGCAACAGACTTGCTTGACCTTAGACTGCTTCCATGGAGAGACAACTAGCATTTGATGTGGATCCACTCTGCCTAGTCCAGCAACACCGCACACCTCAAAGGTTTTCATACGAAGACGTTTCCTCTTCATGCATTTTTCCAACAAAGGTTTGTCCACCAAATCAACCAGCCTTACCTTGCAATCTTCTCAAAATAAGGAAAATGTAGATAGCAGAGTAAATCCCAGCAAACAGCCAACACCTTCTCACAGCAGAACATTATCATTGAGGAATGGGTAAAGGGGATCTATTTTAATCGATGGCCATTAACCGGGTTGGGGATATCAATCAGACACTTCAGGAAATGTACAAGAATGTGGGTCAGTCTACATCCAATCGCAATCAATCCTTCCTCATTCATCTGGACCAAGACAGTCAGAACTGATAATGTGGAAAGCTCTGACGAAAACATGGAAAACTGCTTCTAGCAAAAAAAATTCAAAACTGAGTCACCTTTGTTATTGCTTGAAAACATGCTCACAAATTAGTCGACTTTTAAATTTTATAAGATGTAAAGTATTTAATTTAAACACCGCCCCCCCTCCCCCACCAATCCCAAGGCCATGCAATTGCTTAAACATAATTATGAGACTTTATTATGTCTGAGGGATTGACAAAACAGAAATTAATTAATGTCAGGAAATGTTGTTAAAGTGTGACTTGCTGAATGATAAAATACAAGTAGAACAGTTTTGGATAAGCTCGTGAAAAATAAGTGGCCTTATTAACAAAGACTTATCTTTAGAAATGTAGATAGATTTTCCATAAAATGACCTTCTCAAGGTTAAGTGCTATTTAGTTCTCACAAAAAAGTGAGTCTGCGCTCTTAGAATGGAATAAAATAGTAAATTATTGTCACTTTTATTTTTACAAAAAATACAGCAAAATGCTAAATATTTTGGTGCCTATGTTAACAACCAAAATCATATATAATAAAAAATAAGACAAAAATCCATCTTTGTCCAATTCATGGCTCATGGATTCCCAAGGTCAGTGAACTTCAATATGAGAAAGTAACCTCCAGGTTACTTTTTATGTGACATTTCCATTCTCTTTACCCTGATAACAGACAACAATCACTGAAATTCAACCTTGAGTAAACCTCAGCAGAGATCAGGATAATCATCCCTTCCTCCCTGAACATGCAATTGCAATTTAATCATGGATTAACTACGCATCACAAGCTTTACTTCCAACTATTTATGTCACTGCCACATTTCACCGAGCTCCATTTCTCTTATTTGTGGGTTGAGGAACAGCATGGAGGACATAAGAAACATCTGAACCAACAACCTCTCGGAGCCGACCAACGGAGTGTCATAACTGACCAATTCAAGATAGTAAAGTAACAATCCTCCAGTCATTCCTCCTCAGTTCTCTGCCTAAAGACAGATCGAATCCACAGCCTCTGCCATGGGCAATGAGCTGAGTTCCAAATCCACCCCAGCCAGAACAGGATATTGAACTCTGTGCTGTGGGCATCAATCAGATCCATGCCAATCCTCCAGCCAACTGATCCATGCCAATCCTCCAACCAACTGAGCTGCCAGCCTCTCAAAGTGTCAAAGGTGCTGTGGCAGTGACTGTTTTACATACGCATTGTAGTCCAGAGTTATGAATGGTGATGGTACAGATACCAACTTTGCTTCTGTCACATGACTGACCATACGTGTTTCCCACTGCTACGATGTAAGAATTTGCAGGTTGATATCTAAGCGGTTGGGTCACATTAAGGGTGCACTTCCCTTGGCCACCAGGTTTTGTGCTCAGAGTTAGGGATGCTAACCACTGAACCACAAGGCTATCCCATTTCAGCAATAAAGTGCATGAGCTCCCAGAATTTATGATATTTGGTGTTAGCTGTGGTTTAGTGGGTAGGACATTATCCTCTGGAATAGAATGTTGTGGTCTACATCTATAGAACTTAGTGTCATAGATATGTACAGTATGGAAGTAGACCTTTCAGTCCAACATGCCCATGCTGACAAGATATCCCAACCTAATCTACTCCCATTTTGGATGTAGGTTTGCTGGCTGAGCTGGAAGGTTAATTTCCAGATGTTTCGTCACCCTACTAGGTAACATATTCAGTGGGCCTGCGGGTGAAGCACAGCTGTTAATTCCTACTTTCCATTTAAACATTTGGATTTCTTTGGGTTGGTGATGTCATTTTATGTTCTTTTTCTCAGGGGGTGGTAGATGGGGTCTAACTCAATGAGTTTGTTGATAGAGTTTAGATTACTTACACTGTGGAAACAGGCCTTTCGGCCCAACAAGTCCACACCGACCGGCCAAAGCGCAATCCACCCAGACCCATTCCCCTACATTTACTCTTTCACCTAACATTACAGGCAATTTAGCATGGCCAATTCACCTAACCTGCACAATTTTGGACTGTGGGAGGAAACCAGACCACCCAGAGGAAACCCACGTAGACACGGGGAGAATGTGCAATCTCCACACTTCTTTTTGTGTTTATTACTTATCTTTTCATGAGAATTTGTTTGATACTGCATTTTATTTGTCTTCTCATTCATAATAAAATTTGTCTTGCTTTCACTCAAAAAACTTTGCAATGTAGCTCTTTCATTTTGATATAATTAGTTACATTCTGATTTAAGTGTAATAATTGCATGCTGTAAAAGAGATTAAAAATAAACATTTATTAAGGTTAACCATGAGAGCTAAAAAGAGGGGTGCAGTTTCTCCCCCTTCGCCTGGTAGAAACAATGAATTAAGGAAACTCTAATGGGTTTTAAATGTCTATATCACAACATCAACTTATTCTGTTTCATCTGTTATATCATGGGTTGTATCTTGTTTTAACAACATTGATGCTGCAGAATTTGATGTCATTCAATATATTTTACAATGAATATCAAAGACCTGCAGTGACGTGCCATTAGTATTTCATCAATTTAGATTAATTGAATCTAATATTAGATGCTTGGACATAGAGTTTTGAAGAGGCATATACTCACTGAAGTATACATTATTAGCAATAAAGTGAATTCAGAATATTATATTGAATCAGATCAATAGGAGCAAATACAACTAAATGACTGCAAATTAAATTTGAAACAGATATTTGGGAAAATGCCTTTAGTCGATGTGTGATAAATAGTTGGAATGTTTTTCTGACAAACTAATGGAAGCAAATGAGATTGAATTTGATGGTAGAATGATGAACATTAATGGGTCAAATGGACTTTGTTGCCCCTGATTTCTCTTATAATCTTACACTTACAGTTTTAGCTTTCAATGGATACCAAAGGATTATCTCCTGCACACATGGTCCAAGAGTTTTGTCACCCAACCTATGGCCTCAGAACAGTTCCACTCAGCAGTTCAAAGAAGGTTCACCAGGATGGTCCTTGGTATGGAGGGATTGTCTTATGAGCAAAGGCTAAACAGGTTGGGACTGTACTTGTTGGAATTTAGAAGAATGAGAGGTGATCTCACTGAAACATGTAGTCTTCTTGAAGGGGCTTAACAGAGTTAATGCTGAGAGGATGTTTCCTGTCATGGGAGAGTCTAGGACTAGAGGGCATAATCTCTGAATTCAGAGGGTGCCAATTTAAGACTGAGTTAAGAGGGAATTTCTTCTCTCAGAGGGTTGTGATTCTTTGGAACTCCATGCCACAGTGGAGGTACAGCCCTTGTCCATTTTTAAGGCTGAGATAGATAGATTCTTGATTAGTAGGAGAAGCAAGAGCTATAGGGAAAAGGCAGGAAAGTGGATGTGAGGAATGTTGGATCAGACTCAAGGGGCCAAACAAGCTGCACCTGTTTCCATACATACAGACAAAGAGGGACACCATTTTAACTGGGGCAACGCACACATCCTGGGGCAGGCGAAACAAAGACATGCAGGAGAATTCTTAGAGGCATGGCATTCTAACCAGAACTCCATCAATTAACACATCGATTTAGGTCCCATCCACCCTCCCTTGAAACATAGAACTGGAAATGACATCACCCACCTTAAAAAACCAAGACCTGTAAACACAGAGGCAGGGACATACCACCAACACTTCACCAAAGACTCTCACTGATGATGTTACCGAGTCATAGTGACAAAATGTCTGAAAACAAACCTTCCAGCTCAACGAGCTAACTTACATAGTTATTTCTTATGGTTTTCTCAGCCAATTGGAGGCATGCATAACAACACCATTCACAATCTCTGGACGCTTTACAGGTGACAAATTTTGTTTTAAGCATGCTCACTATTATAATTATGAAATGCCAACAGCAAATTTCCACATATTCCTACAGACAGCAAGTTCATCATGACCAGATAATCTATTTTATATGTACTCAAGCAGACAGACGGGACTTCAGTTTAATACTTCATTCAAAAGATGGTACTGTCAACAGTGCAGCACTCCCACATTGTTGCTTCAGAGCATCAGTCTCAATTTTTTCCCTTGAATCCTAGAGCGAGCGGGAGGTGACCATTTAGCCAGAGCTGACAGCTGAAGCAATGGGACAGGGAGCATGCAGAAGAAAGATGAATTAGAGTGAGGTGAAAAGACTAAGTTTAAATCACTTGCAATCTGTGTACAAAATAGCTCAGTCTGGAAGTAGATATCTTACTGTATTCCATGAACAACCTCTAAGTCCTTTCATCTAAAGATGGATTATCAATTTTAATCTACAATAATTCCATTATGTGTTTTACAGCATTTAAAATTTCCTGAATCATCTTGGGCAACTCAACTGCTTCAAACTTCATTGAACTTCCTTTGACTGAGAAACTTTAATAAAATTTTGTTTGAAGAAATGTGGGAACAAAGCTGTGCTCACAAAGTAAGAATGAATAACCATCTCTCCTATCCTTATAATTTCTCTCAGCAATTAACAATTAAAACTATTCAGTTGAACAGATATTTTCAAGGGCACAGAGTGAAAGGGAAGGTTACCCAGGATATTTGTCATTTTGATTTGATCATATGAACTTGATGTCTTTTTTTTAGTAGTATCCTTGCCAACAGTCAACCATTGAAGAAGTACTGAGGTTACCATCAAGATGACTTTGCTGTATTTGAAAGAAATAACATTGGCTTGCTGTTATTGAGCACCTTTGAAAACCATTCCATTGGGTTTTGATGCTGTTGGCTGTGGAAAAGATGTTTGCCATCACACTATGCGAATTTCCTGCCCTTCTACAACACGAAGGGATAACCTCAAATTTGGGGGAAAGATGGCAAAAAAGAAGCTTTAACAAAGTTGAATTTCCGTCGGGATTCAAATTATCTGTTGCAATTCTTGTGAAGGATTCACTGAATTCCCAGAGAATGGTACAAACAACTTTTATGTCTTACCCCTGAGGTTTTCATGGATTCTTTGAGGAAATATTAGTGGAAGGTCAGGAGAGAAAGCTCCTGTAAATTCAATCTCCAGGGATTTATGCAATCAAATATTCCTCTCAAATCACTGCACCCTTTCACTACTGGCCTTTTGTTGCATTTCCATGCCTTTGTAACCTTTATAGTTAATTATTCCAATGTTGTAGCTACAAGAGCAGGTCAGAAGCTTGGAATACTGTGGCATTGGAATTCACCTCCCGACTCCCTAAATTCTGTACATCGTCCTCAAGGCGCAAGTCAGGAGTGTGATGGTATACTCTGCACTTGCCTGGATGAGTACAGCTCCAACAACATTCAAGAATATTGACCCCATCCAGGACAAAGCAACTCTCTTGATTGGCACCCTATTCAAGAAGCATCCACTCCCTCCACCACCAATGCTCAGTAACAGCAGTGTGCACTATCTACAAGATGCACTGCAGAAATTCACCAAAGCCACTTAGACAGCACCTTCCAAACCCATGACCACTCAATAACACCACAATGTGCCAAAAATTTTGCAATTTTCTAAATCTGCATCTTTGCAATGCCTGCACATCCACAATTTTAATTGCTCCTCCATTGATGATCAGGACTGATCTGCCAAGGCCACAATCCCAAACATCTCCGTCTCACTATTTGTCTTTGCTCCTTCAAGCCATTCTTTAAAAGTGACCTTCTTGAACAGCCCATTCTGGTACGCTCTTATATGGCCCATTGTCAAATGTAGTTTGATGATATTCTTACAAAACACCTTGGGATATTTGACAAAGTGAAATTTGCTATAGAAATACTAGTTGTTGTTGTTGATTGATAAACATATTGGACAGTCCATTTGAGGAAACAACAGAGGATGGGTTGGATGAGCCCCTGAAGAAAAAGATTGACTGAGAGTTATAATGGCATACAATATATCCTATCCCTGGCTAGGTTAATAGCAGTGGTTTTAGCCAACTCTTCAAAAAGGGGGAACATTAGTGGGAACATCAGAATTTACCTCTTTTCCAGTCTTGTATAGTCCATCTGAATTCACAAATAAGACAGCAACGATCCAAAGACTGCACGTTCAGGAATACAACATGATTTCAGCACTGCATTGTGCTAACAGCACAGATTATATGAAATAAGAACTTGCATTTAGATCATAGAAGCCCCACAGTGTGGAAACAGGCCCTTTGGCCCAACAAGTCCATACTGACCCTCTGGAAAGTAACCCACCCAAACCCATTTCCCCTACATTTACCCCTAACTAACACTATGGTCAATTTAGCATGGCCAATTCACCTAACCTGCACACCTTTGGACTGTGGGAGGGAACCGGAGCACCCAGAGCACGCAGACACGGGGAGAATGTGCAAACTCCACACAGACAGTCGTCTGAGGCTGGAATCGAACCCAGGTCCCTGGTGCTGTGAGGCAGCAGTGCTAACCACTTAGCGTCATAGAGTCATAGAGATATACAACATGGAAACAGACCCTTCGGTCCAACCTGTCCACGCCGACCAGATATTCCAACCCAATCTAGTCCCATCTGCCAGCACCCGGCCCATATCCCTCCAAACCCTTCCTATTCATATATCCATCCAAATGCCTTTTAAATGTTGCAATTGTACCAGCATCCACCACTTCCTCTGGTAGCTTATTCCATACACGTACCACTCTCTGTGTGAAAAAGTTGCCCCTTATGTCTCTTTTATGTCTTTCCCCTCTCACCCTAAACCTATGCCCTCTGGTTCTGGACTCCCTCACCCCAGGGAAAGGACTTTGTCTATTTATCCTATCCATGCCCCCCATAATTTTGTAAACCTCTATAAGGTCACCCCTCAGCCTCCAACGCTCCTGGGAAAACAACCCCAGCCTGTTCAACCTCTCCCTATAGCTCAAATCCTCCAACCCTGGCAACATCCTTGTAAATCTTTTCTGAACCCTTTCAAGTTTCACAACATCTTTCCGATAGGAAGGAGACCAGAATTGCACGCAATATTCCAACAGTGGCCTAACCAATGTTCTGTACAGCCGCAACACGACCTCCCAACTCCTGTACTCAATACTCTGACCAATAAAGGAAAGCCTCCTTCGCTATCCTATCTACCTGCGACTCCACTTTCAAGAAGCTATGAACCTGCACTCCAAGGTCTCTTTGTTCAGCAACACTCCCTAGGACCTTACCATTAAGTGTATAAGTCCTGCAAAGATTTGCTTTCCCAAAATGCAGCACCTCACATTTATCTGAATTAAACTCCATCTGCCACTTCTCAGCCCATTGGCCCACCTGGTCCAGATCCTGTTGTAATCTGAGGTAACCTTCTTCTTGTCCACTACACCTCCAATTTTGGTGTCATCTGCAAACTTACTAACTGTGTCTCTTATGCTTGCATCATGACCATGGGAAATTTCAAAACCTGACACAGCAGTGAAATACTTTTGAAGTGTAGTTACTGTTGTAGTGTAGGAAATGCAACAACCAGTATATACACTGGAATCTCTCAGTCAGCAATGAGATAATGAGCAGATCATCTGGTTTAGCAATCTTGACCAAGGGGTTGGACAAAATACTGGGGACAGCTCTCCTCTGCAAAATAGCACCAGGAGATGTTTACATCCAGCATAAGCAGGCAGCTGAGACTGTGGTTCAATGCCTCGTTAGAAAGACAGAATCACAAGTGCAGCCTTTTTATTACACTGAATCATTGGCGTGGATTTCTATACTCAGAGCCTGAAGTGAGATTTGAACCCAGAGACCTATGACTCAGAGACAACTGCAAAGCTTTATAAATCTTGAACCTGGACTGCAACATTAAAAATGCCTAATCCTAGCCACCACAGCACAAGTGCCCTCTGGCATACGCTGAAGTCCTGAATGGGGCTGGAACCTACCGCCTCCGAAGTAGTGACATTTAATAAATGCTAGCTATGTAGCAGTTGGCAATGACTTTTAAAGTGAATTGTTTCAAAACAGGTATTAAATAAGGATAAGAAAGTGGATTTTCTGTAATTGCTTCCTCATAGGAATAGAATAGATTGAATGGATTGTCAGGTTTAACTCTGAGACTTATTTAATGAGCTGTGAGTGATATGTTTGATTAATTATCAAGATATAAAATCAGGTGAAAACTCTGACTGTCAAGTCCAACTTGTTGTGGAGGCATGAAATAATGTGCCTGAACAGGTTGCTTAGAAAATATCTAAACTATCTATTCTATGTTATTAAAAGGTAAAGTTGCCATGGCCCTATTCTCCCATTAGAGGGAAATAATTGGTGGTGTTGTAACATGAGGATCATTGTACCTCAGGTGAGGGGAGAAGTTGAGAAGGAAAGTCCTTCATTGTAACCTCAACTTAAGTTGCCTTAGTCTTAGCAGCCCATAGGGCTGCTCTCTCATGACTAGTGAGTTAACCTGAGGGTCACCACATCTCAAGGAAGGGGAGATGTTGAGAAGGAGAATCCTTCATGGTCACCTCAACCTGTGTAGGTGTTGAACCAATGCTGTTGGCATCACACTACTTTGCAAACCAACTGTCCAGCCAACTGAGCTAAACCAAACCTCAACTAGTAGTAGGGGTTGAGCTTATGCTCTGTTACATTAACTGAATTAGCCATCCAGCCAACTGAGCTAACCATTTATATAGCACATTTCGTTATCTCAGAATGTTCCAAATAGTTTTATATTCAACAAGATACTTTAGGAATGTAGTTGCTGTAGTCATGTAGGAAAAGCAGAGAACAGGAAGGTATTAATGATCAGATAATTTTTGATAAGACTTTGATGGTAGGATAAATATTGACCAGAAAAGTTCTGCAGTACATTTCAAATCTTTCAGATTCGTCAAGCCATTTAGTTGGGACCATCAGCACCAGCTGCCAGTATAGTTAAGTCATCTTCTTAAGGGTTATTTTAATTTAACAACTTGTGACTGGCTGCAGATATTTTCCTGGTGGGAAGGTTATTAATGGTGTCCTTCAAACTGACATCAATGCATTCAGAATTTGGGGATGCAATTATGTTCAAGGTTAATACAGTTGCTGCATCAGGCAGTTTGGGAATTCCTTTTAAATTTACTTTTATAATGAGCTGTCATTTTTCCTTTAACTTTGAAGATGGTGATAAGATTATAATGTACCCCAATGACAACTAAAGTATGAACATGAAAGGTACCACATTGAACAGACCATTTGCTCAATATGGAATGATGATTCTCGGAGATTTTGTAGATGTCCAGATCAGCGTTCAACACGTCATATATAAAGCTCTTCTGGTATTAGAATGAATGAAAAATCCTCATTCAAAGTGATTGTCGAAACTTCTAAAATGGTTGGTATTCCTTGTCTCTGCCATGTAGAACACATGGAGGAACAGTTTACCACCCAGGAATGAATTTGTGTCTTTCAGCACTGAGTGGGAAGTTGCTGCACAAAATGTTTTGTTCTGGGCAAGCCCTGAGCGCTCACATTTCATGCGTAAAGTGCAAACATCCCAAACTCTGACATCATTTTGCTCCTCCCAATAAAATTCCACCTCTGTGATAGGCCGGGAATGAGATGTTGTAAATCAGAAGTAAGCCTCCTGATCCAGCCTGCCATCTGCAGTTGCTCCTAACTCTCAAGGGTTCAACATTGATAGTCCTGCAACTGAACTTTAATACCGTTGCACTAATTGGGTATGTGACCAGCTGGGTTTCCACTTACTCTCACAATATTGAATAAGTAAGAGTCATCTATGGTCAAACTTAACCTCACTATCAACATCGTATGTGACAACTATCTTTTGGACAATGCATACACAGAATTGTGGAATCCTTACAATGTGCAAGCAGGCCAATCTGCCCATCAAGTCCACACTGACCTTCCAGAGATCATCTCACCCAAACCCAACTCCTCCCACCATATAAGCCTGCATTCCCCCATGGCTAATCCTCCTAATCTACACATCCCTGGACACTATGGGCAATTTAGCTTGGCCAATCCACCTAATTTAATGTAGTTGACACCATGTCCCAGCAACGTGTCATTGTGATGACGGGAGAAAAGGAAGGGGGAAAGGAGAATATCGCATCCTAAATCTCATATTTTGCACCCACCAGAAGCTTGTGCAGAACTGCAACTACCTGTTGTTACAGTTGGACAGGTCAGATCCCAGAATAAAAGCTGGCTTGATCGATTTGTTTATTTAATGTGATGGTCATTCTCTGAAACATAGACACTTAAGGTTGCAAATTTGGTTTTAACAATAAAACAGAAATTTATTATACAATAGATATAAAATAAAATAAACAAAGCAAGCTACATAAGTATAATGCAATTTCAAAGATTTCAGAACATAAAACAAAGCAAAATCTCATCTATTCCCAATGCTATCACTTCAAAGTTAAACAAAATCCAGAGAAATTTTCCTTCCTTGTCCAATCTGTGGGTTTAACTTCACTGCTTCTTCACATTTCAGAACCTTTGAGCCTGAAACTTTTTCCCTAGACCACTCGCACAACTGGGAGCTTAGACTTTCTCAGCTTTTCAATAATCTGTGGAGGTGGTTGAAGAGCTTCAGGGCAGAGGAAATGACCTGGGAGTTGCAGTGTATTCCTGATGAAGGGCTTTTGCCTGAAACATCGATTTTACTGCTCCTCGGATGCTGCCTGAACTGCCGTGCTTTTCCAGCACCTCTAATCCAGAATTTGGTTTCCAGCATCTGCAGTCATTGTTTTACCTAATAATCTGTGGAATTCTAACCCAGTGGTTCCCAAGCTTTTCAGTAAGAAGGCACACTCTTTCATGAGACAAATAATTCTACAGTGCACCCACCTTCGTCAACTGAATTGATGGCTCATAAGTGTCACATTTACTTGCATTCACTATGACACATTAGGAATGGAGAAGTGTCACTGGATTGTAATTGTCTAAATAACATGGTGATTTGCTTTTTTACGGAAGGCCAATATTTATTCAAAAGTATGTTAAAAGGTGTGCAATGTATATACATTAATATCAATTGGTTTAATGTTTAGATGTTAAATGGGTGTTGGCTCCTGAAGGGCAAACCGAGTTATCATAGTAAGGCTTCCCTTGAGCCTCCTTACTGCCCGCCTACCATCCATCCAACCATTGGCTTAAGGTTTTCCCTATCCTGTCTTACTCACCCTCCCCCCCTCCCCCTCCCACCACCACCACAATTTCATAAACAAACTCTAGAAGTCTGTACAATCACCTACTCCCTAAAATAAACTGATTTTAAGCCTTGGTTCCAGAAAGACTGACCCACCTTTTTCTGTACCCTTTTGGAAACTAAACCATCATGAGTTTAAAATCCGAATCCTAATGCAAATGATATTAATTATATATATATATCACTTCATCAAATTGTTGAATAGAGGAATCAAATATTGACCTTGAGTGAAATAGCTTATCATCAACTCATTTAGAACAGCTACAATCCAGTGTAGAGAGGATTGATAAATTGGGGAATCGTGGGCATTTGGATGTGCTTTGGCATAGGACCCAAATCATGAAAACAGAGATATAACAATTAGCTGAACTCAGTTAGTTGCTAAATGTTCCTTTCTGTTTACCTGCAGAATCAATCAAATATGCTCTATTTAGAGACAATTGAATGCATTTTGAAAAGAGATGACAGGTTTCTCAGTGATGTAAAGTTATCTTTGATTTGATTGAGAAGAGCAGCGGCCTTGGAATGAAAAATTGCATGAGAAAGCTGTAGTCTGAAGTGAATACAGCATAGAGGTCACTGAGTTGCAAAGAACTGCATCTGAGCCTCATCTGGCTGTTCAACTTTATTTCACAGCTGCACTTTTCATGTTGAATCTGGTTGGGTTTCTATCACTGTGTAAAACCACAATCAGGAAGGAAACTGGTGCTTACCCAAGACCACAATGAAAATGGCTGCAGCTGGTAATAGTAGATAGCCGAATTATAGGGGCCATTAACTGGAGGAGAGCAGACAGGAACAGTGATGTATTGTGGCCCTTCAAGAATATATAATTTATTTGTAGCTGAACTCTGAATGCGGCTGTCAAGGCATGAGGTCCTTCCTCAATCTTGGGGAACTGAAGGTACAGACAAGGGGCAAAGTGTTGGCCACTCAAAGCTACACAACTCAGCCCTTACCTTGTAGCCACCTGACCCCCAGTCCCTGTAACCCATTCAACTGGAAGAAGAAATAAAAACACTTACCTTCTTGCCACCAGATCCCTGAGGAACTGTCCTCGAAGAAGTAACAAAGAGGATTGATGAGGGCAGAGTGATGGACGTGATCTATATGGACTTCAGTAAGGCGCTCTTCAAGGTTCCCCATGGGAGATTGGTTAGCAAGGTTAGATTTCATGGAATACAGGGAGAACTCGCCATTTGGATACAGAACTGGTTCAAAGGTAGAAGACAGAAGGTGGTGGTGGAGGGTTGCTTTACAGACTGGAGGCCTGTGACCAGTGGTGTTCCACAGGGATCATTGCTGGGTCCATTGCTTTTCATTATTTATATCAATGATTTGGATGTGAACATAGGAGGTATGGTTAGTGAGTTGTAGATGACACCAAAATTGGAGGTGCAATGGGTAGCAAAGAGTCCAGAACTAGAGGGCATAGGTTCAGGGTGAGAAGGGAAAGATATAAAAGGGACTAAGTGGCAACTTTTTCATGCAGAGGGTGGTGCGTGTATGGAATGAGCTGCCAGAGAAAGTGGTGCAGCATTTAAAAGGCATCTGGATGCATATATGAATAGGAAGGGTTTAGAGGGATATGGGCCAAGTTCTGGTAAATGGGACTAGATTAGGTTCGAACATCTGGGTGGCATGGACAAGTTAGACTGAAGGGTCTGTTTCCATGCTGTACATCTCTCTGACTCTACGGCACTATTAATGGTGATCTTTAAGATTCAGGAGCTACCAGTCTCTGATGGCCTGTGAGATTCTGTCAACCTGTGCCAGCATCGCCAAGATCTGAGACAGGTTCATGTGTCAATGGTTAACAAGGCAACTGGCGAGAGATATCTCAGCAGCGGTGTTGGGATGTTAGTTGTTATGTAACTCACATCCTTACACTGTACATTACAAATGGAAAACTGAACCCAAACAACAACAACACCAGGACATTGTGGTGAATGAATGTCAGCTGTTTGAATATTAAATTCTGTGCACAATTGTTACCCAATCTGAATATTCAAACCTTAGTCTCAGGGCTGAGGTGTGGAGCGGTGATCGTTTCCCTATTAGCCCAATCCTGTCAGCCCAAACGGGTCAGGAGTGTTAGTGTAGTTCTGCATCTCTTTGCTGGCCATTAGGATGGAGGCGGTAACCCCAGCCACTGGTCATTGTAAGGGGGCAACTTGCCTTTGCCAGAACTGAAAACTGTGACTGAATATTACTGTGGGGGCAATAAGTTACCTTCATGGCTTTGTAGCCTGCTCCCCCTGTCCACTCCAGGGGTAACATCTCCCGTGATCAACAGAAACACCTTTATTAGTGCTGTTGCTGAAAATTCTGATGGAACTAATCTTATTTTGCTCATATCTTTTATTTGCGCTCACTACTTGAATACAATGCAGCTGTTTCAACTTAAGTTTGACTTTGATGATATACATCGGCTTTGTAGCGCTCAGATAATTTCAGGGCTGGGTCTGCCTGGTATCTTATGCAATTCTCTGATTGAGGGAGAGGACTTGTTGGCAGGAACCTTTTATGAATCTCTTATCCCTGACAACATATTTACCAAAGTCCTTGGCAAGAATTGTATTCTGAGCAGCGAAGGCTTGGATATATTTCAACACTTTTATATTATTATTTTTTGGTGCCTACAAATAAAATCAAAATGAGGAATGTCAGGTTTAGAGACAGCTGTTACTCTTTTTGTATGAAATCAGTCAAAGGTGCGTGCACTATATCTGTAGCAAAACCCCTGCCTCCAACACTGTCCACCCTCCATCACATTAAATACTAGAAGTTAGGTGCAAGTTAGGCAGAATCCAGCCATGTACTTTTCTTGTTCAAGTTTCATTTCAGCTTACACACCACAAACTTCAACAACACTGATTGACTATGTACATGGGGAGTGAGAACAGTCAAATGCTCCCCTGTTATCACTTAATTAATGGCAACATGCCATAATACATAGAAGTAAATTACTGCAGATGCTGGAATCTGTACTTAAAACGAAAAATGCTAGAAGTCAGTGGATCAGTCAGCTATCATGGAGAGAGAGAGACAGAGAGAGAGAGAGAGAGAGAAAGGGAAAGAGAGAGAGTGTTAAGGTTTCGAGTCTAGGTGACTCTTCATCAGAGTTCTAACGAAGAACCACCTTGACTCGAAACGTTAGCTTGCTCCCTCTCTATTGACACTGTGATCTCCAGCTCTCAGAATTCAAGTTCATCCTGAGCTGGTGTAATTTCTTTTTCCGTTTCCTGTCCCAATGATCTCTATGTCTGTGAGACAGAAAATTCAAAATGATTTATTTTCACTTTGGCCAAGGAGCAGGAGAATTGACGTTTCGAGTATAAACCCTTCATCAAGAAAGCCGTTCCTGACGAAGGGCTTACGCCCAAAATGTCGATTTTCTTGCTGCTCAGATGCTTCCTGACCTGCTGTGCTTTTCCAGTGATCTCCTGCACCTGCAGTCCTCACTTTCTCCAAATTGCAGTGACTCCTTGTTAGAGCACGTATTCTGTTGTATGGTCTACCTTCTGGCCTGTCCCACTTTCACATCAATTGACATGAATTAGACAGGCTTCCTGAGAAATAGCAAAGGACCTAGTGCAGGTAAGTATGTCCTGTTGCCAGCCTCAGTTTAAAGGATAACCCTCATGTCTTAGCTTTAGAAATTTGTTGGTTCAAGTCCCATTGTTGACACTTGAGCAGAAAATGTAGGTTGTGACACACTAATGGTGCGTTCTGAATCAGCTCTTGTTTTAACCCCATTGCTTGGATACAACAAACTTTTTGCCTTCATTTAAACACCTCAGTATATCACACTTCAGTTACAACATAGTCACTAGATCAGAATTAAGAGTGAATTACAAGATTATCTTGAGTGAAGAAAGAAAGTTCTATTACTAACTAGACCCTGACAAGATAATACAAAGTGACATTAAACACAAGGAGAAAATTTAAATAGGATAGAGTGTCTAATACAATAGGAGTATTAAACATATGTAGTTTAAAAGTTCTTAAGAGTCCTTGGGTTGTCATAGTTGAACCGAAGGCTACAGCTATTTATTTGATGTATTTTATCTTCAGAAGTAGTGAAACATGGAGTTGTGGTGAATGAGCCATGTTTCTCCAGACTGTTCTATAAGTCAGAAAGTCTTCCAGTTCATTTTCTTTATTGCCATCTGCTGTTCTGCTGGTAGCTACTAAAATATGGTTCCTTTGTGTACTCCCAAATCTGACTTCATTGTCTTTCCAAGCTGGATGGTTGCAAACTGCCTTTCATGTCCGATTTGTACATCTTCTCATACGAGCGGAAATTAAAACAGGAATGTGAGTTTCATGAAAGCCGACTCAGTTGGCTAATTTCACTGTCTTTAGACTTAATGGCGATTTCATTTCAGAAGTACTTTTATTTATTTCACATCGGTTTCCTGACCTTTCCACAATCTATGGTCACGTCGAAACAACAGCCATTTTACATCAATGTTTCAAAGCATCTCAGTTATTAAAATCAGATGACAGAGTTGAAAACTGATAGTCATTATTTGCTTATGACATGAGGGGTTGCTACATTATCAGCAGTGCTGTCTTTTGGATGAGAATTTAAACTGAATTTCTGCCTTTCCTTTCAGGTGAATTCCCAGTGTGCTGGACAATTTTTAACCCTCAAATATAATCACTAAAAACAGATTATTGGTGTTACAGCTATTACTATCTCATTTTTCTTTCACATTTTTATGGGTTGTGGGAATCACTGGGAAGGCCAGCATTCGTTTTCCATCACTAATTTCCCTTGAACCCAAGACCATTGCGGGAGCTGGTCAAGAGTCAATCAAGTTGCTTTGATCTGGCTGAGGAACTGAATAAATACTTTCCATCTGTCTTCATGGTGGAAGACATGAGTAACATCTCAAAACTTCAAGAGAGTCGTGGGGCAGAGCTGAGTATCACCAAGGACATCACCAAGGAAAAGGTACTAGAAAACTGAAAGGTCTGAAGGTGGATAAATCACTTGGATCAGATGGACTAAATCCCAAAGTTCTAAATCTGAAGAGATAGTGGAGGCGTTAGTGGTGATCTTTCAGGAATCATTGGAGTCAGGAAGGGGCCAGAGGACTGGAAAATTGCTAATGAGACACCACTGTTTAAGAAGGGAGTAAAGCAAAAGATGGGAAATTACAGGCCAGTTAGCCTGACCTGGTAAGATTTTGGAGTCCATCGTGAAGGATGAGATTTCTGAATACCTGGAAGTATATGGTAAATTAGGACAAAGTCAGCATCGTTTCATCAAGGGAGGTCATGCCTGACAAATCTGTTAGATTTCTTTGAGGAGGTAACAAGCAGGTTAAACCAAGGAGTGCCAATGGATGTTATCTATCTGGACTTCCAGAAGACCTTTAAGATGGCTCACAGTTGGCTACTGAGTAAGATAAGGGCCCATAGTGTTAGAGGCAAGGTGCCAGTGTGGATAGAAGCTTGACTGTTTGGCAGAAAGCAGAGGGTGGGGATAAAAGAGTCCTTCTCAGGCTGGCAGCTGGAGACTAGTGGTGTTCCACCAGGCTCAGTGGTGGGACCCAACTTTTCACTTTATATATTAACAATCTCGATGAAGGAACTGAGGGCAATCTGGCTAAGTTTGCAGATGATACAAAGATAGGTAGAGGGACAGGTAGCATTGAGGAGGCGGGGAAGCTGCAGAAAGATTTAGACAGGTTAGGAGAGTGGGCAAAGAAATGGCAAATGGAGTACAATGTGAGAAAGTGTGAGGCCATGCACTTTGGTAGGAAGAATAGAGGCAAGGACTATTTTCTAAAAGGGGAGAAAATCTAGAAATCTTAAGTGCAAAGGGGTTTGAGAACTCTAGTCCAGAATTCTCTTGAGGTAAACCTACAGGTTGAGTCGGTCGATTGGAAGGCAAATACAATGCTGGCATTTATTTCAAGAAGACTGGAATATAAAAGCAATAAAAATACTTCTGAGACTTTATAAAGCTCTGGTCAAACCAAATTGGAGTATTTGAGTATTCCTCCATACCTCAGGAAGGATGTAGTGGTCACAAAAAATGAGGAAAGCTTAAGGACTCTTGGTCTACACCCGATGGAGTTTAGAAAGCGGTGGGGGGGGGAATAATTTAAACTTACAGAAAACTGAACAGCCTGGACAAAGTGGACATTGGGAAGATGTTTTCATTGGTAGGAGAGACTAGGACCCAAGGGCACAGCCTCAAAGGGAAGACCCTTTAGACTGGAGATAAGGAGAAACTTCTTCAGCCACAGAGTGGTGTATCTATGGAATTCACTGCCACAGAGGGTGTGGGGACCAGGCCATTGAGTACATTTAAGACAGAGATAGATAGGTTCTTGATCATCGAGGGGTTCAAGGGTTCCAAGGAGAAAGTGGGAGAATAGGCTTGAGAAACTTAGCAGCCTCAATTGAAAGGTAGAGCAAACTCCATGAGCCAAATGACCTAATTTCTGCTCCTATATCTCATGGTCTTACAATCTTATGGAATCACATGTAGGCCAGGTCAAGTAAGGATGGCAGATTTACTTTCCTAAAGGACACTAATTCATGACAGGCACTTTTGGAACAATCCATTATAGTTGCACAACAGCATTTTTAAATCTAGCTTTCAATCCATTGAATCGAAATTTTACCAGTTATCATGGTGGGATTAAACCCATATCCCCAGAGCATTAGGCAGACTAATCAGTGATATTACCGCAATGATGCAATCTCCACTAACCCACAATGCTGTTTGTTGAAGGGTGCTGTGTGCAAATTGACTGCCATGTTTTCATTACATTACAGAATTTCGTCAGTATTTCCTTGGCTGTAAAATGCTTGTTGATGTCCAGGGATTGGGAAATCTCAGCTCATTTCTTCAATTGCATCTGTTGTACTGAATCAAGGTCTATACCCAACTTCTAAATTTGCTAAATAAACAATGAAAATCTTGACAGTCTGATTCCAGGATGATTGATTGAACTCCTTCCAGGTCCTTTCAAATTTAGATCCCCCTTCCATGCTCCATCGCAACATAAAATTTGAGGAATGCACTGATATTTCTGCTTTTGAGCCCTTGGCACTGACAGAGAATCCATTGGAAATATGTTTGTCGTTAAATGCTTTCAAATCCATCAGCCAGACTTCAGATGTGTTCAAAGGACAGAAATAGTGACATAGTTCTTCTGCTTAATAAATAATTGGTGTGATCACAACTGAAGTTGCTCTGGACACCACAATTCAAAAAATAGATTTATTGGTATTAAAAGTATTTATTGAAAGACACAGCCAAAATTTTTGAGGCGATAATGCAATCCTTGGATAAAAGTAAGTGGAGAATAATATAACTGCTGTTATTTAGGATGTGAAAAATCTACATCATATAAACTACAACAGAATATTTGTGTAGGATATCATTAATCCAGTGTAGTTTGTACAGGCATTTAAGCTTTACTCAAGCATCCTCCTATTTTTCCTCACCTAACTCCATCAAACTGCAATGCTTCCCAAAACGTTGACAACGATATTGATATTTGTAAAGAATGAGTCCAGATGTCAACAAAAATAACTACCAATAAAGCAGCATAGTAACATTCAGTATAAAATTATTAAAGTATTGTAAGTCAGAATACAATTCAATCTGAAAATTGGATTGCTTTAAATCGCTTTCCAAACAAAAAAATTCATGTACTCACCAGTCAATTAGCATGTCCGAGCCATTCTGGCTTACAAATCTTACCAAGGAAAGCGCAGTTTGAAGGTTTTGAGCGGTTGAAGTTGGAACCTAAGTTGTTCCACAGTGCCATGGCAAAATGATTGGAGTCAGGTGGACTTTGGGTGTATTTCAGTAATGGAGACTTTGGTGCTGACTTCATGCTCAGGACCAGGTTTCGAGACTTGGTGAAGCGCCCATGGACAGTTATGCTTGACCGAGAGAAAGAGAGACAAACAGAGCTCAACAACTGGGTCTTGGTGCTGGTACGAGGAGTGACAGGGGTTAACTGCTTCCATCAACTGAGCTAGATATTACATTTTCTCAAGAAAATCTTCTGCTATAATCTTTGCATCAAGCCCCCACAGCTATCTGCCCCTGTGACCTCGCCCCTCCGGGTGTCTCATTCCCTCCTCTCTGCAGCAATCCTACTGGTAATAGCAATGGTCTCTGATTATAACTGTATACTGCAGGCATCCCCCATTGTGATCAACTAGCCCTTCACTCCAGCTGCTGGGGACATGAAGAAAAACATTCCAATATGGTCCTTTCAAGAAATTCACTTTGAGTTCTGCCTTCCCAGGTTCCTGGCTGCTGATTTGACCTCCACACCCCTTTTGGTGAGTATATATTGCTGGAGGTGAGTGCAGGATCAATGGAACAAGTACTCATGAAGAGAGGTAATATAGATTCAGCTATTAACTGAAAGAAACCTAGCATTTTAGGTTTCACAATTGAGTAATTTGAGATATCACACTTGGGAGAAACAGGTAACTACAGAACGCTACTTTACAAACAGTTTCACAACTGTGTAGATTAATTCTTAAAGATTAGTTATTATGATTACCCAACAATTGTACTGTTGTTAAATCAAGGAATCATCAGGATAGGGAAGGCAGCTTAGGTGTGCTTTGTTCATTTGTTGTCTAGTGATTCCTATGTCTCAATGCTTTGGCTCAAATCACGTCTGGTCGAAAACTTTGGATTAGATTAGATTAGATTACTTAGATTACTTACAGTGTGGAAACAGGCCCTTCGGCCCAACAAGTCCACACCGACCCGCCGAAGCACAACCCACCCATACCCCTACATTTACCCCTTACCTAACACTACGGGCAATTTAGGATGGCCAATTCACCTGACCCGCACATCTTTGGACTGTGGGAGGAAACCGGAGCACCCGGAGGAAACCCACGCAGACACGGGGAGAACGTGCAAACTCCACACAGTCAGTCGCCTGAGTCGGGAATTGAACCCGGGTCTCAGGCGCTGTGAGGCAGCAGTGCTAACCACTGTGCCACCGTGCCGCCCACCTGAGAGATAAAAAGGAGGGTAGGGGTGGGAATGGGGGTGTGGTAGCTGGGAAGGCGATAGGTAGATTCAGGCGTGGGTGATGGTAATAGGTAGGAGGGGAGGGTGGAGTGGATACGTGGAAAGGAAGATGGACAGGTAGGACAATTCAAGAGGGCAGTGCCGAGTTGGAGGGTTGGATCTGGGATGAGGTGGGGGTGGATGGGAGGGGTGGAGAGATGAGGAAACTGGTCAAGTCAACATTGATGCTGTGTGGTTGAAGGGTCCCAAGGCAGAAGCTGAGGTTTTCTTCCTCCAGGTGTCAGATGGCTGGGATTTAGTGTTGGAAAAGGCCCAGTACTTGTATGTCCTTGGCAGAGTGGGAGAGGGAGTTGAAGTGGTCAGCCACAGGGCAGTGGAGATGTTTGGTGTGTGTGTCCCAGAGATGTTCCCTGAAATGTTCTGTGAGTTGGCATCCTATCTCCCCAGCGTGGAGGAGACCACATCAAGAGCAAAGGACACAGTGGATGAGGTGTTTGGATGTGCAGGAAAATCTCTGTTAGATGTGGAAGGATCCTTTGGGGCCTTGGATGGTGGTGAGGCGGGAGGTGTGGGCTCAGCTTTAACACCACTTGTGGTGGCAGGGGAAGGTGCTGGGAGTGGAGGGTGGGTTGGTGGGGGTTATGGACCTAACTAGGGAGTCATGTAGGGAATGGTCTCTGTGGAATGCTTGTAGGGTTGGGGAGGGAATTATATATCTCTGTTGGTGGGGTCTGATTGTAGGTGGTGGAAATGGCAGAGGATAATGCGCTGTATCCAGAGGGGTGGAAGGTGAGGACAGGGGAGTTCTGTCCTTGATCCAGTTGGAGGGATGAGGTTCAAGGGTGGAGATGCAGGAAGTGGAGGTGATACACTGGAAGGCACTGTTGAACACATGGAGGGGAAATTGTGGTCCTTGAAATAGGAGGTCATCTGGGGTGATGGTATAAACAGTGAGTCTACAAATGTTCCAACAATAGTCAAAAAGCTCCACACTGTGCAGGGTGCTGTTCACACATCTACAACCACCAATGTTAACTCCCACAGTGACAGCGGAGTCTACATCTACAAGCTACACCACAACAACTTGCCAAGCCACCTTTGACATCATCTGGATGGGCAAGGACATCAGGTTTATGGGAACAGCACCATCTTCAATCTTCCTGCCAAAACATATAACACCCTGACTAAATCATATGATGAAGGCTGTGATTCCTATTCTATCTCTGATCCCACCTCCAATTCCCCAGTGGTATATAAGTATACCTACAATATGCACTAAAACTAAGAGTCCTTCAGTAGTACTTTCCAAAAGAAACAGTTGCATGGGAACACTACTAGTTGCAAATTCCCCTCCAAATCATACACAATTCTGACTTGGACTATAGCACTGTTGCCAAGTCCAAAGCTTTGTATATCCTTTTGGGTCTACCTAGACACAATTAACTGCAGTGGTTTAAGATAAAGCTCTCCACATCCTTTTCCATTGAAATTAGAATAGGTATTAGCCAGTGAGACTTACACTTCACAAAAGGATAAAGGTAAAACTCTTTTCATGTTCATCATACATCTCAACACAATTTACTGAAGTTCTGAAGTGATGTTGCAACATAGGAAACCAAGCAAACAATTGCCTTGGCAACCTCACACAAATAACAATGCAATCACGACCAGAATATCTGTCTTTGCGATGTTAATTCATGGATAAATATTGGCCAGGACACGAGGCATAACTCTCATCTTCTTTAAAGTGGTGTCATGGGACAGTTTCAGTCCAGCTGACTGGGGCCATCTGAATGTCTCACTCAAAGGCCAACACTTCTAAAGGTGCAGCTCTCCCTCTGTATGACCCTGGAACGGAACTTTGACACTTCTTTTCAAATCTTCAAGTCGGACTTGAACTCTCCGACTCAAAAGGCAGGAGTGCTGCCAACTCAGCCATAGCTGAGAGTCAGACAGATACATTAACTTTGATCACAGTCTGCGTGGGTCTTAAAAGCCAACACAGGACAGTGAAAATCCAATTCTTCAGGCTGCAGCATTTTCTGAACTAGGAATTAGAATGAAGTTAATGGGGTTTCATTACTTGTGAAAAGGTAGGAAAGGAAATGGCCTCATAGCTACTTGTACTTTAAAATTATGTTTCTATTCAATTATGTGTTGAACATCAAATTGCCTCATATGAGATATTAAGAATGGAATCATCCAATGTGTAGCCATTATGGGTATTTTGTTGGAAATGGGCTATTACGCATAACTACAGCCTGACATTTGTGTGCAATTTTCTCCTTCTTCCTCCTGTTATTTTAATAAATCCCATCATCAACTGGTGTACAAAATGTAATCATGTGAATTAGATTACCGAATATTTTACAACTAGCCAGCTGCCCTGGTTGTTTTATCTGGCAGCAGCTGAGCCTGTAGCACTCACCAAAACGCCATTAAACTTCGACTGCAGGAACTTTCGGTACCAGTGGAGGAACAACGTAATGGTCTTCAGAGAGGCAGCATTCAGAGCTAGCGTTGTTTAAAACAACAGCCTAAATGCTCAGAAACTGAGTGTGGTGCAAAACATAAAAAACCGGCAGCTGAATTCCTTTGTAGGAATTTGGATTGAGAGCATTCTACAGAACATTCTACATGCTTCCTATATAGCTCCACAACAAACCTTGATCCTCCCATCTGTCTTCACTATCCCCATCAACTTATTTTTCTATTCCTTTCTCCTTCATGTCTTTATCTATATTCCACTTAAAGTCACCTCTGCTATCCATTTCAATGTTCTTTATGGTGGAAAGTTACATTCTTTGAATAAAGAACCTTGTCACATTTCTTGCTGGGAATATTAGTGATACTTATGAACTTTGTTTTTTTTGTCTTTCTCACATACAGAACCATATTTTCTGCATCCAGTGAGTAAACATTTATTACGGTAAAGATTTCTATCTGGTCACCATCTGTATTCTCTGTTCTTTAGAAATCAGTCTCACCTAGTTGTGTTTTTCTGTTGTGTACATCCTCAGTTCTGGAGTAATGCCAACAAATTATTTTGCACCTTCTCCAGTGATACATCCTTTTCACAATATGGAGACTGGAACTATGCACTGTGTGAACAAATCAAGGTTCAATACTAATTTAACATCACTTTTCTGTTTTCCAACTTTAATTCTCCAAATATAAAAATCAATATTTGGTTTCTCTTTGTGTGGTCTTATTAATGTGTGCCACCACTTCCAGGGACACCTCATATGTTTTACTCACACAAGCCAATAATTAGTTTAAGAATAATTCTAAGGAGACAGTACCTGAGTGAAAGGGTGATGAGTTAGACAGGGAGTGGTCTCTTTGAATTGTAGTTGAGGGTTGGATGAGGGAGAGGTGGTGTTGGAGATAACTTCTGGGGGAACTAGCTTGTTACTCATTTGGATTTATTTTCATATTAACAATCCTTCAATTATTTCTCCAATAATTCCTTTAATAAAATTACTTTGTTTTTGAATGAATAAGTTCAATATTTCACAGGGAAACACCCATCATATCGGATCATCTTCCAAATATGCCACATCCCTCCCCAACAAATCTCCTTTGCATTTCTTTTTTTATTCATTGCTGGCTAAGTCAGCATTTATTGCCTATCCCTAATTGTTCAGGGAGCAGTAAAGACTCATTGCTGCTGGTCTCGACCGCATTGCTGATGGTCTGGAGTTGAATATTGGCCAGACCAGGTAAGGATGGCAGTTTCCCTCCCTGAAGGAACCAGGTGGGGTTTTCCCAACAATCAACAATGGCTTCATGCTCATCATTAGATTCCCAGTTCTAGATTTTTATTCAATTTTATCATCTGCCATGGCAAGATTCAAACCCGGGTTCCCAGCACATTACCTGGGTTAACAGTTCAGTGATAATGCCATTTGACTGTCGCCTCCTCATTGTTCATATGATGTTGAGGAGCCTGTGTTAGACTGGGGTGGACAAAGTTAACAATCACACAACACCAGGCTATAGTCCAACAGGTTTAGATGAAGGAGCAGCGCTCCGAAAGATAGTGCTTCCAAATAAACCAGTTGGATTATAACCTGGTGTTGTGCAAGTGTTATCATTATTTATAGTACAACCTTTCTACAAAGCAGTTCCTCCATCCACATCACACCTTCAGCACCATAGAAAAATATAGCATTGCCTTTGGCAACACAACACAGAGGAACGCTCTCTTTATCCTTTGTTGTGATTTGCTCATCTGTGACAAAGCAAAGAAATATTTGCATGCCTAAAGTTTACATATCTTGCTTATCTGATCATTTCCATGTGTTAGCTGCCTATGTGCCAAGCATGTCTTTATTTGTAAACATTGAGGGGTCATTAGGTGTTTCTTTGAAGAGTTTGGTCAGCTTTTGCTAGATTCCAAAAGTCAGCAGAGCTAGGCACCAGGCAATGAGAAGCATTGACAAGGGTACAGTTGACTCATAATGATTAAAGCTGAAAATGTGTTGCTGGAAAAGCGCAGCAGGTCAGGCAGCATCCAAGGAACAGGAAATTCGACGTTTCAGGCATAAGCCCTTCATGCCCGAAATGTCGAATTTCCTGTTCCTTGGATGCTGCCTGACCTGCTGCGCTTTTCCAGCAACACATTTTCAGCTCCGATCTCCAGCAGCTGCAGACCTCACTTTCTCCTCGATAATGATTAAAGTCAAGATTAGAGTGGTGCTGGAAAAACACAGCAGGTCAGGCAGCATCCGAGAAGCAGGAAATTCAACATTTCGGGCAAAAGCCCATCATCAGGAATAAAGCACTGTGTGTCATGTCCCTTTTCTTCCCCCTTTACCTACTATTTAATCATGTACACCACAATGATTGTGGTTTCTGTGGTTGGGCTGTGGGAGTGTGTGTGAGGAGGAACATGATTTGGAGGAGCCTGTACTAGACTGGTGTGTACAAAGTTAAAAATCACATACCACTGGGTTATAGTCCAACAGGTTTATTTGGAAGCATTAACTTTTGGAGCGCTGTTCCTTCATCAGGTGGTTGTGGAGTATAAGATCGTAAGACACAGAATTTAAAGCAAAAGTTTACGGTGTGATCTAACTGAAATTATTTACTGAAAAAGACCTGGATTGTTCATTCAGTCTCTCATCTTTTAGAATGAACATGCTGGTTACAGTTCTTGCACATATAAAACTTTTTTTAAAAGTTACATTCTCAAGTGAACTTCAACAATTAGTATCATGTTGGCCCAGATAATGCATTTAAGGTGTGAGGTGTCCTATGTGAGGCTGTCTGTGCCACAATGATTCTAATCTAAAAAACGCATTTACAGAATCTTACATGTATTCATGCAGTCTTTCAGCAAAATAAAACGTAATTCTGCAAGTACAAATTCACCCACAAATCTGCGCAGGCTCAGGGTGTCAGCCACAGTGACATGCGGGGTTATGGCGATGGGATTGGGTGTTGGGCCTGGGCAGGATACTCTTCAAAGGGTAAGTGTGGACTCAATGGGCCAAGTGGCCTCTTTCCACACTGTAGGGATTCTGAGTGATATGGGCTATGATGAGATTTATTGTAGTATCATGTGAGAAATCTAGCAATGTCTGTTTCAATGTCTCACCGCAATTATTAATCTATGACTCAGCAAGGTGAGTTTTTCACTACACAACAGCGAGTTGACAATTAAGAAGGTTGTTACTTGTTAAATGCCTTAATAATTGCCTCATCTTGCCTCATTAATATACAGCTTCCTATCTCACCAAACGAGCTAGACACTGAGAATTCACAACGTGGAAGTCGCTGTACAGGACATTGATTAGGCCACTGTTGGAATATTGCATGCAATTCTGGTCTCCTTCCTATTGGAAAGATATTGTGAAACTTGAAAGGATTCAGAAAAGATTTACAAGGAGGTTGCCAGGGTTGGAGGATTTGAGCTACAGGGAGAGGCTGAACAGGCTGGGGCTGTTTTTCCTGGAGCGTCGGAGGCTGAGGGGTGACTTTATAGAGGTTTACAAAATTATGAGGGGCATGGATAGGATAAATAAACAAAGTCTTTTCCCTGGGGTGAGGGAATCCAGAACGAGAGGGCATATGTTTAGGGTGAGAGGGGAAAGATATAAAAGAGACCTAAGGGGCAACTTTTTCACACAGAGGGTGGTACGTGTATGGAATGAGCTGTCAGAGGAAGTGGTGGAGGCTGGTATAATTGCAACATTTAAGAGGCATTGGATGGGTATATGAATAGGAAGGGTTTGGAGGGATATGGGCCGGGTGCTGGCAGGTGGGACTAGATCGGGTTGGGATATCTGGTCGGCATGGACGGGTTGGATCGAAGGGCCTGTTCCCATGCTGTACATCTCTATGACTCCAAGCTAGAGAGGGTGCCTGATGGTTTCAGTTTGCCACTTGCTCTGAAGGATGTTACACACTGGGCACCAAACTCTCAGCAGAAGATCCATGGGCTCAAGCTACGTGCACCCCTTAGTCCACAGACATTGTCATCCACTAGCCACTAAGAACCTAATGGAACACCTGCTGCTGACTTTCAGTGTGCTTCTGCACCTCAATGTTGTACCTTGGACTGGACAAGGAACCATCATTGTCATGGTGTAGAAAGGACACTCTCCGCTTAGGGAATTGCAGACAACTCAGACTGGACCAGGTTGTATTTGTGGATTCTTGACTTACTGACGTAGTGCTCAATCACTCTGAACCCGCCTGAATGCTCACAGCATTGCTGCCTTCCCTTTTTGTACTTTGCCCCCCATCAGCCAGCAGTAGCAGGCTCATAGTAACGCCATGCTGTTGAGCAGATACACAAAGCCAGGAAGCTGGTCATGGTTGGTACCCATCCTTAGTTAAGCCAAGGGGAGAGTCTTTACTCAGGGGGTCTTGGCACGGTCGATCAAGGGCAGGCTCACATACCAGAGCAGGCCTTGGACACAGTCAGTCAGCAACATGGGGTGGTCAATGTCACCATCCTCTCTATGTAAAGGGTGAACAGCCAAAGGTCAGGCAGGCCATCTCCTGTCTTGAGTCTTTTTGCCCTGGAATGAGAGGTAGATATTAAGAGTGATGAAAATGGGTGGTAGAGTAGTTACTATTAGTATAGGTGAGGAGGTGTCGGAGCAAGTAGGCAGCAGAATGACAATTTATTATCATATGTATTTTAACATTAAAGATATAACGAATAGTGTTTTAATTCGCCTAATGCACAGAGGACGTGCAAGATTAATGGTGTCAGCTTGAGAGAAGGTGTTTCAGGCAATAGTGAGACTGTAGGGGATGGGATACAGTAGCAGGGACAGAGAGAGTGTGCGGTATCAGTGACAAGATAGTGGTACTTATGATGGTAGGTAAAAACAATGACTGCAGATGCTGGAAACCAGATTCTGGATTAGTGATGCTGGAAAAGCATAGTAGTTCAGGCAGCATCTGAGGAGCAGTAAAATCGATGTTTCGGGCAAAAGCCCTTCATCAGGAATAAAGGCAGAGTGCCTGAAGGGTGGCCCTTAATGGCAGGGTTGAGAAGGTCTTTTTCCTACAGTGCTGGGCATTCCTCCAGAGGTCTGAGACTGCATTGGCCCAGGTGACAACCTCAGTCCAGGCTGGTATGGTCTGGTCTTGTGGCATTTACTGCTGGGTGAAGTGGACATCTGCCTATGCACGACCTCGCCCAGTAGGAGCTCAAGGACCTCACCTTCAAACTGAGCTGCCAAAGTCCTCCCTGTCTGCCATGTTTCAGGTCAAATATCAAGATGTGTGCAGAGTGGCTCCAGGGCTGTCTGTTTGTCAGAATGCACAAACATCTTTCGAAAGGTGGCCTGTCCTTGGGGTGCTGTGTAATTCTGGGGTCTCCCATCAGTGGTGAATGTTCTAGGAATGCTGTATGTAAGATGGGGTTAGAATTGGATAAGAGGGATACAACAGGGTTGCAGGAGGTGATTAAGGTGCTGGCTTTGAAAGATGTAGCAAGAAAACCCTCTGGGTCTCGTGGTGAAAAATGGTCCAAAAAACGTGACACAACTGGCATTTAGCCAAAAGGAATAAAATTTGCCTTCAGTTTTCAATTTAATTAGTTTGTTGAACTTTATTACTATATACCCAGAAATAAAGGCAGAATGGCCTCACATCTTTTTCAGATGATTATTGTGCAGTTGTTTCAGATGATGTTCCATTAAAATCCAGATTTCTATCTGACCAAACTCAATTTCAAAAGGAAAGATTCTCATCATCATCCCAGTGACTTGCTTGCTTGCAAAACTGGACAAGTGATTTCTGGAATTATTTTGGGTTCAATGTTGCAGAAGATTAGCTCTCTGTGAGCTGATTGTTCTGAACAATGTGAATCTGAGGTGACAGTGTAGTCGCAAAGTGATTGGGTTGAAATATGCCAATAGAGGACTATAAAGGTTGTGCCCATCTTGAAATGAGGTTTGGAAGATCAGATAAAGTCACTAACGTGTTTTTTCAACAAAAATAATATATCTTTGTACAGAATTCATTTCGTAGGAACACTGGAACAAGAATTGTTTTATCAGCACATCAAGATTACTGCACCATTCTATTTCAGGGCTGATCATCTCCTCAAAGTCATTTTCTTGCATTGTCTCCATCCCCCTGAATGTCATTAGTCTCCAGAAACCGATTGTTTCAGTCATGAACCTGCTCAACAATTGAGCTTCTACAGCCTGCTAGCGTCGAGAAATTTAAAGATTCACCATTCTTTGAGTGAATCTGAGTTTTAAACGGCCTTTCCCTTATCCTGAGATTATGTCCCCTTGTTCTAGAATCATCAGCTAGAGGAATAATCCTCTCTATTCATAAACATTCCCGTCTTCCCTGGAAGAATTTTGTAAGTTTCAATGAGAACACTTCTCATTCGGCAAAGTTCTCAATCCAGTTTCCTCAATCTCTCCTCGAAGACAATCCTATTAATTTTGGGATTAGTTTGGCGAACAAGAGTGGAATTCTCTTGAGTACTTAGAAAAGGAGGCTAAACCTGAACACAGTTCTCAAGATGATGCCTCAGCAAGGCTCTGCATAATTACAGCATGGTATCGTTATGTCTGTACTAAAATCCCATTGAAATGAATGCCAACATACCATTTCTCTAGCTAATTGTTGGCTGCATTGGCGTACTAGTTTCTAGTGACTCATGGACAAGGCCACCCAGATCCAAACCTCTCACATTTAAGAAATATCCTGCCTTTCTGTTTTTCTACCACAGTGCATAAATCCACACATCTTTACATTATGCTCCATCTGCTGTACCACAAACCCAGCAGGCATACCCACATAACGCAATTTATAACATAACAAGTTAGTCTGCAATTTCAGAAGCTGTGTGTGGTTCTCTCCAACTTAGCTGTTAATATGAAATACAAACTTTGGAAACAAGTACAGTACAATGTTTTGGCTTAAGTTCTCCACCCTGCCCTACCCCATCTCCACCCGCAGCCTGCCAGTCTGTACTGAGTTTGTTAGGCAGGCGTACGTAGTTTCAATAGCAGACCTCCCCTCCTCCCCCAGTTTGTGGAAGGAAAACTAAAATAAAAATTGGCCAGATTACCTTTTCCTGATTTTGTCCCGATCACCCCAGCTGGAAAACGGATTTGAGTGGGCATTGGATGAAGAGAATCAGGCACAGAGAGAATTTCCTGATGCCTATCGTTGTTTTAAACATACCGAGAGGCAAAGCCCTTAATATCACATCTTGTGATTTTGCATGGGTACAGGCCATTCCATAATGAAATCTACACCATAGTACAGCATTGCCTAATAAAATGTCTGATGAGGCGGTGTATGAACATGCAAACATATGAATATGGTGCATGGGTCAGCCAATTGGTCTCACAAGCTTCTTCTGACATTCAATACGGTCGTTACTATCCATTCTCATCTTATCCCAATAACATTTCACCCTATTGTTTCTCAAAATCCTACTTACCTCTGCTTCAAAAATATTCAAAGACTCAGTTTCCACTGCCTCATGAGGAAAAGAGTGCCAAAGACTCATGGCCCTCTGTCAGAAAAATATTCTCATCTATGTCTTAGATCGACAAATCCTTACAGTGTAAGTGACCCTTGGTTCTCCCATAAGTGGAAACATCCTTTCCAAGTGCACCCTGTCAACAGCCCTTGGGATCATGTGTGTTTCAGTCTAGGCACCTCTAAGTATTTGAAAATCCAGTGGATCTAGGCGTCAATTGTCACACACATGAATAGTGACAGTATGGTTAAGGTATTGGAATACTGCCAGTATTAATTGGATCAGAGCTTGGCAAGAGTCAGTGCTTTGAGAAAGGTAAATAACATTCAGAGAAAAGTAGTTTACAAGAGTTTTACTCCATACATTCTGCCTGTGGAAACAGTGAGATCCCTAACTTACTTAAATTTTTCTGATGGACCTTGATCCCCACAAACATCATCAGAGGCACAACAGGAATTATATAGTGTAAGATCCCCCACCCAAAGTCACAGTTAAGGTTCAAAAGGGGTACAGATTTGCTTTATCTGCCTATCTAACTTGGACTTAAACAAAACATAGTATCATAGAGTCATAGAACTGTACAGCACGGAAACAGACCCTTCGGTCCAACTCGTCTGTGCCGAACGTGCCAGATATCCTAAATTTACCTAGTCCCACTTGCCAGCACTTGACCCATGTCCTCTTAAACCCTTTCTTTTCATATACCCATCCATATGCCTTTTAAATGTTGTAATTGTACCAGCCTCCACCACCTCCTATGGCAGCTCACTCCATACATACACCATCCTCTGCATGAAAAAGTTGCCCCTTAGGTCCCTTTTAAATCTTTCTCCTCTCACATTAAGCCTATGTCATCTTGTTCCCCTATCATGGGGAAACGACCTTAGCTATTCATCCTATCTATGTCCCTCATGATTTTATAAAGTCACTCCTCAGCCTCCAACATTCTACGGAAAATAGTCCCACCCTATTTAGCCTATCCCTATAGTTCAAAGTCTCCAACTCTGGCAACGTTCTTGTAAATCTTTTCTGAACCCTTACAAGTTTCATAATACCTTTCCTATTGCAAGGAGACCAAAATTTCACACAATATTCCAACAGTGGCCTCATCAATGTCCTGTACAGCCACAACATGACCTCCCAACTCCTATACTCAATGCTCTGACCAATAAGGGAAAGCATACCAAATGCCTTTTTTCTCTACACTGTCTACCTGCGACTCCACTTTCAGGAAACTATCAACCTGCATTCCAAGGTCTCTTTGTTCCCCAGCAATTTACCATTAAGTGCCTAAGTCCTGCCCTCATTTGCCTTTCTCAAATGTAGCACCTCACATTTATCTAAATTAAACTCCACCTGCTACTCCTTGGCCCATCTGATCAAAGTTCTGTTGCACTTTGAGGTAATTTTCTTGGCTGTCCACTATACCTTTAATTTTGGTGTCATCTAATTATATCTCCTTTGATATTAACCATATATCCTTTTTTCACACCCAAATCATTTATATAAATGACAAAAAGCAGAGGACCCAGCACCAATCCTTGTGGCACACTGCTGGTCACAGGCCTCCACTCTGAAAAGCAGACCTCGACCTCCACCATCCCTACCACCTACCTTCGAGTCAGGTTCTGGAACATACTGGAAATACTTGGTCTATTTTGCACTCTGTCTCTGTGGAGACAGAAGCCATTCATTGTAACTGTCACGGGTCTGAAACACTGGGATGAATTTTTTTTACTGGGAATCCCTACCCTCAGCCTCCAATATAGACATTTCAGGCAATCCTATCTCTGATTGGCTGGCTTAGCTTCAAGCCTCCTAACAGCCTCAAACTACAGACACTGTCTTTCAAGCAAGTGCAACGATGGAGCCTGACATAAAATAAGGCTGGCAGGACCATGCATGAGGAATTGTGGGCTGAGGATTCCAGGGAGTGTATTGTGTTTATTTGGGTGGAGTTTAGTGTGGCGAGAAACCTGAAGGTGGCTTTCAGAATTCCCTTGGTGGGGCCAGAGATGAACAAGAGTCTTTCTCTTGCAGTCTCCATTGTGCTAGGTTTCCTCCTGATTTGTGCCGGTCTCCCCCACTTAGAGGAAATTCCCAGCATTTCAGGAGGAGGCAATTTGCTGGCCTTTCATTGGCCACAGATAGGGCTCAACTGGCCCACAGGTGAGTAGTCCATCTGACAGTGCCCCTTGCTGCTGGAGTATTATAGCAGGGCGGGCTGGGTCAGGAATAGCAGCAATTTCAGACCATGAACTTTGCCCTCCACTTTGGTCCCACCCCTTCTTCCCCCATCCCACACTTCCCCACCCTCCCCACACCCTCAGTATCTTGTTTGCATAGGTATGGTCTCAGCAGAGTTAAGGTATTTTCTCTACTATGAACACCTAACATTAATAATTACTCCTAAACGTTATCACTTCTCTCCTAACACTGGCACTCCCTTTGCCCTTTGTTAGGGACTGCCTTACCACTAGCTCCTCCTCTTTCCTTTTTCAGAAATTTGTCATCATCTTTGACTCTGAGGAAGAGTCATATTGGACTCAAGATGTAACTGTGTTTCTGCACATATGCTGCCGGCACTTCCTGGTTTTATTTTTATTCCGGCTCTCTCTCTGTTGCTGGGTTGGCCAAGTCCGTTAGTGTTCCTGGGATCTTCAAATAGGACATTCAGCAGGAGATTGCCTGGGATGGAGTGTCTTAGCTGCAAAAAGAGGCTGGATAAACTCATGTTGCTTCCTTTGGAGCAGAGAAGATTGAGGGAGGGGACCTAGTAGAGGTGTTTAAGATCACGAGGGGCATGGACAGGATGGAAAGCAGCTTTCACACTTTTAAGGTGAAAGGCAGGAGATTTAGAGGGGACTTGAGGAAAACCTTTTCCAGAGAGGGTGGTAGGACTCTAGAGTGCACTGGTAGTTGAGTCAGGTAATTATAAAATCATCATAGCATCCCGACAGTATGAAAGCAGGCCATTCAGTCCATCACATCCAAGAGCTCATAGAGTCATAGAGATGTACAGTATGGAAATAGACCCTTCGGTATAACCTGTCCATACCAGCCCAATCTAGTCCCACCTGCCAGCACCTGGCCCACATCCCTCCAAACCCTTCCTATTCATATACCCATCCAGATGCCTTTAAAAGTTGCAATTGTACCAGGACTCATTCCATACACGTACCACCCTCTGCGTGAAAACGTTGCCCCGTAGGTCTGTTTTATATCTTTCGCCTCTCACCCTAAACCCATGCCCTCTAGTTCTGGACTCCCTGACCCCAGAGAAAAGACTTTGCCTATTTATCCTATCCACGCCCCTCATAATTTTGTAAACCTCTATAAGGTCACCCCTCAGTCTCCGACGCTCCAGGGAAAACAGCCCCAGCGGGGTTCTGTCTCTCCCTATAGCTCAAATTCTCCAACCCTGGCAACATCCTTATAAATCTTTTCTGAACCCTTTCAAGTTTCACAGCATCTTTCCAATAGGAAGGAGACCAGAACTGCACACAATATTGCAACAGTGGCCTAACCAAAGTCCTGTACAGCCGCAACATGACCTCCCAACTCCTGTACTCAATACTCTGACCAATAAAGGAAAGCAAACCAAATGCCTTCTTCACTATCCTATCTACCTGTGACTCCACTTTCAAGGGGCTATGAACCTGCACACCAAGGTTTCTTTGTTCAGCAACACTCTCTAGGACCTTACCATTCAGTATATAAGTTCTACAAAGATTTGCTTTCCTGAAATGCAGCACCTCGCTTTATCTGAATTAAACTCCATCTGCCATGTCTCAACCCATTGGCCCATCTGGTCCAGATCCTGTTGTAATCTGAGGTAACCCTCTTCGCTGTCCACTACACCTCCAATTTTGGTGACATCTGCAAACTTACTAACTGTACCTCTTATGCTCGCATCCAAAACATTTATGTAAATGACAAAGAGTAGAAGACCCAGCACTGTTGCGTTTTGACAGCATTTTCAAAGAGACAGCACAGGCAATGATGACCTGAATGGTCTCCTGTTAGACAGTAAAATTCTATGATTCGAGATACTGAACCAGGAATTACCAAGACAACATCCAGTCAGATGCAGTACCTTGGAGATGAACTGTGCAGTGCAATAGTATTCCCAGACAGATTCACCACCCTACCCTATCTCTGCATGTCCCATGGCTAATCCACCTAACCCTACACATCCTGGACACTATGGGCAATATAGCATAGCTAATCCACCCAACCTACACATCCTGGATACTATGGACAATTTTGCATGGCCAATCCACCTGACCTTCACATCTTTGGACTGTGGGAGGAAACTCACACAGACGTGGGGAGAATGTGCAAACTCCACACAGAGTCACCCAAGGCTGGAATCAAACCTGGGTCCCTAGTATTGTGAGGCAGCAGTACTAACCACTGAGTCACTGTGCTGTCCTATTTGTGGAACCTTTCAAAAGCATTTGGAAGGTTATGGGCTTAGCGCTGGAAAGTGGGACTGGTGTATTATATTTTGTGATGTATTTTTGACAGGACAGTCTTGACAGGCTGAAGGGCCTCTTCTCTGTTGTAGCATTCAGTGATTCTATGAGTGTGTCTCAGATGGTTTCACACCTCAAAGGTCAATATCATGCTGTGATTGTCTGACCCTGAGGAGGACAGGGTGAGAATGGGATAATCGGTGGCAGTGGATGGATATACATCAGTATATTTGCCTGAATCACCATCTCAGTCTTCTTAAGGGTAACTGGGGATGGGCAATAAATGCTGTCTGTGAATTTTCGAATGGTGGGTAGGCAAGTTAGATCAAAACACACACAAAAAGTGCTGGAGAAATTCAACAAGTTTGGCAGCATCTGTCAAGTGAGAAACAAAGTTAATCTCTTGAGGCTGATAAGACCTTTATTCAGAACACTTTAAATTTAATCAATTGATCCCTTCAATCCGTGTCATTCAGATGCTTCTAATTAAACAAAAATATATAATCAGGCACAGCTAGGATAATAGGTTAATGAAAATATCAATGTTTATGAAGTATAATGAACTACATAATGCACTCATTGAACACTTTTAGACTATTTAAATGACCAACAAAAGGCACAGTAATTATTCTGCTCAGTCTTCAACCTGGATATTCAAAACCTACTCATGGACAGAAAACTTCCGCCTTGTTTGAAACAAAACATCTTCTGTTTTCATGCTATCAGCAAGTCCCTGACTGACTTCCCTGAAAGCTGTTCTCATTTTTCTAGCATTCTCAGAGAGTCAGCACATGCAATGATGACCTGAATGGTCTCCCGTTAGGCAGTAAAATTCCATGATTCAAGATCCCGAACCAGGAAGTATCAAGATAACACCCAGTCAGATGCAGCACCTTGGAGTTGTACTATGCTGTGCAATAGCAAGTAAACACTGTAAAACAGTAGTGCAGTGTCTAAAAGGCATGTTTTGTGTTGTGAAAATCTAATTAATTGCTATGTGGAACTTTGTGCCAACACAATACCTTTAATTAGACATAGATGAAGTTCTGTTTTGATTATGTGGGAGCGGCTCAGAAATCACAAAGGCTTTTTTTTTACAGCAGAATGAAATGTAGCATTGAAGTCAAAGTCCTTCAGCAGAAACAGAAACTTCAAGAGTCAGGAGACAATAACAGGCGAAAGTGATGACTGCAGATGGTGGAGATTAAAGTTGAGAGTGTGGCACTGGAAAAGCACAGCAGGCCAGGCAGCATCCGA
The DNA here is from genome assembly GCF_020745735.1 of Hemiscyllium ocellatum. Taxonomy (NCBI): domain Eukaryota; kingdom Metazoa; phylum Chordata; class Chondrichthyes; order Orectolobiformes; family Hemiscylliidae; genus Hemiscyllium; species Hemiscyllium ocellatum. The sequence goes on along the minus strand of NC_083432.1, from coordinate 39,422,226 downwards.
GGAGCAGGAAAATCCACGTTTCGGGCAAAAGCCCTTCATCAGGAATGAGAATAGGCCACCAAATTGTATTAGTAGTGAGGTGCACTGTGTTAAAGGAGATGTGTGTAGCATGGGCAACACACTTTATCCGGAGTGACTCCACAGACTGGGTAAACCAATTGACCATTAAACCTGGAGAAGTCACTGTTCTGGAATCTGTTCTTGATGTTTTCGAAAGCAATATGTTAAGGAGCCAATGACAGGAGAAACTATTTTAGATTTAGTACTATGTAATGAAAAAAGGTGAATTGGCCATGCTAAATTGCCTGTAGTGTTAGGTGAGGGGTAAATGTAGGGGAATGGGTCTGGGCGGGTTGCTCTTTGAAGGGTCAGTGTGGACTTGTTGGGCTGAAGGGCCTGTTTCCACACTGTAAGTAATCTAATTTTTTTTAAAAATCTTGTAAAAGAATCTTTAAGATAGAGTGACCACAATATGATAGAATTTTACATTATGTTTGCAAGTGAGGTATTCTGATCTGAAGTAAGGGTCTTAAATTTGAATAAGGGAAATCAGAAAGGCAGGAGGCATAGATTGGCTTAGGTAAAATACATTATAAGATGCAACTGTATTATAGGCAATAGGACAGAATCACAGAAAGCCCATGGATGCCCAGACCTGAGTTTCTAGGACTGTTGCAAGTGTCCCTTCCCACTTATCTACTCCACCCTCCTCTTCGACCTTTCACCTTCACCCCCACAGTCATCTACCTATCACATTCTCAGCTACCTCCCCCCCCCCACCCCCACCCACTCCTCCCACCCTACAGCTACAGTAGGTAATGAGGAAGGCAAATGAAAATTTGGCATTGATTGCGAAAGGAATAATGCATAAAAATAGAGAAATGTTGCTGAAAAAGGCATTATTGAGTCATACCAGGTGGACTGCATCCAGTTTTGGTCCCTTACTTGAGGAAGGACGCAGTATTGAGGAAGTAAACAGGCTTTCCACACCACCAGCATTCACATCCAAAGGATCAGAAGCTGCCATTTCCACCACCTCCAGTGAGACATCACCACCAGACACCTTCCCCTCTCTTGTCAGCATTTGGCAGGAATGGTTTTCTCTAGGTCACCTTGATCCACTCTGCCTTCATTGCCAGCTCATTGGATGCTGCCTGAACTGCTGTGCTCTTCCAGCACCACTGATCCAGCACCTCCCTGCATACCCACAGCACTTTCCCATGCTATCACCGATGGTGTTACACCTGCCAGTTTACTTCTTCCCTCCTCACTGTCCAAGGCTCCATTCACATCTTCCAGGTTAAGCAGTGATTTTTCTGCACTTCACAATTTAGTTCTGCCTTCACAAATTGAGAATACCTTACATTTTGATCTGTGATACTATCACTGTGCTAAATGGTACAGACTTTGAGCAGGGAGAAAGTGAGGACTGCAGATGCTGGAGATCAGAGTCGAAGAGTGTGTTGCTGGAAAAGCGCAGCCAGTCAGGCAGCATCCAAGGAGCAGGAGAGTTTCAGTTTCAAGCATAAGCCCTTCATCTGGAATGAGGCTTGCGGGCCAGAGGGCTGCGAGATAAATGGGAGGAGTGGGTGGGGGGTGGGGGGAGAGGTAGCTGAGAATGTGATAGGTAGATGACTGTGGGGCTGAAGGCGAAAAGTCGAGGAGGAGGATGGAGTAGATAGGTGGGAAGAGAGACTTGCAACAGTCCTAGAAACTCAGGTCTGGGCATCCATGGAGTGCTGTGGGCCATGAACAGATGCAGAATTGTACTCTAAAACAACCTCCAAACTCATAGGCAGATATATGCCCACACCCAACATTACTATCAAGTCAGGGGAACAACCCTGGCTCACTCGGCAGTGCCCTTTTGACCTATCCATGTCTTTCCCTGTATCTGCTTCACTCTTCCCTCTGACCTATCACCTTCTCCCCCACCTTCATCAACCTATTGCATTCTCAGCTACCTTCCCCCAAGCCCACCCCCACTCCCGTTTATCTCGCAGCCCCTCAGCCCACATGCCTCATTCCTGATGAAGGGCTTATACCCAAAACGTTGATTCTCCTGCTCCTCGGATGCTGCCTGACCTGTTGTGCTTTTCCAGCACCACTCCCTCAACTCTGATCTCCAGCCCTCACCTTCTCCTGAATGGCGAGTGCAGAAGGGCATTACAGAAGCATACATGAAACTGAGGTGTCAACCTAGTGAAGCCACCAAACTGGACTACATGCACGCCAAACAGCATAAGCAGCAAGTGATAGATAGAGCTAAGTCATTCCACAACTAACTGATGAGATCTAAGCTCTGCATTTCTGCCACATCCAGTTGTGAATGGTGCTGGGAGATTAAACAACTGGAAGAGGAGGGTCCACAAATATCCCCATCCTCAATGATGGATGAGCACATCAATGCAAAAGATAAGGCTGAAGCATTTGCAGCAGTCCTCAGCCAGAAGTGCCAAGTGGATGATCTATCGTGGTCTCCTCCACTGATCCTAAGCATTCCAGATACCAGTCTTCAGCCAATTTGATTCACTCCATGTGATATCAAGGAACGGTTGAAGACACTGGATACTGCAAAGGCTACAGGCCCTGACAACATTCCAACATTCCTGACACTGTACTTAGGACTTGTGCTCCAGAACCAGATGCTCCCCTAGCCAAGCTCTTCCTGTACAGGTACAACACTGGCATCTACCTGACAATGTGGAAAATTGTCCAGGTGTGTCCAGTACATCAAAACCAAGATAAAACCCACCTGAGCAATTCTCATCCCATCAGTTTCCTTTTGATCATCAGTAAAGTGATTAAAGGTATCATCAATAGTACAACCAAGCAGCACCTGCTCAGTGATGCTCAGTTTGGACTAAGGTCACTCAGCTCCTGACCTCATTACAGCCTTGATTCTACATGGACAAAGAGCTGAATTCCAGAGACAAGGTGAGAGTGACATCCCTTGGTATCAATGCTGAATTTACCTGATTTGGAGATGCCGGTGTTGGACTGGGGTGTACAAAGTTAAAAATCACACAACACCAGGATATAGTCCAACAGGTTTAATTGGAAGCACACTAGCTTTCGGAGCGACGCTCCTTCATCAGGTGATTGTGGAGGGCTCGATTGTGACACAGAATTTATCGTACCCCGTTCTTGTGAGGATGTCAGATGAGGAGGAACGTGATGGACACCTGGAAGTACTCAAGGATGCCCTCAAAAGAACGGGGTACGATGCTCAACTCATCGACCGCCAGTTCCGACGTGCCACAGCAAGGAACCATAATGACCTCCTCAGGAGACAGACACGTGCTGCAACTGACAGGGTACCCTTCGTTGTTCAGTACTTCCCAGGGGCTGAAATATTACACCATGTTCTTCGTGACCTGCAACACATTATCAATGAGGATGAGCACCTCACCAAGACCTTCCCCACACCTCCACTACTTGCCTTTAAACAACCACCAAACCTCAGATCATTGTTCGTAGCAAACTGCCCGGCTCAGGCCAACTCCATACAACCCTGTCACGGTGGACACTGCAAGACGTGTCAGATTGTGGACATAGATACCACCATTACGCGTCCGGACACCTCCCACCTTGTACATGGCAGGTACTCATGTGACTCAGCCGACGTTGTCTATCTTATACGTTGCAGGCAAGGATGCCCAGAGGCATGGTACATTGGGGAAACCGAGCAAAGGCTACGACAACGGATGAATGGGCACCGCACAACAATCAACAGACAGGAGGGTTCCCTCCCAGTTGAGGAACACTTCAGTGGTCCAGGACATTTAGCCTCGGACCTTCGGGTGACCATCCTTCAAGGTGGACTTCGGGACAGGCAGCAGAGGAAAGTGGCTGAGCAGAGGCTGATAGCTAAGTTCGGTACCCATAGGGAGGGCCTCAACCGGGACCTTGGGTTCATGTCACATTACAGGTGATCACCATTGCAAAACACACACACACACACACACACACACACACACACCTCCCACCCCAGACAGACAGACACACACAGACAGACAAAGACCCACATGCACACATATATTTTGTGTGGTGAATTTGTATTGCACAGTTACATTGCACATGGAGGCACTGGAACGGGTGCAGAGCAGGTTTACCAGGATGTTGCCTGATATGGTAGGAAGATCGTATGAGGAAAGGCTGAGGCACTTGGGACTGTTTTCATTGGAGAAAAGAAGGTTTAGGGGTGACTTGATAGAGGTGTACAAGATGATTACGGGTTTAGATAGGGTTGACAATGAGAACCTTTTTCCACATATGGAGTCAGCTATTACGAGGGGGCATAGCTTTAAATTAAGGGGTGAAAGGTATAGGACAGATGTCAGGGGTAGATTCTTTACTCAGCGAGTCATGAGTTCATGGAATGCCCTGCCAGTAGCCGTGGTGGACTCTCCCTCTTTTTATGGGCATTTAAACGGGCATTGGATAGGCATATGGAGGATAGTGGGCTAATGTAGGTTAGGTGGGCTCGGATCGGCGCAACATGAAGGGCCAAAGGGCCTGTACTGCGCTGTATTTTTCTATGTTCTGTGTTCTATTGCTCAAAAACTGCATACAATCATGTCGAACTCTGAGCTCAAAAACTGCAGGAATTTATGTAAAATTCTGTTATCTCACTTACTAGATTAGAATCAATCTAAACATCAGGTCATAGACAGAGAACACAGGGGGCTAACACCTTCAACATATTGTCTAGCTATCACCATTGTTAGCAGCTAACCCGAGAATCCAACTTTAAAAAGAAGGGTTTTGTGATTTACACATGAAAGAAGTGAAACTATCACTGTATTCTAACAGATGAAAGGCTTTACAATCAATTTTTCAATGTATAATTTCAGTTACATCACACTGCAAATTTTTGCTATAAATTCTGTGTTACGATTGAGCCCTCCACAATCACCTGATGAAGGAGCGTCGCTCCGAAAGCTAGTGTGCTTCCAATTAAACCTGTTGGACTATAACCTGGTGTTGTGTGATTTTTAACTTTGAATTTACCTGTGGCATCAAGGAGACCTAGCAAAACTGGAAACAATAAACATCAGAGGGCAATCTCTCCACTGGTAGGGTCATACCTGACACGTGAGAAGATGGTTGTGTTGTTGGAGGTCAGTCATCTCAGCTGTAGGACATCTCTGCAGGAATTCCTCAGGGAAGTGTCCCAGGCACAACCATCTACAGCTGCTTCAGCAATGACCTTTCCTCCAGCATAAGGTCAGAAGTGGGGATGTTCACCAATGATTGTACAATGTTCAGCACCATTCATGACTCCTCAGACACTGAAGCAGTCCATGTTGAAATGCAACTAGACCTAGGCAGTATCCAGGCTTTGGCAACTGACAAGTAACATTTAAGCCACACAAATGCCAGGCTGTGATCATCACCAACAAGAGATAATCTAACCATTACCCCTTGTCATTCAATAGTGATACCATCACTGATTCCCCCACTATCAACATCCTGGGGTTTACCAATGACCAGAAACTTAACTGGACTCACTTCATAAACGTAGTGGCAACAATAGCAGGTCAGAGGCTAGGAATACTGTGGCATGTAATTTACTTCTTGACTCCCCAAAGTCCCTCCATCACCTACAAAGCACAAGTCAGGAGTGTGATAGAATACATCCCATTTGCCTGGATGGGTGCAGCTCCAACACTACTCAAGCAGCTTGACACCATTCAGGACAAAGCAGCCCGCTTGACTGGCACCACATCCACAAGCATCCACCTCCTCCATCACCAACTTTATAGTGCACACTGTTGCAATATCTACAAGGCGCACCTCAGAAATACACCAAAGGTCCTCAGACAGCACCTTCCTATTCCATAACCACTTCCATTTAGAAGGACAAGGATACCATATTCAGTTCCCCTCCAAGCCAATCACAACCTGGAAATATATCGCCAGGCTATCTGACGTTTATGTTCCATCTCAGCCTCCTCCTACCTTGTCTTATCTAGGAGGAGAAAGTGAGGACTGCAGATGCTGGAGATCAGAGCTGAAAATGTGTTGCTGGAAAAGCGCAGCAGGTCAGGCAGCATCCAAGGATTTTTTTTTAACAGGAGAATCTTCCTGAAGAAGATTCCTGAAGAAGGGCTTATGCCTGAAACGTCGATTCTCCTGTTCCTTGGATGCTGCCTGACCTGCTGCGCTTTGCCAGCAACACATTTTCAGCTTGTCTTATCTAGATCTATCATTGTGAGCAGCTATTCTCTTCAATGATTGCCTGGCTTCCTCATAAATGTACTGTAGTTACAATAACAGGTTAAAATTAAGTATATTTTTAACATATAATTCCAAACATTTTTGTTCAAATAGCTCCAGATGTAAATTAAATGCCTGTCAAGAGAGAGAGATGTTGATGGAATTTAACATCTAAAGAGTCAAAGAAACTTAAAACAGACTGGACCTTGTTCTTTTCTGATTACAAACATAATGAGGCATTACAAGCTCTACAGCAAGCTACCACTGCTGAGTACATCCCAAATTACAATGTATTTCTGTATTTCCCTTTAAAGAACGAACAAGGACATGGGTTAAAAAGTTAGTTTCAACTCTCCTGGATTAGACCAGTGGGACTGAACACTCTCGTGTACCCACCTCCCACTGAGTTTGAGCATGAGCCATTTAAGAGTCAATTACAAGGAGCTATACATCGAGAGTCAGAGGTGGACCCAGGGTGAGGATGACAGATTTCCTTCTCCCAAGGACATGAATGAATTAGATGCATATTTACCACAATCAGTTACGTTGGACCAGCTTTTTAACTCCAGATTTTGTTTGATTGGATTCAAATCTTCCTCGACGGTAACTTTGGAGTGTAGACATTACCACAATACCACAACTTTCCCATTCAGCTCATCAGTTTGGAATGGTTCTAACTAAATATAGAACATATAACATAGAACAGTACAACACAGGAATAGGGTCTTCAGTCAGCCATGTCTGAGCCAACCATGATGTCATTCTAAACTACTTCCATCTGCCTGCACATGGGTGCCATATCTCTGTTCCATATTCATGTGTCTGTCCAAATGCCTCTTAAATGTTAGGATCATAAATGTTCTGATTAACAATTCACTCGACTGATGAATATATAACAATCATTGTTGAACAGTCTCACCTTTTTTTAATGTTAATGTTAGATACATTTGTGGATTATTGATTAGAGCTGACAGTTGGAAAGTTGTCAATCTACTATATACTAAACTGATACTGTAAAGAAGAAAAGTTATTCCATTGTATCCTTAACTTTACAAGCTGCAATCTACCACAATTATTCAACCAATGTATTTGATCCCCTGCCAAAATGATTATTACATCATTGTATTTAAGTGAATTGAATCATTATATTCATGCATCTGTGTGAATAATTCCTGGTTGTAAAAGTCAAACGTGACCAATGAGACAGAGAATTCTCTTGTTTCCTTGGGATTCGGTGTGTTTGCATCCCTTTCTGCTTGTTGACAAGACAAATTTACTTCTTTATGCTGTGCATGTTGTTCTGCCACAGAATCCTTTCTTAACGGAACATTATCTTCACAAAAAAGTGTTTGGCAAACTGCTCTTGCGCATTTCCAAGCCCTTGATGTAATTGTCTCAATCATGATGAAATCCATTTGCATACCAACGTTATTAAAAAAATCTCTTATATTCATTCAAATAAAAGTTACCAAGCATTTTCTCATGAACTTATAATTCAATCATGATCAAAGTGAACAGCCCCAAGGAGCTGAGTATCTGACTCTATTTCCTAAATTATTTCTTACACTAGTGTTCTATTATAATCCTCCCTTTATGCTTACCTTTCCTGAATACACTGAATATCTGAAATAAGAACACAAAAGCTGGAAAAAAACACAGGTCAGGCAGCAGTTATAAACAGAAACAGTTAACGTTTCAAGTCAAAGATCTTTCATCCAAAGTTTAAATCTGATTTTCTCCACAGATGATGCCTGAGTTGCTAAGCTTTTTCAACATCTTTTTTTTGTCCTTACTTTAAAATTTTCTGCCACTGGGAAAATGTTAGAATCTATTAAAATGGTTGGAATAGCAGGCCATTTAGAAATGTATAATGTAATCAAACATGCTTCATGAAGGAGAAATCCTGCCAACCAAACCAACTACAGTTACACAGCACAGAAACAAACCCTTCAGTCCAACGAGTCCACACCCATCAAATTTCCCAAACCAAACTAGTCCCACTTTCCTGCTTTCCTCTAAACCTTTCCTATTTATGTACCTGTCCAAATATCTTTTAAATGTTGTAACTGTACCTGCATCTATCACTTCCTCTGGCAGCATTTTTTCAAGATGGCAGCATGACCATGGTAGGCAGTGTTCAGCTCCTGAGCCCATCTGTTCCAGGCTGGCAGAATTGTTTCCTTTCTCTCCTTTTTGACTTTTATTTTAACCTTCATCTTTGAGGCTGAGCAGTGTCGCTGGGAGGCAGCTGATGTTTTGTTAGCGTAGATCAGGATTCCTGGCGGCAGCAGGCCCAGAGCCAGAACTCTTATTGGTGGCAGTGCCTGGAGTGGGGATTCTTGACAGAGGTAGGCCTGGAGCCTGAACTCTTGGTGGTGGCAGTTCTGGAGTGGGGACTCCTGACAGAGTTAGGCCTGGAGCCTGAACTTTTGGTGGTGGCAGTGCCTGGAGTGGGGATTCCTGACAGAGTTAGGCCTGGAGCCTGAACTCTTGTTGGCGGCAGTGCCTGGAAGGGGGACTCCTGGCTGCTGCAGGCCTGGAGCAAGGTACCATACATAATACTACTTTAGACGGTGTTGGGTGTCGTATATTAGCATTGATAGAGGATTGGCTAACTAATAGAAGACAGAGAGTTGGGATAAAGGGAGGATTTTCAGAATGGCAACTGTAGCTAGTGAAATGTCACAAGGATCGGTGCTTGGCCCACAATTATTTACAATATACATTAATGACTTGGATGATGTAAATGAATATACTATCACCAAGTCTGCAGATAACACAAAAATATGGGAAGGCAAGTGGTGAGCATGATGCTTATCGGGATCTGAGCAAGGTTGGCTATGATGGGATCTGTGGGAAAAACACAAAAAAGGTCCAACTAGTTTCACACTGTAGTTAATTTAATCTAAACATCAGGAGCAATAGAATGCATTTTTTATGTATTCGCTGATCAGTGACATGAGTTTCTTGTTAGGCAGCTACAAGTCACAGATTAAGAGGGATTATAGCTTGTTAAATGCCTGTTGTGGTTCTGTTCGCCGAGCTGGAAGTTTTTGCTGCAAACGTTTCGTTCCCTGGCTAGGGAACATCATCAGTGCTATTGGAGCCTCCTGTGAAGCGCTGCTTTGATGTTTCTTCCGGTATTTATAGTGATTTGTTCTTGCCGCTTCCGGGTGTCAGTTTCAGCTGTAGTAGTTTGTATGTGGGGTCCAGGTCGATGTGTCTGTTGATGGATGTTCTTGCTGCTTCCGGGTGTCAGTTTCAGCTGTAGTGGTTTGCATATGGGGTCCAGGTCAATGTGTCTGTTAATAGAGTTTGTGGATGAATGCCATGCCTCTAGGAATTCCCTGGCTGTTCTCTGTCTGGCTTGTCCTATGATGGTAGTGTTTTCCCAGTCAAATTCATGTTCCTGGTTGTCTGAGTGTATGGCTACTAGGGATAGCTGGTCGTGTCGTTTTGTGGCTAGCTGATGTTCATGGATGCGGATTGTTAGCTGTCTTCCTGTTTGTCCTATATAGAGTTTTGTGCAGTCCTTGCATGGTATTTTGTAAACTACGTTATTTTGGCTCGTGCTGGCTATTGGGTCCTTTGTTCTAGTGAGTTGTTGTCTGAGTGTAGAAGTTGGCTTGTATGCTGTTATGAGTCCTAAGGGTCGCAGTAGTCTGGCTGTCAGTTCTGAGACGCTCCTGACGTATGGTAGTGTGGCTAGTCCTCTTGGTTGTGGCATGTCCTCGTTCCGTGGTCTATCTCTTAGGCATCTGGTGATAAAGTTGCGTGGGTATCCGTTTTTGGCGAATACCTTGTATAGGTGTTCCTCTTCCTCTTTTCGCAGTTCTGGTGTACTGCAGTGTGTTGTGGCTCTTTTGAATAGTGTCCTGATGCAGCTTCGTTTGTGTGTGTTGGGGTGGTTACTTTCATAGTTTAGGACTTGGTCTGTGTGTGTTGGTTTCCTGTGTACCCTTGTGGTGAATTCTCCTTTGGGTGTTCTCTGTACTAACACGTCTAGGAATGGGAGTTGGCTATCCTTTTCCTCTTCTCTCGTGAATCGTATTCCTGTGAGTGTGGCGTAGATGATTCGGTGTGTTTTTTCTATTTCTGTGTTTTTGATGATTACAAAGGTGTCATCGACGTATCTGATCCAGAGTTTGGGTTGGATTTGTGGTAGGGCTGTATGTTCTAACCTTTGCATAACTGCCTCTGCTATGAGTCCCGAGATTGGTGATCCCATGGGTGTTCCGTTGATTTGTTTGTATGTCTGATTGTTGAATGTAAAGTGTGTGGTGAGGCACAGGTCTAGTAGTTTAAGTATGCCGTCCTTGTTGATAGGTTCGGCCTCCTGTGTTCTGTTATGTATGTCCAGTAGGTTGGCTATTGTTTCTCTGGCTAGGGTTTTGTCAATTGATGTGAACAGTGCCGTCACGTCGAATGATACCATGGTTTCTTCTTTGTCTATGTGTGTATTCCTGATGATGTCCAAGAATTCCTGTGTTGATTGTATGGAGTGTTTGGATCCGCTGACTAGGTGTTTCAGTTTTTGTTGTAGTTCTTTGGCCAGTTTGTATGCTGGTGTCCCTGGTAAACTAACGTAGTTTACAAAATACCATGCAAGGACTGCACAAAACACTATATAGGACAAACAGGAAGACAGCTAACAATCCGCATCCATGAACATCAGCTAGCCACAAAACGACACGACCAGCTATCCCTAGTAGCCATACACTCAGACAACCAGGAACATGAATTTGACTGGGAAAACACTACCATCATAGGACAAGCCAGACAGAGAACAGCCAGGGAATTCCTAGAGGCATGGCATTCATCCACAAACTCCATTAACAGACACATAGACCTGGACCCCATATACAAACCACTACAGCTGAAACTGACACCCGGAAATGGCAAGAACAAACCACTATAAATACCGGAAGAAACATCAAAGCAGCGCTTCACAGGAGGCTCCAATAGCACTGATGATGTTCCCTAGCCAGGGAACGAAACGTTTGCAGCAAAAACTTCCAGCTTGGCGAACAGAACCACAACAACGGACACCCGAGCTACAAATCTTCAACCAGATTGTTAAATGCCTTATTAAGACCACAGCTCACCTCATTGATACTTGGCTTCCTACATTCTAAATGTGCCAAATGTCTTAACATGGAGATCAGCGTGGGTAAATGGTGGCCGGCTGCAAAAAGCCCCGCCATTGCTGAGCATCAAGCAGCATCTCAGGGTACAATTCATGGGTAAAGGTTGCATGCACTCCTCATCTATAGGCATTGCCATCCAACATTTGCTAACCTCTCACATCAATCAAGGCCCCTCTCCAATCCATTTGGAGGCTGCTTAGGGTTTATGTTGCAAGGCTCACCAACAGTTAGCATTGAAAGGCTACTGTCAGATTTATTTGCATTCACAGACAAGCACACAGCTCATGGATTGAGGCAGGCCGGATCTCAGGGCTCCTTGCTTTCTCTCTTTACACTTGTTCACTTCGAACACATGCTTGAAACATACATGCCCTACCATGCCATGTCTGTCAGTGTGTTGGTGCTTCAGTCTGAGCAATAGTACTGCTGTATTGATGTGCTGTTTGGTGCAGACATAAAGACGTTACTTGTCATCATGCTTGGTAGCAGGGGTGTGTTCATGTCGGTCAGTGGTCTGGGCGGATGCAGCCCTGGGATTGGGTTCATTGATCATTCAGGAAGTTGCAAGCAGAAGGATCACAACCAAAAGGGGTTGGGTTGGGGGGTCTGTGGGTTGGAGGAGGGATTAGTGTTAAGGCTCATGAGGAAAGCTGAAGCATTTGTATATGAACAGTGACAGGGGGATCTCAAATTGTTTGGGTGGTAAGCCAAACAGCTTTGGGGGGGCATGGTAGGCTAAAGGAAAGGCAGTTGTTCGCTGTGACAACTGTGGCCTTCACAGGGGAAGCTCAGTGGACCAGGGTGAGCATCATTAAGGTTTAAAGTCGGGCTTTGGGGTAAGGAGGGGTAGCAGTTGGAGGCAAGGCCTTGACTGGCATTACATTCACGAACACTCACTCTCTCCACCACAGAAAGTCAGTAGCAGCAGTGTGGTTCTTCCACAAGACGCACTGCAGAAACTAGGCAGCACTTTCCAAACACATGACCACTTCCATTTAGTAGGACCTACTAACTTAGTACGACTTGCAATGCTAACTCATTGTAATATTAGCATGTGGAATCAGTCTGGTATCAATCATCTGCAAATCTTGTAACAGTGGTCTTATTAACAATTGAGGTTATCCATTTACTTTCAGCATGCAGCAGAAAAGAAAACTATATTCATAATGGTGTCCAAACTTAGATTTTCCTGTTGCCAGAAGAATCACAAATGGACAGAATGCCTAAAAGAAGAAAGAAAACAAAAGAAAAACAAGGTATGTATTCACTGCCATGTAGACAGCCAATTTTCATAAAGGAATGCCTCACAGACAGTAAATGAAATACCATAGATGGCAGCATGGAAACCAACTTTTAAAAGGGTTTTTTTCCCCCCCCATATCAGCCAGAAGGTCATTTGCCCAAGTAGCCTGCAATAACAGGTCAATTACAAATAATCTTTTTCATATTCAAGTCAACCTTTCAAGTCTCAGAAAATCTGTCCAAAAAATGGGTGTCAGCTTTTTTAGTCAAGTATGAAAATGAACTGTTGCCCTGGGCGTGAGCGATTGCTATTTTGAAATATAATCAGCATGTGATACAAGGAGTAGGTGTGTCTTCAGCTCCCACAGTATAACACAGTTCGTATTACCTGACTGAACTCTTCTGCCTGGTTATGAGTTATCAGTAAGTCAATCATGCATTTGTGGGATTTTAAAAAATGACGCTGACAATTAACATGCGTGTCCCGTGTCTTGTCTGAAATGGAGAGGGGGAGTCAGTTTACACACTATGTGAAAAAATGTGATATTTAGAGCTGAAAAGGTGGGGCTTTCTAATATGTTGGTTCAACTTAAGAGCTTTATTTATACTAAATAACCAGTCACACTTATTTTTCGAATGGTTACTGGTGAGGGATGAAAATTGGACTCAACACAAGGGGACTTTCTTGATCTGATGACATTTGTGGCAGAGAAAACAAACTTATGGTTTCAGGTCAATGACCCTTCTTCACATGAAAGGCTAACTCTGTTTTGCTCTCCACCAAAGCTGCCAGACCTGTTGAGTATTTCCAGCATTTTCTGTTTTCGATTCAAATTTTCAGCTTTCACAGTTTCAAGAACTGATCCTCTTTGAATAGTGGAATAGAAATTTTAATACCTTCTTCAGCAGACAAACACAATCTTGGATGTTGGACAATTCATCAGTTGCTCAGTACTGCCTTGGAATGTCAGTCTCAAACTTTACATTATCTACCACAATGAGACTGAAATCCACTATTCGATGAAACTGAGTCATTTGAATTAGCCCCAATCATTCTGCACCACTCTGTGAACCTTATTCTATATTGTGTGAAAAGCACATCAATCCTTACAATGTTACTTCATTTCACAAGTCCGCTTCTGATGTTCCATGATTCTGTTTTGTTTTTATCTACACAACTTCATTTTATTTTGCTTGATGTTTTAGCCAGGTTAAGAGGGTAATTTAGCTGTCCTCTGTTTTCAATTCCTTTGCAGTTGATTGCACCATAATAATTTTATTTCTTTTAGCGTATAGCTATGTCTGTCAATTGAAAATGCGGTTAACAGGACAAAAGGAAAGGACCCAATTCCAAAGCTTCTATTACCTATTAGCCCCAACATAAATAATAAGAATGTAACATCAGATACACACAAACACAGGCAATAAGTTTAAAATGGAGAAGTGTCTTGCATAGACTTAAAGATCAAAGGTTATGCAGGTTAAAAGTCCTTAGAGTTTGTGAGGTAACAGATGTTTAACATGAATTGCATTTATTTAATTGTTCACTAATATCTTCAACAGTCATAAAGTTTTTGATGAATGATCGTACCCTTCGATCTGCTTTTTCACCAGGTGTTGTCTTCCAAGATAATAACAAGGAACACAAGAGGGGAAGAGAGACAGAGAGAATATTCTACTTCTTGCTTACAAATTTATTCTCCTCTTTTCTGCGGCTCAAACACAGCTGTTGAAATAGGGTTCATTCATTGGTTTCTAAGTCTAACCCTATTGTCTCTCCAAGTTATATACTTTGCAGGAAATGTTTCTTGTACAATATGACAAATATTCCATGTGAATTAAAACAGGCAATACAAATTTCTTGATGCTGACTTAATTGTCTGATTTCAATATCTTTAGATAAAAAGGTAATTTCGGTGCAGATAGTTTTGTTTAATCCACTTGGGTCGCCTCAGTCTGGGGTCAGGTGGTCATGGTATCCATTTTAAGTCAGTATTTGAAGTTTTCTATAAATCATTTTAATCCAAGAAATGATGTATGTAAAACAATCAAATTATGAAAGTTAAAGTGTCAGGTTTGACCACTACCATAACATGTGATAAACTCTTTTTACTTCACACAATTTCATTTTGCTTTATTTTACATGGTTGAACTTTACACACTTAATCTCAAATCTGTACTTAGAATGTTTAAGAGTGCATGCTGAAAATAAATTCTTGTGCATCTATGTGTGCCTTACTGAAACAGCCTCTGGCTGTCATCCATATGAATTACAGAATGCTTAGGTTATTCATAGATGACTTTTCTTACTTAAGCATAGTCTATTTGTGATAGTGATCACTTTGCTAAAATTAAACTGTACATTTCCCAAGTTAGACTCTCCACACATGCCATCTACAGAATACATATTCAGTAAAATCTCAGGAGATACCAATATTGTCTGGTTCTGGAGAAAATTGCAGAGTGATATTATAATTGCTTTATTGTTGTAAAATGAACTGGATTTTCTAATAGTGATGGAAATTAAATTGCTAGAGCAATCCGTCACTATTCTTTGTAAACAGACACCAACCTCTGGATTTCATACGTGCGGTTCATCCAGAATCTGCTGTCTGTGATTCTGCTTTTGACCAGAGGGTGCACTGTTGAGGTTCCTCCTGCAATCAATTAGAAATCGCTGAACTGATGAGTACATTCACTTTCTGTTTTTAGAATACTGAAAAAAATCCTTTGCAATAGTTAGACTTTTTCAAAATGAGGTGGAATTAGGATTTTAATGACATACTAAATTCATAATTACTGATGACCAGGCTCATTAGTGTGGAGGTGCCGGTGGTAGACTGGAATGGTAAGGTCCGAAGTTACAAGACACTAGGTTAGCGTTCAACAGGTTAATGTAAAATCACAAGCTTTTTAAGTGCTGCTCCTTTATCAGGTGAAGTGGAGAGATGATTTGGAGATGCCAGTGTTGGACTGGAGTGTACAAAGTTAATAAATGACACAACACCAGGCTATAGTTCAACAGGTTTAATTGGAAGCACTAGCTTTCTGAGCGCTGCTCCTTCATCAGGTGGTTGTGGAGTACACGATTGTAAGACACAGAATTTATAGCAAAAGTTTTCAGTGATGTAACTGAAATTATACGAAGAAAAATTCCTTGATTGTTTGTTAAGTCTCTCATCTGTTAGAATGACCATGATAGTGGAGAGAGGCACACAGGCATGGAATACATAGTTAAAAATCACACAACACCAGGTTATAGTCGAACAGATTTAATTGGAAGCACACTAGCTTTTGGAGCGACGCTCCTTCATCAGGTGGTTGACTCTGATGAAGGAGCATCGCTCCGAAAGCTAGTGTGCTTCCAATTAAACCTGTTGGACTATAACCTGGTGTTGTGTGATTTTTAACTTTGTACACCCCAGTCCAACACCGGCATCTCCAAATCATGGAATGCATAGGCAGAGAGATAATGGCAAGATAATTAAGAATATCTGGAGATAAGTACAAATAGTGTGAGTAGAGTGTGGACAGGCTGAATAACAAGTCTTTGCAGGTAATCAAGAGTGTCAACAGATTAATTCAAATGGTGTGAGTAAAGTGTCAACAACTGAACAACAAGTGGTGATTTATGAATTGATTAATTAAGGCAGAGAGATAATTAGAAAACCATCTCACTTTTGATTATTTGTAATTATCTTTCTGCCTTTATTAATCAGTTTGCAGGTCATCCCTTCACTTGTTATTCAGTCTGTTGACACTTTACTCACATTATTTGTACTTATCAGTGGATACTCTTAATTATCTGGAATTTATCTTTCCATTATCCTCTCTGCCTAGACATTCTGTGCCTGTGCACCTCTATCCACTTCACCTAATGAAGGAGCAGTGCTCTGAAATTTTGTGATTTTAAATAAATCCGGGAGAAAGTGAGGATTGCAGATGTGGAGATCAGAGTCACAAGTGTGGTGCTGGAAAAGTACAGCAGGTCAGGCAGGAGAATCAACGTTTTGAGCAAATTCCTGATAAAGAGCTTTTGCTCAAAACATCGATTTTTCCAGTATCACACTCTGGATTTTAAATAAATCTTTAACCTAGTGTACTATGACCTGACAGACTCATTAGGTCTAAAGGAGTACTTTTATTGAATGCTAAATTCCAAATTAATTTTAATTAAATGTACTTTTAAAACAATCTTATTTTTAGTTTCTTTTATGATAGCTAACTTTCAGTTTAATTTTCTACTTATTTCCCAATATTTGTAAAATTTAAAAATAGAAAGTGAATTATTTCTTAAAGAAGAATTATTGATGATTATTTCTTGCTGGTTTGATTGACAGTGATGACATCATTGTTGCTGAGCACTTTAAGATCCCCTTGAATTGATGTTAGATTCAAACTGATGCTAGGAAAGGAAAAATGTGCATCACAGAGAACGTTAGACACTTGTGGGCAGCTTTCATTGAGGTCTGTGGCAAACACATTGCTCTGCAGCTGACTGCAAAATTCTGCACACTTGAAAACGTGGCTGGATAAAATCAAGTTGTATTGTGTAACACTGTTGCGCCAGTCAATGATGATTTCTCCAAAATGTTTTAAGGATTGTTTTTTTTGCCAGAAAAAAGCCCAACTATTTAACTGGGATAGTATTTACCCATAGAGATACAAAGGGAGGAGAAATCCCTGCCTTCTATCCAAATCAGACCATCTCCTTTGTTGACACTTCCTTTGTTCCTACATTAAACAGATATTTGGACAGGTACATGAATAGGAAAAGTTTAGACGGCTATGGGCCAAATGCAGGCAAATGGGACTAAGTTTGGGAAACTTGCTTGGCATGGTTAGGTTGGACCAAAGGGTCTATTTTCATGCTATACGACTCTATGTCTGCCTCTTCGCCTACTCATAATGTTTTATGTCTCCAACAATTTCCAGTTCTGATGGAAGCTCATCAACCTGCAAGTTAATGGTGTTTCTCTCTCCTTAGATGGTGCCAGACCTACTGAGTATCTCTGGCACTTTATGTTTTAATGGCAAGCCTCTCAGTTATATTAAGTCACAACAAAGAGTAGTTTCAAGAAGGTTAAAAAGGAAAATAATGAATGGGAAATATATCTCGTGCTTGTCACTGACATTCATATTTCATAAATTAATTTTAAAATGTAATTTTCTTAAGAAGAAACCAAAAGCTGGTGATCTACATGTTCTGTTTTATTTATGTAGTGGTATATAACCAGTTAAAACTTTCTGCTTCTCTGTCTCACCAACTTGTGTATTGCTAACATAAATTGAGAAAAGATTGATTTGCTGATATTTTCAGCATGACAGGATGAAGCCTCATACCACTTGAATTATGAAAATCCAGAAAGCTTTTCTTCATTCCCAGTATAGTTCAAATGAAGCAAAAACTATTCTGTCTTACATTCTTTTCCAGAATTCCGACTTAACCTCAAAATTTCCCTTGATGCACGTCATCCAAGCAAGAGACATCTTTCTAAAACCACGGCTGCTGTAAATCAGAGACAAGCATGAAAATTGCTGGAAAAGCTCAGCAAGTCTGGCAGTAGCCAAGGAGAGAAATCAGAGTTAACGTTTTGGGTCTAGTGACCCTTCCTCAGAAATTATCAGAGTAGTTGACAACAACAAAAAGCCAAAATGTAGAATTAGAATTCTTTAAAATTGAATGGACATCTTTTTATTAAATAGTATTGTTATGAGAAATTAGTGATAATTAAGAAACAAGGAGAGTACTGAAACTTGCTGACTGAGTGACTGTTCAAAGAATAGTTTCATTATTGAGAATCACCCTTGAGTTAGTGACATCCATAAAACAGCATAAAGAGAATAAAACACATTTGACCATGTGTTTATTTTTTCATTGTTTCCTTAAAACATATCCATAAACTCATGCATGGGAACAGGAGGAGGCCATTCAGCCTCTCACATCTGTTCTAGCATTTGCTTAGAGATTTGCTGATATTTATTGCGATTTCATTCACCACCTCACATATCTTGGTGTAACTAATAGCCCTACTCAATCTTACCAATATTTATTCTTTATGAGTACTTTGCAAATTGTTTTGAGGCTCAGTTGGGAATAATGAGAACCTAAAGGGATTTAGGCAAGGGCAGTGGGGAGTTGAAGGGGAAGGATGTTTTAGCATCACTGTTGAAGTTTATCCTTCTTGTCCCTTATCCTTCTCCACATGCATATACATCCCAGATGCCCATCAATGGATAGTCAAGTCACTATATCTACAGGGCAGAGACAGAGCAAGCCTGAGTGCCATATGCAAACTAAAGTGATATTAGAAGTATATCATTGAAGGATACATGAAACAAAACATGTGTTAGGATGCAACCAAGTAACAATGGTCAAAGAAGTCATGCCTAGGTCATCTCAATCAAGTAGGAGAAAGTGAGGACTGCAGATGCCGAAAATCTCAGAGTTGAGAGTGTGGTGCTGGGAAAGCACAGCAAGTCAGGCAGCATTCAAGAAGCAGGAGAATCGACGTTTTGGGCAAAAGCCCTTCATCAGGAATAGCTTGAGGCAGAGAGATCAGAAAATGGATCAAGGATCTTGAAATTGAATAGCTATCACTCACTGCAGGAGCAATACAAGAATGGGAATCATGGATATGTGGTGTTCAGTTTGAGAGAACTCGGACATAATGAACTGAATGTACAGAACTTGTGTTGGCTACATTTACTGAAAGGAACTTGAAATAAATAAATGATCAAAATACTGAAAGCATGGTAGTTTCATTAGCAACAAGAGGGAATCAAGGAATTCAACACTGCTCAGGTGGAAGGATGCAGAGTCTGACATGGACTTTTTAAGTTAAAAATCACACAATATCAGGTTACAGTCCAACAGGTTTATTTGGAAGTACTAGCTTTCGAAGCGCTGATCCTTGCTGATTTTTAATTTTTTCCACCTCAGTCCAACACTGGCACCTCCACATCATGGACTGGTTTAGGTAGACATCTAAACTTAGGGTTACGGAGAAGGTCAAACTGTACAATATGAGCTTCAGATAATAAGGCTAGAATAAAACACACATTGAATGTGGTGAAAGATGTACTGAAACTTTGTTTCAGATCCTTAAAATCTAGCGGGTAAACAATCAACAAGGACAACTCTGGAATCAGAGCTGGCAACAATTTAGATTAGATTAGATTAGACTTACAGTGTGGAAACAGGCCCTTCGGCCCAACAAGTCCACACCGACCCGCCGAAGCGAAACCCACCCATACCCCTAACCTAACACTATGGGCAATTTAGCATGGCCAATTCACCTGACCCGCACATCTTTGGACTGTGGGAGGAAACCGGAGCACCCGGAGGAAACCCACACAGACACGGGGAGAACGTGCAAACTCCACACAGTCAGTCGCCTGAGTCGGGAATTGAACCCGGGTCTTCAGGCGCTGTGAGGCAGCAATGCTAACCACTGTGCCACCGTGCCGCCACAATTCTAGGCATCATTCACAAACATGAAATCTGATCATGTTCAAGAGAATGGCGAGTGATAGAATGTAAACACAATACTGAATAGGATATGTAAAATAATATAGCCAAGGACATATATTGGAGGTGAAATTACTACATTCAGACATATGAATCATAAATCATGAGAGAACAGTAGTCCCATTAGAGGACAATGGAAATTCAACAGTGGACCAATTGAAAAGCAAAGTACATAATACTCATAAAATGAAAGAAGGCATGTAAAAAGTTTTAGGAATTATTTTTAAGTAAACAGGGTTTTTCTTACAGATAAAAACTCAGAATACTTACAGATCGTCATCCCATCCTGAGGGCTCCCCACCACCCACGTATGGCTGCCACACTCTGAGCCCACCCTCCAGCTTGTTCCAAACTGTCAACAGCTCTCCTGTGGGCCTCAGTTTGGGACCTACTGAATGAAAAAGTGGAAATGGGGCCAGTGACCTGGGATCAAATGAATGTAGAGGAGCACTGAAAACTCACAACACAGAAAGAAAGCATTCCTGTCTGTAATGGCTGATAAAAAGTTACAGAATACACACCTTTCCAGCAGTTGGTCATTAGTTCCAAAGGTTTCAGGACCTCAAGGCCATATCAAGTTGTTTTAAATGGGATGAAGGCTTCTGACTCCACCACCCTTTCAGACAAGTTCAGACTTCCACCACACTCTGCAGGGAAAAAAATTCCTACCTCCACTTTAATCCTTTTGCCAAGAATTTCAAATCTGTGTCCCTTGGTTATTGATCCCCCTCTTATAAGAAATAACTCTATTCCATCCATTTTAACTAGGCCCCTCATAATTTTATAGCTTCCAATCAACCTGTTCAATTGTGTTATTGCACACATAAAAAAACAGAAGTTGCTGGAAAAACTCAGCAGGTCTGGCAGCATCAGTGAAAAGAAATCAAAGTTAACGTTTCAGGTCCCTATTCTGAGGAAGTGTCACCAGACCTGAAACATGAACTCTGATTTCTCTTCACAGATGCTGCCAGACCTGCTGAGCTTTTCTAGCAGCTTCTATGTTTGTTTCTGATTTACAACATCCGCAGTTCGTTCAGTTTTTGTGGACCAAGTGACTTGCACTCAGGCCTCCTGGCTGAGACATAGGGACATTACCACCGTATCATGAACTCTCATTCATAATTGTACATACATCATTTAAAACTGCTCATAGCTGCCTCCGTTCCAAAAACAACAATCTTGGACTATCCTTCACTAAAATCCTTCATTCCAGTAAATTTCTGCTGTACCCTTTCTAGTGCAACAACAGAATAACATTGCTACCTATCACTAGGACTTCTCGAATTACAGAAGTGGTTAGCAGATCATTTGGAACAATTCACATATGAAGAGATTAAAGGTAACATGTAGTTGTCTGACATTTTCTTATTTAAGAATCTTAAAAAATATTAATTTGAGCCAGGAAATAGAGAAGGCAGTCCAGGGAATTGAAAGGGATAATTTATAAGGGGTTTGGAAACAAGCCTCGATACAGATTAATCACATCAGTAATAAAAACAAATAAACTGCAGATGCTGTACACCTGAAACAAACACAGATGATGTTGGAGAAACTCAATAGACCTGGCAGCACCTGTGGGGAGAGAGAAACAGTTATGATCTTATTGGAGGAAGATTCATAGGCGTAAACAAGAGTAAATCGGAACTGAAATGTTGTCTTGCGTATCTCTCCACTGATAGACCTGCTGAGTTTCTCCAATTCTTTCTGCTTTTACTACAGATCTCTTTGTTATTTTGCCTTGATATACTTGAGGAGATGATGGTGACCAGGACCCAAGACAGAGGGGTATATTAAGTACCTATAACTATGGCCCCAGGGTCTTACTAAGCTCCGGTTAGGGGTGGGGTCGGTGTGCTGGGGTAGAAGAGGTCAGGGGTAGCACTGGGGCCCTTCACTTCTGTCCCAGGTGGTGAACCAGCTTCTGGAATCCCTGCTGTCCACAGGTCCAAGGACCAGGGAAACCAGGCAGCATTTAGATACAGTTCCAGGTCAGGATGGTGTGTGTCTGTGTGGCAATAAGAGGTGAGTGTGCATTTGGTGGTCCCACCTTGGGACGCTTCTACTGCTAGAAGTGTCAGCTCTCGAAATGCCCGCTGTTGTGGTCGGATTGGTTGCAACAGGGTTTGGATTAGAGTAGTGCTGGAAAAGCACCGCAGTTCAGGCAGCATCGAGGAGCAGGAAAGTCGACGTTTAGAGCAAAAGCCTTTCAAAAGGCCTCATTCCTGATGAAGGACTTTTGCCTGAAACGTCGATTTTCCTGCTCCTCGGAGTGGTCCTCCAGCACCACTCTAATCTTGACTCTCATCTTCAGTACCCACTTTCGCCTGCTACAGGATTTGCATTACTGGACTTCAGTTGGACCGGCTGGGATAGTATTCACACGTCTGACTGACAACAGTTTTGACTCCACAGGCGCAGGTTTCACTGCTCAGTTCCCAAGTTGCCCTGAACCCAATGACACCTTGACCTGCCCCAGTCCATCCCAGGCCCCGGGCTGCCTGCAGATGGCAGCTGTGCCCTTGTCCTTCCACGGCAGTGTGTCGACCTCCCACGGTTTGGGGTTATCTACTTCAATGTCCAACCGGACTGTCACAGCAGCTCAGAGCACCGCTGGCCACCTGATTTCGGAGCACGGCTCACCGCCCGTTTGCAGGAGGTGCTGCCGGTGTGTCTATGTGTTTGGTTTTCGAAATAAGACGGAGATTCTGCGCCCCTGTTGCAGCTTAGATAGAGAGCGCCAAATCGTAGAAAAATGAGTGAGAGGCAGCTAAGAGGCGGGGTCTGCAGCAGACTTTCGGTTTGACAGCAGAGAGCGAGAGAGAGATCAGGAAAAACAGATACCAGAGGTTGTAAGAGTTGACGGCAGGGTTGGGGGGTGGGGGGAGGGATGGGGGGGGGGGGTGGGGGTTTACAAAAAAGCAGGTTCTAAGTTTTGACATGACAGCGCGGCAGTAAGTGGCCCTTACACTCCGAAACCCACCGCGTCCCACAGTAAGTGACAAGCCCCTGGAAGGCCAGCAGCGAGACCGCGGGTAAGTACAGAAACATCTCGTGGAGCTTTTCGCTTGGCCCGGGGTAATGACACAACTTCGAAGTGAGGAGGTTTGAGTTTTGCCAGGCGCGAGGTGCGGTCTGTCCTCCCTCCCTGCCCCTCAGGAGATTTTTGTTCCTTGTTAGTTTGCTACAGTTTTCGAATCTTGTTACAATTTCCTGAATTGATACTTTGTCCCACTCTCTCGTGTGTGTGTGTTTTCCTAACTTTCTGTTTGAGTGATAGACACACTAAACAAGTGTCACTCGCCCTTGATCGCTGGTTATCGGAAACCGAATGACTTTTTTTTGGTGTAACCCTCCCAACTTTGTGTGTTTTGTTTTTTTTTAAAAGTTGGGAATGATATAGTCCACGCAAGGCTTAAACCCTCCCTCCCGCGGCTCGCATTGGCCCTTGAGAGAGGGGCACAGGGAGGCTAGCTGTGTTGAATTTCTGCCGAAGGCTGCATGTTGACAGTTTTGTGGGAGATTGATGTCAGTGTCCGCTGCTCGTAAAGGTGACAGAAATAAAGCCACCACATTGTGGGAGGTGGGGGAGAGAGTTCAGAGGAGTGTCTCACCTCTCGTAAAAAAAGCCATTAAAGATTCCTTTCCAGATGCTAGCAAAACTGGTGTCTTATTTCAGATTTGCAACCCTTCATCTACTTTTCCTCTTCCCTCCCACCCCCTCGCTAGCCCATAATGCCAACCATTTGCTTCTTTCTACCTGTTGTGGTTCTGTTCGCCGGAGCTGGGAATTTGTGTTGCAGACATTTCGTCTCCTGTCTAGGTGACATCCTCAGTGGTTGGGAGCCTCCTGTGAAGCGCATTTGCCGGAGGAAAGATCACAGAAGCGCTTCACAGGAGGCTCCCAATCACTGAGGATGTCACCTAGACAGGGGACGAAATGTCTGCAACACAAATTCCCAGCTCGGCGAACAGAACCACATCAACGAGCACCCGAGCTACAAATCCTCTCACAAACTTTCTTTCTATCTGTTGCCATGGTTAGTTTTTGTTTTATTTCCCCCTGCCCTGGGTCTGTCAGGGATGCCACACTGCCTAAGGCCGGGTTAAACAGCAGTTTATCCAGCTCTTGCTACCTGTCACACGCAGATTGTTACATTGTCACAGGCTGACCATCGAACTGTTTGGCCAGGTCATGAGGGCACCTTGAACTGTCACTAAATCCTGGCTCGGGGGCACGAACCTGTAGCTCCCAGCTCAAAGCAGGGCCGCTAGTCAAGATGATGTTGGCACTGACTGGTCCATCACTTTATAAACCAGATAATGTGTGATTCTGCTGCTAAAGGATGAGGATGTGTACATTTGTGATACCAGTTTGAGGCTCCTGGGGAAAAGAATTGCTCTCAACATCGCTTCTCAACATTATTTAACCCTATTGCAGAGAAATTCTGACCCTTCTTGAGAAAAGAGATTTCTGATGCCAAATGTGTAAATATTAGATTGATTGATGTGTCAACAGTTTTGGATGTATATTACATTGATATAGCACCTTATTCTGCTGAAGTTCTGCATGCCAGGATTGTAGATATTGGATGCAGCTCTGCTGGGAGAACTCACGCCCTTGGGTTGGGAGGTTTCTGGGTTTGCAGCCCACTCCAGAGATCTGAGTCTGAAAGCAAAAGGCTGTGCGGTACTGTCGGGTGCTGTTTTGTTGTAATTGCTGTCTTTCAGGCAATGTGTTAAACTGAGGCCTTGCCTGCTCTCGCAGATGGACACGAAAAAATCTAATGGTGTTAGTTTGAAGAACAGGAGGGGTGTTGTCCGAAATAGGACACAGGACAAAGAATATTCTGCTTAGTGGCAGCAACACAAAAAAAATTAGGAAACAGTTGGATTCTGATGGATGAACAGTAACTATTTCTTGGATTGATGATTCAAATTGCCTTTGTAATTTGCAAACACCTTTTGAATAACTCTAGAAGTTGATTACAAATGTTAAATTTGTCTGATCTCAAAAAAAAGGTACTAACACCAATGGAAGGCTCCTAGGGTAATATAATCAGGTACCATATAACTAACACTTCATTCAAATTTTGCAGGAAATGTCAAAGTATAAAATCAGAACTAAAACCATAACCCCTTACTAATTGTAAATCATAAATTAATTCAGACTGTTTCATAACTTAGCGGCCTGATGATTGAATTCTTGCATTTATGTTCCCGTGCTGATATGTCCACAGACTGCTGCGTGGAAAAGCACAGCGATTAGTGTTATAGAGGGAAATGGTCGCTGCTGAGTAGTAGTTACTGCTTACTTTCAGCTTAACTGTTACCTGTTGCAGTATCTGTTCAGCTGTTTGGTGCTTAATTCTCAGTGGGGTCATGCAGTCACTGACTTTGACACACAATTAAGTTGGTTTTCCAAAATTAAATAATGGCTCAATTTTCTGCTCATTGACATAAGCACAAATGTAGCATCTTCCATAAACCAGCATGATGGGACAATAGTGTAGAAAAGTTTATTTCCTTTTCTTGCGTACTAAGGAATTAATTGTATTAAAAAGTGATGCATTGGTGAGGTTTTACTGATAATGGTAAAAATGGGTTTATCGTTAAATGTAAACATTTTTAATACGTGGGCTGGCCTCTACTTGAGAGTAAGCTGATATTAAATTGATGAAAATTACTTTAAAAACTATACTGAATCATTTAACAGCTTCATTAGTGCACATCAGTTTTCTAATACATCAATTACTTTAATATTTAAAAACCTGTAAAATTTGATTTTGCATCTAAAAGTGTAAGATTAATTTGAAGTTTACTCAAATATTCAGAACTTGAAGCACTAGGTGGAAATTTACCATTGTGCATTATTTATGATTATACGAATTAGATGCTGAAGTTGGCCATTCCATCCTTTAATCCTGTTGTGGCATTCAATAAGATCATGGTTCATCTGTTAAAATTAAAATTTCCACATTCCACATTCCCACCTATTCCCATTGCCATTAATTCCATTAATTCCCTTGCCTACCAAGAAAAATCTACCTCTGCGCTGAAAATAATTAATGGCTCTGCAGTGATTGTAACAAGGTCAGCCAGGTGGACCTCATAGAATATGAGTTCCCTGGTTGTAGCTGCTAATCTGGTCCAATCAGGGAGCCCTGGCTGATAGATATAAACAGGAACATCACAACATGGGTACGTTGGAGCTGTTAGGCGGTAGTCTGGGAGAAAATCAAAAAAAAAGAAAAAAATAAGCTGGAGTTTCCATTCACTCTGAGGGAGCTCAGTGGTGAAGGGGTCTCCATTTTGTGTTAGGGAGGGGACTGACCTCTGTGCTATCTTGACTACATAGTCAGTGCTTTATTATTACTGTTGGGTTTCCTACTGAGGAGGACAGTTTTCTTTATTCTCTTCCCCCTTGCTTCAGACAGACTTTTTGATTTTTGGTTCTCCTTATTGTTTATTGTGATTTTGTTTTTTCTGGGTTTTCTTTCTGTTATTTAAATAAAACAAAAGAAAGAGATTTTAAAAAAAGAACAGGTATGTCAAATATCCTGTGCATTCTGAGAGCTGGCTCTGAGGGAGCTGGATCGGTGTCAAGGACTCTCCTCGTGTAAATAAAGGTGACAAGGCACCGGTCTCTGTGGAGTTATTCGAAATTCCATCTCCACCTTCTTCTGAGGCAGAGAGTTCATGAGCTGCTTGACAACAAGAGAGAAAAAAAATTCTGAATGTCTGTTCTAGCAGGGTGCCCCCTAATTTTTAAACAGCGCCCCTTTGTTCTGGACTCACCAACAGGAGGAAACATCCTAACTACATGCAGCTTATCATCAACCAAGGAACCCCTCACACTTCTAAACCTCAGTGGAAACAAGCGCAGTCTGTCTAACTGTTCCTCATAAGATAACATATTTCAACTGGGATAGAGGTGAGGTCAGCTCCTCGTGCCATGTTTTTAAAACCAGCATTCGCGATCACAAAAACTCAATTTAATCTTGACATAACATGTGCTTATGATTCCTCTATTGCTTACCCTGGTTTGGATCATTTCAAACTAATTATCAGACACTCTAGGTGTAACTACAGAGAACAGAACTATTGATCATTTGAGGATGCAAACCACTGTGAGAATGTGTTAATACTTTGTTAAAGCAAGAGGGTTTTGCAGGTTGATGTGGTAAAAGAAAGAACCTGCATGTAAAACTTAATTTTCTTCAATTTGTCTTGGGACGTGGGCAATGCAGATAAGGCTGCATGAAGTTCCTGTCCTTAGCTGTGTTGGGAGTTAGTAGTATGCTTTATTGAATAAGACAGTCCCTGTTGTGATGGCGCTCCCACATTATATTATGCAAGGAAGAAACTTCTATCTAGGAGAATGCTTCAAAAATACATGTGCCATTGGTTTCTGAGGGTTGTTTGGTAAGTACATTGCCAGGTTGCTGAAGACCAGGTGGCCAGTTATTTGGCAAACCAGCTGTTTGTGGGTTGAAATATCTGGTAGCAGGCAAGCTCAGCTGGGAGAATTCCCACATCTGAAAGTCATAGGTTCAGGCCCCGCTCTCAGACTTAAACACACAACCCAGGCCAGTACTCCAATGCAGCACTGAAATAATTGTGCACTATCAAAGGTGCCATTTTTTGAATAACCAATGGTGTTTCAGGTATCTGTAAAAAAAAATCCTGATTTCAAAAAGCAGCACGCTGTAATCCAAATGCTGAGGGTCCTACTTATCCCTTATGTAACATCCACAAAGCAGACTGGTCATTGGCTGTTGTAGAATCTTGCCATGTTAAAATAAAATTCCCATCTTACAGCAATGGCTACACTTAAAAGTATTTTAGTGGCTGTTAAATGCATCAATGCATTCTGAGGCTCTGAAAAATACTGCATAAATTGAATTTTTTGATTTACTTTTCCTTTCTGTCCATTATTTGGATAATAAGGAACACAGTTTTTGGCCTTTAGATTCCTTTAAGTCAAGAAAGAGAATAACTAGCTGAATTCCTGCTGACTGCACAGTGATCCTGGTGAAAAGAATGTATGCGGCTGAAAAAAGAAATTCAGGTTCAGATGAGAAACCCATGATGAGTAGCTAGCCCGCGGCACTCATTATGCAGGTTCACACACCTGCTGAACTACCTTGTGGGCAAAATATGGAATGACTGAACTGTGATTCAATATAAAAATCAATACCTTAAGATAAGACGACTAAACTGGAAACCTCTTGTTAAATAGGACAGATTCTGTGACTTAGCAACAAAAGCTATACTATGATTAAATTCAAAAGTAAGATATGAGAAAATAAGAATAATTTTGATTAATGACATGTGTGTGTTTATTGCTTGAGTTTTGAAAGGAGTGTCAATCTTTAATGCTTCACCAGAACATTTTAGCATCTGTGACACCCAAGGAAGTGTTCATCATATACATATACACTGAAGTTAAAAATACATTATATTTGCTATGTTCCCTTGCCAAACCAGAGCTCAGAAAGCACAAAACCAAATAGGATAGTAAATTCATGCCTTTTCTTGCAAACCACACAATACCTGATGCATATTAATTATCTCACTATATCCTGGCTTCTCCTTTGATGTGGAGTTTGTAATAACAAGTGTTTCGGAGCAGGGATATCTCGAGCTTGAGTGCTCATTCTGTCTGTGTGTTGTTGTCCTAAGTTATGACTGAGCAAAAAACAAAAGAAGTTCCTGCCCCCTTCTGCCAATAACTAACCCCATGTTTGGCACAATAGTAATGCAGCCCATGCTGAAATAGCCTGACTTACAAATATAAAGGAAAACACCACAGATGTTGGAGGTCTTAAATAAAACAACAGAAAGTGCTGAAGAACATCAGCAGGTCTGACAGCATCTGTGGAGGGAAAACAGAGTTAACACTTCGAATCAAATATGACTTTTCTTGGATAGTAGCCTGACTCATGACCTTGGTTTGCCCATGAAAAATATCATTGGATTAGGTTAGGTAAAGGAATGCATCTGTGACCAATGGAGTTATATCCCATCAGGAGAAGAGAGCAAAAGGTTGGAATGAAGTAAACCTCTTTCCAGCCACAAACCCACCCGTATTATGAAAATGGCACTTACTGATAGCACAGTTATGCTTAATGTTGATAAAATGCATAATTTGAATTTAGTGTGACAGTGTACAGCATCTTCTGAAGCCTTCAGTAGGTTGCTGCATTGAATCAAACCCTGGACATGTTTTGTTTGGGAACTCAAACAAAAACATTCTATTTATTTCTTACACAATACATTGATATTTAGTTAACTGCTTAGTGCATTTCTAGCATTTTCTTTGTTATTTCAAAGGTGTTACAGACATCTTTGTTGAAAGTGAACAATACATGAACACCTTAAGCCGTCAGCCATCATTATTGGCACAATGATCTCCAAGCTGCTTTTTCGAGGTGACGTCTGTAACTTAGATAAGCAGAGTGACCACACCATCTTGAACAATAATGAAAGGGAAGACTTGAGAATAATTTTACCCAGAAAATTATCCACTTCTCACTTATTTTTCTTTTGCATTCCTTAAAACATTGACAAATCTGGGGTACAATTTATCAGGCACCTGGCTTCCTGTGGTGCCTGGCTAAAATAGTCATTGTTCTTGTGTAAGTCTTGATAATGACTGTTTCCAAAGTTGGCATTAGAGCCAAGCCAGCTCCTGTCCTGTTCAACATCAATAGATGCATGCTCGCCAGTAACAACTGCTGTATAAACATGTGTTACTTTCACCTCCTCATAGTTAGTCGAGGCAAGGGATATCAAGATCAATTGCAGTACCTTTTATCGCCACAATCCCCTGGCGCACTTTGCTGAACTGGCACAAGCTGGACATCAAACATGGGACATTCCTAATGTGCATCTGCTCCAAGCTGAACAGTGCATTTACAAAAAAGCCATATTGTGTTGTCTTATGAGAAGAGTCTATTATAACCAAATCTGAAAACTTACACTTGCCAAAGCCATTGGTTTAACACAGTTTAATCTGAATAGTTTAATTCATTTAGCAGATGAATGCATTTCTCGTTCCTTCTGGATTATTATATGCAATTGCAATTGATTTCTTCCAAATTGTCACATCTTCTTTCTATACAAATGCATATAAACATTTGTCATAGTATGTTTATATTTTCACACTTCATTCCTCTAGTTCCAAATTCAAAAACTATATTAATTTGGATACACTTTTAAAGATAAGGGTTTGGTACTGGGAAAAACCAAATAAGAACTGGCTGCATTTTAATTTATTTGCAAACTCTCCTCTGATATTATGGTACAGAATTTTTAAAAAAGGTTGGCAATTCACAAATCATGTTACAGACAAATCACATTTAATAAACACACGTTATAGGAGAACTACCTTCATTGTCAATTAAACTAGTCCCACTTGCCAGCATTTGGCCTATATCCCTCTAAACTCTTCCTATTCCAATACCCATCCAGATACCTTTTAATTGTTGTAATTGTGCCAGTCTCCACCACTTCGTCTGGCAGGTCATTCCATACACGCATCACCCTCTGCATGAAGAAGTTGCCCCTCTCACCTTAAACCTATGCCCTTTAGTGATGGACTCCCCAACACTGGGAAAAAGACCTTGAATATTCATCCTATCTATGCCTCTCTTGATTTTATAGACATCTTTAAGATCACCCTTCGGCCTCTGACACTCCAGGGAAAACAGCCTCAGCCTATTGGTGTTTTTAAGAAGTAATATTTTTGAGTGAATATCATGATCCTGAATGGGGTGGCACTGTGGCTCAGTGGTTAGCACTGCTGCCTCATAGCTCCAGGGACCCAGGTTCGATCCCTGCCTTGGGTAACTGACCGTGTGGAGTTTGCACATTCTCCCCATGTCAGTGTGGGTTTCCTCCGGGTGCTCTGGTTTCCTCCCACAATCCTAAGATGTGCAGGTTAGGTGTGTTGGTCATGCTAAATTGCCCATAGTCTATGGGGAATTGGTCTGGGTGGGCTGCTCTTTGAAGGTCGGCATGAACATTTTGGGCTTAAGGGCCTGATTCTATACTGTAGGGAATCTAATCTAATATAATCTATTCAGCCTCTTCCTATAGGAGGGGAGAATGTGCAAACTCCACACAGTCAGTTGCCTGAGTCGGGAATTGAACCCGGGTCTCAGGCGCTGTGAGACAGCAGTGCTAACCACTGTGCCACCATGCCGCCCTTGTAAATTTTTTCTGAACCCTTTCGAGTTTCACAACATCTTCCCTGAAGCAGGGAGAGATGAGGGTAATCTTTTTCTCCGAATGTTGTGCAACAATGGAACTCTCTTCCTCAGAAGGTGGTCAAAGCAAGGTCATTGATTATTTTTTGAGTTGGAAGTAGATAGCTTCTTGATAGGAAATATAATGAAAAGTTATCACCAAATAAGGATTTGAAATGCAGACAGATCAGCCATGATCTTAATGAAAGGTTAAGAAGGATTGAATGGCTTAAGTGGCTTACTTTCTGCTCCTATTTCATATGCTCATATGGTTAGGAGAGATTATGGACCATTTTAGACAAAGAATGTTTAGTCAAAGGAAGTAGGAGAAGAGAAAGACTTGTATTTTTGTAGCTTTGTTTTGTGACCACAGGAAATTCCCAAGTGCTTTACAGTCAATTATGTATATTTTAAAAAATGTAGTTACTAATATAATGTAGAAAACACAGCCAATTATTCTTAGGGAGAAAATCCCCACAAATAGCAAGGTGTGTTTTGAGTTGTTGGTTCATTAATTGGCAGGGGCAGTGTGGGTAATACCTCATTCCTCAAGGTGGCATCAGGGACTCTTTTTATTTGTATCCACTCAAGATGGCAGATGGAATCTTAGACAAATATTTCATCTGAAAAATAGCACCTCCACCAATGCAGTACCCCCTTGGTGTGGCATCAGAGTGTCAGCCAGATTTGTTGCAGTCAGGTCCTGGAGTAGGATTAGAGCTGAAGACCTGCTGATTTTGAGGCAACACATGCCACTAAGTGAGCCACGGCTGACATTTGATTCCACTGGGCTGAGTAAAGTAGGATTGTGGGGGAAGTTTGCTACGTGGTGGATCATTTCTACTCACATTACTTTTACAAACCTGCTGAAGCATTTTGCAAGACATTTAAGCACATATGTCATTCTATCCAGAAGATACTCAGGCACTTAGACTACACTATTTGTGTTCAAATAGTTTTAGCACTTGGTGTTCCACCGGACAGTCACCAAGTTAAAACCCCAGTGCTGCCTGCATTTCAAATTCATCAGATTTTTGTTGTATCAATCCTTCAAATTAGGTTAGTTTTACTGGATGAACAACAACGCCATTGCCTGTCTTAACTGTTCTGTTCCCTTTCAGTGTTGCATAGCTACCTTTCAATTGCCTTGGATTGAGTACTTGACATTGATTGCAATCTTACCTTTTGATTTGATCAAGGTAAGACTAACTTCCAAGATGTTTAAAATAGAAATTATAAAGATAGATTAATAGTAGTTTAACAGAAAAAATACAGAGACCTTAAATGAATTCAAGACAGGCGCAGAGTTCACCCCAAGTACCCATTGGGAGTGAACCTTACATAATTAAGCAATGTATGTAATAATCTCTCAGAAGGCGATAAATCTTGGTTCACTGATAATGTATCGAACCATAGAGTCACAGAGCTGTACACATGGAAACAGACCTTTCGGTCCATCTCATCCATGGTGCCCAGATATCCTAAATTAATCTAGTCCCATTTGCCAGCATTCAGCCCATGTCCCTCTAAATTCTTCCTACTCTTCCAGATGCCTTTTGAATGTTGTAATTGTACCAGCCTCCATCAATTTCTCTGGTAGCTCATTCCATAAATGGACCATTGCATGAAAAGGTTGGTCCTTAACACCTGTATTAAATCGTTTCCCTCTCAACTTAAACCTATGCCCTCTAGTCTTGAATGCCACTTCCCTATCCATGCCCCTCATGATTTTATAAACTTCAATAAGGTCACCCTCTGATGATCAAGTGAAAACAGCCCTAGCCTGTTCAGCCTCTCACCATAGCTCAAACCCTCTAACCCTAGCAACATCCTTGTAAATCTTTTCTGAACCCTTTCAAGTTTCACAACATCCTTCCTTTAGCAGGGAGACCTGAATTGCACGCAGTATTCCAAAAGGGGGCTATTCAATGTCCTGTAGAGGCCTCAACATGACCTCCCAATGCACTCTCTTCACTCAATGCACTGACCAATGAAGGAAAGCATACAGAACGCCTTCTTCGCTATTCTGTCTACCTACGACTCTACTTTCAAGGAAGGATGAAACTGCACTCTAAAGTCTCTTTGCTTAGCAACACTCCCCAGGACCTTACCATTGTGTGTATATCCTACCTTAATTTGCTTTTCCAAAATGCAGCACCTCACATTTATGTGATGAAGCTGCTCCTTTAACAAGGATATGTTGTCCTTGGCTATTTTCTTTCAGGGAGGTTGTAAATAACACAGACTCTGAAAAGTCTGGGGTTGAAGGGTGTTAGGGCCAATTTGATAATAGCTAACAGATACTGCCTCAGGCAGAAGGCTTTCAAGTTTTAAAAAAACTGCTACAATGAAAGGGGAATGGCAAGGTCCCCCAGCTTGGCTTTCTCTGGTTTCGTTTGGTTTGGCTTTTAACAGTAGTGGGGGAAAAGCTGCTGGACCTAAAGAAGGCTGGTAGTCTCTCTCTGACTTCTGTCCAGTGTTTGATTTTACCTTTTGTGCCAAGGGGTGTTTATGGGGTTTGTTACAAGTATTTGGAACAGCATCATTAAGTTGAGATGATCTATTGGGTTTTCGGAGAGGTTGTTATCTGGTATTCTATTTTCTGTTGTTTGTATTTTATTCAGTAATCTTGTAAATAAATTCTGTTTTGTTTAAAACTAAATGGTTTGACCAGCAGCATCTCTCCTAGAGTATCCGCTGTACACCTGATTCAAACAATTGGCAAAGTTAGGGTCTGGGCTACCTTACATAAAACATAGAAAAGTACAGCACATAACAGGCTCTTTGGCCCACGATGTTGTGCCAAGATTTAATCCTTATGTCAAATATAGTAACTTAACCTACGCACCCCTCAACTCACTGCTATCCATGTCCATGTCCAGCAGTCGCTTAAATGTCCCCAGTGACTCCGCTTCCACCACCACAGCTGTCAACGCATTCCATGCATTCACAACTCTCTGCATAAAGAACCTACCTCTGACGTCTCCTTTATAGCTTCCTCCTAATATCTTCAAACTATGATTTCTCGTACCAGTCAATCCAGCCCTGGGGAAAAGTCTCTGGCTATTGATTCTATCTATTCCACTCATTATTTTGTACACCTCGGTCAGGTCTCCCCTCTTCCTCCTTCTATCCAGAGAGAAAAGTCCAAGTTTATTCAACCTTTCTTCATAAGGCAAGCCTTCCAGTCCAGACAGCATCCTGGTAAACCTTATTTGCACCCTCTCCAAAGCCTCTGTATCTTACCTTCTTGAAATGTTTTGAGGGGGTCTGGCCTGGTCCATAACATTTATCTAAATTAAATTCCATCTATCACTCCTCAGCCCACTGGCCCATCTGATCAAGGTTCAATTGTACTCTGAGGTAACCTTCTTCTCTGCCTACTTCCTCTCCAATTTTGGTGTAATCTGGAAACCTAATAACCGTACCTCTATGTTCACAACCAAATCATTTCCTATATTTAAATGACAAAAAGCAGTGGACCCAGTATCAATTCCTGCCCCTGAGTATTCATTTAATGAAAAGAAGCATTTTGTTTTAATTAACTGAAGTAAATTAATATTTAGTGTAAGTAACTAGAAATTAAAATATCCTAAATCATGTTTTGCTGGACCCAACATTTGACCTGTGTGGAATTGAAGCACGTTGGCTAGAAACCATTGTGAAATGCATCCATATTTCTATAACGCCACATAATGCTACCAAATTTGTTGTTTGCGTTCTGCATGTGTGTATTCACACAGACAGGAGAAAGTGAGGTCTGCAGATGCTGGAGATCAGAACTGAAAATGTGTTGCTGGAAAAGCGCAGCAGGTCAGGCAGCATCCAAGGAACAGGAAATTCAACGTTTCGGGCATAAGCCCTTCTTCAGGAATTCCTGAAGAAGGGCTTATGCCCGAAATGTCGAATTTCCTGTTCCTTGGATGCTGCCTGACCTGCTGCGCTATTCACACAGACACACAAATGCACATGCACTTACGCAGGTACACACATGTGCACATATGCACAAACTCTCTAACCGAAACAAAAGACAATTCACACCCTTTCCTCTCACTAAAATGATTAACAAGTAGTTAGTGTCAGTTGTGAAATCATCTCCTGATGAAACTCCAATCAAATCAGTTGTGACTTAATGATTGAGAATCCAAGGCACATGTGTGGAAACTATTGGAGTTGTGTTGCAAACAGCACACTTTTGATGCCTGTGTTGCACTTGAGCAATTTCAGGGTATGCCTTTCCAGTTTGTGCTGTTTAGCCAAAAGGCTGGCTGGCACCCGATCCTAGTGATTGAGAGAAATTGGCAGGAGGAATAGCTTGATCTTGGACAGCAACATTTGAATAGGAAAATCCGAAGATATCAGTTAAGAAGTTAAGAGGGGCAGATAAGGAATAAAAGTGTGTTCAAGGATGCAATCTACCTTTGGTGGTGTGCATTACCAATTTAAGTCCAACATGTCATAATGGTTTATGACACCAGCTGTATCCCAAGCGAGTTTTAAAGTCTTGTAACACGCACACTGCCACTTGTTGTTTTCTGTCATGCAGCTGATGTGTGGACTAGTGCAATTAGATTGTAGTACTGACTCCCGTCCTTGCTCCTGTCTGAGTGCAGCTCTGATGTTCATCTTTTTGTCCCACATCCTTAATATCCCAGCTAATTTTCGAAAAGCAACCATACCTCTTTTAAATGGTATTGCAGTCTGCGAGAAATTTCTCATGACTTAGAAGGAGTTTTCTCCAACTTATCTGGCTGACCTACATTAGCTTTTTGTCCCAAGGAGCTCAAAATCAAATTTAAAGCAAAAACAGAGGTTGCTGGAAAAGCTCAGCAGGTCTGGCAGCAGCTGTGAAGAGACATCAAAGTTAATGGTCCAGTGACCCTTTCTCAGAACGTTAACTCTGATTTCTCTGCACAGATGCTGCCAGACCTGCTGAGCTTTTCCAGCAACTTCCATTTTTTTTGTTTCTGATTTACAGCAGCAGCAGTTCTTTCTGTTTTTATTTAGCAAAAGCAAATTTAGTCTTGTTTCTCCCCATATTATTGGAAGGTGCTGCATCAAAGCTCAATCCAGTGTTTATGGCACCATCTTCTGTTTGGATCTCTCTCTTGGCTTAACGATGAGGACACACAGGCCTTCGGTTTTGTGAATTTTAGCTTGATAGAATGAAATTGTGAATAAGTAACAGTACATGAACAGTCAAGTGAGGTGCAAGTCAAGAGTACCTTCTGTTTCATGGGAATCAGATTGGGAAAATACGTTGGAAGCTCAGGAATAAAACAGTGAGGCCTCCAAAAAAAAGTAACATCAACAGGTAGCTTTAAGTTCTGTAATGAAATTCTCCCACAGGAGATCACAAGATTACCTTAAAATAAATCTTCAGCAAATAACATTTAAAGTAAACAGGAATTTGGATTTTATGAGCAGTGATCTTTGCTTTTGCCAGCAACGTTTTCATAATTGTAGCCTACTAAACATGTGTTTGGCCAGTCTTGGAGTATGCAAGTTGTGTTTGGGATCCTTACATGGCAAGAGATGTAAATGGGATGAAGTGATCCAAAGGTCTACTATATGTCCCTGCACCACATGATATGGGATACACATCAATGTCAACCTTTATCAAATTGAAATTGGAATCAAGAGTGTGGTGCTGGAAAAGCACAGCAGGTCAGGCAGCATCCAAGGAGCAGGATTTCTGATAAAGGGCTTTTGCCAAAACGTCGATTCTCCCGCTCCTCAGGTGCTGCCTGACCTGCTGTGCTTTCCCAGTACCACATTCTTGACTCTAATCTCCAGCATCTGCAGTACTCACTTTTGTCAGAAATTGGAATCATTACAACAAAGATGGGAGAAAATAGACAGTTCATGTTCTGTAAGATGTAAGCTGGGCTCATGGGACGTAACTGAAAAGAAATAACTGGTGCCCTCCAGCAATGACAAACCATGAGGTATTCATCCACCCAATTATAAAGGCCGTTTATTCCCAAGAGAGTAGATCACCATCTTGCCAATGAAGGAAATAACAAGAAAGAAATCTGCTGCCTGAAATCTTCACTAGTCATCTTTAGATTATTCCTGTCTGGAGGCTTTCACTTTCAGAACTGCTTTCTCAGCTAGCTAGCCAGCTAGCGTGAACCATGTAATTGTTGGCAGGATACAGATATGAGGCTGCAATGCTGGAACAACCAAAACAGAAGAAGCAAAAGCAATGGTAACAAATGCAGTGGACGTCTCACTGAAAATCAGTCAGATATTCTGCTAAAACACCCAAGTTTGGAACTGGCAAAAAATAAAATGAGGAATTGTAATTTGGTAATCGGTGGGGGAGGATGTGAATGGCTACCTTTCTGCTATCCTAAAGACCTCCAGAATCCAACTAATGCTGTTCATCTTTTTGCAATGTGTCCTGTCTCCTGCTTCCAGTGATTATTGAAGTGAGTGATGAGCTAACATACTCTGCTTTCCAAGTCTGAGTGAGAAAATGACTTGTTTGTCACTCTTCTATCCTCTGTTCTTGGGACCCACAACACTTCCCACTGGGGCCATGATGGTCAATCCATGCCAGCATGGAATAAGTAACTTTGGAATGATGATATCTGGAAGTGAATGCTATGTAAGTTACTCTGTCTTAGCAATATTTAACCTTGAGAACTGAAATCAAGTGGATTACAACAGAGTTTGGATCTTTCACATTGTCGAAAGTATATGTTGATCTACAGGGAGATATAGCTGTTTGCCAAATCTTTCAGGCAAGTTTCACAATTCTAAGCAAACGTAACATCATTTTAAAAAAAAACTCCTCAAAGCATAGAGATAAGAGGTTCGTGGCATTATAAATAAAACAAAATAGACCACAATTTATATAATTGTCCAGATACCAGCTAGACAGAAAATATTACATGCTCAAATGCAGACTAGTTTATTTTAAATCAAACATTTCATGACTGGATGTGCAAGCAGTTAACATTTCAATTGGTGTTGTAAATACTGGAGACTCTGTGTGCAAGGCTGACTCCAATTGTCTACAGGTGTTTTGTCCATTGATATATTCTAAGTTGACTCCGGCATACAGGTGAGCCAGTGTAACACATACGTTTGGTCAGATATTGAGATGAATTGTAAAGGTTGAAAAAGTCAGAACCTTTTCATAAATCCTTTTTGGACTATACGTTGAACTTGGAGGATAGCTAATGGATTGTATGGTATCGTGTTGTAAAGCTTTGCTCATCGGTTGGCTGGGAATGAAAAGATAGCATAAATGGTGATCGATCGAGATTTACTGTGAAAAGACAGATTGAGCATTTGGACTGGGATAAAGAAAGGAAATGAATGGAAAGATGAACCTGCAGAAGAGTGGAAAGCAAGTGCCAGGAAGGTCAAATATACATGAAGAAGGAACAACAAATGATGTCACATGTTTTATCCAAAGAACATCAGGTGATATTATTCTCAACTGTCCTCTGTAAAAATTCTGTTTAAATACTGTACTCTTTGTAACTTCATAACTACTTATTTGACATGATGTACAGGTGCTGGTGTTGGACTGGGGTTGTCAAAGTTAAAAATCACACAACACCAGGTTATAGTCTGATGGGGTTATTTGGAAGTATAAGCTTTCAGAGCAGTCAGAAAGCTGATACTTATTTGACATCAGTGTTGAAGAATTGAACAATGTAGAACTTTTATTACATAGACTATTCAGATCTACTGAAACAAATTGTATGGAAAGAGTTAAGGTACAGAGAAGCCATTACTGAAATGGTGGAGGAAGTTTGTGAGGCTGAATGGTCCCCTCCTGCCCTATGTTCATTTATAGGGTTTGCCCATTCGCAGTTACTAAGCCCTGCAAGAGATTGGTTTTTCCCTTGCACAAGATTGCAATATTTCAATTTGACTAACTTTTATGATATTATTGATTTCTAACTTTTTGGAGGAGATGGGGTCTAACTGCAACTTGGGAAGTGTCCAGAACACTAAAACACTAATCCGAGCATAGGGATCAGATTCAACAATTGCTTACCCAGGGAAGATTGAATCACCACTGATGAAAGAATTACTCCAGTCATAGACCCAAGAAAGAAATGTAACATTCTAAAATTAAAAATGGACTTTAAAAAGGATTGAGAAGAATTTAAGGGAATGGATGAATCAACAGATTGGGTGAACACACTCGTAATTGGAGACAAAAGGGTTTGTACTTTGTATGTTTTTGAAGTTCAAAAACCTTATGTTATTTGCAGAAGTTAAAGCATAGTTTTCATGAATTAATGTGTAATGGAGTTTCATGCAACTGAAATGGAATGAGGTATTTTCCAAGTTATTCCTATTTGATGTGCCTTACAAGAAAATGCAGGTGTTTATTGTTGCTGGTTGGCAATGGCATTAGCTCCAAGGAAGAACTAAATAATGTCTGACACTAAGTATACTGTACACTGTCTCTTACACAAATGGCATAGGTTTCATTAGAAGAGGGCGATGACTTCATACTTTTGAAAGTAGAAGAGTTAGCCTGAACTTTTAAAAAAACATGTTTTTCGATGTTGGTTGCGGCATTTAGTATCTGCTGGTGGTTATTACCATACGAACATGTGAAAAATTAGCGGAGGTAGACCATTCTGCCCTTTGAGGCTGTCCCTCCATTCTACAAGATCATGGCTACTCTGTTTGTTGCAAACTCCACATTCCCATAGAATCATAGAATGCCTACCATGTTAAGAGAGGACATTCAGCCCATCAAGCCTACACCAACCCTCCAAAGAGCATCCCACCCACACTCAGCCCCCTACCCTATAACCCCACAGTTACCATACCTAGCCCACCTAGCCTGCACATCTCTGGTGGACACTACAGGACAATTTAGCATTGTCAATCCATCTAACCTACACATCTTTGGGCTGTGAGAGGAAACCAGAGCACCCGGAGGAAACTCGAAAGTGTTTGTTTCTCCAGTAATATTTGTAGTTTGTGATAAAGGGGCAACAATAATCATGAGTGAGTTTCATCTTCATTTAAACTAGAAAAAAAGAGATTGGCAGTTGAAGCCTGGATGAACATTCATTGAATGCTCTTGAAGTAGTTTCTTATCGCAGCATGCTCTGGGAAGTGATTGTATCAGATTTGGTATTGTGTAATGTGACAGAATTAATTATTGACCTCAGAGTCAAGTACCCCTCAACAGCATCCTGAATTTTATATCCAGATTGAATGGGAGTAGATTGGGTCTGAGATTTGTATTTCAAACTTAAAGAAAGAACAATAATTAGATTCCCTACAGTGTGGAAACAGGCCCTTCGACCCAACAAGTCCACACTGACTCTCCGAAGCATAACCTACCCAGACCCATTTCCCTCTGACCAATGCACCTAACACTATGGGCAATTTAGCATGGCCAATTCACCTGACCTGCACACCTTTGGACTGTGGGAGGAAACCAGAGCACCCGGAGGAAACCCACGCAGACACTGGGAGAATGTGCAAACTCCACACTGACAGTCGCCTGAGGCTGGAATCGAACCTGGGACCCTGGTGCTGTCCACTGAGCCACCATGCCACCCTGACTGAGCTGCCGTGCCACCTTGTGGACAAAATGTGGGCATGAAAACTGAGCTAGATGAAGTGAACTGATATAATAAAATAGGACTGGTTCAATAGATGCAAAGGCAGAAATCTAAAAAGGTTTTTTAGAATACTTAGAATATGTTTATTCCTAAATTCTAAAAGGAGGACCCACCATCCATCGTAAAAGCAGTCAGGGAAAGCATCAAAATGAAGGAAAATGTAACTTCGCAAGGATGAGAAACAGACGATTGGTCAGAATATGAAGAATGACACAAAATGACAAAAAGCTTAATCTGGATGAAGAAATTAGAGTATGAGGGGAAACAAGCTATGCATGTAAAAAATGGATAGCAATATTTTCTGTGGGTATTTATAGAGGGGGCAGGTAAGTAAACTGAGTGTTAGTCCTCCAGAGAATTACTGATAGGTAACAAGGAAATTATAGATTGAATGAATGAATATATCAGTCTTCCCTTTGCAGGATTTTTTTAAAAATCCAGTAAATCAGGAGGTGGAGGGGAGAGAGGAACTTAGAAAAATTACAATCACAAGGAAAGTGGTACCAAACAAACTGATGGAATTGTGAGCTGACAAAGTGCCTGGTTCAGATGGAGTTCATCCTAAAATCTTAAAAAAGGCAGCTAATAAGGTAATAGATGTGTGCCATTAATCTTCCAGAA
The DNA here is from genome assembly GCF_020745735.1 of Hemiscyllium ocellatum. Lineage (NCBI taxonomy): Eukaryota > Metazoa > Chordata > Chondrichthyes > Orectolobiformes > Hemiscylliidae > Hemiscyllium > Hemiscyllium ocellatum. The sequence goes on along the minus strand of NC_083432.1, from coordinate 39,380,597 downwards.
CACTCTCATTTTGGAACAGGTTCTACCAGAGTGAAAAGTAGTAAATATAATGCCTCTATTCAAGATGAGAGGGATGCAAAAAACAAGAATGTATAGGTTGGTTATCTTGACATCTGTAGTGGAGTGGGTGTTAGAATGAATCATTAAAGAGGTTATTGCTGGACACTTTGATAAACTCAAGATAATCAGGAATAGTCATCATGGTTTTGTGAAAGGGAAATTAAGTTTAACCAATTTATTGAAGTTCCTTGAGGAATAGCATGCGCTGTGGACAAAGGCACAGATGTACTGTACTTAGCTTTCCAGAAGGCATTTATTAAGGTGTCACATCAAAGTTTTGGGGAAGATAGATGTAATAACAAGGGGGGAATTGTTTTAAAAGATTAGCTGTCTGGCAGAAAACAGTATGCGTGAATGGGTCTGTCTGATTGGCAGGTTGAAATGAATGGACTTCTGTAGGGATTTACTGCTGGGGCCTCAACGTTTACAAATTACATCAATGATTAGACAAGGGAAGTGAAGACATGTGAAATAACTACACAGAGGCAGGTATCCCATCACCAAGTCACCTTTTATTTACATGTGCAGAGTACATAGGCTCTGACCAGCCAGCTCAGAGCCAGTCCCTAGAATCAGGAGACTCTCTGAATCTCCTGTTTGTATCTGTCAGCCAGGGTTCCCTAACTGGTCCAGGGTAACAGCCTGAATCATTGATCTCATTGTCAGTGAGATCCACCTGCCCTCATTCCAATCAATACTCCTCGTAGCTAAATTCACAGATGACACCAAGATAGGTCAGAAGACATGAGGTTGCAGACAGATATGGATAGATTGAGTGAGTGAGCAAGAAGCTGACTTTTAGAGGAATGTGGGAAAATATGAAGTTGTTCACTTCGGTAGGAAGAATGAAAAAGCAGGCGAAGGAGAATGAGGAATCTAGGTGTGCAAGTGTACGAGTCACACAAAGTTAGTTTGCAGGTGCTGCAGGTAATTAAGAGACCCATGCTCCTCTTCATTACAAGTGGAGTGTCTTGTGAGGCAAACTGAAGTTGGACAGTCCTCTGGGAGAAATAGTTTCCTCATCATCTCTATCCTAAAAAGGTAACTCCTAATTTTAAAACAGTCCTTCTAGTTCTGGATGGACCCTCAAGAAGAAATTTCCTTTCCAGGTCCTCCTTGTCAAGACTGTTCAAAAACTAATGTAGTTAAATCATGTCGCCCTTTAGTCTAGAAAACCACAGAGGAACCAAGCCCATCCTGTCCAACCTTTCATCAAAAGACCATCCACTCATTCCAGGTGTCAATCTATTAAACCTCCTTTGAACCACCTCCAATACATTTATATCTTTCTTTAAGTAATGAGAACAAAACTGCAGACAGTATTCCAGGATGTGGTACCACCACTTGTCTGTATAATCGAAGCATAATTTTGTTACTTTCGTGTTCAACTCCACATTGTTCTGCAAATGGTGATGGAGGCAAAATCTTTAAATAAACTTAAAGGCAGAGGTCAGTAGATTCTTGCTTGGCAAAGGAATCGACGTTTATAGTGGCCCATTGGCTAGCATTGCTGCCTCATAGCATCAGCCCAAGTTCGATTCCAGCCTTGGGTGACTGTCTGGATGGAGTTTGCACATTGTCTATGTGTCAGTGTGGGTTTCCTCCCACAGTCCAAAGATGTGCACACAAATGTCAGCTGTGGTTAACAGGACTACCCTTCCACCTTCACCCGGATTCCTATTCATCTTGCATGTTGTGTATACCTCAATAGTCAATACATCTAATTCTGCAGCTGCATCCCTGTAATGACCATCAGATCATATTTATTTACTTTAATGTATGTTATCAATAGTTTGCGTTGTTATGAATGCTTACATTAGATACACAGCCTTTAGTCAGTTCTGTTGTTACCTTTGTAACATCTAGTCTTGATTATTGGTGCATTCCTACGTTTTCTCCCTGTGTCCCTTCCTGCCATTCTCTAATTCTCATCTCCCATAATACTCTTTTCTTCTCTTACTTTACCCTAATCATTGACATGCTATATCTTTCCATATTTGATCCCTTGTCCCCATTGTTCTGTGTAAAACTCTCTCTACTTTGCTGGTTATGTGGTTCATGGGTACACTGGCCCCAGCATGGTTCAGGTATAGACCATTCCAATTGCGCAGCCCCACTATATCCGTTACTGATGCCAATTGCTTATGTACTGGAAACCACTTCTTCAACATGGTATTTGAGTCATGTATTCATTGCTTTAATTTTATGAAGCTTATGCCAATTTGAATTGTCAGGCTGAAGGCTATATTTCCTAACCTTCTGAAACATTCGGACATTGAGCATTTCTTATATTCAAACTAGCAGAAATGTGTCCAGAGATTTTTGACTACCTAGATAGAGTCATAACAGCCTTTCCAGGAAAAATTATGATTTAGTAGAAAATCCTTAACGAAGGCTGCTGGATTCAAGAATGGAAAAAAATATGGCAGCTGTTAGACACTGGTTATATTAGTGACATTTATGTGTTCCCAAAAGACCAAACAGAAGTTTCATCTAGTGTATTAGACACAGGATAAGCTGTACTGTTGCGTTAGTGTGCTGAAACAATCTGTATATTTTATTGTCACAGTTTTGAAGAAGTGCCAACAGTTCTCCCTTGTGCCTAGACCAATATCTTTCCTTCAGCCTGCATAACCTAAAAATATTCAGATTATCTGATCATTGGCACATTGTTATTTATGAGAGTTTCTGACGTGTAAAGTGATTGGGGTGTGCCCCGCATTATAACTGTAAGTAAAAACAAAAGTGGTCTCAGTAGCTGGAAAGCATTTTGGGATGTCATATGGTCAAGTGAAAGGTGCTACATAAATGCAAATCTTCTGTTTATTTTCTTTCATGTTCATTGATTGTTTGGGTGTCAAAGTAGACATAGGTAAGTCAGTAATTAAACTTGAAAATAGAAACTGAACTCATAATGGAGTCATACTGGACTCAAAACGTTAACTCTGTTTTTCTGTCCACAGATGCTGCCAGACCTGCTGAGTTTTTCCAGAATTTTCAGTTTTTCTTTCAGGTTTCCAGTGTCTCCAGTATTTTGCTTTTAATACAGATAGGCCAGGAGAATTTTGTGAAAAGCTAATGCCTGTGGTCATACCATCAATATCTAAACAGACCACAAGTTGATAACTTTATATGGTTGCTAAGTAATTGAATTGTTGTCCTTTTATAAAACCACAGAATTATTATATGTTAGACCTGCGATCTGAAGAAATCAGATTGTGAACACTGATGTAAAGGCCTAACAATTGAGTTATCATTTTCTTAACGTCACCTGATATAGTTGTACGCAGGACGGTCTGTTTAGCCATTAGAAATAGAAATGACACACAATAACACTACACAGTAATACACAATAAAACATGAGCAGGGGGGAGATGTTGGCATAGTGATATGATCATGGGATTGTTAATCCAGAGACCCAGATGATGTCCTGGGGACCCAGGCTCAAATACTACCACGGCAGATTGTGAAATTGAATTCAATAAAAAAATCTGGAATTAAGAGTCTGATGATAACTATAAATCCATTGGCAATTGTCAAGAAAAACCCATCTGGTTCACTAATGTCCTTTAGGGAAGGAAATTGCCATCCTTACCTGATCTGGCCTATATGTGACTCCAGACCCACAACAATGCAGTTGACTCTTAAATGCAGTTAGGGATGGGTAATAAATTCTGCCTAGCCAGTGACACCCTCATCCTGTAAATGAATTTTAAAAATCTGTATTTTAATAAGCTTCTTTCTTGTATATCCATCTTTCCTTCCCTCCCCTTTCTCCTCGGCCAAGAGCTGGAGCAGTCACAACATATTAGCTATTCCCTCAGGAACATTACTGCCTATATTTTGCATAGTACGTTTAAGCTAATTATCGCTGAGCTTGAGCAGGAAGAGGCCTTTGGGATTGTCGAAATTCATAACATAGGGATGGCCATATTTAAAACAACATTGCTCTCTATGGATTCAAAAGTATTCAAAGAGCAATAAATAGTTTACAGCAATAAGTGGAATATAGAAGGAAGGGAGAAAAACAAACTGCTGCAAAAAGTGCATCGAATGGAAACATGAAAGAAAATCATGAGTGTGAGATCATGCATGTAATGTAATTAATTTAAACAATTGTTTATGTTGAAATGGCCGAAAATGTAAACCAACCCAATAAGCAGAACCACTGACAGCTCACTCCATGCCATACTGCTCTACAGAAGCGTTTGTGCAGATTCTAATCAAGCTGTAGGGAAAAGACAGTTTCTGCCGATGCAATATTTGAGGAATTGTCAGTTGCATCCAGTTAAGTTTGGATTGTACAAAAGTGATCATCTTCAGCTTGAAACTATTGCAGAATGTTTAGTGAGAATCACCTGTGAAGTGCATGTTTAAACTGGGGCAGCGTGGTGGCTCAGTGGTTAGCACTGCTGCCTCACTGCGCCAGGGACCCCAGTTCATTTCTAGCCTCGGGCAACTGTCTGTGTGGAGTTTGCATGTTCTCCCCGTGTCTGCATGGGTTTCCTCCCACTGTCCAAAAGACGTGCAGGTTAGGTGAAATTGCCCATAGTGTTCAGGGATGTGTAGGTTAGATGCTTTAGTCAGGGTAAACATCGAATAATAGGTAGGGGAATGGGTCTGGGTGGGTTACTCTTTAGAGGGTCAGTGTAGACTTTGTAGACAAAAGAATAAAGAAATGCAGACTGATTATTTTCAGAAGCCAGGATCAATAGGATTGCAGAGTCTCTGGCATGACTACCTGAGATTTGGTTTCACTGATTGGCTGCGACTTTGCCCACTGTTGATTTAAGCCCAGTGAGTGGATTCTTGAGATTGAAGTTCTGATCTGAGTTCTCGCAGCCTTAGAGGCCTGGCAATGCTACCTGCTCGGGGCTTGAGACGGTGTGGGGTGGGGGTTGGGGGTACTCCTGAGACAGTGTGGGAACCTGAAAATGGTAGTGCTCAAAATAAGAAGGATGCAGGCTGGTATGGACACCAGAAAGAAGATAAAGCCCTCTGAAGAAATGGCTTCAGCCGCAGGCGTGGCCATTCATGCTCGCTGTCTGTTCACTGAGGATGGAAACTCTGATTCCCTCGCCCCAGTTCCCAATCCTGCTAGTGTACCACTCCATGAGCTACTGTTCTTGGCACTCAACACAAGTCCTCTCCCATGTAGTCCTCTGTGTTCCTCCAGTTGGAGATTAGATTCCTTACAGTGTGGATACAGGCCCTTCAGCTCAACAAGTCCACACCGACCCTCTGTAGAGTAACCCATCCAGAACCATTTCCCAACACTTTCCCCTGTCGGATGCACCGAACATTATGGGCAATTTAGCATGGCCAATTCACCCAGCCTGCACATCTTTGGATTGTGGGAGGAAACTGGAGTACCCGGAGTAAACCCGCGCAGAGATGGGGAGAATTTGCAAACACTACACAGACAGTCAGCTGAAGCTGGAATCGAACCTGGGTCCCTGGCGCTGTGAGGCAGCAGTGCTAACTACTGGACCAATTGGCCACCAAACACTGGATAAATAACTGGTATGAAACTAACCCTGGCATGACCTTCTGGAGGTAGAAATACATCATGCTGCCAATCTCACACCTTATTTTAAATCTCCCATGCAGAACCACCTTCAGAGCCTCCTCTGTGGTGCTGGTAAGATTCAATTCATTAATGTTGCTTCATTTTCTACAGATACTGCTTGACCCGTTAAATATTTTCAGCATTTCTGTTTTGGTTTGGAACAGATAATCCGCCCACCTTCACTACAAACATATCGTATTACAGAATTCCTATTAATGTCTGAAAGGATAGCTGTGAATCATTTAGTTATAAATAAATGTACTCCTCTGTTTTGTAGGAAGGAAGATGTAAATGACAAGAATTTTTGAATTTTGAAGTATTCCCTTAACAATGTTGTTGCTGTTGAGCAGCAAACAGTTCGTTTAAATTGGCGATATCAAAAAGCTGAAAAACAATGTTGCTCTGGATCTGAAAGAAAAGATAGGATGTTATTTGTGCAAATTCTGAGACAGGTGGCAGAATTGTAACATTGCCAGCTACATAATCTTGCACATTAGATGAAATTAAATGTATTACAGTATAAAATTCGATTTGTATATAAGAAAGGGAGCTGGGAGAAATGGAAGCCAAGATCAAACAATGTGTGAAGCAAATAATTAAAGGGAGGGTAACGGAGTTGCAAATGCTATTATATATATTACATCTATATATATATATATATATATATATACACAATAGAAAATACAAGAAAGTGAGAATCAAATTAGTCATGAGTTTCTTCCAGTATCCAATTTGAACCATCCTTTATCCAGATCTTTTCTCCTATGCTTGGCAAATCTTATCTCTAGCACAACAAAAATAATTTTCAGCTTGATCCTATCACAGCAAATAGTGCAATTTAGATTCCATTGAATTGTATAGTTTTATCATCATTTATTGCAAAAATACATCTCATTCATTTGCAACCTTTAAGGAAGGATATTTGTCAGCCTTACATGTGACTCCAGAACCACAGCACCGTGGCTGACTCTTAGCTACTGTCTGAAATGGCCAGGCAAGCCACTTGATTCAGTTATAATGAGTAACAAGTGTTGGCCTTGTTTCACATCCCATGAAAGAATAAAGGAAACAAACAGCAACATATCTATTTCAAAACTCTTTCCCTTCTTTCCAATATGCCATCCCTTGCATCTCCCTATCGTTGTAATCTCCTCCAGCACCACACCTCTCTGAAATATCTGCACTTCTTCAGGCATGACATAATTCTAATCACTCTGCTGTTGGCAGCTGTCCCTTTGTCTCAGTGCCTTTCTTTTCTCCTCTAAGATGCTCTTCAGAGTCGAATGCTTTGACCAAGCTTTTTGTTATGTGCCTTAATATTCTCTTAATGTGAGGTTTCATTTGATAATGCACCTGTGACACATACTGGGGTGTCCTACCACATTTAAGAGCACTATATAAGTGCAAGTTATTGTTGAAGTTACTGACCGCACAAAAGAATCCCCCACATTTTATTACGTTCCCCTAACAGCTGTTAGCATAGCTGTTCACCACATGGTAAAATGAATATAATATGCACTACTCTCACTGTCTTACTGTCAGAATAGAGCCCTGATTGATATGAAAACAAAAGGGAAGAATAATGTTGATAAAAATGGAAGAATATGTTCAGAATTATATTGAGTAATAATGATCCATAGAGGATAGAGCTTGTCACTTAGTCTGTTACTGATGGGGTTGTTATATGTGCAACTATTAAGTGAGGGTTTTGAGCTGAGATCATATTCCTGGTGTTGCTGAAGACAAGCTAAGAATCTCTGTGTGTTTCAACTCTTCTTATCAGCAATAATTGTCTCTTCTACTTAGGAAAGTGAATTGTGCTAACAATTTATTTTCAAAACTCTCGATGTTGTACTGTCTGGTGAATATTGTGACTTGCCTTTCTCTCTCTGTAATTTGATGTTTTGCACAATAGAAACAGTGATCTTTGGTTCAACCACAATTCTGCTTTTTGTAGTTGTCTGCGAAGACATGACATCATCCAGAGGCACTGAAAAGGGAGAGCAACGGAATTCTGTAGACTTGGCTGAATGTCAACTTTGTGAACTTTTTTATATACTGGCTTTCAGCTTCTTTAAGTTACTATTAATTTTTCTTACCTTTTTCACTGTTTTCTTGTATTGATCTACGATTTTGCATTACGAAACCTCCTTTGGTAATTCACTTGGAAACCAAACAATGCAGCATAGGGACTTCCTACTGTTTTCAATCGTCCTGTCATTACCAGCTATTGGTTCTTTGACAGCATTTCCCAAACTTGAAAACTCTGTCACTTTGTTGTAAAAGGGCGTACCATGACTGCTCCCCGACACCACCCCGACTCAGATGTATTCTACCCTTGCTTCACCGTTGTTGGGTCAGAACCTTGGAACCCCTCACCATCTAGCACTTTATGAGTACTTTAGTGCAAGGACTGCAGAAGGTCTAGATGCCAGCTCAACTCCACCTTCTCAGGAATAACAGCCTTACGGACAATGCCCATATCCCAAGAATAGATTTTTAAAAAAAGTACATGCCAATGTTTGGAAGGAAGGAATCATCAGTGACCTAATATTTGCAAGATTTTCCCTCAACTTAGTGGTGACATCACACTTAGCTTCACTTTGAAACTAAGTGCAGTGTCTCCACTGATAAGCAAACTGAGCATGGATAAGAGGTTGGATCTGAGCCTTTTCTGGTTACTTGCAGAAGAAAATTGCATTTCTGTAATAATTATGACACAGAAAAATGTCTGAGTACATTTTAGAGGAACATTAACAGACAGAATTTATTGTTAGATCACACAATGTGCTATTTGGAGAGTGTGCAAAACAGTTTTTAAGGCGCAACGAGAAATGAAACATTTCAGGAAGTAAGTTACACAGCTTAGCTCCTTAGGAAATGAAGGCATGATCACCCATGATAGAGTCATAGAGATGTACAGCATGGAAACAGACTCTTCAGTCCAACCTGTCCATGCCGACCAGATATCCCAACCCAATCTAGCCCCACCTGCCAGCACCTGGCCCGTATCCCTCCAAACCCTTCCTATTCATATACCCATCCAAATGCCTCTTAAATGTTGCAATTGTATCAGCCTCCACCACTTCCTCTGGCAGCTCATTCCATACACGTACCATCCTCTGCGTGAAAAAGTTGTCCCTTAGGTCTCTTTTATATCTTTCCACTCTCACCCTAAACCTATGCCCTCTATATCTGGTCTTCCCAACACCAGAGAAAAGACTTGTCTATTTATTCTATCCAAGCCCCTCATAATTTTGTAAACCTCTATAAGGTCACCCCTCAGCCTCCGACACTCCTTTTTGTCATTTACATAAATGATTTGGATGTGAGCATAAGAGGTACAGTTAGTAAGTTTGCAGATGACACCAAAATTGGAGGTGTAGTGGATAGTCAAGAGGATTACCTCACATTACAACAGGATCTGGACCAGATGGGCCAATGGGCTGAGAAGTGACAGATGGAGTTTAATTCAGATAAATGCGAGGTGCTGCATTTTGGGAAAGCAAATCTTAGCATGACTTATACACTTAATGGTAAAGCCCTGGGGAATGTTGCTGAACAAAGAGACCTTGGAGTGCAGGTTCATAGCTCCTTGAAAGAGGAGTCGCAGGTTGATAGGATAGTGAAGAAGGCATTTGGTATACTTTCCTTTATTGGTCAGAGTATTGAGTACAGGAGTTGGGAGGTCATGTTGCGGCTGTACAGGACATTGGTTAGGCCACTGTTGCAATATTGTGTGCAATTCTGGTCTCCTTCCTATCGGAAAGATGTTGTGAAACTTGAAAGGGTTCAGAAAAGATTTACAAAGATGTTGCCAGGGTTGGAGGATTTGAGCTACAGGGATTGGGGAGCTACAGAGCACTGCTGTCTTGTAGATGCGTATGCCTGGAGGAGATTGCCAAGATAGGGAGAGAGAAGGCCGTGGAGGGATTGAAAAAGAAGGACGAGAAACTCTTCCATTCAGCAACAAACCCAAACAAACAGACAAAATGCCACTCTCCTCTACATCAAAGACATCTCGGAAGTGACTGCCAGACAACTCAGACCTCTTGGCATCATGGTAGTCCACAAACCCACCAACACACTTAATCAGCAGCTAATGAACTTAAAAGACCTTGTACAAACAACAAACAAAACGAATGTCATTTACAAAATACCGTGCAAGAACTGTAACAAACAATACATTGGACAAACAGGCAGAAAACTAACCACCAGGATACATGAACATCAACTAGCCACAAAAAAGACATGACCTGCTGTCACTAGTATCCTTGCATACAAATGAGGAAGGACACCACTTCGACTGGAACAACACAACTGTCCTAGGACAAGCCAGACTGAGACACGCATGAGAATTCCTAGAAGCATGGCATTCCAACCAGAACTCTATCTACAAACACATCGATTTGGACCCCAAGTATTAATCTCTCAGAAAAAGAACCAGAAATGACATCACCAAACACCCAAAGAAACCTAAACACATAAAAAGAAAACGGGACATAATACCAGTGCTTCACTGGAGGCTCACTGATGATGTTACCTAGGATGGTGACGAAAAGACTGAAACTGAACCTTCCAGCTCAGTGAGCAAACCTTCATCCAAAATCTCAACCTGAGCTACAAATCTTCTCAAAACTCACTAATTCTTCCATTCCAACTCTGTTCCCTGCCCACCAGCTCCATCCCTCCCTCAGTGAATGTTCGAGGCTGAATCAGATTCCTCGTAATCCTTGTGTCATATGATGAAGTTTCAACCACATATCTGCATATTTCCAACCAACTCCTGCATTGTTACATTGATTTCACCCTCGACTCATTTCATCTGATACTGTAACCTCCTTATCAGCGATACCAGGCTGTACATTTTGAAAGATTTGACAAATTAGTTTCACTAATGGGCTGACTGCCTGATTTTGACATGCCCACTATTTGATTTATTTCTAACCAATCTTCTAGTGGCATACCAGAGGTTTCTGGCAAGCGTGTTTTGCATTCTCTTTAATAACTTGGCTCATAACAGGCCCAATTAATTGATTGGTGCTGCTTTATTTACATTGGCTTGGGTGAATGTTCACAGTAATACAGCACATTGATGGACACATTAACTTAGAGACTGGAGTTTACTCTGGCTCAGTTGGGAGGGAGCATGTTAGTGGATTCAACTATGCTGACAGATGCAAGATCTGGAAAGGGTGTTCATGTCCTTGAGAAAAATGAACAGAAATCAAAAATAAATGTTGCAGTTAATCATAATTATTTATTGTTTTTCTTCCTAAAGAGCGGACTCTTGAAGGTTGGAATAGAAAAAGCTTAAAACTGTAATTTCACATTTTCATCTGTGACTGACCTACGCCAATGGAGGGTCGTTTATCACACTGTGAGCTTATGCAGTGTAAAAACTTGACAAGGGTATGGAAACTTGCAGAATTTGGCTGTTGGCGGTTCACTCTGCCGGCCTCTACACTCCACAGTGAGTGAAGTCACCGGGCTCACGCTGCAGAGGGCCGATGGTACTGTTATATCATACGGTTATGCAAGAGCTAGTGCAGTTAATACTCCAGCTCATTCAAATGTTCAAGGTCACCAGTGGCTACAAAGTCAGCACCGTGCTGAATGAAGCAGCTCATTGGACGATGTGGGGAAACACGTTTGGAGCGGTGCTTTTACAACCAGCGCTGGGATTCAGAGCAAGCAGCGATTTCTGCAATGTTTGTCCACCATCTGACCACTTTCTTATCTTCTGCAGCTGGCGACGTGAGGATAGGGGTCAGAAATGCATCCAGGTTTAAAAGCCTCCTGTTATCACGTTAGTTTTTACAACAACAGCTTGTGGAAAATGATGTTTTAAACAGTCTCAGATCGCAGCTTCCTCCTGCCTGTGAAAGACTCATTAGTCTGGCAGTGTTTCACCTCAGAGATCTGTGGAAAATCTGCAGGTTTATCAAGGCATTCAGTTCAATCTTACTGCACAGTAACTGCTTCCCCTATTTGGTTCAATAGGGATGTGCAGAGGGCGAGTTCTTAATTATTTTTTAGTGAAAAATGTTGAAACAAGCTTTAGACCGCTGCTAACCTTTGTTTCCCTCAAATAAGAAATCCAATCTGTTTTTTCCTTGTCTCAAACAGGGGCCTCGCGTTCTGCTCCAATTCCAGTCACTTGGCAAAAGTATTCTCTCCCCTTGCCCAGTGTTGCATTTCCATTCAACTGCTGTACGTCTCCGCCAGTATCCTGGACCACACATAAACCGGACTGTGGACGAGCTAATGTTTACCTGTTAAAATACTATAAGTGATTTTACAAGCAGAGGTGCTGAGTAACTCCACACATCATCGCCACTCGCTGTCAGAAAGTGGGGAAAGTGTGCATTGCTGGTGTTGAGGTACTCCCAAGGACCCTATTGGTTTTCTCTTCTGGGAATATTTTCCAGCCAATTCTACCCCCATGTCCTCACATAGCCCCCTCCCCTTTTTCTTCTGAAGGTTAACAGCTAGATCGTGAATTGGCAGTGTGTGTGGTTTAACTTTTCATTTAAAAAAATTTAATTAAACAATACATTAGACAAAACAATTAATATTAACAGCTGTAGACCAAGAAAAAGCAATTTATAAGGGAGAGGAGTGGCAAAGCCTACCGTTCAACCAGTTTTCAGGGAAACGAGGACAGGCCCGGAATCCCACTTTCTGTCATCACAAACCAGTAACGATAACAATTACATATAAGACAGTCTAATTACATTTTAAAAACAATGCATCGAATCCTGACTCCCCGCCCCCAGCAGCCCAACAAACCATCTGTCCCTCCCACCTTCCAGCCACTCTAAGGCAGTCCACCCTGACACACCTTCCGGCTCTCAGTCCACCCTGACACACCTTCCAGCTCTCAGTCCACCCTGACACACCTTCCAACTCTCAATCCACCCTGACACACCTTCCAGCTCTCTCCACCCTGACACACCTTCCAGCTCTCAGTCCACCCTGACACACCTTCCGGCTCTCAGTCCACCCTGACACACCTTCCAGCTCTCAGTCCACCCTGACACACCTTCCGGCTCTCAGTCCATCCTGACACACCTTCCGGCTCTCAGTCCACACTGACACACCTTCCAGCTCTCTCCACCCTGACACACCTTCCGGCTCTCAGTCCATCCTGACACACCTTCCAGCTCTCAGTCCACCCTGACACACCTTCCAGCTCTCTCCACCCTGACACACCTTCCAGCTCTCAGTCCACCCTGACACACCTTCCAGCTCTCAGTCCACCCTGACACACCTTCCGGCTCTCAGTCCATCCTGACACACCTTCCGGCTCTCAGTCCACACTGACACACCTTCCAGCTCTCTCCATCCTGACACACCTTCCGGCTCTCAGTCCACACTGACACACCTTCCGGCTCTCTCCACCCTGACACACCTTCTGGCTCTCTCCACCCCGACACACCTTCCAGCTCTCGGACCACCCCGACACACCTTTCGGCCACCTCTAGGACAGCTCGTCCTGTTTCGCCAAACCCGCCAGGATGACAGTGATCAGGAAGGCCAATGGTTTTCATTGGAAGTTTCACCTTTATTAATCTACTTTATTGAATTTCTGACTCATAGGCATGGATTACATGACCACTTAAGCATCCAATAGGGAAGGCAGTAGCCTAATGGTTTAATCACTATATTATTAATCCAGAGACTCAGATAATGTTTTGGAGATGCAGCTTTGAATCCTGCCATGTCAGATGGTGGCATTTGAATTTAAGGAAAGAATATCTGGATTTAAGAGTTTAATGATGACCAGCAAACCATTGTCAATTGTCACAGCATTCAGTTCAATATTACACCACAGAACAGTAACTGGTTTCCCCATTTGGCTCCAACCCATGTTTGGTAGGGAAAGAAATTGCTGTCCTTACCCAGTCTAGTCTACACGTGACTCCAGATCCACAGCATTGTGGCTGACTTTGGGCCATTTGGGCTGGGCATTAAATGCAGGTCCACATCTGAGAATGAATAAAAACAATTTGCAGAAGTTGTCAAAGGCTCCTCGTGGATCTCTGACCTTTTATACCTGGAAGGATAAGCAGCAGATGCACAGGACCACCATCACTTGCAAGTTCCTCTCCACCCATTCACACCATCCTGATTGGCTGCATTCCTGTTGCTCCATTGTCACTGGGTCAAAAGCTTGGAACCTCTCACATGATTGTGGGTATATGCACAACACCTGGATTGCAGCAGTTCAAGAAGACAACACCCCACCACCTTCTCCAGGGAAATTTGGGATGGGCCCACACCACGTAAAAAACTAAAACTTCTTTCCCTTCAGACTGCAAACTTCCAATCATGTCGTTTTACTTGTACACTTAACTCTCGTCCTCACATTTCTGTCCTCAGTCTCCTACACTACTTCAGTGAAACTCAACATAAACTGGAGTACCTCTTCTCCTCTGCAGATGCTTCCAGATTTGACCACTTTCAGATTCTAACTTCCAAACCCCCTCACCTTGCCCTTCTTTTCCATTTGTGTATCTTTCTTCAGTTTTGCTTTAGGATGGCAACTGTTGTTAATAATTCTGCTTTTCCAATACACACCTTCTCTAGATCCATCCCCTGTATTTTATCCCATTACCATTTCCTTTAGCCTTGCACCATCATCCTTTTTATCAATTAATTTTGAGCACTCACCCGCAGTGTTTATAAAGACCTGGTATTCGGGACGGAACTTAATTATTGGAGGCTGTGATAATGAAGCTAAAATGTCAGGCAACTTTGGACCCTTCCCCGCCTGTCCCCAAACCAAGCTATATTGTAATGTCATCTGGGGCAGGATGTTGTGATGTTTCTGCCCATTGGCATTGAATGGCAACTCCATGAGGTACAGAGTGCCAGATCAGGAAGGTCTTTCCAAGTCTGCAGGAACCCTGTCCAGCAGAGAGCCAATCTGCCGATGGTAAATTGCCTGCAGTAGAAAAAGATTCTTAACTGACCTCTTGCATGGTTCAGTCAGCCTCTGAGGGTGAGAGGTGTAGTTCCATCGCCATCTTCTTCATTACTTGTGGAAAGCCATTGAAGCAAAAAGGCATCTTGCACACAGCATTTTATCACCCCCCCACCACTGCGTCCACTATCATCACAGTACATTGAATCTGTTCCCTGAGGGAGCAAAACCCTAGGAGACAGCACTAACATTCCCTGCAAGTACAATCAACCTTCCAAGCTTGAACAGCCTGTTTTATCAGTGGAAAAAATTGAATGAGGATGTCATGAAATACAATGATTCCCAGTTCCAGAAGCTCTCTACCTGTACATTTTCACCTCAGATTTAACGTGAAAAACTCAAGAAGTTGCTTATTAGAAACAGCACTTTGGGTGGAACACGAGTTTCATGTTTATTTTCATATGTTCTGGCTCTAAGTGGTTGATTTTCAAAAAATACCTTTCTAACTTCTCGTTTAAATTGCTGACCTATAGCCTAGTGTAGACTCATGATAACCTGAATTTCAGGGTGAGTTTCAAAACCCATTCACGAGGCAAGATTTTGAAAGTCTATGTTTAATGTATATTTTAAAGATTTAAAATTTTGCACAACTTAACTAGTTGAACACTAAAGATTAATTCAGGTCTCGGTTTAGGCAGCCCAGTTGTTACTGCATTGTGGCAAATTACTTACATTTAAATTTAATTTCTCACAGTAAATAATTAAATGTGATCAATATCAGTCCAAGATAAGAGGACATGGCCACGACTCTCTGATCTGTTCTTCCATACCATTTTGAGGAAAAAAGCCAGTGGGAAAGAAAAAAATAGAAATTGAAGTGAAATGTTAAGAATATGGAAGACATTTAGCAGAAGGGCAAAGAAATCTATATTTACTTTGGAGAAGGACATGGAAGCTCGGGAACTTGGAAAAATAAATAGTGATTTCTAGAAAAGTGTCCACATTATAGAAGAGGTGCTGGATGTCTTAAAATGCAAAAAGGTGGATAAATCCCTGGGACCTGATCAGGTGTATCCGAGAACTTTGTGGGAAGCGAGGGAAGAGATTGCTGGGCCCCTTACTGAGATATTTGTATCATTGATGGCCACCAGTGCCGTACTGTAAGATTGGAGGGTGGCTCACGCGATGCCATTATTTAAGAGAGATGGTAAGGAAAAGTCAGGGAACTATATACCAGTAAGTCTGACATCAGTGATGGTAAATTGTTGGAGGAGATCCTGAGAGATAGGATTTACACAAACTTGGAAATGCAAGGAATGATTAGGGATAGTCAATGTGGTTTTGTGTGTGGGAAGTTGTGTCTCACTAACTTGAGATTTTTGACAAAGTGACAAAGAAAATTGATGAAGGCAGATTGGTAGATTTGTCTATATGGACCTCAGTGAAACGTACAGCAAAGTCCCACATGGTAGACTGGTTAGCAAGATATGATCACATGGAGCTAGCCAATTGGATACAAAATTGGCTTGAAGGTAGAAGATAAAGGGTGGTGCTGGAGGGTTGCTTTTCCAGACTGGAGGTCTGTAACCAGCGGTGTCCCGCAGGATTGGTGCTGGATCTGCTGCTTTTCGTCATTTATATAAATGTTCTGGATGTTAATATAGGAGGTATGGTTAGTAAGTCTGCAGATGACACTGAAATTGGTGTTATAATGGATAGTGGTCAGATGGACCGATGAGCTGAGAAGTGGCAGATGAAGTTTAATTTCGGTAAATGTGAGGTGCTGCATTGTGGTAAAGTATATCAGGGCAGGAATTACCCAGTTAATGGAAGGGCCCTAATTTGAATAGTCAAGGTCTTTTTTCCAGGGTAGAGGAGTCCAAAACAAGAGGGGATGGGTTTATGGTGAGAGGGGAAAAATTTAAGAGGGACCAACTTTTTCACACAGAGGGTGCTGCATGTATGGAGTGAGCTGTCAGAGAAAGTGTGGAGGCTAGTACAATTACAACATTTAAAAGGCATTTGGATGTGTACATGGATAGGAAAGGTAAAGCAGGATATGGACCAAACACAGGCAAATCTGATCAGTTCAGATTAGGAAACGTGGTTGGCATGGATGAGTTGGGCTGAAGGGCCTTTTTCCATGGTATATGACTCTATGACTTGTGCCGGTCATGTTGACCAGAGTCTAAGTTATTGCAGTCAAAATAAGACTTGAAGGCAGAGGTGTAATTACTAAAGAGATGTGAAGGACAAATAGAAGGGGTTGCATCTCCTCTCTTGCCCTTGGGTGCCCCTGGGACTGAGGCATTGATGTTGTTTATTTTTTCTCAAATATACTAATTTTTTTTCAACATCTTTCAGAATAATAACTCATTCTGTCAAGATATTGCAAGCTGAGAGTTTAAAGGATATATGAGAATGTTACTTGCTCAAATAACTTCGGTAGGTAAAGTGGCCACGTGCAAGTTGACCTTTCAGTTCTCAAAGCCTGAAGCATTGAACTTAGGAGCACTAAATTCCAACCACTGATATTTTCTCCAGGCGTAGAGTTTTGCAAAGGGTATGAACAGTTTCACAGGGTGTGGGTGCTGCTGGCAACGCCAGTGTTTGTCGCCCAAATTGAATTACCTTTTGAACGGAGTGGCTCCCTTGGCCATTTCAGAGGACAGGCGAAAGTGGGTACTGCAGATGCTGGAGATTTGAGTCAAGATTAGAGTGGTGCTGGAAAAGCACAGCAGGTCAGGCAGCATTTGAGGAGCAGGAAAATCGACATTTCGGGCAAAAGCCTTTCATCAGGAATGAGGGGTTGAAGGGCTTCAGGGCAGAAGGGATGACCTGGGGGTTACAGCGAGAGAGAGAGAGATACTCACTGAGATCCTTGAGAGAGAGGAGAACTTCCTCAAGGTAGGCATCCTTAGAAGATGATTCGCAGTAAGGTTAAAATCAACTAGGAGAAAGTGGATACCACAGATGCTGGAGATTTGAGTCAAGATTAGAGTGGTGCTGGAAAAGCACAGCAGATCAGGCAGCATCCAAGGAAAACTGATGTTTCGGGCAAAAGCCCTTCATCAGGAATGAGCCAGTTAAGAGTTAACCACATTGCTGTGAGTCTGGAATCACAATTCGACCAGTCGGCTAAGGACACCAGATTTATTTCCTGAGCAGGCATTGCAGGAGAGAATTATGTATTTTTGTCTGGTTTTAGTGTCAGCCTCACTAAGTGGTAGCACACTGAGATCTGATTCAGAATGCTGTTTGTTCAAGCCTTAGTCCAGAAACCTGAACACTTCACAATTCAGTGCAGTGATGAGGGGGAGTGCTGCACAGTTGGAGATGCTGTGGAGGAGACATTAAACCGAGGCTCTGCCTGCCCTCTTACAAGGATATAAAAGATCACAGGAACTGTTTGGAGAACAGCAATGCAGATCTTTCCAGACTCTAGACCAATGTCTAGAGGAATATAAAACAGAGTAAAAAATGAAGTCTGCAGATGCTGGAGATCGCAGCTGCAAATGTGTTGCTGGTCAAAGCACAGCAGGCCAGGCAGCATCTCAGGAATAGAGAATTCGACGTTTTGAGCATAAGCCCTTCAGAATATAAAACAGACCCCACCACCAAGGATATATTTCCCACCCCTATCAGCGTTCTGGAAAGACCCCTCCCTCCGCGACTTCCTCATCAGGTCCACACCCCCCCACCAACCCAACCTCCACTCCTGGCACCTTCCCCTGCAACCGCAAGAAAAGCAAAACTTGCGCCCTCACCTCCCCCCTCACTTCCCTCCAAGGCCTCAAGGGATCCTTCCATAACCATTACAAATTCACCTGCACCTCCACACACTTCATTTACTGCATTAGCTGCACCAGATGTGGCCTCTTCTACATTGGGGAGACAGGCCGCCTACTTGCAGAACGTTTCAGAGAACATCTCTGGGACACCCGCACCAACCAACCCAACCGCCCCGTGGCTGAACACTTTAACTCCCCCTCCCTCTCCGCCAAGGACATGCAGGTCCTTGGCCTCCTCCACTGCCAGACCATGGCAACATGACACCTGGAGGAAGAGTGCCTCATCTTCCGCCTACAAACCCTCCAACCACAAGGACTGAATGCAGATTTCTCCAGCTTCCTCATTTCCCCTCCCCCCACCTTATCTCAGTCCCAATCCTCAGACTCAGCACCGCATTCTTGACCTGCAATCTTCTTCTCGACCTCTCCGCCCCCACCCCCTCTCCGCCTATCACCCTCACCTTAACCTCCTTCCACCTATCGCATTCCCAACACCCCTCCCCAAGTCCCTCCTCCCTACCTTTTATCTGAGCCTGCTTGGCACACCCTCCTCATTCCTGTAGAAGGGTTTATGCCTGAAACGTCGATTCTCCTGCTCCTTGGATGCTGCCTGACCTGCTGCGCTTTTCCAGCAACACATTTTTCAGCTCTGACCTCCAGCATCTGCAGACCTCACTTTCTCCTAGTGTGGAAAGAGACCATTTGGTCCATCACAACACAAGAATTGAACCCCTGCTCTTGGTGTTCGTCTGCATTGCAAACCAATGCATTGCTGGCAAACCTATACTCTGCATTGCTGACAGAGCTAACTGAACCCTGATCACGGTAAACTAATGTCAACTGTACCCATCGCTTTCATGAAATTAACTTATTATCTAAGACATGTCCCTCTTCTATTCAGACTCTTCAGTCATCCGCCTTCTATCATTCAAATTAGACAGGCCCTTAACTCAGCACAGAGGGAGAAGGATTGGTGGCAGTGAACTATGCAAAGTGAGTACCACATGCTGGTGGCAGAGAGATCTGAAAATATAACGCAAAGGCATATCAAAATGTCACTGGAACTGTGTTCAAATGTCATCATTTCGTGTGGCAAGGAGAAACTGGTGGCATTTGCCCACTGTCAGCTGACTTTGATTTGGGATAAGGCTTAGTCTCCAAAGAGGAAGGTGATGACAGGGAAAGGAATGTAGATCTGTCCAACTTTTTTTTTGATTTCAAAAATATACTTTATTCATAAAATAATTTGATGGTCTGTACAGTTGGACATGCCATACATATGTAAACATTTCTTTGCATACCAAAACAGAGTAATCATTCCTATTTAGAGATCTGTACGATTACATTTTTAGCTGAGACGTCAGCAGAGCCCAAATGACTGCGTGGGCCCCCTGTTCTTCTTTAGGCAGGCAGATGTTACACGGTGGTCTTTCCCCACCGCGCCTTGGCGGCAGCTGCCCCAAGCTTCAGAGCGTCCCTCAACACGTAGTCCTGGACCTTGGAATGTGCCAGTCTGCAGCACTCAGTCGGGGTCAACTCCTTCAGCTGGAAGATCAACAGGTTTCGGACCACCCAGAGAGCGTCCTTCACCGAGTTGATGATCCTCCAGGCGCAGTTGATGTTCGTCTCGGTGTGCGTCCCGGGGAACAGGCCGTAGAGCACGGAGTCCCGCGTCACGGTGCTGCTCGGGATGAACCTTGACAAACACCACTGAATTCCTCTCCAGACTTCCTCTGTATAGGCACATTCCAGAAGGAGGTGTGTGACAATCTTGTCCCCCCCGTAGCCGCTTCGCGGGCACTATGCGATGTGGCTGAGAGTCCGGGCGTGCATAAAGGATCTCACAGGCAGAGCCCTTCCCACCACCAGCCAAGCCATGTCTTGGTGCTTGTTGGAAAGTTCTGGCGATGAGGCATTCTGCCAAATGGCTTTGACAGTCTGCTCAGGGAACCACTCGATAGGATCCGCCCTCTCCTTTTCCCGAAGGGTCTCAAGGACACTACATGCTGACCACTTCCTGATGGACTTGTGGTCAAAGGTGTTTTTCTTCATAAACTTCTCCACAAAGGACAGGTGATACGGAACAGTCCAACTACTCAGAACGTTCCGCGGCAGCGAGGCCAGGCCCATCCTTCGCAACACCGGGGACAGATAGAACCTCAGTACGTACTGACACTTGGTGTTTGCGTACCGGGGATCCACGCACAGCTTGATGCAGCCACACACAAAGGTGGCCATCAGGGTGAGGGTGGCATTGGGTGTATTTTTTTCCCCGTTGCCCAGATCTTTGTACAGCGAGTCCCTTCGGACCCGGTCCATATTTGACCTCCATATAAACTGGAAGATGGCCTGGGTGACTGAAGTGGCACAGGTTCTGGGAATAGGCCAGACCTGTGCCATGTATAATAGCAATGGCAGTGCCTCACAACTGATGACCAGGTTTTTTCCCCACGATGGAGAGCAACCATAGCTTCCATCTGCCCAGTTTCTGCCTCACTTTGCTGATATGCTCCTCCCAAGACTTGGCGCACACCCCAGCCCCCCCCGAACCAAATACTCAGCACCTTCAGGTGGTCGGTCCTGACGGTGAAGGGGATCGAGGGTTGGTCGGCCCTGTTCCCGAAGAGCATGGCTTCACTCTTGCCTCGGTTTACCTTGGCCCCCGAGGCCCGTTCAAACTGATCACATATGCACATGAGTTTGCGCACGGACAGCGGATCCGAGCAGAAAATGGCAACATCATCCATGTACAGGGAGGCCTTAACCTGCAGGCCCCTGCTGCCAGGAGTAGTCACCCCTCTCAGGCTCGCATCCTTCCTGATGGACTCGGCAAATGGCTCTATGCAGCACACAAGCAAGGCAGGAGAGAGAGGGCAGCCCTGCCTGACTCCAGATCTGACTGGGACGCTATCTGATTCCCACCCATCGATTGAGACTGCACTGACAATGATGGTGTAGAGTAGTCTGATCCAATTGCAGATTCCCTCCCCAAAGCCCATTTTGGAGAGAACATCTCTCATATACCTGTGTGATATCCTGTCAAAGGCTTTCTCCTGGTCCAGGATGATCAGGCAGGTGTCCAACCCTCTGTCCTGCACTTAGGCGATCATATCCCTGAGGAGTGCGAGACTCTCAGCGGTCTTCCTGCCCGGTACAGCACAGGTTTGGTCAGGGTGAATCACCGACCCCAGAGCAGACCTGACCCAGTTGGCGATTACCTTTGACAGAATTTTGTAATCCGCATTCAGCAGTGAGATTGGTCTCCAATTTTTGAGTTCCTCCCTCTCCCCCTTCTGCTTGTAGGTGAGGGTGATGGTGCCTTTCCTCATGGGTACACTCATGGAACCTGCCGAAGCATAGATCTGTCCAACAGGTTAGAATTAAGCATACAGTCCAGGAAGGTCAGAGGTCAGTTCACACAATGGAGAGAAGTACACAAAGCTGAAAATGTGTTGCTGGAAAAGCGCAGCAGGTCAGGCAGCATCCGAGGAGCAGGAGAGTCGACATTTCGGGCATGAACCTTTCTTCAGCCCTTCCTGAAGAAGGGCTCATGCCCGAAACGTTGATTCTCCTGCTCCTTGGATGCTGCCTGACCTGCTGTGCTTTTCCAGCAACACATTTTCAGCTCTGGACAAGGTCAGAAGTCAAACGACGTCAGGTTAGAGTCCAACAGGCTTATTTGAAATCACAAGCTTTTGGATGGCTGCTCCCTCATCAGGTGAACTGAAGAAAAGCATACTGGTACAGAATTTCTGGGCAGAAAGATCAGTGGGCAGATCCGGCCCCCAACGCCTCATCGTCACCATGGATATCCAATACCTCTACACCTCCATCCACCATGACCAGGGCCTCCAAGCCCTCCATTTCTTCCTCTCCTGATGTCCCCAACAGTATCCTTCCACCGACACTTTCATTCGTTTGGCCGAACTGGTCTTCACCCTTAACAATTTCTCCTTTGAAATCTCCCACTTCCTCCAGACCAAAGGGGTAGCCATGGGCACCCGTATGGGCCCCAGCTATGCCTGTGTCTTTGGCTACGTAGAACAGTTGATCTTCCGTAATTACACTGGCACCACTCCCCACCTCTTCCTCCACTACATTGATGACTGCATTGGCGCCACCTCGTGCTCCCGCGAGGAGGTTAAGCAATTCATCAACTTCACCAACACATTCCACCCTGACCTTAAATTTACCTGGACCATCTCTGACACCTCCCTCCCCTTCCTGGACCTCTCCATCTCCATTAATGATGCCTGACTTGACACCGACATCTTTTACAAACCCACTGACTCCCACAGCTACCTGGATTACACCTCTTCCCACCCTACCTCATGCAAAAATGCCATCCCATATTCCCAATTCCTCCACCTCTGCCGTATCTGCTCCCAGGAGGACCAGTTACACCACAGAACACACCAGATGGCCTCCTTCTTGAGAGACCGCAATTTCCCTCCCCACGTGGTTAAAGATGCCCTCCAACGCATCTCGTCCACATCCCGCACCTCCGCCCTCAGACCCCACCCCTCCAACTGTAACAAGGACAGAGCTCCCCTGGTGCTCACCTTCCACCCTACCAACCTTCGCATTAACCAAATCATCCGCCGACATTTCCGCCACCTCCAAACGGACCCCACCACCAGGGATATATTTCCCTCCCTACCCCTTTCTACCTTCCGCAAAGACCGTTCCCTCTGTGACTACCTGGTCAGGTCCACGCCCCCCTACAACCCAACCTCCCATCCTGGCACCTTCCCCTGCTACAGCAGGAATTGCAAAACCTGCACCCACACCTCCTCCCTCACCTCCATCCAAGGCCCCAAAGGAGCCGTCCACATCCATCAATGTTTTACCTGCACATCCACCAATACAATTTATTGTATCCGTTGCTCCCGATGCGGTCTCCTCTACATTGGGGAGACTGGATGCCTCCTAGCAGAGCGCTTTAGGGAACATCTCTGGGACACCCACACCAACCAACCACACCGCCCTGTGGCCCAACATTTCAACTCCCCCTCCCACTCTGCCGAGGACATGGAGGTCCTGGGTCTCCTTCACCACTGCTCCCTCACCACCAGATGCCTGGAGGAAGAACTCCTCATCCTCCGCCTCGGAACACTTCGACCCCAGGGCATCAATGTGGACTTCAATAGTTTTCTCATTTCTCCTTCCCCACTTCACCCTAGTTCCAAACTTCCAGCTCAGCACTATCCCCATGACTTGTCCTGACTTGTCCTACCTGCCTATCTTCTTTTCCACCTATCCACTCCACCCTCCCCCCCCGACCTATCACCTTCATCCCCTCCCCCACTCACCTATTGTACTCTATGCTACTTTCTCCCCACCCCCACCCTCCTCTCACTTATCTCTCCACCCTTCAGGCTCTCTGCCTGTATTCCTGATGAAGGGCTTTTGCCCGAAACGTCGATTTTACTGCTCCTCGGTTGCTGCCTGAACTGCTGTGCTTTTCCAGCACCACTCTAATCTAGACTCTGGTTTCCAGCATCTGCAGTCCTTGTTTTTACCCAGATAGATCAAAAGGTCATACAAATGGTGTGACTGGATAGTCGATAGGCTGGATAATAAGTCTCTGCAGGTGATCAAAAGTGTCAGACGGTGTGAGTAAAGTGTCAACAGCTGAACAGTAAGTGAAGGGGATGACCTATAATCCAATTCATTGAGGCAAAGAGTTAATTAGAACAAACTAAAAAATAAGATGCTGCCAGAGGCAAACCAAATGGCTGGAATAAGGTGGAACAGTCACATGCCAAGGTAACAAGTAATCCGAACTAGTACAATCTAATTAAGATAGAGTGATCATTATAAGTTATCAAGATGACAGTGTTAAAACATGACAATAAGGAAAATTTTACAAATACAGAACAGCACGATGGGGTTACATGTAGCACGACATGAACCCAAGATTACAGTTGTGCCTGTGCTCATGGGTAGGGAACTTGGCTATCAGTTTCTGCTCAGCCATCCTGCATTGTTGTGCATCTCAAGAACCACCTTGGCGGATGCTTACCTGAAGATCAGAGGCTGAATGTCCTTGACCACTGCAGTGTTCCCAACTGGGAGGGAAGATTCATGTCTGGCAATTGTTGCATGGTGCTATAGCATCTACATGGTCTTGCCAATGTACCATGCCTCAGGGCATTCTTGCCTGCAGCATACGAGGTCGGCAACATTGGCTGAGTGGCATGAGTATCTGCTATGTACGTACTGGGTGGTGTTCCCCTGTGTGATGGTGGTATCCATGTCGATGATTTGACATGTCTTCCAGAGGTTGCTGTGGGAGGGTAATGTGGTGGTGTAGTCGATGTCCTGAAGGCTGGATAGTTTGCTGTGAGCAATGATCTCTTGAGGGTTTGGCAATTGTTTGACGGTGAGAAGTGGGGACATAGGGATGATCTGGATGAGATGTTCATTGTCATCAGTGACATGTCGAAGGTTGTGAAGAACATGGCATTGGTTCTCCACTCCGGGAAAATACTGGGCGACAACGGGTACTGTATTGGCCGTGTCCTGTGTCTGTCTTCTGAGGAGGTCCTTGTGGTTTTTTGCTCATCGGAATTGGTGATTGATGAGTTGAGCATTGTATTCCTTTCTTGTGAGGACGTCTTTCAGCAACTTTGGGTGTTTGGTGCATTCCTCCTCATCTGAGCAAATCCTGTGTATATGCCAGGCTTGTCCAAAAGGATGGATGCTTTAACATGTTTAGGGTGGAAGCTAGACAAATTCAGCATCGTGAGATTATCCGTGGGCTTGCAGTAGAGTGAGATACAGATGTCTCCGTTCTTGATGGAGTTGCGTGTGTCCAAGAATAAGACTGATTCTGAAGAGTAGTCCATGGTAAGTCCATGGTGCGATGATACATGTTGCTATCGTTGTGTCGTTGTTTCAGTGATTCCTTGTCAGGAAGAAAATGTCATCAATGTATCGTTGTGTCGTTGTTTCAGTGATTCCTTGTCAGGAAGAAAATGTCATAATGTTGGTTAGAGGTTCTGTACAGCAAAGAAATCTTGGACAAACGTGTGCATGAAAACTTTGATGTATTGGGGTGCAAATTTGGTCCCCGTAGCTGTTCTGTGTATCCCCATGAAGAATTGGTTGTCAAAGGTGAAAACATTATGGTTGAGGATGAAGCAGATGAGTTGTAGGATGGTGCCTGGAGATTGGCGGTTGTTAGTATTAAGTACTGAGGCTGTTGCAATGATGCCGTCATTGTGGGGGATGCTGGTGCAGTGCCAAAACATCCATTGTGACGAGGAATGTTCTCGGTTCGACTGGTCCGTGGGGGCTGAGTTTCTGTAAGAAATCTGTAGTGTCACAACAAAAGCTGGGGTTCCTTGTACAATTGGTTTCAAGATGCCCTCGATATAGAGAGAGGTTCTCACACACTGTCCCATTGCCTGATATAGTGGGACATCCAGGTGTGTTGGCTTCATGTATCCTTGGAAGGCAGTAGAAGTCTCCTAGGCGAGAAGTACGCGGGATGAGAATGCATGGGATACACTGAAGGACTGCTCAATCTGTTGAGTTGACAGGTGTGTTATTTGGTCAGATTGGCAGGTAGCTGTCTGGCATGTCTCTGGTTGTTCAGTTGTCGGTATGCCTCTTTGCAGCAGTCCATTCTATTCTGTATGGCAGTGGCAGTGGCGACGAGAGAAAAGCATGCTCCCGAAGACATTCACTCGCAACTGTCATCTTTGACATGGGGTAAGCATTTCTGGCATCATTCTGTGATTTAGGAAGCTTGACCCATCCATCCCACTCCTCTCAGGTCTGAAGAAGAGTCATAGCGGACTTGAAACGTCTGTTTCTCTCTTCACTGCCAGACCTGCTGAGTTTCTCCAGTGTTCTCAGTATTCTTTCTCTTCCTCACCTTCTTTCGCCATTGTCCTGCAATGCTTTTCTCTCCATATCCCTTTTCATCGACTTTTTAGGCAGTGCATTCCAGCTTCTAAAATGCCTGCAGAAGAACAGTTTCCCCCATGTCATCTTTGCTCCTTTTGCCAATCACTTTACTTTGGTGTTCTCTGGTTCTTGGCCCTTCTGCCAAATGAAACAATTTCTAGAGCTCTCTCAATTTTATCACATCTATTAAATTTCCACTCACCCTTTTCTAATCCAGGGAGAACAATCCTAGCTTCTCCAATCCACTAAAGTTACTGAGGTCCTTCATCCCTGAACACATTCCAGTAAATTTCTTTTGCACTCGTCCGAAAGCTTCCACATCCTTCCTGAAATGTGATGTCCAGAATGGGACATGTCAGAAATAGCACCACGGACATGAGGGATAATTTTGCAAGGTTCAAGTGCCAGTGTGAAGCAAGTACAAATTGGGAAAACAGGAAACAGTGTTGTTGCTCTGTCCCACCTGGCCCTACAATTGTAACTGGAGCCTCACAAAGTAACAATACTTCAATACTCGACTCTTACTGGAATGTCCTTGTCCCAATGAGATCCTCATAACATTACTAAATCTGGATATCGCAAAATGGTCATCTGATTAGATTACCTACTGTATGGAACCAGGCCCTTTGGCCCAACAAGTCCACATCGACCCATTTCCCTCTGACTAATGCACCTAACACAAGGAGCAATTTAGCACAGCCAATTCACCTGACCTGCAGGTCTTTGGACTGTGGGAGGAAATCCACACAGACACAGGGAGATTGTGCAAACTCCACACAGACAGTCACCCAAGGCTGGAATTGAACCCAGATCCCTGGCGCTGTGAGGCAACAGTGCTAGCCACTGAGCCACTGAGTGATGTGCAAAGAATCTAGAATATATTACAAACGGAATATCAAGGCAAAGAAATTCACAACCACTGTCCCACCCGTTAGTCCTGAAAGCCCTTCTTTTGAAGCATAGGTCAAAATCTGGGAAGCTGGCACATGTCTTACTCATTAGACAATCCAGTTGGCACAAACAATTGGTGCAATTAAGATAGTAACATCAGCCAACATACTTGGCATGATCCTAAGAGCGACATGGCTAGCTTTCAGAATTAGGAGCAGGTGGGTATTAACAGATTTGTAATATGTATGCAAATATGAAGGTGCTTCTCAAGCACATAAGTGCATTGATCTAATTCTATTCAGGTTACCATAACCTGAGTGGCTTCTGTTGATTATGATTAATCCATTCTGTTGTGTGGTTGAGATCTTAAGCTGCTTCCATGTTTATTAATTAGACAGTAATCGTTTATTTTCCTTCCTTTTGCTAACTCATAAAACAATCCATATTTTCCTATGAATAATGAAGATTAACATACTCGAAAACAATTCTGCTATTTGATTTTCTTAATGTATTTGTGGTGAACATTAAGAAATATTTGAGCTGGGTCTGTCTGCACATCTTCAGACATTCAGGACACACATTGTAGTTATCGCAATTTGCCTATAATATGACCAGTGTTTTATTTGCAAGGGTGTTTCGGACATGTACACTTTAATGGCACTATCATGTGTTGGCTTGTTTCCTGTTGTAAGTCCCAAATATCCAGTTTACACTGCCAGCTGATGTCAATTGGCAAACCCACACAGGTGATCTGTTGTCTATTGCTGTTTTATATTTGTTTGACTGTGGACTCCAGCGTCCCCAGCCAGATAACATTCCACCCTTCCCAAATCAAGCCAAATTCCTCAATCACAGATTCATACAGTGCAGAAAAGGCCCTTCAGCCCATCAGGTCTGCACTGACATACTTACCACGAAAGGTGCACTATTCCCAATTTCCTGCAATTGTCCCAATCATTCCTGTTTTAAAACATAAATAAAACACACAAAATCTCATTGACACAGGAGACTAGAGGAAGTAAGTTTGAATTGTCACTCCAAAGTTAAATAAACATTATCTTTTATAGAAGCTGTTTAATTTTACCCCTCACTATGTTACCCACAATGACAGTGCTGGTGTTTACCCTTCAGTGGTCGGTTGATTGTTACTTGCTGAATGTCTAAAGAGAGCTAAATTAGTAATTGTAAAGGGATATTAATCAAATGTATTCAGGCAGTGGATATTCAACAGATCCTCCCCTCTGCTATATATATTGGAGCAGACTGGAACTGTGCTTTGTATTAAGTTATGCATGTTTCTCTGCAAATAAAAAAGTGTGTAAAGGGTAGGCTCCAGTTCTCTCCTTCACTGCTTGGTTCTCTGAAATAGAATAAAGTGGGTCCTATAAACGACTGAGTAATGTCAAGAATATCACACTTTAAAGGTAGCCATGACTTGGAGGTGCCGGTGTTGGACTGGGGTGGACAAAGTTAAAAATCACACAACACCAGGTTATAGTCCAGCAGGTTTATTTGGAAGCACTAGTTTTTGGAGCGCTGCTCCTTCATCAGGTGGTTGTCCGAAAGCTAGTGCTTCCAATAAACCTGTTGGATTATAACCTGGTGTTGTGTGATTTTTAACACTTTAAAGGGACCTACACGTGTTCCCACAGCAGAAGTAAACTCCATTGTTTATTACAATCTGCACCTCACTGGCTCAATGCTAAATCAGGCCAAGCCTCAATATTGGATACACTTTGGGCTCACCATTCTCCCAGTGCATGAGGTCATAATTTCTTGGCTGCTATAGTGCTGCTGATGTAATGCAATGCATTTTGTAACTTACTACAAGCAATGGCACTGGAGATCAGCCAGTTGGGTGAAAATCTTGAACAGCAATCTCTTATGGATCATCCATTCTATTAAATGCATTTCTAGTTATATTTATGGGACTTATTTGAGTGTAATCAGATAGCACCACAGTACAATTAAGTTGCAACATTTTGGTAACTCATTTTTTTGAGTTTAGCTCCAGCTGGTTATTTCAGTAAGTAGTGCATTTCAAAGGTAGTGTAGTGAGTGTAATGAGGTCAGCTAGGTGGACCTCATAGTTCCAACAGAGTTGCTAATGGGGAACAAACTTAAATGTGATCTTCCTGGACCTGAGAGTGAGGATAAAGTGGTATCAAGAACACCAATGCCAACAGAAGAATTCTCTAAGCGCTTTACCTCGGGGGATGACGATTAATGTAGGAACAACGGGAATGGTCTTCCTTGGATAAGAGATATGGTCGTTGCAAGGTCAGGTCCAATGATGTGTAAAATTTGGGTCAGTGCATTGGTCCTGAACAGGCACGTGGACCGTATGAAAGCTGCAAACTCGCAAACTTTCATGGTGTGGGAGCAAAACATGTCCAGTGCCTTGACTGCCTTCCGGAATTCTGGAACTGTGGGCTCTCCCTCTCTGTCAAGCGTTGAAGATACCTCGGAATCTGAGATGGACATATCTGAGTGTCACCACCTTGATGCCTTTGCTACCTGAAGAAGAGAATTAATTTCTTCTGAGTCACTCCAGGTGCAAGAGATGAGATACTGTGCATTACACACCGCCCGTATCAGAGGGAGTGTTGGAGGAACCTGACCCGATGCTAAAACACCCTAGGAGAAGCCTATGTCCTTGGATTCAGAGGGAGAGGGATGTTGTGATTGCAACAAGATCAATCAGGAAGACTTCATAGAATATGAGTTCCCTGATTGGGGTTGTTAATCTGATCCAATCAGGGAGCCCTGGCTGATGGGTATAAACAGGAGTGTCAGAGGTTCTGTTCACTCTGAGAGCTGGCTCTGAGGGAGATGTAATAGTGTCAAGTACTCTCCATGTGGAAATAAAGGGTGACTTGGTGACAGGATACTGGCCCCTGTGGAGTTCCTTCTGTCAGATGTAGCTCTCTGCACACACTTAGGAAATAACATGCTTCATATCAAATCTCCAAAGGTTTTTGAAGGTTGTACTAGTCTGTCTTAATACTGATTGAAAACAATGCTTTCTGATTAAATGAAAAGTCTGAGCTCTGAAAGGCAGAGCTAAGTCTTTTTTTATAGAGGCTGCATACCATGGCTCGAGAGAACGGGGGAGTTGCTCATACTGAGGGACTCGCATTTTGGTGCAGGTATATTTAATCAGCCTATTCCGACATGCCATGACACAATGTGCGGGTTAGGTGAATTGACCATGCTAAATTGCCCATAGTGTTAGGTAAGGGGTAAATGTAGGGGTATGGGTGGGTTGCGCTTCGGCGGGTCGGTGTGGACTTGTTGGGCCGAAGGGCCTGTTTCCACACTGTAAGTCTAATCTAATCTAAAAAAACTCTAGAGCAGGTGGCACTTGAATTCATATCCTTTACTTTAAAGGTAGGGACTCTACTACTGCACCATAAAAACTTCTGCATTTTGGTGCATGCACTGTCTGATTGCTTATCTGACAAATTTTAGATCTGAGAATTCTAAATTTTATTGCCTAAACTTTTAGTTGAAATCTCTGGTGGCAATGCATTATCTGCCAATAGTTTCCTTTGGACAAAGGATGTGTTTTTTTCTTTACAGATAAAAAGCACTGAGATTATTGCCATCCTTCTTTCTTTAATCTTCTTCTGCAAGGCTCTGTCTCCCTTACATCAGACTTTAGTTTCACACATGCATGGAACAAACTCTTTGACTGTTCGTGAACAATCTGAAGTTGTTGCATCAACAAATTTTTATTTTGCTAAACACTAAAATTGCATTACACTTTTTCAGATATTTCTACCCATTTGATTTATCCCTTTTGCAATCTGTGTGAGAATTGAGACTGCTTGAATATAAGAATATTTTGGAATATTGTGTGCAATTCTGGTCTCCTTCCTATCGGAAGGATGTTGTGAAACTTTAAAGGGTTCAGAAAAGATTTACAAGGATGTTGCCAGGGTTGGAGGATTTGAGTCAAAGGGAGAGGCTAAACAGGCTGGGGCTGTTTTCCCTGAAGTGGCAGAGACTGAGGGGTGACCTTATAGAGGTTTATAAAATCATGAGGGGCATGGATAGGATAAAAAGAAGTCTCTTCCCTGGGGTGGGGGAGTCTAGAACTAGAGGGCATAGGTTTAGGGGGAGAGGGGAAATTTATAAAAGAGACCTAAGGGGCAACTTTTTCACGCAGAGGGTGGTGCGTGTATGCAATGAGCTGCCAGAGGAAGTGGTGGAGGCTGGTACAATTGCAACATTTAAAAGGCATCTGGATGGGGATATGAATAGGAAGGGTTTGGGGGGATATGGGCCAGGTGCTGGCAGGTGGGACTAGATTGGGTTGGGATATCTGGTCGGCATGGACACGTTGGACATGTGCTGTACATCTCTATGACTCTATAAATGTTCCTGAATTGAAAAGCAACTTTGCTATAGGGGTAGTTTTTCTAATCATGCAACAGTGGAGAGAAATTTGTGCAGGAATTAAAATTTAGAGCTGAATAATTTTGTATTGAAAATCTGAGTGTAATCCTTCAGGCAAACTTTTACGGAATAATTATTGAAAACCTCAATGCATGTTTAAAAGCTGTCTTGACACCGGTGGTCAGGAAATCTCACAATTGTCAGCTGGCATTCAGGTGGGAACACACAAAGTAGATTTATGATCAGCAGGAGAGTTTGAGATTGGGGAGCGAGAGCAAATTATGTTGCTTTATGCTACGCTGCTTTGTGAATGATGCTCTGTAACTAGAAATACAGCAGCAAAAGCAGAAATTGCTGGAGAAGACGACTATATAAGAGCTTTGGCACCAGACCCAGAACGTTAACTCTGATATCTCTCCACAGATGTTGCCAGCCCTTCTGAGCTTTTCCAGCAATTCCAGTTTTTGTTTCTGATTTAAGGCAACTGTAGTTCCTTTGGTTTTAGAAATACAGCAGGTTCCCCTGTGCTGGAAGCTCCTAATGTCAGCACACTGCTCTTGGAGAAGGCTGAGTTTGACCACTGCCAGGTAGCGCCTTTTGTAGAGTCTGGTGGAGGAGGGCTGTAGCTCCTCACTGTTTCTCCATTGAGCCATGTCCACGTCCTCTCTCTCTGGAACCACATTCAGGGAAATACTTTGTTTCTTTTTACTCACTTTTGTGTCAGCTTCCACCAATCCCTTCACCTCACCTAAACAGAGGTCCACTTAAGAACATCCTTAGTGAAGCAGACTTGCGGTCTGTGAGGTGGGTGATAGTGACACAGTATTTGAAGGGGCTTTGGACTTGCGCAGGCAATGGGTCCATATGTATCAGGAGGCATGCAACTGCCGTCACTGGCCCTCACAATATGACATATTGCCCATGCTGCCTGCCATATTGGACCATATTTCACCTGCTTTGTCTCACCCAGAAAGTTGGTGCTGAACAATCCCATTTCCAGGCTATGCTATTGAGCTGTTAGAAACTGTGGATGTTATTTGAACTCATTCAGGACCTAGCCGCTTGCACATGTAAGATCTGGTCCATCTTCTCTGAATCGACCACAGTTCATAGTTTCAGACATTTGGTACCCAGTACCGTTTCTCAAAGGAAGGGCCCTGAATGTGAATAAGACAAAATGGTATAATCTGCCTGGAAAGCACGTAAGACAACACTTTCACTGTTCATCAGGGCATATGACAACAATAATTCAAATCGACCAGTGATCCTCCACTGACCTCAGACATAGATTACAAGCCACAATACCCCACCCCCATGTCGAAATATAAAATGTAAGTATTTCCATCGGTGGACGTAGTCAGTTTTGTTAACAACAAAACTTGATCTCTTGCACAATAACCCGGTCTCAACAAAGATCTCTGTTTTTGTCTCTACTCTAATTATTGTGCTGTTACACAAAGCCACTCGCTTAAAAGAACAAAGGAGTATATGTTTTCTTTTCGTGCTGTCTTATAGCGTGCCTGTCACTGTGTCACACCAACATCTGCTTAAGCTGCTGTCTGCAATGTTGGAATCTTGCAATTACTTATGAAGGGTCACGGAGAGGTACAAGTTGCAAAGACTTGACAGATTCTTTGAGGACAGGATTTGAACACAGGTCCCCAGAACGTTACGAGGATCTCTGGATTAATAGTCTAGCAATAATACTCCTAGACATTTGCATGCACATGAAGAATGATGCTGAATTTCTGCAGGCAACCAAAATTGAGAAGGGCACTCTGAAGTTCCTCCTGTTTGACAGAGTTGAAGGCCTTTGTGAGGTCAAAGAAGACCATGTATTGAGGTTGCTGTTGTACCCTGCACTTTCCCTGAAGTTATCTTGCTGTGAAGATCATGCCCACTGAGTGAGTTGTGTGGAATCTGCATTGTGACCCTGGTATGAGCTTTTTCATTGCTGAAAGGAAGTGACATGAAGAGGGATTTTCACAATGAGCGTTCTTGTAGCAGACAGCCAGGACACCCCTATAGTTATTGGTTTTCCCTCTATCCTTGAAGATGGCAACAATTACAGGAGTTGGAAGATACCTTAGCGCACTCTCCTCTTTCCAGATGAGAAGGGAGAGGGTGTTGATGCCATGTTTGCAAGAGTACTTTTCCAGCTTATTTTAGTGTCTCAGAGGAGATTCCATCAGTGCTTACAGGGTCTGATGTGTTCTCAGCTGTCGGCTGACCTTTTCAGCCTCATGTTGGACTGTGGTTGTACTGAGATGGTGATGGGTTGCAGGCTGTGGGATATGGTTGAGGGCACTCACAATGAGGGCAGAGTCTTAGTTGAGAAAGTCCTTGAAGTGCTCCTGCCACTGAGCACTCACCATCTCTCTGTCCTTGATGAGCTCCACTTCATTCTTAGCTCTCAGTGGGGGTTGATTCCTGTAGTTCTTTGTTGTAGATGAATTTGCATGTGTCATGGCGGTTGGCTATTTTATGTATTTCCTGCACTCACTATCTGTTCTAATACACAATTAACACACTTTAATTGAAACATCATTAATTATAACAAAATGAAACAATCAAATTAATCGCAAGGAATTCTAGAGTTAAAGAATCTTATTATTTACCTTCCTAAAGACAAAACAGAAGTACAATTTCAACATACACAAATACAGTGAATTAATTTACAGGGAAGGGCTGAGGTGAACATCTACACAGATAGGAGAGCACAGCAGTTCCATGTTAAAATTGTTAATGTCCTTGAATTGTGAGAATGGTCTGAATCCTAACTATTTAGGTGTTGTATTGTTTCTTCAGCAGTGGCAAGTTTTGCAGATCTTGAGTTCCCAGTGAATGCTAGTTCTTCCAAATTGCTTTTCCACCAGGTGCTAACCTTTAAGGGTAAAGTGAAGAACTTTTGGTACCCGAACCCATTTCAGCCCATGTTATTTTTCCTTTCTTCACTTCGCTCCTGAAATATGGTATATGTTCCAGTTCTTGCTCCATTGTTATTTTCAAACCCAATACTCCAGAGTAATCTTTCCTCTCTCAATAAGTGAAGTTTTCATGCAATATGAATAAAACAAGAAAGTTGAATATTTGTAACCAAGACTGATTACCATCATACTCCAGATGTGGCTTAACCACTACTCTGTATAACAATTGCAAAATCTTCTGTTTCTATATTGCATTCCCTTGTAATACTGTAAATGTCAACATTCCCTTTATTTTCTAAAGAAATTGCTTTACCTGAATGTCAACATTCTGTGAATTGCAACGAGGAGGCATTATGGTTAGACTGTAGATTAGAGTGGTGTTGGAAAAGAACAGCAGGTCAGGCACCACCATCCAAGGAGCAGGAAAATTGACGTTTTGAGCATGAGCCCTTCATCAGGAATGAGGCAGAGAGCCTCCGGGGTGGAGAGATCTCCAACTGCCTCATTCCTGATGAAGGGCCTTTGCCCAAAACGTCAATTTTCCTGCTCCTTGGATGCTGCCTGACCTGCTGTGCTTTTCCAACACCACTCTAATCCAGACTCTGATCTCCAGTGTCTGCAGTCCTCACTTTCAGTTATTATGGTTAGACTGTCAACCTAGAGACCCAGATAATGCCTAGGGACCCAAGTTTGAATCCCACCACAGCAGTGGTGAAATTTCAATTCAATGAAAATATCTGGAATTAGGAATCTAATGATGACCATGAGTTGATTGTTGGGGGAAAAAAAATCTGGTTCATTAATGTCCTTTAGGGAAGGAAGCTGCTGTCCTTACCTTGTCTGGCCGACATGTGACTCCAGACCCACAGCAATGAGGTTGACTTTTAACTGCCAGATGGGCAATATGTGCTGACTGGTCAGTGACATGTTCATCCTGTGAATGAATAAACAAAAATACCCAGACACCTGTACCCTCTGGACCTCGGAGTTACA
Organism: Hemiscyllium ocellatum; assembly: GCF_020745735.1. Classification (NCBI taxonomy): domain Eukaryota; kingdom Metazoa; phylum Chordata; class Chondrichthyes; order Orectolobiformes; family Hemiscylliidae; genus Hemiscyllium; species Hemiscyllium ocellatum. The sequence goes on along the minus strand of NC_083432.1, from coordinate 39,345,119 downwards.
TAATTTCTCTGTATTTAAATAATATGTTGCTTTTGTATAATTTCTAGCAAAACTGAGAAGTGAACATTTTCCCACATCATACTTCAATGCCAAACTTTTGCCTGCTCACTTATCCTAGCTATGTTCCTCTGCAAGCTCTCCATTTCCTCTTCATAATTTACTTACTTAGCTAGCTTTCTGTCACCAGCAAATTTAGCACCATGCATTCAGTCACTCATCCAAGTTGTTGATGTAACTTGTGAGTAATATAAATAAACAAAAGCCCAAGCCCGTCCCTTGGGACTTAATCATCGTATTTTACAAATCTGAAAATTGCCCACTTATGTCTACTTTGGTTTCCTGTCAGCTAACAAATCACCTAGCCATGCCAATATGTTAGCTCCAATGTCACGAGCTCTTAATTTGCATAGTAACTGCAAAGTGGCAACTAATCAAATTACTTGTGAAAATTTGGTTTTCCATTGTCTTTGCTGGTGGTTACTTACTCGAAGAATTCAAATAAATTAGACAAACATGATTTCCTTATCACAAGAACACACTGATGTTACACTACTATGTTGAGATGTTCTAAGTGTCTCACAATAATTTTTGTGAAAATAGATTCCAGCAATTTCTTGATAGATAGAGTCATGGAGATCTACAGCATGGAAGCTGACCCTTCCATCCAACTCGTCCATGCTGACCAGATATCCTAAATTAATCTAGTCCCATTCGCCATCATTTAGCCCATACCCCTCCAAACCCTGCCTATTCATGTACCCATCCAGATGCATTTTAAATGTTGTAATTGTACCAGCCTCCACCAATTCCTTTGGCAGCTCATTCCTAGCATGCATCATCCTCTACGTGAAATAGTTGCCCTTAAGTCCCTTTTATACTTTTCCCCTTTCACTTTAAACCTATGCCCTCTAGTTTTGGATTCCCCCACCTCAGGGAAAAAACCTTGCGTATTTAGTCCATCCATGCCCTTCATGATTTTGTAAACCGCTATAAGGTCATCCCTCAGCCTTTGACGCTCCAAGGGAAAATAGCCCCTATTCAGCCACTCTCTGTAGCTCAAACCCTCTAACCCTGGCAACATCCTTGTAAATCTTTGTTAAGATAACTGGCCTATGGTTTCCTGCTTTCTGCTTCCTTCCTTTTTTGAGTTATATTTGCTATTTTCCAAGTTAACGGGATCTTTCCAGAATCAAGGAAATTTTGTAAGATTAAAATCAATGCATCTGCTATTTCTTCTTTGGAAACTGTACGATGAAGATGTGAGTGAATTCCTAGGTGAATAGGCTAATGATAAGCCTTATAATTCCAATGGTGACCAGTTGAAATTGGTTACTGATGTCTCCAAAGAGATAAAAAGGCATTGGAGGATATGCTGAGAAGAGGGAAAATGAATGAATGGACAGAGTGGATGTTTTGGAGTGAGCTACTGTGTAGGTGAATGAAGCTGCAGCCATCTGCAATTTGACAAGATGTCAGGCATAGCACCTAGGGAAAGGATTAATTTGACCATGCTGGTCAGCCATGCATTTTGTTTCTGATTGTAAGGGTCAATTGGATTACACAAAATGGCTTTTCGTCCAGATTGACAAAATTGGTTTCTTGAAAAATCATGATGCCAGGTGCTGAATTGTGATGATATAAATAAAATTTATAATCCTTACTGTCATCATAACATACACAATAATTAAAATAAAGTACATATTGTTATAAGGAGTGAACAATATATAAATAATCAATCTCAATTTTAAAACAGAGTAGAAATGAAATTTCAGCTTCAATCTGTATTTTGTTTTAATGTCCATAAATCAAATGTTGTCAGGTTAAGTTTGTTAAATTCTCAATCATTTGCTTACTATTTATTAGTTTTAGCCACTAGGGGATTGGGTTGTCTCTTAGATTAAGTAGATACTTGTAGAATTTAAAATTTTTATTTTTTTTTTAAAAACTTGCATTTTATAGCTTTCATACCCACACAATGCCCCAAAGCTCCATGAGGTACTGGCGAAGCACAGCCTCTCTTGTATTGCAAAAACTGCAGCAACGAATTTAATCAGAACAAGTTTCCATAAACATGAAACATAACAAGGAGCTGATAATGTGTTCTCTATTCATGTTGTTAGACATAACTAATGCAAATGCGACTAGATTAATTTAAAATACGTGGCATGGATGAGTTGGACTGTTGGGTCTGTTTCCGTGCTGTACATCTCTATGACTCTAAGACATGAGGCATAACAACTGTTTACCACCGACCTACCCCCATCCCAGCCTTTAGATTCTACGTTTTAGATTCTAAAACTATCTAAAACTTCACAGTTCATTTGGTAATCCACCTCTTACTAAAGTTCAGTTAAATCTACTAGGGTTACATCTAATCGTGCAAACTATTAATTGTCAACTGTAGCATGTTCAAAGTCTGATCTCTCGAAGACGGCTGTTGATGCATTGCAGTACCTTCTGCGCTTTGATGCAGGTTCCCCTGACAGTGAAGCATTAACGCGGACTTTCAGTGAATATTTTGCTCTTATCCAGACTCAGTTCCATTTGTTCAATTGTATGTAACTTTTGCTTTGGGGGTGAACAGCCTGCAGTTCCATTAACTCGGTAAGAGCACTATCAAGACTGACCAAAGGGTCACTGCCTGTCAGGCAGAACTGCTGGTATCAGCAACACTCCATGCCGGCAGTGAAATGGCATTGAGTACTTTTTCAAATCTGTCCTGGGTGACTCTTTGTGAGAGCGGTGCCCTGCCTTCAGGCAGTGCAGTGAGCAAATCATGTATGGTGTGCAGAAATTGGAGGTGTCTGTGGTGTGCCACGAAGGAAGGGGTGGGTGGGGACATATCACTGACAGAACCTGTGGCACTAGCTCAGAATTGCTTCATGTTCAATGAACATTCTCTTCTCTGACATGTTCAGGAGTATCAACATCCTCTGACAACAATTCACCTTAAGGCAAGTCTTGAAATGAGTGGCAATTGATTATCTGCTTATTTGATGCTGGTGAGGACACTGTTGTTGCCATGATCCACATAGATAGCAACATAGTCGCGGTGATCTAGCTGATTGTCAGCATAATTTTAAATCCAGTTTGCGGGAAACTCCAGCGACCTTTTCCCCTTTGCCACACGTTACACTCGCCTGAGCAAAATGATCATTGTTCTTAAGAAGCACTCCAGTTTTGATTCTTCTAAAAATCCGTATTGAGTAAAAAAGAGAGCTAAAGAACTTTGAATTTTAATATAATCTTTCACGATCTCAGAATATCCTACAGCACCTTGCATCATTTAAGTAGTTTTCGTTGTAGTAATTTTGGTAAAATAGTGAACAATTTACACAGAGTATAATCTAAATAAAATGTGGATACATAGCAGGAATTTGTTTCTTTTTTTTCCTGAGTCACGACTTTTTCATGAAAAGTCAATAATTAAAATACATGAGCCAGTCAGATCCCTGATCGGTGATGGAAAAGGTAAATAGTTGTTTAAGAAATCGCTTGTACTTTTACATATCGATATGACGCTTGGAAAATGTAACTCTTGAGGTGTCAGAAGCTAACAAATGTACAACATTATGGCAATATGTTTAGGTTCAAGATTCCTGATAAAGACCTTGCAGAAGTAAAAATACCTGGAACAGAATTGGTGACTTAGCTTCAAGGTCATAGAGTCAAAACATTTCAAAGTCCTCCCAGTTGCAATCTTGATTTGCAGTCACCTCATTGAGGGAGACAGTCAGGAAACCTTGTGCTGATCTCTCTTTTCAGTGCTCATAACATTCAGTCAAGTGTTAGCCACACTGCTGTTCACCTGCTCCTTATCAGTCTAATATTCTTAGTATTGTTGTGCTGCTAAAGAACTTTTACAGAGTCTGTTCTGAGGTCAGGAAATGCATTAACTTTATTAAATAATATGTGTTTGAGCCTTTTGCCACTCGGCTACAGGAGAAAGCAAGATCACATGACATTGTTTCATTTCTTGTGATGACCGATATCATGTCTCATTAGCATTGATCATCGTCATACCTATAATGCTGGGATAGTCAGATGGTTCTAAAATAGATAATAATAAGTTAATAGGGGGCATTGAGTATGGGAGAAAATAATGAAGTCTAAATCAGGCTTACATTTCATGTATGTGAATGCACGGAGAACAGTTAATAAGACCAGCGAGCTACAGGCACAGATTTCCTTGTTGGATCATGATGTTGTGACAATAATGGAAACCTGGTTAAAGGAAGGGGAGGTCTGGTATTCGTTGTTATGAGGTGTTTAGAAAGCAACAGGAAAGAGTCAAAAAAAGGAGTGATGGCTTTTTTGGTTAAGCAGTAAAAGGATGTTTCAGAGGATTCAAGAACTGAAACAATTTAGCTATAGCTAAGGAAAAAGGATGGACTTACATTACCCAGGGTAATCTGTAGACCAAGACTAGCGGGAAGGACATCAAAGAACATATCTGCAAGAAAATTACAAAGGGGTGTAAAGATCATAGAATAGTTAAAATGGGGCTCTTCAATAACTCACTTACAGACTGAACTAAATGGTGGTGTGTGGGGGAGGAAGGGATTCTTAGACTGTGTTCAGAAGAACTTCCTGCAGCAGGATGTGTCCACTTCAACAAGAAAGAGAATACTGTAGAACTGGTTTCTGGGAATGAGGTGGGTCAATTAGATCAATGACAATGGAAAAACAGCAACCATTTTACATTAAAAATTGTGATGGTGGGAGAACATCGCATTGGCCAGTCTAGAATAAAATGTACAATCAACTAGTAGCAAGAGGAGACTTCAATGGAGCAAGAACAACGCTGGACCGGAGACACTGGAACCAAAGATTGTAAAATGGAACAGTAGCTGAGCAATCGACTCCCTTCAAGGAGATCTTTTGGGCTCAGTCATGGTAGATTCCCTCAAAAGGCAAAGGTAGGATGAACAAATGCTTACAAGCTTGTGGGGTTGTATATACAATTGAGAACCAAGCTAAATACAAATGTTTCAGAGGAAAGTGATAAAGGCAAATGCGAGAAACAAAGGGGCTTTATACAAAAAAAGTTGGTAGCCAACATTATTAGAAGTCCCAAAGTTGAGAGTAAAAGATGCTAATGGAGGTAATTAGGGATCAAAAAGGCGAGGAAAGAGGCATGACTAATTGGCCACACTATAGGAAGGATGTGTCCACACTGGAGAGAATGCAGAAGAGTTTTACAACACTGGTTTCAGGGAACTAACTTCAGTTTGAGTTACAAAGATAGGTTGGAATTGGGACTGTTCGTTAGGGAGGTGAAGGCTAAGACGAGATTTTATACAAGTTTTCAAAATCATGAGGGTACTGCAACGAGTAAACAGGGAGAAACACTCATTAGAAGAATGAAAGCCCGGGAGCATAGTTTTAAAGTATTTTTCAAAAGAAGCAAATCAGAATAAACTTCTTCATACAATGAGAAGTTAGGGTATGGGATACACTGCCTGGACATATTGGGGGGTCAGTTTCAAATGGGGCATTCAAGAGCGAACCAAGTGGTTATTTAAAGAGAAACGTGTGTGAGGTAATGGGGAAAAGACATGACATTGGCACCAAGTTAAAATGTTCAGAGAGCTGGTGCAGACAGAATGGGCCAATTCTTCTACATTGTAACAATTCTGAGATTTTGCGATTGTGTAAACCTCTTATAATACAAAACAAGGGCTCTGGTAGTGTTCTTGGCAAACTACAGTTTGCCTGCACCTCTGAAAGGAGAGCTGCACTGATCATCAGGAAGCCGCTGCTGACTCTGTGGGAATTAACAGGAAAAGTAAGCACACTATTTCCGAGACAGGAGAGCCCTTCTAGGTTGCTGGATACAGGATTGGAGACAATATTCCAGGAAGTTGAAAGTAGAAGATCAGTTGTGCTTTGGAGGTCCAGGAGGACTTAAAGGGATTCCCTGAGAAAGGAATATGGGAAAGATGGCAGTTCATTGACCCTGATGAGCTCACAGCTGTGTTGAAAGATATATAAGGGTAGTCAAGGTCAATGAATGCATTTTCAGATGGCATCCCCTACCCTTTGTGCCACCAATGTCTCACTTACATAAATTATTTGAATGTGAATATAGAAAAAATGGTTAGTATGTTTGCAACCAACACCAAAGTTGGAGGTCGAGTTGACAGTGAAGAAGATTACCTCAACGTACACCAAGATCTTGATCAGATAGGCCAATGGGCTGAGGAGTGGCAAATGAAGTTTAATTTAGATAAATATGAGGTGCTACATTTGGAAAGGCAAATCAGGGCAGGACTTAAACACTTAGTGGTAAGGTGTTGGGACTGTTGCTGAACAAAGAGACCTTAGAGTGCAGGTTCATAGTTGCTTGAAAGTGGAATCCCAGGTAGATAGGATAGTCAAAAAGACGTTTAGTTTGCTTGCCTTTATTGGTTATTGAGTATAGGAGTTGAGAGGTCATGTTGTGGTTGTATAGGACATTGGTTATGCCACTTTTGGAATACTGCATTCAGGTCTGCTCTCCCTGCTTTAGGAAAGATGTTGTGAAACTTGAAAGGTTGTGAGCTATAGGGTAAGGCTGTATAGGCTGGGGCTGTTTTCCCTGGACCGTCGGAGACTGACGGGTGACCGTATAGAGGTTTATAATATCATGAGGGGCATGGGTGGAGTGAATAGCAAGGTCTGTTTCTGTGCTGTACATCTCTATGACTCTATGGTAATCGTCATATTGCTGTTTTAGGAAGCTTCCTGTTTTTGAATTTGCTGCTGCGTTGCTAGTATGATAATAGTGTTTACACTGCAAAAGAACATCATTGGAAGTGAAATATTTTTGGAACACCTCAGTGGCACAAAGAGCACCATGTAAGTGTCTTGTCCCTTTCAGATGAAGAACGACGGGAGTCATTCAGATCCAAGCCAGCTGGTGAGGCAGAAATGAGAACTTTGTTCTTTCTCGATGAAGTTTATTAACTACTCAGTCTAACAGCTACTTCCACATCCTGTGCCATCTATGTACCTCTTTATATAAACACTATAAATAAATTAATTAATCAACTGATTAATTTATAGTCTGTATATAAAGGGGTTTTATATAAAATTAATTAACCCCAATCACTTAACTACTTACTTTAGTAGCAATGGAATGCTCCGACTATCTTGTGACATGTAGAGATATGTTGTGGTAAGTTGTGTTGATTCTGTCAACCAGCAGCAATCATATTAAATATGACAAAAACTGCAGGGTGCTGTTAGCTGCTGATTGATGGCATTCTCTGTTCTACAATTCAAGCCAGCTAGTTCCGTTAAAAATCCCCATAAGCTCGGTTTTGCGAATGGTAATTGCTTATTTGCTTACACGTTCTGGTCCAAGAAAGCAATGAATGACTTTGCATTTAATAACATATATTACAAGGGCATTCTATTTGTCTCACTGTAACTAGTCCAGCCATTGCAACAGCAACCCTTTACCAAGGAAAAATAATTGTCTGACTGCAAATTAATACACTTTTAGCAAAATGAATTCCTTTTCCATTTTACCATTGTGCATTTTCATGCCCTCCCCATTCTGTACCTCCATGTCACCTACCTCTATCTCTAAACAGGAATCCCTCCTCCCTTTGCCCTCGAGAATACACTATCAAATTCCTCTGCCGTGCTATATTTTTAAACAACTTAAACAAGCTCAGCCATTTGGTTACTTTGTAACTTAGGTAATAGAATCCATGCAAGCATGATGGGCTGAATGGCCTCCTTCTACACCATAACCATTCAGTGAATTCTGTGAACATATTGCCTATTCGCTGCTCAATGTCTGATTCCTCTGTTCCAAGGTGTAGTGTCTTGGGCCGCTGATGAATGTACAAACATAATTGTTAGGAAACAAATCCACCGAGCCCACCCCAACCTACAGCATTGTGGCTGAAAGTTTCCTGCTTCCACAGACAAACTGCCTGGAAACCTGACCAGTACTGGCAGGTTCCAAATTACCCTGCATCCTTTCCTGAGCCTCCCTTTCTTTGGAAACGAACCAACACATGTCTACCTGATTAATTGTTCAGTCACTAATATCCTCAACAGAATTTCTAATCCTAGGAGTCTGTGAGATAAATTGCTTCAGGTCTTTGCAGAAACAGGCCGCAGCTTCTCTGGTTCTGCTTCCGATCCCAATAACACACACACACCGATGAAGAGGTTGTACATTTAAAATATCCTTTCACCATTTTAGCCAGATTCTGTAGATGGAATCCAGGATTGTTCGTCACAGGCAAACTCAGCATCAGTGCTTCGGGATCACCCCATTATAAAAGAAATAATTGTGTTTGTTTGGGGGCTTAGATTATCGCAAAGAACTTTTACACCAAACTGAGCACTTTCAGAGTGTAAACTGTTGCAGGCATATCAGCCTCTTAGTGTACAGCAACGTCCCACAACCAGTGATGGAATAATGATGGTACAGTTTAGGGAATGTAGATTGAGGCATAAAAGGTGGCCAGGGCTCTGATCGAAAGAGTGACTTGGGATCTTTCATATTCTCCTAAAGGGATCTCCAGTTGAAAGTTTCATGTTAAAGCTTGCACCTCTGGCTTTGCAGCACTCCTATAGTACACCACAGATGTGTTGCCCAATGTTGACACTTCAGCTCTGGAAGTGAGATTTGAACCCACAACTTTCTGACTCAGAGACTGAACTGCTATCGTGTAGTGATTGGAATGAGGTCAGCCAGGTGGATATCAGAATATGAGTTCTCTGATGAGGGCTGTTAATCTTGTCCAATCAGGGAGTCCTGGCTGACAGATATGGGCAGCACGGTGGTTAGCACTGCTGCCTCACAGCGTCAGGGACCCAGGTTCGATTCCAACCTCGGGTGACTGTCTGTGTGGAGTTTGCACTTTCTCCCCGTGTCTGCGTGAGTTTCCTCCAGGTGCTCTGGTTTCCTCTCACAATCTAAAGTTGTGCAGGTCAGGTGAATTGGCCGTGCTAAACTGTCCGTAGTGTTAGATGCATTAGTCAGAGGGAAATGGGTCTGGGTGGGTTACTCTCTAGAGGGTCAGTGTGGACTTGGTGGGCCAGAGGGCCTATTTTTACACTGTAGGGAATCTATTCTAATATAAACAGGAGTATCAGGGGCTCTGCTCACTCGAGGGACCAGCTCTGAGCTAGCTGGGTCCATGTCATGTAAATAAAGGGTGACTTAGTGACGGGCTACCAGCCTCTATGCAATTATTTCAGCCACCAGCTGGTATTGTGGCATCTATTGTCTGAATTCATTCAGTCTCAACAGTGTAATAAAACATTGGGCTTGCATTGCAACACAACATTTGTCAAATGCTCAGCCTCTCCTTTAAAGTTGAAAGACAAGGCTTAATGCAAAAATCATCTTTGCTATCTTATGCACTGAAACATTTCACATTCTACACAAACCTGTTTCTTTTTTCCACCGTTCGCCGTGAACTAAATGCCTTACAATTTTTGTCAAAGAAGACTTGGAATGGATTTCAGAGTGGGGTATTGGATTCAGTTCAGGAATCTTTTGGGAGAAAGAACATTGATTTTTGTGGGGAGGCTGGTGAGCTAAATGGCCCACATTGCCTCTCAGACCCGAAATTTATTACTTTGAGATAAAACATAGTGCTTGAGTCTGATCAGTCTGTTATCCCGGTTCCTGACACACACTGTCCCAGAGTTTCAGGATCGTTCATGAATGGGTTTTTGGGGCAAAGTGTAAGGGCCAAATATTATTATTTTGGCTAAGTATCTGTTTTGTCATGTATATTGTAGGCTTTTTTTTGTCATGCAGCCTAGCAAGATCTCATGCCATATCTTACCCAAGCTCACCTTGTTAACTACCAATGTTGCCCCTTGACTTCCCTCTCATCCAATTCTAGCCCCATCTTACCAAGTGTCATTTCTACAACAACTCACCACTGCCAGTATATCCTGGGACTGATCAACATCCCTGGCTTGGCTGCCATCTTTAAAACACTGTCAGTCCGGTCCCTGACATGGAAGACCAGTTTTGTGGGCACAGATGTGAAAACCCTCATGGACTGGGTGATACCAAGTGAGATGTTACATAGGAGATGCAGCGAAGTTGCTCCTGACACACGGTTCTGTCCCCTTTAGTCCAAGAACTCCCCACCTACGTTCGGGACACCACCTACGCCGTCCACCTCCTCCATGATTTTTGCTTCCCCGGTCCCCAACGCCTTATCTTCACGATGGACATCCAGTCCCTGTACACCTCCATCCCCCATCACGAAGGACTCAAAGCCCTCCGCTTCTTCCTTTCCCACCGCACCAACCAGTACCCTTCCACTGACACCCTCCTTCGACTGACTGAACTGGTCCTCACCCTGAATAACTTTTCTTTCCAATCCTCCTACTTCCTCCAAACTAAAGGAGTTGCCATGGGCACCCGCGTGGGCCCCAGCTATGCCTGTCTCTTTGTAGGATATATGGAACAGTCCATCTTCCGCAACTACACTGGCACCACCCCCCACCTTTTCCTCCGCTACATCGATGACTGTATCGGCGCTGCCTCGTGCTCCCACGAGGAGGTTGAACAGTTCATCAACTTTACCAACACCTTCCATCCCGACCTCAAATTCACCTGGACTGTCTCAGACTCCTCCCTCCCCTTCCTAGACCTTTCCATTTCTATCTCGGGCGACCGACTCAATACAGACATCTACTATAAACCGACTGACTCCCACAGCTACCTGGACTACACCTCCTCCCACCCTGCCCCCTGTAAAAACTCCATCCCATATTCCCAATTCCTTCGTCTCCGCAGCATCTGCTCCCAGGAGGACCAGTTCCAATACCGTACAGCCCAGATGGCCTCCTTCTTCAAGGACCGCAGATTCCCCCCAGACGTGATCGACGATGCCCTCCACCGCATTTCCTCCAGTTCCCGCTCCTCCGCCCTTGAGCCCCGCCCCTCCAACCGCCACCAAGACAGAACCCCACTGGTTCTCACCTACCACCCCACCAACCTCCGTATACAGCGTATCATCCGCCGTCATTTCCGCCAACTCCAAACGGACCTCACCACCAGGGATATATTTCCCTCCCCTCCCCTATCAGCGTTCCACAAAGACCACTCCCTTCGTGACTCCCTCGTCAGGTCCACACCCCCCACCAACCCAACCTCCACTCCCGGCACCTTCCCCTGCAACCGCAGGAAATGCAAAACGTGCGCCCACACCTCCTCCCTTACTTCTCTCCAAGGCCCCAAGGGATCCTTCCATATCCACCACAAATTCACCTGCACCTCCACACACATCATCTATTGCATCCACTGTACCCGATGTGGCCTCCTCTATATTGGGAAGACGGGCCGCCTACTTGCAGAACGCTTCAGGGAACACCTCTGGGACGCCCGGACCAACCAACCCAACCATCCCGTTGCTCAACACTTTAACTCTCCCTCCCATTCCACCGAAGACATGCAGGTCCTTGGACTCCTCCATTGCCAGAACATAACAACACGACGGTTGGAGGAAGAGCGCCTCATCTTCCACCTGGGAACCCTCCAACCACAAGGGATGAACTCAGATTTCTCCAGTTTCCTCATTTCCCCTCCCCCCACCTTGTCTCAGTCAATTCCCTTGAACTCAGCACCGCCCTCCTAACCTGCAATCCTCTTCCTGACCTCTCCGCCCCCACCCCACTCCGGCCTATCACCCTCACCTTGACCTCCTTCCACCTATCACATCACCATCGCCCCTCCCCCAAGTCCCTCCTTCCTACCTTTTATCTTAGCCTGCCTGGCACCCTCTCCTCATTCCTGATGAAAACGTCGAATTTCCTGTTCCTTGGATGCTGCCTGACCTGCTGTGCTTTAACCAGCAACACATTTTCAGCCCTGACATCAAGACAGGGCTCACCTGACTTACACCTAAGTTTGCCCCAAAAAGCACCGTTACCTTTGTCACTCAGACCCTTATAAGATTATGTCATAAGCATCTTGTGCAGGGTGAATGAGGTCCAAGGTGCTTGGGCATTGTTGTCAAAATCTAGGCTAGCATGGGGCTGTTTGAGTGGCCTAAAGAGTTGGACAGTTTGAGGCCAGTAGGTTAGAAAGACTGTGAAGGAACAGGCTCGGTCAAAAGAGTCCTTTAATGTTAAGGTGGGATGAAGCCTACTGCTCCTCGTTGCTCTTCATTTTGCTACACCACCTATATTCGTCATCAGGCTGGTTTCCCTCAGTGTAATCCATAACAGCACTGATATTCTAAGATAAATCGCTCTTGGAGCGGGTCTCTCCAAGTAAGGATTGGGCCCTTTATTTGCAGACTTGGAGAGTGTAAACACGCTTGAAGTGTGAGTAGAGGTCATCTGTTGTTGTCCTTATTCACGCTTCCCATCCGCTATTTCGGTGTCACGAGAAATGAGTACCTTGGAATGAAGTCTCTGCATTGCTGTTATTCCAAGGGAATGCTTAAAACAGAATCTATATCCACATTGGTCTGACTTCAACTTGTTCAAAGAACACTAAGAACAAAGAAAATTAGAGCAGGAACAGACCCTTTGGCCCTCCAAGCCTGCGCTGATCCAGATGCTCTATCTAAACCTGTCTGTATCCCTCTGCTCCCTGCTCATTCTTTTGTCTGTCTAGATAAATCTTAAATGACGCTGTCATGCCTGCCTCTGTCACCTCTGCTGGCAACGCGTTCCAGGCACCCCATCAGTAGGTAACTTATTTTTGAAGGAACTAGGGCCCACTGGACAACCATTATCTGTTTTTCTGTCCTGATCCTGTAGAATCAAAACAGGTCAGATCTCATTTATTTATGACTTCTCATGAAGATTCTTAAAAACATATGGCTGTGTAAAGTGTTCAAATTTGACTTTTTAACAAAAAAATGTTATGGGATCTGAGCATTGTTGAGGAGGCCAGCATTTATTGTCTATTACCAGTTGCCCTTCAGAAAGTGGGAGGTGACCTGCTTTCTTGAACCACTGTAGTCCACATAATGTACATATACCCATTATACCATGAGAGAGAGTTTCAAGATTTTAACCCATACTGAAGAAATGATGACATGTTCCCAAGTCAGAATGGTTTGCAAGAGGATTTGCAAGTAGTGCCATGCATGTGCTTCCAATGTTCTTTTAGGAGGTAGAGGTCTTAGATTTGGACGATGATGTAGATGGTATCTAAGTGAGTTGCTGCAGTCTGGCTTGAGCTAGTAGACATTGCTACCACTGTAAAGGTAAAGTAACCATAGTCCTTCAGGACCATAATGTGCCCTCTCATTACATATACATATATTAGAGAGAGAGAGAGAGACATTTGGGGGTGGTTTAACCTGAGGGCCATTACACCTCAGGTGAGGGGAGTGATTGAGAGGGAGCATCCTTCACAGCAACACTAACGGTGTGAAAATTGAACCCACACTGTTGGCATCACTCTGCATCACAAACTGACCATTCAGCCAACTGAGTTAACCAACCCCCATCTATCCTGGATGGTGTCAAGCTCCTTGAGTGTTATAGGAGCTGCTGTCATCCAGGCAAGTGGAGAGTAATACTCCATCACACTCCTAATTTGTTTTTTGGATGGTGGCCAGGCTTCAAAGATTCCGGAGTGACATACCAACTTCCAGAGTGAATTCCCAGCCTTTGACCTACTCTTGAAGACACAGAATTTAAATGGCTCGACCAGTTAATTTTCTGCCCACAATAACACCCAAAATATTGATGGTCAGGGATTCAACAAATGGTAATGCCAAAACATATTTGTGTTCCTGGTTTAATGATGTTGGCACTACAGACAAATTTTATCAATGTTCATATGATTAGTACTAGTTAAAGCAGACAATTCAAACAGAGATGTTTCTGTATACCTGGAGATGGTCATTGCCTGGCATTTGTATGATGTGAATGTTACTTGTTGCTTATCAACCCAAGCTCGAATGTTGTCTCGGTCTTGGATGTGGACAAGGACTACTCTATTATCTGAGGGGTTGCAAGTGGTTAACACTGGGCGGTCATCAATGAAGATCCTTACTTGTGACCTTACAAAGGAGGCAAACTCGCTGAAGAAGCACTGGGCCTTGGACACTACCCTGACGAACTCCTGCAGTGACACCTTGTGCTTGGTGTGTTTCCAACCAGAGGAGAGCTCACTCCCCACCCCACTATCCCCCTGATTTTCATCTGTCACCTGTACATGCTAGATTGTACGGTTTCAACCAGGAACGGCAAATTCTGTTGGTCTGGCTGTCTACAAAACCAATAGAAGATGTGGTTTCATTTTCCCTCACATTCCAGCCAGCAGCTTATTTACGGAATGTTTTGGTTTTGAGGTTTCGGTTGAATGACCTGAAACTTCTCGAATGTTTGCTGCAGCCTTTTGTAGGACTGGAGAGATTTACCACAGATATGAAGGTTTAGACTTTCATTAGTTGTATGGGAAGTCAAGATCAGAATTTGGGATCGGGAGATCCTATTCATCCCTGAGGCAGAAATGGTGCATTGACAGCAGTGTACACATACTCCTCTGGGCTTCCAGCACAGTTTGATTTTGTACAGTTTGTGAGTGTACCCCATTATCCACCTGTGTGTGAGATCATTATGAAGAAATGGTTTTCCTGCATCACTATGCTTACTGTGAAGGCTTTTACAACCTCATGTGGTCATAATAAATCTAAATGCAGATCCAAAGGCACTTTCAACAAAGTAATGCTACTGGAGCAACCCTGAGTAATTTCTTGGCTCACATTGTTTTGTCGCATATTGATGCAGTATGTCATGAGTTTTAAATAAACATATGCCACATACAGCTCTCCGCTTAAAACATTGGAACAGATGAGGTCGTTTGTCCCCTCAAACCTATTCTACGAGATCATGGCTATTTCCTTCTTGTATTCGCCTACCTTGGCTCCATACCTGTCAATGCAGTTGACTGGCAGTAGCGCAGTTAAAATTTCTCCACTGAGCTGGTATTACTGCATTTTGTGAGAGTGAGCTACATGTTTAGCATGTGGAAGACATACTTCCCAAAATAACTTGTTTGTTATCCACCCAGTCTTTGCAATTTTTCCAACTCCTACGTCTCCTTCTACCTGGAGCATAGGCCTTCCAAGTTCACTCACGACTTTCTATTTTTGCAAGCTGGTGTGTTGTACTTCATCTATGTTTGATTAATGTCCCAGAAATACAGAGATGACACTAATTGTAGGTCCACAACAAGTTTATTTACAGTGCTTGAAAAGATCTCAGTGACTGAAGAATTCCAAATGCATGTTCACAGCTTCTTAGGGCTTTCCAGAGTTTCCATTGACTTTTCCTCTCAGAGGTTACACTTAGGCTTAACCAATCAAGCAAGGTGAACAAAGATCAATCAGTAGATTAACATATTCAAACACAGAATAATTGAACCATTGAACACAACACAAGTCTTCTTCTGTTACCCTGGCTGCTTTAACCCCAACACTGTTGAAATGTTGTTCACCATATCCAGGAAGTGAGTTTGCAGTTTACATTTAATTATTCAGGGGTGACTTCCAGCCATCAGTTGTTCAGGAGCAAGTGTCCCATAAGGTAAATGAATACCCGTCGCTTGTTAATAGGGCCCGTGTGAAAAGCCATCTTCTGTAACTTGAAAGTATTTGAGTTGACCTCATTGAAGTTCATGGTGTTTTGGTTGAGGCTGGCACACAGGTCATTGACAACCCCATGGCTGGCATGCCAATAGGCTATGCTCATAGAGGTCATAGAGTCTTACAGCATGGAAACAGACCCTTCATCTAACTCGTCCATGCCAAACAAAACCCCCAACTAGACTAGTCCCATCTGCCTGCCTCTGTCCCATTTCCCTCCAAACCTTTCCTATTTTTCACCTCACTTTCTGCTGTGGCTTGTTTGGCCACAGTGGATGGTTTTGCTTTTGCTGACAGCCCCATTGGTGTGTGCCAGCAATCAGATGTGATGGTTCAGTTTGCCGTCGATCTTTCGGTTTCGGTTGCCGTGGGCACCAGGAGCCCACGGGCTGGATGTGAAAGCTGCAAGAAGTCCAACCACAATGCCAGCTCTGTGAAACTCTGCACTCCCAAACGGGTTCACTCTCCTTCGCTGAGTTTCACACCAGGAATTTGGGATGTAGCGCAGCCAAAATGGTTGACAGATTGATTGCCACATCGGCTCCGTTTGCCCTGTGCCGCCTCCAGCTGTCTGCTGGCCGCTGGAAACGGAGGAGGTGCATGAGCTTTAAAAGGCAACAGCAGTCACACTGCTGCTCTGCAGTAAGCTATCCATTTCATACATAACATATATAATGTAAGTGAACAATTCTACTCAATCCACACACATATTGAGTCCAGATTACTGTTTTTGAGACTCTTGAATAAACAGGCGCAAGATAGATGGAGTTTCCAGTGTCTGCAGAAAAGAATCCAAGAAATTTTAATGCAGAACAGGATCCTAGTGAGGGTGGAGTGTTGACAACCACAGTGACATTACTTTGACATTCTTATATAATTTGCTGCTAGTCAATCCCTTGCAGTTAGGCAACAATTAATTCCTCTTTGCCAACTGGGCGGTTACTGCACTAGTCTTGCCTGCTGTGACACTATGCAATAATGCCAGAGTTACGTCTATTTATTTTGGAGGTGATTTGGGATGCAGGACCAGCAGGCCTCTTTGCAGAGAGGTATGTGGGTAGGTGAACCGGAGCCAGCCTTGCGGAGATAATAGTATGATCCACGTCTTTGTTTAAGGGGCACACTGTGCTGAGGCTCACTCCCAATTTGAAGCCAGTGTGGACCAATTACGAGAAGGAGCGGCCGTTTCTCCCCTCAGTCCTGCTGTGGCATTTCATCCAATTGCGGCTGATCCCATTGAGGCCTCGATTTTACTGTTTGCCCTTTTTCACCTGTGTCTGCCTTGTTCATCCCTGTGTAATTGTGCCTTGGGGCTCCTGTGGCATGGTGGTAGCGTCCCTAACTCTAAGCCAGGAGGCCTGGGTTCAAGTCCCAGCTGTTCCAGAGGTGTGTGATGACATCTCTGAACAGGTTGGTTACAAAATCGCTTAATTTTAATAATATCCTACAACCTTGCCTCCACTGCTTTTTGGGCGAGAATATTGCACCATCTAATAATCTTCTCTCTTCACTTCTTAAATGGGAGGCCTCTATTTTTAATCAGTTCCAGATTTTCCAACACAAGACACCGTTTCCTCAGCATCCACCCTGTCATGTCTTTCCAGGGTTTCTACGTTTCCGTACCATCTTGCCTCATTCTTGTAAGCTCCAATGGATACAGGTGGAATCAGTCCAACCTCTTCTCACTAGAGAGCTCTTTCTTCCTGTTCACCATGACCAACCATTTGTTTACAAATTTCCATATGGCACCTCAAAATCCTGAGCAAGATCAATGATCGAGTGCTGATGTCGATAATTACCAGGAGTCACTCGTAAATTCACAACTTAAACGCTCCCCCGACACCCCTCAATCCTTCTGAATGCAACCTTGCCCTTCTGTCATCGATTGCTGTCCCTGTACAGCCCCCTGTCCTCACTCATTTCTGTCTGCAAAAGAAGTGTTTAAAAAAATATCCTGCACGCATGTTCCGTTTAGGCAAACATTTGGTGAATGCAGTGTGTGTGCTCATTCACATACACAGAAAGCGTTAAGAGACTGGCCTCTTACCTCCCGAGACCTGGATTTTTATCCAGCCCAGCTGGTGGGATGAGAGACTCCTTTATCTGTCTGTTGACTTTAAGGGTCCTACCTGAAACAGAGTTGAACAGTCTCAGCTTAGTTCAGCCCAGTCCTTGATAGGTGTGGCACTAATTTAGCTCTAGTAGTGTTTGCACCTTCTCATGAACAGAACATGACTCCGACCCTGAACCTCTTGCCTGCTGAACTGCAGCGGAATTGCAATTAATCCAAACTAGCAAACACTTACCATGGATTGACTGAAGGAGGATTTGTTTCCTTAGAGCAGTGAAGGCTAAGAGAGATTTGGAAAATGGTATTTAAAATCCTACGTGGTTTAGATCCAATAAAGGGTGAGATACTGTTTCCAATGACCTGAAGGCACAGATTTTAGACAATAACGACAAGAGGAAGGACTATGAAATATACACAGTGAGACAAGGGGGGTGGAAACATTCATAGGTGGTCTTCCAATGGAGATTGGATAAATATTAGAAAGAAAAGATTCCAGGAAAATGGGGAAAGGGCTTGAGGAGTGGGATTGATTTCATTGCACTTCACGCTTGATGGATTAAGTGGGCTCCTTCTGTGCTGTGTCAGTCTTTTTTCTTCCAATAGATTAGTGCCAACAATGTCAAGTTATTGATTATGTACCCTTGTCAATGCCGCAACAAAATATATATAGCTTTAAACCTTTATTGACTCTTTTGCCTGGGAATAAAAAATGTTTCCTTCAGACCCACAGAATCACATCTCTCAGTACCTTCGCCCACGTGAAAACTGGAAAGGGACTGCACGCATTTAGTCTTGGTGCATAGTTGAACTGCATTTAAGTCAGATGTAAATCAATAACATAAATGCACCAGTAATAAACTGAGGAAAAAACAGTTTGGACCAGAACTCTCTGATACATATTATTACAGTCAGTCCTATTGGTCTACTATTGGTACTGACCTATTACCAGTAGTACTGATACTATAACCAGTATTACTGAAATTCAATACTGGTTTACTGGTCGTCTTCTGGTGGAATAATCATTAAAATGATTAAGAGCTTCAATACAGGAATTGCGTTCTCTGGTAGAAGAATGTTGCAAATTGGATGAGCACTTGAAATGTCAAAAACACTCAAGGCTATGGGCCAAGTGCCGGAGGTGGTACTAATGTAGATTGGTCAGTACAGACTCAATGGGCTGAAGGGCTTCTTCTGTTCTGTATGACTCAGCTGTAGAGCAAGAGAGCCCAATCTCAGTACTAGAGTTGGGCCATTGGGGAATAAAATGACGAAGCACTTTTTCATTTCTAGGGCTGTTGAAATCTGGAAATTTTCCTAAGGCTTGGTGAAGTGACATTTTCAATAATGAGAGTGACCGATTTTAGTTAAATACGGATATCAAAGTACTGCAACAATGTTGGGTTGAAATGGAGATTAGCCATGGCGTAATTAAATGGAAGAACATGCTTGACAGGTTGACTTCTTTTACTACGCAC
Organism: Hemiscyllium ocellatum; assembly: GCF_020745735.1. Classification (NCBI taxonomy): domain Eukaryota; kingdom Metazoa; phylum Chordata; class Chondrichthyes; order Orectolobiformes; family Hemiscylliidae; genus Hemiscyllium; species Hemiscyllium ocellatum. The sequence continues at coordinate 39,325,986 of NC_083432.1, read as the reverse complement.
TGATTTCTAAAAACTTAACTCAGCAAACTATTGGTTCTATGAGTTCAAAAAAAACTCCATACTTTGAACTAGATATCAGCAGAGAAAATTCCAAGTGCTACAAATCTGAAGCAAGAATACGATTTTCTGGAGATAGACATTAATGACTGGGAAGAGAAAACATTGGCTCTAATTTTAGGTGCATTTTTTAAAAAAATTCACTTGTGGCAGGTGAGCATCCCATTCATAATTGCCCTGATGAAGATGGGGATGAGCTGCCATCTTGAACCACTGCAGTCCATGTGCGACAGGTAGACCCACAATGCCATTGTGGAGGAAATTCCGGGATTTTGGCTCAACGATAATGAAGGAATGGCAATATATTTCCAAGTCAGTTTGGTGAGGTGCTTGAAGGGGAACTTGCATGTGGCGTGTTCCCATATATCTGCTGCCCTTGTTCTCCTAGATGTAAGTGGTTGTAGGTTTGAAAGGTGCTGTTTGAGGATCTTTGCTGAATTTCTGCAGTGTATCATGGAGATAGTACACGCTGCTGCTACTGAGTGTCGGTGATGGAAGGAACGGATGCTTATGGATGTGGTGCCAATCAAGCGGGCTGTTATGCCCTGGATGATGTCAAGCTTCTTGACTGTTGTTGGAGCTGCATCCACCTAGGCAACTGGGGAGTATTCCATCACAGTCCTGACTTGCGCCTTGTGTACAGTGGATAGGCTTTGGAGTGCCCAGGGTAATTTAGCAACTAAAACACAAACTTGTATTAACAGACAGACATTGCCAGAATTTGTCAAGTTTATTTCAGAAGGACTATATGTGATTCACATGAGGGTGAAAATACGTCTCCAAGCTCATTCATCTCAAAACCTCACGATACCACACCTCAGTGCAACAGCGCTTTGTACTTATCTTTATAACGCCATCAATGATAAGTCCAAATACTTCTGCAAGAGATGACTGTTGAGCCTTATCGTGGGAGAAATAGACAAGGCCACTTGGTTGTGGAGATTAGTTTTGAGAATGCTTTTAAAGGTGATGAGGGAATAAGGAAGATGCAAAGATTAGCGAAGGAGCTTAAAATAGGAGTTGAAAATGCTTTCCCACTCAGTGGAGAAAGGACAGTGAGTTGCGTGAAATGTATTTGAGATCAAAATCAGAGCACTAGAGAACAGGGAAGGTAAGGTAAGGCACTTGGACAAAGACATTGCTCTCAACACATTGAATTGCCAAGGAGAGTGCACAGAAGAAGACTGATTGGTGGTCTTGAGAACTACCGTTGTGGTTGGGAGGGATATTTGTACACTTTGCGAGAAAGGTAAATCCTTCTACATAAGTGCTGTGATATTTTCGCAGATCTATTTGCAGAATCAGGTTCAACTGATGTAATCAAAATGCGTTGATAATGTACTTTCTTCACGGTAATGCAGATCAAAAGGATAGCTGGACTGAAGCCAGTATAAGTCTGTTTGAGAACATAAAAAGGCATTTTTGTTAACACAGAGTAGGGGAAGGGGCATTAAAGCTGCAGCAAACAAACATTTCCTGTGACATAGGTTTAAAACTGGATTGCTTCTGATGTTGGTTTGTAAATTGTTGTACATCAATCTCTAAATTTATTTGCTCTGCTAATCAGTTTAAAAAGCACTGCAATTCCCTAGGATGAGGCGAAGGCAGATTTCAAGACTAGGGGGCATATTTTTAAAGTGAGAGGAGAGGGATTTTAAAAAAGACACGAGGGGCAAATTATTTTACACAGACAGTGGTTCACATATGGAATGAATTTCCTGAGGAAGTAGTGGATGTGAGTACAATTACAACATTTAAAAGACCTTTGGGTCTGTACACGAACAGGAAAGATTTGGAGGGAGATGGGCCAGGACTAGTGGGACTAGTTTAGTTTGGGATTATGAAGGGCTTTTGCCCGAAACATCGATTTTGCTGCTCCTCGGATGCTGCCTGAACTGCTCTTCCAGCACCACTAATCCAAAAAAATAGTTCGACCAAAGGGTCTGTTTCCGTGCTTTATGGCTCTATATCTGTAAAATTAAATATCTTATGTATGACCAGTAAGAGTAATAAAATGTACTGTAATTAATCCTTTGTGCGGTAAACTCAGTGTCACGACTGTAACGAGGTGAGCCAAGTGGACCTCCTAGAATGTGTGCTCCCTGATTGGACTGTTACTTTGGTCCAATCAGGGAGCCCTGGCTGATTGATATTAACAGGAGTGTCAGAGGTTCTCTTCACTCTGAGAGCTGGCTCTGAGGGATCTGGGGCAATAACTCCACATGTAAATAAACGGTGACTTAGTGACCAGGTACTGGCTTCAGTGGAGTTACTTCACTGAGAACTAATAAAATGGAGTATACTTTCAATGTCAGGATAAAACTTTGTATTAAAATCTCATATTTGGACGTGAAGTCTATGCAATATGAGAAAATGGGAAGCAGTTTTGTCTATTGGGATTTTGCAACTGGATCGGAATTTTCCTTCAACTATTTGTTTGCCTCAGACTCCAATGTAATGCAAAGAAGAATTGTACTCAGTTTACGTCTTTGCTCTTCAGATTCCATTCTCATTTTAAACTAATATCGCCTTCCCTTCTTAGGGATTCTGATTCTTTTCCCTCTTTCTTCACATCTCCTAGTATCTTACGTTCTGCTGTAGAGGAAAGTCAGGCAGCATTTGAGTAATGGACACAAAGTTGCTCCTTGTATTCTGCACTGATTGGTACAAGCTTGGCAGTCACCCTACAGAGAGGCCACATTCTAGTTCGGATGGGAAATGAAACATTTCACACCAGTGCAGCATGGGGCACTGTTCTGGGGTTGGAGCTGAGGTAATTATTAGGGTGGAGCTCGGAGGACATCATTCCAACTATTCTGACGTACCTCAACACTGATTTGGCACCATATCTGCCTTTCCTTCAGCATAAGTCTCAGAAAAAGTGATAAAATACACACCAGCAACATCTTGTATTTACAGCACCGTATTTTAAATGTAAAATTCTGTTCAAATAACTCATTAGAAATAATTAATAGGAAAATTATGGTGAATAGACCGTCTTCAAATCAAAATGTGATTGTTTGACTTATAAAACACTGCACAATTTTTAGAGTAGAAATGAATCTCATTAAGACACATTTATCAGGACGTCAGTTCAATGCAAGGCTCATCATTGTAGCTGTAGGATGACCTGTGGCTAACCTGGTTCTATGGTGGTGATCACATGGCCCTTTCTTTCTGACTTTGGTATTCTTGAAAGGGTTAGTCTAGTTGGCTGGGTGCGTGGTTGGTGGTGCAGAGTGATGCCAACAATATGGATTTTATTCCCACTCTGGTGAAGGTTGTTGCCAAGAATTCTCCTTCACAACCCCTTTCCTGAAGCATGATACCTCTCAGTTTTAAGCCAGTATCAGTTGCCTTTCTCTCATGGGAGAGTAATCCGATAGTCTGGTAAGATTATGGTGACTTTCCCTTGAATGAATATTAAATGGCACTTATTCAACCCCTTGGACAAATAAATCAAGTTATGACCTCAGGATTCTTCAGCAGACCCTGTGGCTGCCAAGCAAAGGTCAGTTTATGATTTTTATTTAGTTTTGGAAGTGCCATCCAATGGAGGGAGGAGATGCAGGACTCCTCCCCTGATTCTCCCTGTGATCGCACTTCAACGACACTGCTACGGCACACCCCCTCCCCCTGCCCAATATCCCTCCTGCATGCTGCGGTCAACTCCTACTCCCTTCCTGGGACTTATCAACACATCTATGAGAGTGAGCTAAGTTCTCATAGTGAGGTAAATGTGAGGTAAATCGATGTGAGGTAAGTAGGCGTGCAGTGCTGAAAACGCACTCTAATTATTCTGATTAACTCATGGCCTAATTCCAGTAGAAACGTGGACCACTTAACTTGGGCAGGTACTACCTTTTGTGAAAAGCATTTTGTCCTAAAGGCTATTGTGGGACAGTGCAGTATTCCTATCTCTATGCAAAAGTGAGGAATGTAGATGCTGGATATTTGAGTCGAGAGTGTGGTGCTGGAAGAGTACGGCAGGGCAGGCAGCATCTGAGGAGCAGGAGAGTCGACGTTTCGGGCAAAAGCCCTTCATCAGCACTTTGCCCGAAACATTGATTCTCCTGCTCCTCGGATGCTGCCCTGACCTGCTGTGCTTTTCCAGCACCATCCTCTCAACTTCCTACCTCTAGGTCAGGACATCCACTTCTTCCAGAGGCGTGTCATAAAAAGTCTGAGCAGGTTGATTAAAAGTATCTTCCCACAGTCTAATCCCTATACCTTTGTTCTTTGTGTCCTTAAAGAACCTTTTGAATTGTATGTTAGTCACTGTGCTTAATAATTATTGCACTATTGGGATCAATAAAGGGTGATGAATTAAGGGCTCCAGACAAGCAAAGTATTGTATAACATAGAAGTGGATGACTTTATTATTGTGTATTGTCCACTGGTATCAGCAACAACTGTAGGAAGTTGTGTTTACCTTGGCACCAATATACTGAGCAATATCACTCAATAACCCAAATAAAATGTGACCCTGGGCCATGTAAGGAGATAATCAGACAGATTTGGTCTTTGTTTTCAGCACCAAAGGAGGAAGAGCTCTAGAGGGTGGAGACAATTGGGGGAGAATCCCATAACTTAAAACCCTACGCAGTTGAAGATCAGATGGCAAGTTTTGAAGCCAATTTTGGTTGAAAATTGTTAATGACCAAGAGGCCAGAATTCAGGAGCACAGAATTCTTGAGTCTTGCCCATCTAACAACGGCTACAGAAATTGTTCAAAAATGAATACTCTCGTTGGTCACGTAATCTGACTATGACCCTAAATTTCCGCCAGATCCTCTCAACCTCCTCCCTTAGTTCCATGAAAGGCCATTGTTAGACATTTCACCATTTTTAGTGTTTGTTTGTGTGTGTGTGTCCTTCTCCTGCTGAACACCCTAAGAATCCCAGAGTATATTTATTTTCAGATAGATCAATAAAATTCATGAGAGTTGCTGTTAGATTGTGAGAAGTAATCTGAAGAATCGATCTGAACCACACAGGAAATCAATGAGGCTTTGTCCAGGGCCAAGGAACTATGTAATGAAGTAAAAGTATCGAACAGGAGGGAAGAAAAAAATTGCCAGAGCTGCAGCTCCCACTAGGAAAAAGACAAGATTGAAAGAAAAGTGGCCTTGAACCTTTCTTCCATCAGTTTTACTGGCAGTAAGGTTCACATCTCCAGTATTATTAGACCAAACTTGTGGTGCAACACAGAAAGGATTATTCCCTTTCTCCTTGTGTCATGCATTGCCAAGGCCCGAGTGTATTTCTACTGAACAATGTGTGTCATTAGGAAGTTCTTTTCTGCCTTGTTCTCATCCCCTTGGCAATGAAAGGTTATTGTACTTTGGTGCCTATTGTTTCTGTGTAATTCAATGTTGGGGTGAATCCAAAGCTATCTTTACTCATAAAGCTTTAGGTATGGTTTATACTTTTGGCCTGTTCTTATGTGTGGAATAATCTCCCAATAGCATATCTGCAGATGTCCCAGGATGCAAGGTGCAATTTTGAATTTTGAAAGAAAATGCGTACTTTTTCAATGCTATCAAATACCTGATATACAGTGAATTTTATGTAATAGGGCGTGTTCTATGCAGTCCATTTTACTGGCAGAGACCTATAAAGCAGCTGCAATTAAATTAGTAACTTCATTGCAACCAGGACTTTTTTTTTATATACAGGATTTCTACTTATTCTTAAAAACTGCAATTCAAATGTCTCATGCCTGAAAAACCGACATAAATCTGTTTAAATGTACAAACAAGACCAAGAATATAAAGCTAAATGTTGTCAAGATTGCTACCTTGTGACTTCTTTCTAGTCACCTGATCAGATGTACCCTAGAGCACTGTGGGAAGCTAGAGAAGTGATTGCTGAGATATTTGTACCATTGATAGTCACAGCTGAGGTGTCGGAAGTCTGAACGTTGGCTAATGTGATGCCACAATTTAAGAAAGGTAGTAAGGACAAGCCAGGGAATTGTAGACTGGTGAGCCAGTCGGTGGTGGGCAAGTTGTTAAAAGGATTCCTGAGGGACAGAATTTACATGTATTTCGAAAGGCAAGAACTGATAAGGGATAGTCAGCATGGTTTGGTGAGTGGGAAGTCATGTCTCACAAAATTGAGTTTTTTTGAAGAAGTAACAGAGAGGGTTGATGAGGGAATAGCAGTGGACATGATCGATATGGACTTCAGTAAGGTGTTCAACAAGGTTACTCATGGTAGACTGGTTAGCAAGGTATGATCACATGGAATACAGGGAGAACTAGCCATTTGGATACAGAACTAACTCGAATGTGGAAGACTCGAATGTGGTGATGGAAGGTTGCTTTCGGACTGGAGGCCTGTGACCAGCGATGTGCCACAAGGATCGGTGGTGGGGTCCACTGCTTTTTGTCATTTATATAAATGGTTTGGATGTGAACATTGGAGGTATAGTTACAAGGTTTGCAGATGACACCAAAATTGGAGATGTAGTGGACAGCGAAGAAGGGTATCTCAGATTACAAAGGGATCTTGATCAGATAGGCCAATGGGCTGAAGGGTGGCAGATGGAGTTTAATTTAGATAAATGTGAGGTGCTGCATTTTGGGAAAGCAAATTTTAGCAGGACTTATACACTTAATGGTAAGGTCCTAGGGAGTGTTGCTGAACCAAGAGACTTTGGAGTGCAGGTTCATAGCTCCTTGAAAGTAGAGTCACAGGTAGATAGGATAGTGAAGAAGGCATTTGGTATGCTTTCCTTTATTGGACAGAGTATTGAGTGCAGGAGTTGGGAGGTCATGTTGCGGCTGTACAGGACATTGGTTCGGCCACTGTTGGAATACTGCGTGCAATTCTGGTCTCCTTCCTATTGGAAGGATGTGATGAAACTTGATAGGGTTCTGAAAAGATTTTACAAGGATGTTGCCAGTGTTGGAGGATTTGAGTTACAGGGAGAGGCTGAACAGGCTGGGGCTGTTGTCCTTGGTGCTTTGGAGGCTGAGCGGTGACATTATAGAGTTTTACATAAATCATGAGGGGCATGTATAGGATAAATAGACAAGGTCTTTTCCCTAGGATGGGGGAGTCCAGAACCCGAGGGCATAGCTTTAGGGTGAGAGGGGAAAGATTTAAAAGGGACCTAAGGGGCAACTTTTTCACCCAGAGGGTGGTGCGTGTATGGAATGAGCTGCCAGAGGATGTGGTGAAGGCTGGTACAATCACAACACTTAAAAGGCATCTGGATGGGTATCTGAATAGGAAGGGTTTAGAGGGATATGGGCCAAATGCTGGCAAATGGGACTAGATTAGTTTCGGAATCTGGTCGGCATGGATGGGTTGGACTGACAGGTCTGTTTCTGTGCTGTATATCTCTATGATCTATGTCTCTATAATTGGCAACTACTTCTTCCTGCATTGCAAAGATTACATCTGGGCTCAATATTATTCAATGAATATAACTTCCTTGAAATCTGTTTGTGTCATCTCAACATGTGTCATTAGAATCTGTGTTACAGACATTTCGTCCCCTGTCTAGGTGACATCCTCAGTGCTTGGGAGCCTCCTGTGAAGCGCTTCTGTGATCTTTCTTCCGGCGTTTGTAGTGGTTTGAATCTGCTGCTTCTGGTTGTCACTACAAATGCCAGAGGAAAGATCACAGAAGCGCTTCACAGGAGGCTCCGAAGCACTGAGGATGTCACCTAGACAGGGGACGAAACGTCTGCAACACAAATTCCCAGCTCGGCAAACAGAACCACAACAACGAGCACCCGAGTTACAGATCTTCTCACAGACTTTGAATGTGTCATTAGAGGTAAAAGCTTCCTGAGTTGTAGTCCTGCTTCACAAAAGGTCCTTGATGTTCCATAGGAAGTGTAACTGCTCCTTTCTTGATCTAAGTTTTCACAGAGATGTTGTGGTGAGCAGAACCAAGCTACAGAAATCTTGCCTCTGTTTCAAGCATGTTCAATATTTAGCTGCCTCTATTTAAGAAAGGTAGTAAGGAAAAGCCAGGGGATCATAAACGGGTGAGCCTGACCTCAGTGGTGGGCAAGTTGTTGGAAGGATTCCTGAGGAACAGGATTTACATGTATTGAGAAAGAGAAGGACTGATTATGGATAGTCAGCGTGGCTTGGTATGTTGGGAATCATGTCGCAGAAACTTGATTGGGTTTTTTGAAGAAGTAATGATGATGATTGATGAGGGCAAACGAGTGGATGTGATCTATATGGACTTCAGTGAGGTGTTGACAAGGTTCCTCACATAGAAGGGAAAGCCAAACTCAGCAGGGCTAGTTCAACATAATGTTGAGTTTAAGCAAACTTTGTTTTTCTTGTTGAGAGTTCCTCAACATACAGCAAGGGAGTCAAAACTGATGGGGTACGCATAAATGCTCATGAAGGGGAAGTAAGGTCCATCATTGTCTATGGTGTCACGTTCTGAAAGTTTCTTTTTTAAACCCCTGCTCTTTAAACATGAGAAAAACAGCTGAAACTGTCAGTGAGAGTTTTTTTAAAGATCTTAAAGACAGATGGCCGAGAATAACCAAAAAACCATCTGGTCCTGCAGTTTCAATACAGTTCTTTTTGTGACACTTCCCTAAAGACTACTTTTATGCAGTTATGAATTCTTGGCTGTCATCTCAGCAGACGTTTCTGAGTTCACAGTTTGATCAACAGTTTAAGGAGATGATTAAGAACAAATTGCCTTTGATATGCATCTGAACAAAAGTTTGAGATATAAAAAACTTTAAATGCATTTTTTGAATGGTAGTCTTTCATTCTCAAGAATATGAAGTATATTGTTGAAAGTTTATTTATTTTCATTGCCACATGGCCCCTGGGGAACACGTTTGGTAAATGCAGAATGAGTACCAAGAAGAGGGCTGTGGGAGCTGTTAGGGAAAATGAGTTGGCATGGAAAACAGTGTTGAAGTTGGCAGAGACCTAGACAACCAAAGTGGGTTTACAAATCAGAGGGGCATGGGAGGACTCCCCCACCTCGCCCCAACACCTTAGCAATCATGGATCTGTTTCTTGTGTTGGAAGGCTTTCTCAATCCAAACCCCAACTCTGAAAAAGTGAATTGGATCTAATGGGACCTTTTAAACTGAGTTGGTAAGCTCATGTTGGGAAATTACCTGACTCTGCAATGTTCTCAGAAGCCAAACCCTAACAGTTGTGGCCACAGTTTACTTTCAAAAGTCTTTATAGGGTCTCCGTTTTGAGGGGCCTTCTCAGTCTCCCAACTATATAATCCCCACCTAATCAAAGGGATGGGATTTCCAGGCTGTCCAGAGAATCAGACCCTCCTATTGGTACTTTGGTCTGTGTAGCCCGCCCGCCATTCTTAATTGGACAAGGCACCCAGAGGCAGGCTGCTAATAGGCCAGAGGTTTGTGTGGGTGGGCAGTTTCTATAAACCATGGGGTCGATTCCAGTCCTAACTGTCCTGATTCAGGTTTAAAACCTCAGGCTGTAAGATTCTGCCCAAAACCTCTGTTATCACAGTAATGTCCATCTATATACATAGACAAGTAAATACACATATAAATGCCTCTTCAGGTAGTCCCATGAGAGAGTGTCCCTACCACTGAGCTGGAGCCCTTGAACATCTTTTGAACTTCTCTGTATGTTCATGTCTCACTTTCCCTGTAGGTATGTCATAACAGATTGATTAGAAAATTAGTTACATATTTATCTTTGGCCTGGACCACAGCAGCTAAGGGGCATCTCCCCCACAAGAATTATATTTGAGTTTCATGTACTGAACCATCCCCTAAAATTTTGGTTTTCATCACAGTGATCTTGCTATTTATGTAGTTTATTAAGTGACTTAAAGTAATATATAAATGCATTATTGCTGGGGAGCCTGTGGGATGGATGCAAAATTATTTTAACTTATTCACATCCAATTAAAATTTTTGCTTTCATTAACAAGTTTTCCTTTTTGTTAAGACCTTGTTCAATATATACATTGCTTATTTTATTTGTGCTGCTCAAAAATGTATAAACGCATCTTACTCTTTAATGGCTAAAGTTTGTGAGAAGATTTGTAGCTCGGGTGCTCGTTGTTGTGGTTCTGTTTGCCGAGCTGGGAGATTTTCTTGCAAACGTTTCGTCCCCTGTCTAGGTGACATCTTCAGTGCTTGGGAACCTCCTGTGAAGCGCTTCTGTGCTGATTCCTCCGGCATTTATACTGGTTTGAATCTGCCGCTTCCGGTTGTCAGTAGCTGTCCGCTGCAGTGGCCGGTATATAGGGTCTATGTCGATGTGTCTGTTGATTGAATTCGTGGATGAGTGCCATGCTTCTAGGAATTCCCTGGCTGTTCTCTGTTTGGCCTGTCCTATAATAGTGGTGTTGTCCCAATCGAATTCATGTTGTTTGTCATCTGAGTGTATGGCTTTAATGGCTAGTCTAATGATGACTGTGTAACCATTGTCAATTGTAGGAAAAACCCATCTGGATCACTTTAAGGAAAGAAATCAGCCATCTTTACCTAGTTGGACCTACATGTGATTCCAAACCCACAGCAATATGATTGGCTCTTAACTGCCCTCTGAACCAGCTTAGAGAACCAACAGTTCAAAGGCAACTCACGATGTGACAAATGCTGGCCAGTGATGCCCACATCCCATAAAAGCATTAAAAGTACAAAATTTCAATTATTATTTATTACAGCAACAAATTGTGCATTATAATATATTAGATTTAACGTGGAAATGGTTGCAAGACATAGTATAGAAATGTCTTCTGAGGCACCAATAGGATTGACTAATTCCTTTATTCAGAATGTGTGCTTTGAGGATAGTCTTAGAGGATCATTTGGAGGCTTTAAGAAAAGGATTTATGGAAAGGATTCTAGAGCCTGAGACCTGGGCCGCTCAAAGCTTGCGAACCAGTGGTGGGTTGAAAGTGGGGAATGAACAAAAGGCAGGAAGAGAAAGTTCATTGTGTGTGTAGTAGAAAAAGGAGGAAGTTATCAAGATGAGGAAAAGAAGAGGCAACGGATGAATTTACACATAATGGTGCGAATTTTAATTTAGAGATATTAAGGGACTAATGGCCAGTATATCTCAGTCAGAAAGACAGGACGAGCATGTGAAACTTAGTGTGAGTTCATATATAGGCAGCAGATTATTGGATAAGTTGAGGGTTACAATGAATAGAATAGAGGGAGGAATGTTGGCTTGGAGGTGACAGCAGTCAACGGTTTGATTGTAACGCTAATGGCCATGGTGAGTGGTGCTACAGAAGCAGTGGAAAGGAAATAGGGTTGGAAGCTCAGCTTGTGGTCAGTGTTGGAAGTTGAAAACAGTTGTTCAGTTTGAGGTAGTCCAAAGTTTGGGAGAAGATTTGTAGCTCGGGTGCTCGTTGTTGTGACTCTGTTCGCCGAGCTGGGAGTTTGTGTTGCAAAAGTTTCGTCCCCTTTCTAGGTGACATCCTCAGTGCATCCTCCTGTGAAGCTGCGAGGTAGTGGCTGGGAAGGAAGATGCAAGAGTACGATTGTTTCTGGTGAGAACCAAAGGTAAAGACTTTGCTCTCCCCAACATTTCATTGCATGGGCACATTAGAAACATAGCCAGGCTGATTCTGCTTTTGTGTACGAAGAAAGTTCCGTTCAGTCCATCCCAATGTTTTCCTCAAGATACTGCAGATGATGTCCGATCACCAGAAAGCGGCCTATGTGGGGAGGTGGTAAACTTTGTGGTAATGTCACTGGACTAGCAATCTAGAACGCCAGGTCAATGTTCTGGGGAACAAACACAGTGAACGCTGGAGAAGATCAGCAAGTCTGGCAACAGCTGTGGAAAGAGAAACAATGTCAATGTTTCGAGTCTGGTATGACTCTTCTTCATAACTGAGTACTGCAGAAGAGTTACATTAGGTTCAAAACATTAACTCCACAGATGGTGGAGTTTCTCTGTTGAGTTTCTCCAACATTCTCTGTGTCTGTTTCAGATTTCCAGCATCTGCAGTATTTTGCCTTTATTGCAGCATTTTGGGGATATGTGATTGAATTCCACAATAGCAGGGGGTCAAATTAGAATTCAACAGAATCTCAAATACAGAATTGGCCTAATGGCAACTATGCCACTACTGTTGATTGTTGTTCAAACCTATCGGTTTCACTGATGTCCATTTGGGAAGGAAATCTGCCGTTCTTACCTGGTCTGGACTACATGTGGCTTCAGACCTTCAGTAATGTGGTTGGCTATTATGCTGGACAAGCCAGTGACATCCACATCCCATGAGCAAAGATTTAACAGCTTGTGCTGAAAATGTGTTGCTGGAAAAGCGCAGCAGGTCAGGCAGCATCCAAGGAACAGGAGATTCGACGATTCGGGTATAAGCCCTTCTTCAGGAATTGTCCTGGTTGGGTCCAAATTTTGTTGGTCAGAATGTAGTCCGGAGTCCGTGCGGGATCAGTCAGTTCCATAGGCAGGTGCTGAGGAAGGAGATGTGGTAGCGAGTCTGTTTGAGAACGTGGCTGAAGAGCTTCTGTGCAGAGGAGATGACCTGGGGTGTGCAGTGAGAGAGGGACTCACTGAAATCCTTGTAGAGGGAGGAAGTGAGCTTCTTCAAGGAAGGCACCCTTGTAAAAGGATTCGCAGTAGGTTAAAATCTTTGAGGAGAAAGTGCGGTCTGCAGATGCTGGAGATCAGAGCTGAAAATGTGTTGCTGGAAAAACGCAGCAGGTCAGGCAGCATCCAAGGAACAGGAGATTCGACGTTTCGGGCATAAGCCCTTCTTCAGGAATGTTTAACAGATTGTGTTAAGTATTATGGTGTGAACATCTTTTGTTGGTCTCTTCCTACCAAAGGGAATACATGAATAAGTCCTGATTTGGAGATGCCGGTGTTGGACTGGGGTGTACAAAGTTAAAAATCACACAACACCAGGTTATAGTCCAACAGGTTTAATTGGAAGCACACTGATTGGAAGCATCACCAGATGAAGGAGCGTCGCTCCGAAAGCTAGTGTGCTTCTAATTAAACCTGTTGGACTATAACCTGGTGTTGTGTGATTTTTAACCATGAATAAGTCCAGCAAAGATTGAAAGAAAGTCACCCTGGTCATGTTCACTATTTGGACAGCTTCGGGAGGAAATAATTAACAGAAGTGATAATTAAGGGAAGGGACAGTTAGGGTCATTAGGGAGGTTGAATCATGAAAGAGAAGCACAAAACAGTGCACGAATCCATTCAAGATTAAGTTCATTTAAATGAAAAGGAATTTGCATGAGTAGTAACTAAGGGGAGGGACAGCCAAAGAAATGAAACAGACTGAAGGTCTATATGAGGATGATATAGAAATATTAATAAAAGAACGAATGAGGTCACAAACAGGACAAGAGAATTTAAGGAAGTCTGAAAGATAATTGAGAAAGGAAGATTGTGTAACTGTACTGAGGTTCAGAACAGAGTTTAGACAGCACAGAAGAGCAACATCTGGCTGACTGAATAAACAATGAACAGACTTGTTGGCATTCTCCACATCCTCCAGCTGTGACCCACTTTACTTTAGCAAGTGATTCTCCTCTGATTGGTTGAAATCTTCCTGGCAAAGCACCTCAGGTCACAAAAAGACCTCACCCCTATGTACATGGTGAACACTGCAAGCTGTATCTTTGCAGGAGAGCATCCGTCGTCTTGTACCATGATTGAGAATTTTGGGGAATCCCACAATAACTTGGCCTCTGGTTGAACCTTTGCTTTGGGGCATGAAATCGGAGCCAGGTCTGCTCCAGGTGCCCCTGGCAGTGTGGTGAAGCTGGCACGCTTTGCTATTTTGACTCAGATTAGGGCAGACAATGGCCTAGTGGCAATATCACGAGACTGTTAATCCAGAAAACCAGCTAATGTCTGGGGACCTGAGTTCGAATCCTGCCATGGCAGATGGTGGAATTTGAATTCATTCAAAATCTGGAATCAAGAGGCTAATGATGACCGTGAATCCATTGTTGATTGTCAGGGAAATCTCATCTGGCTCACATTGATGTCCTTTAAGGAAGAAAATGATCATTCTTACCTGGTCTGGCCTATACGTACCATGTGGTTGAATCCTAAACTGCCCTTTGGGAAAATGGGATGGGCAATAAATGCTGATTTAGCCAGAGACGCCTTCAACCCATGAATGAATTTTTTTAAATGCCTACTTAATTAGAATGGGGACTAATTCTGAAATCTTGTTAGACAATCCGAGGCCATCCCCCATTGGAAGAAAAGCAGACTATTGAAAAGCTTTCACATAAAGCTGCCTCTCCCCACTCTGTTCAAGGCAGGTCTCTCACTGCCCCTGTGCCCAGTCAGGCATGGAGTTGTATCGACCTGTCAGGGGTATTGCCAGCTCTGCCTTGCTGTGTGATGCAGACCTGCCATCACATCAGAAAACTAGATGCCCATAACAAGGATCTTCACCCCTCCTGCCACTAACACTAATACTGCCAGTGCAAGGAATGGGGAGTCAGCGAATCAGAATGTCAGCCCACGCTGATATTTGTGGTCTTGGCACAACCCAGAAATACTACTCTGCATTTACGTAGCCCCTTATGGGGGCTGAACCAGAGCTGTGACAAATAACTGACAAATTGGAGAGCAGACCCACTCAGGGAGACATTCACCCTCCTGCTTCGGTGTGGCATCTGCTATGATGGGCCTAGGCTGGTATACTGTACTTGTGGACTTAAGGATAGGGGTGGGCCCCAGTCATGGGATTCAGGTCAGACAAATGCTATGGACCATTAATGATCTCCAGTACTGTTGCCTGATAAAATGCTTTAAGGATTGGCTCAATTATTCAGCCTGGAATGTAGTGACTCTAAAATGGACATGGGTCTTTACAAAGCTGGGTTGTTAATGCTGTGTAGTATGTATCAAAAGTTTGTGATTCCATTTCTACTTGTCTCTGAGCTCCTCTGGATGTTGTCAAAACTTAAGAATGTCAATGACCATCAGACTGGTTTCTGAATAGTTGAAAGCAGGAGAGACAATGTCTTATAAGTGATAGGATGATCTTATTGTTGAATCTAATTTGAAAATTGTTACAGTTAATTGAAAATATCATGCTGACACCCTTTGGCATTTTCACCTTGCCAAAGAGCTCAAACCCTGTCAGAGTATTTATATTTACTGAGAGAGTAAATAGTGATGTTGGCGATGGAGCAGTTTGTGAATGGTTCCACACGCCTCCTCTATCAACACTCTGTTGGCAGGAAGACTTTTGCAAGAGTTGCTCATTTTATTTCTGATTTACTTTCAGTGCCAAGAGGCTCTGACAGTTGGCAAGTTGTTGATTTTTGTATCTGTCTTGCTGGGTGTAATTGTTGAACAAAACTGAAAAAAAAAACAAAACTGATACAAATTTAGGTTAGAAGACCAGAAAGAATGCTAAAATTTCATCTGAACCCATAGGAATGCTGAAGTATTTAAAGTGTATCAAATTTTTAGCTTCATTAGAGATGTTCGTTATTTTAAACACAAGTAAGGATTTGAATGCTAATGCATATTCAAACAGCCTTATTTAAAAGCAAAATAAATTAGTCCAAATATTTCTGTTATTACATACGGTTTTATTTTATTTTAAAAGCTGTTTTCTATGATTTTTACCTCGCTATCTGATGCCTTGACAATTGTAGTCTTTGGCCACATATATAATCCTAGGATAACTGAGCTTTCTCTGGTAGGGGAACACCAGACTTTTATGGTTTGTGTGGGATTAATGAGTTTGCAGGAGCACAGGATGTGCTGCTAATCTCTAAAGTCATAGCTTGTCAGGAAAATCAAAGGAATGCAAAAGACAGTAGACTTGGCAATTACCAATTGGCGGCACAGTGGTTAGCACTGTTGCCAAACATCGCCAGGGGCCTGGATTCAATTCCACCCTCGGCCAACTGTCTGTGTGGAGTTTGCACGTTCTAACCTGTGTCTGCGTGGGTTTCCTCCAGATACTCCAGTTTTGCACCCACAATCCAAAGATGTGCGGGTGAGATGGATTGGCCATGCTAAATTGTTCACCCTGTCCAGGGATGTCCAAGCTAGGGGAATAGGTAGAGAGGACGGGGTGGGTCAAGGTAGGATGCGCTTTGGAGGGTTGGTGTGGGTGTGATGGGCTAAATGGCCTGCTTCCACGCTGTAGGGATTCCGTGATTAGTTGGCTGCTGTTTATCACTTGTTAGTTATTGTTACTTTTTCAATTTCAGTGTGCTCTGTCTGAAATGTTCGTCGGATTTGTTAACAAGGAAGGGGACGTGCTCTAGTGATCTGGGGACAGTGCAATGGTCCATTCTTTCAGACCATTTATTTTCTGGCTTTGCAATTTTGAAACTCAGTTCGACTGAAAGCAAAATGATCATCCTCAGCTCTCACACTTCATAAAGAGACACCATAAACAAGGCCCTTTCAAACAGACACTTTAATGTGAATGGTTTCAGTTCAGACCCTCTATTGTGAGCAAAAGTTGTCTTTGAAATGGGAAATGGCAGAAAAATACAGCAGTCAGATCGTAAAAAGGAAAAGACAAACTAACATTACAGATGGAAGCTGCATAAGCAAGCCTGTGAAATCTTTTTATTAGACCCAGACATTTATATAAAAGATTTTGTGCTTTTAAATCTGCTGAGAAATGTCACAAGGTCTTTATTAAAATGAGAATAATTTTGGTGATATTCAAATCTTACGTTTCAAGGGGGAGCTTGTATTTCATTTCTTCATTGCTTCGGTAATTCTGGCATTAACCTATTTTATTGGTAGTCGGTATTGAGCAAAGCCAGTTACATAACCGTTGTTCCTAAGCCAGACTGTAATCTAGGAGATTCTCATGTGGTACAATTTGCTGTTGGGATTAGTTGATTCAAGAATTGTAACCTTGACTAATAGCTCAGTAATTGCAAGCTTGTGAGATGCGCTTTACTGAAGGTTTCCGGGAAAAACAAACACTCATGAGGAATGGCTGCAATAAGTTAGAATGTATTTGTGACAGAAATTTTACCACTCAACATCCCTGCAACAATTTCAGTGGGTGGAATTTTCCACGGCCTTGAGCAGCCTGGGCAGTGGTGAGAAAGTTGGGAAAACATAGCAAAGAGAGCAAAATCAAATTCACAATGTCGAGAAAATAAATGTCTGAACTTCTCCTTTGGGGTTCAAAGGTAGTTCTGTATCTCCTGGAGGGCAACAAAGTGATATGGTGATTAGCGCTGCTGCCTCACAGCGCCAGGGACCCGGGTTCAATTCCACTCTTGGGTAACTGACTGTGTGGAGTTTGCACATTCTCCCCGTGTCTGTATGGGTTTCCTCCAGCTGCTCAGGTTCCCTCCCACAATCCAACGATGTGCAGGTTAGGTTGGTTAGCCATGGGAAATGCAGAGTTACAGGGAGGAGGAATGCTCTTTGAAGGGTCGGTGTGGACTTGATGGGCTTAAGGGCCTGCTTTCACATTGTAGGGATTCCATTATTCTCAGTATGTTGACTGCCTTGTTTCCAGGCATCTGCATGTCATTATTAGCTTAACTTGCGGCATGCATCTCCTCTCTTTCCCTGAGAAAGTGGATAGTGCCAATTCTGTGAATCTCTTTGTGGGCGACTCCAACCCGCCAGCCTCAACACACTATTGTGGCTACTTCTATCTCAAGTCTTTAGGACTTTACTTTTGAGTGCAGGGGCTTGCTTGTTTCTGTTACTTTACCCGCAAGGATACAGGTGTACCTCGTGGTTTTGATTTGATTTGATTTATTATTGTTACATGTACCTAGGTACAGTGACAAGTTTTGTTTGGCATGCAGCACAAACAGCTCATCCCCCGCAAAGTACATTCGGGTGATAGAACAGAGCGAGGAATACAATGTTACGGCTGAAGACAATGAGCGAGATCAACATAAAATTTAAAATTTGAGAGGTACATTCAGAAGTCTAATAATAGCAGGGAAGAAGCTGTACTTGGATTCGTTGGCATATGTGTTTAAGCTTTTGTGCTAGATGGAAGAGGTTGGAAGAGATTATAACCGGGCTGGGATGGGTCTTTGATGGTGTTGGCTGCCTTTCTGAAGTATCAGGTACATGTTATGACTGTTAACTTACTTTCTTACCATTCACTCATTTTGTTCTTATTGGAGACTGCCACTCTCTATGGCAAGCACTGCTTTGTAGCACAGCAGGAGAGATCGCAGCTTATCACAGTTTGGAGGAATACTGAGTCATGGAGCTGTTTGGCACCATGTTATGTCTACACCACACCTCCAGCATGTGCCAACAGCTTACGCGCATGTGTTTCAACCAAATGGCCATGTGTGAAGGTCAAAGGGAAGCAGTCCTTAGTTGGGTCAAGTCTGGCTATGGTCAGTTGGGAAGCTACCACAGTCAGTCAAGGGGTTCATCCAAATCCAGTCCACCTAGTTGGTCACGGTCAGTTCAGGTGCAATCAGTCAGGGATTACAGGCAGGTTAGTCAGGATCTGGTGGAGAAATCAGTGTGGGAGTTGAGGGGAGGGATGTTGTTGGCCAGATCTTCCTGTAATGAGACAAAGAGGGGGATTGAGTGTGTTGGAAGTGGATGAGAGAAGTATGAGAGGGCGGCATGGTGGCTCAGTGGTTAGCACTGCTGCCTCACAGTGCCAGGTACCTGGGTTCGATTCCAGCCTTGGGCGACTGTCAGTGTAGAGTTTGCACATTTTCCCCAGGTCTGCGGGTGCTCTGGTCCTCCCAAAATCAAAGATGCACAGGTTAGGTGAATTGGCCATGCTAAATTGCCCATAGTATTCAGGGATGTGTAGGTTGCAGGTATTAGTCAGGGGTAATGTAGAGTAATAGGGGAATAGGTCTGGGTGGATTACTTGTCGGTGTGGACTTGTTGGGCCAAAGGGCCTGTTTCCACACTGGTAGATATTCTATGATTAGTATTGATGCATTAACAGCAGAGGAGGTAAGGTATCCCAAAGGGTGGAAAGGGCAGAAAGAGTTAGTATTTCGGAGGATGAGGTGGACGTGATGCTGGAATAATGAGAGTTGCGATCAATGAGCCTTGGAGAGATGAATGGGGGCTGGCAGAGTTAGAATGAATGGTAGCCCTGTGAGCTTGATGTAGGCAGAGAGAAAGTGGTGGCACTTATCCTTGCAGAGTGCAGAAGGTTATTAAACGTCTGTGTGCTATGTTTCACCCTGCAGCTCAGCAATTCTGTTCTCAGTCCCGCAAAGAACTCCACCACTTCCTCCCAAACAGCCTTTCTTAACTAGGTCATTGACAGCTTCTGCCCACCTCACTCCTTCTTTCTGCCTCATTTCTGGTGCATTACCATTTCCCGAATCATGGTGCTTCCAATGATGAGGTGCCCATTATGCAGTATGTCCTTGTATTTGTACAAGTGTGTTAACATTCTAAACAAAAGTATGTGATTTTTTTTAACTCATTCACTGGATATGAATGTCACTGGCTGGGCCAGCATTTACAGTACTGCTGATTCCTAATTGCCCAGAGGGCATTTAAGAGTCAACCACGTTGCTGTAGGGGTCACATGCAGGCCAGACTGGGTAAGGGTGGCTGTTTTCTTGCCTAAAGGATATTGGTGAGTTGGGGAGAGTAAGGCTCCAACAATAGGTCACCATTATCAACAGGCTCTTAATTCCACCACCTGCCATGGCAGGATCCAAACCTGGTCCCCAAAACATTACCTGGTCTCTGGATAAATATTCCAGCAACACTACCATGAGGCTATTGCCTGGCCTTGTTTTCGGTTATGGCAATCCACATTGTTAGAATACAATTGAGGTGTTAAGTGTAAAATTGGACTGTCTTAGAGTGTACAATATTTTAATGTTTGCTTGACGCGGAAGTATAATTGCCCAGTTTAGGCATGACACCCACGCACCCCTCAGTGAGCCTAGTTGTAGAAATAGACTGTATGTATTTTCAATTAATTTGATAGCTCGTGGCTGCATCCCTTCATGAGCATGTGACTTTTAACTTGTCAGTGTTGCTCCAAGCAATGCCATGCTAGCCCAAGAAGAATATTCCAACTGACAATCTGTCTGGAATTCAGATCTGAACTCTATTTTGCTGTGTGTGTATTTTATTTTGCACTTCAGATTGCTTGCACCTTGGGGAAGCAGGGAGACAGTATGTGTTTTGTACTACATGTTGAAAGGTGAGTGGACAGCAGATTGTCCAAATGTAATTTGATGCTGAGTTTCCTATTTATTGCTGGTGAGACTAACTCAACCTGTTTGTTAAAGTTTGTAATCTGGATCATATTTGTCATTTTTATTCCTGAACAATTACTCGAAGAACCCAATGTCTTGAGCAGTCTGTCGCCTCTGGGATTTTGAGACAACTTTCAGGCTGTTGTGGGTAGTGTTCAGTGTTGCGTGCATCTCTCTACAAGAACGGAAGGGATTTACACTGAGACCGTAACCATGGAAGTTGCCATGTATGGGTTTGGCTTGTCCGGAACCTGTTTATTTGTGGTTCAAAGCCTGCCATTTCACAGATGGGATCTGACACAAAGAGCTGGTTAATGACTTTCTGCTGTTCTTATTTCCTTGATCCAAAGGAATCACTGCTGGTAGGTCTTGGAGGGATATGGGCTGGGTGCTGGCAGATGGGACTAGATTAGGTTGGGATATCTGGTTGGCATGGATGGGTTGAATCGAAGGGCTGTACATCTCTACGACTATGACTCTAATCCAGTCCCGTTTGCCAGCACTTGGCCCATACCCCTCTAAACTATTCCTATTCATATACCCATCCAGATGCCTTTTAAATGTTGCAATTGTATCAGCCTCCATCACTTCCTCTGGCAGCTCATTCCATACACGTACCACCCTCTGTGTGAAAAAATTGTCCCTTAGGTCTCCTTTATATCTTTCCCCTCTCACCTTAAACCTATGCCCTCTAGTTCTGGATGCCCGCACAAAGTAGATATTTTGCATTTAAACACAAAAGAAGCCTTGAGGCATTTTGTTATGTGGTTTAAGTAAAGTCACAGTTATTAGGAAAGGCAGAGTAAGCATATCCATTGTGCAGTTGACACCTGACTGGATGCAAAAATAGTGCAAGAGAAAACAGGCGAGTTCCAATGGTGATGATTCACAATCCTTTGAGGATCACCTCTACAGTTGGCAATGCCCCAAGAAGAATATTCTAATCCAGAATCTCACCTACTTTCTATTGTTCTGGACTGTTGTTATATTTTGAAGAATTTACCAGCTGTTCACCTTTTCATTTTAGTCTCGACACACCTTGAGAAACAAGCCAATGGAGGGCAACGCGGGGCTAGCACAGACTTCTGCTCCTGATACCTCTAGTGGGGGAAAGAGCAAGCAGTCCAAGTGATATCCGTCTCATTGACTTATTCACTGTTTAACATTGATCAAACTTACTGAATCTGTCTGTAGGAGTTTGTAAACTGGATCATCATTATTCTTCTTTCCATTGAGTTGTGCCTTTTGCTCCTGGTGCAGGTCACTGAACTATTGAACATTCGGCTGTGAAATGAATGCATGGACAATGTAGAGTTTGCTCAAATCCCTCCATGACCTCTCCCACTGTAACCGCTTCAAAAATTACAGCTCTCCCAAAACTCTGTGCCCCTCCAATGAAGGCTTCTTGTACATTCCCTGATTTTAGCTGCCATACCATTGGTGGCTATGCTTTCGAATGCATAGACACTGAGTTGTGGAATTTCCTCTCTAACCCTCTTTTCCCCTCCTTTAAGATGTTGTGTAAAACCTAATTCTTTCGGTCATCCATTCTAATATCTCATTATCTGACTCAGAAGTAATCATTGTCAAGAGCGTGTTGCTGGGAAAGCACAGCAGGTCAGGCAGCACCCAAGGAGCAGGAGAATCGATGTTTCAGGCATAAGCCCTTCGTCAGGGATGAGGCTCATTCCTGATGAAGGGCTTATGCCCGAAACGGCAATTCTCCTGCTCCTTGGGTGCTGCCTGACCTGCTGTGCTTTCCTAGCAATACACTCTCAACTCTGATCTCCAGCATATGCAGTGCTCACTTTCTCCTCAGAGGGAATCATTAGCTGCTAACCTATCTGCAACACACCTTAGGACACCTTATTATGTTAGACCACAGTTGAAATGATAATTGTTCATGTCCGAAGTCACATTAATGTTTTTGTTCAATTGCATCTTTTTTTTTGCTTAGTTGGTGTGATAGTTGCTATGAATCTGCCTCCAACCAGTAATGTAATGCTTATATTAACTTCCACAACTTAAGGAAGCAGATGTAGATAGTGTGTAATGAAGAATCCAACAGACATTTTCTACAATTACTATCGTGTACAATAATTACGTTCCTTGGGCATAGAAGTGTCTGAGCTAATATTAAGCTATTCACTTACTTCCAGAGATTAAAGATATGGTGTAATTTGTGAACTTTATATCGTCAGGTCACATGCACCAATACCATGGCAATATCTTATAGACTTTTTTTATTCATTCATGGGATGTGGGTGTTGCTGGCTAGGCCAGTACTCATTGTTCATCGGGTAAAAAGTGAGGTCTGCAGATGCTGGAGATCACAGTTGAAAATGTGTTGCTGGTTAAAGCACAGCAGGTTAGGCAGCATCCAAGGAATAGGAAATTTGACGTTTCGGGCATAAGCCCTGATGAAGGGCTTATGCCCGAAACGTCGAATTTCCTATTCCTTGGATGCTGCCTAACCTGCTGTGCTTTAACCAGCAACACATTTTCAACTCATTGTTCATCCCCTAATAGCCTAGAAGGCAGTTAAGATTCAATCATATTGCTTTGGGTCTGGAGTCACATGTCGTCTAGACCAAGTAAGGATAGTAGTTTCCATTCCTCAAGGCCATGAATGAACAGGATTTACTGACAACCGACTCGTGGTCATCATTAGACATTTTATTCCAGAAATTTATTGGGTTTAAATTCCACCACCTGCCATGGTGGGATTGAATCCAGATCCCAAAGCACTACCTGGGTCTCTGGATTAACATCCCAGTGATATTACCACTAGGCCATCAAGTTCCCTCTTGAAGGCATCTCTTGAAAGTACGCTGACATATTGACTCTGATACATAATGCGTCAGCCCTTGTCACAACTGTCCATCTCTCAGCATTTGATGTGCAGATGTTTGTGCAATGTTTGAGGCGTGGCATTAACATCTTAGAGATCTCATCCTAGAAAGTTCTTATAGTCAACAATAAAAAACAGAAAGTTCAAAATAAAGTTGAAAGGTTTGGCAAAATCTGTATTGATAAAAACAGAATTAATGTTTTGAGTCTAATCTGACCCTTCATCAGCACCATTTGTTGGAATATCACCCTGTTCCATTTGATCAAATTCTCCTTTAACTTGTTCAGTCTCCTTCAAATAAAATCTGTTCCTATGGGTACCTCGCCCTAGTTGTGCCTATCCTTTTCGTAGGGTCAATGGATCATTCCCACATCCAGTCCTACTCAGGGCTTGTCTCAGATTTCCTTTTGGTACGTCAGTGAAGGCAAAAAAAGAGTTACGAAGAACAGTCATATCGGACTCAAACCTTTAACTCTGTTTCTCTTTCCACAGATGTGGAGGTGCCACTGTTGGACTGGGTTGGACAAGGTCAAAAATCACATAACACCAGGTTATAGTCCAACAGGTTTATTTGACAACAAAAGCTTTCGGAACCTTGCTCCTTCTTCAGGTACTAGTGAGACTTGAGGAAAGAGCGGGGCTCTGAAAGCTTGTGTTTGATGCTGACAGGCCTGCTGAGTTTCTGCAACACGTTTACTTTTACTTCAGATCTCCCAGCATCCACAGTGCTTTGCTTTAATTTGCTTACAGTCAGCATATTTAATGAGTTTTGTATTTTAAGTCACTGGCAGCCTTTCCTACTTTAACGTTGGTGTTATAAACCAGTATGGTGTTTTTGCAGTATGGTCATGGACTGGTAAGGGGCGGTGCATTTGATTCCAAGGTTATCTTTCTTGTCCTTTCTGATTGGCTGTGGGAAAGCATAAATGAAGCATATTAATTCTGTTTCATCATTCCAAACACTTACTATTTGAACGACAATGAGTGCTGTTTTTACCTTACTGGAAAAAGGAGTATACGAGTGTAGCAGGATTATTTTTCCAACAAATGTGTGCCATCTGTGAACAAAAAACAAAGAATTGTGTCAATGGGCTGAGGAATAGCAGGTTAATTTGGATAAATGTGGACTATTGCATTTGGTAAAACAAACAAGGGCAGAACTTATACAGTTAATGGCAGGGCCCTGGGTAGCATTGTCGAACAGAGAGACCTCGGCATTCAGATACATAGTTCTTTGAAAGTTGCATCACAGGTAGGTGGAGTGGTTAAGAAGGCATTGAGTGTGCTTACCTTCATTGCTCCAACCATAGACAATAGGAGTTGGGAAGTCATATTGAGGTTATACAGGACGTTAGTGATACCTCTTCGGGAGTTCTGTATATCGATCTCTTTGCCCTGTTGTAGGAAGGATATTATTAAATTGGAGTGGATTCAGAAATGATTCAATAAGATATTGCTGGGACTGAAGGGTTTGAGTGATAAGGATAGGTTGAGACTCCTTTCACTGGAGCATAGGAGTTGAGGGACAACTTTTTCACACAGAGGGTGGTTCACATGTGGAATGAATTGCCAGAGGAAGTGGTGAATACTGGTAGAGTTAAAACATTTAACAGACATTTGGACAGGAACAAGAATATGAAGGTTTGGGAGGGATAGGAGCTGAAGGCAGGCAAGTGGGACTAGTTGAGTTTAGATTAGATTACTTACAGTGTGGAAACAAGCTCTTCGGGCTAACGTTCACACCGACCCTCCGAAGAGCAACCTACCCAAACCCATTCCTCTACATTTACCCCTTCACCTAACACTAATGGCAATTTAGCATGGCCAATTCACCTGACCTGCATATCTTTGGACTGTGGGAGGAAACCGGAGCACCCGGAGGAAACCCACACAGACACAGGGAGAAAGTGCAAACTCCACACAGACAGTCGCCTGAGGTGGGAATTGAACCCGGGTCTCTGGCGCCGTGAGGCAGCAGTGCTAACTGCTGAGCCACCATTTGGGAAATTTGGTTGGCATGGACGAGCTGGGTCTGTTTCCAAGCTGTATGACTCTATATGACTCTATAACTGCAGATGCTAGAGTTCTGAAACAAAAACATAAAACGTTGGGGAAGCTCGACAGGTTTGGTAGCTGCTGCGGAGAGGAAGTAGATTTAATGTTTCGGGTCCAGTGACCATTCTTCAGACACAGCACCAGTCGTGTTTCAGTTGGTAGCACACTTGCTTTTGGCCTTCCCAGTCAAGTTGAAATTCAGGACCTAGCATTAAAATCGAGGTTGGTATTCCAGTGCAGTACTGAGGGAGTGCTGCATTGCTGGTGGTGCTACCTTTTGGAGGGGTGTTTATGAACAGAAACCCCTCCACTGGATGTAGGAGCTCAGTTTCAAAGAAGAGCAAAGGTGTTGCTGATGGCCAGTGTTTAGCCCACAATACCACAGAGACAGATTCACACTGAGATCTTGCTGTGTGCAAATTAGCTCCTGTGCTTTCTACATGGAAACAGTATCTCCAGTTCAAAATGCTTCATTGGCTGTGAAATGCTTTGTTGTAAGACATGCGCTATATAAAGGCAAGAATTTTCTTTTAAGTTGCAAGGTACAGGAGCAGGGGTTAAAAGAAAATTGGCGCCCATCCAGCTTACCGACAGTTATGAAAGAGTTGCTCACCACGTAACAAAGGAAAAGGATCTCACACACCACCATAACCACTAAAGTAGCAGCTGAGACAGAGGTGGAGACCACCCATTTTCACTTCTCCCCTATTACAGTCATTGAAATGTACAGCACGGAAATAGACCCTTCAGTCCATCTTGTTCATGCTGACCAGATACCTTAAATTAATCTAATCCCATTTACCAGCACTTGGCCCATATCCTTCTAAACCCTTCCTATTCATATGCCCATCCAGATGCCTTTTAAATGTTGTAATTGTACCAGCCTCCACCACTTGCTTTGGCAGCTCATTTCATACACGCACCACCCTCTGCGTGAAAAAGTTGCACCTTAGGTCCCTTTTAAATCTTTCCCCTCTCACCTTAAACCTATGCTCTCTAGTTCTGGACTCCCCCACCCGGGAAAAAGACCTTGTCTATTTATCCTAACCATGCTCCTCATCATTTTATAAATCTCTATGAGCTCACCCCCTCCAGGGAAAACAGTCCCAGCCTTTTCAGCCTCTCCCAATAGCTCAAACCCTCCAATCCTGACAACATGCTTATAAATATTTTCTGAATCCGTTCAAGTTTCACAACATCCTTCCAATAGGAAGGAGACCAGAATTACATGCAATATTTCAAAAGTGACTTAACCAGTGCATTGAGTGAAGAGAGCTAGCAATGGCCCATTACTGCAGGGACTATAAAGAATTGGGTGGCCTTGAGCAGAATCTCAGCTTCCACTTGACAGAATGCCGTTACAAACCTGTAATTTGGGCTGAGTTACTACACAGATTCTTTTATTGAATGCTTTCAACCCAGAATAGCCTAATGGTTAATTAAGTGGCCTGCACTGCAGGAAGTCAGCAATTGTTAGCATTTACCAGCAATTAAGTCTTCAATTTGGCAGACCTTTAATTACAAAATGATTGAGCTCCGTGCTTAATATTCACTGGTCGACCATTTCCCAGGTCTGTTGTATCGGAGCTGGCTGCAACACTGAGTCAGGTCTCAGATTCCTGAGCCCCAATCAATTCACAACAGTTTTGCTTTATTATTTTCCGTTCACAATGTGACTTATGAATTTTCATCCTGCATTGAATTTTCTGTTTGAAATGAGTTCAATTTGACCTGCCCTAACAAATTCTAAGAATTGCTGGCATAATTTAAACACTCAACATGGAGTGATCATAATGAATAATGTTACATGTCCCAGCATGATGTACAATAACAATGGGACATCAAAATGTCAATTGATGCTACTTTCAATTGTCAATCCACGTTCTTCTTAATAGTTGAGTGCCTCAATGCTCCTACCCTTAAAACAGCACTGTTGTGGCTATGAAGCCCCCATATGTCATTGTCAGCTCAGTGGTAGCATGCATGCCTCTTCAATTGAAGGATGGTTGGTTTAAGAATGTAACATTGACTTCCTTTTCCCACTTTAACCCCGATTATGAGGCTTGAGGATTGTCATGATGCCTAAGTGAGGGGGGGGAATAAAACCTGCAAGACGGTGGGGTGCTTTTTAAGTTGGAAGTCTCCCTGTGGATGTGGGATGTGGTTATTATTACTCAGTCAGAGATCCATGGAGAAAGTGAGCACTGCAGATGCTGGAGGGTCAGATTTGACAGATGTGGTACTGGAAAAGCACAGCAGGTCAGGCAGCATCTAAAGAGCAGGACAGTTGACGTTTCAGGCATAAGCCCTTCATCAGGGATGTACTGATGATGAGCTTATGCCCGAAACGTCGATTCTCCTGTTCCTCGGATGCTCCCTGACCTGGTGTGCTTTTCCAGCACCACACTTTCTAAGTCAGAGATCTGTCAACGTTTTTGATGGTTGCAACCCCAAATCCACCTGTTTCACTTCAGGGAAGGAAATCTGCCATCCTTACCTGGTCTGGCCTACATGTAACTCCACACTGACAGCACTGTGGTTAATTCTTAACTGCTCTCCAAATGCCACTCAGGGCAATAAGGATGAGCAAAGCCAACACCCTCAGAAAGAGTGAACGAAAAGAAATGACAATACAAACCATTTGGAATGGAAACAATTCAACCTGGTTTCCTGCTTCTTATTGCAGACTTGTCAAGTGGTCAACGCCACGCAGTTCTTTTTGGTTCACACAGTAATGGCCCAATGCTCACTCTCTCCACTCCATAAGGATGTGGGATTGGAACAGAATTGGGATCTGCAGTAATGTCCTGTCACTGACAGGGTGGTCTGTCAGTATGAAAAGCTGGAAATTATCTTATTGGCAGATTTACTAACTTTCAAGCTGTTAGTGATATAGTGATTGTTTTGTTTGGTCGCTACATGTTCCTCAGCACTATTATTACACTCTGTAACTGAAATATGCAAAATTTTGAAAGGGCTTGACAGAGGAGATGTTGAGAAGTTTGATTCCCTTGGCTGGGGAATCTAGAATAAGGTGGGGGGGGCAAAGAGTCAGAATGTGGATCAATTATTTTGAAAGATGAGGAAAGCATCTGCACTTAAAAGGTTATGAATCTTTGGAATTCCCTCTCCCTAAGATGTTGGGGATTTCCCTTGTTGACTGTTTGATGTTGCATTGGGGTGCAAAAGTCTGAAAGGGTTAATACTGAGTAGTACTATAAGGGATACCTGCTGAGTTAATATCACATGGACTTGTGGACAGAACAGTGGAGGATCTGGAAACAGAGAATCCCAACATTCAGGTCTTCCTCATAGTCTGTCCAACAATGTCTGTTGAATCAATGTAGCATATAACTAGTTGCTGCCATGCACTAAACTGCTTATTTTTCAATACAAGCACCTCTTTAAGGACTGAAAATGTGTTGCTGGAAAAGCGCAGCAGGTCAGGCAGCATCCAAGGAACAGGAGATTCGACGTTTCGGGCATAAGCCCTTCATCAGGAATCATGATTCCTGATGAAGGG
The DNA here is from genome assembly GCF_020745735.1 of Hemiscyllium ocellatum. Taxonomy (NCBI): domain Eukaryota; kingdom Metazoa; phylum Chordata; class Chondrichthyes; order Orectolobiformes; family Hemiscylliidae; genus Hemiscyllium; species Hemiscyllium ocellatum. The sequence continues at coordinate 39,297,329 of NC_083432.1, read as the reverse complement.
CTTATGCCCGAAACGTCGAATCTCCTGTTCCTTGGATGCTGCCTGACCTGCTGCGCTTTTCCAGCAACACATTTTCAGCTCTGATCTCCAGCATCTGCAGACCTCACTTGCTCCTCTTTAAGGACTGTTGTGGTGCAGTGGTAGTGTCCCTACCTCTGAGCCAGGAGGCTTGAGTTCAAGTCCCACCTGCTCCATAGGTAACATTGCTGAGCAGGTCGATTAGAGAAAAAAAAACCCGAGAGTTTTGCTTCATAAGGCCAGCCAATGCTTTTCCACAGTCTCGTGACAGCAAGACAGATCCGTAGTTCCCTGTATCCAGGTAACTGCAATCCCAGCACAAGGTAAGGTACAGGCTCCACTTGGCCACACTGTTAACAACTGAAGACTGAGATAGACACAGTTCTGGTCACCCAGGGAATCGAGGGGAATGCAGAGTGAGCCATGATTTTGTTGAGTGATGAATCAGACCCAAGGGGCCGTCCGACCTATTCCTGCTCCTACTCCGTGCACAGAAAACCCAGTCTCACTTTTCCTCTCTCCACTCTCTCTTCAGAAACCCCCAGCCATTCTTTTCCGGTGGAGATCATGATTTTTTTTGCAGTGTAGTCTTCCCACAAGAGATATCGATCCACTTTGTCAAAGACAGGTTGGGTGCAAAATGATTTAAACTACATTGACGGGGCGAATAAAGAGCTGCAGCATAATCTCTGAGAGCTCTGTTGGTTGTGAAGGAAAGCTACAACTCAGCAGGTGGCAGAATCAAATTTGTTGCCAAATGGGGAACTGTGATGGGAGGGCTGATTTGGCAGCGTACTTGGATTTTACTCAGTCAGAGTCCCTCATCCCGAGCTGTGCTTGCAGCTGTCTGGCAGCTGCAGCAGTTCAATTCCAGCTCTATTAGCGAAGGCTTCTGAAGCTTTGTCCGTGTATCATGACTGACTGCTCCTGCAGGCGTGAAACCAAAGGACTGCAGAGGCTGGAAATCAGAAACAAAAATGGAAACAGCTGGGAAAGCTCAGCAGGTCTGGCAGCATCAGTGGAGAGAAAGCAGAGTTAACATTTCGGGTCTGGTGACCCTTCTCCAGAACTGATTGTCGCTTGGAAAAGTTGAGGTAACTGCTGAAGGGGGAGGGGGTGGAGTAAACAAAAGGTGGAGGTGATGCCTAGAGAGAGAGAGAGAGAACAGTTGGACAGATGAGGAATGAAGGGTGGCTTTGGGGAATCAATAGCTGCTAAGGGTAATTGGCCACCTTTCCACAACCTCTAGCAGAATGCCACCACTAGATATATATACCCCGCCCCTTCGTTGTCAACCCTCTGCAGGGACCTCTCCCTTCAGGACATCCTGGTCCACTCCTTCTCCCAGTGCCCCCACAGCCCCTTCCACTGCAATCGCAGTTGGTGTAACACCCCTCCCTTTGCTTCATCTCTCCTGACAATCCGAGACCAGGTGAAGCAGTGATTCATCTGCACTTCACTCAATCTACTCTACTGCTCCCCTCTACACTGGGGAGATGAAATGGAGACTGGACAACCATTTTGCGGAACCTCTACGTTCCATCGCAAAAATAACCCTGAGCTTTCCGCTGCCTGCCAGTTTAACATACCGCCACGTTCCCTGGCCAAGACCTGTCTCAGGCTTGCTGCAATGCTCCAGTGAAGCTCAGTGCATGCTGGAAGAACAATACCTCATTTTCCACTTGGGGACCCTGCAGCCTTCACGACTCCAGATCGAGTTCAATAATTTTAGAGCCTGAGCACCTTCATTCTTGTCTCTACCCCAACCCCCACACTCCAGGCCTTGTCTCCAGGGCTGTGACCACACAACACATTGACAGTCACCAATGGTCCCCATTAGCAGCTCTTGATTCTCCCAGGCTGACATTGACCCATTCCTTTGTCTGTCTGTTCTCTCTCTCTGGGCTCCATCTCCACTTGCCATTTACTCCTCCACCCACCCTTCCTTCAGCACATATACCAACCTTTCCCGAGCTACAGTCAGTTCTGAAGAAGGGTCACTGGATCTGAAATGTTAGTTCCGCTTTCTCCCTCCCCGACCACAACCGATTCAGTGGCCAATCAAAACCCAGTAAAGGGCCTCAACCAGAAGTAGCCGCATGTGAGTCTGCTGATGCGCAGCCATCCCAGACGCTTTGGGCTGGGAGTGGTCGTGGGACCATCAGTGCCTGATCGCCAGTGTGAATCTGTCCTTCCCAAATCTTTTCCCTCTGAGACTCCACTTCGAAGCTTGAAAGCTGACACCACTCCTCAGCGTGGTGTGAGGGAGTGAGAGGGGAGCACTATGAATGTAATAACTCTGTCTGATTTCCTTGGGGTCTGTAGCTGCCTCAGAGTTCACAACCCCAAAGTTTCAGCTCGAGACTCCATTTGGGGCCATGACCGTCAGTCTGGGAATGTCTTGCACACACTAATGTTCACCCCCGCCCCCGCCTCTTTGCATGAGAAACCGCATGCAAAGTTCTTCAGTAAACAAAAAAGAGATTGCTGGAGAAACTCAGAAGGTCTGACAGCATCTGCGTTGAGAGAAACAGAAGTAATATTTTGAGTCCAGTATTCTGAAGAAGTCACACAGAGTCACACTGCAGTCCATGTGCTATAGGAAGACCCATAATGCTGTTAGGGAGAGAATCCCAGGATCTTGACTTAGTGACAGTGAAAGAACAGCGATATATTTTCAAGTCAGGATGGTGAGTGGCTTGGAGAAGAACATGCAGCTGGTGACACTACTATACATCTGTCCTTCTAGATCGAAGAGGTCATGGGCTTCTTGAACTGCAACATTTCAGGGCAGCAACCTGGGGCAACTAGAGGTGGGCAATATATATTGGTCCAGTCAGGGATACCTTCATCCCATAAATGAATAAAAATGTAGCTAGTTTGCCCATAATCTTGGACCATGAAAGAGAATTGAATTTTCATTGGACAGTGTTTCAGTGGTATGTGTTTGACAAGTTTTCCCTTAGACAAATAGAAGCTATATCGTGGATGGGAGCTGTCATGAAAAAGGAAACTTTGTGTAGTGGTTTCTGGATTAGATTAGATTAGATTAGATTACTTACAGCGTGGAAACAGGCCCTTCGGCCCAACAAGTCCACACCGACCCGCCGAAGCGCAACCCACCCATACCCCTACATTTTACCCCTACCTAACACTATGGGCAATTTAGCATGGCCAATTCACCTGACCCGCACATCTTTGGACTGTGGGAGGAAACCGGAGCACCCGGAGGAAACCCACGCAGACACGGGGAGAATGTGCAAACTCCACACAGTCAGTTGCCTGAGTCGGGAATTGAACCCGGGTCTCAGGCGCCGTGAGGCAGCAGTGCTAACCACTGTGCCACCGTGCCGCCCACTTTCTTTCAGTTTATTAATTTGAACAAGTCTAAGAGGTTGTATTAATCCTTACACTTTGAAAGTTGTCAGTGGAGGGCAAATTAAGAGCTTTTCAGAACTCCCTCAATGTTCTAAATTGTTTTTCATTCTGAATTTGGATCCAGACAATCTGTGGCTAGGAATTAGCTTCTGAAGCCTCTGTTAGAAAATGGAGCAGGTTGGCACTGAGTTAACCTCCTTCATTCTTCACAAAGATTCAGTATGTTGTTGTGCTGAAGGAACACTGATAGTAATGAAGGAGAAAGTGTTCTTTCTCTGCGAAAGGAAAGTGAGACATGTTCTATATTTTGAATGAGAGAATTGCTCGTTTCTAGGCAACGCATTTTGTGGCTTCATAAATATCAATGTGTGCAGGGACAGATGCGCGTACAAATGTGCTTTTTAATTCTTTATTTTTTTATATTGCAGGAGGTTGCTTCCGAAAGAAGAAGGAAGACTCGGAATATCTGAAGGTTTGCAGTCAGAAGGTATGTTTGTGTTTGAATGCAGTCTGCTTTTGTTCTTCTGAAAGAACGTGGAATGGGAAAAGGCAATTCAGCAACCAAGCCTGCACTTTTCAAAGAATGTGCATAACCCAGTTTAATCCAAGCAAATGATCTATTGAGTGGAGGTTTGTCAAATTTCTGCTGATGCTGACGCTCTTGACGAGCTGTAAATGAAAGAAAAATTCAGCTTTGTTACTTTTTTGATTCACCATGGTTTCAATCCAAATAATTTAAAATGAGTTCAGCTTCCAAAGTCTGGTCTAACATTCTCAATGTCAAGCCATTGTTACTTTAGAATTGAGGTCTAGTGGTGCATTGGTAGTGCCTCTGCCTTTGGGCTAGAAGCTCTGGGTTCAAATCCTACAACAGGACTTGCTGACCATTGAAGGTGCCTTTGAAATGTGGCCAAACAGATTGGTTGCCAGCTTGTAAATCCCTCCGATATACCTTGATGGTGGGTGGTAAGAACACCATAGTTTCCGGGGTACTGCAGTTTTTTCCTCGGGGTAAAAAATTGCAGTACTTTGCTCATAAGCATGGACCAATCTCATGGGTGTCTGTGGCCCAACCTTTTGAAATGAAGACAAGAGAAAAAGCAAACTTTGAGATTGCCTGGGGATAATAGCATCCTGCTTGCTGTTGTACCAGTTATTCCCTGGTTTTCCTTTAATGTGCGAGCCTAGAGACAGTTGTGCAATGAGTGGGGAATATTGCCTTCATTGCTCAATCCTTTGAGTAAAGGAGTGGGAAATCATGTTGAGGTTATACAGGACATTGGTGAGGCCTCTTCTGGAACACTGTGTCCAGTTCTGGTCGCCCTGTTATAGGAGGCATATTATTAAGCCGGAGAGGGTTCAGGAGAGATTTAACAGGATGTTGCTGGGTGTGGAAGATTTGAGTTATAAAGAAAGCTTGTTCGTCTGGGGGTTCTTTTCACTGGAGTGGAAGTGGTTGAGGGGTGACTTTATAAATCATGAGGGGTATAGATGAATTTAATGATAGGTGCCTTTTCACTAGAATGGGGGATTTCAAGAGTAGGGGACATATTTTTAAGCTGAGATGAGAGAGATTTAAAAAAGACATGAGGGGCAATTTTTTTTAACACAGAGGGTGGTTCGCATGTGGAATGACTTCCCGAGGAAGTGATGGATGCAGGCACAGTTACAACATTTAAACTTAGATAAGTACATGAATAGAAAAGTTTTGGAGTGATATGAGACAGGAGCAGGTAGGTGGAACTAGTTTAGTTTGGGACTGTTTTCGGCTGGGACTGGTTGGACCGAAGGGTCTGTTTCTGTGCTACATGACTCTGTGACTGTATGACAACTGAATGGGAGATCTTATCTCATCCTACACACCAACCTTGGTGAGAATGGGGCCTTGATAATTATACAGTTCCAGATTAGATTTCATTCTCAGCTATTTAGAACTTTAACACTACTAATTGGCAGTGGTTGAGTCACTGTTTGGACATTTGTGGAGAAATGAACAAATATGGTCTCAAAGAGAACTCGTTTTCATTTTAATCAGGGCATAACCAAAAAGCTCAAGTAGATAATCTTAATAGTATTGAAACTATTTTAATTTCTAATTAAATGGACACTGATGCCACTGTCTGTGATACAAATGTAGAAATTTCGAAAACAGCTTGAACGTATAAAGAAAATAGTTATTTAAAATAAAATAAAAATATTGGGATTGCTGTACACTCTATTCATGTCTTTTGGAATGGAATCACAACATGTTTGGGACTGTAGGGTCCCACACTGTTGAAAGGTAAGAATGTTAACTTTGGGAATCACTGCATTGCTTTGAGTGTGATTCAAGCAACATTTTATCAGTTTGGTACAGTAAGGATGTGCAATGTGACTTTATTTAATAGTATGCAACTCCAAAGCTCGCTCTAGGACATTTTAAGACTTTGTTGTAAAGTGTTTAACATTTAATTTGATTCGACAACTTTGGGATGTGAGGACAGTTTTTTTAAAAATCCTGTATGAAAAGTCTGTGTGAATAATGTGTTGTCTATCAATTCTGAAAACAGTAAAACAGGAGAAGAGGTAGTGGTGATTAAATGACCCAGGGCTTGGCTTTTAAACAAACCTTTTCTTGATAGCTAATTATAAAGCGGCTTTGTCTGAAATGCGGGATTCAGCTGCTTGTTTTGCTTTTTGGCTGGAAGATGCTTTGGATACAGAAGACACCCCTCTCCTCTTTCCTTCCCCTCCTCTCCACCCCATCACCACTCTCATCTCCCAAATAAACCCTACAGTGACACAAGGTCATTAAGGTAATAAATTTCAAAGTCATCCCCAAGAGACAAATTTATTCTGAAAGACATGTTCCTTTCTCAGAATTTTGATTCAGCAAATAGTGTATTAAGGAGATAGAACTTTACTAATAAGGAAAATAATCGAGTGCAGTTTAAGGTGGTGTCACTGGATATGGTACATACTTTAGTGAATCCTAGTTAATCTGATGAGAGTGTGACAGAGCAGATTTAATTTGCTTGACCAAAATATTACTGTGTTTGTGTTCTCAACAATTCAAACTTTTTTTTGGGATGAGAGGGCTGTCTTTTCTATTATGCTGCTTCTTCTGAAACTTAAAATTCCCCTCTTCCCTACCTACCTTTTAAAATAATTACATAGAACATTGGTTACTGTATGATTTTCTATTTATTCAAAGCATACTAAGTCGAATTGCTTTCAGTTAGATTTTTCTTTTAAGTAAATTATTACTGTGGCTGATCTTTAGAACCACTATGACTCATGGACTCTCACACTCCTGGTTTAACAGGGTGGGGATTTGGTCAGTTATCAGTGGATATACAGGGCTCTTTCCATAGCCTATATTGCCTTGCAGACATAATGCACAACACAGTGAAATTACCTGGAAAAAGCCAGGGCTTTGGATATTTTAGTGAAATAGAAGGTGCTATCCCTCCCTACTTTCAGGCTTTCACACAAAATCAGCATTCACCCGTGAAAAATGCCCATTTGCAGCGAGTGTCCAGCAGTTGCTAGGCAGCTGTGGGAGGTATGACAATCTTTTTCCATCACTTTAAAACAGGGGAGTCTCGGCTCGAAAGGATGCTTTGTGAGTGCTTCTGTGAAATACTGTTTCTGGCACCACCAATTGGTGAAAGGGTTTTGTGCTTGCAAGATCCGATGGTCGGTTTCTTTCTGGAGAATTTGCTCTTGCACTCTCTTCAGCATGAGGAGACAACTGAGATTGCTCCAAAGGAAATCTGAGACCATCACTATCACCTTACCAACCAAATAGTCCGGGAGATGTCAGCTTTACCCAAAGAAACATTTCCCTACTGGTTAAGATTATCCAAATAAATACATTTACAAAACAGCACCTTTCAGGATGACAGGACTTCCCAAAGTACTTACCAGCCACTAATGTACTTTGAATGCATAATGGCTATTCTGTTGTATGTAAAGAAATGCAGCAAGACCTGGAGAACATCCTGATTAGTGGCAAATTAAATTTTTACCAGACAGGCAATGATCAAATCAGGCAAGACAGACTTTAGCTATCTCCAATTGGCTATCATTGGCATTACCATCACTGAATTCCCCTACTATTAATATCCTGCATGTTAAAATTGACCAGAAGCTGAACTGGACATGCCATATATGATGTAGCGACAAGAGCAGCTCAAAGGCTGGGAATAATGCAGCGAGTAACACACCTCCTGTCTCCCCAAAGTTTGTCAAACATCTCCAAGGCACCAGTCAGGAATGTGCTCGAATAATTCCCACTTGGCCAGAATAACCATAGCTCCAACAACACTCAATAAGCTCATAGTGTCCAAGGCAACTCAGTCCACTTCATTCACTTTCTTCACCATGGATAAACTGTGGCAGCAGTGTGCACTGTTTGCAAGATGCATTGCTGTGATTCAAAAAGGTTCCTCCAACAGGACTTTCCGGACTCACAACCTCTATTACCTAGAAGGACAAGAGCAGCAGATACAGTGAAACAATGACCAGTAATATGCATAAGGATCCTGGGATCTGGTACCTCTCGTCTAATCGAGCAAACACCATCACAGGTCACCCTTGCTTCCTACCAGTTCCAGTTACCAACCCAATTGGCTCCACTCGATCAACTTTATTGAATGAGTTCCACAATGGATCATTTTCTAGTTGTCAGTTTGATTTCCCATTCTGGTTTATCCTGCAATAACAACTTAGAACCTCCGTTCGGAGGAAAGGGCATCAGACCTGAAACGTTAATTTTGATTTCTCTTCTTAGATGCTGCCAGATCTGCTGAGCCTTTCTAGCAACTTCAGTTTTTGTTTTAGATTTATATAGCATGTTTAAAAGTAAGGTGTCAGGGTGCTTCGCAGAACTGCTATGAGGCAAAATTCATCACCAAGTCAATAAAATGAGATTAGTCAGTCCGATCATTAAAAGCTTGCTCAAAAGAGATGGTTTTAGTCATTGCCTTAAAGGAAGAAAATAAGATATGATTTAGATTAGATTCCCTACGGTGTGGAAACAGGTCCTTCGCCCCAACCAGTCCACACCAACCCTCCGAAGAGTAACCCACCCAGACCCATTTCCCCCTGACTAATGCACCTAACACTGTGGGCAATTTAGCTTGGCCAATCCACCTGACCTGCACATCTTTGGACTGTGGGAGGAAACCGGAGCACCCGGAGAAAACCCATGCAGACACGGGGAGAATGTGCAAACTCCACACAGTCAGTCGCCTGAGGCTGGAATTGAACCCGGGTCCCTGGCGCTGTGAGGCAGCAGGGCTAACCGCTGAGCCACTGTGCCACCCGATTAGGAAGGAAATCCCATAATTTGGGACTTATGTAGCTGAAGACTCAGTTGCCTATGACGGAATAATTAAAATGGAGGTTCAGAAGTAAAGGAGATTCTCAGAGGGTTGTAGGCCAGGAGAAGATTTTAGAAATCGAGAGGAGTGAGGCTATGGAAGGGTTTAGAAACGAGTATAAGAACTTTAAAATCCAAATATTAAAATCAAGAGTATACTATATTTTATTTACTCTGGCTAATTTTATGTATGAATCTAGCAGTTTTGTTGCTGAATTTTGAGGTGTGAGGAGGCTGGATTTTATAGTCAGTAAAGCAGTCAGCTTCACTGTGCCCCATCTCTGGTGGAGGGCCTCTTCCTTGGAACAGCTCATTGTGTCTGAATCCCATGCCAAAACTGAGCTGAGCTATGGCTAAGGGTGGAACAGTCAACTCAATAGTACTATTCAGCTGCAGAGAAAATATTCAAGATTGTTGTTCCCTGTAGCCACCAGCTGAGGTACACAGGGGTTTTGATCAATGTGGCTTGAACTAGAATGCGACCTTATTCTTCAGTTCTTAGTGAGGAACTAAAAGCAAACAATGCACTACATCAGACTGTGCACCTCGGCTACTTAGGTAGGTAATGTGTACATGGGTTATACATATAAATATTCTTATTTTCTGACACAATAAAAGGTGTCAGATTGTGTGTCTAATCTAAAAGTACCTAATATATAATCCAATTGATTGTGAATATTCATCCGTGAACAAACAACTAAAAATACTAATTATCAAGTCATTATTGCATCACTGACTTGGCTGCATACAGATTGACTCTGGTGTTTCCTATATAGCACTTCAAGACCACTTAAGTGATTGAAAAAGCACAAAGGGATGTCCTAAACCTTCAAGTGCTGTTAGATAGATGGAAACCTTTCCCACTTCAACACATTTCATTCAGAATTAGCATTTATGCACCAATTTGGGAAAAATGCTTATGTTCAAATTCTGAAAATTTCAATGAGCTGCAACTTGATACAAATTAATACAAATTCGAATAGCCACAACTCCTAAAAACAAGGCAACTTAAGGCTGTAGTTTTCACAATGTACACGCCAATAAATTTATGGATGTGTCTGGTCAGGCACATGTTCGCTGCTCGTTGGATGCTGCCTGAACTGCTGTGCTCTTCCAGCACCACTGATCCAGAACATATTTTTTCACTTCAGCACAATCCCTGAATGAAAGTTTTAGGGATCTTACTCTCATCAAAGTGAAATTTCTGGGGGATCCAAGATGGCGGCGACCCAGCAAGACTGTGTCCACAGTGCTCTACCCAAAACTTGGGAAAAGTGGGCTATCCACCCCCACCACACTCACTAAACCATTTATAATAGTTGTTAACCTTAAATAGTTACCTATTAGTACATTTAAATAGTCTAATACTAGGTGGAAAATGAGTAAAGGGAAGGGAACAGGCGGCTCTAAGAAAGCAGGGACCCCTCCCCCACCCTCTCCCTCTTCAGCTGCAACAAAGGTGTCTTCAGCTACTTCAGGAGATTTACCAATGAAGATGAGCTTTGAGGAGATGTTTGCCAGGTGGGAGGCGAAGATTGATGCTTTTATCGATGAGTCTCGGCAGAGCAGAGAAGCACTATCAGCCGAGCTGCAGAAGCAGGGCAGAGACATTCAGGAATTGGAGTGCCGAGTCAGAGAGGTGGAGTCGAAGGCCGCAGCCTCAGAGACTGGGATAAAATCAACAGCCGACCACATCCGTTTTCTTGAGAATCAAGTCCAGAACCTAGAAAACCACATTGATGACCTCGAAAATCGATGTCGTAGAAAAAATATTCGGTTGTTGGGCCTTCCCGAGCAGGAAGAGGGAGGCCAGCTGACAGCATTCTTAGAGCATTGTCTGCCACAACTTTTAAATCTGCATAATGGATCAGGCCAGGTAAGGGTGGAATGGGCCTACCGGGTCACAGTACGTGGGCCCGGCTCAACCCAGCGCCCACGCCCGGTCCTGTTCCAGCTGCAGAGCTATAGGGAGAGGCAGATGCTCCTGGAAGCCTCAAGAAATCTGGGAAAAGATCCTCAAGCTATGACCCACAAAGGATCCAGGATCATGCTGTTCCAGGACTTCTCCCCAGCTTTGGTCCGAAAGAGGAAGGCATTCGATGAGGCGAAGAAGCGTTTAAGGGACTTAAATATCCAGTACTCCTTACGATATCCAGCGACGCTACGCCTTAGCCACGAAGGATCCATATATAACTTCGGATCACCGGAGAAGGCTAAGGAATTCTTGGACACTCTTAAATAAACTGTAAGAGATTGTGGACGCTGGTCTGCCTTTCCCATTATTTTGGTTTACATCCCTTCATCTTTACTTATCTTTCCCCCTATGTGTGTATGTATATATATATGTTGGGGCGTTTGGTTAATGTTGATGGGGAGAGGTGGTTACCTTATTCTATTTTACTTCTGTTTTTAGGAGCGGGGTTGTTTTTCTTTCCCCTGTTATTTTGTGGTATTATATTTAAGTATTACATGTTAAGATTGTAATCTTATAGTTATATATGGTATTAATATTCCCAAATATATTTAGATGTGGGTGTGGGTGGGGGTGGGGTGTTCACTGTTAACTCTAGCTTTATATTATATTTGAATTCTCCTCATTTTATTGGGGAACACCTGGGTCAAGGGTGGGGCACTGATTGGAAGAGGGTAAGATGGACTGTGGGAGAGGAAGTGACGCTCCCTGGGAACAAGGGAGAAAATCTCCAATTCGGAATGTTTTATATTTTTTATACTTAGAAAGAGTTTTTTGTTATATTGTTTTGAGTGTATCAGAGAGTCTTTACTTTTGTAAATCTTGTAAGCTCCATGCTCGGGATGTTCTAGATAGGGTTTCCCCTCCCGAGGGGTCTCGGATCTGTCCAGATGATTATGGCTGAACAGTCGGTTAAGTGGTGCACCTGGAATGTCAGGGGGAGTAATTCGCCAGTTAAAAGGAAGAAAATATTATCAAATCTTAAGAAGGAGAGAGTTGATATAGCTCTCCTACAGGAGACACACCTGTCGGATAAAGAACACTTAAAATTACGACAGGGCGGATTTGATCAGGCCTTTTTTTCCTCTTTTAATTCAAAAAGCAGGGGAGTCGTTATCCTTGTCCGGAAGAACTTCCCTTTGAAAATTCTAAATCAGATAAAAGACGAATCTGGACGATATATTTTGATTAAAGCCCTCATAAATGGAGAGGAATATGGGATCTTAAATGTGTACTGCCCCCCGGCACACCCCTTTAAATTCATAACGGAAGCTTTTTCAAAATTGATGGCCTTTGGTGCCCGTCATACAATTATAGGGGGAGACTTTAATTGTATTATGGATCCGGAAATAGACAGGATTCCCAAGAGTGCCGCTGGAGTATCTCCCAGATCTAGACAACTGGCGGACCTGAATAAAGAATTAGGATTGGTAGATGTATGGAGATGTCTCCATCCACAGGGTAGAGATTTTTCTTTCTACTCTAATCCACATAAATGTCACACAAGAATTGATATGTTTTTTGCCCCATCGATTTTTCTAAACTCTATAGCAACCTGTAAAATAGGTACTATAGCAATCTCTGACCATGCCGCTGTATACATGGAAACTAAGGTAAAGAACAATGGGACATCCGCTCGGCATTGGCGTATGGACCCCTTCCTGATAAAAGATAGCAAATTTTCAAAGTACTTCTCCCAAGAACTTAAAACTTTTTTAGAAATTAATACTGGTACGGCTAGCAATCCGTCAATGATGTGGGAGACCATCAAAGCTTATGCACGAGGTTTGATCATCTCCTATTCAGCGACCCAGAGGAAAATGAAGGGAGAGCAACAGCGTCTGCTCGAAGCTCGCCTAAAAGCAGCCAAAACAGCATACGCTGATAGACCTTCTATCACAAAATTGCAGAGGATTACAGCACTTAGGACAGCTTTAAACACCGCGCTTACTCAAACGGCTAAAAGGGAAATATTATTTGCGAAACAAAGATTATATGAATATGGCGACAAACCGGGTAGATACTTAGCATTTCTTGCAAAGAAAAAGAAAGCCCCTCAAACTATTCCAACCATCAAGGAAAGTACAGGTACCCTGACTCATGATCATAAAAAGATCAATGCGACCTTTAAAGAATTTTATTCTGAACTATATAGATCGCAGGATTGTGAAGATAGGATTAGGAGGATGCAGTCATTTTTTAAAAATTTGACCTTCCTGGGCCTGACTCCGGAACAGGTGTCGGCCCTAAATACCCCTTTAACAGTCCAAGAAATACTTGAGGCAATTAGGCAACTTCAGAGCGGAAAAGCACCGGGCCCGGATGGTTTTCAAGCTGAATTCTATAAAGAATTTACAGGAATATTGGTTGACCCACTTATGGATATGTATAATTTTGCGCATAGTCAGGTCTGTCTCCCGCCCACGCTGAAAGAAGCAAATATTTCTCTTATCCTCAAAAAAGGAAAAGACCCAGAAGATTGTCCATCTTCCAGACCAATATCCTTACTAAATGTAGACTTTAAAATTCTCTCAAAAATGTTAGCACTAAGACTAGAAAGGGTACTGCCATATATTATAAAGGAGGACCAGACGGGATTTATTAAGGGCCGCAGATCATCCAATAATATCAGAAGGGTCTTGAATATGATCCAAGCCTGTCATCAGGGAAAGATACCAGGAGTAGTAATTTCATTGGATGCGGAAAAGGCATTTGATAGGGTTGAATGGTCATATTTATTTTACACATTGGAAAGGTTTGGCGTTGGACAGGTGTTTACCAAATGGGTTTCAACATTGTATAATGACCCCAAAGCAGCTGTTATTACTAATGGGTTAAGATCGGATGGCTTCAGTGTGGGTAGGGGCTGCCGTCAAGGATGTCCTCTCTCACCATTGTTGTTTACACTGATAATCGAACCATTAGCAGAAGCCATCCGGACTGATCCTAACATAACGGCCCCGAGGATTGGTACAGGTAAACACAAAATTACTCTCTATGCAGATGACGTTCTCTTATTCCTCAGTAATCCTTTAATGTCAGTGCCTCGTCTAATTCAAGTTATTAATACATTTAGTGCATTCTCAGGCTATAAAATTAATTTTTCAAAATCGGAAGCCATGCCAATGGGTGGTCTGGCTATGATACCCCACTTAATGGACGGATCCCCTTTTCCCTTCCGTTGGTCCCTGGAGGGCTTCTTATATTTAGGTATTTTTATCACGCCAGTATTTGATCAGCTGTATAGGGCTAATTTTGTACAATTAATGGAAAGGATAAGGCAGGACCTCCAGCGATGGAGAGACCTTCCGATTTCCTGGCTAGGGAGAATAGCATTAATTAAAATGAATGTTCTGCCCCGTCTCTTATATCCTATGAGAATGCTCCCGCTGATGCTGCCAAGGCTAGCCCTACGTAAATTATATGGCTGGTTGGGCTCCTTTATTTGGAACCATAGACGGCCCCTTATTAAGCTGAAGAAGCTACAGCTTCCACAGGCAAGGGGAGGACTGGACTTCCCAGACTTTAGGAAATATCAGTTAAGCTCCCTACTAAGTTACATAGCTGATTGGGTTTCATCTGATCCACAATCAATTTGGCTGGATATCGAAGCCTCCCAAGTAAAATGCCCACTTATTAACCTTTTATTTTCAGATAAGAGGAAAATCATTACAGACCACTGTAAAAATCCCATAATATTAAACACAATTAAGGCCTGGAATATAATGCGGCAAAATGAGGGTAACTCACATAAAACATCCCCCCATGCACCAATAGTAGGCGCATGGGGATTCCAACCGGGGATTACAGATGCCACCTTTAAACTCTGGAGATCCAGGGGCACCTCATGCTTAGGGGACCTATTTAAAGATGGGATCCTGATGTCCTTTGAGCAGCTGCGTCTGAAATTCGGAATACCTAATGGGGATCTCTTTCGATACTTCCAAGTTCGAGATTATATACAGAGGAAGACTACATTAATAGATAGTCTTTATAAATCAGACAGAGAACGTAATGTCTTACGACCAGCGGGGGCATCCTCCGTTAGTACTATATACCATTTGCTACATGATGGAGTCTCAGGAGACATGGATGACCTGCTTAAAACATGGGAGCAGGACTTGGGGCTAGAAATCTCTGAGGATATGTGGAATGACATTTGGGAAAATGCTAGAAGAATTGCTATCTGTAACAGAACCCAGGTTATCCAACTAAAGATACTTCATCGGGCCCATATAGCTCCGGCTCGACTGGCAAAATTTAAGGCAGGAGCATCTCCAATGTGTCCTAAATGCAAAATAGAGGTGGGTACTCTTGTACATTGTCTGTGGACTTGTCAGAAAATCCGCAGATACTGGACTAAAGTGGCAAATACCCTGACAGAAATTTTAGGAACGGAAATTAGGGTGGACCCTGTATCTCTCCTTTTGGGCTTTTCGAACCTCTCATCTCTGGATATGCATGGGAAGAGACTATTTTCTATTCTCTCTTTCTGTGCAAGGAAAAATATTTTGGTGAACTGGGTGGCTGAGGGCCCCCCTGGACTTTCAAATTGGCACAGATTAATTATGGAATATATCCCCCTTGACTTCCTCACAAATATGGTGCACCGAAAAACTGAATTATTTTATAAAATATGGCAGCCCTTTTTGAATTATATAAATGCAGATATTTCGGCTATCCTAACAAGGGCTTTTATTTAGTGAAGATTTCAGACCGGGCTGCTCCGAGGCCCCTTGGGAGAGGAATCCTGCACGAATACGGGTTTTATTATATTTGATGTTTATACATTCCGAGCATGTAAGAGACTTAGGTATACACTCTGGTTAGTTATAGGTTAGATTAGTAGAAAGTTGAGTTTTTTTTTCTTTCTTTTTTCGTTTCTTTTTTTTTCTTTTTTTTGTTTTCTTTCTTTCTCTTATCTTTGTTAAATTATGACTATTGTATATATGATTTAATTGTACATCAATGTTTGTATTTGAGAGTTTTGTTTATTTTTGTAAATTTGCAAAAATGTTAAATTTCAATAAAAATATCTACAAAAAAAAAGTGAAATTTCTGGAAAAAAAATCACCAAAGAACAAATTTTACCAAATGAAGAAAAGCAATTACAGGAAGTCCCTGGGTTACGAACGAGTTCCGTTTTTAAGTCTGTTTGTAAATCGAATTTGTATGTAAGTCGGAACAGTTACATGTGCTTCACATCTATCATTAATTAGTCAAATGTTTGTCTTCATATATAAGTATATATTTTACCCAAAACATCATAAATATATTAATAATAAGTGTAACTACAGTACAGTATTTATAATTGAGAGGGAAAGAATGTGTGTGTCTGTATAGGTATAAAAAGAATTAAAGAAACATTTCTTAAACTGTTTAGATAGAAAAGATAATGATTAAAGGTTAACACTTGCTCTCGTTCCAATTGATGTCTTGCATACCAGAAGGAGCCTGAAGTAATAATTAAGATGACTTTATTAATTGGATGATGGGCCTGCTGCTGGAGAGTCAGGGTCTGATTCGGCGACTGGAGAGTGGGACAAACTGCTGAAACTGTGCAGCGTTTTGCGCAAAGTAGTCCACCCATTCTTTAGTACGAACCATTGTATGTGACTTGATTTTTTTAAAATGATAGGCTTTACAGACGTCAGTTTGTAAGTCACCCGTTCATAACCCAGGGAAAGCCTGTAGTTTCTTATATTTGATTTTGTTGTGTTTTAGGTTTAAAGTTCATATTTTGTCTTCTTTAATCAACCATGTGAAAGTGATTTGGAGATGCCGGTGTTGGACTGGGGTGTACAAAGTCAAAAATCACACAAAACCAGGTTATAGTCCAATAGGTTTAATTCGAAGCACTTGCTTTCGGAGCGACGCCCCTTCATCAGGTGATAGTGGAGAACTCAATCGTAACACAGAATTTATAGCAAATTTTGCTATAAATTCTGTGTTACGATTGAGCCCTCCATTATCACCTGATGAAGGAGCCTCGCTCCGAAAGCTAGTGTGCTTCCAATTAAACCTGTTGGACTATAACCTGGTGTTGTGTGATTTTTAATCATGTGAAAGTGGTTCACTTGAGTACAGATCATTTGGACACTACTGATCATGCTTATGTAATTTGAATAGTTTAGATTTATTCCATATATATCAAGTAAAATTCGTTATTAAAGAAATACCTCAGGCTGCTCCGAAATACAGTTCAGTCACCAAAGCACTTGTGTTGTATCATCACTGTTTTAAGCCTTATCCCCTGAACATCATTGTTTTTAAATACCATTGTTGTTCACAATCTCTTCAAAATCTTGCTTTCTCTTATGACATGTGTTCCAGTCACTTGGTTGCAAATGTCCTTGTTAATATTTCAATACATTGCTTGCTGGACTAGGTTTTATTTTAAGTTTCTCTTTATTCAGTTTCATGGAAAGGTTTACTCTTTGGCAATTTGAGACTGCATTCCTCTAAGTGTGAGATCAGACAACAATTGGAATACAAACATGGAGCTTCATTCGCTGGTGTAGTAAAATACCTCCAAAGTGATTTGTACATCTATCGTTGCTCATTCCAAATGCAGATTCCATAACTGACCTGTCCATTTTTGCAATCATATTGTAAATGTATTCTGCTTTAATTTAATGGTCGTGTGGTGAGCCCCAGTTTTGAACAGTATTGCTATTGGCCATGCAGAATTGCTGAAGATGGCTATCTCATTATAATACCACAGGTCGCAAATGAATTAGTATTTATATTGACAGATCAAAATTTTAAGGTATTAATGAATTGCAAATCAGAGAAGTTTGGTGTTCTTATAGTTGACCTTATATTATTCCATTCTTGTGATTAATTGCATTTTGAAAGAATGAAATTCCTCCATGTTTGACATAGGCACTGGAATTTTCATAAGGGACATTTCTTGTGATAAATGCATTTCAAACGCACCCTACAGTTTAGCACTTCTACCTTCCTACTTAGAATTTTTTGAGGAGAAATTAATTAAATATGATGAGTACTTCTGGGCATTCCGCTCTGAAGACTGCCAGGACACATCAGCCAAAATGTGGGAAGAAGCCTGTTAGAATAACAGTTCGAGCTTTGTAGCTTTTGCAGCCTCAGAGCAGTAGAGTCAGCATGAAATGGCAAGGATTCCTACAGAAATCGAACAGCAATGTTTCTGTGTTAACCTCCTCTCTAATCTAAGCCTCTTCTCAAACTCCTGATGGAGTACTTAATCATTAACCTGTCATTCTTTCCAATCTTTGTTCTAAACCATTCATGGATTGAGGGCTTCAGTGGCTGGAGCAGCATATATCACCAATGCCTAATTGCCCTTGAGAGGTGATGGTCAATCAGCTTCTTGAACCACTGTAGTCTGTTGGTGTAGCTAGACCCACAGTGTTGTTGACAAGGGAATCCCTGGATTTTGGCCCCATCACAGTGAAGGAACAGAGTCGTATTTCCAAGTCAAGGTGGTTGGTAACTTGCAGCTGGTGGTGTTTGTATGTATCTGCTACCCTTGTCCTTCGAGATAGATTGATACAGCACGAAAACAGACCCTTCAATCCAACCAGTCCACACCGACATGTTCTCAAACTAAACCAGTCCCACTTGCCTGCATTTGCCACGTATCTTTCCAAACCTTTCCTATTCATGTACTTATCCAAATGTACTTTAAATGTTGTAACTCTATCTGCATTCATCAATTCCTCTGGCAGTTCATTCCACACACGAACTATTCTGTATAAAAAAGTTGCTTCTCACTTTCTTTTTGAAATATTCTCCTCTCACCTTAAAAACGTGCCCCCCTAGTTTTGAACTCCCCCAACCTTGGGAAAGCATTCTTGCTATTCACCTTATCTATGCTCTTCATGATTTTATAAACTTCTGTAAAGCCACTCCTCAACCTTGCACGTTCCCAGCCAGTCCAGCTTATTTTTATAATGCAAACTCTCCATTCTCACCAATCTTGACTGAACCCTCTCCAATTGAATAATATCCTTCCTATAACACGGTAACCAGAACTGCCCACAGTACTGCAGAGGAGGTCTCATCAATGGCCCAAACAACCCCAACATGACGTTCCAACTCCTGTACTCAAAGGCTTGAATAATGAAGGCAACCATGCAAAATGCCTTCTTAACCACCCGGTCTACCTGTGACGCAAATTTCAAAGAATTATGTACTTGAACCCCTGGTCTCTCTGTTCAACAACACTACCCAGGACCCCACCGTTAAACTGTATAAATCCTATCTTTGTTTGTTTTACCAAAATGCAGTACCTCACATTTATTCAAATTAAACTCCATTTGCTACTCCTCAGCCCATTGACTCAATTGAGCAAGATCTCTTTGTAACCTTAGATAACCTAACTGTGGGGCCTCCATTTGCAATGGCTCTCACCCTTTCACTTAACCAAGACTTGCTGACAAGCAAGACAAGCTTCATGGATTTGTGTGTGCACTAAGGGGTAAAGCAATGGGGTAGTACAATGAGCCTCATACCTCTGACAAAGAGCAAAAAAAAAGCAGGGCAAAGCAGGGATGCTTTGAGCTTCCAGGTTGTCTCAGAGGGAGTGAGCGCGATGACAGTGAGTGAGGAGCCTGGAGCTACAGCTTGGTCCAGTCCATGAGCTGGGAGTGTGTCCCTGAGCACATATTATAATATATTACAGTAGTATTGCAATAAGAGTTACCAGGGCAGCCTGAGTGGACTGGAGACATTCTATGAGGGTTCATAGAGGCTGGCACATGTCAAATGCCAATGTCCTGGGAGATGGAGCCAGTGCCCATTGTTATCTAGAGCTTCCTTAAAGCAAGTTAGACAACTCCAACTCGAACGTTATGAATAAAGTTGCCCAGGGGTGTCATAATAGCAAAGCAGTCAAATCACCACAAACACAAGCCAACACCAATGCAAAACAGTCCCAACTTAATTAGGAAACGAGTTGCAGTAGTTTTTACTATCAAAAAAAAATTATTTCTAATCCTATTCGGCCCCTTCAGCTTCGATATTTCCCAAGTCGCTTGTAGATTTGTGCAGCCACACTTTCTCCATCCCCCTGTGGGACGGCAAAGCCCCTTTCTCTCCTCTCTCTCTCTTTGGATGCCCAGTGGGTCTCTGCCTTTTGCCGTGCCGATCTCCTCAGAAGGTCCAAGAGGGTCGAAGTGATTGTCGTGATTGTGGGTTTAAAATACACTAAGTGTATTTTGGTGAAGTGCTTGGTGAAATCTAGTCCTGTGTTTCTTCAATATCAGAATGCAGACAAATTGATGTGAATATCTCCCGAGATAAGTCTCAAAGCAGCATAACCTGCTGTGCTGTGGCTTTGAGGAAAGACTGTTGTTTTGAATAAAAGAAAGCTTGCGTTTAAATTTCGCATCTTTCACAACATCCCAAAGCCCTTCATAAACAGCAGACAGCTTTGGACTTGTAGTCACTGTAGTAAGAAATTACGGCAGCCAATCTGTGGATTGGAATTTCTAACAAATAACAATGAGATAACTAACCACAATAGTCTCTTCGCATTGCTGACTGAGAGATAAATGATGGCCAGTGTCTCAGGAAATCACCACTTTTCTTCTGTGAAGAATATCATATTTTACTTACATTGAGGGTGTGGAGAGGGCTTTGATATAATATCTCATCCAAAGATTTGATTTGATTTACTCTTGTCCCATGTACCAAGATATAATGTTGTTTTGTGTGGTCTTACATAAGCTCATCAGGGTAATGGAACAGAATGCAGAATATAGTGTTACAGCTACAGAGAAGGTGAAAAGAAAGATCAACTCTAATATATAAGAGGTTCAGTCATGAGTCTGAGCACAGTGGGGGAAGAAGCTCTTCTCAAAGCACAGCACTCTCAACAATGCAGCCCTCCCTCTGCCCAATAGCAAGACGCTGGCCTAGATTATGTATGCAGATTTCTGGTGTGAGGTTTGAACCCACGACCTCGTGATTCAGAGCTGGAAGTGTTAGCACTGGACAACAGCTGACATCCTAGGTCGGCTGTCTTCAGTCAGCTGTAATGCGAAAAAGTTAGAAGATTCCAACAAGTTTGAAACTGATTTGATCCGCCCTTTAATGATTGACTATGTGCCAGGTTACAGCAGCGGAGAAAATGTTGTGCACCCACACAATCCAAGGCAAAATCTTCAAACCAGAGGATCTATCAAAAAACTGAAAGAACTGCGGATGCTGGGAAGCAGAAATAAAACCTGACATATCGAATGCAATTGAATGCAAAGTGGTCAAAGAATTTACTGACACCTGAAAACTCAGTAACTACTGATAAACATTTTCTTCTAAGTTATTTGAAGACCATAGCCATTGACCTCTTGTTTTTCTCTTCCTATTTTCAGAGAGGGCAGCTGTTCATAACTTTGCCATTCATGCCTCCTCCAGATGCTTTTTTTTGTTTCTTTACTTGTTCTTTTACCACTCCCTTTGACCTTACACCAATTAGTCTTTCATTATCTCATCTCTTCCAGCTTCTATCTTGTAATAGATTTATTTTTGGATTACTTACAGTCTGGAAACAGGCCCTTCGGCCCAACAAGTCCACACCGACCCTCCGAAGAGCAACCCACCCAGACCCATTCCCCTACATTTACCCCTTCACCTAACACTACGGGCAATTTAGCATGGCCAATTCACCTGCACATTTTTGGACTGTGGGAGGAAACCGGAGCACCCAGAGGAAACCCACACAGACACTGGGAGAATGTGTAAACTCCACACAGACAGTTGCCTGAGGCGAGAATTGAACCCGGGTCTCTGGCGCTGTGAGGCAGTAGTGCTAACCACTGTGCCCTTTTGTTACTTTTTCCCCAGTTTTCACCCATCATCAACACCTATCATCCATCAATTGTTCCAAAATCCATGACATTTCTGACTTTGCCACAGTTCTGATGAATGATAATTGCCCTGAAACATCAATTCTCTCTCTCTCACCTCGGGCGCTGGCAGAACTACTGGGTATCGTTTGGCAACGCAGATTGATGCCAACAGCGTGGGTTCAATTCCCACACTGACTGAGGTGGCCATGAAGGACTCTCCTTCTCTCATGCAACCCTCAGGTTAAACCATCGGGTCATCTCTGTCTAGTGAGAGAGTAGCCCCATTGGACTATGGTGACATTACCTTTACTTCTGGATATTTATTTTGTTTCTTTGTCCCTTTAGCATTCCCTTTGGCCTTACACCAACTATGCGGTTGTCATTAAATCTCTCCTAGCTTCCGTCTTATCGTAAACCTTCCCTTTTTATTCTTCTTTCCAGCTGGCACCCATCTGCTCGCCACAACCAGTTGCTCAAAATCCATTACATTCCAACTTTTCCACAATGCTGATGAATAATAATCACCTGAAACATTGATTATCTTTTCCTCGCACAAAACGCTACCAGACTTGTTGTGTGTCTTTGGTATTTTCTGTTCTTACCTCAGATATCAGGCACATGCTGTGCTGTTGTAGATAATCAGTTGACATCATAAACTATAGTGGAAAAGTTGATCAGTTCATGATCATTAAAAAGCACGTCAGTAACTCACTGGAAAATGCAGTTCATTCGGAAGAATTTTGCAGCATAATGTAACATTTATTCATCCCCATAAAGGATTCTTCCTTTTTTCAGGATCTAAGGTAGTATTTACAGAGCCTGAGTTTATGATGTAAGAACTCTAGTATTGACAAAGTGTTTCTATTACATACTGTGATGTAGATATTGTAGGGTAAGTTAACATAGCAAATGTAACTCTTCTCTGCAAACTACTTTTGATCAAGATTGGAATACCTTAATATTTCTATTCATCTGGTCCAAGCAGTAACTTGCCAACACTTAATTTAACAAGGAACTCTTAATGAGCATTCTGTTACCACAAATTGGCAGCAAAGTGAAGCTTGATGTATCATCTCCTGCAGTGTGTTTGCATCACTGAAATACTGTACACATTCAGTAAAATGATAGCCCACCGTTTTATTGGTTTAAAGCTTTGGAGAGTTTCTTAGAAAATGAACCCCAGGTCAGAATGATCAGAGTAGGTGGGTTCAATAAAGTTGGAACACTTACATATTCTTGAACAATATGTTTTGTTATCTACTTACAATTGGATCCAGTGGTAGAATTAGATCAGGTCTAACTAGTTTAGTGGAATTATTTCTTCTCATGACTATTTTGAAAGGTATTTGTAGAGGAAACGTTGGCACTTTGTTCTCGAACGGCTTTTAAACTTACTGTACTATTCTTATGTTTGTTGAGGATGGTTCCAGATCAGAGTTGTTAGAATGTGTCTTTACTTTTTGTTGTGTGTCATCTCAATTGTCTCTTTTCTCAGCCTTTTCAGTCCATCCTTATAGTCATAACTTCTCAGGTCTGGAACCATCCTTGACAAACATAAGGGTAGTGCATTAAGTTTAAAAGCCGTTCAAGGACAAAACAGCAACATGTCCTCTACAATTGCATTTCAAAATAGTCATTAGAAGAAATAGTTCCACTAAACTTGTTAGCTCTGATTTTATTCTTCATACCCTCTATCCTATAAGTGTAATACCCTGTTGAGTAATGTAAAGATAACTTTACATACAAATGAGGAAGGACATCACTTTGACTGAGACAACATATCCATCCTAGGACAAGCCAAACAGAGACACGTACAAGGATTCCTAGAAGCATGGTACTCCAACTGGAACTCTATCAACAAACACATTGACATGGATCCCATTTACCACCCCCTGAGACAAAGAACAGGAAATGGACATCCCCACAGGAATTGACATCACCAACCCAAGGAAACCTAAGCACATAAATAAAAAGTAAATAAATAAATACCACCAGTGCTTCACCGGAGGCTCACTGATGATGTTATCTAGCATGGTGGTGAAACGGCTGAAAACAAACCTTCCAGCTTAGCGAGCAAACTTACATCCAAATCTTCTCAAAAGTGGGAGAATGTTCCTAACGTGATTATCACAACTGAATTTCACTAACTATTGTGAACGATTGCTGGAATATTACCACTACTTGCTGTTATTTGTGAAAGGCATATTTTACTCTGTATAAATGTTGACCATCTAAAACAGTGTTCATGCTTGACTCACTTGCCAACTATGTCTGAGCTACAAATGATTTCATCTCCCAGGGGCTCCTCTCATGATATAGAAGCTAATAAGGGATTGACACGGAACCCAGAGAACGGGCAGTGCACATATATCATGTCTCCAATAATAATTATGCAACTTTGCATTACTCAGCAAGGTATTACACTTTCAGGATAGAGGGTATGAAGCAGAATAAAAAGAAAAGACACATTCTAACCACTCTCATGGATTTCGGATAAATGGTGCCTCGTTTTGGAACCACCCCCAAATGTAACATTTTCTCCAAGTTTAACTTTACCAGATTCTTTCATATTTTTAAAAGATTTCTATAATGTCACTCCTAAATCCTCTCTTTTCTCAGCTTGTTCAGTCCATCCTTATAATCATAACTCCTCAGATCTGGAACCATCCTTGACAAACATAAGGGTAGTGCATTAATTTTAAAAGTTTTTCAAATGCTTTTCAAAAGAGTCATTAGAAGAAATAATTCCACTAAACTTCTTGGATCTCATCTTATTCCAATTGCCTGCCATTTCAACACATGACTGTGTTCTCTGGCCAACATTTGAGTCTCAGCCTGCTGCAGTGTACCACAGAGTCTCAAGTAGAAGACCAGCGTCTCATTTTCCACTTGGAGACCCTGCAGCCTTCAGGACTCAATAACCAGTTCAATAATTTTAGAATCTGAACACCGTCCATGTCCTTTACACAACCCCCACCCCAGGCCCTACCATCACCTGGTCTGCTTTCAGCACAGCCAACCTATTTTCACCTACTTATAGTCCCTGTTATCACCATTCCCCCCCACCCCCCGCCTCCCCCAGCCCCCTCTCTGGGCTTACCATTATCCAAGCTTTTGTCTGCTTTACTCCTTTTCTCCTTCTCTGGGCTCCATCTCCATAAACACTCATTGTCATCACATATCCACCACCTTTTCCGAGTCACTATCAGTTCTGAAGAAGGGTCACTGGACTAGAAACATTAACTCTGCTTCCTTTACACAGATGCTGCCAGACCTGCTGAGTTTCTCCAACAATTTCTGTTTTTGTGTCACATTTATCATTGTTAGTGCTTGAGGCCATCTATGTAGCCACAACATCCTTGGCCTTCTTCTGGTTTCTTTTATTCATTCGTAGGATATGTGCATCACTGACTATGTCAACATTTATGGCCCATCCCTAGTCGCCCTTGAGAAGGTGAGGCTGAGCTGCCTTCTTGAACCACTGCAGTCCATGTGCTGTAGGTTGACCCACAATGCCATTATGGAGGTAATTCCAGGACTTTGACCGAGTAACATCGAAGGAATGGCAATATATTTCAAAGTCAGGATGATGAGTGTTTTGGAGGTGGTGGTGTTCCCATGTATATGCTGCCCTTGATGGACGTGGTTATGGTTTGGAAGATACTGTCTAAGGATCTTTGGTGAATGTTTGCAGTGCATCTTGCAGTTGGTACACATTGCTGCGACTGAGTGTCAATGGTGGAGGGAGTGGATGCTTGTGGATATGGTGCCAGACAAGTGACTCCTTAGTCCTGAATGGTGTCAAGCTTCTTGAGTGCTGTTAGAGCTGCACCCACCCAGGTAAGTGGGAAGTATTCCATCACACTCCTGACTCGTGCCTTGGACAGGCTGAGATGTTTAATAAACCTTGAAACCTGCTGAAATGGATTACAGTGCTTGCTTTCACAAGGCCAGACAATTGCAATGTTTTCTCAAGGGAAACAGCCTGCAGCGCAGAGATTTCAGCAGGTTCGTTTTTAAGATGTCCTTTGCATTGAACTCCTTGATGCCATTTCCCCTGAGTCAGCTCCTTAAAGAAGATCTGCTGGAGAAATCAGTAATCATCCATGGGAGAATTGTGGAGTACCCATCACTATTGAATTTTCTGAGCAGTGGTCCCCATGCTGTTGACCTCAGCTGGATGGAAAACCCCTCATTTGTGATTCTGTCCTGCCATTGAATTCTCCTGAAGCATCTCATGGAAGTGTTCTAGACCCTGACGTCTGCGCCATACAGCAGGTTAGTAAGGCCAACAGCTTGATTTTAGTAATCAGTGCCTCAAACCAAGGTTTTATTTCTTGGCCAAAACCAGGCGTTACATTGTGAAAGGCATTCAACACTGAAAGAGTCTGTCGGTGCTTAGAATGAGACATTGCATACTTTTGAACCCAGGCTTTGATTTCACCGGTAAAAAATGTTCTGTTTGGATTAAAGTGGAAGGAAAAGAACTTGCTTGCCCATTTGGCAAGCAGAGTGTGGAAGGGTGATGGTTTATTTAAAGCAGGTAACAAAACAGAGTTTGCTCTTCCTATGCCAGATGAATGATGTTTAACTTCCTTATGGGGTTAGCCAGGGCAAGGAGACCCTTCCTTCACTTGTTATTTTTGTTGTTTCTCTTCCCATGGGGAAGAGCCTGCCGACCATTCAAGTGCTTCCTCATGAAGGCGTGGTGGGAATACAGGACTTCAGTGAGTGGAGAATGGGGAATGTGGATCCACACCTTGCCTTAATCTGTTTCAGCTCCAACTCAGTCCTTTGGTTACTTCATTGCTTGTGTTTTTTGCTTCCCTTGTGTTAGATGACACACTCGTTTGTGAGTTTTTCTGTTAGCCAAGGTAAACGCTGTCAGTGTTAAGAAATGAAACACTTCCACACAGAGCACCTGGTGTCAACAGTAAGGTCAACACAGTTTTGAACAGAGACTTAAGCTCATCCCATTACACCTTTGCAATGCACTTTTACCCCCAAACTCAACCTTGTGTGACATTTTTACTTTTAATAAAGCAAACGCTGTTGTCATGTCTGCGCTCAGTTTCTTTTTTGTTTGGAGCAGAGTGAAACCGCAGAGATCCAGTGATTAAGAACACTCACATTCAGCCTCAAACTAATTTTTTTAAGTCCAGTTGTTTCCATTTTAAAATTCTCATCCTGTTTCCAAATCCTTGCACAGCCCTTGCCTTTCCGAGGTCTGGGAGCTCCTCCAGCACTACAACAAGCTGTGATCACTGTGCTCCTCCATTTCGGGCCCCTTGGCATATCTCCAATTATAATCCCTCCATCACTGACGGCTGTGCCTTCAGCTGCCATGGAATTAAGCTCTGGATTTGATCCGTTCTGCACCCCTGATCTACCATAGATGCAGTAATGAACTTTTTAACCTTCAGCAATACTTATGTTAGCTCCCAAACATAAAAGCTACACTTGGTAACATAGAACTGAAAGACTCAATACATTTTTCTTGCGCTTTCCTGGTATCTATATCTACATTATAATCACAGTCACAATATTGAACAATTTGGTTACGAACAATAGCATGTTTCCCTCAGTGTGTCATGCTGCAGGTGACCCCAGTAAGATGAAAGCTGAGACCTTCATACCATTAGGTCACATGCTATGATACGATTATGGTATCTTAAAGGTATATTGCATATTGATTCTGAGACATAACATGATAGATTCACTCCATAAATCTCTTATTCCTTCTATTTCTGCTTCTGTACTTTAAACCTCCCTCTTCAACCAAGCTTTGGTTATCTTCCCAAATACCTCCTTATGTGGCCTGTAAATTCCTTGTAATGTTTTATAACAGTATTTATATATATGCAAAAAAAAAACAAACATTGTGGATGCTGGCAATGACTGTGGAGAATGAAATAGAGTTAAACTTTGAAGTCCTTTATGACTCTGCTTTGGAACGGGCCCTTCTGGGGCAACAATTTCACAATAAAGCACCTGACAACATCTGTTTTGTCTGTCTTAATACAACACTTGAGCACAATATCCAAAATCACACTAAGACCCATTCCCCTTTAGCGCTGAGCTCACTGATCTATGTTAGCTTCCAACTAAGTGACACCTGAATTTTAAAGCTCTTCTCCTTGTTTTAACAGGCCTGTAACTCCCCCAGTCCTACACCTCGACAAGACCTCTGTGCTTGTCCAGTTCCAATCATTGTACATCCCTGATTATTATCATTCCATCATTGATGACTGTTCCTCCAGTTGCTTTGACCCTAAGTTCTGGAATTCCTCTCTAACCTTCTACCACTCATTCATTAAGATGCTACTTAGGGCTGACACTTTGGCCACACTAATGGTTACCTGTGTTAATGTCTCTTTATGGGGTCATGACGCAAATAGTCTTGTTTGCACATGATGTCAACATAAATAAAAACAAAATGAAATACAGCTCTTTGAATTTTACTTCCTCCCAACCAAAAGGAAATATTGACCAAATACTTATATTTCATGAAGACAGTGTTTAATTAAAGGGCTGTTTGGCAAGCCTTTTGTTGTTGGTAAAAAAAACACATTAATGTAATTGCATAGTTATGGGCCTGTTATGTCAAAGTGACATTATTGTATTCCGCTGTGGTTCGAGTACTATGACTTTGCGCAATTTATACAAATTGATTGGGTTTATTGCAATGAGGAAAAATGTCTCTGATGCCAGATCAAGAACTACGCTGAGCTGAAACCCAAGAGCTTCCATATGACACCACAAAAGTCCTGTTTTAAATCCCAGGAATACTTTACATGAAGATGTTAACCTATTTACTCCAAGGACTCAGAGTCTGGCCCTCAAACACAGGAAACTCAGTCCTGTTTGTGCCTATATTTCTCTAGTTAGTTCATCCAGTTTGAAAATTGCTAGACTTGAAGTTTTGCAACGGGGATACTTCCTGTACATTGGCGAATGCTCTTGAAATCCAGAGTTTATGTAGCGTTCTAGCATCGCAACAGGCCATTCAATTTAACTGGTCCATACTGCTGTTTATGTTCCACATGAACCTCCTACTTATTCTAAATGTAATAATATATTTTTTCTATTGTTTTCTCACTCATGTTGTTATTTAGATTTCCTTTAACCATAGAAAATAGGAGCAGAAGGCCATTCAGCCCTTCAATCCGGCTTCATCATTCAATAAGATCACGGCTGATCATCCAACTCAGTCCCCTGTTCCCTTTCTCTCCCAATACCGTTTCCTCTCTCCATCCCTAAGAACTATATCTAACTCCTTCTTGAAACCTTCAGCCTTTTGGCCTCGTCTGCTTTCCACACGCTCTGGGTGAAGAAATTCTCCTCATCTCAGTTGTAAATGGCTCACCCCCATTTACTGTGACCCCTGGTTCTGGACTTCCCAGCCATGGGGAACATCCTTCCTCATTTACACTGTCTGCTCCTGCTCGAATTTTACCGGTTTCTATGAGATTCCCCATCATTCTTCTAATCTTCAACAAATATAGTCCAAACAGATCCAGTCGTCCTTCATATATCAGTCTTGCCATTGCGTGAATCAGTCTGCTAAGCCTTCATTGCATTCCTTCCATAGCCCGAACATCCATCCTCAGATAAGGAGACCAAAAATGCACACAATACTCTGTCGTTCACCTCAATCACTCCTTGGTATGTAATATTTTCAAACTAATCTGTCCATAAAATATTTTCTCCTGCATTCCTTTTTTTGGATTTGACTATCCAGTCATCAGTGTGACTCTTAGTTTTTAAAAGCCATACCAGTGGAAACATCTTCTTTAAGCCTGTAACACTAATGAATGCCTTCATACTTTTAGAGATGTCTCTTAGATGACTGCTCAGCCTGCTCATTTTTGGAGAAGGGGTGGTGATTACAGTTCAGTCAGTGAGTTCAAATTGCTGTACCAACATGCACTCCTCTGTGCATATTGGATTCTGGAACTATAGGGAGTGATTTCTGCAGCTCTGATTTTGTTTTTCCCCTATCAGACAGTTGACCAGGAAACTCCCCCACTCTCCCCACCAGTCATTGATGTGGATTGGAAGGATTTTCAGGATGACATTTAACCTCTTTGGCTGTTTCATGAGTGCCCCTTCTCAGGCCATCAAATTCCCGAGTGGGGCTTGAATCTCTGGCTCAGAGACACGCACAATATTGACTGCACCACAAGATGGAAGAGCCAATCCCAATCTGAAAGCCTTTTCTAATCGTTACAAACTCTTAACTGTGCTTTCAGTCTAGTAATTATTTTTTGCACATCCTACAGGCACTTTTATATCCCCTATGTATTCAGGAATTCAGATTTGTGCATGGTACTCCAAGGTAAGAGTTCATACAAGTCCCCAAACTTATTATGATTTCAGTTGGGATACCACAAATTGTCAAGCTCTTGAGTGAGGAGGGATGAATTAAATCCTCTTCTTTATTCACCCGCTGCCTTGTTTGGTCACAACAAAGTTAATTTAGAAAGGATTCCTTCCCTTGTAAATGACCCCCTTCCAGACCAAATGTATGTTTAAAAAGTTAGCCAGACCTTCTTGAGTTAATGAAAGAGTTAGTTTATCAGTCTATTTGTTTTTATTTTAGCTTATTGGCTTATTAATGCAACAAACACAAGAATAAATAATATGTGATACACATACAGCAGAAATTAGGGGTGAGTCCAAAAAATAGAAGTTTATAAAGATATACACACAGGTGTCTAACTCTGTGGGATTAGTCAATGGAATTTTGCAGCTGTTGTACTGATTTTGCAAGCAATTGATTTTGTGTGGTTTAGTTTTGAGGAACAACAATCCTGTTTTATTTTTACTGTAGTTTCACTTGCTTTAATTTCACTTGTATTCCAGCAAAAATTGAGAGTTCCTTTTTTTTTAATCTGCAGTGCCCATCATAACCCATCTTTTCAGTCTTTAGTATACCCAGACCAGAGTTGGAACCAGTACTTAAACCCTATTCTGGTGTATTCTTGAAATAGCCCAGACTGAAATATGTTCCCCCATTAGGTTAATAGTCTGAGGTGTACACAGAAGATTACAATTTAGCTTGTGGTGCACTTCTCCCTTTGCAGTCCTTCCTTCTCTTGGAAGCTTCCTTGACACTGATATGGTGTGACATTCAGGATCTCCCTTCAGACTGAATATAATCCTGCCTTCCAGATACTCACTGAATTACATTACTCAGAATTTACATTCACAGTTGTTTATCGGATTTTTTTTAATATATAAAAGAGCGTGTTTTTTTTAAAGGTTCCATAGTTAATTCGGAGTTATGATTGTTGTCCTGACTTTGAATAGTATACTGTTTCAATCCAGTTTGGTTATGTAGCTGCCCTGGACGCTGCCTCATACATATCAATGAGCTATGTGAAAGCAAAGGCATCGACATGTAGAGTTATAGAGTCATTGACATACACAGCACGGAAACAGACCCTTTGGTCCAACCCGTCCATGCCGACCAGATATCCCAACCCAATTTAGTCCCACCTGCCAGCACCTGGCCCTCCAAACCTTTCTGACTCATATACCCATCCAAATGCCTTTTAAATGTTGCAAATGTACCAGCCTCCACCACTTCCTCTGGCAGTTCATTCCATACACATATCACCCTCTGTGTGAAAAGGTTGCCCCTTAGATCTCTTTTATATCTTTCCCCTCTCACCCTAAACCTATGCCCTCTAGTTCTGGATTTCTATTCGACAGGAGCAAACTGAATAAATACTTGCAACACCAAGCAACAGACAGGTTCCTGGTGAAGGCTGACTCACTATGGATGTTTGGGAGTTGAAGCTTTGTTGGATATCTCTTAATGATCAATAATTAAACACAGTGAGGCAGCCTTCATTCTAAAACCATGGGCCCGAGTTAGCTCACAAGACTTCTGTGGCAAGGTAGAACTACTGAAACCTTCCAGAAGAAATCCCCTTGCCTAACAAACCCTACCCATTATTTATGAGAGAGTTGTCTTTTAAAGAAATCTCAGATATAATAAGCTGACTACCTCACAGTGGTATAATTTTCCTTTACATGCATTTTCCATTTTACCGCATTCTAAATCACTGTTGTTGTAGGTTGGCATAAGAACTTGTTTATTTTGGCTCTATTCTTGTTAAAAGTCGACTTGTAATGATGCCAGAAGTGAAATGCGCCCAAATGTCCTCAAATAAAACAATATACAACTGCCCATATTAAGATGCACTCACTTTTTTTCTGATGTCAGCTCTCAATCCTTCGGAAAGTGGGTGATGCTTGTATTCAGAGGGACCTGGGCTTCCTAGAGCAAGTGAGACAAGGTCAATGTGTGTCTGCGTGCGTGAGTGTGTGTGTGTGTGTCTGTGTGCATGAGTGTGTGCGTGTCTGCATGAGTGTGTGTGTGTGTCTGTGTGCATGAGTATGTGTGTGTGTCTGCGTGCTTGTGTGTGCGCGCGTTTGTGTTTGTGTGTATGCGTGTGTGCGCGCATATATGTGTGAATGTGTGTATGCTTGTGTGTGTGCACACGTGTGTGAATGCATGTGTGTATATGTGTGTTCATGTATATGTGTGTGTGCACGTGTGTATCTGTGTGAGTATGCGTGTGTGTGTGTGCACATGCGTGTGTGTGTCTGTCTGTGTGTTCCACTTTGATCAAGGAGTCCACGAGGCTCAAAGAGTCAGAGTATTTAACAGCATGGAAAGAGGACCTTCAGCCCGTTCTGTCCACACTGGTCATCAATCATCCGCCTGTCTGAATCCCATTTGCCTGATACACTTCAGCATTTCAAGTGCTCATCTGAATAGTTCATAAATGTCTTCAATGTTCCTGCCTCTACTACCCTTTAAGACAGTGAGTTCCAGATACCCACAACACTCTGAGTGATTTTTTTTTCATCAATTCACTTCCTTAAAGTTATGTCCCTTGTTATTGACCCCTATACTGAAGGAGACAAGCTCCCCTCCACACACACATCCCCCCACCCCGGTCTACCTTTTTGAATATCCCACAGAACTTAGTACCCTTCAATCAGGTCCTGACTCAGCCTTCTCTCTTCTAAGGAAAACAACCCTAGCCTCTCTCATCTCTCTTCATAGCCGAATCGCTCCAGTCCAGCCAACATCCTGGTGAAACTCTTTAGATTAGATTAGATTACTTACAGTGTGGAAATATGCCCTTTGGCCCAACAAGTCCACACCGACCCGCCAAAGCGCAACCCACCCATACCCCTACATTTCCCCTTACCTAACACTGCGGGCAATTTAGCATGGCCAATTCACCTGACCCACACGTCTTTGGACTGTGGGAGGAAACCGGAGCACCCGGAGGAAACCCACGCAGACCCACCCGGGGAGAACGTGCAAACTCCACACAGTCAGTCGCC
Source organism: Hemiscyllium ocellatum (assembly GCF_020745735.1). Lineage (NCBI taxonomy): Eukaryota > Metazoa > Chordata > Chondrichthyes > Orectolobiformes > Hemiscylliidae > Hemiscyllium > Hemiscyllium ocellatum. The sequence goes on along the minus strand of NC_083432.1, from coordinate 39,264,391 downwards.
TGAGTCAGGAATTGAACCCGGGTCTCAGGGGTTGTGAGGCAGCAGTGCTAACCACTGTGCCACCGTGCTGCCCATCTTCTGCACCCTCTCTCATGCAATCACATCCTTCCTACAATGTGGTGACCAGAACAGCACACAGTACCTCAACTATGGCTTAATGTTACATTCAGCTCCAACAATCTCTTCATCTCATCACAAAAAACTCTCCAGTCTTACAGTTTCTCATCAGCATATGTTGGAAGGATTTGAAGATTGATGGTCAATCTGTTTCACCACATTACCAGCACACCATCCTTGGTCACCAAGTCCTGGGATGGTCCTTGAATCCACAGTTTCTAGAGTTGAATTCCACACACTGTGTCACAAGACAGCATGAACATTGGACAGCAAATGATAACTTAGTCTTTACCACAAAAGGATTAGTTGTTTGCGAGTGAATAAATCTTAATGCAATTGCAAGCAGCCTTGATGAGACTACATCTAGAGTAATGTGCACAATTTTGGTCTCACTGTCCAAGGAAGAATGAAGAAAGAGTGCAGGAGAGGTTGGTTGGATGAATTCTTGGAATGAGGAAAGGTTGAGAAGGTTGAAACTATATTCCCTGAAATTTCGGAGAATGGAAGATGATCTCATTTGTACATACAAAAAAAAACATTTAAAGGGAGTTATTGTGTAGATGCTGGAAAAATGTTTCTGTTGGCTGCAGAATATGGACAACATGGGGATCTCAGAATGTTAGGTTAGCATTAAGGACTGAGGTAAGGAGACATCTCTTCACTTAGAGAGGTGTCATTCTTTGGAATTCTATATCCCATAAAGAGTTGTTAAAGATCTACAAAATAGATAGATTGATAGATTTCTGGAGTCTACAAATGATGAAGAAATACAGAGATCAAAACTTGAATGTTGCTGTACAGCACAGTATGCTGTCAGAGCCTTTTGCCAGCACAGTTGCAATTATACCAAATTTCAAATGATTTCAGTTCTGATATCACCAACCACTACAACCAATGCAAAAGCTGAGGTTAGGTGCCCAACATACACTGGGCCAGCAAACAAATCCACCCCCAAAATCCCCAACTCCCTCATGAAAACTCACTTGCCAGGGTGAGCAACCAGAGAAAAATCTCAAGTCAGCCTATCAGTAACAAATGTGGGAGAGAATTAATGTGCGATTGGAGGAGCGGTGAGCAGTGAGGGAAGGAAGTCTTGGCAGAGACGGAGTTGCCGAAGAAGGGCTTGGAGCTGGAGGCCAGACCCGGTCTGAAAGGTATTCGCTTGTTTGTGAAGAGTCAAAGAGTGTGGAGCTGGAGAAGCACAGCTGGTCAGGCAGCATCCAAGGAGCAGGAGAGTCAACATTTCGAGCATAAGCTCTTCATCAAGAATGTGGGAGTGAGCCCAAGGGGGCTGAGAGATAAATGGGAGAGCAGTGGGTCTGGGGGGATGGTAGTTGGGAATGCAATAGGTAGATGAAGGTGAGGGGGGGATGATAGTGATAGGTCAGAGTGGATTTGGAATAAGGTGGGAGGAAGAGAGATCAAGAAACTGGTGGAATTAACATTGATCTCGTGTGGTTGGAGGGTCCTAAAGCAGAGAATGAGGCCTTCTTCCTCCAGGCGTCAGGTGGTTAGAATTTGGCAGTGGAGGAGACCCAGTAGTTGCATGTCCTTTGGTGGAGTGGGAGGGGAGTTGAAGTGGTCAGCCGCAGGGTTTTTTAGTGCGTGTGTCCTGGAGATGTTCTCTGAAACGTTCCACAAGTTGGCGTCTCTCACCTCAGTGTAGAGGAGGCCACATTGAGAGCAACAGACACATTAGATGAGGTGTTTGGATGTGCAGGAAAATCTCTGCCAGATCCTTTGGAGCCTTGGACAGAGATGGGGGGGGATGGGCTCAGGCTTTTGCACCCCTTGCGGTGGCAGGGGAAGGTGCTGGGAGTGGAGGGTGGGTTGGTGGGGGGTGTGGAACTAACAAGGGAATCCTGGAGGGAATGGGCTCTCTGGAACACTGATAGGGGTGGGGTTGGGAATATATCCTGGTGGTGGGGTTCGATTGGAGGTGGCAGAAATGGTGGAGAATGATGCCTTGTATCTGGAGGTTGGTGGGAGTTTCCATCTTTGTTGCGGTGGAAGGGGTGGAGTTAAAGGGTGGAGGTGTGGGAAGTGGAGGAGATGCACTGGCCAAGGGCTAGCTGCCTTTTCACTACAGCCATAGCTGGGAATCAGCTGCCTTTTCTGCTAAAGGCAACTGTCTGCAGGGTCTGGGGAGGCTGGGTTTGGAGGGAGGGAGGAAGGGAGGTGGGGGTGTCACAGAGGTGGGAGTGGGTGCAGAGAGGGTGAGGCTGCAAGGAGGTAAGAAAGAAAGAGGGCAAGTCTGCAAGGGGACGCGAGAGAGAGGGCGAAGTCTGCAAAGTGGTGTGGAAGAGACAGCAAGGCTGCAAAGAGTCAACAAAACGAAATGTGCCAAGACAAGAACACTCAGCTAACTTTCAGCCAGGAAAGCCTGAAATCACTGAAGTACTGAGCTACAATAAACTGGTTTATTATCTGGCACCTATGGGACAAGAACATGCCAACTGATCAAACGTTCTATTTGATCAAGAGGCCCACATAATGAATGTAAAAGCATGCAATAAGTAATAGAAAGGTAATACAAGGAATTATATAGATCTGTTTACTTTATTTATAGCATAAATCACTTAAGTAATAATGCAATTTTACCTGAAATAAAACTTACCAGCAGAGAGCCTTCTCACTTCCATTTCAACTGACTACTCGAAGGTCACGATAGAATGACTCAAAATTGAATTGACTGTCGTTATTTCATGTGACCATTTGATTGAACAAGTATATTTTCATTGAGGTAAATAAATTTTAAATACTATAATAATTGGACAGAATAATACTGTAAACTCTGTCGCAGTGAAGGTAAATAATTTTTGCGGATTTATCTAGGGTGCTGGTACATTAAGGCGCTGGTTAAAGCAAAGTTTGCTGTACTTACAAATGAATGTGAAATCTCTACCGTCAGGCAACAAATGCTCTGGAGCTTTTGTACGGATAGCTGCAAAAGGTACAACTGTGATGAACACTGTCATGTGGATGTGGATGTAGGCTTACTTGCTGAGTTGGAAGGTTTGTTTTAGAACGTAGAACATAGAACAATACAGCACAGAACAGGCCCTTCGGCCCTCGATGTTGCACCGACCTGTGAACTATTCTCAGCTCGTCCCCAACACTATCCCAAAATTGTCCATGTGCTTATCTAAGGATTGTTTAAATCTCCCTAATTAGATTAGATTACTTACAGCGTGGAAACAGGCCCTTCGGCCCAACAAGTCCACACCGACCCGCCGAAGCACAACCCACCCATACCCCTTAGCTAACACTATGGGCAATTTAGCATGGCGAATTCACCTGACCTGCACATCTTTGGACTGTGGGAGGAAAGCGGAACACCCGGAGGAAATCCACGCAGACACGGGGAGAACGTGCAAACTCCACACAGTCAGTCGCCTGAGGCGGGAATTGAACCCGGGTCTCTGGCGCTGTGAGGCAGCAGTGCTAACCACTGTGCTACCGTGCCGCCCACAAAATGTGGCTAGGTTGACTACATTAGCAGGTAGTGCATTCTGCACCCTTATCACTCTCTACGTAAAGAACCTGCCTCTGATATCTGTCCTAAATCTATCACCCTTCAATTTGTCGTTATGTCCCCTCGGACACATTGACGTCACCATCCTAGGACGCTTTCAGGTGGTTTGTCACCGCACTAGGTAACATCATCAGTCAGCCTACAGATGAAGCCCATGTCTGTGTCATGTCTTGAGTTAAATCTGAGATTGAGATCTGAGATGCAGTAAGTAACTGCCTGTATTTGTGAAGGCATAGCAGAAATACATTAACTGCAATCTCACCGATGACAGCTTCGCCCAGAAATCTGCGCCAGTTATTTGGAAAAGAAATGCATCTGCTTCTTAATTATGCTTGTGATCTTGAGAAAATTTAAATACTGTGGAGTACAGAATATCAGTGCTTTCCTTAAGTGTTGTGGCATTAAACCAATTGATTATTGTCAGTGCCCTGAAGGCAACCTGCACATCAAACGTTGGAGCTGAAGAGCTTGCTTTGCCAGTCAGTAACGCCACAGCTGTTCTGATGTGGCCTTAGCTCCACCTTCCTCCCTGTTTGCTGCCCATAACCCTGAACTCCCCCGTCAGTCAAAAATCTAACTAACTTTAGCCTTGAATATATTCAGTAAACTAGATTTCACTGCTCCCTAAGAAAGAGAATTGCAAACACTGCAGTGCTCTGAGAGGAGAAATTCACCGTTGTCTCTGCCTGGGATGGGAGATCCTTAATTAAGGAATAAATCCCTTATTTTGAACTGAGTTGCCTGGTTCTATATTTCTCCAAAGGAAGCAAATTCTCAGCATCCACCTTCGGGCACCTTCAGAATCTGATGTGTTTCAATAAGTTTGGCTCTCATTCCTCAAAACTCCAAAGGGTATGGGTCCAACATGCTCAACATTACTTCAGAATTCAAGCCCCTCATCAGAGCAATGGAGTGAACCTCCTCAGAACTGCTTTCAATGCAAATATATCAGTCTTTTTATTACATGACGTGACTAAAGTTATAGATTGTACTGTAGGTGTGGGCCTCACCCATGTCTTGCACAGTTGTCGCCAGATTTTTATGTGCCACCCTCCATGTGACAAAGACCAGTGTTCCTTTTGCCCTGCAGTATGGCACTGCCAACCGTCGTGAGAGCCACTGAAGGCTGCTTCCGAGTTTCCTGTTTGACAGGAAATGGCCTCGTGTTAAAGTTCGTGCTGGACAAAAGCAGCTGCCCGGCGTGTTCTTGCTGCTGCGCTGCAGTTTCAACACTCAGTACATTAAGTGGTGCTTAGTCTATATCTGGTTCCCCATCACAGTGACCTAATTGGCATTGTTCTTCACACTCAATTGGATTACTTCCATATCCTCTTGTGGTGGGACACGACTGTTTATAAAGAGCCTTGATCTGTGGTCAAGAGCCGTTCTGTTTATACAATTACTTGCAAAAGCTTCCCCTTAGATTGTTTTTATTTAAAACTGTATTTGTGGTCATGTTATGTAGTTCCAAGTATCATCTTCCCACATTTACTTGAATTTATTGAAACATAGTTAAAAATCACACAACACCAGGTTATAGTCCAACAGGGTTATTTGGAAGCACTAGCTTTTGGAGCACTGCTCCTTAATCAGGTGGTTGTGGAGTATAAGATTGCAACACTTTTGCCATAAATTCTGTGTCTTATACTCCACAACCACCTGATGAAGGAGCAGCACTCAGAACGCTAGTGCTTCCAAATAAACTTGTTGGACTATAATCTGGTGTTGTGTGAGTTTTAACTTTGTCCACCCCAGTCCAACAGCAGCACCTCCAAATTATTTAATCATGACATTGAAGAAATATGAACTAAAAGCTTAAGGAGTATACATTCAGTGGCAATACATGGCAGCAACCTGTCCTCCTGTTAAATTTCAAAAATCTGGACGATTTGCCAAATGGATGAGGAAGCACATGATCCATTAACTTGCAGAGGACAAATTGGCCAATTAAAAATTAAAGTGTTTCTCATATTAACCTGAGAGATGATCACACAGCATTGCCCTTTGATGTGAAGGGCACTGCTTGTCACAGGCCACTCGGGTGTTTTTCCTACTTTTCCTGGTGGTGGAAATTGAATAAAGATTTGTACACCTTGTCTCTCACTGTGTCTCACACCTGCACAAAAGAAAAAAAAGAAAAAGAAAAGAAAAAAGAAAAAATAAATTAACCTGAGAGAGTTGGCAGTGATGGAGGGGATACTTAATAAACCCATAGCCCCACGCCGTCTAAACATCAGCATATTGTCCTCCTGATCACTGCTCTCCCCACAACCAGCTCACCGCACAGAACCTGATTTGGGAGTAACAATAGAGCCCTTCATCCTGTATCCCTGGTGTTGTACTGTGCTACTGACCTTACTTTCTCCGTTTAAGAACTGATGATGGAAAAAAATGGTTGTGGGCATTCTGGCTTCCTTTTGTATATGTGCCAGGCTCCTATATCCTGCTCATCTGCCGGTCTGGGTGGATAAACTTAAAGCCAATGTCCATGAGCCCTGAGCTGTGCTGGGTGTTCAGGCAGCATTTCTGACTGTACGGCTCCATTGGATGCACAGAATTGTATTAAAGCAAGATGCCCAAACTAAATGAGATCGCTGTCATGCCAGACGATTGTACAAAGCTAAAATGAACTTTCCATACAATCCAAAGGCTTCACTGTTTCTGATTCATGTTAAAATTACACCCAAAATCTCTGATTAGGGCACAATCAATCTTCCCTTTTCTATAGCTTGATTTGCATGTTTAGATTGTTGTGAAGAAGTACCATGTTCATTTTGAAATGCTGCTTTTCATGATATTCAAAATCGCTAACACTATTGAGTTACCTAACATTGCTTGATCAATGAATCTAAGGGTATAGGGAAAAAATAGGAAAGCAGTTGCCATAACCAGGTCAGCCATGATCTTATCGAGGAGCAGGCAAGCTCGAGGGGCTGAAGGGCCTAATCCTGCTCACAGCAAGCCTCAGGCTGGTCGCTACGTCTGAGTCAATGCACCCAATACCAGCTCTCAAGCAAAAGACTTTTAAGTTAAAACCAGAGTAAGCCATGCCAGGAAGAGAAAAAGGATCCACTGCAATTAATTAGTTTCTTCCAAAATAATTACATTGAAGGTTTTAAATTAACTGATGAATCAAATGCGTATTTGTAGGTTGTTTTGTTTTTCCCTCCAATTCCTTAATCATCTCTTTAAAATAAGTGGTATTCATGATAGGGCTGAATAGCTGCATATGTGAGATAATTACTTTAGTACTTTACTTTCCAGTTGAGAGTAAAGTAAAGTGAGTTGGAGAATTAATGTTGTACGTGATCCCTGCAGCTTTCTGACCAGTCAGTTGGGTTACAGTTGCACCTATCATCTCTGCTCCATTAGAAATTCCCGCAACTCGTGTTATCGTTTCCCAGAATGTATCTTTGCTGCTGGTAATTGACTTGTTCATAGAATCCCTGCAGTGTAGAAGCAGGCCATTTGGCCCATCAAACTCACGCCAACCCAACAGCATTCTACCCATGCCCACCCTATAATCCTGCATTTCCTTTGGCTAATCCAGGTAGCCTGCACATCCCTGGACACTACGGGCAACTTAACACGGCCAATCCACCTAATCTGCACATCTTTGGACTGTGGGAGGAAACCAGAGCACCTGGAGGGAACCCACGCAGACACAGGGAGAATATGCAAACTGCAGAGACAGTCAACTAAGGATGGAATCAAACACAGGTCCCCGATGCTGAGAGACAACAGTGCGACCCACTGAACTACCATACTGCCCCAGTGACATTGTTTGCTGACTGTCAACATACAAATGAATAACTAAAAGACGAGAGGATTTAAAGAAAAAGCACGTGGTAGGTGAAAGCAGCAATTTGTGCACGCAGCAGGGAGTTTGCTAAGGACGAGGTCAGGAGGTTTGTAAAGAGGTAATCTTTGTTTTATTGAAATCAAGAATTGCTCTGTCTCCAGCCATTGCCAGAGTCCTTTTAAAATAGCAGGTGGGACTTGAATCTAGAATTCCCATTCCCTTTCTGAGCAATTTTTGCCAACATGGGAGAAAGGTAAGTAAGGAGCCAGTAGCTGGGTAATGCAATTGGGGATGGGATAGACAAATGAAAGGCCCACTAACACCCAGCAATTTTTCACAGGATAAGTCCAATTTCTCAACGTCACACGGTTCATGGTTACTCAAAGATGTTGTGAACATAGTAGAATTGGGAAATGACCACACGAATACCATTGAGAAGGACAAGGGCTGCAGGTACATGGGAACACCTGAGTGAGTGAGGCCCCTTTCGGACATAGTTGACCGTGGGTTGCATCCTCGTTGTTCTAGCTTTCTACTTCCCTGAAGCACGTCACTTGTGACTGAAGAGACCAATGCTGGAGTGACAAACCTGGTCACAGAGGTCACATCTGTCTGTGGTCGTTGATGTGTTGGAGCTGCTGCACTCCTTCCTTCGTGCCCGCTTGTCTGCTGCAGTGCTCCTCGGCTTCATTTCCCCTGTTTTGAGGTGTTGGTTCAGGTTCCTTCTCCATTGCGTGTGGTCAGCTGCAAGCCTTTCCCAGGACTCCGTAACGATATCACGCACCTTCAAGTCCCTCATGCAGACGTCCTTGTAGCGCAGCTGGGGACACCCAGTGGGTCTCTTCCTGGATACGAGCTCTTCATAGAGGATATCCTTTGTGATGTGGTCATCCTCCACATGGAGGCTCCACTGTCTGAGCAGAGTGTACATGTGGGAAGGCCAGAGTGAGATAGGGCCGCTGCATTGGGCACTCTGTCTTACCAGGATATACCCAGGGTAGGGTGGATAGTTCTCAAGTGGAAGGTGTTCAGTCTTCTGTCCTCTCTAGCATATGTAGTCCATGTTTCAGTGTGCTTCTGACACAGGCATTGTTGACTGACAGTTTTGTATTCTGACAAATGACTGACTGACAGTTGGAACACCACCGACTGCAAGTTCCCCTCCAAGCCCTGGCTTGAAAATATATCACCATTCCTTCAGTGTCGCTGGGGCAAAATTCTGGAATTCCCTCCCTAATGGCATTGGAGGTCTACCTAAAGCAAATGGACTGTAGCAGTTCAAGAAGGCAGCTCATCCCCATCTTCTCAAGGGGGCATCTAGGGACGGGGAATAAATGGTGGCCCAGCCAGTGAAGTCCAGATTCCTTCGGCGACACTATGTTTTAAATGTCTTGCTGTTGCTCATGTACTCTCCCTGGTCTCCATCCCATTTCCATGTCCCTGATGCTCCTTTGTGGCTCCCTGCACCCTTTGTGCCCACTCACCCAGCATGGAGGATCAATGAGCACATACCAACAAAGGCAAGTCTTGGAGTGCACTTTTAAAAAACCATTCTGAAAAACCCCTCAGAAACTGCTCTTCTTCCAACTGGATAGAAATGTCAGGCGGAACCATTAATAGTCGAGAGTGTGGCGCTGGAAAAGCGCAGCAGGTCAGGCAGCATCCGAGGAGCAGGAGAATCGACGGTTCGGGCATAGGCCCTTCATCAGGAAATGCCCGATACGTTGATTCTCCTGCTCCTCGGATGCTGCCTGACCTGCTGCGCTTTTCCAGCGCCACCCTCTCAACTCTGATCTCCCGCATCTGCAATCCTCACTTTCTCCAGAGCTATTAACAGTTACAATAAAAAACTTTACATCTTTTAACTCTTCTCAATCCAATCCAAATAAATATACAGAAAAGATCAAAGAAAGAGCAACTTTTTATAACCTCTTAAAGGTATCAATCAGTCAAAGCAGAAGTATGAAGGTAGCATTAGCAGTGCGTGGGGAAGGTGAGGACTAGACTGTCAAACAACTTTTACTACAATTGGAGAAAGTCCTAGAAGCAGGCTGTTCAATCAGCACGCCTCAGTGACCTAATCTGAACTGCTTCTGACTTCCGTGGGCTCAATTTGATCAGGCGTTCACAACCCCAACCTTACTACAGCACTCCCCTGCAGCAGAATTAGAGTGTGCAGGGACTATTTGAATGAGGATGGGTCTGCCGAGTTGGGGGATTTCCTGACTTGAACTTCCAATCTCAGTGGGGAAAACCCACCCTTGAATATCTGATTAAGCAGGTTGATCGGGTGGTGGTAGTGGTGATTGGGGTGGGGGCGTGGTGTTGGGGAGGTGGAGGTAAATAGGGATGGGACCTGAAGAACTAGATGTGCAAGGCATTGAGCACACTTGCCTTGCTCAGTACTTTGAGTATAGGAGTTGGGAAGTCATGTTGAGGTTGTACAGGATATTGGTGAGGCATCTTCTGGAATATAGTGCCCAGTTCTGGTCACCCAGTTATAGGAAGGATATTATTAAGCTGGAAAGGGTTCAGAAGAGACTTACCAGAATGCTACCAGGTAGGGAAGGTTTGAGTTATAAAGAAGGGCTGAATAAACTGGGACATTTTTTCACTGGAGCATAGGAGATCGAGAGTTGACCTTATAGAAGTTTAGAGCTGAAAATGTGTTGCTGGTTAAAGCGCAGCAGGTCAGGCAGCATCCAACGAACAGGAAATTCGATGTTTCGGGCATAAGCCCTTCATCAGGAATGAGGAAAGTGTGTCCAGCAGGCTAAGATAAAAGGTAGGGAGGAGGGACTTGGGGGAGGGGCGATGGAGATGTGATAGGTGGAAGGAGGTCAAGGTGAGGGTGATAGGCCGGAGTGGGGTGGGGGCGGAGAGATCAGGAAGAAGATTGCAGGTTAGGAAGGCGGTGCTGAGTTCGAAGTTTATAAAATTATGTGGGGTATACATAGGGTTAATTGTAGTTTTCCCTAGGATGGGAGAATTTCAAGACTAGGTGACACTTTTTAAGGTAAGAAGAGAGAGATTTAAAAAAGACGTGAGGGGCAAATGTTTTACACAAAGGGTGATTCGCATGTGGGACAAACTTCCAGAGGAAGTGATGGATGTGGGTACAATTACAATGTTCAAAAGATATTTGGATAAGTACATGAATAGGAAAGGTTTGTAGGGATATGGGCCAGGAGCAGGCAGGTGGGACTAGATTAGTTTGGAATTATGTTTTTCATGGACTAGTTGGACCAAAGGCTCTGTTTCTGTGTTGTATGCCTCGATAACTGTAAGTGAAGAATAACAGAATTTGAGGACCATTGGACATAAGCTAGAGGAGGCGGCAGAGGTGAGATACCTGAGATCTCAGTGGAGTTTAAATTGTTCCAGATTTGTCCAATGGATGATATTATAAATAAGGATGAGGAAGCCTCCTTCCACAGCAGTGAGATTCAATTGGCCAAATTCTCACTTCTAATCTGAAATATTCAAGTCCCTGACCAGAGACCTCAGCATAAGAATCTAGCCTGATATTCCAGTGCAGTGCTGAGTGAGCTACCGTCTTCAGATGAAGTTAAAAATCACACAATACCAGGTTATAGTCCAACAGGTTTAATTAGAAACTCTAGCTTTCGAGGTGCTGTTCCTTCATCAGGTGGTTGATGACGAAACAGCGCTCCAAAAGCTAGTGCTTCCAATTAAACCTGTTGGACTATAACCTGGTGTTGTATGATTTTCAACTTTGTCCACCCCAGTCCAACACCGGTATCTCCAAATCATGTCTTTAGATGAGACATTGAGTTCAGACTGTCATCAAATTCCTCAGGTGAATGTAGAAACAATCCAGCGTCAGTGTTTCAAAGATAGACATGGGAGTGTGGCCAGAGTCCTGGCAAATATTTACCTCTCAATCAACATAACTAAGTGAACAGATTATCTGATCATTATCATTGTTTTGGGAGCTTGCTGGGTACAGTTGGCTACCTGCAACAGTGTCTACATTTCAGTGAGTGCCAGTTTTGCTGTAAATTACTTCAGAATATGCTGAAGCTGTGAAAGATGCCTCAATAATGCACTGCTTTCTTTCTTCTTCAGGGATGGTTATTTCATAATTTACGACTATTTCTTGCTAAATACCGTTCAGCTTTAACTGCTGAGTGTCATGCGAGCATTTAATAATTCTTGTGAATTGAGTTGAATTGAATTGAAAGATTTATTATCTCGTGCACTTTGCCATGAAAAAAAACAGTAACACACAGTGAAAAGTTTTTCCAATATCACCATGATCCAGCGCCATTTTAAATAATTTAAAAATAAGGAAAAAAGGTAGGAAGAAAGAGCTTAAAGAGAGTATGTGAAGCAAGGATAAGGTAGCCAAGTAAAGGGAAAAGTCAAGTTAACATTGCCTGCCTTCTCAATTGCTCAAATCACTCCTGAAAAAGTGGTGTATTTTCAGAGAATGTTAATAACATATTCAGAAATGCTGGCATGTGCAGAGCTTAGCTGTTGGGAGTTTCAGTGTTGCTTCCTGTGATCAGGCAGCTCCAACATTGGCGTGGCTAGAGCTGAACTTGTTCCCAGCCACTAACGTATCTGTAAAGCTCCCATAAAATGGCAAGTACCTGAAAGTTAATGATTTCTGAGTTATACCAAGAGCCAACAATCATGTGCCATCACTGTAACGCATGCAACACGATGGAACATTAGGTATCTCAGCTGATGTCTTTAAACTGCACACAGCCACTGTTACTGATAATACAAACTGCATGGCTGACAGTACAAACCAAACCAAAGATTTGTTCTGTGATAGATTCAAGCAATTAAATGGGTCTTACTGGGATAGTTTGGACAAAAATGATGACAGAATTTAAAGAATTGTGAAATTGTAACTTTTTAGTTGTTTCTTCTGGTTGCTTACAGTGAAATGGGATTGAACCTTAAATTCCAGAAAGGTGTGATTTAGTACCATGTCAGAGGTTGAAATGCCAAGTGTTTGGAATAGGAAACGAACCTGCTGACTGCCAATTTGGGCGGCACAGTGGCACAGCGGTTAGCACTGCTGCCTCACAGCACTAGAGACCCGGGTTCGATTCCCGACTCTGGCGACTGACTGTGTGGAGTTTGCACATTCTCCCCATGTCTGCGTGGGTTTCCTCCGGGTGCTCCAGTTTCCTCCCACAGGTCAGGTGAATTGGCCATGCTAAATTGCCCGTACTGTTAAATAAGGGAGAAATGTAGGGGTATGGGTGGGTGGCAGGTCGGTGTGGACTTGTTGGGCCGAAGGGCCTGTTTCCACACTGTAAGTAATCTAATAATAATGATGGAGGCAGAGGAAGGAACAGATGATCAACCCACTCCCACCAAGTGTTTGGTCATTTAAACAATAAATGCTGAATCCATGAGGGAATTGCTTTTATAGCACTACTTGTGGGCCAGGAGCAAGCAGGTATCCTTCCTCCAATGCCAGCAATATGCAACTAACCACCAGTCCCTCTGTGCATAGTCTGCTCCCATACTCCAACCACCAATATAACCTTTACTGAAACATGGGACTCTCCCCTGTGATTCAGACCCCCAGAACACGACTGCACCTTTTCCTCCGTGTGCTAGACAACCCCACTGTCTGGATGCAACCTTTCCCAACAAACCCTTGTTTCATCCCATTAGCTCTTAGAGAGATCTGCCTAGTGAATCAGTTCCAAGAGGTTGCCAGCCAGTAAGGGTCTGTTGTATAATTTACATCTCTGCTCTATGCAGACATGACACCAGTTTCTGTACGTATACGGACTTTATTTTTTTTAGATTAGATAAGATTCCCTACAGAGTGGAAACAGGCCCTTCAGCCCAACAAGTCCACACCAACTCTCCGAAGAGAAACCCATTCGGTTCCATTTCCCTCTGACTAATGCACCTAGCAATACGGGCAATTTAAAATGGCCAATTCACCTGACCCGCATATCTTTGTGACTGTGGGAGGAAATCGGAGCACCCAGAGGAAACCCACATAGACACAGGGAGAATGCGCAAACTCCACACAGACAGTCACCTGAATTGAATTGAACCTGGGACCCTGGTGCTGTGAGGCAGTAGTGCTAACCACTGAGCTACCGTGCTACCCTGAGAAAGTAACTGAAGGGATGAAGCACCAGGCAGCACCCGTAGTTAACTGGACACGAACATTACTGAGCTAAAGCCTGTCCAGTCGATGCTTCCAACTCCTGATAGATAGTTTCTAAACCAACTGTTCAACAATGCTATGATACACCTCTGGAGCAGATGGGACTTGAACCCAGGCCTTCTGGCTCAGAGGAAGGGACAGTACCACTGCACCACAAGCTCGGCCCATCTATTGTCATAACTAATGAAGCATGGGAGAATCAACAGCAAAGACTTACGTCATCCAGCACAGAAGAGTTGTATTTTACATCTTTTTCTTGTAATACTGAAGAACACAGTTAATATTAAATCATCACAAATAACATACACCAACACTTTGAGTTATTTCTTACACTTTAGGTTTTCATTACTTCAAAGTGGGCTGGGACCACAGTAAAAGTAAGCGTCACGCAGCCATTCAGTGACATGTTGCAGGGCTTTTGGGACAACACTTGTCCAGCCCTGCCCAACAAAACGTTCATCACCTTCCCGCCACCTTTCCCTCACTTCTCCTTGCACCGAATTTGACTCTGGATTAAAATCCAGTGCACAAATCTTTGCCTCAATATGTATCACAAATAACCGTGGAAAGATCATCCGAATCGCAGTACAGATTTTGGGTGTATCATTGTGTGCTGTATAAGGAAATGTGGAACTCTCTCTCTCAAAAGGCAGTGGTCGCTGGTTCAGCTGGAGATTTCATGCCTGAGGCCGGTAGATGGGGCAAAAGGGATGAAAAGATATAGAGCAAGCACTATAATATTGAGCTGTGCAGATCGGCCGTTTGCTGATGGAGCAGGCCCAAATGGTGAACTGGTTTTTCTCGTTACTATGAAGAATTTACCTGTCAGAATATTTTATAGTCTGCACTTTTCCACTGTGAGAAAATCTGGATTTAATCAGCAGTGGGGACCATTACTGGAACGAATGGTTTGCATCTTTAATCCATGCATCTGTGCTTAGCTGTATAGCCCCCCTCTTTCTGGCAAGAATTCAGTGACAAAGAACTGAAGTCAAAAATGTGAGTTTATGAAGTACGCAATAATGAAATTGGATTCTGCGACATAATATCACTCTTACTAATAGAAGCTGTGTGGAAAATGTTTTTTTTTGTACAGTTATCAATTATAAAGTTACCGATTTATGCTGGATCAATTCCTTTCTCAGAGATAAAAGCAAAATTACTGTAGATGCAGGAGATCTGAAATAAAAACAGAAAGTGCTGGAGAAACTCAACAGGGCGTGCAGCATCTATGGAGAGAGAAACAGGAGTGAAAGTTTGAAGTCCAATGTGATTCTTCTTCAGAATTGCCCCTTCGTTTCGAAGGAAAGTCATCACTGAACTTGAAAAGTTAACTCCATGTCACTCTCCACAGATACTGTTGGGATTCTCCAGCACTTTCTGCTTGTATTGTTTAGTCTGAACGTTCATTGTGCTATGGAAGGGGGGAAGGTTTTATTTTCAAACTGCGATTTTGCCTGAGTCGCGTGAATCCTAGGTTTACCTCGGTCAATTGTTCCTTCATCTCTAAAATTAAAACCATGAAAGTTGCCTTTGCACTGCAGGTCTTGCAGTACATCATCGACACTGACGATCCAGTGCAGTAACAAGCAAAGAAAGACTTACATTTATATAGCACCCATCAGATGTCTCAAAGTGGTTTACAATACTTTGAAAAAAATGGCCATTGTGGTACTGCAGGAAACACAGCAGCCAATTTGCACGTAGTAAATTCCCACAAATGGCAATGACGAAAACCAGATAAATTGTTTTCAAGAAGGTGATGGGGAAAAAATCATTGGCCTGGACACTATGGATAAGATAGAGATTTATAAGATCATGAGGGGCATGGATAGGGTGAATAGCCAAGGTATTTTCCCCAGTGTGGGGGAGTCCAAAGCTAAATGCACAGGTTTAAGGTGAGAGGGGAAAGACTTAAAAGGGACCTAAGAGGCAACTTTTTTTACACAGAGAGTGGTGCGTGTATAGACTGAAGTACCAGAGGAAGTCGTGGAGGCTGGTATAGTTACAACATTTACAAGGCATCTTGATGAATATATGAATCGGAAGGGTTCTAGAGGGATATGAGCCAAATGCTGGCAAATGGGACTAGATTAATTTAGGATCTCTAGTTGGCATGAATGAGTTGGACCAATTGGTCTGTTTCTGCGCTGTACAGATCTATGCTCCATAACTCACTTGTTCTTCAGATTAGTAGCACAGAATCTTTTTGCTGCAGAGGAAGATATTGTGTTAATGGATTAATAATCCAGAGACCTGGGGATTCATGTTCTAACCCCACCATAGCAGCTGGTGAAAATGCAATTTTAATTTATAAAGCTGAAACTGAAACCATTCTCAGTAATTGAGATGGTGAAACATCATCAATTGTCATAAAAATCTATCTGGTTCACCGATGTCCTTTAGGAAAGGAGATCTGTCTGTTTACCTGGTGTTCTGCAATGTGACTCCCAGCTCCACAGCAAAATGCTCGACTATCAAGTACCCTCAGAAATGACCCAGCAAGCTAGTTGGTTCAAGGGCAATCAGTTCTGGGCAACAAATATGTGACCTCAGCTTCATATCTTTCTTCAAAAGACAGCACCTTTGACAGTATAGCACTTGCTCAGTGGAGTATTGGCATTGATAATATTGTTGTGCTCAATTCCTGGAGCAAGACTTGAACCACAACATTCTGACTCAGACAAGAGCATAACCAACTGAGCCACAATGGACACTAGCCTTATTGTTTAGTCTTTTGGATGAGTCACGTAACCAAGATCCTGTTGGTCACTTCAGACACTTTGAAGGAGAGAGGAACTTTCTCCTTGTGTCTTGGCCAACATCCTTCCTAAACCAACATCAACTGAAATTTGATTAATCATTTATTGCCCTGCTGTTTGTAAGTTTTGCTGGGGTGCATGGCAACAGTTCAGTTTGCCTTTACAACAATAGTCCTTACATTTCCAAGTAATTGTGGAGCCCTTGGAGTTGTTTGCTAAAAACATGACATAGCATGACATTTCAGAGAGACATGATAAAGCACCACTCAAAAATGCAAGTCTGCCTTTTCCCATACTGGACTCATTATCTTTTGATGATGATTGACCTGTCTCCTAGTGTTCTTCTATCCTCCAGAACAAAGAATACATGGACTTGTTTGAGGCTTTCTTCATAATTTAGCCACCAAAGATAGGAGACATCCTTGCCACAATTATCTAATGTCTTCCTGATGCGTTGTTATTCTTTGGAGGTAGGGCTATCAAATGTTTCCCATACAACAACAAGTTATATAGCACCTTTAATGTAATGAACCATCCCAAAGCGTTTCACAGTAGCATCATAAAACAACAAGACACCGAACCACACATATATTAAATCTGAAGAAGTTTGCTTACATATAGATAGGGTGGTCAAACAGGTGTTTAGCACACTTGCCTTCATTGCTCAGCCCTTTGAGTATAGGAGTTGGGACGTCATGTGAAGGTTATACAGGACATTGGTGAAGCCTCCTCTGGAATATCGTGTCCACTTTTCATCACCCAGTTTTAGGAAGGATATTATTAAGCTAGAGAGGGTTCAGAAGAGAATTAGCAGGATGTTGCCTCATCTGGAAAGTTTGAGTTATGAAGATTAGATTAGATTAGATTACTTACAGTGTGGAAACAGGCCCTTCGGCCCAACAAGTCCACACCGACCCGCCGAAGCGCAACCCACCCATACCCCTACATTTACCCCTTGCCTAACACTACGGGCAATTTAGCATGGCCAATTCACCTGACCCGCACATCTTTGGACTGTGGGAGGAAACTGGAGCACCCGGAGGAAACCCACGCAGACACGGGGAGAACGTGCAAACTCCACACAGTCAGTCGCCTGAGGCAGGAAATGAACCCGGGTCTCTGGCGCTGTGAGGCAGCAGTGCTAACCACTGTGCCACCGTGCCGCTCACTAAGAGAGGCTTGAAAAGCTGGGACTTTTTTCACTGGAGCCCATGGGCACAATGACAATGTTTAAAAAGACATTTGGATAAGCACATGAATAGGAAAGGTTAGGAGGGATATAGGTCAGGAGCAGGCAGATAAGACTAGTTTAGTTTGGGATTATGTTCGGCATGGACTGGTTGGACTAAAAGCTCTGTTTCCACGCTGTGTGACCCTCTGACTGTATGACCAAAGACATGTTCAAAGAGGTTGGTTTTAAGGAGCTCGAGATAGAAGAGTGGGAGAATGTTTGTGTCAGGAATCCCAGAGCTTGGAGGCTAGGCAACTGAAAGCACAGCCACCAATGTGCAATTAAAATCAGTGATGATCAAGAAGCTGCAAATCCAGAAGCACAGATATCTTCGAGGGTTGTGGGACTGAAGGAGATCACAAGAATAAGGAGGAGCAATGTCATGGAGGGATTGGGAAACAGGGATGAGAACTTTAAACTCAAGACATTGCTTGACCAAATTGTGTCAGCAAGCGCCAGAATGCCAGTTGAAGTGGACCTGTGCGTTAACACACTAGTGACAGAACTCTGGATGAGTTCAAGTTTCTGGAGTTTAGAAAGTGAAAGACCAGCCAGGAATGCACTGGAATACTCAAGTCTGGAGGGAAAGAACGTATGAATGAGGGATCTCGTGAGATTAATTCTTAAATCTGGACAATGTCCATTTTACTTGCATTGACTTTCAGTCCAATGCCTTTCAGTTAAATCATAGTACAATGTTTACTTTACTGACAACTGCTCATCACTTATGAATGCTTTCAACGCTGCAAATGTGTTGCTGGTCAAAGCACAGCAGGTTAGGCAGCATCTCAGGAATAGAGAATTCGACGTTTCGAGCATAAGCCCTTCATCAGGAATAAGAGAGAGAGCCAAGCAGGCTGAGCGAGTCTGTTTGAGAACGTGGCTGAAGAGCTTCTGTGCAGAGGAGATGACCTGGGGGGTGCAGTGAGAGAGGGACTTACTGAAATCCTTGTAGAGGGAGGAAGAGAGCTTCTTCAAGGAAGGCATCCTTGTAAGAGGATTCGCAGTAGGTTAAAATCTTCGAGTAAAAAATGAGGTCTGCAGATGCTGGAGATCACAGCTGCAAATGTGTTGCTGGTCAAAGCACAGCAGGTTAGGCAGCATCTCAGGAATAGAGAATTCGACGTTTCGAGCATAAGCCCTTCATCAGGAATAAGAGAGAGAGCCAAGCAGGCTGAGCGAGTCTGTTTGAGAACGTGGCTGAAGAGCTTCTGTGCAGAGGAGATGACCTGGGGGGTGCAGTGAGAGAGGGACTCACTGCTTTCAACGACCAATGATCACTCCCAGAATCTTTCCTTCTTTCTATTAAGCATGGCTTCAAGTTCTGTGAGTATTACTCATTACTTACTCTCATTGATAAGCATCCCCTTTACCTCAGCTGCATCTTCATAACTGGACCAAGACTTTCCGAATACAACAGAAGATTGAATAAAGATTTGTCATCTCATCAGCCCACATGTCAAATTATAATACTACAACTGCCTATATACTTTATATCATCATTAAATTTCATAATATTGCATTAGGAACACCATGTCCCATGTTACCCACAAATATTTTGATAGGAGTTGCTGAGTCATTGGTAGTAGGCCTATTTTTTAAGTAGTTTTACAACTGTGTGGTTGAAAACTCTTTTCACATTAGACAGGATAAGCATTGGCAGACTCTCTTCCCCTGTAGTGTGCCAGTGAATCCATTGCGTTTTTTTCATAACTGTCAAAATCATATTTTGCCTAAAAGCTTATGCTTTACCATGTTTAACAAAAAAAAACTTGGATGCTGGAAATCAGCAACAAAAATGGATATTGCTGGGAAAATTCAGTAGGTCTGGCAGTGTCTGTGGAGAGAAAGCAGAGTTAATGTTTCGGGTGCAGTGTCCCTTCTTTAGACTCCTAAACTCTGCTTTCTCTCCACAGACACTGCCAGACCTACTGAGTCTTCCTACCAATTTCTGTTTTTGTAACTCACCATGTTACTTCAGTTCAGTCTTAGAGTTTGGCAGGTTGTGATTTGAATTCGCATCAAGAACCCAAAACTGCTACCCTGGCACATTCTTTACATAATTATTATTACTGCTGTAAAATGCTATCATGCACCTTTGTTAATGTAGTGTCAGGCTAAGATGCCTGTGGTTAATCAAACTTGCACCTTAATGTTTTTTTTCTGAATATTGGAAATACTGTTATAATCCTGAAATCCTCAGGCAGTATTGCAGTCGTTGTGAAGTTTTGAAAAATATCGATTACATTATAAGTAATTTCCTGGAATTCTTTAAAGATTCTGAAATGTGTTCTCTCTGACTCTAGTTAATATTTAATCTTCCCAATTCTGCCCAACTTCATCACACTGCAGTAGCTGTTTTATTCTGCCCCGTGAGCAATTTTGTTTTTTTTTGTATTAGACTTGGTGTTATAACTGTGGTTTGCTCTCTGTGCTGTTTACGAATAGAAGTACATTTATAAAGCACATTTAACACAGTAAAATATTCCAAGGCACTTTTCAAAACAAAATCTGTCAACGAGATATTAGGGCAGATGACCAAAAGCTTGGCTAAAGAGCTGGATCTTAAGGAATGTCTTAGAGGAGAGAGAGGTAGTGGAGTGGTTTGCAGGGTGAAATTCAGACCTGAAGCCCTCCGTAATGGAAAGCATGGACACCAGTGATGAAATTATTGCAATCAACAATGTCCAAAAAAGGAGGAGAACGGATACCTCAGATTTGTATGGTTGGAAGTTCCAACAATAGGGAGAGATGGGTCGTTTGAAAACAAAAATACAAATTTTGATATCAAAGCATTGCTTAACTGGGAGCAATGTAGATCAGTGGGAACGGGAGTGATGGGTGCATGGGACATGATAAACGCTAGAACATGGGCAGTAGACATTAAGAAAGATGGGAGGCTGTCCAGGAGTGCACTGCAAAAGTCAAATTCAGAGGTAGCCAAAGATGGATGAGGGTTTCTGTAACAGATGAGCTACTGCATTAAAGGTGCTGTGTGATTATGAAGATGGAAAAGGATGGAATCAGTGATGCCATGGGTATGTAGTTGGTGGCTCACCATGGAGTCTGATTTTTTTTAAAAATTAATTTACAGGAGGAGGGCATCACAACTAGGCCAGCATTTATTGCCCATCCCATAGAGCAATTAAGAGTCAACCACATAGCTGTGGGTCTGGAATTACATGTCAGCCAGACCAGGTAAGGGTGGCAGTTTCCTTCACTAAAGTGACATTTTTGAACCAGATGGATTTTTCCTAACATTTCATGGTCACCATTAGGTTTTTAAATCCAGATTTGTTTTGTGAATTCAAACTCCACCATCTGCAGTGGTGGGATTTGAACCCAGAACTTTGCGTGGGTTACCTGATTAGCAGTCCAGCAATAATACCACTACACCATCGCCTCCTATACCACATAAACTTTGCCAACAATCTTCCAGTGGTGGCTAGTAAGAAGGATACGTTGAGTGACCATAAGGCTATAAGACATAGGAGCAGAAATCACGCCATTCAGCCCATCGAGTCTGTTCTTCAATCATGGTTTCTCCACTACTTTCTCCCCATAAACCTTGATTCGCTTGACAATCAACAGCCTATCTATCTCAGTCTTAAATATACTCAATGACCTGGCCTCCACAGCCTTCTGTGGCAATGAACTCCATGGATTCCGCACTGTCTGGCTGAAGTTTCTCCTTATCTCCATTCTAAAACGTCTTCTCTTTAGTTGGTGCAGGCCTTAAGGGTTGATGAATTTAACACCCATCCATGTCCTGATGTTGCACCACAAGAAAGAGGGAAGGTAACAGATAAATGATTTTATTTCCTGGCCTGTAAATGCTATTCTACAGGATCTCATGGTGAATAGAAAACTATCACACATGATTACAGTTTCACAAAATAACCATTGCCCAACCCATTTCAAGTGCAGACATTGTAAACATACTTTGCATTCCTCTGTACAGTGAGTCTATCAATAGTCTCCAGGAGTCATGATTTGGAGATGCTGGTGTTGGACTGGGGTGTACAAAGTTTAAAAATCACACAACACCAGGTTATAGTCCAACAGGTTTAATTGGAAGCACACTAGCTTTTGGAGTGCTACTCCCTCATCAGAGTCAACCACCTGTATTCGCAATTAAACCTGTTGGACTATAACCTGGTGTTGTGTGATTTTTAACAATGATCTCCAGGTTCTTCTGTCAGCCCCAGTCACAGGGAAAGCGCAAAATCTGTACTAAAAGGGGTTCAGATATATTGTATGTGAAAGCTGGCATCCAATACTTATATAGCAAGACAATTGATCTCAACAATTGCTCCACATTGTCACATACCCATAAATTAGCAGCAATGTTGTTTTCAAAATGATTTGCAAGACACTTTGAGCCATCACTAGGACACATGAATAAGAACTGTATGAAAGCTGATACTTGGGGGCATGCATTCATGGTGAGAGAGGAAAAGTTCAAAGGAGATATGTGAGGGGCGAGTTTTTTACCCAGAGGGTGGTCAGAGTCTGGAACATGGTGCCAGGTGGGATGGTGGTGGAGGCAGATACGATAGGGCCATTTAAGAGACTTTTAGAGAAGCACCTGAATATGCAAGGAATGGAGGGATATGGGCCAAGGGCAGGCAGAAGGGATTAGTTTAATTTGGCGCCATGTTCAGCACAGCATCATGAGGACCTGTTCCTGTGTTATGTCCTTTTATGAAGAGTCTACTGAAGAAAACTCAGGTCTATTTTACTGTCCCTCCTCTCTTTGTGCTCCAGCTGTGGCTCAATTGGGTGTGGTGGAGGTTGAAGGTTGTTGGTTTAAAATGTCGTTCCGAGCCTCGAGTAGCAAACATCCAGCTTAATGCTCCGGTGCACTCTCTGAGGGAATTGCCGTTGTCAGTGTCGGTGTTTGCAGAACACACCAACCTAACAATCCCCTGATGCTACTCTGAAGACCTGCAGGATAATTAACTTGTGGTTCCTGGCGAATATTTATCCATCAATCCACATCAAACAAAAACAACATCTCGTCAAAAAATAGAACGGTTCAGAAGATGGGTGATCGGACCTGAAACACTTAACTCTGCTTTCCATCCACAGATGCTGCCAGACTGTTTTTCCCAGAAATTTGTGTTTCTGATTTCCAGCATCCGCAGTTGTTTGGGGTTTTTCTTTCAGGTTATTGTCACATGGCCGTTTGTCGGACTTTGCTGTTCATGCAACACGCTTCCTCCAAAGATAGTGACTGCATTTCAAAATGCAGTTCATTGGTACATGTGCAAGATACGAAAATACTTTTGGATAAATGCAGTGTTGTCACAGCGAGGAATAGCCAATGATATCAAAATCCAGCCCAGGGCGACTTGGACAGACTTAGAATGGTTAGTGATACTGTGAGGTCGCTTCTGCTGATGTGTCCCGAAACTGTAGCACAAAGTCCCATGGAGCAAAATTAGCTTAATCTATCTCTGGTGAGAAGGGCTCTGCCTGTGAGATCCTTTATGCACGCCCGGACTCTCTGCTGCACCGCACGCTGCATTCGAAGCAGCTACGGTGGGGGGGGGGGGGGGGGGGAAACGAGACTGTCAAACATCTCCTTCTGGAATGTGCCTCTGCAGAGGAAGTCTGGAGAGGAATGCAGTGGTGTTTGTCAAGGTTCGTCCCGAGCAGCGCCGTGACGCAGGACTCTGTGCTCTACGGCCTGTTCCCCGGGACGCACACCGAGATGAACATCAACTGTGCCTGGAGGATCATCAACTCAGTGAAGGACGCTCTCTGGACAGTCCAAAACCTGTCGATCTTCCAGCTGAAGGAGTTGACCCTGACTGAGTGCTGCAGCCTGGCACATTCCAAGGTCCAGGACTACGTGTTGAGGGAGGCACTGAAGCTTGGGGCAGCTGCCGCCAAGGCGCGGTGGGGAAAGACCACCGTGTAACATCTGCCTGCCTAAAGAAGAACAGAGGGCCCATGCAGTCATTTGGGCTCTGCTGACGTCTCAGCTCAAAATGTAATCGTACCGACCTGTAAATAGGAATGATTATAATCTGTTTCAGTATGCAAAGAAATGGAATGTTTACTTATGTATGGCATGTCCAGTTGTATAGATCAAAGTATTTATGAATAAAGTATATTTTTGAACTTAAAAAAATTATCTTAATCTATCTCCAAACCAGGCTGCTTCGAATATATCCGTCCTATTCACAAGAAGCATATTATCTTTTCTGACTGTGCAAGGCCTGATTTAATGCTGGAACAATGAGCCTTTGTGAAAATTGACTGTCACAAGGTTTAAGCATCAATCTGGCAGCAATGTTGTTATTGAATTTCCATGTCAGGGGGGCACACGAATCAAGGGAGTTGTTGATAAGAGGCTGAGATGTGGCTTAAATTCCTTATGGAATTACGCCTGACTTGGGGAATTGGAATTTGTAACACCAACTTGACAGCTATCAGATCTCCCGGTCATTTCTGTGAAACCCTTCTCTCTGTTCGCCCCTTTTGTTTGGCAAACTCTCATGTAAATTCGTCAGAAAATGTGAAAAGCAGGAACCAGGGCTGTTTGAGAGACGGAAGACTCTTCCATCGCTTAGCGTCCCTCGAATAAAAAGTAGAAAGAAAAGATGCCAGAGACAGCTGAGAATTAGATCTCACAACTCTCCTTTCCTTTGAAACACTCGCACATTATTTCAAAGCGTTGAGCGCATTTCTTACACTTCCCAACACAGGTCAGCTCTTACTTGCCACTAAGTGGTGACTGATTGCAGATTTGCAACAATTTGCAAATTGGAAGCTGGGCTGAAAATCGCACTTAAGCTGCTGGGAGTAGTCAGTCATTACCACAGCTTCCTCGTCATTCACGCAAACAGCTGGAGGCGGGTGAAAATTGTTCCAACGGTCTTCAGAGAATTTATTCTGTTGTTGGCAATTTGAAGCCTTTTCAAGTGGATTGTCCATCTTTAGGCATGTGGACGCTCATGTTTTTGTATGTGCATGCGTCTGCAAATACATCTCTGCCAGTGGCATTAGTGGAAATAATAGTGGGCGGCACGATAGCATAGTGGTTAGCACTGCTGCCTCACAGCGCCTGAGATCTGGGTTCAATTCCCGACTCAGGCGACAGACTGTGTGGAGTTTGCACGTTCTCCCTGTGTCTGCGTGGGTTTCCTCCCACAGTCCAAAGATGTGCGGGTCAGGTGAATTGGCCATGCTAAATTGCCCGTAGTATTAGGTAAGGGGTAAATGTAGGGGTATGGGTGGTTTGCGTTTCGGAGGGTCGGTGTGGACTTGTTGGGCCGAAGGGCCTGTTTCCACACTGTAAATAATCTAATCTAATTTGACAGCTGGAAGAGAGAATCCTACAGTGCAGAAAGAGGCCATTTGGCCCATCGAGTTTGCAATGACCCTCCAAAGAGCGTCCCTCTCCGTAACCCTACCTGCATTTACCATGGCAAACCCACCTGGTCTGCACATCCCTGGACACTACAAGACAATTTTGATTTTGATTCGATTTATTATTGTTTAATGTACCTAAGTACACTGCAGTATAGGCAGACCATAACAGACAAAGATCATAGGGTGATTAAACAGAGCAGGAAATACAAACTTATGGCTGCACAGGAAGTGTACAAAAAGCAAGATCAATATTAAGTTAAAAATCACACAACACCAGGTTATAGTCCAACAGGTTTAATTGGAAGCACTAGCTTTCGAAGCGCTGCTCCTTTATCAGGTAGTTGTGGAGGACACAATTGTAAGACACAGAATTTATAGCAAAAGTTAACAGTGTGATGTAACTGAAATTATACATTGGAAAATACCTTTAAGTCACTCATCTGTTAGAATGACGATGTTCGTTTCACTTCTTTCATATGTAAATCTCCATATCAAGATCAACATTAGATCTGAAATTTGAGAGGTCCATTCAACAGTCTAATAACAGCGGGGAAAAAGCTGTTCTTGAGCCAGTTGGTATGTTTGTTTAAGCTTTTGTGTCTTCTGCCCGCTGGAAGAGATTGTAACCGGGGTGGGAGGGGGTCTTTAAAGATGTTGTGTTTCCGAGGTAGCGAGAAGTGAAGATGGAGTCAGTGGATGGGCGGTTGGCTTGCGTGATGGTCGGGGCCGTGTTCACAACTTTCTGTAGTTTCTCATGGTCCTGGGCAGAGCAGTTGCTGTACCAAGCCATGGGTGCATCCAGTCAGAATGCTGTCTACAGTGCATCTATCAAACTTTGAGAGGGTCCTTTTGGACACGCCAAATATCTTTAGCCTCCTAAGGAAGGAGAGGTGTTTTGTGCCTTCTTAATACAGATCAATGTGGCTGGTCCTGGACAGATTGTTGGTGATCATCACTCCAAGGAACGTATCACTCTCCACCGTCTCCATTGATGTAAATAAGGGTGCATCCTCCTCCTTGCTTCCTGATGTTGATGATCAGCTCTCTAGCTTTGCTGACATTGAGGGAGAGATTGTTATCTTTGGACTGTGGGAGGAAACCAGAGCACCAGGTGAACACCCATGTAGACACAGGGAGAACAAGCAAACTCCACACAGACGGACACTCTCCCAAGGCTGGATTCGAACCCGGGTCCCTGACACTATGAGGCAGCATTGCTAACTACTGAGCCACAGCACCACACAAAGTAACAATATATGTCTCACAAACCCTCATTTTACACAATCACACATTGTCAAGACCTATCCTACATTTAATGAAAATTGAAAGATTGGTGGATGCTGTAAATCAGAAACAAAGACACAAATTACTGGCCAGCACGGTGGCACAGTGGTTAGCACTGTTGCCTCACAGCGCCAGAGACTTGGGTTCAATTCCGCCTCGGGCGACTCTCTGTGTGGAATTTGCACATTCTCCCCGTGTCTGCTCCAGTTTCCTCCCACAATCCAAAAATGAGCAGGTTAGGTGAATTAGCCATGCTAAATTGTCCATAGTGTTAGGTGAAGGGGTAAATGTAGGGGAATGGGTCTGGGTGGGTTGTGCTTCGACGGGTCGGTGTGGACTTGTTGGGCCGAAGGTCCTGTTTTCACACTAAGTAATCTAATCAAAAAAATTGTCGGGAAAACTCAGCAGGTCTGGCAGCACCTGTGGAGAGAAATCAGAGTTAATGTTTTGGGTCAAGTAAGCCTTCCTCAGAACATATCCTGCATTATCTGTGTCCATGATTGTTAGTATCTGTATCCATTTGGACACACATGGGTGTACACGTATTTCTGGCTGACAGTGTATGTGTGCATATTTTGTCTATACACTCATGTGTGGGTGCACATGTGTCTACATCTGAGTGCAATTGCCTGTGTCCCTTTGTTGTTTTACATTGAAATACTGGCCATTTGATGTTCAACAGCAGGTAGGCAGGGCAGCAGTCCCAACCTTTCCGATTGTAACTCTTCCAACCTCCTGGATATTCTCTTTGATGGCTTTTGAAAGAGGAAACCAGTTTTCCTGACCTTTTGCTGATTGTGGCTCTGTTGAGTGACCACCTGATTTTGCTTTGTACTCATTGACTGATGCTAGCGGGATTCACTTCAACCCAAAGGGGATTTTGGGTCAAGTGCAGATCTATGCTATGTGTAACTGTGCGTGTTTTGGCTAGATGCGTCATACTGCTCAGGGAGTGAACTGCACCAGGAAAGAGGACTCAGTCTGTACAAGGCTGGCTGATGAACTATCATCTTGTGACAGCAGAGCCCGATAAACCTGAGATAACCAGGTGACTGCTGTCCAAGTGAGCTTGTCCCTTTGAAGAATAAAGTGTGAATTGTCTTGTTTTGTATTGACACAATTCCATGATCAAACAATTTGAAATTTTAGTCCTGTATATAATGTGATTCCATAGGCTGTGTGAAATAACTCCACAGAGGCCAGTATCCTGACATTGACTCACCCTTCACTTAAACATGGAGAGTTCTTGACTCTGATCCAGCTGTCAGAGTGAACAGAACCTCTGACACTATGGACCAGATAACAGCCTCAATCAGGGAACTCATACTCTTTGAGGTCCACCTGACTGACCTCATTCCAATCACTACATCTCTCTCCATCTGAGTCTAAAGACAAAGGCTGGTTATTTTTGTAGCTCCTCCCAGGGTGTTTTAGCACCAGGTCATGTTCTTTCAATGCTGCCTCTGATACGGGGGGGCGGTGTGTAATGCAAAATAGCTCACCTCTTGTGCACAGAGCATCTTGGAAGAAATTCAGTCTCTTTTACAGGCGACAAAGGCATCGAGGTAGCGATACTCACCATGCCCATCTCAGTTTCTGAGGTATCTTCAATGCTTGGCAGAGAGGGAGAGCCCCTGGGTTCCGGAACAGTCAGAAAGCTGTCGAGGGGCAGCTGATGTTTTGTTCCCACACCGTTTGTGAGTTTGTAGATCTTGTGTGGTCCATGTACTTGTTCAGAACATCTACCCAAACTTTATTCATCCCTGAACCTGACCTCGTGTCGACCGTGCCTCTGATCCATGCAGGGCCATTCCCGTGATTCATGCACCAAATTCCATCTCTTGAAGTAAATTGTCTCTCTTGCTTAACTGAGCCTTGCATCGGACATTGCCCTTCCTGATGCCATTTCACCCTCCCCCCATCTCAGCTGCAGGAAGATCAGATTTAACTCAGTGCAGTGCCTTTCCCCATTTACAACGCTGCTGGAGCTATCCCTGTAGTTGCATGAGGGGTGGTCCTCCAAGAAAGTCGGAACTGGGACAGTTTGGTATCTAGTGAAGATTTAAGTTGCTTCTTTAAGAGTGTCTTCAAAATTTGCATTGTTCTTTCTGCCAGACCATTGGATAATGGATGGTATGGACCTGTCCTTATGTGATGAATGCCATTCAACTTTAGGAAATACTCAAATTCCTTGCTGGTAAACGATGGCATGTTATCCATGACCAACATACGGGAGTCCATGTATTTCAACAGATGCACCCAGTTTTCTATTGTTGTCCCTGTACTTGACGAATGAACTCTATGCAATTCCAGCCACGTTGAGTGGGTGCTACAGTGACGAGGAACATTGACCCCATGGAAGGACCTGCATAGTCAATGTGTATCCGAATCCAGAGTTTACCTGACTATGCCAATAAATGTGGGGAGCTGCTGCTGGTAATTGTTGTCTTTGTTGGCATTCTGAGCACTGTCTCACCAACACTGTTATTTTTGCATCCAGTCCTGGCCACCAGACATAACTTGTCGGCAACATCTTCATTCTGGACACCCCTGGATGATCCTGGTGAAGTTCAGCCGGTATCAGTTGGTGGCCTTTGCTCAGAGCACTCACTCTTGCTCCCCATAATTACCCTTTAGGTTCTCCCATTACCACTAGCTGTTTCAACTTTGCCAGGACCAGATCTTTCTGCATCTAAAGTCTGATATTGTCAGCTGCAGTGGGTCCAGAAAGTTTAAAATGGATTCTCCCACTGGCGATACCACCAGCTACTTGTCCTCCTGAATGGGTTCCAACTTGTAAATATACACACTTAGTGTTAGAGCCCACCACTGAATTCATCCTGAAGCTATGGACAGCACAGACCTGTCCTCTTTAAGTTGACCTAGCTTGGGTTTGTGGTCTTATTATTACAAACTTACATCCGCAAAGGTGTTGATGGAACATCCTGACTTCAAATATGACCACAAAATCTTCCTCCCTTATCTGGGCATAGTTATGTTCTGCATTCGCCAAGCACTGGATGCAGACACTATTAGGCATTCTTCACCATAGGGCCATCTATCAGCTAATACTACCCCAGTGCAGTACAGAGAGGCATCGCATGTCAAAACCAGATCTCACTCGGGATCATAGTATGCAAACACCTTCGAGGATGACAGCTATTTCTTTACTTCCCTGAAAGCTATGGTTTGGCTACAAGACCATTCCCAAGGCTGGCCTTTTTCTTAAAGAGTTGATTTAAAGGTGTTAGGATGGAGGCCAGATTATGTATGAACTTTCCATAACAATTCACCAGCCCAAGGAGAGACCTATTGATGTGAGGGCCGGGGCACCTTTGATCACCCTCATTTTATATTATATGGGTGTAACCCAGTCGTGTCAACTTTGTAGCCCAAACAGGTCACTTGGAGTGCCTGGTACTCACATTTTTCCTTCCTAAGGCATACACCCACCTGGGAGAAACATCAAAGGACTATATCCAAATTCTCTAAGTTCCTTATTATTAGCACATCATCTAGATAAAAGGTGTGCCCAACTGCAATTCACAACTGCCTGTTCTGAGAGTTTGAATGACTTTTTAGTAGCTTGAGAATGGGAGTTGGATGAAAGGTGCCAACCTGAAACGTCACCTCCCCTTGTCCTCTGATGCTGCTTGACCTCTGTGCTTTTTCCAGCTCCCCTCTTTATCCACTCTGACTCTCCAGCATCTGCATTTCTCACCATCTCCAACAGCTTGAGAATGCCAGGTTTAATGAAGTACCCCAGACACCCCCAAGATTCTGGAACATCAACTCTATGAAATATTTTTTGGTGAGGATTTTACTTTGGTTTGACGATGTGCTCTTCAGTCTGAAGTTGAGACCTAATGGACTATGCAGCTGGACTCAGGCTGGTGCATACCTGACACTGCTGATTAATGTGAACATCACAGCCACATAAATAATTCAGAGTGCAGGCCTGAATTCAATAGCTTTCTCTTCCTACCTTGTATTGGGAGCCAATCAGCTCAGTTGGCTTGGTTGCTGGTATGTGGTTCAGAATAGTGCCAATAGAGTGGGTTTGATTCCTATTCTGGCTGAGGTAGAGTTACACTTGCCTCCTCACCCTGGCTCTCAACCAAGAATGGCCAACCACCACTGACAAAAATCAGCAGACAATGAGCCAAGGACTTGCTGTTAGGCACATGAGAGAATGAACCACTTATAGCATTTATCATTCACTTCATCCTTTTACATTTGGTACTTCTATACTTTGAACGTAAGGAGAAGTCAACTTGCCCATTACTTGTTAAAACCAAGCTCCTTTCTGCCAAGTCAAGTCTGTTTTGTAATACTTTATTCAATTAGTTTAAGCGAATTAATTTTGAGTAATGCAAACATCATTGAACCTATAAAAATTCTAAATTATTCAGATGACTTACTCCTGGATCTGTGATCCATGTGACCAAAGTCATGCCATGAGGCAAATTGAATTTATAAGAAATGCTAAATTACCTCTTGCTGCTTTTGCCTATAGCACAATTAAGACTGGTTTGTTAACATTTATGTCAAACTTAGCTATAGCTCATTATTGAAACAAATGTTCTGTCCCTCCAGTGAGCAGTGCCTTGAAATGTTAGTTAATAACTAGATTTTATCAATTGAGAATCTTATTAAATTAACATTTTCATGACTGTGGCTAGTTCCATCAATTTTGAACTGTCTGTATTGGAAGCAGTGCATTGTTATTGTATTCGACCACGATAGTGTTCAAGTGTTTATTACTCGGTTATAGGTGCCTGATAACCCTTCTGGGCTGGTCTTTAGTTATAATACAGTTTACTGTGGGGGTCAGGTATTTGGAGCTGTAGTTTGGATTTAGTTTAAATAGGAAGCATATAGGAGATAGTTTTACTGTTTAATTTTGATGCCTAATTTGAGGTGGTTGCCTGTGGATCTGAATTTCTTAGAATCCTACAGTGTGGAATCAAGTCCACATCAACCCGAGCTGCAGCAACAGTTAACATTTAAAAGACATTTGGATGGGTGCATGATAAGGGAAGGTTTAGAGGGATATGGGCCAAATGCAGGCAAGTAGGACTATTTTAGTTTGGAAAAATTGGTTGCCATGGGCAAGTTGGACCAAAGGGTCTGTTTCCATGCTGTATGACTTTACAACTGGGGTAGACCTTATAGAATGTTCTCCATCATCTGCTGCAAAGTTGTACAGGCCAATGATACTCCAAATGGCAGACACGTATATTGGTACGACTCTTTATGGGTATGAAGTGTTGCATACTTCTGGGAAGTCTCAACTAACCACAACTGCAAGTAAGCAGGGATCATGTCTAGCTTTATGACGAACAGCCCCTGTCAGTTTTGTGTGTAAATCCTCTATGCGAGGGATTGGGTATTTGTCCAGCTAGGAAAAGCAGTTCGCCATTTGTTTAAAATCCCCACAAAGGTGAACTGACCCAATCGGTACAACTAGTGCTGCCCATTCTACGAACTGAATTGTTTCGATGATTACTTCGCTTTCCAGCCTTCCAATTTCTGCCCCTATTTTTGCCCGTAAGGCAAATCGCACTGGCCTCGCAAAATCATGCAACTGCTCCCTGGTCAACATGCAACGTGGTCTTGGCTCCTTTGAAAGTCCTTAGACCTTCCTGAAAAGGGCTTTACTCGGGCAGCCATTTTCTAATCAAAAAACATTGAGCAAATCTAGGTGAATCTTTGTCAACTAATTTTGTCCCATCAAGCTTGGGCCCAAGTCTTTTACTGCAATCACTGGAAACTGACACAGCAGCTGCCCATAAGGTACAGAATGCATACAGTGTTGAAACAGGCCCTTCAGCCCAAGAAGTCCACATTGACCCTCCAAAGACCCATTCCCCTACTGCTGTACATTTACTCCAGACTAGTACACCTAACCTATATATCTCTGAACACTACAGGCAAATTTTTAGCATGGCCAATTCACCTAACCTGCACAACTTTGGATTCTGGGAGGAAGCCCAAATAGACACAGGGAAAACGTGCAAGCTACACGCAGACAGTAGTCGGCTGAAGCGGGAATTGAACCCAGCTCCCTGGCACTATGAGGCAATAGTGCTAACCACTGAGCTACCATGCCACCCTGAAGAAATTGGAACCAAAGTTGCACCCTTAATCTGTGAAGGATTCCCGGGATCCGAGATCTTGTGCAAATTTAAGACTTTGAGTCGAGCCCGAATTTTGTTAAAGACTGTTCTTGCGATGATTGAAATGGCCATGCCAGTACCAACCTGCACTCGAGCCATGTGACCCATTTATTTTGAGTGGTTCTGATTTGGATGTTGCTAAGCAATTTAACTTTTCCAAACCAGACAAAGGTGGATTGTCCTGGAGAGAGGCAAATGAGTTGTCTTACTGAATTCAGGCCCAGTGGGACTCCTTTGCTGTCTAGAGTCCACATACCAGCAGCAACTACAGTGGCTTGCTGGCTCAAATCCTGAAGAAAATTTTAACGAATTCGTCAAGGCTTGGCTTGGGGCTTGGTTTGCTGTGAGCTGACCTAGAGTCCCTGTGCTCAGGAAATATCCTGAGTGAGATGATGCAATTGCCTTCACTCAATGTTGTTCCCCAAATTCAGTTGGATTGGCGAGGGTGTCCAATTTGACCGGATAAGCCTGCAACCCATATGCTCCAATTGCTGCATTTTCCATTGATAAAGCCAGTTGTAGTGCCTGTTGGAAGTACATTTAGGCTTTACCTAGTAAGTGCTTTTCCATGGTTACGTCATTAATCCCACATACCAAACAATCTCTCAGCATCTCATTAAGAGTTCAACCAAAGTAACTGCCTCTGCTAATCATCTTAACTGAATCAAAAATCCTGATATGGATTCCCCAAGTTCTCGAATTGCTGAGTAAAACCGATAGTGTCTCAGAATTCGAGGAGGCTTGGGGGGTCGTAATATTCCTTAACTGAATCCATCAGGTTTGAGCATCTGGTGCCTCAGAGAAAGTTGGGCTCCTAATAACCAAAAACGCTGCGGGTCCACAATCTGCCAGGAGAATTACTCTTTGCTTTTCATCTGCCTCAATATCATTTGACCAGAAAAAATAATGCATTCCTTTCACATTCTGGACACAGTCTTTGACAGTACAAGTCAAGCTTCCCAAATAGCGGTGTGATGCCAGAAATACTTACTCCAACTCAAACCCACTGTTGGATGCGAATGTCTTCAGGAGCATGTTTCCTCTCGTTGCCACTGAAATAACTCCACAGAGGCCGGTATCCCAACACCAAGTCACCCAAATATTTACACATGGAGAATCCTGGACACTGCTCCAACTTTCTTCAGAGCCAGCTATCGAGAGTGAACAGAAGTTCAGACACTCCTGTTTCTATCTGTCAGCCAGGGCTGGCTCCCTGTTTGGACTAGATTAGCAGCACCAATCAGGGGACCCATATTCAGTGAGGTCCACCTGGCTGACCTCATTACAATCACGACAATGTATTAATGTCAAAAAAACTCAAGCTTCTAACATAGAAGAAAACCTTATAAGAAGTGACATTTCTTATACCTCAGATACCTGGACATGAAATAAATATCTGTGGAAGAAAAGAGAATCCTTTGAAATGTAAATACTAAGACTTGTACTTAAAATTTGACACACAGGCCATGAGACAACTGTAGCGGTGCTTGGCATTTTGGAAGAAAAATAACTCTTAAAGCATGACAGCAACAAAAGAATGTTAGCAACAAACGCAGAGACTCCCAAAGAAATTCAATAGGTCTGGCAGCATCTGTGGGGAGGGAAACAGGGATAACATTTCAAGTCCACTATGATCCTATCACAGAGTTGTAGAGATGTACAGCACAGAAACAGACCCTTCGGTCCAACTTATCCATGCGGACCAAATATCCTAAATTAGTTTAGTCCCATTTGCCAGCACCCGGCCCATATCCCTCCAAGCCCTTCCTATTCATTTACCCATCTAGATGTCTTTTAAATATTGTAATTGTACCAGCCTCCACTGCTTCCTCTGGCAGCCCATTCCATACACCTACCACCCTCTGCGTGAAAAAGTTGCCCCTTAGGTCTCTTTTATCTCTTTCCCCTCTCACCCTAAATCTATGCCCCTCTAGTTCTCCCACCCCAGGAAAAAGACTTTATCTATTTACGCCATCCATGAGACTCCTCTTTAATTCTGTTTCCCTGTCCATTGACAGAGACCTGGGTTCAATTCCCACCTCAGGCAACCGTCTGTGTGGAGTTTGCATGTTCTCCCCATGTCTGCGTGGGTTTACACCGGGTGCTCCGGTTTCCTCCCACAGTCCAAAAATGTGCAGGTTAGGTGAATTGACCAGGCTAAATTGCCCGTAGTGTTAGATGAAGGGGTAAGTGTAGGGGAATAGGTCTGGGTGGGTTGCTCTTCGGAGGGTTGGTGTGGACTTGTTGGGCCGAAGGGCCTGTAATCTAAAAAAAACAGGTTGTGCCTCTTTTTCCTTTATTTCCTGTCTTTTCTTCTTCCTCCTCACAGTACACTGGCTGCGGCCAGCCAGCTCAGAATCCTTTGTCTAATCTGAGGAGATTCTAATCTCCTGGTTATGTATTTTTCCCCTTTATTTTAGCACCCATGATGTGTGTGTGTGTGCAGGTGTGAGACACAGTGAAAGACAACAGGTGTACAAATCTTTATTCAATTTTGATCGCCAGGAAGAAAGGAAACACCCGAGTGGTCAGTGACAAGCAGTGCCCTTCTCACCAACGGGTAATGCTGCGTGATCAAAAAAGTGAAGGGGAAGGCAGGGATTAAATCAAAATAGAGTTGGAGGGGGAGTTTATGCCTTTTATGTAACAAGCCATCTCAAGGCGCTTCATTCAAATGATTATCCAACAATATTTGATAGTGAGGCTATAAGTTAACTAAATGAAATGAGGAACAAATACATTGGAATAAATGAATAATATGCTAATTAAGAATTAGTAAAACAATCATTCAAACAATTTAAGTGTGGATGGAAAAACAACAAAGCAGACCAAAGGAAAATAAAAGTTACCTTGAGCAACAGGAAACTTGAATTGAGGTGAAGCAGAAACATTTGTAGTGAATTAACATATAAATAGCTGATAAGATCTTAATCATGTTGTGTGGTAATAGTGGATTTTCTATCACTTTGCTGATGGTGAATAGGAGTATATGTACTTAGAATGAAATAATTAAAGAATATGACATACAATACAAGATCCCCATAGGATTGTTTGTGGTGAATTTCAACTTTCACTAACAGTATTATGTCATTGGGACTGTTATGTTAGGTTAATAAGTGTGAACACGTGCAGAAACTGCGTACTATACAGTAGACAAAACTTTATATTATTGGTGTATGTGACAATTTTTGGAATGTACTGTTTTAGAGCAGGAATGCTAAAGGAACTATGTTGAGGAATGAATTACCCAAAGTAGTTGTGACTATCATAGAAGGGATCTTCACTGAAGTTCAGAATCACCTGTTGCAATTCATTTCTTTACAGGTAAAAATCTTTAAAGTGTCTTATTAGATGAGATAAATAAACAACATTTTATTGTTATGTGTACCCTAGTACAAGAGAAGAGGAGTTCAATGGAAAGTGTACAGAGTCTCTCTGACACCATCTTAGAATACAAACGTTTGAATTAAAAACAAGAGCAGAAACTAAAGAAACAGAAAGAAAAGGAAATGGCACTTTTTTTTTGAATCTGTGACCTTTTATCAGAACCGATGATATGTGATGTGATGAAAAGATGCAGACCTGAAACATTAACTTTATTTCTCTCTTCACAAATGCCATCAGACCTGCTGAGTATTTCCATCATCTTCTGTTTTTTTTTATTCCTATCTATAGTTTTGTCAAAAACACATAGTCTATCTCCATGTTAATATCAGCCAAAGGGGCCCCCTCACACTGAGAATCTCAGTGGCTCCACTCGTGCACTGCAAGACCTCAGGATGGGCTTTTGCCCAAAACATCGATTTCCCTGCTCCTCGGATGCTGCCTGAACTGCTGTGCTTTTCCAGCACCACTAATCCAGAATCTGGTTTCCAGCATCTGCAGTCATTGTTTTTACCTCAGGATCTCTGCCTAATTCCAGAACTGTGCCCACTCATGGAGAAAGCTAATAGAATACTAGAATGAGAATCCCTACAGTGTGGAAACAGGCTCTTTGGCACAACAAGTCCACACCAACCCTTCGAAGAGTAACCCACCCAGACCCATTCCCTTACGTTTACCGTTGACTAACAGCCTAACATTATGAGCAAATGAGCATGGCCAATTCACCTCAGCTGCACAGCTTTGGACTGCGAGAGGAAACTCACACAAACTTAGGGAGAACATGCAACCTCGCCCAAGGCTGGAATCAAACCCAGGTCCCGGGTGCTAACCACTGAGCCATGTGCCACCCCATTCTGATTTATTGCAAGAGGAATTGAATTCAAAAGTGAGGAGCTTATACTTGGGCATTGATGAAACTACAACTGGAGTACTATGAACAGCATTGCTCACCTATACACAAAAGGATATAAGTGTATTGATAGCAGATCAGATAAGGTTCACCAGACTAAAGCCTGCAATCAGTGAGTTGTCTCATAAAGAAAGTTTAGACAGGCTTCTATCATAGATAAACAGGAGGCTGGAAGAGAACAGAAAGCCAGATAACATCAGGTTGTCAATATTTCCTCAGCCTTCTATCTGCTGGAGTTTAAAAGACCAAAAGGTGATTTGATTGTAACATGCAAGATTCTGAGAGATCTTGACAGGAGAGATATGGGGAAGCTGCTAGGGTGGCATAGTGGCTCAGTGGTTAGCTCTGCTGTCTCACAGTGCTAGGGTCCTGGGTTCAGTTTCACCCTTGGGTAACTGTGTGGAGTTTGCACATTCTCCCTGTGTCTTTGTGGGCTTCCTCCCAGAGTCCAGAGATGTGTGGGTGAGGTAGATTGGCCTTCCACATAGTGTCCAGGGATGTGTAGGATAGGTGGATTAGCTGTGGGAAATACTGGGTTACAAGGATGGGATGTGTCAGGTGGTCTGCCTTACAGAGGGTTGGTGTGGGCTTGGTTAGCCAAGTGGCTTGCTTTCACACTACGGATTCTACAGATCCCCTTTCTTGGGAGAATCTAGAAATAGGGATCACTGTTTGAAAATAGGAGTTCAATTTATAACAGAGATGGGGAAAGTATTTTTTTTCACAAAGTTTGGACTCTTTTCATGTAAAAGTAATGGAAGATTTTGAATGTGTTTAAGGCAGAGGTAGATAGGTTGTCATTAAGTGGGAGAATGAAAGGTTATTGGATTAGGCGGGAATGTGGATTTGATGTTACAATCCAATTGGCCATTAACCTACAACTGCTCCTTGAATTTCTCACAGAGTCACAAAAATATGACGGCTCAGAAGGAGGCCATTCAGGTCATTGTGTCCGTACTGGCTCTTCGAGAGAGCATCATTACCTGACGTCAGTCTTCCACTTTTCCTTCCGTATCCTTGCAGATTATTTGTATCCAAGTAATCATCTATCGGTTCTTGAATGTTTCTGTTGAACCTGCCTCCACCACAATTCTAAGGGTGTATGATAAGTTATTAAGGCAAGACACAAAAAAAGATGATCAAATTATACATTTTAAGGAGGGTCTTAAAGAAGGAGAGAGCAGGAGAGATTTAGAAGGAGAAAGTGCAGATGCTGGATGTCGACTTCTCCGTTTCCTGATGCTGCATGGCTTGCTGTGTTCTTCCAGCCCCCTGCCTGTCTAGTCTGAAATGATTGAGCAAGTTATTCAGGGATACCACACCCTACGAAAAATATAGAATAAAATTGGGTGGACTATCTGTCATCCAGCTAGGTACTAGCTATAACACCCAGCCCAGTCAACACTGCAATATTCTTTTCATTAACATCTCACCACTTTGCAGGGAAAAGCAAGCAGCTTGACTGGCAGCCAACCCATCACCTTAAATGCTCTCTGCCTCCATTAACAACTCTTAGTCTCCATCTACAAGGTGTGATGTAGCAATCTTCTAAGTCTTCTTCAACAGTACCTTTCAATCAACTAGCTCTGCTACCTAGAACAACGCCAGTGTGCATATCAGAACATTACAAGCTTCATCTCTGAATCATAGATTACACATTATCTTGATTTGGAAATACACTGATGTTTCTTAATAATTGCTGTACCAAATGTTTGTGACTCCCTACCCAACAGAAATGTGGCTAGACCTGCACCACATGAACTGTTCAGAAAGGTGGCTTAGCACAACCATCTCAAGGACAATTAGAAATAGACAGTGAATGTTCACCTACCATAAATAAATGAAACAAAAATGTTGCCATTGTAATATCTGTCACACGTTCCCCCCAAGATCTTATTAAATATTGACATCCATGCATCCATTAGCCATTGAATCTTACTTTTGTAAATGGAGAGCTACACAGAGTTGAAAATAATTACTGAGATAATTATTAAGGGTCAGTAGTTAACTTGATGTCTGTCAACGTGGTCTCTTGATGCAGTTTAATAGTAGCTAGCAACTATAGCAAGAATTGGACACTGATCGCTCCAAGTAGTCACAGTTCTGATTTTCCATCCGTGAACTTTCTGAGTTGATTGTATGAGTCTGTTTCCTATAGCAGACTTTAGTCATTCATTGAAATATAAACTGGAGTCTCTTTTAAAGTTGTATTCAGGCTTGGAGGGGGAAGGGGGGAAAATGGACTGACATGGTTTGATTTAACTTGTGTGATTTATATATATTAAAATCAGTTCTTCCAGAATGACGACCTAATTCAGTACATTTCAGAGAGTGAGAGATTGTGAACTCCTGGGGTTGGAAAACTTATTGTACTGTAGTGGTTTACAACAAGGAGAGTAAACAGTGAAGACTATTAGTTTGCATTTTGGTTCAGAATAATCAAGGACTAATTTTAGCTTAGAAAAAACAGAAGAGTAAACTTTTAGGCAGTTGTTGGAGGAAACCTGACTTGGGTCAGAAGCAAAACCAGTCTCTGTCCTAGAAAAGAATGTAAGATCGTTCAAGGAAAGATAGAAACATTCCTCATGAAGGGTTTTTTTCCCAAAACATTAATTTTCCTGCTCCTCGGATGCTGCCCGACCTGCTGTGCTTTTCCAGCACCACTCTTATCCAGACTCTGATTTCCAGCATCTGCAGTCCTCACTTTTGCCTAGTTCAAGGAAAGGGCTATTATCTCAGTTGGAAAAATTCACCATGTGCAACTTCCAGACTTCAAGTATTTGGCTAAAAATATCCAGGTTAAAAGAAGCTGAGAAAGTCGAAGCTGTCTGTTTTGTGAGTTTTCTTGAAAGAAGACTTTTTTAGATTAGATTACTTACAGTGTGGAAACAGGCCCTTCGGCCCAACAAGTCCACACCGACCCACCGAAGCGCAACCCACCCATACCCCCACACTTACCCCTTACCTAACACCACGGGCAATTTAGCATGGCCAATTCACCTGACCCGCACATCTTTGGACTGTGGGAGGAAACCGGAGCACCCGGAGGAAACCCACGCAGACATGGGGAGAATGGGAAATGAACCCGGGTCTCAGGCGCTGTGAGGCAGCAGTACTTGACAGTTTTCAACACAGAACTGATAGAATCAGTTAAGTTAAACTTGATATTTGGTGTAGAGTTATGATTTCTCTCAATTTGAATTGCTATAAAGTGATGGTGTTGGGAATAGATTGAAATATGTGTTGCTGAATGTTTTAAGACTTTCCTAACTCTGATGTATATTAAAACAGCTTTTTTTTTCTGCTTTTGTCTTTTATGTAATAAACTTGTGTCATAAACTCTGTTCTGAGAGAAACTCTGCAGCCTGGTGTGACCATGTTTCAGTGAATGACTTCCACTTTAACCTAACTTTCTTTAAAATCAGCCATCAGGTCATATTTCAATCTTGAATCTGATTTGTCCAGTTGTAACAGAAGCTGGGATCAAACTATTTGACAAATCCTGAGGAAGCCTTGGTGCATTGCGTGGCATACTCATCAATCTTTCAGAAAAATGTTAATAGTATATCATGAATCTGGGGAAAAAAATGGTAGATTAAAACCCCTCATCCAGCATATGGGTAGTGTTGATGGAGCTATAGAAGAGTTTTGCTAATGTTGAATTAATAAGAAAGGCCGAGGAGTTAGATTTATATTAATGCGCCTGGAGGCAGGTTTCCGACTGCATGAAGATGCATCTGGTATCACGTTCCCACAGCTTCCCTTGCCTAGCTTTAGGGATTTCATGCTGGTTGGCAATGTAAACATTTGAAAAGATATTTGGCATGCCTTTGGAGCTTTAGACTGACTTGATCATAACACTGGACAAGTTAGCATTTTGAGATTAGTGAAAATAAATGCCTTTAAACACTTGACATCTGGAAAGGATCAAACGAGTTTGAACAACTCAAATTTAGATTTGAAAATGTGAGCCTCATCATTCAAAATTAATGAGAAAGCACAGCATTGAAGAACTTGCCTTTGAACATGTTCTAAACCATTATTAACATAAACATGATAGGTAATTGAAAAGTGTTCATATGTATCAGCCTGTTTTATCAGATTCCTGTTAGAGCTGATGCCAGTTTGTTTTATTTTTCTGAGAAGAAAATAATATGTTGTTCCTTTCGAAGTGATCAACTGAGCCTACTTTCCCCGAAAAAGCACCTGAATAAGTCTCTCATTGGTGGAATTTGTTGTTTAGATTAGATTACTTACAGTGTGGAAACAGGCCTTTTGGCCCAACAAGTCCACACCGACCCGCCGATACCCCTACATTTACCCCTTATCTAACACTACGGGCAATATAGCATGGCCAATTCACCTAACCTGCACATCTTTGGACTGTGGGAGGAAACCGGAGTACCCGGAGGAAACCCACGCAGACACGGGGGGAATGTGCAAACTCCACACAGTCTGTCGCCTGAGTCGGGAATTGAACCCGGGTCTCTGGCGCTGTGAGGCAGCAGTGCTAACCACTACTCATTCTGAAGGAGTTAATGGTCATGTTGCTTTGGCTCTACCCATTCTACTGATGTCACACAATATGTAGGTGGAGACAGAGGCTTTACTCTAGCTTTCGGAGGGAATAGATGTTATTTACTAGAGTGAAACCGGGAATGAAGGATTTTCGATACAAGGTAAGATTAGAGAAATTGGGCTTTTTCTCCTTGTAGCAGAGAAAATTAAGATGTGACCTTATTCAAAACTAGTGACGGGATTCCATGGTGGGCAATCAAAAGCTTCGTGAGGTAAAGTGTAAGGTCCCTCCGGGAAAAGATAATAACTTTATGAACATTGGTGCAAAGACCAGAAAGGGAAGACATGGGAGTTTTTTTTATTCACTCATGAGGCATGTGCATTGCTGGCTCTGCAGGATTTATTGCCCATCCTTAGTTACTCTTGAGAAGGTGATGGTGAGCTGCCTTCTTGAACCTCTGTAGTTCATATGCTGTAGGGTAGACTCATAATGCCATGCGGGAGAGGATTCCAGGATTTTATCCCAACAACAATAAAGGGATGGCAAAATATCTCCAAGTCAGGATGGTGATGTCTGGGATTGAAACTTGCAGGTTCCTATGCATCTGCTGCCCTAGTCCTCCTAAAATGGTAGAGATTGTTAAGCACATTGAGAAGAAATAGAAAAGGAGATAATCCTTTCTCGTGTGTTTTCAAGTTCAAAGAAGGTCCATACAGAACACAAGATTGGACTTCAGAGAGGCAATAGTTCTTTACACACAGGATTGCCTCAAAATCAAACAATAGGTGCAGAAGTTACATAAAGTTGCAGAGTTACAGAACAGGAGGACATTGCAAGCGCAAACACCATGACATAGTCAAGCTACCTCTTTTAGAAAAGATAGCTAAGGTATCATCACAACCATCCATTAGGCACAGGTCAGGAGTGTGATAGAATACTCATTTGCTTGGATGAGTGCAACTCTTGACAATATTCAAGATATTTAACACCATCCAGGACAAAGCAGCCCCTTTGATTGCCATCTCATCCACTGGCTTCAATATTCACTCCCTTCAATATCGGCATACAGGAGTCATCTGTAAAAGTACTAGGGATCACCTGAAGAACCTTCAGAGACCACCGTTAGTCCACAGACAACAACTTTAGGATAGTCCAGTTTTGCCACATAATGGGATCACGTCTAATGTTGGATGCTACATTCTTAGTTTTGCAAGCACAAAGCAGATGGGGCTCGTTTTGTTTGGGAAAGCTGGTCAGCATGGACGAGTTGGACTGAAGCATCTG
This sequence comes from Hemiscyllium ocellatum, assembly GCF_020745735.1. Classification (NCBI taxonomy): domain Eukaryota; kingdom Metazoa; phylum Chordata; class Chondrichthyes; order Orectolobiformes; family Hemiscylliidae; genus Hemiscyllium; species Hemiscyllium ocellatum. The sequence continues at coordinate 39,221,829 of NC_083432.1, read as the reverse complement.
CTTCCATGCTGTGTGACTCTATAACTCAGAAACTACGGCTATTGTCAGCTGTAAAATAGAACAGAAGCTATCCCAGCCAACATTTCATGAACAATTTTCTGATTGGTGCAAACTTTTACAGTCTGCAATCAAATCCCAAAGGAAGAATTGCTTTTCCTTCATCTGTGTCACTTCCGCCCACCCTGCATTTCACACATTTGTTGGAAAAAAGCATAATCTTTCAATCATTGATGGAGCTTTCATTTGCTTTTGTAAGCCAGTGCATATAATATTCACAGGTGGCATGGTGGCTCAGTGGTTAGCACTACTGCCTCATTGTGCTAGGGACCCAGGTTCAATTCCAGCCTCGGGTGACTGTCTGGGTAGAATTTGGTACATTCTCCCTGTGTCTGCATGGGTTTCCTCTGGGTGCTCTGGTTTCCTCCCACAGCCCAAAGATGTGTAGGTTAGGTGAATTGGCCATGCTAAAAAATTGCCCATTGTGTTCAGGCATGTGTAGGTTAGGTGTATTAGGTAAATGTAGAGCAGTAGGGGAATGAGTCTGGGTGGGTTACTCTTAGGAGGGTCAGTGTGGACTTGTTGGGCAGAAGTTTCCACGCTGTCAGGATTCTGTGATATTCAGTGACTCATCAGGACAGGGTTTGCACAAAGGCAGTATGTCTTAAAGCATCTGTATTTACTCTGAGTGTTTGATGGGGAAGTCAAAGGAGCCAGAGCTGAGGAGAATTGCCCTCACTCCTCCCCAACCCTTGCAATGCCAACTCCTTCAGTCAGGCACTGAGGTCCTGAACATGATGGACAGCCTCGTGAAATATCACAAGGAGCCTCAAAGAGGTTTGCTTTACTTTAGGCTCCCTGTATTTGAGCAGGTCTCCCAACTGCAATTGGGTTGATACCAGCGACAGTGAGATGATACTGTAAAGTGACCATTACTTAAGCACCTCTGAAGTTCGTAGAACAGGAAGGCCAACAAGAGCTATCTGACCCGAACCTACACCCCCCTCCCACCCCTGAGCCCCCACTGCTTCAGACATAAGTAGGGCACAGGTGGGAAGGTAACGTAGTCCTTACCTAGCACTCTCTGCCCAAATCCACCACAACCAACTAGCAACAAGCTTTTCTTTGTTTCAAAAATATACCTTATTCATAAAAAAACTTTATATATTCATAGTCATGAACGCAGTTCAGTTCTGTACAGCGGCAATCAAGGAAACAAACAAATAGTGGAGCTCGACTCTATCCAAGGAGAAAGTGAGGTCTGCAGACGCTGGAGATCAGAGCTGAAAATGTGTTGCTGGAAAAGCGCAGCAGGTCAGGCAGCATCCAAGGAACAGGAAATTCAGGATGAAGGGCTTATGCCCGAAACGTCGAATTTCCTGTTCCTTGGATGCTGCCTGACCTGCTGCGCTTTTCCAACAACACATTTTCAGCTAGACTCTATCCAAACAAACCAAAGACATCTTTTTCACATACGAGACTATATTTACATAGATTTGAGGCACCTGGAGAATTCAATAACTGAACAGACCCCCATTTAACTTCAGCAGAAAGACCTCAGACAGTGGTCTTTCCTAACTGCACCTTGGCAGCAGCTGCCCCAAGCTTTAGTGCATCCCTCAGCACATCATCCCAACTAACACCAAGCATGCCTCAAAGCAGGACACTAAAGTCCCACAATTCAGTTAAAAGTAAAAGAGCATCCAGGGAGAAACTCACCCCACAGTTGCCCTGTCTACCTGATGTTGGACCTTGGGTCTCATTTAGTCGAAATTGGCACCATCCAACAGCCCGTCTGTGAATAGGATTATTCAAGTAGGCCTTGAGAGACAGGGACAGGACAGTAATTAGTAGAAAAGGGCCAATTGGGAGAATGGGAAACAGTCTCCCAGAGAGAGATGCCAAGGAAGAATAGCTCTACTTTGAGGTGGAACCAGACATGCATTTACATATTTACCTCTTTTAGTGACAGCCTTAAGTAGTCATTTTAAGGATTAGTGGTTAAGCATCTGGTACAGGTTCTGGCCCACTGCCATTGAGAATATAGAATTTGAACTCTGCGTCTCTGAAGGCGGGTAGAATGTAATGTACTCTGCAGGGGAGTGTGCAGCAGGGTCTCTTTTGATCAGGAATTAGGTGGCAGTTGAGGTCCTTGCCATTTTCCCACTTCTGCTCCAATGAAGTCTAGTGCCAGAAAGCTCATGGATTACTTACTTACAGTGTGGAAACAGGCCCTTCGGCCCAACAAGTCCTCACCGACCCTCCGCAGAGCGGACCATTCCACGACATTTACCCCTTCACCTAACACTACAGGCAATTTAACATGGCCAATTCACCTAACCTGCAATTTTTTAGACTGTGGGAGGAAACCCACGCAGACATGGGGCAAATGTGCAAACTCCACACAGACAGTTGCCTGAGGCGGGAATTGAACCCAGGTCTCTAGTACTGTGAGGCAGCAGTGCTAACCACTTTGCCACCGTGCCGCTCATGGAAAACCATCCTGCCCCAGCGCATGTTGAGGCCTTTAAGGGGACAACAAATGCCCACAAATGATGGTACTCGCCTATAGGGGGCTGTGAGAACTTGTCATGCAGGGCCATATTTTCATGAATGCAGCCAGCTGGGCTACACTGAGGGCAGCCTACATTTACAAAGGGGTTATCAAACAAAGATTAGGCATTTTGTTTTTGCCTTTACCAATATGGTGGGCAATACCTCTGACACAGAACAGAGGGACAATTGTTATTAGACCCAATAAATGGACATGATGTTGAGGCATTAGAATTCTCTGCCATTCTGAAAAGAAAGGGATATTTTTGACTGAGATGATTTTAGCTCCTTTAATTCCACCACATGCCATGCAGAATTAACAAAGCATATTTCTCCTAATTTTTTTCACAAATACCCTCAGTAATTATATGGTTTGCCTGGTGCTTGAGAGAGGAGTCAATACATTCCTTGCAAATACAAGCGTTTAATGTAATTTATTCCACCACATTCAAGCAATTAACACAGTCCTTCCTTCAGTTAACACAAGGGGACTAGTTCAGTTTAAAACCTGGCTGGCATGGACAACTTGGGCCGAAGGGCCTGTTTCTGTACTGCAAGACTCTGTATGTCTAATCTGCTTTCTCCTACCATTTTAAACTTCTTTGCAAATTTATTTGCGCAGCAGATCTGTGTGTGGCTCCGACAGCCAGCATGAAATATCCTAAAGTGCTTGTCAAACCAAATTTCATACTGACCCGTGAAGGGAGCTTTTAAATTAGTGAGCACAAAGTTGATCAAAGAGGTAGATTTTAAAAATAAAGATTAGCATTTATGTAATGTTTTCCAGAACTAGTGCTATTTCAAAGTGTTTTTCTGCCAATTAAGTACTTTCAAAGAGTCATTGATGTAATCTAGGAAAGACGACAGCCAGTTTGAGTACAGCAAGCTCTGTCAAACAGCACTTTCCAAACTGATGCACCACCACCTGAATGGAAAGGGAAACAGGTACATGGGACAGCAGAGCTTAGTAGCTTTCCTCTGTTGAGTTATGTCTCATGGTTAGTGTGTCTTTAAGAGACATACGTATGATGTCATCACATGAGGGTATGAGGGTCAGATGATCTCATACTCCATCGTATCACCAATCACTCGAAGCATGACATTGACATGGAACCATACTTGTAGCCTATTAGCTCAATATTAGCCCATTCACTTATGTACTGAGAAATATTTGTATATAATAGGTGGTTGTAATGAATGTCTGTTCAATTCTTCAGTATCGTGATGTCCACACCCAGTTACTAATGTTGAGATATCTTAAGCATTGCCACGTCACGTAATGCACCCTGTTAGAAGCAAATTCACACAACCCTCCAGGTTATACATCATTCTGGTGAAAATATATCGGCTAATCTGTCATGGTCACAGGCTGCAGCACTTTAAGAAGACACTTGATCAAGAGTAATGAGGGACTAGCAATCAATGTTGGCCTTGCCAGCAATGCCAATGTCCCATGAATATTTTTTTTAAATGTATGTATAGAGTCTGCGATTTCTGCTTGGCTAGAGATACCTCTGTCAGCGTCAGCCTGTTGATCTATATGACAATATAGCTGCAATTTTAAAGATTCAATTTGAAGAAATTCTTGTTTTGAAGTCAAGCGAGGGCAAGATAAAATTTGCAATTGTTATGCAAGGTGTTAGAATCCCTGCAGTGTGGAAGCAGGCCATTTAGTCTCTGAAGAGCATCCAACCAAGACCCACCCTATAATCCTGCATTCCCCTTAGCATGACTAATTAGCCTGCGGGTGTAAAGCAGAGCACATGGAGGAAACCCAGACAGACAATTGCCTGAGGCTGGAATTGAACCCAAGTCCCTGATACTGTGCCATGTTGATATTGTTGCCTTCATGCTGGCATAGTGGTAATGTTGTTAGGCAAACAATCCAGTCAATCAGGCTGATGCTCTGGACATGAGTTCAAATTCCATCCTGACAGCTGAATGCATTTACGTTTTTTTGATAAATCCTGAATTATAGTTTTATTACGATTGATCATTTAAAGCCCCTCTGATTTACTCATGCCCTTCAGCAGATGAAATCTGCCATTTATATTTGGCCGACATGACTTGAGTTCCACATAATGTGTTGGTGACACATGTTTTCTAACTGTGGTAATACTGTTGCAGCAAATCACCAACACCACATAGACTGCAGTGGTTGAAGGCCAAAGTAGCTCACCAGCACCTTCTCGAGGGCTGTTAATAGTGGCCTTACCAGTGAGACAGCCCTCCCAAGAACAAACAAAAAAAACTGTATATATCATGTGAATGCTCCCTCTGCAATCCTAGTAGGTGACTAAAACTCAAAGGCACCAGAGGATTATCACTGCTGATCTTGAGCTCTCCCATCGGAGAACATTTGGACTTCAGAAATGTTAAGTCTTCCCAAAGTTAGGAGGTACTGAAGCAGAAAATTCTCCCATGCTGCCCATCGAAATTGCAAATTTTAGCGAGAGAGTAGGGTTGATTACAAAATTGACATTCCACTTTAAAAGGGCACTAACTCAATTTGCAGGAAACAAGCTTTGAATTGTCTCTGTATTAGACTTCATCATTAGTTTGTATTGTCAACAATAAACTAAAATCAGAATAAAGTGGTTCTTGTGACCATTATAGTGAATACTATATCAACTGAGTATTCGCATCAAATGCTGCTCAGATCAGTGACACCCACATGCATTGAAAGAATCTTTTGCAATTGTTAAAAAAAAATTGTGAATGAGTCGCAGTTTTATTTTCTTTGGCACCGTTCACACCATTATGTGAGTCTCTCAATGTAATTGCTCTTTTACAATTCTATCTGATTATCCATTATTCTCCATTTTGCCTGCAGACAATGAAGTGAATGATGTAAAATGTTTCGGTACAATAACGAAGCCATCAAGAGTTTACATTAACTGGCAAATATGGCATGAATGATACAGTTGGATTAGACACAGACATGTACCTTTGAAATGTGTTTGCAAATCCAGTAAAAGTTGACTGGAGGTCTTTACACTGTTCATAAAGATCTTCCAGGTAACAAGTTTGAGTAGTTTCAATCCCATTAGAAGGCTCGAGTGGATCACGGCCCTATTCCTGCTCCTAATTTGTATATCAGATGGTATGTCCTATAGCACCAGATTGGACTGACCTTGCCAGTAAATGGATAAACTAATGAAAGAGACTAAAAGCAGTTTCTTGAGACCACCAGCTTCCCCAGTGCTCATGTATCCCATTACAAAACTCACCAACAGGAAACACGCCACTACATTTCAAAGCTAGAATCAGAGACAGGGCACTTATCCTTTTAATTGGGTGAATGTGCCTCTTTGCCTCATGAAGTACGTACTCGGTTTTCCGATTTCAATAGGAATAACATACCATGGAAATCAGCCCCCACAGACAGCGCTTTAAGTGTAATTTTAAAATAAATGTATGAAATGCTGAATTAAAAGGGCATGAGTCCCTACCTGACTGTAAATCTAGCTGAAGTATGTTAAAATGTATAAGGCTATGGGGATCATTTGGTAGAGTAAGATTAGCTACTCTTCCAGAGAGATAGCATGGACACGTTGGGCCAAAGAGTCTCCTTATGCGCTGCACCCATTCTGTGATTGCACGAGTAGATACTTTAGCCACCATGTTTATTGCATTTCTCTGTGCTCCTCAGTCTTTATGACTTGGTCTGCCAAAAAGAAGTGGGTAACTAATTGAAGTTGAAGTTATTAGTATTCTACAGTCTTACCTTCCATTTCGTAAGTCTGAAAGGTTGGCTAAGAATCGAAGGTATTGGTGATGTCTTCAAGTCTTACTCAATCTCTCAAGAAATCACAAATGCGCCATCAGGCATTTGAATAAAATTTTAAAACTGTGTGTGCTAGGAATCTAGAACAAAATTGGAAATTTCAGGAGAAACTCAGCAGATCTTGTAGCATTTATGGAGAGAAAGCAGAGTTAATGTTTCGGACTTCTAAAGGATGGTCACTTTTTTTTCCCACTGTTTTCACTGTTTTCTCTCCAATAATGCTGCCAGACCTGGTGACTTTCTCCAGCAATTTCTGTTTTTGTACCAGAAATCTGACTTGTTTAACAGACCTGTTGAATCTCCATCTAGGGAAAATATGACCTATTTTCATTTGTTATTAAGAGTCAATGGGACTTACAGAATACTGAACTGTCTGCACAGACTGGATGTTAGGAAAGTGTTTCCATTGGCAGGAGAGAGTAGGACCTGAGGGCACAACCTTAGAGTAAAGGGAAGATCCTTTAGAACGAAGATAAGGAGAAACATCTTCAGCCAGAGAGCAGTGAATCTGTGGAATTCATTGCCAGAGTCATTGAGTATAGTTAAAATAGAGATTTGTTTAATTGTTCTTGATTGTCAAGGAGATCAAAGGTTATGGCAAGAAAAATGGGCAGGAGAATGGGGTTGAAGAAAACTTATTGAATGGCGGAGCAGACTGAATGGGCTGAATGGCCTACTTTCTGCTCCTATGTCTTGTGGTCTTTTGGGACATTGACCGTCCTGGCTCTTTGTGATGCGATTGGGTCTTGCATGTTGCTGATGCCTTGCCCAAGGATACTTGGAAATGGACTGACGTTAGGTCACAGACACAGCAGCTAGCTTTTCATGCTCAGCATGGACAACGTGAGTCATGCAAGTACTTCCAGATGCAGCCCCAGCTTCTCCTTAAGTACCTTATGCAGCCAAAGGCTCCATCTCTTGGATTTTTGCCTGTCAGTGAAAATCCGGCCAACTGAATACGCACAGTATTGGAATTGTAATTGAGATTGTCCAAATTGCAGTAATCTTGGAAGTGGAGCCAGATGCTTCTCCATCCCCTGTGATTTGAAGGTATGTAGCCACAGCATCCATTCCCCTTTGTGATGAAAAAACCAGAAATACGAAGCATATCAGTAAGTATCTGAAAGGAGAGCAATCCCTTTGGTTTGAACCACGAGATAAGTTCCGAATAAGATGTGCAATCTAAAGGGAATATGAAGTGGAGATAGTGTACAGCGCTGGTAGCAAAGGCCCAACGACATCTCTTCTTCCTCAGGCAGCTGAGGAAATTTGGCATGACGGCAAATACCCTTGCCGGCTTTTATTGGTGTGCCATCGAGAGCATTCTGTCTGGATGTATCGCTACCTGGTATGGCAACTGTACCATTCAAGATCGGAGATGGTTACTGAGAATGGTAAACTAAGCCCGGATAATCACAAAGTCCAATCTCCCATCTATAGAATCCAGCTACCAGGCCCGCTGTCAAGGAAAGCATTCTCAAAGATTCATCCCACCCTGGCAATGTTTTTCTACAACCCCTACCATCAGGGAGAAGGTACAGAAGCCTGAACACACATACCAGCCGGTTTCACAACAGTTTCTACCCTACTGTTGTTAGAATACTAAATAGACGCACAAACTCTTAACATTCGCCTGTACTTGTTTTGGTTTTTGCCGCTGTTTACCTCTTATTTACTTATCTATGCTACTTAACTCTGTGGTCTGTCAGTATTGCTCGCGAGACAAAGCTTTTCACTGTGCCCCAGTACACATGACAATAAATTCAATTCAATTCAAGTCAATACTGTAGCACTGAGTATTTCTGGGAGCCCAGAAATAGCTTCTTTACAATGAGTTTCCAATTTATCCATCCACTTAGTGAGCAAATATATAGAAGGGGAGATCAAAATCTGAGCCTTACTTTACCTAAGATTTGGGGGTGTCAGTTTTGGACTGGGGTGTACAAAGTTAAAAATCACACAACACCAGCTTATGGTCCACTTGAGAATGTAATTTTTAAAAACATTTTGCGATTTACTTATGAAAGAACTGAAACCAACATGGTCATTCTAAACGGTAGGACACTTAATGAACAATCCAGGTCTTTTTCAATATATAATTAGTTACATCACACTGTAAACCTTTGCTATAAATTCTGTGTCTTACAATTTTATTCCCCCAACCACCTGATGAAGGAGCAGTGCTCTGAAAGCTGGTGCTTCCAAATAAACCAATTGGACTATAATCTGGTGGTATGATTTTTTACTTTGCTTAATCATCAAGAAACATGTCTCCTCTAATACATATTTTTAAAATAGAGTTATAGGTTTACACCATTGAAAGGGGTCTGTTAGCCCATCATATCCAAGCCAATCATCAAGCACCTATCTGCTCCAGTCCCATTTCCCAACACTTGGTCTATAGCCTTGTATAATATAGCACTTCAATCGATCATCTAAATACTTCTGAAATGTGATGGTTCCTGCCTCTCCCACTCTTTCGGACAGTGAGTTCCAGATTCCCACCATCTTTGGGTGAAAACGTATTTTTTCCCCCTAAATCCTCTCTGAAACTTAACAGTCAGCCTTCTGTTCTTTCACCCCATGGTTAGTCTGAAACATTCCAATAAAGGCACCGAAGATGAATCTTTATCTTGTGGATTCAACATCACTAAAGCACAAATATTTCACAGCTGCTGTCACTGGAAGCTGAGCAATCAGGAGACTTTGTTGGACCTTCTCCAGGAAAGATGTTGTTAAACTTGAGAGGGTGCAGAAGATATATACAAGGATGTTGGCGGGCAAAAGGGTTTTGAGCTGAATAGGGCGAGGCTGAATAGGTTTGGGCTTTTTCACTGGAGTCTCTGAGACTGAGGGATGACCTTATAGAGGTTTATAAAATCATGAGGGGTGTAGCTGCCAAAGGAAGTGGGCGAGGTGAGTAAAATTACAACATTTAAAAGGCACCTGGCTGGGTAAATGAATAGGAGGGGTTTTGAGGGGTATGGGCAAAATGCTGGCAAATGTGACAAGGTCAGATTGGGAAGTCTGGTCAGCATGGATGAGTTGGACCAAAGTGTCTGTTTATGTGGTATATAACTCTATGATTCTTTTTTTTTTGTAGATATTTTTATTGAAATTTAACATTTTTGCAAATTTACAAAAATAAACAAAACTCTCAAATACAAACATTGATGTACAATTAAATCATATATACAATAGTCATAATTTAACAAAGAAAAGAGAAAGAAAGAAAACAAAAAAAGAAAAAAAAAAGAAACGAAAAAAGAAAGAAAAAAAAACCTCAACTTTCTACTAATCTAACCTATAACTAACCAGAGTGTATACCTAAGTCTCTTACATGCTCGGAATGTATAAACATCAAATATAATAAAACCCGTATTCGCGCAGGATTCCTCTCCCAAGGGGCCCCGGAGCAGCCCGGTCTGAAATCTTCACTAAATAAAAGCCCTTGTTAGGATAGCCGAAATATCTGCATTTATATAATTCAAAAAGGGCTGCCATATTTTATAAAATAATTCAGTCTTTCGGTGCACCATATTTGTGAGGAAGTCAAGGGGGATATATTCCATAATTAATCTGTGCCAATTTGAAAGTCCAGGGGGGCCCTCAGCCACCCAGTTCACCAAAATATTTTTCCTTGCACAGAAAGAGAGAATAGAAATTAGTCTCTTCCCATGCATATCCAGAGATGAGAGGTTCGAAAAGCCCAAAAGGAGAGATACAGGGTCCACCCTAATTTCCGTTCCTAAAATTTCTGTCAGGGTATTTGCCACTTTAGTCCAGTATCTGCGGATTTTCTGACAAGTCCACAGACAATGTACAAGAGTACCCACCTCTATTTTGCATTTGGGACACATTGGAGATGCTCCTGCCTTAAATTTTGCCAGTCGAGCCGGAGCTATATGGGCCCTATGAAGTATCTTTAGTTGGATAGCCTGAGTTCTGTTACAGATAGCAATTCTTCTAGCATTTTCCCAAATGTCATTCCACATATCCTCAGAGATTTCCAGCCCCAAGTCCTGCTCCCATGTTTTAAGCAGGTCATCCATGTCTCCTGAGACTCCATCATGTAGCAAATGGTATATAGTACTAACGGAGGATGCCCCCGCTGGTCGTAAGACATTACGTTCTCTGTCTGATTTATAAAGACTATCTATTAATGTAGTCTTCCTCTGTATATAATCTCGAACTTGGAAGTATCGAAAGAGATCCCCATTAGGTATTCCGAATTTCAGACGCAGCTGCTCAAAGGACATCAGGATCCCATCTTTAAATAGGTCCCCTAAACATGAGATGCCCCTGGATCTCCAGAGTTTAAAGGTGGCATCTGTAATCCCCGGTTGGAATCCCCATGCGCCTACTATTGGTGCATGGGGGGATGTTTTATGTGAGTTACCCTCATTTTGCCGCATTATATTCCAGGCCTTAATTGTGTTTAATATTATGGGATTTTTACAGTGGTCTGTAATGATTTTCCTCTTATCTGAAAATAAAAGGTTAATAAGTGGGTACTTTACTTGGGAGGCTTCGATATCCAGCCAAATTGATTGTGGATCAGGTGAAACCCAATCAGCTATGTAACTTAGTAGGGAGCTTAACTGATATTTCCTAAAGTCTGGGAAGTCCAGTCCTCCCCTTGCCTGTGGAAGCTGTAGCTTCTTCAGCTTAATAAGGGGCCGTCTATGGTTCCAAATAAAGGAGCCCAACCAGCCATATAATTTACGTAGGGCTAGCCTTGGCAGCATCAGCGGGAGCATTCTCATAGGATATAAGAGACGGGGCAGAACATTCATTTTAATTAATGCTATTCTCCCTAGCCAGGAAATCGGAAGGTCTCTCCATCGCTGGAGGTCCTGCCTTATCCTTTCCATTAATTGTACAAAATTAGCCCTATACAGCTGATCAAATACTGGCGTGATAAAAATACCTAAATATAAGAAGCCCTCCAGGGACCAACGGAAGGGAAAAGGGGATCTGTCCATTAAGTGGGGTATCATAGCCAGACCACCCATTGGCATGGCTTCCGATTTTGAAAAATTAATTTTATAGCCTGAGAATGCACTAAATGTATTAATAACTTGAATTAGACGAGGCACTGACATTAAAGGATTACTGAGGAATAAGAGAACGTCATCTGCATAGAGGGTAATTTTGTGTTTACCTGTACCAATCCTCGGGGCCGTTATGTTAGGATCAGTCCGGATGGCTTCTGCTAATGGTTCGATTATCAGTGTAAACAACAATGGTGAGAGAGGACATCCTTGACGGCAGCCCCTACCCACACTGAAGCCATCCGATCTTAACCCATTAGTAATAACAGCTGCTTTGGGGTCATTATACAATGTTGAAACCCATTTGGTAAACACCTGTCCAACGCCAAACCTTTCCAATGTGTAAAATAAATATGACCATTCAACCCTATCAAATGCCTTTTCCGCATCCAATGAAATTACTACTCCTGGTATCTTTCCCTGATGACAGGCTTGGATCATATTCAAGACCCTTCTGATATTATTGGATGATCTGCGGCCCTTAATAAATCCCGTCTGGTCCTCCTTTATAATATATGGCAGTACCCTTTCTAGTCTTAGTGCTAACATTTTTGAGAGAATTTTAAAGTCTACATTTAGTAAGGATATTGGTCTGTAAGATGCACAATCTTCTGGGTCTTTTCCTTTTTTGAGGATAAGAGAAATATTTGCTTCTTTCAGCGTGGGCGGGAGACAGACCTGACTATGCGCAAAATTATACATATCCATAAGTGGGTCAACCAATATTCCTGTAAATTCTTTATAGAATTCAGCTTGAAAACCATCCGGGCCCGGTGCTTTTCCGCTCTGAAGTTGCCTAATTGCCTCAAGTATTTCTTGGACTGTTAAAGGGGTATTTAGGGCCGACACCTGTTCCGGAGTCAGGCCCGGGAAGGTCAAAGTTTTAAAAAATGACTGCATCCTCCTAATCCTATCTTCACAATCCTGCGATCTATATAGTTCAGAATAAAATTCTTTAAAGGTCGCATTGATCTTTTTATGATCATGAGTCAGGGTACCTGTACTTTCCTTGATGGTCGGAATAGTTTGAGGGGCTTTCTTTTTCTTTGCAAGAAATGCTAAGTATCTACCCGGTTTGCCGCCATATTCATATAATCTTTGTTTCGCAAATAATATTTCCCTTTTAGCCGTTTGAGTAAGCGCGGTGTTTAAAGCTGTCCTAAGAGCTGTAATCCTCTGCAATTTTGTGATAGAAGGTCTATCAGCGTATGCTGTTTCGGCTGCTTTTAGGCGAGCTTCGAGCAGACGCTGTTGCTCTCCCTTCATTTTCCTCTGGGTCGCTGAATAGGAGATGATCAAACCTCGTGCATAAGCTTTGATGGTCTCCCACATCATGGACGGATTGCTAGCCGTACCAGTATTAATTTCTAAAAAAGTTTTAAGTTCTTGGGAGAAGTACTTTAAAAATTTGCTATCTTTTATCAGGAAGGGGTCCATACGCCAATGCCGAGCAGATGTCCCATTGTTCTTTACCTTAGTTTCCATGTATACAGCGGCATGGTCAGAGATTGCTATAGTACCTATTTTACAGGTTGCTATAGAGTTTAGAAAAATCGATGGGGCAAAAAACATATCAATTCTTGTGTGACATTTATGTGGATTAGAGTAGAAAGAAAAATCTCTACCCTGTGGATGGAGACATCTCCATACATCTACCAATCCTAATTCTTTATTCAGGTCCGCCAGTTGTCTAGATCTTGGAGATACTCCAGCGGCACTCTTGGGAATCCTGTCTATTTCCGGATCCATAATACAATTAAAGTCTCCCCCTATAATTGTATGACGGGCACCAAAGGCCATCAGTTTTGAAAAAGCTTCCGTTATGAATTTAAAGGGGTGTGCCGGGAGGCAGTATACATTTAAGATCCCATATTCCTCTCCATTTATGAGGGCTTTAATCAAAATATATCGTCCAGATTCGTCTTTTATCTGATTTAGAATTTTCAAAGGGAAGTTCTTCCGGACAAGGATAACGACTCCCCTGCTTTTTGAATTAAAAGAGGAAAAAAAGGCCTGATCAAATCCGCCCTGTCGTAATTTTAAGTGTTCTTTATCCGACAGGTGTGTCTCCTGTAGGAGAGCTATATCAACTCTCTCCTTCTTAAGATTTGATAATATTTTCTTCCTTTTAACTGGCGAATTACTCCCCCTGACATTCCAGGTGCACCACTTAACCGACTGTTCAGCCATAATCATCTGGACAGATCCGAGACCCCTCGGGAGGGGAAACCCTATCTAGAACATCCCGAGCATGGAGCATACAAGATTTACAAAAGTAAAGATTCTCTGATACACTCAAAACAATATAACAAAAAACTCTTTCTAAGTATAAAAAATATAAAACATTCCGAATTGGAGATTTTCTCCCTTGTTCCCAGGGAGCGTCACTTCCTCTCCCACAGTCCATCTTACCCTCTTCCAACCAGTGCCCCACCCTTGACCCAGGTGTTCCTCAATAAAATGAGGAGAATTCAAATATAATATAAAGCTAGAGTTAACAGTGAACACCCCACCCCCACCCACACCCACATCTAAATATATTTGGGAATATTAATACCATATATAACTATAAGATTACAATCTCAACACGTAATACTTAAATATAATACCACAAAATAACAGGGGAAAGAAAAACAACCCCGCTCCTAAAAACAGAAGTAAAATAGAATAAGGTAACCACCTCCCCCCATCAACATTAACCAAACGCCCCAACATATATATATATATATACATACACACATAGGGGGAAAGATAAGAAAAGATGAAGGGATGTAAACCAAAATAATGGGAAAGGCAGACCAGCGTCCACAATCTCTTACAGCTTATTTAAGAGAGTCCAAGAATTCCTTAGCCTTCTCCGGTGATCCGAAGTTATATATGGATCCTTCGTGGCTAAGGCGTAGCGTCGCTGGATATCGTAAGGAGTACTGGATATTTAAGTCCCTTAAACGCTTCTTCGCCTCATCGAATGCCTTCCTCTTTCGGACCAAAGCTGGGGAGAAGTCCTGGAACAGCATGATCCTGGATCCTTTGTGGGTCATAGCTTGGGGATCTTTTCCCAGATTTCTTGAGGCTTCCAGGAGCATCTGCCTCTCCCTATAGCTCTGCAGCTGGAACAGGACCGGGCGTGGGCGCTGGGTTGAGCCGGGCCCACGTACTGTGACCCGGTAGGCCCATTCCACCCTTACCTGGCCTGATCCATTATGCAGATTTAAAAGTTGTGGCAGCCAATGCTCTAAGAATGCTGTCAGCTGGCCTCCCTCTTCCTGCTCGGGAAGGCCCAACAACCGAATATTTTTTCTACGACATCGATTTTCGAGGTCATCAATGTGGTTTTCTAGGTTCTGGACTCGATTCTCGAGAAAACGGATGTGGTCGGCTGTTGATTTTATCGCAGTCTCTGAGGCTGCGGCCTTCGACTCCACCTCTCTGACTCGGCACTCCAATTCCTGAATGTCTCTGCCCTGCTTCTGCAGCTCGGCTGATAGTGCTTCTCTGCTCTGCCGAGACTCATCGATAAAAGCATCAATCTTCGCCTCCCACCTGGCAAACATCTCCTCAAAGCTCATCTTCATTGGTAAATCTCCTGAAGTAGCTGAAGACACCTTTGTTGCAGCTGAAGAGGGAGAGGGTGGGGGAGGGGTCCCTGCTTTCTTAGAGCCGCCTGTTCCCTTCCCTTTACTCATTTTCCAGCTAGTATTAGACTATTTAAATGTACTAATAGGTAACTATTTAAGGTTAACAACTATTATAAATGGTTTAGTGAGTGTGGTGGGGGTGGATAGCCCACTTTTCCCAAGTTTTGGGTAGAGCACTGTGGACTCAGTCTTGCTGGGTCGCCGCCATCTTGGATCCCCACTCTATGATTCTTTAACTGTATGAATGCCACTAATTAGCCTCATAAAATATTCTCTTCTCGTGGAGTGCCCCTTGTAGTTGATGTTAATTGTACAGCAAAATATATTTCCCGTCAAATTTCAACTGTCTGTTTAGCATTAAATATGACAACAAAGTGGCTCACCTCCTGATTTCCCCAAAGCCTGTCCTTCGTACAAAGGTACAAGTCAGGAATGTGATGGATGAGTATCGCTTCGTGAGAAAGTCAACATCATCTGGGAAAAGCAACCCACTTGACTGCCATTCCAAACACCTTAACTGTTAACTCTGTTCGCTGCTTGAGTGAAACATCTTGAAACCGCTTTCTGAACAGCACCGTATGGACTGCAGGTTCAAGATAGTGGCACAGCACCATTTTCTCAATCCAAGCAACAATTGCTGGAGAAACACAGCAGATCTGGCAGCATCTGTGGAGAGAAAGCAGAGTCAATGTTTTGGGTCCAGTGATGCTTCTTTAGAACTGATTGTAGCTAGGAAAAGGTTGGTATAAATGCTGAAGATGGGAGTCGTGGGGTTGGGATGCAATAGACAAGTAAGCGATAGGTGCAAACAGAGCCCAGTAGGAGAGAAAGACAGGGGCAAATGACTGCAGATGCTGGAATCTGTACTGAAACATTAAATACAGGAGATCACAACGGGTCTGTCAGCATCCCTGGAGAGAGAACAAGCTAATATTTTGAGTCTAGATGACTCTTCATCAGAGCTGTCTGACCCACTGTGATCTTCAGCATTTGTTGTTTACAGGAGAGAATGACAGTTAGGCAGACAAAGGAATGGATATTGGTAAGTCAAGTATAGAGAAAAGCTGCTAATGGGAACCATCAGTGGGTGAAAAATGGGTCGCCTGTGCTGAAAGCAGCTAATGGGATGACAGGGGTGTGGGAGTGGGTAAAGGATGTGGAAGAAGGTATTCAGGCTCTAAAGTTATATTTGTCACCTTCTTACGGCAGTTAGGATGCACCAGTGATGTCCGCATCCCACAAAATGATCAGAAACAATATCAGTATGGACATGTTGTCTCAAATGGCCTATTCCAGAGCTGTGAATACTCAGTAATTCTATGTCCTGGAGATAACTTGTGGATTATTGTGATAATGTTTCTTTTGTATCTTCGAAGCCACCTGATGAAGTCTCAGAGGTGACCAGTGTGTAATGAAAATGCTGTCCAGCAAAGACCAACACCCATTTGTGAAGAGGAACAATAAAACAACAAAACTGAAAAAGACACACACACGTTTAAAAACAAATTCCTAACTACAACAGAAAGTGAATGGAAAGAAAATGAGAAAGAACAGCACAGATAGAAAGGAAGAAGAAAGAAGATTACTTTCTATTTAGAAGGAATGAATTGAAGAGATTTCAGGAGCCTTAAATCCCACTCTTTATTAAACAAGTTTGCTTTTCAGTCTTTGCGCTGAATGGTTGCCAAAGTGCTTGTTCGAACAAAAATTTTCACAAGTTAGCAGCTGCCAAATGGAAGAGAGTAACTGAATAGTTGTTATGTAAGTAAAGTAATGTTTAGTTTTCCAGTAAATCCGGTTCAGCTGATTTGCCATTTGACCTAGATTTTAGACACTAAAGGCCCCCAAAATGAGCATTATTTCAAACTTAATTTTTTTTTATCTCTACACATGATCAGTAACTATAGATCCATTCATCCATATTATTATTTCTATTAACATATTGCCATTGTGGCCATCTTTAGTCTGATATGGGATGTTTGCAGTTCTTAAGACCTCAGTTATGGTTCTGGCTCTTTCATATGCCAGGCTAGCTCATGTTGGTTGAGTATAGGCGAGGGTTTTTAGCTTGGTTTTATGATTGCGGGTTATTCCTCCCACATCGCACATGCTGTCGGAAGAAGCACAATTAGGGAATATAAAGTAATGTCTGGAGGCCACAATTAGAAATGCATGATAGTTAGGATAAGTGATTTATTGCCACTAATATATCTGCGCAGGCACAGGCATTTCCATTGCTTCCAAAGCCTTTCATGCAAGACTGCGATACACCAAGTGGGATTTGTCTCACCATGTTATGCTGTATGAAATGATTTGTAGGTATTGAAAAACGTATCACATTGCTCAACCAGCGTAACGTGGTAGGCTGCAGTTTACTGTGTAGCATCCTTGTCTATGAATCTGGTTCACAATCCTACTGCAGGACTTGAAAACAAAGGTTGTACTGAAAGAGTTTTTGGCATTCCCTTGGAAATCAAGATGACATCTGTCAGGTTAGTTGGGTTGATGGATGATTGATGAGGCTGACTTCAGATTATTGTCCGCAGAGGGAGCATGTTGTTGGTTGGGGAAATGGAATCTACAACCCTGTGTTGGCTTCCTCCTTCCTCTAAGACTTCCATTCCATTTCATGGTCAAGTCACTGAGCTTCAAAGTGCTTTGTGCTTTGATGGATCAGGAGTTACCATGCTGAGCGGTTGGAAACTTCCTCCTCCCAGCCAGGGGTGTCACTGTCTCCATGTATTAGGACAGCATATCCCTTCACCTTTTCCTTTGGGTATCCACTGAGCTTTGGCCAACAGACAGCTGAGAGAAGAGAACTTGCTGAGAGAGATGATTTCTGGGCATCTGTACACAATGGCTCATCCATCTGAATTGGTTCTTCAGGAACAGGACTTCAGTGCTGGTACATACATCTTTATAATAGATACTTACAATGGTCAGGCCAATCTCTCATTTGGTCTCTGGAATTAGACAGGGGCCCCACTGAGGGATTACTGCACCTTCAGAGGTGCCGTCACTTGGATAAGGTGTTCGTTTCCTGTCACGTGGATGTGAAAGCTCCCGTGGCGATGTTTGAATCAACATCACAGGAACACATTGTCTCCCCATCACCACAGTGCCATTTGTGGGAGTTTGCTGTGCACAGATTGGCATCTGTGCCTCCAGCAGCAAAAGAGGAACTGCACTTTGAAATTATCTATTCGGCAATAAAGCACTTTGGTACATTGGTGGTTATGAAAGTTGCCATACTTTTCTTTTTTTAGAATGAGGATGTGACAAAAATTATGTATTCTTTTTTCTCGGAGTTAGCTCGATTTTTGCTATTTTAATTCTATCACAATAAACAGCTACAGAAACCATAATGCAACATCATAGCAATTGGGTGGCCAGCAATTGGCAATTCGGACAAAGGAGGAGTGGTCAGTTTCAATTCAAACATGCAAAGACTCTGTTTTTCAAATAACAGCAATAAGCATCGGCATTTATATTTCATCTTTCTCAGGCTCAAGACACCTCATAACCGATTAGCCAACCTCAATGTGGGAAAGCACAGGTGCCAATCTCACTCACTCATTCTCTCTCTCACACACACACGGACGCACACACTCACAAAACGAGATGAGTAACTGATAAAATAACAACTGTTTCAGAGATGTTGGCTGAGGCGTAGATATTGAGTGAACATGATTTGAGGGAGTCATTGGACTGGGATGGACAAGGTTTAAAATCACACAACACCACGTTATCGTCCAAACTGACAAAATCACATAACCTAACAAAGGAGCAGCGCTCCGAAAGCTTGTACTTCGAAATAAACCTATTGGACTATAACCTGGTGTTGTGTGATTTTTACTTTAATTGGGTGAACACGTTGGTGCCTCCTTCTGTCATGGCAGAGAATCTTCTTTGTTCACCTCCTCGGCAGGCAGGAATGTGGGAGCCATGGGAGTTCAGTGCTCCGTGTACTGCTCTGGAATACCAGCTGAGATCTCCGGGATCAGTCTTGGAGAGGGGCTTGTGCTCACAACCTTCCAGTTTAATTTAAGATGAACGATGAACCAATGGCAGCATGAGGAAAGGCGTTTTTTAACAGCAGGTGGTTAGGATCTGAAACCCATCACCTGAGAATACAGCGGAGGTAGATTCCACCATGGTTTTTAAATGAGGATTAGATACATGCCTGAAGTGAATTAGGGGTTCAGTGGATGAGTGGGTCGAGCTGAATTGCTCTTGCAGAGAGTAGCAGCACTAAACACAGTGGGCTGTCTGTCTGGCCTCCTGTGCTTTAACTGTTCTGTGAGTCTGTGATGTGAAGAGTCACTGAATTGAGATTGCTGCTTTGCATCAGATATGGGGCATCATGGCGGCTCAGTGGTTAGCACTGCTGCCTCACAGCGCCAGGGACCCAGCTTTGATTCCATCTTTGGCCAATTGTCCATGTGGACAAAGTTAAAAATCACACAACCTGATGAAGGAGCTGCACTCTGAAAGTCTGTATTTCCAAATAAATCTGTTGGACCATAACCTGGTGTTGTGTGATTTTTTTTAACTTTATCCACCCCAGTCTGATATTGGCACCTCCAAATCATTTCTGTGTGGAGTTAGCACATTCTCCCTGTTTCCACCAAGTGCTCCAATTTCCTCCCAAGTCCAAAGGTATGCAGATGAGGCAGATTAGCCATGGGAAATGCAGGGTGACAGGGATAGGTTAGTGGGGTGGATCTGGATGGGATGCTCTTCAGAGGGTCAGTGCGGACTCAACGGGCTGAATGGTCTGCTTCCAAACTGTAGGGATTCTATAATGACGCGAACCTTGTTGGCATCTTTTTGAGTTCTACATCCTATTTATTTAAAATCTTGCTCGCTCCAGATGTTGTTTTTGAAGGAATTTATTTCCTGACCTTTCCCAAACACTATAACATTTGCGGTTTTCGAAGGGACAAAAAAAATTGCCTGTAACGTTTTTTTAATAAATCTGTCTGAAATCTCTGAATATTGCTCATTAACTAGCCATTTCTGCACTTGGTGAGAAGATAAAAAGAATAAGCTATAGATAAAACACAATTAATTAAGCATTGATGCTCAGCAAATTATTCATTGTTTTCCTAGTTTGGAAACTGCATTAAATTTATATTGGGTGTTGCTGGTGTGATGCACTTACACAATATATTTATTTTAATTTCAAAAATATACTTTGTTCATTAAAACATACCTTTGTCGCAAATAGTCACAAATGCAGTTCGGTTCTGTGCAGTGGCATGTCAAGGAAACAAACAAACATTGAGGTTTGACTCTATCCAAATAAGCCAAAGACATTTCTTACACATACAAGGCAATATTGATACATTTGGGGTACTGAGAGGGTCTGATAACTGAACGGACCCTCAGTTAACTTCAGCACGAAGACCTCAGATAGTGGTCTTTCCCCATGGCGTCATGGCAACAGCTGCCTCAAGCTTTAGTGCTGACACAATAACTATGTTTGACAGAAGAAGCCAATAACTGTATCAGATCCGTGCCTCTGTCAAGTCCTAAGATAAATTGCTGGGAAGCTTTGATTTAGTTCCAGTGACAGTTTTTCACTTATCGCAGGAATGCTGTAAACTTGCCATGATATCAAGCAAGCAGGTGCCAATTGAGATGTCCTGATGTTGTGAAAGGTGCAACATAGATGCACATCAGTTCCTTTAAGTTAGAATAAAGGGACAGGTCATTTAGGATTCAAGTGAGGAGGACTTCTTCACTTGAAGGATGGTGAATCTTTGGAATTTTCTACCCTAGATGTTTCAGCTGTTGAGTATGTTCACAATTGATATTGTAGAAGTCTACATGTTTGAAAATATCAAGGGATATGGGAATACAGAGGAACTTCGATTATCAAAAGGACAGGGACATGGAGTATTTCATTCGGTTAATCTAATTCCAGATAATCAAATGCCAGATAATATAGCTTAGCCGAGCATCGGGACCTTGCGATCTTGCCGGATAATCCGATATTCGGATAATCGAATGCCGAATAATTGATGTTCCTCTGTCGTTAGCACCCAACCTAAATCGACTGTCAGAAAGCTGCTTCATCTATAATGGTTCACACAGTCAATCCGAAACATGGGCTCAATGGGTTTCATTTCATGCCATTTTTGAAGCCAGGAAAAATAACTCAAGTACTCTGTAGGTTACTGCTCATGAAAATATTTCATTTTCAATCAATTCTCTCTAGCTATCAGTAAACTTCACTCTGTGGAGAAGCGTGCAATACAGATTTCTGATTATTACAGAGGCACATATGTTGGTAACTGCATGAGCACATGTTCTCCTTTGACAAGAGTATAATGCCCTGTGTATAAGTCTGACCATTTAACTTGTCTCCATTATAAGACAGCAGCAGCTGCTTAAGCAATCCCATTCAAGATTTCCTGTCAATGCTACATTCCTTGTCATTTTATTCCCCTTTACCTGTATTCCTGAAGGAGGTGACTCTGCTCTGGGCCCTTAGGCACCAAGTGTCCTCTAACTCATTCAGTTTGCTCTATCTCACCTGGCCTGCTGTGGAAACCCTCAGTTGTGCCTTTGTCTCTTCAAAATGTAACTATTTCAACACACTCTTGGGTGATCTGTTGCAGTCTAGCCCACTTATACAATGCACTCAATCTTCCTTAGAAGTATCTTCCAAATCCGTTATCTCTAATACTTAGGAGGAGGATGCCAGGAGATACATGGTTTAGTCATTAGTGTTACAAGAATGTCCTAAGATGCATCACAAAAGCATTATGAAACAGAATGTGCTGCCAAGTCTCATAGGGAGCTATTAGTGCAGTGGTGTTAACATAAAGGTGCAAGTCCTGTGGTGGCAGTGCAACATTGGTAGGAAGATCATATAAGGAAAGGCTGAGGCACTTGGGGCTGTTTTCATTGGAGAAAAGAAGGTTTAGGGGTGACTTGATAGAGGTGTACAAGATGATTAGGGGTTTAGATAGGGTTGACCATGAGAACCTTTTTCCACGTATGGAGTCAGCTATTACAAGGGGGTATAGCTTTAAATTAAGGGGTGGTAGGTATAGGACAGATGTTAGGGGTAGATTCTTTACTCAGCAAGTCGTGAGTTCATGGAATGCCCTACCAGTAACAGTAGTGGACTCTCCCTCTTTATGGGCATTTAAACGGGCATTGGATAGGCATATGGAGGATAGTGGGCTAGTGTAGGTTAGGTGGGCTTGGATCGGCACAACATCGAGGGCCGCTGGGCCTGTACTGCGCTGTATTTTTCTATGTTCTATTAACATTGCTACTGGGTCACAGATTCCTGCACCAAGGGGTTGGGGGAGGGGGGTGGAGGTGGCAAGCACAAATATGAAACTGTCTGCTCCGCTTTTACTCGTGATGATAGTGGGGTTTGGGGCGACACGGTGACTCGGCGGTTAGCAATGCTGCCTCACAGAGGGTTCAATTCCAGCCTCAGGTGACTATCTGTGTGGAGTTTGCACATTCTCCCCGTGTCTGTGTCAGCCCAAACGTGAACAGGCCCCAGGTGGATTGGCCATGCTAAATTGCCCGCAGTGTTCAAGGATATTCAAGCCAGGTGGACTGGCTATGGCAGCAGCAGCAGGGCCTGGGTGAGATGCTCTTTGGAATGTCATGGGCTGAATGACCTCTTTCTGCACTGTACTGATTCTATGGTGTCTGGAAGGCTAGGAGATTCCAGAACGCTCAGCTACCTTGGAGCGAGCTAGCCCCGGTTTCTGCTGTGCTCCAGCATGAGGTCAGATTTGGGCTTCACAGTCACTCTACATGGGTTTAATGTTGTTGAGAAGCTGCCACATGCTCAATGCCAGGTAGTGGGCATACGTTCAAATATCAGGGAAGCAAAGGGCATACGTGGTGGCAGGTCAGCACCACCTTCTCAAGGACAACCAGGGATGGGTGAGACATGCTGGTCCAGCCAGTGATGCCCACGTCCCCTGAATAAGTAATAAACAAAAAGGATCTACAGCTCCTTTCACATGATCTAACTTCCACTTAAAGAATTCCACACGTGCACACACTCGCATAGATCGAGACGATCAAAAACAAATCAAATCAGCTAATCCGTATTCTGACATTCCTCTCAATCTACCACAGAGTATTCTGCCAAACCACAATGCTGTGTGATTTGCAATATGTGAGAAACGAACTCGAGCATTGTTGGTCAGTAAAGGATTTTGCTGGTATGTACAAGAGGCAATTCTCTTATTTGTATTCCGCTGGCATGAGCTGTACCATTGCCAATAGCCAATTGCCTGTTGCCAGAAGGAAATGTGGAGTTGGAAATGCCTGTTTTATCCTGTAATTAGTCACTCAACATTGCCACTGGCTTCAAATCCCACATAATGAACCCCGTCTCATACTTTCAGAACAGACATATTCTCATTGTTTCCCAAATGTGTAAAGCATATCCACAACCGAGGTTGCTTATTTGTTGGGCTGGGAATTGCTGTTCCTCTCTTTCTTTCTTTTCATTTTTGTCACGTTGAAGATGTACGATTCAAAGTGGAGCTTGCCGCATTTTTATTGCCAATGTTCGACTGAGCCAATTGCCTGGGTTATACTCGTTGCTTGCACAGCGATCCTCAAAGAAATTTTGCTGCCACTTCACTGTGACATGTTCTTCCTTCAGTGTTGAGCCCATGTTTTTACCAGGAGAGGGGTAACACAGCCCATGGTTAATTATTTGAAGGTTTCCCCCCCTTAAACCTCTGGCTCCACTTTAGACCACGCTCCTGATATTGGACTACCTGGTGGTCAAAGGGGCTTTGAGGTATGAAGGGGAAATTGTGGGTGTGATGAGGAACTTCCTTTTGTCTTTCTGCTAGGTCAGTCATGGATGATTGTCAACGGAATGGACACAATCTCGCTTCCATGGTCTTTTCTTGGCCTTGGAGAAGGAGCTTCATAAGCCTATCTGAACCTTTAAGACCCTCTCCAACCAATTGCATAGCTTTCCACTGTTACTGTTCCTTGATGTGGGGGTGGGGGGTGGGGGGGGGGCGGTAATGTGTTGGTGTTCACCATTATCTTCAACTCAGAAATGTATCATCATTGGGTCAAAATTCTGGAACTTCCTACCAAACAACACTGTGGGTCACATCCTCACGATAAGGAAGGAGCTAAAGAGGGAGCTAAGAAAAGCGAGAAGGGGACATGAAAAGTCTTTAGCTGGTAGGATTAGGGAAAACCCAAAGGCTTTCTATAGGTATGT
The DNA here is from genome assembly GCF_020745735.1 of Hemiscyllium ocellatum. Lineage (NCBI taxonomy): Eukaryota > Metazoa > Chordata > Chondrichthyes > Orectolobiformes > Hemiscylliidae > Hemiscyllium > Hemiscyllium ocellatum. Next base: position 39,197,562 of record NC_083432.1, on the reverse strand, counting down.
CAAGAATAAAAGGATGACTAGGGTAGGTATCGGTCCAGTCAAGGATAGTAGTGGGAAGTTGTGTGTGGAGGCGGAGGAGATTGGAGAGACATTAAATCAGTACTTTTCATCAGTATTCACTCAGGAACAGGACACTGTTGCTGATGTGAATATGGAATCACAAATAATTAGAATGGATGCCCTGGAAATATGCAGGGAAGAGGTTTTGGGAATATTGGAAAGGATGAATATAGATAAGTCTCCTGGGCCTGATGGCATTTACCCCAGGATCCTATGGGAAGCTAGGGAGGAGATAGCAGAGCCATTGGCCTGGATTTTTATGTCGTCATTGTCAACGGGAATAGTACCAGAGGACTGGAGGATAGCGAATGTGGTCCCATTGTTCAAGAAAGGGAGTAGGGATAGCCCTAGTAACTATAGGCCAGTGAGTCTGACTTCAGTGGTAGGCAAAGTCTTAGAGAGAATGGTAAGGGATAAGATTTATGAACATCTGGGTAGGAATAACGTGATCAGGGATAGCCAGCATGGTTTTGTGAAGGGCAGGTCGTGCCTCACAAACCTTATTGAGTTCTTTGAGAAGGTGACTAAGGAAGTGGATGAGGGTAAAGCAGTAGATGTTGTGTATATGGATTTTAGTAAGGCGTTCGATAAGGTTCCCCATGGTAGGCTAATGCTAAAACTTCAGAGGTATGGCATTGAGGATACATTAGAGGTTTGGATTAGGAATTGGCTGGCTGGAAGGAGACAGAGGGTAGTAGTTGATGGATTATGTTCATCTTGGAGCGCAGTTACTAGCGGTGTACCACAAGGATCTGTTTTGGGACCATTGCTTTTTGTTATCTTTATAAATGATCTAGAGGAAGGACTTGAAAGCTGGGTAAGCAAGTTTGCGGATGACACGAAAGTCGGTGGAGTTGTGGATAGTGAGGAAGGAAGTGGTAGGTTACAGCGGGATATAGATAAGTTGCAGAGCTGGGCGGAAATGTGGCAAATGGAATTCAATGTAGCTAAGTGCGAAGTCGTTCACTTTGGTAGGAATAACAAGATGATGGATTACTGGGCTAATGGTAGGCTACTTGGTAGTGTGGATGAGCAGAGGGATCTTGGTGTCTATGTACACAGATCTCTGAAAGTTGCCACCCAGGTAAATAGTGCTGTGAGGAAGGCATATGGTGTACTGGGCTTTATTGGCAGAGGAATTGAGTTCCGGAGTCCTGAGGTCATGTTGCAGTTGTATAAGACTCTGGTGAGGCCTCATCTGGAGTATTGTGTGCAGTTTTGGTCGCCATACTATAGGAAGGATGTGGAAGCTTTAGAACGAGTGCAGAGGAGGTTTACCAGGATGTTGCCTGGAATGGTAGGAAGATCGTATGAGGAAAGGCTGAGGCACTTGGGGCTGTTCTCATTGGAGAAGAGAAGGTTTAGGGGAGATCTGATAGAAGTGTATAAGATGATTAGGGGTTTAGATAGGGTAGATACTAAGAACCTTTTACCGCTAATGGAGTCAGGTGTTACTAGGGGACATAGCTTTAAATTAAGGGGTGGTAGGTATAGGACAGATGTTAGGGGTAGATTCTTCACACAGCGGGTTGTGAGTTCATGGAATGCCCTGCCCGTATCAGTGGTGAACTCTCCTTCTTTATGTTCATTTAAGCGGGCATTGGATAGGCATTTGGAAGTTATTGGGCTAGTATAGGTTAGGTAGGACTCGGTCGGCGCAACATCGAGGGCCGAAGGGCCTGTACTGCGCTGTATCCTTCTATGTTCTATGTTCTATGTTCTATAACTTAGTTTTATAAAAAAGGTGATACGTCAGCTCAGACAATGTATGAAAGGTGTGAGGTTAGACTCTGTCTGTAACCCAATCTTGAGTCAGGCTGGTTCTGTTTCCAAATTGGGAATTTATAAAATGTTATATGGATTGACTGCCAGCAGGTTGTGTGCTTTTATCTCAAGAATGTGACTTAAAAGAAAGATATTAATGAACCGCAATCTACAACCCATTCTAAAAGAGGAAGGACTTAACAGCAACCTAGGTTTGTTCAACATATTGTTTTAATTGCATGACACTGCAATTTTTCGCTATAAATTATGTGTCTCACAAACCAGCCCCACTTGTTACCTGAAGAAGGAGTGGCACTCCAAAAGCTAGTGCTTCCAAATAAACCTGTTGAACTATAACCTGATTTTTTAACTTTGTCCACCCCAGTCCAACACTGGCACCTCCACATCATCGTTGTCAATAAAGGTGATTCCCCCATGGGTGCTGTGGGGTGTTCCATTCCACATAGGAGTTTTCTTGGTGGTGGGGTGGAGGGTGGGTGATCAAGGCATAGCTGACAGTGTGGATATGGTACCCCTTGTAGGTGCCTCAAAAGGCACAGCAAGATTACAACGGACATCTACTCTGGTGTTTAGCAAACACCGAGGGTTGCAAATGGGCACATCCAGATCCTCAACCTCAGCTACAAATCTTTTCAAAAACTCACTGGCAGTAATTGCTGTTATGGCCCTCTGCCTCCAATGTCTGTTGCAGCATCAGTATCGGCTGACAGCTGCTATTGGGGAATGCAGCCTTTGAGAAATTTAAAGGAATATTTTGGCATTGGACATTCCAGCCTCCAGATGTGCTACACCAGTATGAGGCTCCAAATATTGTTGTGCTCTGATATGACATTAAGCTACCTGAGAGTGTGTCCCTTGCCTTACCTTTATTGCAGGAAATCCTTCCTCCTTCAGCGACACATGGACTGGCTCCCTATTTCCCACCTCTCATCCATACGGTACTAACCATGGTCTTTGTCATCAGTATCTGGCCCATTAGGTTACTGACTGTGCTGGAATACAATTGTGCTGCTGCTGCTGGCCCACGGAGTCTCATGAGTTGCTTGCTCTGTACAAAATCTATTCCATTCAGCACAGAGGTGGTGCCATCCAGTATATTGGAGAGTATCCTCAATATAAAGACAGGACTCACTCCCAAGAAGGATCGTGCAGTGGGCACTACGACCAAGGCTGTCATTGACAGATGGATCTGTGACAGAAAGACTGATGAGAGAATAAGGTCAAGTAGATTATTATACTGAAAATGTGTTGCTGGTCAAAGCACAGCAGGCCAGGCAGCATCTCAGGAATAGTGAATTCGACGTTTCGAGCATAAGCCCTTTTATATAAGATTATTATACTGGCTGCCGTAGGCCCAGTCCTTCAGGACTCAGCTGCAGTTAATCAGAAATGATGCTACTAACCATTCTTGGTGATAGACATTGAAGTCCCTCACCCAGAGTATATTTTATGTCCTTGCCACCCTCAGTACTTCCTCCAATTAGTGTTCAACATGGAGGCATTCTGATTCCTCAGCTGAGGTGATGTGGGCAGTACCTGGTGATCAGCAGGAGTTTTCCTTGCTTGTGTTTGGCCTATTGCTATGAGACTTCATGGGGTCAGGAATCAATGGTGAGGATTCCAGGGCCAACAACTTCCCATCTCTGTGCCTCTGTCTCTGGAGGAGCCAACCTAACAGTGGGAGTGACCTGCCAAGGGATACTGATAGTTGTGCCTGGGATACTGTCTGCAAGGTATAACTCTGTCACTATGTCAGGCTGTTGTTTGACTGGTCTATGAGATAGCTGTCCCAGTTTTGACACAAGTCTCCAAACGTTAATAAGGGCCAACCTTGCATTTTTTGATAAAAACTTTGGGAATAGTGGGGCTTGTCCCAGTGAGAAGTGACAATGTGGACAACCGACAATAAAACAGGGACTGAACACATCCAACACCGCCACCTGGCACACAAGTGACCCCTCAAAACCTCACCTGGCTGCAGTCATGGAAACCATGGCCAGACCTTGGAGCACAGGTCAACATCTTGCACCTGATTCAGGTTTGAAGGCAAGATCCTGGAGTTATGTTTGCTCTCCACCTGGGCATTGGACAGCTTAAGGAATTTGATGTTAAGACTGTGACAGTTTCTGCTTCTAAAGCTATGGAAAGGTGGTGATCATGGGCTGAGAGGTTCTACTCAGTGGTTAGATGAAAAGGACATGGAGAGACTGAAGGTTTCACGTACAGAGGTTCCTGCAAGATGTAGGCCCCTGTATATAAATCAAGTGAGAGAAAGTAATAGAGAAACGGACTGATAATAAGAGATAGATACAGAAACAGAGAGAAATCTTTGTAATTTTGCATTGATTTTCTCCCAGTTGCACAGTCACGGTATTAGCCTATCACGCACCATTTTCTACCCTCAGGCCAGAGATCAGCAAAACCCATATCTCCAATGCTGTGCTGCCCAAGCAGTTGAGAAGTAAATGCTCAAAATATTTCCAGACCGTTTGTGTTACTGGACTCTGGATTTCTGGACTGGGGAGGTGGCATTAAAAATGGAACTCCTATTCAAATCAAAATAAGCAGAGTTTGACCAAATAAATGAGGGCTAGTATTTCCAATTCCGGTAATACAGCCTCCTGCATTACGAAAGCCTCTTTTTTCTGCTTATTGTTTTTGAGCTTCAAATTTCGTTCATATGCTTGCATTTATAATAGCAAGCCCGAAACCTCTCTGTACAGACTGTCCCTGGCAGTTTTCCAAACAAACACTGTCTTCTCCACAATTAAGATTCTGCAGACATTGGCAATGTGAAACAGCCCAAAATATTACTTCAGAAAGATCGTAGAATTGGTGCAGTATTTCTTAATATTCCATGGATGTGTTTTGGAAATTCTAATGTTGTACCAGATGGTATTCCTTAAGTACATCAAAGATTACGGTACAATTTTAAGAAAAGGCCTTCATAGTTGAAAGCTACTAACTGATAGTTTAAGGTGGTCTTAGGCGGGGATTACAGACTTGTGAATACATGCTCACCACAGCTATCTGTTGCCTAGAGACAAACCCCACCAATTGCTGCTTATCCAGTCTATGAAAGAAAATCTCTTGGCCGTTGACATAGGGCTGTGTGAGCCGAGTGTTTACAGTACTGGCCAAGCGACCTACGAGGCCGAGAGTTCAAATCCCACACATCGCAAGTTGGTGAAATCAAGTTTGTTAAAATTATTGGTTTGTGGGATGTGCAGGTGTGGGAGCATCTGTGAAGAGAGAGAAATAGTTAATGTTACAGGTCAGATATGACTTCTTCAGAAGTGAAGTTGGGAATGTTGGGGCCGAAAATCCACAGAAGAGCCTTATTGGACTCAAAACATTAACTCTGTTACTGTCTCCACAGATACTGCCAGACCTGATGAGTTTCTCCAGCACTTTCTGTATTTATTTCAGATCTCCAACATCCGCAGTACCTTACTTTTATGATTCAATCGGGAAATAACCCACCTGATTAATTAATGCTCTTCAGGGGTGAAACCTGTTGCACTCACATGATTTGACAGCGTGCTACACGGTGATCTAAATGTTCACAGAGATGGGAAATAAATGTCGCCTTCTCAGTGTTACCTCCATTCACAGGATTCAGGAAAAAAGCAACAGTGATATGTTGGGGAGAGGTGGAAGGTGAAAGAGACAGCTTTATGAACTCTCCTTTAAAGGAGAGCATAAGACTATAATTCTTTCTTCTTAGTCAATGCAATTCTGTTGATGTCAGCTGCGATTTAGTTGGTAGGACTGTCACTCAAAAGGATATGGTTTCAAATCCTTCTCCAGAACTTGAATGTTGAATGCTAGATTAACACTCGACCGCATTACTGATGAAGTTCTGCATTACTGAGAGAATTCTGCATTATTGAGGGAGGTCTGTATTACTGAGGGAGCGCTGCATTACTGGAGGAGTTCTGCATTGCTGAGCAAGTGTCACATTACTGAGGGAGTGCTGTGAGAGTTCTGCGTTACTGAGGGAGTTATGCATTACTGAGGAAGTACTGCATTACTAAGAGAGTTCTGCATTACTGAGGGAATGTTGCATGGCTGAGGAAGCGCTGCATTAATAAGGGGGTGCTGCATTACTGAGAGTCCTGCATTACTAAGAGAGTTCTGCATTACTGAGGGAGTGCTGCATTATTGTGAGAGTTCTGCATTACTAAGAGAGTTCTGCATTACTGAGGGAGTGCTGCATTACTGTGAGAGTTCTACATTACTGAGGGAGTGCTGCATTACTGTGAGAGTTCTGCATTACTGAGGAAGCGCTGCATTACCGTGAGAGTTCTGCATAACTGAGGAAGGTGCTGTCTCTTGGACAGGATGTTGAAGCAAGGGCCAGTTTGGAACTGTCAACATTTTGGAATAGTGTTCAGTCTGCTGGTTTTCCAGTTCTGTGTGTATGCAGATAAAATAGGAAGAGATACAAAATTTTTTTTTTACACCTGAGAAACGGCAGCTACACGGGGTGAACCTGAATAATAGGTTAGTACAAAATTGCAAAAGTAAAGCACTCAATGGGGAATTTATGGAACAGTTTCCAACCTCTGTACAAGGATGCATACCTGCCACCTTCTGGTTAAATTTATATTGCAAAATAAAATGAGGTGATCTGGAAGGAGATGGAGGACTGCCTTGCACCAGTTCCGCACTTTCATTTTTGCCCTTATCCTCAGTTACACCCTCCTGTAAGGACAGAGAGTCGTTGCCTCTAATAACTGGTGTGAGGAGGCAGGGAATGTGCAGATTGTGTAATGTTGAGTAGATTTTTCCTGACATGCTTAGCAAGCAGAGTTTACTATTGAAGACAAGCTTTCCCGCAGGGCATCTCAAACTTGTGTTTGTGTTTTGTTAGCTCAATGAGAGGGATCACTCACCTGGTCACTGAATTAACAGAAGTACACCTTGTGGTATGAGCCCCCTGCTCCAGCTGTGTGAAAGATCTTCAGATTAACATTTTTAACACCAATTCCTCAACACACCCAAGAACTAAATGTTCCAGGCGTGTAAAGCTTTGGGACACAGCAATTAGCAATGGAGCTGGAGTGCGTCATAAAGTAGATCACACACTGACAATACGTTGTGCCATTAACTGATAAACTGAAAGACTTCAGTGCCTCTATCTGTATTTCCTCTGTGCAATCAATGCATTTGTCTTTACTCCTTTTAGTTCTGTTGCTGCTTGCTGTATCTTTCCCAAGTTCAGTGTTTGATTTCCAGTATCTCTGTATTCTGACATCCTCTACTTCACAATGTGCTGATATAGTTTGTTCTTGATAAGTGAACAACAACGTTCTCTCACTCAGTTTTTCTCTTTCTGTTTTTCTTCCTTTCCTCGTTGTCCATCCACAACCATCACCTTCGCACCCTCCTGGCCATCGTGTTTCCATTCAAAACTCTTCGCAAGTTTTGAGAAGATTTGTACCTCAGGTTGAGGTTCTTGATGTAGGCTTGCTCGTTAAGCTGGAAGGTTCACTTTCAGATGTTTCGTCACCATACTAGGTAACATCTTCAGTGAGCGTCCAGACGCTCACTGAAGGAGTTACCTAGTATGGTGACGAAATGTCTGAAAATGAACCTTCCAGCTCAGCGAGCAAACCTACATCCATTCAAAACTCTTCTCACAGGCAGTCTACCCTCCCAATTTTGGTCTAACCTTTCAACACTGGTCAGAATTCTCAATCTTGTTTTCAGTCCCTCGCCCCACCGTTTCTCAGTCACATCCTCCAAAGCTCTCCACGAGCTGAACACACATTCAAACTAAAGATACACGCAAGCTTACAGGTGTATGCAAGCTTACAGGTGTACCCAACCTTCTATTACTTACCGAGTGAAAGAAATATACGTCTGAGTAACTCAGAAAAATAACACAGAGTTTCCTTTCAAAATGTTTTAAGAGGTTCCAAGTATCTAAAAAATGTTAAAATGAGAATTTCTAAATATGACCTCGGCTGAACCAACTGGATTCCTGCCAGTTAACTGAAATGTTTATAGCTTTTTTTTAGAAGACTTTTTTCTTCTCCAATATTATTTTCTTTCCCCCAAACTGTCTTTGATTGCTTGGTGGTCATGAAAGCAGCTCTAGAAAAACAGCCGAGTACGGCTAATCTGTACACTTGGCTGTCGATGCCAGAGCTCTGAGAAAACCTGAAGCAGTTGGATCTGGACAATGGCCAGGGAGAGGCACAGAGTGGGTAACACACTGAGGTGACACGAGGAACTGCACATAAGTTGCAGTTGCTCATTCCTAGACGGCTCGGAGGAGATCAGAGCCTTTCCCTTCCAAACAGTTCCCCACCATTCACACTGCGGCTTGTCATGTGACCCCCCCCCCCCCAGTCTGTGCTAGATTCAGACAGCAAGAGACAAACAGTGAGAGGCCCTCATCTTTCACTCAGACGTGCTGGATCGCACGAAGCCACGGTGAAATGCAGTTTATTTGATCTTTCTCAACTAAAGCGACATGCCATTGAAGCTTTTAGTCTTGCCCTGATCAGGACAGAAAATTGCCAGAATACCAAACCTCCAAGGTTTGGAGGAGCCTGTGTTGGGCTGGGTTGGACAAAGTTAAAAATCCCACAACACCAGATTGCAGTCCAACAGTTTATTCGGAAGCACTAGCTTTTGGAGCGCTGCTCCTTCATCAGATAGCTGTTCTTGTTGTGAAGAACAACCACCTGATGACGGAGCAGCACTCCGAAAGTTGGTACTTCCAAATAAACCTGTTGTACTATAACCTGGAGTTGTGTGATTTTTAACTTTGTAAATCTCTAAGGGAACACCAATTTATGCCACATGAAGAGGGCTGATTGGTCGGCAAGTAGACCCTGACTTGTCAAGGCATTTCCACAGATGAATGAAAGAACAGAAACTTGAATAGAGTGTCTCTTCCTCACGGTGGCACAGTGGTTAGCACTGCTGCCTCACAGCGCCAGGGACCTGGGTTCAATTCCTGCCTCAGGCGACTGACTGTGTGGAGTTTGCACGTTCTCCCCGTGTCTACGTGGATTTCCTCCGGGTGCTCCGGTTTCCTCCCACAGTCCAAAGATGTGCGGGTCAGGTGAATTGGCCATGCTAAATTGCCCGTAGTGTTAGGTAAGGGGTATGGGTGGGTTGCGCTTCGGCGGGTCGGTGTGGACTTGTTGGGCCGAAGGGCCTGTTTCCACACTGTAGGTAATCTAATCTTTAAAAAGGTTCTGTGTGACCAGGCGACTATTAGTTTACTTCATAAGTTTTCCTTTTGAGTTAGTTGATGTCAAATGAGACATGAAAGAGGCACTGCTGTCACCTCTGGAGTTGTTAGTAAAGCAAGGTTGAAAAGATCAGACACAGCTCCTACTCCTGACCGTTGACCTTCTCAGGGTTGGACACATGAACAGAGCCAGGTTGATTCAGAGGGTTGATGTCTTGTTCCCCTCCACCACACTATTCTCTCCCTGAAGGTAGGCTCTGGCACAGCTTAGGCTCACACATGGCTATTTGACATGAATTGGAGGAGACCTTTTGGTATCTGTGAATCTGTAAACCAGCCAAAGTTAGGAGAGAAGAAAATGAAAAGAAATGTTGCCTCTCCCACTCAGGTATAATACACTCCAACAATTCAAACATTTACAGTAGCAGCAGTGTGCACTATGCACAATATATTCTGCAGCAACTCACCCAGGCTCCTTCAGCAGCACCTTCCAAACCCACAATCTCTGCCATCAAGAAGGATAAGAGCAGCAGATGCATGGAAACACTACTCCCTGTAATTTAAGTTTTCTTCCTTCAGCATCGCTGGGTTAACATTCTGGATGTCCCTTGGAGTATCTGCACCCAATGATTCAAGAAGGCCAGTGCACTACCACCTTCTCAAGAGCAATTAGACATGGACAATAAACCCTGGCCTTCCCAACAATGCTCTCATCCAATGAATTAATGAAATAACACAGCCAAATCTCATGAGATTCCAACAGCTGTAATTTTCAAAACAGCTGCGTCGAAAGGAGATTAAGACATCAATGAGAACATGTCAAAATTCCTAGTTGGCTGTGAAGTGCGTTGAGATGCCTCAAGGTTATAAAAGGCAAGGTCGTTTCCTAGTTTCCATAAAGTGTTGGGTGCTGTCTACTGTTGGTGATGTAAATGTGGAAAATCAGCCAGAAATGGGATACTGTCGCAACATGAACACAGTGGCTTGGATTTTACCTGGAGATTAACTAAGCCACTCATGCACCGGAGTTAAAGATTTTACTGCAATAAAACCAGGCTGCCGTGCAGGGAGAACCCCCAGAGGAAGAGGTGGCAAGGGAAGGCACAGCTTCAGTCACTTAAGTGCGCGACTTCTGCCCCAAAGGCTCTGGGTGTTCTGTCCTAGACAGCTGGCAGTCAACCAGCAGTATGCCACCTCCAACCTGTGCCACCCTCATCTCCACTCATCTCAGTCATTTACCGGAATTGACAGTGCCCACTAGCCCCCACTTTGGAGCCTCACATGCCCACATCCTCAGATCAGACCTTGTCTTTAACTGGGTGACCCGCTCAAAGACAGCTTCTTTATTTGGTCTCCTCTGGGACCATCGCACCAAAGGTTCCCGAGATTGATCCCCCAAGATGAGAGGCCTGTTTTATGAAGAGAGGCCTGTATTCTCTGGAATTTAGAAGAACGAGGGAAGATCAAATTGAGGTATTCAGGATGATAGAAGGTGTGGATAAAATAGATGCTTCCTCTTGTGGGGCATTCTAGGACAAGAGGTCATAGTCTTAGGATAAGGAGCAGCAAATTTAAACAGAGTTGAGGAGAATCCACTTCTCCCAAAAGGTTGTGAATCTGTGGAATTCACTCCCCCAAAGTGTGGTGGATGCTGGGACAGTGAGTAAATTTAAGGAGGAGTTAGACAGATTTTTAATTGGGAATGGGTTGAAGGGATATGGGGAGAAGGCAGGAAAATGGGGGTGAGGAGCATATCAGCCACGATCGAATGGCAGAGCAGACTCGATGGGCTGAATGCTGCTCCTACATCTTATGGACTTCTGGACAAAGCTCCCACCATATGCACATCTAGATTCAAGATTCAGGCAAATCAACTCAACATTGGGTTTTAATTCTTGAACAGGAAACTCAGTCCATGTTTAATAATGAGAAACTCGACCAGTCTGACAGCACTTATGCAGAGAGAAACGGAGGTAACATTCCGAGTTCCAGTATGATATTTTCTGAACTCCTTTGGCAGAGTCTAAGGATTTGAAATGTTAACTCTCCACTGGTTTCTCTCTCCACAGGTGCTGCCAGACCTTCTGAATTTCTCCAGCATTTCTGTTTTTTTTATTTTAGATTTCCAGTATTTTGTATTTATTTCAACCCTGTGTGTTTGTTTGTGTGAATGTGTCTGTGTGTGTTTTTCTGTGTGAATATGTATGTATGTGTTTATGTGCTTAGAGAGATTGTGGTGTAGTGGTAATGTCACTGGGCTAGTGCTCTTGTGGTTTGTGGTAATGTTCTGGGAATGTGGGTTCAAATCTCATTTTAGCAGTTGGTGGGATTTAAATGCCGAATAAAGCATGCAGTTGAACAAGATTCTCAGTGATAGTGAAGCTATTGCCAATTGTTGCAAAAATCCATTTAGTTCACCATGTAAAGGATAGAAGTCTGCTCTCCTTACCTGGTCTGGCCTGCATATACCGCCAAAGAGAAAAAAAACTATTGATGCTGGAATCCAAATTAGACAGGCAGGAGGTTGGAAGAACTGAAGAAGGTTTATACCCAAAATGTCGACTTCTCCACTTCCCAATGCTGCCTGGCTTGCTGTGTTCTTCCAGTCTCCTGCCTGTCTGTTTTGCATATGTGGTGACTCTTACCTGAAATGACCTAGTGAGCCACTGCATTCAAGGGTCATTAGGGATGTGTAACAAATGAGGAAAAAGTGAGGTCTGCAGATGCTGGAGATCAGAGCTGAAAATGTGTTGCTGGAAAAGCGCAGCAGGTCAGGCAGCATCCAAGGAACAGGAGAATCGACATTTCGGGCATAAGCCCTTCATCAGGAATGAGGAAAGTGTGTCCAGCAGGCTAAGATAAAAGGTAGGGAGGAGGGACTTGGGGGAGGGGCGATGGAGATGTGATAGGTGGAAGGAGGTCAAGGTGAGGGTGATAGGCCGGAGTGGGGTGGGGGCGGAGAGGTCAGGAAGAAGATTGCAGGTTAGGAGGGCGGTGCTGAGTTCGAGGGAATCGACTGAGACAAGGTGGGGGGAGGGGAAATGAAACTGGAGAAATCTGAGTTCATCCCTTGTGGTTGGAGGGTTCCCAGGCGGAAGATGAGGCGCTCTTCCTCCAACCGTCGTGTTGTTATGTTCTGGCGATGGAGGAGTCCAAGGATCTGCATGTCCTTGGTGGAGTGGGAGTGGGAGTTGAAGTGTTGAGCCACGGGGTAGTTGGGTTGGTTTGTCCGGGTGTCCCAGAGGTGTTCCCTGAAGCGTTCCGTAAGTAGGCGGCCCGTCTCCCCAATATAGAGGAGGCCACATCGGGTGCAGCAGATGCAATAGATGATGTGTGTGGAGGTGCAGGTGAATTTGTGGCGGATATGGAAGGATCCCTTGGGGCTTTGGAGAGAATTAAGGGAGGAGGTGTGGGCTCAAGTTTTGCATTTCTTGCGGTTGCAGGGGAAGGTGCCGGGAGTGGAGGTTGGGTTGGTTGGGGGTGTGGACCTGATGAGGGAGTCACGGAGGGAGCAGTCTTTTCAGAACGCTGATAGGGGAGGGGATCTGCTCCCAGGAGGACCAGTTCCAAGACCGTACAGCCCAGATGGCCTCCTTCTTCAAGGACCGCAGATGCCCCCCAGACGTGATTGACGATGCCCTCCACCGCATCTCCTCCACTTCCCGCTCCTCCGCCCTTGAGCCCCGCCCCTCCAACCGCCACCAGGACAGAACCCCACTGGTTCTCACCTACCACTCCACTAACCTCCGTATACAGCGTATCATCCGCCATCATTTCCGCCACCTCCAAACAGACCCCACCACCAGGGATATATTTCCCTCCCTTCCCCTATCAGCATTCCGAAAAGACCACTCCCTCCGTGACTCCCTCGTCAGGTCCACACCCCTCCACCAACCCAACCTCCACTCCCGGCACCTTCCCCTGCAACCGCAAGAAATGCAAAACCTGCGCCCAAACCTCCTCCCTTACTTCCCTCCAAGGCCCCAAGGGATCCTTCCATATCCGCCACAAATTCACCTGCACCTCCACACACATCACCTATTGCATCCGCTGCACCCGATGTGGCCTCCTCTATATTGGGGAGACGGGCCACCTACTTACGGAACGCTTCAGGGAACACATCTGGGACGCCCAGACCAACCGACCCAACCACCCCGTGGCTCAACACTTTAACTCCCCCTCCCACTCCACCAAGGACATGCAGGTCCTTGGACTCCTCCATCGCCAGAACATAACAACACGACGGTTGGAGGAAGAGCGCCTCATCTTCCGCCGAGGAACCCTCCAACCGCAAGGAATGAACTCAGATTTCTCCAGTTTCCTCATTTCCCCTCCCCCCACCTTGTCTCAGTCGATTCCCTCGAACTCAGCACCACCCTCCTAACCTGCAATCTTCTTCCTGACCTCTCCGCCCCCACCCCACTCCGGCCTATCACCCTCACCTTGACCTCCTTCCACCTATCACATCTCCATCGCCCCTCCCCCAAGTCCCTCCTCCCTACCTTTTATCTTAGCCTGCTGGACACACTTTCCTCATTCCTGATGAAGGGCTTATGCCCGAAACGTCGAACTTCCTGTTCCTTAGATGCTGCCTGACTTGCTGCGCTTTTCCAGCAACACATTTTCAGCATGTGTAATAAATGACACTTACACCAGTCACCTCACATCCCATCAAAGGATACATGTTAGAAATGTGAATTGTGTGTGTGTATTTATGTTTGTGTAAGATTAGATTAGATTAGATTCCCTACAGTGTGGAAACAGGCCCTTCGGCCCAACAAGTCCACACCGACCCTCCGAAGACAAACCCACCCAGACCCATTCCCCTACATTCATCCCTGACTAAACCACGTAACACTATGGGCAATTTAGCATGGCCAATTCACCTGACCTGCACATCTTTGGACTGTCGGAGGAAACCAGAGCACCCAGAGGAAACCCATGCAGACACAGGAAGAACGTGCAAATTCCACACAAAAAGTCACTCAAGGCTGGAATCAATCCTGGGTCCCTGGTGCTGTGAGGCAGCAGTGCTAACTGCTGCACCACCGTGCCACCCCGGCATGATATATGTGTGTGTGATTGCTTCTATATGTTTTTCATTACTCGTTCACTGGATGAGGGCATCGCTGGTTGGGCCAGCATTTATTACCCAACCCAAACTGCCAAGAGCACACTTAAGAGTCAAACACATTGCTGTGGGCCTGGACTCACGTGTAGGCCCGACCAGGTAAGGATGGCAGTTTCCTTCACTAAAGGGCATTAGTGAATCAGTTGGGTTTTTCCCCAATAATCAATTCACAGTCACCATTCCATTCTTTTTTATTAAGTTCAAATTCAAATCTGCCATGGTAGGATTTGAGCCCCAGAACATCATATGGATCTCTGAATTAATACTCCAGCAATAATGCCATTAGGCCACGTGTTTATTTATCAGAGTTCATCTCAGTGCATCTTTGCTGGTATCCAATCTATGGAACCATAGAGTGTATTGAAGTGATTTTATGTCACCTTATTTTTAATGTTTCTTGTGCAGAATTTTGCTGTGTGTTTTCTGCATGCAAAGCGAGTATGGTCAGCTGGAAAATACTTATTTTAAAACAAAGAAAAACATATCATTCTAAAATTCAGGACATTCAATGCTGAGTCTGAATTTAAAACTGGAATTGCTTCAAGTAGACATCACAGCTGGTAAGAATGACAGTAATGTATTTGCTTTTGTCACAATGTGAGCTTTACCAAATGACTTGCAGAGCTAGTTAGACACGCTCTGAGATTTGTTGAGATTCTGAGTATTTGCTGAAGCTGACGGTGATGAAAAGGGAAGTGCAAGGACCAAAGGGAATGTGGTCCCCATAAGCAGAAATATCCCTGTCCAAGCCACAACATCCAGCATGGATTTGTCAACATTCATCTATACCGAACACTGTGCGGTGATCCAATGGAACAGGTTTGAGAGACTGAATGGTCTACTTCCATTCCTGCAGAGTCATACAGCACAGAAACAGAAACTTCAGCTCAACCAATCCATGTCAAAAATAATCGTAAACTCAACTAGACCCACCTGCCCACTCCTGGCCCATATCCGTCCAAACCTTTCCTCTTCATGTACTTACATAAATGTCTTTTAGATGTTGTAACTATGCCCACATCCACCACTTCCTCAGGAAGCTCATCCCATGCGTGAATCACCCTCTGTGTGAAAAATTTGCCCCAATATCTCTTTTAAATCTTTCTCCTCTCTCCTTAAAAATATGCCCCCCAGTCTTGAAATCGCCCACCCTATGGAAAAGGAACCTACCATTAGCCCTATCTCTACCCGTCAAGATTTTACAAACCTCTACGAGGTCACCTCTCAGCCTCCTATGCTCCCATGAAAGAAGTTCCAGTCTATCCAGCCTTTCTTTATAATTCAAATCTTCCCAGTAACATCCTGTTAAATCTCTTCTGAACCATCTCCAGCTTAATAAAACCCTTCTTATAACTGGGCAATCAGAACTGAACACAGTATTCCAGAAGAGGCCTCACCAATATCCTATCAGCCTCCACATGACTTCCCAGCTACTGAACACAAAAAACTGAATAATGAAGGCCTTTTTAACCACCCTGCCTATATGTGACACAAACTTCAAAGAATCGTGTACCTGAAAGCCTAGGTCCCTCTGTTCTACAACATGACCCAAGATCCTACGCTACCACAACTCTGCTAACAGGCCATGCAGCAAAAAAGATTAAATAATACTCCTTTAGAGATCTCAGGGTGGATTTTCGTTTACCAGGAGTTCTGCCCTGTGCCCAGTATTATGTCTAGTCATTTTAAAAATGTAGGCCAATGAATTTGCTATGTCTCCAAGTCCCCTAGTTCTGCACAAGGGGTTCCTAAAGGTAAAACGTTTCCAGTAAAACTTCGGTTAAGCTTCTCAAGACTGGGATAGGGGACGTCACACATGGGCAGAAACTGGAGAAGCTGAGGCCATCCTCCTTGGAGAGATATTTGATGGAGGTGTTCAGGATGGCTGAGAACTGAGGGAGAGAAGCTGACCACAACATTGCTTTATCTACTCATCATAAACAACTCAGAGTTGATCTGTTTAACCTTACTTTTGGCATCGCCTCTTATTTCTAAGCTGTGTGTAGAGGACTTGCGTTACTATTTCTTCTCACATGTCATAATTAATAAACTCACACTTCTGTTGATTCAAAAAAGTCTGGCTAAATCAGAGACAAAAACAGAAATTGCTGGAAAAGCTCAGCAGGTCTGTCAGCATCCATGGAGAGAAATCAGAGTTAATGTTTCAGGTCAAGTCTGATTTCTCTCCACAGGTGCTGCCAGATCGGTTGAACTTTTCCAGCAATCTCCATTTTGTCTCTGATTTACAGCATCTTAGGTTCTTTCGTTTTTTTTATTTACTGGTTAAATTGGCTCCTTTTTAAAGCATAAATTAATCTGGGTCTGAGAGAAAGGAAGGCATTCTTTTTAAATGGATCTCACTGCAACCAGCTAAGAGACTAGCTGATTAAAGACGTTCCCCAACTGGGAACTTAACAGTTTAGGGGAACACAGTTGGGAATGTAATAAATAGGTGAATCTTTCCTGAGCTGTGGTTCTTGAAGAGGTAATACAAGTAGCTGAATAGCTGTCCAGGAATTTGTCCTGAATTGACATCTGCTTTTAAGTAGAGGCACTGAGTAACAAGTAAAAGTACAATGGTTGCTTTACAACGCTGTCAAGCGGGACAGCCTATCCTGGAATAAGACTCGTGAATGACTTCCAAATTCCTTTTAATCACCATATCCAGCCAAACCTGCTGTTACAGATTCTTATCAGGACAGACAAGCCCTTATTCGTTATTGCTAGGTATTGAACTCGATTGTTCATGTTGGTACTATTTAAAAGAATGGAAAATATGTTGAGGTGATAAAATTGTTTGAGTCTGACTGTTGATCAGAGTAACGTTTATTCAAGGTGAAACTCCTCTGGTCAAGCCAGGTACAGGTGGGCTTTTCAAAAACATTGGATTGAGACATTTCTCTGGCGTGTGGCTATTTTAGAAGTATCTTGTCATTTGACTTAGAAACATGTGAGCAATGAAGATATACAGACAGTCTATGCCTCACCCAGCCTGTCCTTAACTACTGTGAGACAGTTAGCGCTTGCCAGGGTTAACTGACATCAGACACAATGATCTCCATCCATCAGCACATCAATGGTCGTTCCTGGAAGGAGGTGAGGGGGTGCCCGTGTGTTAATCCCAGTTATTTTAGTGCTACAGCCTAACGGTAATATGCACATACTCTTAAGTTGTGCCTCATAGCAACAAATATGTATCTTGGATGTAATGCAATTAGTCATCGAGTGCTTTGCAATAAACTGTTTATTGAGATGAAGCGAAGCTTCTGCTGAAGACTTGTATGGGTATCCTTCCCACTTGGAACCAGTGACTAAAACCAATGGCAATAGGAAGGATCAGTGGTAGTGGATCTTTCTAAGACATCCCAGACAGTTCAGGCACACAACTACGACAATAGGTACTTGGCAGTGCAGCACATTGCACAATCATGAAGAAGATCTTGTCTGAGAGTTGGTGTTGCATTCCTGTTACTCTAGGGTAAAAAAAATGAAAGGTGTATGAGCCCTGACAATTGCGATGCTTTGTGCAAAGCGATTTAGTGACTCTCCATCCCAAAAGGTAAAATTACAGGTAGATTTAAAAGCAGAGTTAAAAACCGGGTCAATTTAGGGAACAAATGGAAAACTTCCTGGAAATTCCTGTCCAACCCTGTGATCATTCTGTGCCCTGCCCTGAATGCCAGAGTTGGCTGGTTGGTCACTCTGCCAGCCTGAGGCACAAACCATATCCACTATGGACTAGCTAAGACTTATAGAGAGGCTTTGGTGGTTGTTCAGGCAGAGAGGAGGGGGGTATCAGCAGGCAGCTCTTATGCTGAGGTAAGGGATGTGGGAGGGGGGCGCAACTGGTGTTGGGAGATGAACCTGAGGTTTTATGGGGGGGAGGGTTAGGGCTCCTAACTAGTTAGGGCCACAAGCCACAGTTTAATTTTGAGTCCAAATAAAAGACTCCTCCTTCTGCACCTTCACAAATAAAATCTGTAAACTTCCCGAATTCCACCTCCCCATCTCTCAGTAGTATCCATAATCTACAACGTCACAATCCTCCATTGAGAAATGGATGTTGATTGGTTAGTTTTGAAACTGTAATCCATCTGAGCCTATCAAAAAAACCAACATATGAAGCGAAGCATTTATAATCAACAAATGGCTAGCACGGGCATTATGGGCTGAAAGGGCTTTTTTCAGTATTGTCTCTTTATGTGATGATTCATGATATTAATGGACAGATCAGGCGGTCCATGTTTCTCACAGCATAGCTTGTTTTTCAAGGTGCATTTATAGTATTGGGTCGCTACCCTGCTCCCATTGTCCTGTTGTTCTGTTAATTTCAGCATTAAATAGGCACTTGGAGACACGGAGGCACGTTTGGCAGTGCAGCACATTGCACAATCATGAAGGAGATCTTGTCTGAGAGTTGGTGTTGCATTCCTGTTACTCTAGGGTAAAAAAAATGAAAGACGTGTGAGCCCTAGACTAACCACTCATTCCCCCTTATTGACATTAATTATAATCTGTAGGACATCTAATGCGAATATTTTGTGTCCATGTAATGTGGATTTTTCATTGAACTGACTGAGGTTATTTTTAACTTTATCCTTGAAGCAACTCATTCTTTATACTGTGGCCCTGAGTGCTGTTGATGCTGTTCTGTGCAAACACTTTGTAATACCGTCTCTATCTGTGATGTACAAATTTAACTTTTATTGTGAAGTCTAAATGGCCATGATCAGGACAAGGCCATACCTGCTTAGAATTAGAAATGTTCCCTTCTTACAGTGAGGTTCTATTGAGAAGGTTAAATAATTGAGTGGAGTTCAATTAAATGGTCTGAGGGAGGAAGAGTTTGATGTGTCTGTTGTCATCTCGATGTTCCTTATATGTGTTTAGATTAGATTAGATTCCCCACAGTGTGGAAACAGGCTCTTCGGCCCAACCAGACCCACCCTTCAAAGAGTAACCCACCCAGACCCATTTCCCTCCGACTAATGCACTATGGGAAATTTAATTTACCTAACCTGCACATCTTTGGACTGTGGGGGGAAACCGGAGCACCCAGAGGAAACCCACGCAGACACAGGGAGAATGTGCAAACGCCGCACAGTCACCGAAGGCTGGAATCGAATCTGGGACCCTGGTGCTGTGAGGCAGCAGTACTCACCACTGCTTTGAAATGGAAGATTGGTCACAGCCTGGAAGCTAGGTTCCTGTGGTGTGCTTCAGCTCAGGTTTAATAGCACATCAGTTGCATTATGAAGGTGAGAGTAGGTCTTGAACGCAGATCTTCCATTTAAGTTGGGCCATCATTAGGCTCAGACAGATTCTCGTATGTAACAGTGTCAACTCAAAGGAGAGTTATCCTTGAGCTTCGGTCAGCTATAACACAGTGGTAATGCCATCAATGCATCACCAACTTACACTCTCAGGTCAGGGAGACTTAAGAGTTTTTCGGATGAGGAGGAGGCTCAGCGATATTTGGGACAAACGAGATGAATTTGATAGCAGCACAAAAATCACCAAACAGAAATGACAGCAGCTAAAGGCTTTGCTTGACTTCTCTTTCCCCCTCAGTGATTAATGTTAATATATTGTACGAGACAGTTGCTGTGTATATAGATTCCCATGGCTTCATAATTCTATCCCCTAAATGTTTATAGTGCAGGAGCATGACACTTTCCATCTTGTCAAATGGTCCAACGATAGCGTTAGTGCTATGTGATCGCTCGTTATCATGGAACAATTGTGCCTCCCCTTGTTGCTGTGTGACAAAAACCTGATGAGAAATGAACCAGGTGCAGTTCGTGGTAGATGACAGGAGTTAAGAAATCAGCCTCATAGTCCCCGTGCCTTTGCCAGCCTCTGGCATATGGGTTGGCACAAGTGCACCTGGGAAATGAAAGGCATCGACTGAAAACCTTAGAAACCCTACACCCTGCTCCTTCCTTCCCCTCCGACACACGCACCCAAAAAAAAGGGGGCACTTTGTTTCCAGTTTTGAAATGGCCAGAGCATCGGGCAATTGGCATCATCCCAGTTATTCTCGTGACATTGTGAGGTGAATTGTGGGATGGGTCCTACCCCTGTAAGGCAAATGTATTACAGCAGGTTGAGAAATCCTGTGAATTCAGACTCCAGAACCTCAATGCTTAGACACATAGAACCCCTGCAGTGTGGGAGTAGGCATCTGGCGCATCAGGTTTACACCAATCCTCCAAAGAGCATCTCGCCCAGACCTAGCACCCTCATCTTCATACCTCCATATTTCCCATGGTTAATCCACCTAGCCTGCCTGGACCTTGTGGACAATTTAGCACAGCAAATTCACCTAACCTGCACATCTTTGGACTGTGGGAGGAGACTAGAGCACCCAGAGGAAACCCACGCAGACACGGGTAGAATGTGCAAACTTCACACGGATAATCACCTGAGGCTGGAACTGAACCTGGGTCCCTGGCGCTATGAGGCAGCAGTGCTAACCACTTTATTGCATTAGACTAAATGGAGATTGATTTGTAAGTCGTGTCATCATCATGTGAATTTTTGTGGCCAGTATTTTGTGATTGGGATTTTGTAAGTGTGCATGGAGAGAAGCATCTGAGGCCACCGATTCATCTTATTGGACAAGGTTCCTTTTGTTTGATACACAATCCAATGTAGCACTATGACCAACTTTTAGAACTATTTATGTGATATCACAGCATCCACATGTCTCTTCAGTTATCTAAAAGAAAAATACCAAGGATGCTGGGAATCTGAAATAAAAACAGGAAATGTTGGAGAAACTCAGTAGGTCTGGCAGCATCTGTGCAAAGAGAAACAGAGTTCACATTTTAAATCCAAAGACTATTCTTCAGAACCGAAGACTCTTCAAAGAATGTTAACTCTGCTTCTTTTTCCACAGATACTGCCCTGTCCTGCTCAGTTTCTCTAACATTTTCTGCTCTTATCTCTTCAGTTGATCTGTGAGACCATGGGTAGGTCAGTTGACTCAGATGGAATGGAACAAAAAACAACTCAGTCTTTGTGCTTTATGATTACTCAGTGCTCTGACTTTAGTTAATTTTGTGATTTTGAAAATGGGGGTGAGGTTTTCTTAAACCTGACATGTTGCTTGATTAGGAGCCAGTGTAGGTTAACAAGGCTGGGGTGATAGATGTCCAGGACTTGGACAGAATCCGTTTTTGGGGTGACCTGAGATTTATTGGGAAGAGAATGTAGCAGGCTAGTCGGGAGGCCGTCAGAATCGTGAAGTCTGGAGATCACAAAGGCACAGCCGAGAGTTTCAGCAGCAGGTGCAGTGAGGCAAAAATGGATTCAAACGATGTTGTGGAAGTCTTCATGACATGAGAAACCCACTTTGGGATCAAAAAGAGCACTGAGGTTATAGATAGTCTAGTTTAGAGACACAGAGATGTCCATACTGGTCCAACTTGTCCATGCTGACCAGAAATCCTAACTTAATCTAGTCCCATTTGCCAGCACTTGGCCCATATACCTCTAAAACTTTCCTATTCATATACTCATTATGCCTTTTAAACATTGTAATTCTACCAGTTTTCACCACTTCCTTTGGCAGTCCGTTCCATGCACACACCACCCTTTACATGAAAGCGTTGCCCCTTAGGTCCCTTTTAAATCTTTCCCCTCTCACCTAAAACCTACGCCCTCTAGTTCTGGACTCCCCCACTCCAGGGAAAATACCTTGCCTATTTACACTATCCATGCCCCTCACATTGTTGCCAAGGAGACGGATGGAGTCAGTAACTCGGGATTGCAACCAGTAGCAATGGCAAAAACAATGACTGCAGATGCTGGAAACCAGATTCTAGATTAGAGAGGTGCTGGAAAAGTGCAGCAGTTCAGGCAGCATCCGAGGAGCAGGAAAATCGACGTTTCGGGCAAAAGCTCTTCATCAGGAATACAGGCAGAGTGCCTGCAGGGTGGAGAGATAAGTGAGAGGAGGGTGGGGGTGGGGAGGAAGTAGCATAGAGTACAATGGGTGAATGGGGGTGGGGATGAAGGTGATAGGTCAGAGAGGAGGGTGGAGTGGATAGGTGATGGTCAGAGAATGTCAAGCATCAACAGAACAGCGTGAGATGTAACCATTGGGATGAAAAATGGTGGAGGTGGCGGGAGTTGAGATAATTTGAAGTTAAGAGAATTATTCGGCATCAATGGTGTTCTCTCTACAACCAGAATTTAACATGTTGGTAACATAGTCTCTGTTTTGCTGTCCTTCTGAAGGATTTCATTGCTCGCCATTCCGACTGGGCTGTGTCAGCAGGTGGGAATTCTGTCACAAGACTGAAACACAAGAGTGGTCGGTCACAGTGAGAAGAATGTGCGTGGCCGCTTGGCTGTGGACATCCACCCCTTTTGAGACATTTTGAATGGAAGAGCCCTGAATGGAACACACATCCAGCGAGCTCCCAGCTCTTTTGAAAGAGGATGTAGAGAGGTAAGACATTTGAATTATAAGCAAAATAACAAAACAACCTTTTCCTTTGATTGGTAGAGTGGAAATAGTTGCCAGAATTAGGCCCGACCTCAGAGACAACAAGAGTGGATGTGGTGTTGAGTTTCATTGGGAGATGGTAGTATAGTTTCAACATTATTAACCAAGTAATACAGACTACCATTTTGGAGACATGTGTTCGAATCCTGTCACAGTCGTTGGTGGAAATTAAATTCAATTTTGATTTCTTTTTATTGTTGTCACGTGTACCTAAGTACAGTGAAAAGTTTTGGTTTTGCAAGCAATACAGATCATAACATACAAGGGTATAAAGATCATAGAGTGCTTACACAGAGCAAGGCATAGAAGGTTATGCACAAAAGGAGGTGCACAAAAGCAAGATCAACATTAGATTTGAAATTTGAGAGGTCCATTCAATAGTCTAATAACAGTGGGGAAGAAGCTGTTTTTGAACCTGTTGGTACGTGTGTTTAAGCTGTTGTATCTTCAGCCTGATGGAAGAAGTTGGGAGGGGTCTTTGATGATGTTGGCTGCCTTTCCGCAGCAACAAGAAATGTAGGTGGTGTCCATGGATGGGAGGTTGGCTTGCGTGATGGTCTAGGCCATTCAATGGATTAATCTGGAATGTAAAACTAATCTCAGTTATGGTGACCACATTCTCATCAGTTGGAAAACAAATCCATTTGCTTCACTAATGTAATTTTGAAAGGAAAACTCCTGTCCTTAGCTGATCTGGTCTGTGGATGTCTCCAAACCTGCAGCAACGTCGCTGACCCTTCACTGAACTCTAAGATGTTGAGCAGGGCCCCTCAGATTAATGGGATTAGGGATGGGCATCAAATGGCTAGCTTTGGTTGCCGGGATGATAATTCAGTAGTTCCAGCAATATCCACATCCTATGGAAGAATAAAATAGAAGACAAACATGGAGGGTCCAGGAATCAGAGTGAATAAGAGGAAGGATATTGATAAACTCTACTGATACTTCATGTACTGTCCACATCGGTAAGATCATGCTAACCTTTTCTATCTATCATACTGATGATGTGCCCCCCTCATATATCTTTCTTCTTCCAATGCCTCTCCTCCATGTCTCTGCAATCTCTAACGTCATCTCCTTCACTCACAAACCTGTTCATTGTCTTCAGAATCCAGCCTGGCCCTTAGCTCCCCAATTCCAGCTACAGTTATAGAGCTGGATCAGCTTAAATTGTCAAGAATCCCTATTTGACATGATGCTATCAGTAATGTCCAGTGTCACTTACCAGCCAGGAGCAACGAACCACGAGCTTTCAGTATTGTTGACGTGTTTTCCTCATCAAAATGTTCAAAGTGCAACGGGTTTTGAGTAACATGGGGAGAGTTATATCAGTTACAGGGAACAGTGGTGCAGACGTTTGTGGTGTAACATCCGAAAATGTTATGAGCAAGCGGCATAAATATTTTGTGATGGGTAAAGAAGAGATCATTGTTTTGTTAAAGTGAGTGTTGGAATATGTGTTTGCACAAAAATTTTGCTGATGAAACTTTGTGTAAACACAACTTGGAAACTACAATTTTTACTGGCATTTCTTGCTCAAGATAATGGATGTAATATTGATTGTGCCATATACAGGGGAGCCTCGATTATCTGAATGAGATGGGCGGGCACTATTTTGTTCGGATAATTGATTATTCGGTTAATCGATTCAATGACTTTTCAACCCCAAAGCCCGTCCAACATCGCCCCCCACACCCCCAGCCCCTGTCTAACACCGCCCCCACCACACCCGTCCAACACCGCACCCTGCACCTGCCAACACCACCCCCCCGCACCCGTCCAACACCGCCCCCCGCACCCATCCAACACCGTCCACACCCCCAGTCCCTGTCCAACACCACACCCCACCCCAGTCCATTACCGCCCCCCCTGCACCCGTCCAACACCGCCACCTCGCCCCTGTCCAACACCGGCCCCCTGCCCCCAAACCCCATCCAACACTGCCCCCCCGCAGCCGTCCAACACCGCCACCCTGCCCCCGTCCAACACCGCCTCCAAACTCTGACCAATAGTGGCCCTCACCCCAAACCCCGTCCAACACCGCCCCCTCCCCCAAACCCCATCCAACACCGCCCCCCCGCCACCAGCCCCTGTCCAACACCGCCCCCTCCCCCAAATCCCGTCCAACAACGCCCCCTCCCCCAAACCCCGTCCAACAACGCCCCCTTCCCCCAAACCCCATCCAACACCGCCCCCGCCCCCAAACCCCATCCAACACCGCCCCCCGCCACCAGCCCCTGTCCAACACCGCCCCCTCCCCCAAACCCCGTCCAACAACGCCCCCACCCCCAAACCCCGTCCAACACCGCCCCCGCCCCCAAACCCCGTCCAACACCGCCCCCTCCCCCAAACCCTGTCCAACACCGCCCCCCGCCCCCAGCCCCTGTCCAACACCGCCCCCGGCCCCCAAACCCCGTCCAACACCGCCCCCGCCCCCAAACCCCGTCCAACAACGCCCCCCGCCCCCAGCCCCTGTCCAACACCGCCCCCTCCCCCAAACTCCGTCCAACACCGCCCCCGCCCCCAAACCCCGTCCAACACTGCCCCCCCACACCCAAACCCTGTCCACCCCCGCCCCCCGCCCCCAAACCCCGTCCAACACTGCCCCCCTCCCCCAAACTCCGTCCAACACCGCCCCCTCCCCCAAACCCTGTCCAACACCACTCCCGCCCCCAGCCCCTGTCCAACACCGCCCCCGGCCCTCAAACCCCGTCCAACACCGCCCCCCGCCCCCAAACCCCGTCCAACACCGCCCCCCGCCCCCAAACCCCGTCCAACACCGCCCCCGCCCCCAAACCCCGTCCAACACTGCCCCCCCACACCCAAACCCTGTCCACCCCCGCCCCCCGCCCCCAAACCCCGTCCAACACCGCCCCCTCCCCCAAACCCCATCCAACACCGCCCCCCGCCACCAGCCCCTGTCCAACACCACCCCCTCCCCCAAACCCCGTCCAACACCGCCCCCTCCCCCAAACCCTGTCCAACACCGCCCCCCGCCCCCAGCCCCTGTCCAACACCGCCCCCGGCCCCCAAACCCCGTCCAACACCGCCCCCGCCCCCAAACCCCGTCCAACAACGCCCCCCGCCCCCAGCCCCTGTCCAACACCGCCCCCTCCCCCAAACTCCGTCCAACACCGCCCCCGCCCCCAAACCCCGTCCAACACTGCCCCCCCCACACCCAAACCCTGTCCACCCCCGCCCCCCCGCCCCCAAACCCCGTCCAACACCGCCCCCCGCCCCCAAACCCCGTCCAACACCGCCCCCTCCCCCAAACCCTGTCCAACACCACTCCCGCCCCCAACCCCTGTCCAACACCGCCCCCGGCCCTCAAACCCCGTCCAACACCGCCCCCTGTCCCCATCCAACCCACCACCCCCCACGCCTTCCAACACCACCCCTCCGCACCTGTCCCACACCGCCACCCCGCCCCGTCTAACTTCGTCCCCCACCCCCAGCCCCTGTCCAACACCGCTCCCCACATTCGTCCAACACCGCTCCCCTGCACCCGTCTAACACTGCCCTCCCACCCCTGTCCAACACCAACCCTGCCCCCAAATCCCACCCAACACCGGCCCCCTGCCCACAAACTCCGTCCAACACTGCCCACCCGCAGCCGTCCAACACCGACACCCCGCCCCTGTCCAACACCGCCCCCACCTCCACCCCCAAATCCCATCCAACACTGCCCCCCCACAGCCGTTCAACACCGCCACACTGCCCCTGTCCAAGATCGCCCCCCACCTCCGCCCCCAAACCCCGTCCAACACCGCCCCCTGTCCACAAACGGTGTCCAACATCACCCCCTGCCCCCAAACCTCACCCAACACTGTCTCCCGCCCCCAAACCCTGTCCACCCCCGCCCCCCTTCCCCCAAACCTCGTCCAACACCGCCCCACTGCTCCTAAACCCTGTCCAACACCGCACCCCACCCCCAGCCCCTGTCCAACACCACCCCTCCCGCACATGTCCAACACCACCCCCCTGCACCCATCCAACACTGCCCCCACCCCCAGCCCCTGTCCAACACCACACCCCACCCTTCCATCACCGCCCCCCGCACCCGTCCAACCCCGCCCCCTCGTCCCGTCCAACACCACCCCCCTGCGCCTGCCCAACACCGCCCCCCTACACCAGTCCAATACTGCCACACCGTACCTGTCCAACACCAACCCCGCCCCCATACACCATCCAACACCTCCCCCCTGCACCCGTCCAACACCGCCACCCCACCCCTGCCCAACAACACCCCCCACCCCGCCCCCAAACCCCCTCCAGCACCACCCCCTGCCCCCAAACCCCGTCCAACATCGCCCCTCCCCCAAACCCCGCCCAACACCGCCCCCCGCCCACAAACCCCATCCAACACCGCCCCCAAACGCCGTCCAACACCGCACCCCGCCCCCAAACCCCGCCCAACACCGCCCCCCGCCCCAAACCCCCTCCAACACAGCCCCCTTCCCCCAAACCCCGCCCAACACCGCCCCCCGCCCACAAACCCCGTCCAACACCGCCCCCGCCCCTGTCCAACACCACTCCCCCACACCCAAACCCCTTCCAACACTGCCCCCTACCCCCAAACCTGTTCAATACTGTCCCCACCCCCAAACCCCCGTCCAACACCGCCCCCCACCCCCGGCCCCGTCCAACACCGACCCCTGCCCCCAAACCCCGTCCAACACCGCCCGCCGCCCCCAAACCCTGTCCAACACCACACCCTGACCCCAAACAGTGTCCAAAATCCCCCCACCCCCGACCCCGTCCAACACCGCTCCCGCACCCATCCAAAACTGACCCCGACCCCATCCAACAAACCGACCCCGAACCCTGTCAAACACCGCCCCCTACCCCCAAACCCCATCCAACATCATGCCCCGCCCCCAAACTCCATTCAACGCTGCCCCCATCCCCAAACCCCCGTCCAACGCTGCCCCCTGCCCCCAAAACCTGTCCAATCCTCCCCCACCCCCAAACCCCCATCCAATGCTGCCCCATACCCCCAAACCCTGTACAACACTGCCCCCGCGCCCAAACCCTGTCCAATACTGCCCCCTGCCTCCAAACCCCGTCCAACACCGCCCCCCAACCCCATTCAACACCACCCCCAAATCCCTGTCCAACACCGCCCCCAAATCCCCATCCAACACCGCCCCCGCCCCCAAACCCCGTTCAACACCGCCCTCCACCCCAAAACCCCATCCAACACCGCCCCTGCCCCCAAACCCCATCCAACACCATCCCTTGCCCCCAAACCCCATTCAACATCACCCCCATCCCCAAACCCCATCAAACACCACCCCCGCCCCCAAACCCCATTCAACACTGCCCCCACCCCCAAACCCCATCTAACAGTACACCCACCCCCAAATCTCATCCAACACTGCCCCCAACCCCAAACCAATCCAGCACCACCACCCCACCCCCAAACCACATCCAACACCAGCCCCCCTACCCCAGACCCATCCAGCACCACCACCCCACCCCCAAACCCCATCCAACACCACCCCCACCCCCAAACCCCATCCAACCCCGCCCCCTGCCCCCAGACCCCATCCAGCACCACCACCCCACCCCCAAACCCCATCCAACACCACCCCCGCTCCCAAACCCCATCCAACACCGGCCCCCCCTGCTTGCCCCAGACCAATCCAACACTGCCCCCTGCCCTCAACCACCTGTCTGCCCCCCTCCTTCCCCTGTGCGCCACCCGCCCCCTCTCCGGGGCAGCTGGAGTGGACATCCACAGCAAGACTGCTACTGCTACAGATTTTGGGGGTGAGTCTCCAAATAGCGCACACACATGCACAGACGCACACACGCACACACACAGACACACATATAGACACACACACACACAGACACACACACATACACACACATATAGACACACACACACATAGACACACACACACACATACACACACACACACAGACACACGCACATGCACACACACACACACACAGGCACACACACACATACAGTCACACACAGACACACACACAGACACACACACACATGGACACACACACACATGGACACACACACACAGACACACGCACACACACACAGACACAGAAACACAGACACACGCAGACACACAGGCACATACAGACACACACACACGCATGCAACTTTATGCTACAATTTATTGACAGATTCCACGTTTGCCCTGCTCAGGACAATGTTGGAGAGATTATCTGGGGGGTTTAGGGTACATCCTTGTGTAGAACTCCAGGGAAAGTGTGATGAGAGAGAGAGAGAGAGAGAGAGAGAGAGGGAGGTCAGTCATTTAGAGACGGTGCCTGCGCTCCCATCAGTCCAGGGCTGTTCTCGGCAGCACGTTTAATCACTGCAAACAAAAGACACGATCAGTGTTGGTCACTCACCTTTGATGTAACGTTTCTGTTGGGACTTCGGGATCTCCTTTGGATAATCCAATGTTCCGATAATTGGTATTCGGATAATTGAGGTTGCTCTGTACTTTAGCATCACAAGGTGCACCGAACATGTTACTGCGTTCCATTTGATGTAGTGATGATCCATTCTTTCCCCAGTAAAATAACTTGAACCGAACCAGCTTCACCTTGTCAATAACTGGGAGAAGTTATTTTCCACACTTTTATACACAGTTGCCTCAAAATTAGGCTGGAGGATATCGTACTGTCTACTCCCAACATAAAAATGGCCAAATTCATCAAATTGTGCAGGCACCGTTGTACACGTGATATCACACCAGCGCAAGATTAAAGTTTAAGCTAATTGTAAAATGGGGGAAAACTCTGCAACAATTATAAACAGCCTCTAAATGTATTTACAAGTTGCACTTCTGCTGACTGTAAAGTAGCCTCTGAGTTAAATTTTAATGCTGTAATAGCCCTATGTAGAGATTTAAAAGTCATCAGAAGCATCAGATTGCAAAGAAACGTACCAATTGTGTTTTCCAGATTTTAAAACTATATTAAAATTTAATGTAAGAAGTCTTTGCAGTCTTGTGACTTGTTTAACGCTTGCAATGAATTTAGACACAACAGACTTGTTGGTCCTTTTTGCCACATTCAGTTAGATGCTACTCTTACCTTTCACAATTGCAGAGTGCAAAACTCCACTTGGCGGTGTTCTTGTCAATAAATGCAGCTCTACAATACCACATTCTTGTTGTGTCATTGTGCTGCTTGAAGGCACTTTGGACCCTTTTGCTACAGTGATGGTCCAACATAAAGGCAAGTTGTTGCAGACACGTTGATGTACTGGCAGTGCACTGTTCTCCCTCAGCTCCACCAGCGTATGACCCTGGAAGAGGGGGCTGTTGCGTAAAGCTAAATCATAGGGCACTATGATAACTCACTGGGTTTAACAAGTGCAAAGCTTAGCTCTCCAGATTCATTATATCCTGTGTTTAATTGTTGATCTCAGCCTTTGAAAGAGAGAGAAAGAAAGAAATGTGCCTGTCACAACCTCAGAATAACCTAAATCCACTGAAATAATATTTCTTTTTGAAAATGTAAATCTTATTATGTAAGCATATCTGGTGGACAAAATTAGGCACAATAAGATATCAATGAAGTAAATGTCCAGCTCATCTATTTTAGTGGTGTTGGTTGAGGGTTGAATGTTGGTTCAGAACAGACTTGTTTCTCTTTGGGTTCTTTCATGATCACCTGAGGGACAGTGCCTTTAGAAATGCAGCACTCCCTCAATACTGCTCTATAGTGTTGACCTGGAGTGGTTGCTCGCTAGATTTCGATTGAAACCCATGATTGCCAGTGTTGGGAGTGAGGGAAATGTGATGCAGATTTTGGCAGAGAACAGCATTAAGCAACAATGTCATGCCTCAAATGTAGCATGTATATTTTAAGACTTCAGCAGTGATAATGCCCACTTTTTCACACATTATCCCAGAATCCAAGGAAGGATTCCATGCTCAGCCATGACTAATGACAAAACCAAAAAATGCTCAGTGGTGTTGGCGGAAGAGGTAGAATCACAAGGTACAAAGACTGCTAACAGCCAGAGGATTCTTTGGGAAGTGGGTTGTGTTTCCTTTAAATACATATGGGGAAGGAAACAGGAAACAACCTCATGGAATCTTTTCTCCAGTCATATTGGTTATTGGAATTGAAAATGCAAGGCACCCTATGGACAACCGAAGAGGAAAGTGTAGGAGCTTGGGGAAATAAACAGACGACCTGCTTCCGGGAAATAACTGTGATCGCTCAAGACAAGGAGCTAACTAATGGCTGCTCAGACAAGGTGTCCCTCATGCAGTGTCGCCCTTTGAACCACAGTGACAAGGAGTTAATACTTTCATCAGGAGAAGCTACAGGAAAAAAAACTGTTAGTACATGTTAGTACCAGGTCGGAAGGCCAACTTATAACTTATCAGTTAGTTTTCCAAATTCCAAATCCCACTGTGACTGCACACACATGGCTGGAAAGACTCAACTTGTCAAACTGTTTTCAATTGTATGAATGATTCTTCCAAGGGAATTTCATGAGCTGGACCGTTTCGTTGGATCTGAGTTCACTTGAGGTGAACCTTTCTTTGCTCTAAGGTAGTTCTGCAGGATTGGGATGACTTGCATCTATTCTGGTTTGATGGATTCAGGGAAGGCTGATAAATCCGATGCATGAAGTACAGACTCTGCCGCACATGGGGTTCCCCTCCAACTCACTCACACCATCCTGACTTGGAAACATGTCACTGTTCTTTTCCTGACACTGGGTCAAAATCCTGGAGCTCTCTCTCTAAGAGCAGTCTGAGTGTCCCTACATCCCAAGAACTGCTGTAGTTCAAGAAGACAGGTCCCCGCCAGCTTCTCCAGAAGAATTCGGGGTAGGCAATAAATGTTGAGTAACCCGAAACGTTATCTCTGATTTCTTTCCACAGATGATACCACACTCGCTGAGCTTTTCCAGCAATTTCTGTTTTTGTTTCTGCTTTACAGCATCTGCAGTTCTTTTAGTTTTTATTGGGTTAAAATATGTTTCTTTATCATGGAATACAGAAGGTGTCAGTCCCTTAATATTCACTGATTTGAGGCCCCCTCTCCAAGACGGGTTTGTCCTGGGGGCTGTTCAGAGAGAAACACATCCAGAGCCAATCAAGTAACATCGAGGTTCCATCTTATGGTATTGCAGTCAGCACAGTCCCATTGCTGTTGCAAAGAAAAACTGGTACATTAACACTTTTCACAGCCACTGGACTTAATCTCATCAGAAGTGTGCTCACTATTTTAATGGGAAACACTGTAGCCAATTGCTCACTATAGACTTCCACTAATGAGCAGAGAATCTCCATGTCAATGACCGAGGAATAAAAATCAGCCAGGACACCGGAGCTAACACGCTTCCTAGAAATCGTGCCGTGGAATCTTTTAAATCCAGCACGAGATGGGGGTAGATTGGATCACCCCAAACACAGCATCAATGCACCTTGTCCTCAGTTACTACACTTAGTGTCAGTCCTGAGCTTTAGGGATATGTCCCGGATTGGGCCTTGTACCCAGAGCTTTGTCAGTTAGAGATGAGAGGACTCCTAGCTGGAGCACAGCTGTTCCCCTGGAATCTTTGCTGCTTAATGTTTTTGAAGCTAAGTTGTGTAATCCTAAAGCTTTATTAATGGATATTCCGTTAGCACAGTGTGATTTAATTGTTCTTGTAGTGAATGCTTTCAAAGCAGATACATGTTCTCGAGAAATGAAGGCAAGAGAATATTCATTAAGTTCCTGAAATAATGAAAGTGAGGTGAATCGAATATCTCAAATTGTCATTTCTTTGCAACTGAATGTTGATTAATTGACAAAATTGATTAATTTACAGATAAATTACAGATATATTTTAAATCTTTAAAGCTGCTTGGGAGCATTTCTAGTTTCAGATGAAAGGTTAAACCGTCGCTTTGCATTGACAGACCTCGCATTAAATACCCGGATTGATTGACTCTGGGCAAAATGAGAAATGAAAATGGGGACAAATAAAAACAGGAAGTGCTGGAGAAACTCAGCAGGTCTGGCAGAGAGAAACAAAGTTAATGTTTCACATGAGATATGACCCTTCATCAGAATTGAGGAACTGGAATCCAAACGTTAACTCCTGCGATTTCAGGTTTTTGTTTGTTTCAGATTCCCAGCATCCACACCCAAGTTTTCATTTTACTGTAATGAAAATTGGGAGTAATGATAAATGGATGGATTGTCACAATTATCTATTACTGACTGAAGTTAAAACTGTCTACTCCTTTCCCAATGATTGAGGGGTAGGGAATTGCTTATGTGCTGTCCCCAATGTCTTTGCATCATGTTTCATAGAGTTTTCATAGAATCCCTACAGTCCAGAAACAGGCCATTTGGCCCAACAAGTCCACACCAACCCTGTGAAGAGTAATGTACCCAGACCAACCCCCCACCATATAACTCTACATTTACCCCTGACTAATGCACCTAACCTACACATCCCTGAACACTATGGGCAAGTCAGCAAGGCCAATTCACCTAACCTGCACATCTTTGGATTGTGGGAGGAAACCAGAGCACCCAGAGGAAACCCCCCCCCCCAGACACAGGAAGAATGTGCAAACTCCACACAGACAGTTGCCCGAAGCTGAAATCAAACCCGGGTCCCTGGCACTGTGAGGCAGCAGTGCTAATCACTGAGACATCGTGTGTTATTTATTGGCATTTCACTGTTCAGAGAATCTGCAGTGCACCCAACGGCTCATCAAGTCCACACCGACCTTCTGAAGAGCATCCCACCGACCTTTCCTATGCCTGTCACCCTGCATTTCCCATCCCACACCTAACTTACACATTCCTGCACAGTATGGGCAATTTAGCATGGCCAATCCAGCTAACCTGCACATCATTGGATTGTGGGAGGAAACCGGAGCACCCGGAGGAAACTCACTCAGAGACAGGGAAGACATGCAAAATCCACACAGACAGTCGCTCAAGGATGGAATCGAACACAGTCCTGGTACGTTGCTAAACACTGAACCACCGTGTCACCCTCATGTGAGCTTTACCCAGCTGCTAGCCTACAATCTCGTAAGTCTTGCCACGTTGCTGAAAAGAGAAATACATTATTGAATCTTTCTGTCTGGTACACACCACGGCTAGCATGAGAATGTCAGCAATTTACACTACAGGAGAAAAGGGTGCTGATTGGTCGTCAGTTCAACTCTGATTGGCTAAAGTATTGCTATGAGGAAGCAAAGGGAAACTATAACTATAGCGAACTGGCTGGAAGCTTGGACAGCCAAAGCACTTTGCATTGCAACACCTCAGCCAGGGTCAACTTATTAACCAATCAGCTCTAGTCTCTTCCATGGTATAAAGTGTTGTGACCATTTGAAGTTTAGCTTTCGTGCATTTGTCCCGATGAATATAAGATGAAAAACTCCAGCAACATGTCTCCCTGCTCAGCAATGTCAAAATCTTTCAACATTTCCATAACATAAGGTTCAGATTGAAAGCTCTGTTTGTTTGGCTTGCATGGAGATCATGGACCAAATGGCCTCTTTCTGTGATGTAAATCTTCCCAGTGATAAGTTTACATGCACATATTCCAGCAGGCGATTCGACCTGGGAATTCCAGGACAATTGCTATGAAGCTGAACGTAAATGCTTGGCAGGTGAAGTATGAGGTTATCAACTTTGGTAGCAAAAACAGAAAGGTAGGTTGTTAAATGCATTGTGATAGATTGGGAAAGTGGTAAGTGCAACAAGACCTGGCTGTCCTTATATAGCAGTCACTGAAAGTAAGCAAGCAGACAGAGAAGAGGGCAAGTCATACCTTGGCTTTTATAGCAAGAGGGTTCAAGCACAGGAGCAGGGATATCTATTGTACAGGACCTCTTGTACTAGAGTATTGTGATCAGTTTGGGTCTCCTTATCTGAGGAAGGATATTCTGGCAATGGAGGGAGTGCAGTAAAGGTTTACCGGACTGGTTCCTGGGATGGCAGAATTGACATATAAAAGGAGATGGGTTAGGATTATTGTCACTGGAGTTTCGACGAATGAGGAAGGAAGAGGGGGCATAACATAGACACCTATAAAATTGTAACAGGACGAAACGCATGAAGCAATGACTGGGAAGTCCAGAACCAGGGGTCACAGTCCCAGGATATGGGCTAAGTCATTTAGAACTGCGTTGAGGAGACATTTCTCCACCCAGAGAGTGGTGTTCCGGTGGAAATTCTCTACCAAGGAGTGCGGTTGAGGCCAAAATGAGTGTTTTCAAGGAGCCACATATAGGTCTTGGGGATCAGGAGGTTCGGAAAGAAAGCAGAAACAGGACACTGAGTTGGATGATCAGCTACGATCGTTTTGAGCAGATTCGAAGGCTGAATAGCTTATCCCTGCTTTTGTTTTCCTTTTATTCAGCTTTACGATTGAAAGCTACTCATTTAAAACAGACTGCAGAGCAATGCAAGGAACTTGCTGTTCTGTCTGGTTCATTGTCACATGGAGAGGGCACCTTCATACTGAGCAGCCACATTCCCTTTTTATTGCTAAGAGCTTGGAAACACTTTACAAAATAGCATCACTCTATTTATTCTGTCCTTGCAGATAATGTGAAAGCAGTTCTGAGAGAAAAGGATCTGTAATTACTCCTTCTACATTGTCATCTCAAAAAAACAGCACTCTGTTGATGTTTGTCAATAGCATGAATTTTTCTGAAGCCCAATTTGTCATTTTCCTTGTTAACAAAAAATCACCTTGATTCTTCTGCAATTTCCCCTACCCACCCCAGCAACTCAGCTACATTCCAATTGTTTGGGACATCTTGTCAGTCTACATAATAAAAACTGACAGGTTCAGTAGATGGAGAATATATTTAGACTCTGGCTTCATCTGCACTATTTTTTAAATTCAAACCTCTGTGAGCAGGAAGGTGTGTCTGCTTGTACACAGCGTCCCCACCAGATCTATCCCTCAATCAACAGCATCTGGTCATTATTATATTGCTGTCTATTGAAGCTCACTGTAAACCTGTCACGTTTCCTACAACATGGAAACATTGGGACGCAAGTAGGCCATTCAGCCCCTCAAACTTGTTCCGCCTTTCAATGTAATCATGGCTAGTCTGTGCCCCAACTCCATATACAGTGGAAACTCGATTACCCGAACGAGATGGGCAGGCACAATTTCGTTCGGATAATCGCTTATTCGGAAAATCGTTTAAAAGCCTTTCCTCTCAGTTCAGAGGTTTAAAGCCTGCTTCCCATTCAGGAGACTGCAGCAGCATGTATTGCGCGACACCCCGCTCCCAACACCGTCCCTCCCCGCCCACCCACCCCCATCCTACCCAACCTTGGTCCCAATCCACCCCCGCCCCCATTCGCGTCCCCACCCCCAAACCCATTCCAACCCCGCAGCCCCCAACACCGTCCAAACCCACCACCAACCCAGTTTCTATCGGGACCTCGAGATCTGCTTCGGATAATCTGATTTTCAGATAATTGATATTCGGATAATCGAGGTTCCCTTGTACCTGCTTTTAGACCATATCCCATAATGCCTTTGGTTAACAAAACATTATCTATGTCAGATTTAAAATTAACAACTGATCCTGCATCAACGCTGTTTGTAGGTAAGAGTCCCAAATATCTATCACCTTTTGTATGTAGAAATGTTTCCTAATTTCTCTCCTGAACGGTCTGACACTAACTCTCAGACTGTGCCCCTAGTTCTAGAATCCCCAGCCAGTGGAAATAATGACTCTGCCATCTGCAACAAGGTGTTGGGACATGCCTAGATTATGAAGGGTGCTTTCAAAATGTACGAGTAAAAAATGAGGTCTGCAGATGCTGGAGATCACAGCTGCAAATGTGTTGCTGGTCAAAGCACAGCAGGTTAGGCAGCATCTCAGGAATAGAGAATTCGACGTTTCGAGCATAAGCCCTTCATCAGGAAAGGGCTTCCTGATGAAGGGCTTATGCTCGAAACGTCGAATTCTCTATTCCTGAGATGCTGCCTAACCTGCTGTGCTTTGACCAGCAACACATTTGCAGCTTTCAAAATGTAAGCCTTCCTTTTTAATTTGACGCTTAGAATGGGCCGGTTATCTATTTTGTAAGTGTTCATTTCCCCCAACTACCAGATTGTTTGCATGATTAGAATGTGGAACTCATTACAGTTGAGCCTGTATTAGATTAGATTCGATTACTATTCTCTGGGAGGTTAGAAGAGTTGGATGTCGATCCGGAAAATTACACTAGATTCCCCACAGCATGAAAACTGGCCCTTTGGCCCAACAAGTCCACACCAACCCTCTGAAGAGTAACTCACCCAGACCCATTCCCCTTTCCTAAATTTACCCTTGACTAATGCACCCCAAACTGCAGGCAATATAGAATGACCAATTCGCCTGGCCTGCACATCTTTGGCTTGTGGGAGGAAACCGGAGCACCCGGAGGATACCCAGGCAGACACGAGGTGAATGTACAAACTCCACACAGTCGCCCAAGTCAGGAATCGAACCCGGGTCCCTGGTGCTGTGAGGCAGTAGTGCTAACTGCTGAGCCATCATGCCTCCCTAAAACCATATTAATTCTTTCACAGAAGACCAGCCAGGATAGAAGATGAGAAGCTTGTTTCACTGATTGGACAGTTGGAAACCAGGTTCAAATTTTCAGGAGAAGGGGGCTAGCTATCTAGGACGGTGATGAAAACTTTCTTCACTCAGAGAGTTGTGAATCATTACAATTCTGTGTCCCACAGACCCATGCAGGCTCTGTCATTGAGTCTCTCCAAGGCTGAGTTGATAGATTCTAGGGCACTAAGGCATATGGAGGCAAAGGGGAGGTCATGCAGAAAATCACCCATGATTTTATTGAATGATCGAGTAAGCTTGAACACACAACGTGAATTAGGAGCAGAATTAGAAGATTCAGTCGAATGTTGCCTGGGATGGAACACTTCAGCCATGAAGAATGGCTGGATAAACTCGGGTTGTTTTCTTTGGAACAGAGAAGTTTGAGGGGAGACCTGGTAGAGTTGAATAAGATTATGAGGGTCATGGACAGAGAGGATAGAAAGCAGCTGTTCCCCTTTGTTAAAGAGTCAATAACCGAGAGCAGGACATAATTTTATCTGAAACCCAGGAGGTTTAGAGAGGAATTAAGGAAAAGGGTAGTGGAAATCTGGAATGCTCTACCTAGGAGTGCAGTAAGACAGGAAACCTCACAACCCTAAAAAGTAACATTCAAGACGATGGGCTAAGTGTTGGAAAATGGGATTAGTATGAATAGGTTAGTGCAGATTCAATGGGCCAAAGGGCCACTTCTGTGCTGTGCTACTCTGAAAAAAAGGTAGGCTGTCAGCTGTACACACAGTTCTTGTTTATTTTGTGCTGACCTTCTTACCACAAATAGTATTTGCAATGAATCGTTTAGATGCATTTAAGAGGAATTTATATAATTACAGCAGAAAGAAAGGATTAGATGATTGTTTGAATGGATCATACAACAGTGAGGCTTGCTTGGAGCATAAACACTTTTCCTTTCAGTGTACTGTCTGGCCTGGTTTTGGACTGTACATTCTGTCATGATTGTAATGAGATTAGCCCAAGTGGACATCATGGAATATGAGTTGCCTGATTGGGGCTGTTAACCTGGTCCGATCAGGGAGCCCTGTCTGACAGATATAAATAGGAGTGTCAGAGGTTTTGTTCACTCATGTAAACAAAGTGCGACTTGAAAACAGGATTCTAGCCTCTGGGGAGTTACTTCACATTCCATGTAATAGCAATGCCATTTCTCAGAAAACATATTTACAGGAATCAATATCACACATTGAAAGATATGTTTGTACGTGTCAGGATACCACTTCAACAGATAACAATGCATCTTCATCGTCGTCGTCATCATCATCATCATAATCATCATCATCATAATCATCGTCATCATCATCCATATTTACTTGGTGGCCATGCCTTCAGCTGCCAAATCCCCGAGCTCTGGAATTTGCTCCTTACAGTTTTGTACATCCCATTCCACTTTGAGGTTCTTCTTAAACGTCTTCCATCAAGCTTCTGTTCAAATGCCTTCACATATGGCTCAGTGTCACACCTTGATACATGAGGGTGAGGTGGGGGGAAAGGTGTCGGCTTCTAAAAGCCACACTCTAAAAACCTCCATTAGGTCACCCAGCAGCCTCTAATGCTCCAGGGAAAATCGCCCCAGTCTATTCAGCCTCTCCCTATAGCTTAACCCACCAACCTTGGCAAAACCCTTGTAAATCCTTTCTGAACCCTTTTAAGTTTCACAACATCCCACCTATAGCACAGAGAGCAGAACTGCATACAGTATTCCAATAACACAGTAACCAGTGTCTTGTTCAGCTACAACATAACCTCCCAACTCCTATATTCGATGCACTGACCAAAAAAGGCAAACGTCCCAAACACCTTCTTCACTATTCTATCTACTGCGACTCCACTTTGAAGAAACGATGAACCTGAACTCCAAGGTCTCTTTGTTCAGCAACACTCCCCTGGACCTTACCATTAAGTGTATATGTCCTGCCCTGATTTGACTTTCCAAAATGCAGCACCTCGCATTTATCTAAATTAAACTCCACCTGCTGCTCCTCCGCCCATTGGCTCATCTGGTCAAGATGCTGTTGTAATCTGAGGTAATCTTCTTCGCTGTCCACTACACCTCCAATTTTGGTGTCATTTGAAAACTTACTAACTATATCTCCTATGTTCACAAGAGTACAACCTTTCAATATCTACCTTCCCAAAGGGTTATACCTCCTCTGTATGTGTAATACTTTACGTTAAGATCACTTGTCATTTTTAGAAATACCTGTATCCATTTTATTCAAATTCTCAATTGTCCTCTGCTCTGTAATGCCTCCTCTGATAACACAGCAGCAACTGGGACTTCACTAAATGGGAGACTACATGATAATGAGCTCATGATTATAGTCACTTGGCAGTACAGGACTCTAGTACTGCAGAGAAAGAGACATCATGTCAAGGTTTTTTGTACTGAATTCATCAGGACAAAATTGCAAGAATACCAAATCTGAAATGGAACAACAGTTTATAATTCATGATAGTGAGCCTAATGCTGGAACATGGAACTGGTGTAGACTTAGTGCAGCTTTGACAGTACAGATGTGATGGTTCAAAGAGCCTCTGTACTATATGATTCTAGAATGCTGATTGGTTGACACCCTCTTCTCAGTCAGTATAAATTATTATTCACCTTAATATTTGGTGTTTTTGTAATTGTGTCCTGATGAGTGCAAGACTAAAACCTTTGACAGAAAATCTCTTTTCATAGCAAAGCCCGTGCAGAGCCAGGATGTAGCACAGTGTGTCCGCATAACAAGGTCGTAATGATGAAATCACACATGTTTAAAGCTGCAACATAGACAGTGAAGTGGGCTTAAAATGGAAATTGAAAAACAGCAAGGAACACAGGGCATCTCAAAATTACCATTGGACAATAAAATAGGTACAGGTATTTCCACAGTTTATAAACATGGGAGGTGCTGTTAATGTAAAGTATAACATTTTCAGAGGCAGTAGACAGCGAAAGACTTTTTTTAGCCCTTGCTGGAGCACCAAAACTTAAAACTTCCAGCCTCATGTTCATCAAGGTGAAGGCCAGTGCAGTCTGGAGCCAGGGTCCAGTGTGGACTGGAAGCTAGGGCCCAACGTGCTCTGTCATTCTGAACTTTTATTTCTGCAATAGTGGACATTTTATTTCTCTATTGTCTAAGATCTTGTAGCTAAAGAAGCTGTAACTAGGTACCTTTGGATCTAAGTCAGTGCTGTAAGTGGTAATGTATAACCGTTTCACTATACTCATTGAGTATATGTGACAATAAAGGCCAATTCTAATTCCAATAACCCTTTTATTCAACCCTTCCTCTTGGTTCTATTGTTCCCCAACTTCACATTCCTGGTTAACCTCCCCTTACTGTTTCTGATTCCTAACGTTATCTGATCCTGCCTTTTGTGATGCTCCTTGAGAGAGTTTGAATTTGCATCAAAAAGCACAGCATTGTTAGACAGAAAACCTGAAAGTATCAATGATTTCCAAATCTACAAAGCTAGTTTTAATTGAGGCTTTTCTCCTCTGCATACAGAAAGGCATTCACCAACAGAGTGACCTCCCTTGACAGGTTCTGCTGGGAGAGATGTTCAGATCTGCTGATTTGATAGGGTAACTATTCAGTAACAACATCTGTCAGAGTGTCAGCGAGGGAAATGACGAGGCCACGGGACAGGAAA
Source organism: Hemiscyllium ocellatum (assembly GCF_020745735.1). NCBI lineage: Eukaryota > Metazoa > Chordata > Chondrichthyes > Orectolobiformes > Hemiscylliidae > Hemiscyllium > Hemiscyllium ocellatum. The sequence continues at coordinate 39,156,610 of NC_083432.1, read as the reverse complement.
TCTCTGACAATTAGCAGTCACTGTAAGTTTAAGCTGTGCACCCCTCAGTGCTGGTCACAGACTGACTCTCTGGCGACCCAGTGTGGGAGAAAGGATAGACTGTCCTATTTTACAAGTTTCACGGTGTCAGCCTGGCCAGGGTGGAAATTGTCCTGAATCGTTAATCAGAGGCTTTCTTACTGCAGGACACTGCAGTACTGAAACAAATCATTCAGCTGAAGTGAGAGAGGGGAGGGTGGGACTACATCAGTGGTAGCTTCCAGTTCGAGGAATTAGACAGGCTTTGATCATGACTAACAGCTGAGGTTCCGACGGTACATGAAGAGGTGGGATTACACTTGGAGGCGGTCCCTCCAGCCGTTGACTTATATGGAATTGTGCCTGCATTTACAAAAACAGGGAAAATAAGTTACTGACAGGCCTGTGAAGTGAGAGGGACTATGTTTTGACTTTAATACTTTCCCAGTGTTGACCGCAGTGCTGTCAGGAGTCGGTGTAAACAACAAGCGAAGAGCCAATGTTGGCTGGTTATCAAGGAGGCTGCATTGAATTATTCCAGTAAGTAAACGGAATCCAGTCAGGATGCTGTGTTTGTTGGCTGTGCCACGTATAGAAATATGTCTGAGCTTCGCCACCCCCAACACCCCCTTGTATTTTGTTTGTTTTATATCAAGAGTGCAGAAATAGCAGGAGGACTTTGCCAAAAAACAAAATGTTGATCCAAAGTTTGAAAAAGAAAAGATTCTGTTTTGAGTCGAACAGCCATTTGAAGAGGGCTTTTCTTTTTGGTTTTAACCTATTTTGACTGGCTAACAGATTGCCTTGTTATTTATCTGATTGCTACTCAGGGACCTTTTACATAAACTGGATAGGTGCCTACCCCAACAACTACGCTTCAAAGCCATTTATTATGTGTGATGTGCTTCGCAGTGTTCCTGAGAGATGTGAAGAGATAACTTCATATGTGTATTTCTTTTCTGTCCCTTTCAGAATACTGAGTGTTTACATGAAGTTTATAATCTGTCTGCTGATTTTTTAATGACACCCCTCAACACTGACTACTGATCCCTGACCTCCAGTGTTTTACTTGTAACGTGCCAGCTGTGGCTCAGTTGTTGGTACTATCTGTTTTGAATTATAAAGTCTTCAGATCCTACTCAGAATTTGAGTGCATAAATGTTAGCTATCGAAGGGCAGAGTGCTATTTTAAAACTGAGGCTCCATCCATCGATCGATGTAAAAGACCACATGGGTATCATTTAGAAGAAGGTCATTGGTGTTATCTCCAGCATCCTGGCCAATATTTATCCCTCAGTCAACATTCAGAATGAACAGATTATGTGGTTATCACCACACCGCTGTCTGATGGAGCTTGTCATGTGCAAGTTGTGGCCACATCTCCTACATTACAGCAGTGACTACACCTCAAAAGAAAGTTAGCTTAGCTGGCTGGACAGTTGGTATGTGATTCAGAGTGATGCCAAATGCACAGTTTCAGCTGACGTCACCATAAAGTCCTACCTTCTCAACCTCAGCCTCACCTGAGGAGTGGTGACCATCAGATTAAACCACCGCCAATCATCTCTCTCTAATTGGCACTATGGTGACTTTCCTCTTATATCCCAAGAAATATTGGCTGTAAAACAGTTGCATCCAATTTGTGCTCACGGAATCCACTGTATAAATGCAAGTGTTGCTTTTCAGGTAGATCTGAGATTAACAAATGAATTTCAACTGAACTCAGTGGGAAGCATTACAACTTGATCAGGACATGAAGATGGTCATATATTACTTGGAAAATAAAAATCTAAATTGGGGAGAGATCCGAATGGATCTGGTAATAATGAAAATACAAAGTATTAAGAGTTGTGCCTTGAGTTATTAACATCCAAAAAAAATAGAAACAAACCCCGAGGGTTTATTAATAGATTGCATTGAAGTGCAGTTCAGCGAAAGCAATATTGAACCTTGGTTAGGCCACAGTTGGACTACTAGGTATAGTACTGGTTACAATTTTCTGATAAGGTACATAGAGATAGTGGAGAGAGTGTGATAAAAGATTCTCAGGATGATACTGGAATTGTGAGATTATATCCATCATGGATCATCTCATGTCTTGGAAAAAGAAGGTTGAGGGGTGACTGAATTAAGTGTTTAAAATTCTGAAACGTTTTACAAAAGTTGGTGAGCAAAACGTATCGACGGTCACCAACAAGATCAAACAGAAGAAACCGCTTTGCCCAGAGTGCGATGCAAATGTGGAACCATAGCACCATAGGGCAGTTGAAGTGAATAGTATGAAAGGCAATGAAATATGTATATGGCAGAAATGGCAATAGGGTAACACTGATTGAGTTAGACATGGAAGATGGGAGGAGGCTTAAGAATATGCACATTAGAAGAAACTAGATGAGCTGAATTGCTTATTTATAATATTAATTATTATATAATCTATCTTAATGTATAATATCTTAATATATAATTTAAAATCTATAACTTAATTCAGAACTGACTATTATTATTAAATGGTAGACACAGAAACCCTAATACATATTATGGCTATGTCAAAGTATATAATGTTATGAGACAAGTGCTGGAAAATGAAATTCCAATAATTAGACAGTTGGTTTTGAGCAGCACAGACTTGGTGGACTAAATGGTCTTTTTTCTCTGTTGTAGACCTCTGTAAGTCTGTAGTTTGCTGTAATTCCACACATTCTGAAGTGAAATCTTCTGATCATGCAACATAGTTGCTTCGAATGGACGACGTGCGGGAATATGGATCAGTGACACTTGTTGGCCTTGGGTATTTTTATTGACTATAGCAGCCGCACAGCCAGAGGACCTTGTGGGCAACTTCATTCCAGTCCATAGCTTTGATTTTCAAGCTGGTATCTCTTTCCCAGATCCTTGGAAGGGATCCTTGCAGGGGAGAAAGATTTCTGACCATCAGCCAGCAGATAGCAAAATCTCTCCGTATTTGTAACACCTGGATCTCCATTTTAAATCCAACCCCAGACAGAAATAGAAGTCAGCGGTAAGGAGTTGAAATTAAGATCTCAATTTAAAATGATGCATCCAGACACACGAACAGGGAATAGAGGAAACAATAGTTTGGAATGACATCAGGGTCTGCAGAGACATGATGGACCAAAGGGCCTACTGTATCTGTCCAATGTTCAATGACATAGTATATATTCCAGTCCTGAAAAATTACACTAAAAGTTTTAAAAGTTCAAAACATACAACATAATACTAATGATGAGTGAGGAAAGTCTCACTGGTCAAAGGAAATCGAAATAAGCTTTAAAAAAGTCTTTCTCTATGAATTGGGTGGGTCTAGAAAGAAGGGTGTGCTCCCTACCTAGAATCCTCCAGGAATTCTTTGAACTACTGGCTACCCCTCAGTCATTTAAAACAGAAATCCCAGCCAGGGCTGCTGCCTCCCATTGTCTGTGAGGGATCCTTTATGCATTTTAAACTCAGATCACAAAGGGTGGTCAATGTTTGGAATGATCTATTAGGTAGAGGTGAACAGTAATAGGGCTTGCTAAATTGGAAGCAAGACTGAAAACTCATCAAAAAATGAAGATGATGTGTGGCCTGGCAGCATGTGCAGAGGAGACCTGCTGAATTTCTCCAACACTTTCTGATTTGATTTACATGAAAACTCTTCCCTATCTTCAAATCTTACCATGGCCTCACCCCTTCACTATCTCGGAAATCCTCTCCATCCCCAGATCCATCCTAGTGCATTGTGGGTCCCAACATGTCAGCTCCTTTCACATGATCCCAAAACTGAGGATGGTCCACAATATCTGATTACTTGACAGTGGTAGTGGCTGACTGGAACAGGGTCTGTTTTTGCCATTTATCACAGACCACTGAGGGTTGCCAATCGTAGCTGATTCCTGATGAAGGGCTTTTGCCCAAAACATTGATTTTCCTTGGATGCTGCCTGACCTGCTGTCCTTTTCCAGTGCCACTCTAATCTTGACTCTAATCTCCTGCATTTGCAGTACTCACTTTCGCCTAATCGTCACTAATACCCCAAACTCACTAAGGGACAAGAGAAGGTGGTCAACTCTAAGTATAGCATGGTGGCTCAGTGATAGCATTGCTGCCTCACAGCGCCAGGGACCTGGATTCAATTCCAACTTCAGGTGACTGTCTATATGAAATTTGCACATTCTCCCATGTCTGTTTGGGTTGCTTCCTGGTGCTCTAGTTTCCTTCCACAGTCCAAAGATGGGCAGGTTAAGTGGATACACCATGGGAAATGTATGGGGATAAGGTTGGGGGGGGGGGGAATGGGTCTGGATAGGATGCTCTTCAGAGGGTCAGTATGGATTTGATGAGCCAAATTGTCAGCTTCCATACTGGGGAGTCTATGAGAATGATTTGCTGACATGTGAGAGAACCAGATATAGTGACTTCTCTGATATACAGAATCTTTCACACAGGACTGCATATAGATCAATACCAAATGCAGATAGTGCTGAGAAAGAGGCTTTTTAAAAAATAATAAAAAATGTCACAGAGGAAGTGGTGGAGGCTGGTACAATTGAAACACTTTAAAGGCATCTGGATGGGTATATGAATAGGAAGGGTTTGGAGGGATATGGGCTGGGTGATGGTAGGTGGGACTAGATTGGGTTGGGATATCTGGTCGGCATGGACAAGTTGGACCAAAGGGTCTGTTTCTATGCTGTACATCTCTATGACTATGACTCTAGCAGGTAAGATCATGCAATTGTCAAATGCACAAATCCAATAAATGTAAATTGTCTGCCTGGCAACAACAGCATTTCTAATAATCCAGCCTTGTTCCATCTCTCTTTTCTTTTTAAGTAGCCTTTTTATTTTACAATTTCCTTGAACAGGAATAAAAATAACAATTAAATCACTGAGCTGGCTTACATTTAAAGTCCTACACCAGAATCTAATCTGTCAGAACACAAAATTGTAAACCCGCCAAATGCGGCTTGTAGCCAAACACTCAAACACTTAGCTAATATTAGGACAACATTTGCTTGTCTTGTGATTATGGAGACATTGGTGGTAAGTTTTGGCTATGGTTTCGTATTCTGGTTAACCACAAACGGGGAACACTGGAGGTGCAACAATGTTCCAAGTCAGTTACTAACGTGAAAAAATTAAAGTGTCGAGATAACCATGGAACTGTTCGGATCTTGTTCCGTCGTGTGCCAGGACACTATCAAGAGGAATTGTACAAATGCTGTCCCTCCACTAGCTCAAAATAACCAGATTAAAGCTTCCATGAAATTAATGAAACGCTGAATACAATAGAGGTATGTTAAGACCTTACAATAACATCAGTCATTTCCAGCTTGTTTTTGTATTTTAACAGAGACTGTATTTAAAAGTGCCTAATTGGCTGTAAAGCGTTTTGGGATATCTTGAGGACTTGAGAGGTGCTATGTGAATGCAAACCTTTACTTCTGAGCTTTCAGTACCTCAAGTGACCTCCTTCTGTAATGGGTTACTCATTGGAATGCCGTGACTGTTGTTGCAAAACTAACAATAAAACACACAAAGCTAACTTAAAAACCCAAAGAACTGTGGATGCTGTAAATCAGAAATAAAAACAGAAATTACTGGGAAAGCTCAGCAAGTCTGGCATAATCGATGGAGAGAAATCAGAGTTAACGTTTTGGGTCCAGTGACCCTCACAACTGAAGTGAACTGTTTGGCCAAAACCCTAATAGCTACTAGTGAGAGATTATTTATTTGTAACTTGTCTCTGTTAGCACAAATACTTTTAAACTTAGGGATAGCCCAACTAGGCTGAACTGCCCACTCACTTCTGAATCTATTCACTCCTCATACACTGTTTTATTTTAACATTATTCATTATTGCTCTTTCTCCTACATTGTGTTCATAGTTTATGCAGAATACTCCCCCCACAACAGACTGCAGCAGCTCAAGAAGGCAAATCACCACCACGTTCTCAAGGGCAATTAGGGACAGGCAAAATATGTTAGTCTAACCAGAGAGTCTACATTCCATGAAAACATTAACTAAAATGGATATAGGAACATAGGAATAGGAGGAGGCCATTCAGCCTGGTCTGTCAATGCAATGAGATTGTAGCTAATCTGTGGTCTAACTCCATATACCTGCCTTTGGCCTATACTCCTTAATACTTCGCTTAATAAAAATTTGACTATCTCAGATTTAAAATTAACAATTCATCCAGTAACCACTGCCGTTTGTGGAAGCGAGTTCCAAACCTCTACTACCCTTCCTAACATCTAGGGCACACTTCTACATTTGGGGCGGTACAGTGGCTCAGTGGTTGGCACTGCTGCCTCACAGCGTCAGGGACCCGGGTTTGATTCCACCCCTGGGCGACTGTCTGTCTGGAGTTTGCACATTCTCCTCGTGTCTGCGTGGGTTTCTTTCGGGTGCTCCGGTTTCCTCCCACAATCCAAAGACGTACAGGTCAGGTAAATTGGCCATGTTAAATTGTCTAGAATGTTCAGAGATGTGCAGGTTAGGTGCATTAGTCAAGGGTAAGTGTAGAACAATAGGTTAGGGTCATGGATCTGGGTGGGTTATTCTTTGGAGGGCCAGTATGGACCTTTTATGTCGAAGGGCCTGTAGGGATTCAATGATCTCTCCTGAATGGTCTAGCCCTAATTTCCCAGACTATGCCCCCTAGTTCTAGAATCCCTAACCTGTGGAAATAGTTTATCCATCCTGACCTTTTCCTGTCAATATTTTAAAGACCTTGGTTAGATCCCTTAACTGAAAATGTGTTGCTGGTTAAAGCACAGCAGGTTAGGCAGCATCCATGGAATAGGAAATTCGACGTTTCGGGTATAAGCCCTTCATCAGGAATCCCTTAACTGTCTAAACTCATGAGATATAGTGTCGATGTAATTTGTATCTTGGGATAGTGGAGAGGCATGGAGTGGGAATGCATGCCGGGGAGAGTGAGGGGCGTGGGTGTGGAGCCGTCCAGTGTTATTTCTTTAGTTGAGCTAAAGACCACGGGAAGTCTGCTGCTCAGGAGAGGGTGCTCCTGCTGTGCATTACTGAACTCGCCTGCTGTGTCAGTGCATTGATCATAATCTTTTATTTAAATCGTTAAACTTCCACAGTACTAGTAAGTCTTTCCTCTACCAATTGAGGTCATTGCTTGTCATTGATGTGAATGCTAACTGGCATTGCAGTGTACCGTGAGGCTTTCAATCTGTGCACCAGAAGTAAACTGTTCTGATGTTAATGGTCATTTGCTTTGCATGAGTGTGACAATGTAATCAGCCTGAATGAAAATGCCACCCGTCAGCCCTTCCTGAGCTGGTCTGGATAGCAATAAGCGCTGAATTCGGCCTAACTTCTTTCTCAACCCATCCCAACTGCATTCCTACTTATGGATGACCAGAAACAAAAGGATAGATTAACACGGACAGAACTGCGGGTGCTGAACATCTGACTTCTATGAATGAACGAAAAAATGCAAAGGGTCAGGTTCCAAGAATTGTCAAGATGACGTGAGAAGTGGTGAACCAAGCTGTCAACAATAGTAAACGTGAGACCTAAAATTGAGCAGCTGCCAAATTATGGTGTTGTCCAAGGGACAGTCAACAGCTAGAACAATCAATGTGAATGGCTCAAGAGAACGGGTAATTAATAAATGAATTGTTCTCTTCTAGGAGAATAAACAAGAGCTGAGCATTGTAGAACAAATATAGTCACACATGAACTCCTACTGTACTGATTACAGGGAATTCTTTAAGAACTTTAGCAAATCATTTTAAATCTCACCCTGCTGAAATCATGGGAGTGTGACTATACATAATGTATATGCAGTATTTCACGACACCGATAAGCAGGACCTCCTTGGGGTTTGATGCCAATTACCTGACCAGAAATGTAACCCTTTGTTGGCTGAATCGTCAACAGTTCTTGATGATAAAAAGGAATATGGAGAGCTGGAGATCAGAAATAAAAAATGGCGCGCATAACGAGAAAAAAATTGTTCACCCTTGATCGAAGGTCACTATGAAGGAAGGCAGTATTCACTCAAAGCTGCACAGGTGCATAGCCATGCATCAATCTGGGATGTTCTCCCCAGGAAACATTTGGGCTCTAGACAAACAGTGTTACCTTTAAGATCCACATGTAGAATAATGCAGCAGTCCTGAGGGAACAGTGTGGTACAGTGCAGCAAAAAAATAACAAAGATAACTTCAAGGGAACTTTGCCCAAGGCAATCTTGTGAAGGCGCATAAAATATTAAGTGCTGCATAAAAGATGAAGTCCAGAGCTTTACTTTGGCATAAACTGTGTGCCTCAATGGTTTATGGTGAAGTACAAATTTAAAGTGAAATCTCAGGACATTCATTACACAGAGATTTCTTTTGGAAATAGCTGCAGCATCCTAGGTCATTGAGAACAGCAAGATGTGTTCGAGCTCAACAAAGATTGAAAAGGATGAATGAAACCAGCAAGTTTAAGAGTTTGATAAATGGCGTGGAGCCTTTCTCTTTCCCCTCCCTCTCAGTATTCGGCAAAACTAAATTACGTTATGGACACCAAGTGTGCACACGTTAACCAAGGAACTATCACAGGCCCCTCACTGGTCATAAAATATGTTGGGTTAGACATGTATACTTCTTCAATGGGATGCAGAACAAAAAGAGGCCATTCAATCCACCCACCGTGCTGACTCCTTGATAGAACTAGGCAAAAGTGAGTAATACAGATGCTAGAGATTAGAGTCAAGAGTGTGGTGCTGGAAAAGCGCAGCAGGTCAGGCAGCATCCGAGGAGCAGAAAAATCGACGTATCTGGCAAAAGCCCTTCATCAGGAATGACCATTCTTGATGAAGGGCTTTTGCTTGAAACGTTGAATTTCCTGTTCCTTGGATGCTGCCTGACCTGCTGTGCTTTTCCAGCATCACACTCTTGACTCCTTGATAGAACTTCCTCTCCACCCCTATCCACCGAGACCATTCCCTCCGCGACACCTTCATTAAGTCCACAACCCCTACCAACCCACCCTCCACTGCCAGCACCTTCCCTTTCTGCTGCAAGAAGTGTCAAACCTGCGCCCACACCTTCAATCTCACCTCCATCCAGGGCCCCAAAAGATCCTTCCATACCCGGCAGAGATTTTCCTGCACATCTCGACACTCATCCACTGCGTCGGTTGCTGTCGATGTGGTCTCCTCTATGTTGGGAAGACAGGATGCCAACTCGCAGAACATCTCTGGAATACACACACCAATCATCCCCACCGCCCTGTGGCCGACCACTTCAACTCCCCCTCCCACTCTGCCAAGGACATGAAAGTTCTGGGCCTCCTCCACTGCCAAATTCTAACCACCTGACGCCCGGAGGAAGAACGCCTCATCTTCCACCTTGGGACCCTCCAACCACACAACATCAATGTGATTTCACAGTTTCCTCATCTCCCTAGCCCCCATCACATCCCAGATCCAATCTTTCAACTCAGCACTGTCTTCTTGAACTGTCCCACCTGCCCATCTTCCTTCCCACCTCTCCGCTCCACCATCCACTCTGACCCATCACCATCATTCCCTCACCTTCATCTACCTATCACCTTCCAAGCTATCTTACCCTTCAGCCCTACCCCACCCTCTTATTTATCTCTCAGTCCCATCCCCCCTCCCGCCACATTCCTGACGAAGGGCTTACACCTGAAATGTCGACTCTCCTGTTCCTCGAATGCTGCCTGACCTGCTGTGCTTTTCCAGCACCACACTTTTCAACTTCTTGATAGAACTACTCAATGATTGTCTCTGCAAAACTCTGCAATGTTATTTTCCCTTCCGATGTCGATGGAATGGCATTTAGAAGCCTACAATTTAGTCAGCCTCTGACACCCCTTCAGGCAGCACATTCCAGCTCAGTAATACGCGCTTTGTAATGTTTCTGCGTGTTTGACATTTTTTGTCAAAACACCTTAAATCCATGTTCTCTGGTTCACAATTATGTTCCTAACTCAGTCTGTGCAGTCCCTCAAAATATCGAGTACTTCTGTCAAATCTAATCCACCAGTTCTTTTCCTTTTACTTTCCTGTGGGATTTGTTTTTTTTCCTTTAATTTTTCATGGGATGTGGGCATCACAAGCAGAACCAGCATTTTTTCTTTGCCCATCGCTAATCAACTTTGGTTTGCTTGGTCATTTTCAAACGGCCTAGTTTTGAGTCAACTCCTTTTTGCTGAAGGCCTGGATTCACACATAGGCCAGACCAGATAAAGATGACAGATACCTCCTTCCTCAGGGAGTGAACTTTTCAATGACAAGCAATGATAGTTGTAGCTGGTCACATGATGATTTCTGAGGGTCGAACCCTTCTCCCACCCCCACCCCAATTCTTATGTCACCATGTTCATGGATGACATAATTTGAAACCATGTTTTCACACGAGTACTGATGACACCCAGCTCCACCACACTTTTCCTCTCTTACCTGCTCCCTCCGCTGTTGCTAAATTGTCAGACCATCCTGACATCCACTCCTGGGTGAGAAGAAATTTCCTTCAAATAAATGTTAGGAAAGCTGAAACCAATATTAGATTAGATTACTTACAGTGTGGAAACAGGCCCTTCGGCCCAACAAGTCCACACCGACCCGCAACCCACCTATACCCATACATTTACCCCTTACCTAACAACTACGGGCAATTTAGCATGGCCAATTCACCTGACCCGCACATCTTTGGACTGTGGGAGGAAACCGGAGCACCCGGAGGAAACCCACGCAGACACGGGGAGAACGTGCAAACTCCACACAGACGGTCACCTGAGTCGGGAATTGAACCCAGGTCTCAGGCGCTGTGAGGCAGCAGTGCTAACCACTGTGCCACCGTGCCGCCCACAAATATCTTCTGTCCCTTCATGAATCTTGTTGCTTAGTTACAGGATCCATCCTCTCTCCCTGGCAACTGTGTGAGGTTGAACCATAGAACATAGAACATTACAGCACAGTACAGGCCCTGCGGCCCTCGATGTTGCGCCAACCTGTCATACCAATCTGAAGGCCATCTAACCTACACTATTCCATGTACGTCCATATGTTTGTCCAATGACGACATAAATGCACTTAAAGTTGGCGAATCTACTACCGTTGCAGGCAAAGCATTCCATACCCTTACTGCTCTCTGAGTAAAGACACTACCTCTGACATCTGTCCTATATCTATCACCCATCAATTTAAAGCTATGCCCCCTCATGCTCACCGTCACCATTCTTGGAAAAAGGCTCTCCCTGTCCACCCTATGTAACCCTCTGATTATCTAATATGTCTCTATTAAGTTACCTGTCAACCTTCTTCTCTCTGATGAAAACAGACTCAAGTCCCTCAGCCTTTCCTTGTAAGACCTTCCCTTCATACCAGGCAACATCCTAGTAAATCTCCTCTGCACCCTTTCCAAAGCTTCCACATCCTTCTTATAATGCAGTGACCAGAACTGTACACAATACTCCAAGTGCAGCTGCACCAGAGTTTTGTACAGCTGTAGCATAATCTCATGATTCCGGATCTCGACCCCTCTATTAATAAAAGCTAAAACACTGTATGCCTTTTTAACAGCCCTGTCAACCTGGGTGGCAACTTTCAAGGATCTGTGTACCTGGACACCGAGATCTCTCTGCTCATCTATGCTACCAAGAATCTTACCATTAGCCCAGTACTTTGCATTCTGGTTACTCCGACCAAAGCGAATCACCTCACACTTGTCCGCATTAAACTCCATTTGCCACCTCTCAGCCCACCTCTGCAGCTTATCTATGTCTCTCTGTAACCTACAACATCCTTCGTCACTATCCACAACTCCACCAACTTTAGTGTTGTCTGCAAATTTACTAACCCACCCTTCTACTCCCTCATCCAGGTCGTTTATAAAAATGACAAACAGCGGTGGAGCCAACACCAACCCCTGCAGTACACCACTAGTAATTGGACTCCAGGATGAACATTTCCCATCAACCACCACCCTCTGTCTTCTTTCAGCAAGCCAATTACTGATCCAAACTGCTATATCTCCCACTATCCCATTCCTCCACATTTTGTACAATAGCCTACTGTGGGGAACCTTATCGAACACCTTGCTGAAATCCATATACATCACATCAACCGGTTTACTCTCATCTACCTGTTTGGTCACCTTGTCAAAGAATTTAATAAGGTTTGTGAGGCACGACCTACCCTTCACAAAACCGTGCTGACTATCTCTAATGAAATTATTCTTTTCTAGATGATTATAAATCCTATCTCTTATAACCTTTTCCAACACTTTACCAACAACTGAAGTAAGGCTCACTGGTCTATAATGACCTGGGTTGTCTCTACTCCCCTTCTTGAACAGGGAAACCATACTTGCTACCCTCCAGTCTTCTGGCACTATTCCTGTAGACAATGATGATTTAAAGATCAATGCCAAAGGCTCGGCAATCTCCTCCCTTGCTTCCCTGAGGATCCTAGGATAAATCCCATCCGGCCCAGGGGACTTATCTATTTTCACACTCTGCAGGATTTCTAATATCTCTTCCTTGTGAACCTCAATCCCACCCACTCTAGTAGCCTGTATCTCAGTAATCTCCTCAACAACATTGTCATTTTCTAGAGTGAATACTGTCAAAAAATATTCATTTAGTGCTTCCCCTATCTCCTCTGACTCCACACACAACTTCCCATTACTATCCTTGATTGGCCCTAATCTAACTCTTGTCATTCTTTTATTCCTTAAATACCTACAGAAAGCCTTAGGGTTTACCCTGATCCTATCCACAAACAACTTCTTGTATCGCCTCCTGGCTCTTCTGAGCTCTCTGTTTAGGTGTTACCTTGTAACCCTCAAGCGCCCTAACTGAGCCTTCACATCTCCTCCTAACATAAGCTTTCTTCTTCCTCTTGACCAGAGATTCCACTTCCTTCGTAAACCACGGCTTCCACGCTCTACAGCTTCCTCCCTGTCTGACAGGTATATACTTATCTAGGACACTGAGGAGCTTTTCCTTGAATAAGCTACACATTTCTAACGTGCCCATCCCCTGCAGTTTCCTTCCCCATCCTATGCTTCCTAAATCTTGCCTTATCACATCGTAATTGCCTTTCCCCCAGCTGTAACTCTTACCCAGTGGTATACACCTATCCCTTTCTATCAGTAAGGTAAACATAACAGAATTGTGATCGCTATCACCAAAGTGCTCACCTACTTCCAAGTCTAACACCTGGCCAGCCTCATTACCCAGTACCAAATCTACTGTGGCTTCACCCCTTGTTGGCCTGTCTACATACTGTGTCAGGAAGGCCTCCTGCACACACTGGACAAAAACTGACCCATCTATAGTACTTGTACTATAGTGTTCCCAGTCAATATTTGGAAAGTTGAAGTCACCCATGACAACTACCCTGTCTCTCTCACTCCTATTGAGAATCATCTTTGCTTTCCTCTACATCTCTGGAACTATTCGGAGGCCTATAGAAAACTCCCAATAGGGTGGTCTCTCCTTTCCTGTTTCTAACTTCAGCCCATACTACCTCAGTTGACGAGTCCCCACACATCATTTCTGCAACTGCAATACTGTCCTTGACCAACAATGCCACACCTCCCCCTCTTTTACCATCATCTCTGTTCTTACTGCAACATCTAAATCCTGGAACCTGCAACAACCATTCCTGTCCCTGCTCTATCCTTGTCTCCAAAATGGCCACAACATCGAAGTTCCAGATACAAATCCATGCTACAAGTTCAACCAGATTGAACACAACCTCACTGATGTACTCCTACCAGGTACTCACAACTTCACTGAGATCATCCATGTCTATCTCCACCATATCACCAGATTCAGCCCGTCCACTACTGAAACTCTTATCCTTGCCTTTGTCACCGAGAATTAACGACACATTATAGCACCCTAATCTGGTCTAATACCCAAGGGTCCAAAGATGGGACTGATGTGATTGGGATGGTGGGGGCAGGGCTGCTGTGCCCAGGCTTGGTCCTGGAGACATACGACCTCCTGTGCTCCCAGAAATGATCTGCTCCAGCAAAAGTCCAGTCCCAAAACTGCCAGAAGTTCAACCTGTATCTCAACACACTCCTGATCAGTCTCCCATTTTCCACCCTCCTATCTTCCACTCTCCATCATTGTATCATCATACCAAAACTCTGCTGCTGTATATAAATTCACATCAAGTCCCATTCACACCTCCCCCCATTGCACCCTCTGACCTTGATGACCTATTGTGACTCCTGATGCCTTGTTTGTAAAATCCTCATGCGTTCTTATCTGTCCCTGTCTCTCTAACCTCTGCATCTCTGATTTTATGATGTGGAGGAGCTGGTGTTGGACTGGGGTGGACAAAGTTATAAATCACCCAACTGCAGTTTATCGTCCAACAGATTTATTTGGAAGTACAAGCTTTCGGAGCGCTGCTCCTTCGTCATGTAGCTAGCTTGTAATTCCAAATAAACCTGTTGGATTATAACTTGATGTTGTGTAATTTTTAACTCTGACTTTAGTCACTCCACTACCGTGTCTCCGGATGTCCCAAGCTCCGAGATTTCTTTCTACACCTCTTCATCTCTCTACTTCACTTTCCCACTTAAACATGCTCCTTAAAACAGAACTCTTTGACCAAGCTCCAGGTTTTCCATGGAGGAGAAAGTGAGGTCTGCAGATGCTGGAGATCAGAGCTGAAAATGTGTTGCTGGAAAAGCGCAGCAGGTCAGGCAGCATCCAAGGAACAGGAGAATCGACGTTTCGGGCATAAGCCCTTCTTCAGGAATGGCTTCCAGCAACAGGTTTTCTCTCCTAACCTCCCTCAGGGGACCGTGTTTAGGATTCCTTGTTGCACTAGCCAATGGGATGGTCAGACACTGGGAGTAAGGAGCATGGCACAGAATGCGAAAGCATTTAGTCTTGTGTGAGATTGACTTGTGATTGTGTACTGCAACTGATACACTAATTAAACCTGGTGATAAAGCCATCTGCTTTCTGGAGATCAGCATCATGATACTGCATTGCAATTGAACCTGACTGCAGCTCCAGTGTTTATTTTGGGAAGTGGCTAGGCCAGGCACATGTTAAATTCTCCCAGAACTCGAGACGTTAATGTGCTTGAGATGTGGAAGTGTGGCTAGCATTGCACAATGTACAGTGACGTGAGACCGTTGAATCACATACACAAGTTATTTACCAACTGTGTCCTTAATTATCTTAGCTTATGTCATGCCCTGGTAAATAGAAAGCGTTACCAAAGCCAATTTGCAATGATTCTCGCTCAACACTCTCACATCAAGACTCATGACTGAATCATACTACTGTATGGTTGAAAATGGAGTCAAGCCAGCTTGCACACAAGCTCAAATCTCAGTTTGTTCCAGCTCCTTTCACTGTTGATTTTTCCATCTCCTGTCTGTGCCTCTGCTGGCCTGGACTTCCATCCACAGCCTCAGGCTACTCTGGTACCTTACAATCATCTCAAATGTTGCACAGTCACTTGCTGCTCAACCACATGGGCATCACTACATGGCAGGGATATTCTAGCCCTTATGCCAGCTCCCCCCTCCCTCCAGGCTAGCATGGCAGAAGGGAAAGGCCAACTGTGTGACTTGTATCTCTCAACTACCAATTGCTTTATTGAGCTAAGAGCTTGAGAGAGTTCAGAGGACTTTAAATTGATGCAAAATTATAATCTTTTTTACCACTGATTGTAAAAACAATTGACAATAGCTTACTACTAATGTGCAAGTAATCCTTTATCTTATATTCTGAAGTTCAGCAAATTAAGTTAATCTAAATTCTGAGCAGAGCCACAGGTTCAAACCAGTGGAAAGCAAATTTTATATTGAGGATTGATGTCAAGTAATCTTCCCACAGTAAGTGATCAAGCCTGAATCTAATCCAAACCCCCTTCTTCCCTTCATCTCCTTGGGAAAGCAGCCAACATAATCAAAGACCCCTTCCACCTCGGTTAGACTCTCTTCTAACCTTTTCTGCTGGGCAGAAGATGCAAAAACTTAAATACACAGACCAACAGATTCAAAAGAACAGCTTTTTTTCCCCACTCTTATTAGATTCCTGAAGGCACCTGTCAAATTTTAAATTTAATGTTGATCTCGCTCTTTCAGCACCTTCTCTACAGCTATAACATTGTATTCCTTGCTCTATTCTTTTATCCTAAAGCACTTTGTATGGGATGTCCTGCCTGTTCTGCACACAAAACAAAACTTTTCACTGTACCTAGGTACATGTGACAATAATAAATCAAATCAAATCAAATCACCTTCCCAATAAAAAAGTTGACTTTTAGGAAGATTTGACCTTAATATTACAAAGGTGAGAGGTCAGTGGTCAGTCTAACCCATTAAAGCAGATTGTTGCTCCTTTAAGGGTTCAGTATATCAGTGAAGTGAGTCACAGCAGAGCAAAATATACATGCAGTTACTCCCTACAATCTGATGTTAGCTGATGGGGACAGGAAACAAAAATTGGGTTTGATGTCCTCAGGTGCAGAGGGCACTTGCTCCTGATCACTCTCAAGTGATTGCAGTTGAAAGTTCCTCTGTGCAGATGTCAGATGAAGTTAAATATTCGGCTTAACTGTGTTGTCTCTGAATGGCCTCTTGGCACTTGACTTTTTAAAGTCACACATGAAGATCAACAACATTGGCACTTTCCTGGAGCGCAGCTGTCTGTAGAATATGACTGCAATATGTCCCTGTCCTTGGGAACAAAATAACAGTGGGACTGGATCATTTATATTTGTCTTCCAGGTTTGAATGAGTAACACGATTACAATCCCAGGCCCTGAAATATTTACCTGCCAATCTGACAATTTTCTCTCAGCTTCATCAATCCATTTTAAAATGCGGAATTACAGCAACTGTGTTGTGCACTCTTATCTGATGGTAGAATTTCAGTGTCTTAAGCTCCAGTCTCTTGATCAAATCTCAAACTTATGTTGCAGGTTAGTACAACATGTAAAACTTTTTCTTCACTCTTAAGCCCACTGAGCTCTCGCCACTGGGAGGCAACATTCATTATGTTATCTTTAACCAGCCAACACTTACAAAACATGAAAGAAAACATTGTTGGATGCAATTCTCTGAGATTGGGGAAATGTGTCGAATAATCCTGAGTGCGCCAAAAGCGAGACTAACAACAAACTTAAAGTCCGTATATACTTGTGTCAGAGTCAGATTTTTTAGACTATGTTTTAAGGTTAAATTTATGGGGTCGCCTTTTACATGGATATTCCTTTTGAGGGGCTGAACTGCGTGCCTATCAAAATTCATACTATATCATTAGAAGCCCAGTTGATCTCTAAACAAATAAAGTAAAAGACACAATGAATTACAGTAATTACCAGATAAAGAGAATAGAAAATAAAATGAATTAGTAATTATGCCATGCACCTTTTCGTTATTTTTTCATGTAGTTCTCTCTATTATTAAAAAACGTACCTTGGAACAGCAATGAGGGCAGCTGAGGGCTACCCTGGAATCCCGGACCAGAGTGGGATGACCAGCAGAATGGAAAGGGGCAGCCGGCAGACCGGAGTCCCAGAATGGAGCAAGCCGGCCGGAATATCAGAATCCCAGAACGGAGCAGGACGGCCGGAATATCAGAATCCCAGAATGGAGCAGGATGACCGGCAGACTGAAGTCCCAGAATGGAGCAGGACGGCTGGAAGAGTGAAAACATGGAGCAGAGCAGAACAGCCGTACAAAAAGTGAATACTAATGACATTAATTATAGTGCTTGCTCAGTCATGATATTAAGAAATCCAAAGTCTAACATTGGACCGAATTATGTGAAGAACTACGGTCAACTTTAACACAGGATATATGAAAATTTCCAGATGTTTTGGCAAAAAATAGGGGTTCGACTTTTACATGAGATCGACTTTTACTCAAGCATATACAGTAATCAGGAGAGCTCAAAACGTCGATCATTTATACTTTGTAGAAATGATGTACATTCATTCTGAAGGATCCATTCTCTGCAATCTAAAGAACTACATGCAAATCTTATGCCTTTTCTTTGAATTGTCCTGGAGCTTGGGGATCTCTAGTTCATGATTGCCTTTCTGCTCACCAGTGTATCACTCCTTGTTCCCTTGTAGCCTCATTGTTCCAGACTGGTTGAAATCTGATTGGTAGCATTCAGTGCAAGATAAATAACGTCAGCAAAATGTGCCTTTCAGAAATATTCACATTTGGTTTAGCAAAATTGAATCCTGATTGGAAGATTCAAAATATTGATATTATTAGATTCCCTACAATGTGGAAACAGGCCCTTCAGCCCAACAAGTCCAAACTGATCTTCCAAACAATAATCCACCCAGGCCTATTTCTCTCTAAATGATGCACCTAACACAATGGGCAATTTAGCATGGCCAATTCATCTTACCCGCACATCTTTGGACTCTGGGAAGAAACCCATGCACACACAGGGAGAATGTGCAAACTCCATACAGACAGTTGCCCAAGGGTGGAATCAAACCTGGATCCCTGCACTCTGAGGCAATAGTGCTAACCACTGAGCCACTGACTTAATGCCCTGTTGGCCTTTCATACCATCTATCTGACTAAGTTTTACTCAATCTAAACTTGAAATTGAGTTTACATGCCAAGGAGGGGAGAATATTAAACAACAAACAGAAATTACTGGAGAAACTCATCAGGTCTGGCAGTATCTGTGAGGAGAAACATTTTGAGTCTGATGAGAATGATACTTCATAACTCACTGGACTCACAATGTTAACTCTGCTTCTCTCTCCACAGATGCAAACAGGCCTGCTGAGATTCTCTGGAAATTTCTGTTTTTGTTTCAGATTTCCAGCATCAGCGTTTTTTTTGGTCTCATTTGAGGAGAGGAGAGGGTTGAATGGACTTGTAGACTAATAGTTGAACTCAAACACCTATAACAAAAATGCAGCACCCAGACCCAGAGTCTCTCGCAAGGTTTTGGCTTTAAGTTTATTCACAAACTGTTGGATCACGTCTCACTGTGTAAAACTTGTAAGTGTAGTGTATCCTCGGATCATCATGGAACTTTAAGATAGTGGCTGGGCGATGTCATTCTAACATATGTTCAGCCTTTTCTCCATTCAGTTCACAATAGATATTTCTAAATTAAAATAGAAAGTTCTGGTGAGCCTCAGCAAATCTAATAGCTTCTGAAGAAAAGTCATATCGGATTCGAAACATTAGCTCTGTTGCTGTCTCCACAGATGCTACCAGACCTGCTGAGTTTCTCCAGCATTCTTTGCTTATATTTCCGATCTCCAGAATCTGCATTATTTTGCTTTTATTTTAGTCAGCTCTAAATGTTTCTTTTCAGTTTAACAATACAACAACATCAAGGTGTAGAACCATTAGGATTACAGTGCAGGACTGGAGACATCTTGTGCACCTTTAATATTCCCAGTCTCCTGTTGAGAAGATTAGATTAGATTAGGTTCCCTACAGTATGGAAACAAGCCTTTCGGCCCAACTAGTCCACACTGACCCTCCGAAGAGTAACCCACCCAGATTCATTTACCTCTGACTAGTGCACCTAACACTATGGGCAATTTAGCACGGCCAATTCACCTAACCTGCACATCTTTTGGACTGTGGAGGGAAACCAGAGCACCCAGAGGAAACCCACACCGAGAATGTGCAAACTCCACACAGACAGATTAGAATCGAACCTGGGACCCTGGTGCAGTGAGGCAGCAGTGCTAACCACTGAGCCACTGTGCTGCTGAAGCGGGGAGTAGCATCCTGAATCCAGGCAAAGGGCTCCCTCTGCATTTGCTATTCAGTGAAGTACATTAGGTGGGTTCCCAAAGCAGGAGGCAAAATATGAAGGCATACAGAACTAGACAGCCAATCAGGAGAGTTGGGCACTTCTGCAGTGGGTAGGGAAGCACCTCAAATAATGGAGGCATCATCGGAGCCCTGTGAACAGAAATGCCTAGAGCTGTTAGGGCCAGACATGGTCATGGCCCAGAAAGCGACCCCTGTAGCTTCACAATGAGACCAATGAGTGGTGGAGACCTGTGGCTCTCTCTGGCTCCCTGCTGAGGGGACCTTGTCTCCTAATTGCTGTCAGCCTCCAGACCCCGTGTGGGCAGAGAGGGCAGCAACTCAGTAGTATCTGCACCTTTGCCCTGATAGCTTCTTCATTGCCCCAGATTGGTTACCTGCCCCCTACTGGTTCACAACAGTGTCTGCAATTCAAAAATTACTCACTGGTTGTAAATCACTCTGGGATATTCCAGTATCATGAAGAGGGCTGAATAAATGCAAGTCTTTCTCTTTGTGCCTGATCGACTGCAAATATCTACTTTTAGGACACCTTTTTTCTAAGTGGTTGCCAAATTCTCTAAAGATAAACGTGACTTAAACAGCAATGCTCACACAGCCCCAGATTGGTGGGGGTGGGGGGTGGGGGTGCACACCTTCCACAGGATTGGCCATGACACCAGTTTCTGTCTCACTTGGCTCACCTAATGAAGCCAGTGGGAGAGAGGGGTCACTGGGTCAATGCTGGGGCTATGCCTCCTGATTCAGTGCAAGCTGAGGTGAGGCTGGTGTGCTTCAACTCTGGGAGGAACCCAGGGGCATCTGCACGTTGGCACCAGTGACTTCTTTATTGACCTGCACTGGTTAGCTCCTTAGCAATGGGAGCCAAGCATCTCTTTCTTCAGAGTACATCCTGGTTGGTAAATTCCACACAGTCACATGAACAAGGAACAAGAGTTGGCCATTCAGCCCTTTTGAATCTGCTCCGTCATTCAATAAAATCATGGCTGATCTGATTTTAATCTCCACTATACATTCCTACATATCCCTGATAATACTCCAACCCTTCGGTAATCAAGATTCTATCTACCTCTCCCTTAACAATACTTAAAAATTCTACTTCGACTGCCTTTTGAGAAAGGCAATTCCAAAAACTCACAACCCTCTGAAGGAAATAAATTTTCTTCATCTCTGTTTTAAAAGCCCCATGCCCCCAGCAATTTTATAAACTTTGATACCTGGTTATACATTCTCCTAATGTCCTTTCAACAGGTGGCACAGTGGTTAGCACTGCTGCCTCATAGTGCCAGAGACCCGGGTTCAATTCCTACCCCAGGTGACTGACTGTGTGGAGTTTGCACATTCTCCCCGTGTCTGCGTGGGTTTCCTCCGGGTGCTCTGGTTTCCTCCCACAGTCCAAAAATGTGCAGGTTAGATGAATTGGCCGTGCTGAATTGCCCGTAGTGTTAGGTGAAGGGGTAAATGTAGGGTTCTGGGTAGGTTGCGCTTCAGCGGGTCGGTGTAGACTTGTTCGGCTGAAGGGCCTGTTTCCGCACTGTAAGCAATCTAATTCCCACAGTCAATTCCCCTCAGGATCATGTATGTTTCTATTATGTCACCTCTGACTCTTCTAAACTCCAGAGGATACAGGCCTTGCCTGTCTAGCCTATTCTCATAAGGCAACCCTGCCATTCAGATATTAATGTAGTAAACCTTGGCTAAATTGCGTCCAATGCATGAACATCCTTCTGTAAGAATGGTGATGACCAGTACTCCATAAGACCATAAGACATAGGAGTGGAAGTAAGGCCAT
This sequence comes from Hemiscyllium ocellatum, assembly GCF_020745735.1. Classification (NCBI taxonomy): domain Eukaryota; kingdom Metazoa; phylum Chordata; class Chondrichthyes; order Orectolobiformes; family Hemiscylliidae; genus Hemiscyllium; species Hemiscyllium ocellatum. Next base: position 39,134,994 of record NC_083432.1, on the reverse strand, counting down.
TCGGCCCATCGAGTCCACTCCAACATTCAATCATGGCTGATGGGCATCTCAACTCCACTTACCAGCGTTCTCCCCGTAGCCCTTAATTCCTCGAGACAACAAGAATCTATCAATCTCTGCCTTGAAGACTTCACAGGTAGTCTCACCAAAACGCCTTATCAATGAAGCATAACCTACCTTCTCTTGCATTCCATTCTCCTCGCGATAGACCACAATGGTCTATTAACTTGTGCAAGTATTTTTACATAAAGTAGCATACAACAACAACTGCCCTCCCAAGCGATCTGTATCCCTATATCCCCTTGCTCATTCCGGATTTCATTTATTCCGTCGTCGGTGGCCGTGCCCTCCACTGCCTGAGCCAGACCCTGCTGAATTCTCTCTTCAAACCTCTCCATCTGCCTCCCCCTTTATGGCGTTGCAAACACCTACCTCTTTGTCTTGGCTTTCACTCAGCTGGTCCGATCTCTCCTTGCGAGGCTCAGTGTCATTTTCTGCCTTAGGATGCTGTTGTGCAGCTCCTCAGGATGTTTTACTGTATTAAAAGAGGCTAGATAAATACAAGTTGTTGTTGTTGCTGTACAGGCATAGACCAATTACACCATGCTCCCTGCAGCTATTAATACACAAAGGGCTGTGATGTCTCTGTGTGTCCAGAGGTTAGTAATTAATACGAAATGCTCAGCAGTTGTGTAGTAAGGAACAAGGTAAGGATCACACCTATTGGGATTGAGAGTGGTTATTTAGTGCTATCTAATTTAATACATTGCTTCTGGTATGAGCTGTACAGCATCTGTGGGTCAAAAGCAAATAATAATAAACAGAACACCATATCTACACTCCTGGCAGGGAGCTCCACTCATGCGGAGCAAACACTGGGAATTCAGCAGCCCACAGTTTTCCAGTTGTGTGGAGCCAAACACCAGGGGCAGATACTAATAAAACTACCCTTTGTACCACCAGATACTATATTAAGTATGTGGTAAAGCGCAAAGAGTCTCCACGCAAATGGGGTCCCACCGTGCTTTCAGAACTTAAATAGGAAACTTGATACGGTTTTCCTTTTGACGACAAAAGATTTAACGTTTGGACAGTTCTCAACATATTTAAGCTTCTGAAGGAGACAAGAAACCACAGATTTAAATAAAGCTGTAGAAGGAGAGCACTGATATCAAAGACAAGCCAACCAGAGTCTTGGGACTATTCTAGCTGCATACTTCAGACTATTTAGCCCCCAGCACTTGTACAACGAATGAACAAAGTCTTAGGGAATTGTTGTCCTCTGTACAATATTTAAGTTTCTATCTCTGTACCCTGCAGGACAATCTGAGTCTTTTAAATGTCACTGCAACTTCTATTCAATTCGAACATCTTAGTTTTATCCTTCAATCTCATGTCTCAGTCAGATGTTAGCTTGTTTTTAATTGATACAACATAAACCATTTCTTTGATTAATAGACCTCACATGTCTTGAGGCACAGGCAGGCAGACTTCACGGCTGTGTCTGTTTTCCTCGGCTCACTTTGTTTCCCCTGGAACAGGTCACTGCAGAAGCCAAAGGCTAAAAAGCTTAGGCCATTAATGGCCACGAGACTTTCTCTGCTCTTACTGCCTGCCTACTTGGGTGCATTATGAGCTCTTCAGCTGCCAGGTCCTGGAGTAGAACCCAGGACCACCTGGCTCAGAGGAGGGGCCCTCCCACTCCAATATAGCATGCTTTGATGCCACACTGTGTTTGAGTTCAAGAGCACCTAGATGAAGAGAGTGAAAAGTCAAGAAATTTATTTGGGCATAGACTTCCAAAAAATGATAATCTTTGGACACTACTAGTGCATACTTATACACAGTAATCATAGATATGACAGGCTCTAATGAGTTACAATAGGTAATGACTATATTTTCCATGTGTTTGTGTCCATGTGCTCTCAAGACTCTCTGCAGTTCTAGTGCATTATACTCTGGGACAGTGTTCTGTTCTAACTCCGCCCACACTGTGCTGTTTACACTCAGTGATGTGCAGCTCTGTGGTATCATCGCAATGATGCTGCAGGGTCTTCAAGCCCTCACACAATACCAACTGCATCACAAGACCATCCCTTCTGATATCTACTGCTGTATAAGAAAGAAATCATTTGGGCATTTAGTCTTACTTGAACTTGCCAAACCTAAGTTCAACATCTTCAGCTAAAATTACATAATCTCATCTCATCCATAGTTTCCAGCATGTTTAAGAGCTAGCTCACTGATTTTTTTTTATTGTTCTTTCCCCAAGTGGAAACTGGAACAATTACTTTGACCTGTTGATGTATCTTAAAATACTGAGTTCCAGAATTATGCATGTTCTCTTCAGACTCTTTCAGGATAGAGTTGAGGAGCCAAAAGAGAAAATGCTGGAAAATCTCAGGAGGTCTGGCAGCACCTGTAAGGAGAGAGATAAGGAGGACTTTTTCTTTCAGACAGTTGCATGACTTTGGAATTCTCTGCTTCAGAAGCTAAAGGAGATGGAATCATTGAGCTTTTTTTTCGACTGAAGTGGATAGATTTTTATGAGACAGGAAATCAGTGGTTATCGAGAGTAGGTGGGAATGTGGAATATGGAACACAAACAGATTAGGCATGATCTTATTAAATGAGGAAGCAGATCAAGGGGCCAAATGGTTTACGTTTTGCACCCATTTCATACACCCTAATAAAGGCAAGATGGGTGGATTTGCACTGACTTCTTCCAATGGTGAAATAAAACCTTTCATTCTGTAATTCATTGTTGTCCAGGTTTGAACTGTGTTGTTGCACACGCCTAATGTGGGACTGGCTTGAGACAGTTGCTGGAATTGTCAGGAGAGCTCTCAGGTTTGACAACAGCATTGATTTGCTGATCTGGTGTGGCAGTACAGTGGAACTGAGGGCATGCTTAAACTGTCCAACATGAACCTGAGGTTTGGAACAACTGGGGATTGATGGTGACATCTGTCTCAGTTCTGGATTTACAGTGACAGCACTGACGTGAGGGACAGGGAAAGGGCCTGACACCTGTCATTCAGAGGATGGGAGTGTACAGCACATGTCAGATGGACAGCAGAGCAATCCTGTCTATTAGTGCAAGCGTTCCAACGGATTTAAGAGGGTGAATGAATTAATTTCTTCACCCAGTGGTTGCAACAAAGTTTACTTTTTGAAAAAGAGAAGTGACATTACTAATTGGTCAGATTGCATATAGTCCAGAAACAGAATTGTGCCAGCCAGGTTCCTTAATTAACAAATAAAAAACTACTTTATTGCAATCAAAACTCAAAACTGAAGCGAAGATGTAAAGATTATTCACAAAAGGGGCTAATAGAGTCATAGACTTATAAAGTATGGAACCAGACCATCGGTCCAACTAGTCCATGCTGACCAGATATCCTAAACTAATTGAGTCCCATTTGCCAGCACTTGGCCCATATCCCTCTAAACCCTTCCTATTTATGTCTGCATCCAGATGCCTTTTAAATGCTGTAATTGTACCAGCCTCCACCACTTCCTCTGGCAGGTCATTCTGTACACATACCACCCTCTGCGTGAAAATGTTGCCCCTTAGGTCCCTTTTAAATCTTTCCCCTCTCACCCTAGACCTATGCCCTCTAGTTTTGGATTTTCCTCCCCAGGACAAAAAGACCTAAGCTATCCAGGGTCTAGATTAGAGTGGTGCTGGAAAAGCACAGCAGGTCAGGCAGCATCCAAGAAGCAGGAAAATCGACGTTTCGGGCAAAAGCCCTTCATCAGGAATGAAAGCAGGGAGCTCCGGGGTGGAGAGATAAATGGGAGGTAGGGTGGGGCTGGGGAGAAGGTAGCCAAGAGTACACTAGGTGGATGGAGGTGGGGATGAAGGTGATAGATCAGAGAGGAGGGTGGAGCGGATGGGGGGAAGGAAGATTAGCAGGTAGGACAGGTCATGAGATTGGTGCTGAGTTGGAAGGTTGGAACTGAAGTAAGGTGGGGGGAGGCGAAATGAAGAAACTGGTGAAATCCACATTGATGCCCTAGGGTTGAAGTGTTCCGAGGCGGAAGATGAGGCGTTCTTCCTCCAGGCATCCGGTGAGGGAGTGGTGGTGAAGGAGGCCCAGGACCTGCATGTCCTTGGCAGAGTGGGAGGGGGTGTTGAAATGTTGGGCTACAGGGCGGTGGGGTTGATTGGTGTGGGTGTCTCGGAGATGTTCCCTAACGTGCTCTGAGAAGGCATCTAGTCTCCCCAATATAAAAGAGGCTGCATCGGGAGTAACGGATACAATAAATGATATTGGTAGATGTGCTGGTGAAACTTTGGATGTGGAAGGCTCCTTTAGGGCCTTGGATGGAGGTGAGGGAGGAGGTATGGGCACAGGTTTTACAATTCCTGCAGTGGCAGGGGAAAGTGCCAGGATGGGAGGGTGGGTTGTTGGGGGACGTGGACCTGACCAAGTAGTCACGGAGGGAACGGTCTTTGTGGAAAGTGGTGGGGAGGGAAATATATCCCTGGTGGTGGGGCCTGGTTGTATGTGGCGGAAATGTCGGCAGATGATGTGGTTTATGCGAAGGTTTGTAGGGTGGAAGGTGAGGACCGGGGGGGGGGTTTGTCCTTGTTACGGTTGGAGGGGTGAGGTTTGAGGGCGGAGGTGCGGAACATGGATGAGATGCATTGTAGGGCATCTTCAACCACACAGGAAGGGAAATTGCGGTCTTTAAAGAAGGAGGCCATCTGGTATGTTCTGTGGTGGAACTGGTCTTTCTGGGAGCAGATACGGTAGAGGTGGAGGGATTGGAAATACGGGATAGCATTTTTGCAGGAAGTAGGGTGGGAAAAGGTGTAATCCAGGATCTGTGGGAGTCGGTGGGTTTATAAAAAATGTCAGTGTCAAGTCGGTTGTCATTAATGGAGATGAAAGGTCCAGGAAGGGGAGGGAGGTGGCAGAGATGGTCCAGGTGAATTTAAGGTTGGGCTGGAATGTGTTGGTGAAGTTGATGAATTGTTCAACCTCCTCGTGGGAGCATGAGTTGGCACCAGTGCAGCCATCAATGTAGCGGAGGAAGAGGTGGGGAGTGGTGCTGGTGTAATTACAGAAGTTGCCCATTAGAGCCCTTTTATATCTTTCCTCACTCACATTAACCTTATACCATGTTGTTTTGGTCTTGATTCCCCTGGGAAAAAGACTTTGGCTATTCACCCTATCCATGCCCCTCGTGATTTTATAAATCTTTATAAGATCGCCTGTCGGCTTCTGATGCTCCAGGGAACACAGCCCCAACCTGTTCACCATATCCCTATCACTCAAACTCTCCAAAACCAGCAACATCCTGGTTCATCTTTTCTGTATACTCTCAAGTTTACCAACATCTTTCTGATTGAAGGGAGACCTCCAGGCAAGTTCTTTCTCTGACTGTCTGTGTTCGACTATGATACTTTAATAAACCCACAAACTGGTTCATTTGATGATAATTGTAAACTCAATGACTCCTGTGAAGCAGCCTGTATTCTTTGCAAATGCAATGTTGTTTTCTTCCAGCAGCTAGTTTCCTTTGCTTCATAAAATATCCTTTCCAGAAAAAACTCAAGATATGTCCAGTCAATGATATTCAAAATTAATATTTAAGATAACGTATCTTCATAACAGCTGGTTGTGATTCTGTGTAAGATTTCAGTAAATGTTATGTCAATGGTTCACAGATGTGCACATGTGCATCTCCATATCTCATTGTTTCAACCTTTAAAAATATGTCAAATTAATGTCACCAAATGGAGCACAATGATTAGATCATTATTTATTTATTTATTTATTGGATTTTCTAAGTCAAGAAAGCAAAATGCTAATCAGAAACTGGTCAAAAGTTTGTTCTTGAAAATTAACTCATCGCAATGATGAAAGAATATTCTCAGCTTAAAGCTCTTAGTGATGTTTATAGAATGCAAAGCAAAGCTAGAAATTTGGAAAATTAATCAACCATTTTCTTGATTATTCTAAAAAAGCAAAACTCAAAAGAAAACTTTACCTGAATAAAGGGACATGAAGCTTGACCAGTTTTTCCTCAATTTTGAGAAACAATTGAGCAAAGAACGCTTTGAGCTAACGAATATTCCATTTTTGCCCCTGAATTGGCGGTACATTTGAGAAATTAAGTGAGTTAACATTCTCGGATCTCACAATGTAAATTCAATCTCTTAGTACCACAGCCAAGGCCAAGAGTAATCAACTTCAAACCTTAAAGCTTCAAGATCTTTAAGAGTTAAAGGCATTTGGAGTGATTTATGGCAGAAAGGTGATTAGAGCGCCACCCATTGGGTAAATGTTGTATTTCTGCACACAAACAAAGTCAAGCCTCGATATATTGTGACAGAGTGGATTCTTGTGGTGTGGAGATAGTGTCTAAATCAGGTACATCTGGATTCAAATCCCACCTTTTCCAGAGATATGTATTGATATCCCAGAACAGATAGTTTTTAATCAATCTACAAAATAGTTCAATTTTGTGTGATTTAAAATCAGGCATGAAAATAGCAACTTCAAATGGAAAAAGATATAACCAGAAGTAATGTTTTGTTATACAAAATGTGATATTTGTGAATTGATATAGACGTGTTACAACTGTAATGCCACACCTAGACTGCTGTGTACAGTTTTGGTCAACTTACAGAAGAAGAGACCTTTTCATTGGAAGCCATTCCGAGTGGACTCGCTGTCTGACTCTGGCAATGAGGCTTTATTATAAAATGAAAGATTGAGCAGGTTGGGCCTCTACCCATTGGTGTTTAGAAGAATGAGCAACTTATTGAAACCTGTACAATTCTGAGAAGGCTCAACTGGGAGATGATTAGAGGATGTTTCATAGATAGTTATGACTCCAGCCAGTGTCATAGAGTCATACAGCATGGAAACAGACCCTTCAGTTTGACCAGTCCATGCCAACCATAATCCCAAACTAGTCTAGTCCCATCTGCCTGTGCTTGACCCATATACCTCCAAACATTTGTTATTCATGCACTTACCATAAAAGAATCAAACATGAATGAAATGAGAAGTCTTATACTTCTGAAATGTAATAACTGTAAGAAATGTAGAATTAAATCTAGAAATAAGCTGAATCTGAGGAACAGCTGCAAGATCCAGGCTACTCTGAGTCCACCACTTAGGTAACTTTCCCTTTAATTCCCAGGGAGTTTACTTTTGTTTGAGCTCCTTAAAGCCCCATTTGGTTAAACGATGTCTTGATGTCAAGAGTCACCTCTGGAATTCAACTCTTTTGTCCATGTTTAAACAAAACTGTAATGAGGTAAAAGGTTGATTGACCCCGGCAGACCCAAACTAAACATTGGTGATTAGATTGTTGCTAACCAAGTGCTGCCTGATTGAACTGTTGAAGGTCCCTTCAACACTTTATAGATGATCAAGAGTAGACTGATGGAACAGTGACTGGACAAGTTGGATTTGCCTTGCTTTTTGTGTATATCGTATACCGAGGCAATTTTCCACATTGTCGAGCAGATGCCAGTGACGTAGCTATACTGGCACAGTTTACAGTCATAGAGCATGGAAACAGACCATTTGGTCCAATCCGTCCACACCGATCAGACGTCCCAATCTGACTTGGTCCCACCTGCCAGCATCTGGCCCACATCCCTCCAAACCTGGCACACCGCCTCCCCCACACTCATATATCCCTTCAGATGCCCTTCAAATGCTGCAATTGTACTGTCTCCACCACCCTCTCCGACAGCCGGCTCCACACAAGCATCATGCTTCGTATGAAAACGTTACCCCTCAGGTCCCCTTCAAATCTCTCCCCTCTCACCCCAAACCTATCCCCCCTAGCCCTGGACCCCTCTCTTGAGGGAATCTCGAACTGGGGATGCAGTTTAATATTGAGCGGGAGATGAGGAAGAATGACTTACTTTCAAGGGTTGTATACCCCAGTGAACCATAGAGCCTGGTTGAATATATTCGAGGCTGAACTAGACAGATGTTTGTTTGAAAAGAGATCAAGAGTTCTGGAAGAGCAGGCAGGAAAGTGGAGTTAAGGCTACAAGGTAGTTGTCTTATTCAAAAAAACAAAAATGGTGGGGAAATCTCAGTGGCTCTGGCAGCAACTCTGGAGAGAAATCAAAGTTAATGCTTCTTAACATTAGGAACAGTTCAAAAGAAAGGTCACTGGACATGGAACGTTAACTCGGATTTCTCTCTACCGATGCTACCAGACCTGCTGAGATTTTCCAGCAATTTCTGTTTGTGTTGTCATAGTCTTATTGTTTGGAGGAGCGTGTTTAACGGGTGGCTGACAGTATTTATTATATTTGTCTGACATTTAGAATCCCTCAAATGGTTGGCATGTATGGGTGTGTTGAAGTATAGTAATTGTGGAGACTGGATTGTGTAAGTTTGGAATTGTAAAGTGGGGCAGCAGGGCGTTAGTAGCCCTGAACTGAAACAAATGCTGGAGATCACAACGGGTCAGGTAGCATCCATGGAGAGAGAGCAAGCTAATGTTTCGAGTCAAGATGACTTTTCATCAGAGTTTGTGAAGAGTCATTTAGACTTGAGATATTAGCTTGCTTTCTCTCTCTCTAAAGATCCACTGTGATCTTTAGCATTTGTTGTTTTCAGTACAGATTCTAGCATCTGCAGTAATTTGCTTCTACGTTGGTACTAGGAGGAGGTGAGGTCTGCAGATGCTGGAGATCAGAGTCGAAAAGTGTGGCACTGCAAAAGCACAGCCAGTCAGGCAGCATCCGAGGAACAGAAGAGTCAACTTTTCGGGCATCAACCCTTCATCAGGAATGTGGAGTTAATGCCTGAAACATCAACTCTCCTGCTCCTCAGATGATGACTGGCCTGCTGTGCTTTTCCAGCACCATCCTTTTCGACTAAATTGCCCATGGTCTTTGTATTTTGGACAAGGCAGAACTTCTGACAGGTAGCTCAAGGAGATGGGATTAAGCCTGCTGGGAGAATATTTAGAACTAGCTGTACTGAAGGGGATAGGTGCCTGAAGAGGTTAACAGTGAGAAAGATAATGAAATTAAAATGCTAAACTTTAGAGATTGTCAGAGCACTTAAAGAAATGGCAGTTCACAAGGTGCCCTATGTTTGTTTAATGAAATCAGAATAGGAGAGTTGGAGCTATAAAACAACAGGTGGCTTTACTTTGCTAAATAGCTGGAGACATGAAGTCTGCAATGTTTGAAGGAAGTGCAGTCCAGAGAGATATTGTATTTTGACAAATAGAGATAAATTAGTTTAAAGTCATTCAATTAATCCCATTTACCTGTCCCGATCAAAATAAATATAAATATGGGATATATAGTGATTGTAATGGGATCAGTCAGGTAGGTCTCATAGAATATGAGTTCCTTGATTGGGACTGTTAATCTGGTCCACTCAGGGAGCCCTGGCTGACAGATATAAACACAAGTGTCAGAGGTTCTGTTCACTCTGAGAGCTGACACTCAGGGAGCTGGAGCAGTGTACAGTACTCCCCATGTGCAGATAATGGGTGACTTAGTGACGGGATACTGGCCTCTGTGGAGTTACTTCAGGACACTTAACATGAAGGTTGGTTTGAGAACAGCCCAGAACAGGCTCTGTTCTCATGCTGGTGGGTGCAGCATAGATAGGTTTTCTGATTTTGATTTATTGGGTGATTGCTGGAAATGTTATTTGCAGTTTGGTTCTCTTGTATTTTATAGCTCTAGCAAACGTTAAATAATCCTGCACTGCGGGCAGAGTAAAATACTATTCATGTGAGATGCAGTCACAAGATAGTCTCAGTTTGAATCTTGTGATGGAACCAAAGCTGAAGATTTGCCTAATTTGAAACTCATGGGAGAAAATACTGTGCTCTGCCATTCCTGGTGCTGACCTGATGGAAGTAGTACAGAAGTACTCAGACCATGGGGCTGAAGTATCCACACTCTAGAAATGGTAAATGTGAGGTTGACCCCTGAGAATAGCTGGACCTGTCACAGGGAGTAATCATAACATTATGATTGAAGGGTCTTGTAAGAGACTTCTGTGGGAAAAAGAAGGTAAACATGAGTGTATAATATAAGCAGTTACAAAACATATTGTTAATTTCAACGTGTTGTTTTGTCTAAATGCCTTATATAATCAATGTTGTGATTTTGCTAGAAAAAAGTGAAATCTTGTGGCATAAGATTTGGTTGATTAAAATGTTTTATTTAGATTTTTAAATATGACTGCATCATAACAACAGCGACACAGATTGGTTTTGAAATCCTTTTTCATGTTTTCCAATCCTTCTATGTTCCCATGCCTCCCTGTTCTCTCCATCAACTCCACAAATCTCTGAGACCACTCTCCAATCTGGCCTTTTCCAGTCGTTGGTTCTAGTTGTTGTGGTTCTGTTCGCCGAGCTGGGAGTTTATGTTGCAAACGTTTCGTCCCCTTTCTAGGTGACATCTTCAGTGCTTGGGAGCCTCCTGTGAAGCGCTTCTGTGCTGATTCCTCCGGCATTTATACTGGTTCTAGTTGCTCCACCATTGGAAGCCCTGCCTTCAGCTGCCTAAGCCTGAGCTCTGCATTAGCCTCTCTAAACCCTCCATCCACCCACCCTTCTCTCTCTTTTTTAAGAGGCTCCTAACTTAATATTACCTTCTGTCAAATTTTCTTTGATACTGTTGCATTTTTAAAAGTTGGTTCATTAGATGTGGGCATCGGTGGATATGCCAGCATTAATGACCCTTGAACTTGGGAGTTCGCTGGACACTCATGGGCTAGTTAAGTATCAGCCACATTGCTGTGGTTCTGCTATGGGCGGTATGGTGCTCAGTGGTTAGCACCACTGCCTCACAGGGCCAGGGACCCAGGTTCAATTCCAGTCTCAGGCTGGAATGGAGTTTGTCTGTGTGGAGTTTGCATGTTCTCCCTGTGTCTATGTGGGTTTCCTACGGGTGGTCCAATTTCCCCCTCACAGTCCAAAGATATACAGGTCAGGTGAATTGGCCATGCTAAATTGCCCATGGTGTAGGAGCATTAGTCATGGCTAAATATAGGGTAGGGGATTGAGTCTGGATGGGTTACTCTTCGGAGGGTTGGTGTGGACTTGTTGGACCACAGGGCCTGTTTCCATGTTGTCGGGAATCCAATCCAATCTAATCTAGAGTCACGTGTAAGCCAGATCGGGAAAGGAAGGCAGATTTTATTCCCTGAATGCAAGGGTGAACCAGACAGGTTTTTCACAACAATTGTAATCGTGGTAACATGGTTGCCATTGGACTAGCTTTTAATTCCAGATTTTTACTGAACTCAAATTTCGATCTGCTATGATAGCATGTGAGCCCATTTCCCCAGAACGTTGGCCCTGGAGTTTGTTTTATTTATTCACTCATGGGACATAAGTGTCACTGGCCGGCCTAGCATTTATTGTTGTACCTTTGAGAAGGTGGGAGGGAGCTGTTTCTGGAACCAGTGCCATCCATCTGCTCTAGACACACAATGCCCAGTTTAATAGCCGAGTGACATTACCGCTAAACTATTACCAAATGTGCCTTGGGTCATTTAACGTGCTTTATTTATACACAGTATTGTTGTATTGAAAGGAATGCTGTGTAGCTGGATGGTAACTCACCATGTGCTCAGCTGCCAGACCAGAGCCTGTGTGTTGGTGTGTGATCAAACTTCCCACTTATGAGTTGGCTCTGTAGTCTAGTCCACTGGCCATAATGTGACAGAAAATGGAATGACTCTCAAATAGTTCACACTGCAATCACATTACAGCCACCGCTCACAATACATACAGAGGAAGATTTTGTTCTAATGAGCCTCTGGAATGCCAGTGATTTTCCTGCCATCAATTTATTACTGTAGGACATTTGAAACCTTAATAAGCTATGGGGAAAATTTACTACAGCCGATGAATGCTCAAGGCAGTGAACCAGAAAACACAAATCTATTTATACTGTAACTCTGACCAATCCTCGAGGGACTTTGTGACCATTCAAAGTGATTCATGCGAAAGTTCATCCAGTGCACTGTAATTAGATGATACATAAAAGACTTACACGAAGCTTGTCAATGTGCTTGCACTGTGTGAGTACAAAATTCTTTGCACAAGTTGCAGAAAAAAGCTTTTATATCCAGCAGCTGTCCACAATTAATTGCATCAACCACAAAAAAAACTTCATTAACCCGTTCAGAATCTGTGGGCGTAGATCAATGAATTAACTTCCTTTTCTCAACTCAGTTCCTGAACCCACTGACTGTGTGTGTGTGTGTGTGTGTGTGTGTGTGAGAGAGAGAGATAGGGTAGAGTTCCTATGGTTACCAGCTGTCCTCAGAACCAGAGAATACCTACAGTGCAGAAAGAGGCCTTTAGCCCATTAAGTCTGCACTGACCTTCCGAAGAGCATCCCACCCCAAAGCATATTGGCACACACACACAACTCCAGCCTCCAAGATTGCGTTGGTCAGCTACAATTCGCCTACTCTCACAATAGGTTCATGGCAGACATCATTTCCCCTGGTCCTACACTCATCACTGGAACATCTGGATGACAAGGACATCTACATTGGTCTCTATTTATTGACTTTTGCTCCACCTTCAACACCATAATTGCAACAAAACACATCTCCAAACTCCAAGGACTCTGCTCTATGCTCTGCGACTGGATCCTCAACCTCCTGACTTGCAGACCCTAATCAATAAGGATAGTCGACCACACCTCCTCCACCATAATTCTCAACACCGAGTGTCCTGCAAGTGAATCAAGTGCCCGTTTTCACACAATTTCACTGAGTGGCAGTCTGGGTGGGATTCTCAGAGGACCTTTTCATTGTTTTCTATTCTCTCTTGAACCTGGGCTGGTTGAGATCAGGCCCTCCTGCCCAGACCAGGAAGGGTTAGCTCAGCAGGCTGCAGACAAAGCCTGAGGAGCTCTGTGGACTTGATGACTCACTATCCTGCTGGATGGTGTACTGACTCAGGCGCTGGGAGGGATATCTTGCTTTAAGTTGTTGCAGGAGCAAATTATGTCGTGGCTAAAGAAAAAGTGCTTCAAACTTTGGTTGAAAAATCACCTTCAGTCCACGATTCATAGAGACATAGAGATGTACAGCGCGAAAACAGACCCTTCGGTCCAACCCATCCATGCTGACTAGGTATCCCAACCCAATCTCGTCCCACCTGCCAACACCCAGCCTATAACCCTCCAAATCCTTCCTATTCATATACCCATCCAAATGCCTTTTAAATGTTGCAATTGTCCTAGCCTCCACCACTTCCTGTGGCAGCTCATTCCATACATGTACCACCTTCTGCATGAAAAAGTTGCCCCTTAGGTCTCTTTTATATCTTTCCCCTTTCACCATAAACCTATGCCCTCCTAGTTCTGGACTCCCCGACCCCAGGGAAAAGACTTTGCCTATTTATCCTATCCATGCCCCTCATGATTTTATAAATCTCTATAAGGTCACCCCTCAGCCTCTGACACTCCAGGGAAAACAGCCCCAGCCTGTTCAGCCTCTCCCTATAGCTCAAATCTTCCAACTCTGGCAACATCATTGTAAATCTTTTCTGAACCCTTTCAAGTTTCACAACATCCTTCCGATAGGAAGGAGACCAAAATTGCATGCAATATTCCAACGGTGGAACTTCAGGAATTCCATCTCTCCAGGACCTTAGTTCTGCTAATACTTCGGATTAATACAGTGAGAAAAAAACAGTGTTAAAAGAGAACCATCCAGATAGAAATGAACATACTGGCACCTCCATTTTGACATATAAAAGACATCTCATACCAGTATGTGTCACTTGCAAGTTTTGTTGGGTTTTTTTTGTAAATTGTCATGACTACTATCTTGTAGTTAAATTGAGTAGAGCCTTGTGATTTGGGAGGGAGTTCTTAACGACATCACTTAATTAATGAAAATATCCTAAACTAGAATTTTTTTATCCGCTTAGAGGACGGCACAGTGGCTCAGTGGTTAGCACTGCTGCCTCACAGCGCCAGTGACCCAGGTTCAATTCCCACCTCGAGCAACTGTGTGTCGATTTTGCACATTCTCCACATGTCTGCGTGGGTTTCCTCCGGGTGCTCCAGTTTCCTCCCACAGTCCAAAGATGTGCAAGTTAGGTGAATTGGCCATGCTAAATTGCCCGTAGTGTTAGGTGTAGGGGAATGGGTCTGGGTGGGTTGCTTGTTAGAGGTTCGGTGTTGGCTTGTTGGGCTGATGGACCTGTTTCCACACTGTAGAGAATCTAATCTAAGAGAAAAATGCTTTGAAGTAACATGTAAATCCAGATGTATTAAAATAGATCCCACATATTTAAGGGCGGCACAGTGGTTAACACTGGTGCCTCAGTGTCAGACACCTGGGTTCAATTTCCACCTCAGGCGACTCTCTGTGTGTAGAGTTTGCACATTCTCCCTGTGTCTGCATGGCTTTCCTCCCACAGTCCAAAAATGTGCAGGTTAGGTGAATTAGCCATGCTAAATTGCCCGTAGTGTTAGGTGAAGGGGTAAATGAGACTGGGTGGGTTGCGGGTCGGTGTGGGCTTGTTGGGCCGAAGGGCCTGTTTCCACACTGTCAGTAATCTTAAGGGCATCATTGGCTGGCCAGCATTTATTACCCATCCCTAGTTGCCCTTGAGAAGGTGGTGAGCATCTAGGTAAAGGCAATAAATGCTGGCTAGTAAATAAAGTAAAGGAAAAAATACTCAAGTCTGTGGAGTTTCTATTTGTTCATGATGGACATGTATCACTGGTTAGGCCAACATTCATTGCCCATTGGGCAGTTAAGAGTTAACTACATTGATTGGAGTCACATGTAGGCCAGGCCATATAAGAAAGGCAGATTTTCCCCTCCCTGAGTGGACATTAGTGACCAATATAGGGTTTTAAGACAATCAGAAGTGGTAATATGGTTGCCATTAGGCCAGCCTTTCCTTCCACAATTTTCTGGGGGTTTTTTGTATTGAATTAAAATTTCACCATCTGCCATGGTCTGATTCAAACTCTTGTTCCCAAGAGAAAGTGAGGACTGCAGATGCTGGCGATCAGAGTCAAGAGTGTGTGGTGTTCGAAAAAAACAGCTGGTCAGGCAGCATCCGAGGAGCAAAAGAATCGACGTTTCTGGCATTTGCTGATGAAGGGCTTATACCCGAAACATCAATTCTCCTGCTGCCTGACCTGCTGTGCCTTTCCAGCACCGCACTCTTGACTCATGTTTCCAAAATATTGGCCTGAGGTTCTGAATTAGTGATGTTGTTCTGACACTGTCCCATTCATCTCTAAACCTAAAACTTTCCTTCCAGTGAATCTCAGATGCTCGGTTGGTAGCAATGATTTGGCTGAACCAGAGGGACCCAGGTTGGGATCCCATTCTGTGGGTGGTATTTAATGGCAACCGGAGAAACATCAACAGTGCTACATCCTCCCTTCTTGGGAAGACCCACCCAAGAAAGTGACCTTACTGAGTGGCATGGGCACAATTTCCTGGGATCAAGGAACCTCAGGTTGGACTCCATTGATAGGCACCACAACTGGAGAGATCATTACTTCACACCCAAGACTAGGAATACCATGGAGCCAGGTACAAACTGAGTGATGCGAGTGTAGGAGGGGACTGAATGACAGAGTGGGCACTGTGAGTAGGGGCCCTGGCGGTCAATGGATAGTAGGCAAAACAATAACTTTCCCTCTAAGTCCCATGTCATCTGGACTTGAACAGATATATATGTACATCTAAAACCAACCATTTATCTCAAAACTCAGAACAATCTCAAAGCAAAAACAGAAATTGCTGGAAAAGCTCAGCAACATCTGAGGAGAGAAATCAGAGTTAACATTTCCTCTAAGGGTCACCGTACCCAATACTTTAACTCTGATTTCTCTCCACAGATATACCCGCTGAGCTTCTCCAGCAATTCCTGTTTTTGTTTCTGATTTCCAGCATCTGCAGTTCTTGCAGTTTCAGTCCCAGATCAACATATTCTAACAGCAGTGTAAGAGCATTTTTATCACATGCACTGCAACCGTTCAAGGAGTTGACTCACCAACGTCCACTGCCAGACTTCAAAAGCACTTCATTTGTAGGATGATTGTTGTGGTAGCTCTTGAGTTTTTTAATGACAGTTCTTTCTTTAACTGAGGCCAGGGATTAAATTCTGGCTTTGCTGGTGAAACAATGTTAATGAATCGTGCAAGTTATTAAGGCGCAATAGCTACAAGAAACCCAGGAGCCGCAAAGGTTGGATGGGCATTCCTGGAACAGCGCTCGTTCCCTTACAAATGGATGCACCTTGGATTTGGCTGTCAGAGCTGCCAAATCAACTGAATCACATCGGAACACCTCCCCCCCCCCCCCTGCCGACTAACCCTCAATGGATTAATAGTGTGGTCAGATCAATTGACTGCTCTTGGAAGGATGTTGTGAAACTTGAAAGATTTGCAAGGATGTTGGAGGATTTGAGCTACAGGGAGAGGCTGTATAGGCTGGGGCTGTTTTCCCTGGAGCATCAGAGGCTGAGAGATGACCTTACGGAGGTTTATACAATCATGAGAGGCATAGATAGGTTAAAGAGACAAGATCTTTTCCCTGGGGTGGGGGAGTCCAGGTGAGAGGATATAGGTTTAGGGTGAGAGGGGAAAGGTTTAAAAGGAACCTAAGGGGCAACTTTTTCACGCAGAGGATAGTGTGTGCATGGAATGAGCCGCCAGAGAAAGTGGTGGAGGCTGGTACAATTACATCATTTAAAAGGCATCCGAATGGGTATATGAATAGGAAGGGTTTAGAGGGATATGGGCCAACTGCTGGCAAATGGGACTAGATTAGGTTGGAATATCTGGTCGGCATGGACAGGTTGGACCGAAGGGTCTGTTTCCGTGCTGTACATCTCTATGACTCTATGATAATCTCAATTGTGCACATGCCATAACAATCTCTCACCCCTGATTGTAGACCCTTACCACGTGCACAGCCTGGAAATGTGGGGAGGACAGATTCAGCTGAGGCACTCGAGAGTAAAATGGATAGAATTGGTGTTCAGGGATATGGGGAAAAGGCAGGAGATTGGCATGAGGTAATAGAACTGGTGCAGACATGATGGGCTGAGTGTAACTGTAACAATTCAGTGATTCTGGCAAACCGTCAAATCCCACTAACACTGTCCCATCATGTGATTGGTCTTTTGACTATGGCTGAGTTCCCTGGACAGAAGAGTAACCCATATACTGACCCTTTTTCTTCTTTCCCCCTTCGGTTCCAGACTTCCTTTGACCTTCTGGCTCTGAGCTTCATCCTCCCAGTATGTGCACACTGTCACTTGAAGTGGGTAGGTTGTCCACCAACTAATGACCGGCAGGGCTAGATTGGGCTGAATCCCCACAGTGACCCTCTCCCCAATCCCTGCTGTGGTGTGGTGTGGTGTGGTGGATGGGAGGAGGGCTGGGGAGTACAGTGAATGACTCGTAACAAACTGGAAGGAAATGAAAGAGACTGGAGTCCTATAATCCTACCGAGGTATGTGCTGGCAATGGCAGACCGGAGGATTTACTTTGCGTAAGGCAGCAGCTAAGAGTGGATCGATGTTCCAGAATTCTCTGCATGCGGGTTAAGGCTCTCTGAGTTTACTCTGGATCACAAACAATTCTCAGGCACTGCAAACGAAAAGGATGTTTGCTTTCAAAAGGAATTCTCTCTGTGTTGTTGAGGACAGCCTGTTCTGCAAAGGAGGGAGCTCTATTTTAGTAGATATCACTCTATTTCCAGTAAAACTGGAGAAAGAAGAGCGGGCGTGTTAGGTCGCTTCGGATTCCAAGATGGTGGTAGGGTGACACAGCTGTGTGTGGGCTCTTGCCCGGAGCTCATCCACTCCCATCCGCTTTCTTCCTTTTTTTTTCTTTTTATTTCTTTTCTTTTTATTTCTCCTCTTTGTCTTTCATTTATTGTTTCTTTTGCATGTTAGTCAGCGGCATTGGTGCGCTATCGAGAGCAGGCAGCAGCCTCCCAGCAGTCAAAGGCCACAGCAGCAGCCGCAGCAGCAAGGACGTCCTTATTCAGGGGCGACAGTGGCAAAGCTCCTCCAATAATCAGAGGTGGCAGCCAACACTTCAAGATGGCAGCATCAGCAAAGCAACACCTCGGAGGAGGGTGGCCAGAGTAGTACTCTTGGTGCAGCGGCAGCCTGGCCTGGCAGTGGAGCCAGGGACTCCTGGTTGCAGTCAGCCCAGAGCAGGGACGTCTGATTGCAATAGACCCAGAACAGGGACACCTGGTTGCAATAGGCCTAGAATGGGGACTCTGGGTTGCAGTCAGCCCAGCGCAGGGACCCTTGGTTGCAGTCAGCCCAGAGCAGGCTCTCCTGGCATGATCGAACAGCAACGGAGCCAGAGGCTTCTGGCTGCAGTCCTGGTATACCCGGAGCAGGGATTTCTGGTTGTTGGTGAGGCAATGGCAGTGTGAGGCTGGGGACTCCTGTTTGTGGAGCGAGTGTGAGTTGGCGGCGGTGAGGTAGTGCCGAAGAGTGGCAACTCTTACGTTGGTGGGTGCAGAGTATTAGGCAACGAGGTGATGGAGGAGGGGGTGGCGGTACAGGTGTCGCTGGTGAGCTGGCTCAGGACTCATGGTGGGGGCCAAGATGGACCCTCAAAGAGTTAATCTTTTTAGTCTTTACATTCTTAAACTTCAAAATGGCATTGGACTGTGACAACAGTTGAAGCTTTTCACTGTATTTTACTGTCTTATTCATAGTAAAATGCAAGTGATACTAAATCATTCAAAAAGATTGTTGGGAGGATTCCAACGGGAGCAGTCCTTCATTGGCGGAAAAATAGCACTGGGCCGCTGTCCAAGAATGACAGCAGTCGGATTGTATTTATCCATGTGGAAGCATCTCCTTCAATCTGCACACTGGCCTCCTGTTCTAACCCCGTCTTGGGGACCTTTACTAATATCTGCTGGAGCCCCCGGTCTCTCACACTCGCTTTCTCAGTCTTGTGTTGCAAGCTCATGGAGAAAACAGGCAGATTGGCTAATTTCAGGGTTGAATCCAGAATGCGAGGTTTTTTGTTTGCTCTGTGCTCTCCTTTGCTGGCCCTAGCACCAGGAATGCCAAAGACTATGGATCCTCTCAGAGTGTCTCAGCTCAGCTCATCTCATCATCTCAGCATGGTGATGGGAGAAATAGCTTCCCCATCTTGTGAATTTGAGACTCCCAACAACTGTGGAATCGCATTAGTGCTATTGCTGTCTAACTGTCCCTAGCAGAGTTCATGGTGGTCAATTGCACAGCTACATACACTTGAGAGATGTGGATTCTAAGTGTTTGCAGCAATGCCAGAATTTTAAATACTAGCAGGGAGTACATATTTGATATAAATTCTTCTCTGCCTGTTGTCACAGTGTACTGAGTTTTACTGGTCATTGAATTGACTGGGGAGTATTGGTCCAGGGAAAAGCAGGGGTATTGGTCCAGGGAAAGGCAGGGGTATTGGTCCAGGGAAAGGCAAAGATGTTGGTCCAGGGAAAGGCAGGGGATTTAGTCCAAGGAGAGGCAGGGGTATTGGTCCAGGGAAAGACAGGGGTATTGGACCAGGGAAAGGCAGGGGTATTATTCCAGGGAAAGGCAGGGCTATTGGTCTGAGAAAAGGCAGGGGTATCGGTCCAGGAAAAGACAGGGATATTAGTCCGGGGAAAGGCAGGGGAGTTGGTCCAGGGAAAGGCAGTGGTATTTGTACAGGGAAAGGCAGGGGAGTTGGTCCAGGGAAAGGCAGACATATTAATCCAGGGAAAGGCTGGGGTATTAGTCCAGGGAAAGGCAGGGATATTGGTCCAGAGAAAGGCAGGGATATTAGTCCAGGGAAAGGCAGGGATATTGATCCAGGAAAGGCAGGGGTGTTACAGATTTCCAATAGTCTGCAGTCATGCTGCTCTGTTTTGTCATGGGTGTATTGATTTTATACCCTGGTGGCCAGCTCCTTTCCATACCAAAGCTCAATTTGGTATAGCTGCAGCTCCAAAGATCCAACAAGGAGGAGGGAGCTGCGTAGCGATTGTGTCGCCAGATGGCAATCCACATGCCCGGGCTTAATTCTTGAGGCCTGTGGGTTCAAATCCCACCACAGCAGCTGAATTCAAATTCAGTTATTAAATCTGGAATTGAAGGCTAGTCTCTAATGGTGCGACGAAACCATCAGCGAATGTTGCATCTATACCCAACCTGTTCATTAATGTCCTTTAGGGAAGGAAATCTGCCATCCTTACTTGGTCTGGCAATGTGGTTGACTCTTTACTGCCCTCTGAAATGACCCAGAAAGCCTCTCAATTCAAAGGCAATTAGGAATGAGCAACAAATGTTAGCCTTATTAGTGATGTCCACATGTTGTGGTTCTGCTCGCCGAGCTGGAAGTTTTTGCTGCAAACGTTTCGTTCCCTGGCTAGGGAACATCATCAGTGCTGTTGGAGCCTCGTGTGAAGCGCTGCTTTGATGTTTCTTCCGGTATTTATAGTGGTTTGTTCTTGCCACTTCCGGGTGTCAGTTTCAGCTGCAGTGATTTGTATGTGGGGTCCAGGTCGATGTGTCTGTTGATGGATGTTCTTGCCGTTTCCGGGTGTCAGTTTCAGCTGTAGTGGTTTGTATATGGTGTCCAGGTCAATGTGTCTGTTGTTGGAGTTTGGGGATGAATGCCATGCTTCTAGGAATTCTCTGGCTGTTCTCTGTCTGGCTTGTCCTATGATAGTGGTGTTTTCCCAGTCAAATTCATGTTGCTGGTTGTCTGAGTGTATACTAGCCAGGGAACGAAACGTTTGCAGCAAAAACTTCCAGCTCGGCGAGCAGAACCACAACAACGGATACCCGAGCTACAAATCTTCAATCAGATTTTAAAGATGTCCACATCTCAAGAATGAATGAAAGAATATGAAGAGAGAGAGATTCTTTGGTATATGCCCTTTTGTCTGGAATGGAGATCAATTAATTGATGTTCCCTTTTGTCTTTATTTGATTTTGCAGCAATTGATTCCTTCTGTGGCACTGTGAGTCTCTGTATTCGGTTTAATCCTGAGAATGGTTTTTCCCTGGTCACCTGCTTTGGGACCTGCTGCTTGCATTCTTTCACCCAATTTTACCTCAGCAGGTGATGGACCTTCTTTTTGGAGTTCTGCCCCTTCCAGCATATGGTGATTATGATGCAAAGTGCAACAATTTGTGCTATCTGAGTGTTTACAGGAAGGGCCTCCTGTCCTTACCTGTCCAAAGGGAAAGAAAATTGATTTGGCAGGACTGTAGCTATTTCAAGACCTCCCAAAGTGCTTAACTGCTCATTAAATACTTTGAAATGTTATTATATCTTCTGATGCCAAAAGTTAGAAATACTCACTCTTTAGAGTATGAAAAGTGAGATCTCCTTGAGTTTAATACAGCTTACAACTGCTTTAGAGTGGTATCCTGTTAGACATGGTTTGGAGATGCTGGTGTTGGACTGGGGTGTACAAAGATCAAAATCACACAACACCAGGTTATAGTCTAACAGGTTTAATTGGAAGCACACTAGCTTTTGGAGCGATGCTCCTTCATCAGGTGATTGTGGAGGGCTCAATCCTAACAGAATTTATAGCAAAAATTTACAGTGTGATGTAACTGAAATTATACATTGAAAGATTGATTGTCTGTTAAGCCTATCATCAGTTAGAATACAGTGATAGTTTCACTTCTTTCATGTGTAAATCACAAAACCTTTTTTAAAAAAAGTTGCATTCTCGGGTTAGCTGTTAACAATGGTGATAGCTAGACAATATGTTGAAGGTGTTAGCCCCCTGGGTTCTCTGTTTATGCCATGATGTTTAGATTGATTCTAATCTAAAAAGTGAGATAATGGAGTTTTACATAAATGCATACAGTTTTTGAGCAAAGTACAATGTAACCCTGCAAGTACAAATTCACCCCACAAAATATATGTGTGCATGTGGGTGTGTGTGTGTCTGGGGTGGGGGTTGTAAGTGTGAGAGAGTGTATGTGTGTGTGTGTGTGTGTAGTGAGTGCAGAGTGTCTTAAGTCTGTGAAGGGGTGCATGTGAGAGTGTGGAAGTGCGTGTGTCTGTAAGGGTGTGTGTGGGTATCCGTGTGTATGTGTGTATAGGAGTGCCTCTGTGTGTGTGTGTGTGTGTGTGTGTGTGTGTGTATATAGTACAATGGTGATCACCTGTAATGTGACGTGAACCCAAGGTCCCGGTTGAGGTCCTCCCTATGGGTACGGAACTTAGCTATAAGCCTATGCTCAGCCACTTTTCTCTGCTGCCTGTCCCGAAGTCCACCTTGGAGGATGGTCACCCGAAGGTCCGAGGCTGAATGTCCTGGACCACTGAAGTGTTCCCCAACTGGGAGGGAACCCTCCTGTCTGTTGATTGTTGTGCGGTGCCCATTCATCCGTTGTCGTAGCCTTTGCTCGGTTTCCCCAATGTACCATGCCTCCGGGCATCCTTGCCTGCAACGTATAAGATAGACAACGTTGGCTGAGTCACATGAGTACCTGCCATGTACAAGGTGGGAGGTGTTCCCACGCATAATGGTGGTATCTATGTCCACACTCTGACACGTCTTGCAGCGTCCACCGTGACAGGGTTGTATGGAGTTGTCCTGAGCCGGGCAGTTTGCTACGAACAATGATCTGTTTGAGGTTTGGCAGTTGTTTAAAGGCAAGTAGTGGAGGTGTGGGGAAGGTCTTGGTGAGGTGCTCATCCTCATTGATAATGTGTTGCAGGTCACGAAGAACATGGCGTAATTTTTCAGCCCCTGGGAAGTACTGAACAACGAAGGGTACCCTGTCAGTTGCAGCACGTGTCTGTCTCCTGAGGAGGTCATTACGGTTCCTTGCTGTGGCACGTCGGAACTGGCGGTCGATGAGTTGAGCATCATACCCCGTTCTTGAGAGGGCATCCTTGAGTACTTCCAGGCGTCCGTCACGTTCCTCATCATCTGAGCAGATCCATGTACGCGTAGGGCTTGTCCATAGGGAATGGCTGTTTTAACATGTTTTGGGTGGAAGCTGGAGAAGTGTAGCACTGTGAGGTTGTCTGTGGGATTACGGTAGAGTGTGGTGCTGAGGTGTCCGTCCTTGATGGAGACGCATGTGTCCAAGAATGAGACAGATCGTCGAGAGTAGTCCCTGGTGAGTTTGATGGTGGGATGAAACTTGTTGATGTCACTGTGTAGTTTTATCAGTGACTCCTCGCCATGGGTCCAGTGGAAGAAAATGTCATCAATGTACCTGGTGTACAATATTGGTTGGAGATCCTGCATAGAGAAGAAGTCTTGTTCGAACCTGTGCATAAAAATGTTGGCATATTGGGGTGAAAATTTGGTCCCCATGGCTGTTCTGTGTATCTGGATGAAGAACTGGTTGTCAAAGGTGAAGACGTTGTGATCAAGGATAAAGTGGATGAGTTGTAGGATGGTGTTTGGAGACTGGCAGTTGTTGGTGTTGAGTACTGAGGCTGTTGCCGCGATGCCATCATTGTGGGGGATGCTGGTGTAGAGTGCGGAAACGTTCATTGTGACGAGGAATGTTCCCGGTTCGACTGGTCCGTGGGTGCTGAGTTTCTGTAAGAAATCCGTAGTGTCGCGACAGAAGCTGGAGATCCCCTGTACAATAGGTTTCAAGATGCCTTCCACATAGTCAGAGAGATTCTCACATAGGGTCCCATTGCCCGACACAACTGAAAATCTAACTGATTTACCAGGTGCAGTTACCACCAGTTTCAGAGATGATAGCACACTAAAATGTTTGAAAAGAGTGTTCCTTCATCGTAAAACAACCAGAATTAATCATTTGAGTCGCATGGTTTTAGTGTCCAGTGAAGTACCATTGTTATTAAGTAGGCAGTCAGTGAAGAAAGCACAGATGAAACAAGATATGAAAAGAAAATAAGAAAAGAATTGTGGATAAAGTCAAGGAAAAGTGGACATCAGATTTGGATCACAAACAAAATTTCTCACTGATAATTGATGGTGGGGTTTGCTAACAATTAATTTAGAAGTACGTGTGTAAATATGAGCATACTAATGGTAAATATGGCAGCACAAAATCCTTTTAACAATGGGTTATGTGAGAGGATGCTGGAAAAGCCCCTCGGATGCTGCCTGAACTGCTGTGCTTTTCCAGCACCACTCATCCAGAATCTGGTTTCCAGCATCTGCAGTCATTGTTTTTACCTTATGTGAGAGGAGCCATTCAGTAATAGACAAAGTGGCTCATAAAATTTTGACAGTTCAGCCAAACTGCAAATTATTGTCTTTGCTAGTGTTGGCTGGTCCATGCTAAGATGGTTGGAGAATACAGACCATACCAGTCATTTTTTTGGGAGGAAAAGTTCCAACAGTAATAAGTGATTAGCCTCCAGTTTGAGAAGGGGCAACAATTAGTTTTACAGTTATGAAGTATTTGAATGCACTGCATGTACACAGAAAAATTTGCATCAGAATTGAAATGTCAGAAAGAACCAGTGAGGCTTAAGATGTAAGGTAAGATCAGAACAAACCGTTTGTTCTAATAAAGAGTCACCAAACTCAAAACATTAGCTTTACTTTCTCCCTATTAATGCTGCCAGGTGAACTGAGTTCCCCAGCAATTTCAGATCTCCACCCATCGCAGTTCCTTGTTTCATTTCAATCAGAGAGAGCTAGTTTATTATAAGAGAGAATGTCTTATAGAATGGAGAGGCCCAGGGAATGTTATTGGGAAAGACCGAAGATTAATGATTGTTTAGCATGGGAACCAGACTAGTTGGGGTCTGAGGTTGCATGGTATTGATTAAAAATTTACAGATTCTGAAGGGATTGTAGAAAATAGGAAGGAGCCAGGGACTTTTCTGACCCAAATGTTGCTCACCTATGAGAATCAAATTGTTGCAATTATCTGATGAAGGACAAATCAATTCCAATGTTTAATGTGAGGCCATTAGTGCTGAAAATGTGTTGCTGGAAAAGCGCAGCAGGTCAGGCAGCATCCAAGGAACAGGAAATTCGACGTTTCGGGCATAAGCCCTTCATCAGGCTTATGCCCGAAACGTTGAATTTCCTGTTCCTTGGATGCTGCTTGACCTACTGCGCTTTTCCAGCAACACATTTTCAGCTCTGATCTCCAGCATCTGCAGACCTCACTTTCTCCTGTGAGGCCATTAGTCTCAATGGACAACTGGCAGAAGTGGATCAAAGCAAATGACTGCGTATGCTGGAATCTGAAACCAAAAGAGAAAGTGCTGGAAAATCTCAGCAGGTCTGGCAGCATCTGTAAGGAGAGAAAAGAGCTGACATTTCGTGTCTAACTGATCCTTTGTCAAAGCTAAAAAAATGGGAGAAATAGGGAGGTATTTATGTGAGGCTGAGAGAAGGTGAATCATGGCTCCAGAAGCAAAGGGAGCAATAAAGAGGTGATAATGACAGTGCATAGAGAGATTACAGGGAGATTAGGAGCTGTGAATGACCAAGGCTGAAGCCAGTGCTATGTGACAACATATGTGGGGAATGGGGGGGGAAGGATGAAGCAGAGGCAAAATGGAAAACAGGGGAGAAGGGTAGCAAAGGGGGAAGAGGAGAGGAAAAAGGTGATGAGAGAGTGGGGAGCGAGAGAAATGATGTACAGAACAGTGAAAAAAAATAAAATAAAATTATCTGAATAGTTGTCATGTGTATTTTATTACAAAATACAGTAGAAACTGTTGTACAGTGTCACCACTCTCCACTGCCATCTTAAAACACAGAAAAATAAACCAAAATGTAGAATCTAAAGGAGAAGAATAAAGAGATAAAGATAGTGTTTGACTTTACAGTCCTTGTAGTTAAATGCTCCCCCGCGGGCCTGGTGGCCAGGCACATGTCTCTTCACTGCTCTGTCCCCACTGGAACATAAGTTGCCACTCTTCGGTGCCATCTCGCCTGCATCGATGCCCTCGCCACTATGGGTCCTTGATAGACCTCAACAATGGAGATGCCACCAATGCCGCTGGGTATCACACCTGCCCAAACTCAGTCTGGGAGCAAACATGCTCCTGAAGGAGATAAAAACCATTGAAAGAAGTCCTATTAATACGAGGGGGAAGTCAAACAGTAGCAATTTGGAAAGAGTTAGAAACGATAGTTTAACAAGGACGGAACATAGAACATAGATCATTACAGCGCAGTACAGGCCCTTCGGTCATACCAATCTGAAGGCCATCTAACCTACAGTATTCCATGTACATCCATATGTTTGTCCAATGACGACTTAAATGCACTTAACGTTGGCAAATCTACTACCGTTGCAGGCAAAGCATTCCATACCCTTACTTCTCTCTGAGTAAAGAAACTACCTCTGACATCTGTCCTATATCTATCACCCGTCAATTTAAAGCTATGCCCCCACGTGCTCACCGTCACCATTCTTGGAAAAAGGCTCTCCCTGTCCACCCTATGTAACCCTCTGATTATCTTATATGTCTCTAAAAAGTCACCTCTCAACCTTCTCTCTAACGAAAACAGCCTCAAGTCCCTCAGCCTTTCCTCGGAAGACCTTCCCTCTATACCAGGCAACATCCTAGTAAATCTCCTCTGCACCCTTTTCAAAGCTTCCACATCCTTCTTATAATGCAGTGACCAGAACTGTACACAATACTCCAAGTGCAGCCGCACCAGAGTTTTGTACAGCTGTAGCATAATCTCATGGTTCCGGAACTCGATGCCTCTATTAATAAAAGCTAAAACATGAGATGCCTTCTTAACAATCCTGTCAACCTGGGTGGTAACTTTCAAGGATCTGTGTACCTGGAAATTGAGATCTCTCTGCTCATCTACACTACCAAGAATCTTACCATTAGCCCAGTACTTTGCCTTCTGGTTACTCCGACCAAAATGAATCATCTCACACTTGTCCGCATTAAGCTCCATTTGCCACCTCTCAGCCCACCTCTGCAGCTTATCTATGTCTCTCTGTAACCTACAACATCCTTCGTCACTATCCACAACTCCACCGACCTTAGTGTCGTCTACAAATTTACTAACCCCCCTTCTACGCCCTCACCCAGGTCGTTAATAAAAATGATGAACAGCAGTGGACCCAACACCGACCCTTGCAGTACACCACTAGTAATTGGACTCCAGGATGAACATTTCCCATCAACCACCACCCTCTGTCTTGTTTCAGCAAGCCAATTACTGATCCAAATTACTATATCTCCCACAATCCTATTCTTCCACACTTTGTACAATAGCCTACTGTGGGGAACCTTATCGAACGCCTTGCTGAAATCCATATACACCACATCAACCGATTTACTCTCAACTACCTGTTTGGTCACCTTCTCAAAGAACTCAATAAGGTTTGTGAGGCACAACCTACCCTTCACAAAACCGTGCTGACTATCCCTAATCAAATTATTCTTTTCTAGATGATTATAAATCCTATCTCTTGTAACCTTTTCCAACACTTTACCAACAACTGAAATAAGGCTCACTGGTCTATAATTATCCGGGTTGTCTCTCCTCCCCTTTTTGAACAAGGGAACCACATTTGCTACCCTCCAGTCTTCTGGCACTATTCCTGTAGACAATGACGATTTAAAGATCAATGCCAAAGGCTCGGCAATCTCCTCGCTGGCTTCCCAGAGGATCCTAGGATAAATCCCATCCAGCCCAGGGGACTCCTCTATTTTCACACTCTGCAGGATTTCTAATATCTCTTCCTTGTGAACCTCAATCCCACCCACTCTAGTAGCCTGTATCTCAGTAATCTCCTCGACAATATTGTCGTTTTCTAGAGTGAATACTGTTGAAAAATATTCATTTAGAGCTTCCCCTATCTCCTCTGACTCCACACACAACTTCCCATTACTATCCTTGATTGGCCCTAATCTAACTCTTGTCATTCTTTTATTCCTTAAATACCTATAGAAAGCCTTAGGGTTTACCCTGATCCTATCCACCAACAACTTCTCATATCTCCTCCTGGCTCTTCTGAGCTCTCTCTTTAGGTCTTTCCTGGCTACCTTGTAACCTTCAAGTGCCCTAACTGAGCCTTCACATCTCATCCTAACATAAGCCTCCTTCTTCCTCTTGACCAGAGATTCCACTTCCTTCGTAAACCACGGCTTCCACGCTCTACAGCTTCCTTCCTGCCTGAAAGGTACATACTGATCTAGGACACAAAATAGCTTTTCCTTGAATAAACTCCACATGTCCAAGGTGCCCATCCCCTACGGTTTCCTTCCCCATCCTATGCTTCCAAATCTTGCCTAATCGCATAGTAATTGCCTTTCCCCCAGCTATAACTCTTGCCCAGTGGTATACACCTATCCTTTTCTATCACTAGAGTAAACATAACAGAATTGTGATCACAATTACCAAAGTGCTCACCTACTTCCAAGTCTAACACCTGGCCGGGCTCATTACCCAGTATCAAATCTACTGTGGCTTCACCCCTTGTTGGCCTGTCTACATACTGTGTCAGGAAGCCCTCCTGCACACACTGGACAAAAACTGACCCATCTACAGTACTCGTACTATAGTGTTCCCAATCAATATTTGGAAAGTTGAAGTCCCCCATGACAACTACCCTGTCTCTCTCACTCCTATTGCGAATCATCTTTGCTATCCTTTCCGCTACATCTCTGGAACTATTCGGAGGCCTATAGAAAACTCCCAACAGGGTGGCCTCTCCTTTCCTGTTTCTAACTCCAGCCCGTACTACCTCAGTTGACGAGTCCCCAAATATCCTTTTCGCAACTGTAATGCTGTCCTTGACCAACAATGCCACACCTCCCCCTCTTTTACCATCTTCTCTTTTCTTACTGAAACATCTAAATCCTGGAACCTGCAACAACCATTCCTGTCCCTGCTCTATCCATGTTTCCGAAATGGCCACAACATGGAAGTCCCAGGTACCAACCCATGCTGCAAGTTCACCCACCTTATTCCGGACCAAAAGCAATGGGATGAACCTATTCCAGGTAAGCTTGCTGATGAAGTAGATCACCCACCTTATTCCGGATGCTTCTGGCGTTGAAGCAGACACACTTCAAACCAACTTCTTGCTTGCCGGTGCTATCTTGCGTCCCTGAAACAGAAAGATAGTAAAAACCGGGAATACCACCAGGAGCCCAGAAATTCTTAATCGCCATTAATAAACCAGAAACAAGTTAAAAGATGTGACAAAAAAACAAGAAGAATAAACCTGGAGAGAATTTGAGGTGTCTACAGAGGTACCGTATCACATAGGTCGAAAAGTGTAGTGCTGGAAAAAACACAACAGGCCAGGCAGCATCCGAGGAGCAGGAGAGTTGACTTTTCAGGCATAAGTCCTTCATCCTTTCCAATGCCACACTTGTCGTGTTTGATTCCTCAGCACCTGCAGTCCTAACTTTCTCCTAGTATCACATTGGTGAATATGCACAAAGGTGTGTCCTGGTGAGAATTATAAGGCAAAAACAGGGTCAATGGCATGAGGTTTTGAAGCAAAACTGGAGGACAAAGTTATGAGCAGATTCACCGACAACAGGAAAAGAAGTTTTGAAAATGTTTATGCTCTTATCAGCATGTGGGGGGTATAGATAAATTGATCTTACACATTTTAGCAAGTAGTTCAGCTCAAGATGGAAGGGTTTCTTTACCCTCAAAGAGGCACCAAATGCAGTGAGGACTCCCTGGAGATTAAATAATTGTGAATGTAATGTGAATGATGCCTTTATAGTTTAGTACTTCTCAGTAAAGTATGTCTTATTAAAATCAGGCTGTCTAAAAACAGACCCTGCTATATTTTACTGGCACCATAAGGATCAGCTTGCAGGCATCTTTATGATCCACATAAGATTTTTTAAAGAAGTGGCAACAATGAATCTGAAAACGTTGTCATAAATAGACTTAAAGCAGAATTCCCAGTTGGAGGTCAGGCGTCTGAGGTTTTAAAGTCCATTGGATTATAAATCAGGCAGAGTGGATCAACTTTTCATCAGCAAGTTTACCTGGAATTTGTTCATCCCATTGCTTTTGGTCAAAGAAAGGCCTCACAAAATATGCAGCAATTTGGAAACTGAAATAGAAAAATGTCAAAATCTAATGGGCTGGGCACCCAAACTAAGTTTTGAAGTAGATTTGAGTGCAACTGTGAAAATTCCCAAGAAGGAAAATAGTCTTCAGGTAAACAAAGAATTAAAATAATTAAAATTGGGACAATGTGCTTTGAAGTTTCCATCTTGAGAGTTGTCAGGAACTTGGTGTTTTTAGTGATGGTTTTTATTGGAAATCTCTGTGATGGGTTCTCAATTAGCTGGGAGGCTGAAAAGAACAGAAAAGTAGTAAATGGCTCTTTGTGGGGTGAGACATATTTGTTGGCCAAAAGAGAAGAAAAATGGGAATATAACACATTGTCACCTTGTCCTGTTTCATAATTATTACTATATGTTGATAGAGTCATACAGTCATAGAGACACAGAGATGTACAGCACGGAAACAGACCCTTAGGTCCAACTTGTCTATGCCGACCAGATATCCCAACCCAATCTAATCCTGCCTGCCAGAACCCAACTCATATCCCTCTAAATCCTTCTTATTCATATACCCATCCAGATGCCTTTTAAATGTTGCAATTGTACCAGCTTCCACCGCTTCCTCAGCCAGCTCATTCCAGACATATACCGCCATATGTGTGAAAAAGTTGCCCCTTAGGTCTGTTTTATATCTTTCCCCTCTCACCCTAAATCTATGTCCTCTAGTTCTGGACTCCCCCACCCCATGGAAGAGACTTTGTCTATTTATCCTAACCAAGCCCCTCATGATTTTATAAACCTCTATAAGGTCACACCTCAGCCTCTGACACTCTAGGGAAAACAGCCCCAGCCTATTCAACATCTCTCTATAGCTCAAATCTTCCAACCTTGGCAACATCTTTGTAAATGTTTTCATCCTTTCATAGTGTAAAAATATTTTTTTTTTAATCACTCACAGGATGTGAGTGTATTGCTGGCTAGGCAAGCATTTATTGCTTTCTCATCTTCTAACCTTAGCTAGCTTTTTGGGCAGCACGGTGGCTCAGTGGTTAGCACTCTGTCTCACAGTACCAGGAATCCGGGTTCGATTCCAGAAACTGTCGGACAACTGTCTGCATGGAGTTTGCACGTGTCTGTGTTGGTTTCCTCCAGGTGTTCCGACTTCCTCCCACAGTCCAAAGATGTGCAGGTTAAGTGAATTAGCTGTGTTAAATTATCCGTGGTAACCAGAGGAGTGGAGGCTAAATTGATTGGCCATGGTAGATGTGGGGTCCTGGTGCGAGGTTAGAGGTCTGGGTGGGCTGCTCTTTGGACGGCCAGTGTGCACCCAATGGGCCGAATAGAATTCCTCCCACAGTCCAAAGATGTGCAGATTAGGCGAATTGGCCATGCTAAATTGCCCGCAATGTTCAGGGATGTGTAGGTTAGGTGCATTAGTCAGAGGAAATGTAAAGTAATAGGGAAGGGGAATGGGCCTGGATGGAATGCTCTTCGGAGGGGCAGTGTGGACCTGTTGGGCCAAATGGCCTGTTTCCACACTGTAGGGATTCTATGATCTAATATGGTTTGAAGGAATGTCTGAGACTTAATGGAATGAGGGAACAGGTAATAGATTTATTAATGGAAGGATAATTGGGTGTGAATGGTTGTATAAATATGGGAAGCTAGTAATTAGTGAGATATTAGTTTTATGGAATCTGGTTTAGTGAAATAAAGTTCTCACTAAAAACATGGACTGGGAGACTGGTTAAGTACAGTTGTCACATGGTATATAACAGTGACTGACATGGATCTCTGACCGACCTATAACAGCTATGCTCCTGCTGCAACAGACCCCAGCTCTGAAGCTCCACTCCCCAATGCCCAGAGTGTCACTACTCTAGCAGATCATTTAATGTCCACTGCTTTGGCAACCAAGTGCTTGAGAACAGTAAGCTTACACTGTCCAGGCTGTATCCAGTCACTTAATGATATTTGGAAGAAAATCTCCAAATGAACCCTTTATGGAGGAAAGTTCAAACAGGTCATGAGTACTTGCACTGGGTTTTAAGAAAATGAGAGGTGATCTTATTGAAGTATATAAAATTATGAGGGGATTTGACAGAATGGACACTGAGGACATCTTTCCTTGTGAAAGAATCTCAAATGGCTCAACCAACAGGGCACGATTCAAAATAAGGGGTCTCCTTATTTCAGAAAGAGATGAGGAGGA
Organism: Hemiscyllium ocellatum; assembly: GCF_020745735.1. Classification (NCBI taxonomy): domain Eukaryota; kingdom Metazoa; phylum Chordata; class Chondrichthyes; order Orectolobiformes; family Hemiscylliidae; genus Hemiscyllium; species Hemiscyllium ocellatum. The sequence goes on along the minus strand of NC_083432.1, from coordinate 39,102,811 downwards.
TTTTCTTTGCTGAGGGGGTCGTCGGCTTTTTGGGATTCTCTCCTCAGTGAGTGATGGAGACTGCATTGTTGACTGTAATCACAGCTGAGTTAGACCGATCAACAAGGGAGTCAACAAGGGGTTTGGAGCGCAGACAGGAAAGTGGAGTTAAAGCCACATCAGATCAGACACATTGGTTGTCAGGGCAGGCTCAAGGGGGCAAGTGGCTAACACTTGCTGCTATTTCTTACTTTCTTAATTGGACCTAATGCGTGTTTGAGGCACAGGCCGTGAATTCTGACTACAGCACTTTTACTTACACAACGTATGACAAGGCAAAACTCCAATATTGTCCAAGCAAAAGTATCTAACTCCGAATGAAATGGAAAAGTGCTGGAGTAAAAGAATCTTACAAATTTTTATGTTTCCACAGCAACTAAAAGTGCTGTGTTCCGCCACATGCTGAAGAGATTACAGAATATTTTGCATTAATAGCTCACTTCCCTCTGTTGCTAAAGCAAGTGCATAACCCCCTTTCTTCATTTGACCTTTTGGCTCACAATCAGAGACTGTAACTGTGCTCTAATCCGATGTGACACCGTTCGATTTTAATCTTGTCGGCAGCGGAAACCACAAACTGTACCTCTCCCACAAGCAAACTCCGTGACTCAGTTTTTAAAATAAACTTGAGAACAGAGGTTTATTCCTGTTGACGATCGTACAAAAAAAAGTGAAGTGATACAATTGTCAAGGTGGTTGGTCAGTCAGAAGGTGAAAGTACATTCCAATGTTTTTTTGGGGGATTGAATGTCTGTAGATTCAGAAATTGGAAGAGAGTGATGGAAGAATGGATTGAGTAACAGAATGCTTCAGAACCAATTCAATCTTGAAAACTACATTGATTAAATCATACTGATTTTGGAGATTTCCCTTTTCTTTTAGTCATTACTTCAGTATTGTCCAGTGTTTGAAAATATAACAGCAATTCACTTCTCTCATTCATTGTACTTTCCTACCATTTATACTAAGAGGGAAAAGAATGCTGGTTGGTTGGCTAGATATTGGGTATTAGAAATACCAAAGTTTAGACATTTTGGTACAGAAAACGAGTTAATGCCCTTTATCTCTTCATTCCCCATTTAACCCACACCCCCATTTCAACCTCTCTCCTTTCTTGAAATGACCCAATGGATAGCACACTCCCTTCCGAGTTGGAAGCTTTTGGGTCCATGTTCCACTCTCACAACTTGTGCAGAAAATCCAGACTGAAAATCCACAAAATCATAACACATAAGAGCAGAAGTCAGCCATTCAATGCTAACTTGAACATAGAACATAGAAAAATACAGCGCAGTACAGGCCCTTTGGCCCTCGATGTTGCGCCGACCCAAGCCCACCTAACCTACACTAGCCCACTATCCTCCATATGCCTATCCAATGCCCTTTTAAATGCCCATAAAGAGGGAGAGTCCACCACGGCTACTGGCAGGACATTCCATGAACTTACGACTCGCTGAGTAAAGAATCTACCCCTAACATCTGTCCTATACCTTTCACCCCTTAATTTAAAGCTATGCCCCCTCGTAATAGCTGACTCCATACGTGGAAAAAGGGTCTCATTGTCAACCCTATCTAAACCCCTAATCATCTTGTACACCTCTATCAAGTCACCCCTAAACCTTCTTTTCTCCAATGAAAACAGTCCCAAGTGCCTCAGCCTTTCCTCATACGATCTTCCTACCATACCAGGCAGCATCCTGGTAAACCTCCTCTGCACCCATTCCAGTGCCTCCACATCCTTCCTATAGTATGGCGACCAAAACTGCACACAATACTCCAGATGAGGCCGCACCAGAGTCTTATACAACTGCAACATGACCTCAGGACTCCGGAACTCAATTCCTCTACCAATAAAAGCCAATACGCCATATGCCTTCTTCACAGCACTATTTACCTGGGTGGCAACTTTCAGAGATCTGTGTACATGGATACCAAGATCCCTCTGCTTATCCACACTACCAAGTATCCGACCATTAGCCCAGTACTCCATCTTCTTGTTACTCTTACGAACAGTGCTGTAACGAGGGAGTCCTGTACTGTTGGACAAGCTGTCTTCCATAAAAATATTACCGTGAGGTACCATCGATCCTCTTGGCTGGCTATGGAAGAAGAGAGTTCTGCCCAGCTTCTTGCTGACTCATAGCCTGAATGTCACAAACATTGTCAAAGTTTTTCATGTCATACTCATCAGGGCTAACACAAGAATGCCCAATTTCAAATCATCACAACAACATATACAACAGGGGAAAGGAATGCCAATTGGGTTGGCAATATCTTTGGCATTCTTGTGCTTCTAATGCCAAGTATATTACCAACCAATCAGCATGCGTTTCCCAGAGTATTAATTGGTATGATCCTTTGAAATTGGGCATTCTTGTGTTCGTTCTGATCATTGCAACACAAAAAGCTTCAGCAACATGTCTCTGTTTTTCACAGTTCAAACTCTATAACATATCCCTCAATCAGCATCGCTGAAAGAAATGGATTATCTTAGCCATTGTCTTATTGCTGTTGATAGGGGCTTGCTATGGCATTTTGCTAATATTGCAACAGGGACTCAACTTGAAACATCTGCTATAAGGTACTCCAGAATAACCTGAAGTTGGAAAGATGCTAAATCTCTGATTTAAGAAGCATTCCTAATAAAGGTGGGGGCAGAAGCATTCCACATCAAGTTTATCTGCTAACAGGAATCTCCCATTCTTACCACTTGCTGTTGATGGATTAAAAGGGTCTACAGGTCAATAGTCAATCTATTTGGCTAAATTCCACTTACAAACTATTGAGCACGGAAACAAACCCTTCGGTCCAACTCGTCCATGCTGATCAGATACCCTAAATAAATTGAGTCCCATTTGCCAGCATTTGGCCCGTACCCCTCTGAATCCTTCCTGTCCATGTACCCAACCATATGCCTTTTCAATGTTGTAATTGAACCAGCCTCCACCACTTCCTCTGGCAGCTCATTCCATACACGCACCACCCACTGCATGAACAAGTTACCCCTAAATCCCTTTTAGATCTTTTTCCTCTGACCTTAAACCTATGCTGTCTAGTTTCGGACTCCCCCACCCTGGGGAAAACACCTTGACTATTCACCCTATCCATGCCCCTCATTATTTTATAAAACTCCAAAAGGTCACCCCTCAGCCTTCGACACTCCAGGTAAAATAGCCCCAGCTTATACAGCCTCTGTCCACAGCTCAAATCCTCCAACCCTGGCAACATCTTTGTCAAGCTTTCCTGAACCCTTTCATGTTGAAAAACATCTTTCTATAGCAGGGATACCAGAATTGCACGCAATATTCCAATCATGGCCGAACCAATGTCCTGTACAGCTGCATCATGACCTCCCAACTCCTGTACTCAATTCTCTGACCGATAAAGGAAAGCAGGCCAAATGCCACCTTCACTATCCTTTCTACCTCCAACCCCATTGTAATCTGAGGTAACCTACTTCACTGTCCACTATACCTCCAATCTTGGTGTCATCTGCAAACTTACTAACCCATACCTCCAACATTTACATCCAAATCATTTATAAAATGACAAAAAGCAGTGGACACAACACCGATCCTTGTGACACACCGCTGGTCACAGACCTCCAGTCTGAAAAGCAACTCTCAACCACCCCTTTCTACCTCCAAGCCAGTTCCGTTTCCAAATGGCTAGTTCTCTCTGTATCCAATGTGATCTAACCTTCCTAACCAGTCTACCTTGAGGAACCTTGTCAAACACCTCACTGAAGTCCATAAGATCACATCCACCAGTCTGCCCTCATCAATCCTCTTTGTTACTTCTTCAAAAAAACTAAATCAAGTTAGTGAGACACAATTCCCCATTCACAAAGCCATGCTGACCATCCCTAATCAGTCCTTGGCTTTCCAAATACATGTAAATTCTGTCCCTCAGAGTTCCCTCCAACAATTTACCCACCACCAACATCAGGCTCACTCTGTAGTTCCCTGGCTTTTCCTTACCACCTTTCTTAAATAGAGGCACCACATTAGCCAGCCTCCAGTCTTCCAACACCTCACCTCTGCCTTTTGATGAAACAAATATTTCAGCAAGGGGCCCCATCATGGAGATCAAGTGGGGGTGGTACAGTAGCTCAGTGGTTAGCACTGCTGCCACACAGCACCAGAGACCCAGGTTCGATTCCAACTTCGGCAACTGTCTGTGTGGAGTTTGCACAATCTCCCCTTGACTGCGTGGGTTTCCTCCGGGTGCTCCAGTTTCCTCCCACAGTCCAAAGATGAGCAGGTTAGGTGAATTGGCCATGCAAAATTGCCCGTACTGTTCAGGGATGTGTAGGTTAGGTGCATTAGTCAGGGGAAATGTGGGATGGTGGGGTGGGGGAGTGGGTCTGGGTGGGTTGCTCTTCGCAAGGTCAGTGTGGACTTTGTTAGGCTAAAAGGCCTGTTTCCACACTGTAGGGATTCTAATTCTGAGTTCCCAGAGTGAGACTCAAATCTCCTTTCTAGCTCGGAGGCAGGGGCTATCATGTACCGCAAGACCGCTCCTCATATCTAGGTCTAGTTCCTGAGTTTCTCACAGGAGTTTTATGGCTTTCTCATACACTTACCATTGCTATATGTTGACTATTTGTTGAACTGATTCATTTCTACTCTAATCTTCCCCCTCTGTAAGTGACTATCTCAGCTCAGCTCAGTCACTTCATTGAGAAGATTATCCTCAAAGTGGAGTTGAGTGAGCACCCATGGATATCCAACGGGTTCCGAGACATGAGATACCTGAAATGCTAGGCTTCATGGCACCCAGAGAGAGCTGGCAGGAATACACTGGACTGAAGAGCAGGGTACGCTATTTGCCCCTGCAACTTTGCTTTGCCCTTTGGTAAGACCAAGGCTGATATGTTTGTGGTATCAGCTTCATTTTCCTTTGATCTATCCCTTCCCAAAAATCCTCGACTCCTATGTCTACTGAAAATCTGTCTCACTTAGCCCCATTGCTTTCAGGGAAAGAAAGTTTCACAGGCAACTGAGCATCTGAGAGAAAATATTCCTCCTCATCTCTAACTTAAAAAGATCCCTTGGCCTTAAACTGTTCCCCCTTGTTTCAGTCTCCTGCACAAGAGAATGCATTCTATTGTTTTTCAGATAAGAAGACCAAAATAGTACCCAGTACTCCAGATGTGGTCTTACCAAGACTTTGTACAGCTGCACTTAAACTTCCCGATTTATATAAAACAGAAATTGCCAGAGAAACTCAATAGGTCTGGCAGCATCTCGGGAGAGAGAAACAATCAGTGTTATGAGTCTGGTATACCTCTTATCCTTTCAACAGAGCAGATGTATTTTCTCTTTCTCACACCAAGCATTTTCACCTATTTCACATGCTTAACTTTCCTTTATTTCTGCATTCACAGTATCTTATGTTTGCTTTTATTTATCACTTTTACCTTCACTTCACTTTCCCTTGCAATGAACAGTAACATTCCGCACTCCTTCCTAATCACATTATCTGGAGACTAATGTTTTGAGAATCACCCTGGGGATCCCTTCCGATCTTAATTTGTAGAGTTTTGACGTGGATCACTGAAATGGGATTGTAATTTTTTCCAGATCTTTTCCTTTTGCTGTCAATAACTCCTCCAGGTAACTGTCAGGACTGCTATGTCCACTTCATCAGATGGTCGAGCCAATTGCTTTACCTTGTCACAGTCAAATTTTAAAGTGCGTGGTTTGCATTTTAATTTTTTTAGCTCAAATTTTGAAACATCCAATCCAAAACCAAAGAGAGAATAATCTTTGTGCCAATATGAGCTACTCATTGGGTGGTAAACTCAAGACTAAACCCCAAATGTTATTCATTCCTTTCACTAATCTCAAATTACAGCTAGAATAAACAGTTACAATGTGCAAACAATCAATGTTACACATTATCGTTACCAGGAATAGCCTACCATTTGCAATTTCCTCCTATTTTGCTTTCATTGGTGTTATTCCAGCCAAACTGCAAGGATACATGCCCTCATTCAAAATTAGAAGAAACAAGATTGAAATCTAGAAACTGTTATGAGTAAGGGGGCAGGAAGAGTTCATGACAAATCTACTTAAAAATAAAGTGAGGCTTGTCTTGTACCTAGGCCTCATTTTATTGAGAGATTCCTAAATCAAGGGCACAGCTTTAACTCATTCACTTTCACACTGTGAACACCGACTTAATGATGTGAAAATCGGGCCCTGAACTTTCTCTCCTTTCTTTCTTTCTTTTATCCTTCCTTCTGAGGAACTGTGCGATTATAAAATGTAAAAACAGTCTTAGCGAGTTTTGAGAAGATTTGTGTATCAGGTTGAGGTTCTGGATGTTGGTTTGCTCGCTGAGCTGGAAGGTTCATTTCCAGATGTTTCGTCACCCTAGTAGGTAACATCTTCAGTGGACCTCCGGGCGAAGCACTGCTGATGATTTCTACATTTTGTTTAAATGCTTGGGTCTCTTTGGGTTGGTGATGCCATTTCCTGTGGTGATGTCATTTCCTGTGATGATGTCATTTGCTGTTCTTTTTCTCAGGGGGTAGTAGATAGGGTCTAACTCGATGTGTTTGTTGGTAGAGTTCCGGTTGGAATACCATGCTTCTAAGAGTTCTCATGCATGTCTCTGTTTGGCTTGTCCTAGGATGGATGTGTTGTCCCAGTCCATGTAGTATCCTTCCCTATCTGTAATAGGTTTCATTCATTTCCAGAAGCAGCTTCTGGCCATTGGCTTCTTGAGTGGGACTTACAATGAGAGTTTACAGCTGGATTCAGTGATGTTACTCGCTGCACCACCAGATCTCCCCTTCAAAGTGAAGTCACTTGTATCGTCAAAATCTTGGCAACCAATTTGTGCAGAGCGAATTGCCACAACCATACATTCAGTCATGGTTTAAGGATAAATATAAGACAGGTCTCCAGGTAGAATTCCCCTGCACTTCCTTAGGATATGCCAATGGAGTCTCTTGTGGACTCGTGTGAGGGCAGTCAGGACACCCATTTAATCTGATTCAAAAGACACGTCCCTCAGGACTGAGGAACGGAATATTGCACCCCCTTCATGGCGGGTTGATGAGGATATGGTTTTTAATCAGGTACGAATGTGGCAAATGAGCACCATCTTCCAGTCACCATTCCACGGCAGTCCATGATGAGAATTTGTGCATTCAGCTTTGCCATTCAGGCTCCTGGGGCAGGGGGCAGTGTGAGGGTGGGGGGAGGACGTTACTGATCATTCCCCGATGAAAGGACACAGCATCAGGGCATGGGACTGTGGGTGTTCTTTCTGCTTACCCCCTGAAACACTCACCCGTGACCCAGGATGCAGAGACCACACCAGGCCTCAAGTCATTGCAGACCAGTCACCATCTCCGCTGTCGCACCGTTACATATACAGGAGGGACCAGCCTGTGATTAGCCAGCAGCTTTCAGTAGGTGGTACTTTCTCAAGGTGTGCAGCTGGAAGCCAAGATTCTCATGGTCTCTGGAATTCCACTGTTGTGAGTAGAATTCACAACCAGTTAGTCACTGAGGCAAAACGCACGCACACACACACACACACACACACCCCACCCCAACAAAATAGGCATTAAAGAGTGCCTTAAGGTAGAAGAAGCTCTTCGGATGGCATGGTGGCTCAGTGGTCAGCACTGCTGCCTCGCAGTACCAGGGACCCGGGTTTAATTTCAGACTGTGTGGAGTTTGCACATTCTCCCTGTGCCTGTGTGCGCTTCCTCTGATGCTCTGGTTGCCTCCGACAATCCAAAGATGTGTAGGTGAGGTGGCTTGGCCATGCTAAATTCCCCATTGTATGCAGGTAAGTGTACTAGCCATGGGTATATGCAGGGTTACAGGGATAAGATAGGGCTTGGGTCTGCACGGGATGCTCTTCAGAGAGGTGGTATGGGCTGAAAGGCCTGCCTTCACACTGTAAGGATTCCATGATCTGACAGGGTCTCAGACGGAACCCAATGATTCTCAGTACAGCACCATTCAGCAAACTAGGGGAGAGAGTGATTGAAGTATTCTGTGCTCATTTATCAATTCATCCATTTTGTAATGCTGATCCGGGGGAACCGGATTGATTAGCGTAATATTCTTTTTTATAAAATTGCATGTTTTTATGCTATGTCATTCAGAATGGGTTTGTGACACAGGTGTAAGAAAAATCTCTGAATCTGATTCCTGACCTGTATTAATGGCACAATGTTATCATGAAAGAGGTCACCCTGTGTAAAACTAAAAGCTTTGTTCAAAATCATGATTGGCTTTTAATTTTGTTGCTTACCATACCTAAACTAAAAATCTACATGAAGATTAGATGTGTAACACCAACCTCCACTTCTCGTGTAGGTGGGCAGCACTTTACTGAGGGAGTCAAGGTTGCTATGGCAACAAGCAGTATTTTTTTACCTGCATGTTGCAGCCTAGTCTATGGATAGCAATGTTGGAGACTCCAGTTTATCTCCATCGTCTGACTGAACAGGAATCCTTCCCCACTTTTAACTCTACCATTGTCCCACATTTGGGGGGGGGGGGAGATGGTGGTGGTGGTGGTGGTGGTGGTGGTGGTGGTGGGTGGAGGAAGTTGTTATAAGTAGTTGTTATCAGCAACTCCAATATACTTGTTCATGGCTGTAGACTTAGTTCATGCATGCCAATTGTTATTGTGTGTTCTGGACACTACATATATGAATTGCAGAACCCTGATCTTTGTCATCAGAAAGAATGTGTCAACCCATTGCATCTGTTTCAACTCAACAAAGAAAATAACAGCCACCCTGTGGTTTATTTTTCAGGACAATGCTTTAACCAAAACCTGTCTCGCTTAAAATTAAATTAAAATAGGCAATTAACTGTCAGTTATCATTAAATGGTTCATTCTCCATGGGAATACCTCTACCAATCAGAATCCTTTTACCAACAAAGCAGATCTCTCCTTTCATACAGTATACATATTGTTTTTTTCCTTTTCCTTTGGTATTTCTTACGAATTGTCTTAACAGATGCAACTCAGATACCTTTGACAAAATGTGTCTTTTTCAGCAAAACTCAGGCTCCGTACAAAGAATTGACCATTTATCTTTACTTGAGAGTGTGGTGCTGGAAAAGCGCAGCTGGTCAGGCAGCATCTGAGAAGCAGGAGAATAGACATTTCAGGCATAAGCCCTTCATCTTGAATTCCTGATGAAGGGCTTATGCCTGAAACATGGATTCTCCTGCTCCTCGGATGCTGCCTGACCTGCTGTGCTTTTCCAGCACCACACTCTCGACTCTGATCTCCAGCATCTGCAGTCCTCACTTTCTCCTATTTAATTTTATTGCCTTTCCCTGCAATGTAGATGAATCGTTATCAGCCTATCCTTCCGAAAAAATCAAGACTTAAGTTATAGCAGAAAGAAAAAATACTGACAAAAGTTGTTTTAATAAGCATTATTAAGGAGCAAAAATATATTTACAGAGTTCTGAGATTTTTTTCCAAATTATACTATTCCTTTAAATCTAATGAGTATTTTTTTAAACACTGAATTGAATGATCAACAGATAGCATGTTAGAACACCACACTCCCTGACTTGTATATCATGGTTGAAGTATTCTTCCAGCATCCACAGACATGGCACTAACAGGGTTCTAAGCCGATATGTTCAAATCAACATTCATTAATTTTCTGGCTAATATTCCTGCAGTGACCTTTAAGATTTCCCTCCCAAAGTTAGGTGCATTTCTTCTTGATCTGAAAATAAGGACTTTTATGTTTGCTCAACTCAAAAAGATCATTTCTCTGTCGACTTCAGGCAAAGACTGTCAGAACGAATCAAATGAGTAATTTGTCCATGGTCGCCAGTGTGCACAATGTGTGGAGAGAGGAAAGTAACGGGATTAAACAGTGGAAAGCTGCCCAGCAGCAGGGATTTGTAATTAAGACTGAATTTTAGTAAAGCTATGAAGAAGATAAGAGGTTTATCTCCTAAAGGGTTGAAGAAATGAACCATGAACTTACAATAAGTAAATTGAGCATAGTAGTTAGATTTTACTTTTATTTTCTGAAGTCACTTCTTAAAGAGGAATCATCAGTGTATCCTCTCCCCTTAATTTGTTGTATGGTTGAGTGGGGTTTCCAACTCCAGATGGACATATTCCTGGAGCTTTGATCACAAAACCTGATTAGATGACGAGTTTGCTGTCATAGTTTGCCTAGTGATGGTTGGGACCTGGGAACTGAGTGGCCTTGCTGCAGTTAAATGGAAAACGTTTGCTGAGTCTGGGGACTGCATGTTCAAGTGAAAGAGATATTCAAACACAATGGCACTGTAGTCCAGCCACATCTAAAATCATAAAATCGCTGGTGTGAAACCTCCTTTCACTGCACCTCCCTTTTTGCCTCTTAACTCAAGACTTCAAATATAGGAGAAAGGAAAAGTACTGACAAAAAATTATTTAAATAAGGAGCAAAAATATATTAACAGGCTTTGAGATTTCTCTAAATTATACTATACCTTTAAATCCAGTGAGTTATTTTTTAAAACACTGAATTAAATGATCAACATATAGAGAGCATGTTTGAACACCCCACTCCCTGACTTGTGAAACCAGCAATAGCAATTTATTTTTATTGATGTGATGCGAAACCTGATGGTTATTCGCAGCTCTGTATAGATAGAGTCATACAGCATAGTAACAGACCCTTCGGTCCAACTTGTCCATGCTGACCAGAGATCCCATTCTGACCATGTCCCTCCAAGCCCTTCCTATTCATGTACACATCCAGATGCCTTTTAAATATTGCAATTGTACCAGCCTCTATCTCTTCCTGTGGCAGCTCATTCCATACACACACTACTCTCTCTACAAAAATGTTATCCCTCAAGGTAATCTTTCCCACCTCACCTTAAATCTGTGCCCTCTAGTTTTGGACTCCTCCACCCTAGAAAAAATGCCTTTGCTATTTACTCTATCCATGCTCTTCATGATCTTAGAAAACTCAATAAGGTCTCCCCCCAGGGTGAATACCCTTGTCAACTTTCATAGGTGCACCGTCGAGAGTATTCTGTCTGGATGTATCACTACCTAGTATGGCAGCTGTACCATTCAAGATCAGAGACCGTTACAGAGAGTGGTGAACTCAGCCCAGACAATCACAAAGGCCAACCTCCCATCTATAGAATCCGTCTACCAGGCCCACTGTCAAAGAAAGGCCGCCAGCATTCTCAAAGATCCATCTCACCCTGGCAATGTTTTTCTACAATCTCTACCATCGGGGAGAAGGTACAGAAGCCTGAACACACGCACCAGCCGGTTTTGATGCAGTTTCTACCCTACTGTTGTGAGAATACTGAATGGACTCTCAAACTCTTAACATTTGCTTGTACCTGTGTTTTTGTTTTTGCCGCTGTTTACCTATTATTTTCTTATCTATGCTACTTAACTCTGTGTTGCTGCAAGACAAACATTTTCACTATGCCTCAGTACACTTGACAATAAATTCAATTCAATTCAGCCTCCGATGCTCAGAGAAAACATGCTCCGATGCCCAGCCTATTCAGTCTCTCCCTATAGCTCAAATCCTCCAGTCCTGACAACATCCTTGTAAATCTTTTCTGTACCCTCTCAGGTTCAACAGCATCTTTCCTATGGAAGGGCAACCAGAATTGTACACTAAAAGTGGCCTCACCAATTTTACCCACCACATTTTTTATTTATTTGATTATTATCAATGGTGGACATCGGAGTGCATCTGGGAAAATTAACAAACAATGAAATTCACAACTAATCTTGGAAGAACTGTTGGGCGAAGTTCACAGCACAGAATCAGTTAAGTTAATTGTAGTTTTAAGTCTGTCCAAGAGAAAGGCTGCAATAGTGAATACAGTGGGTTCTTTCTTGATTATATGTTTTTGGAGATAAATCTCTTGATTAAACTTAAAATATAAGCCATAGCTATTAATTTAACCTGGGACAGTGTTTGTAGAGGAATAAGAGGGTGCTATTGTGTCTTTAGATTGTGAAGGAGCAAAAATAGCCTTTGCAGTGATATGTACTTCTTGTCAGATGTGGGAGTTGCAAGAGAGTTTAAGGGTTACTGCGGATTATATCTGCCATAAATGCTGTTGGATGTGAATCTTAACAGATCGAGTGGATCGGTTGGAGAGACAGATAGAAGCGATGAGGAATTTGTAACAGCAACAATATATGATGGATGGCAGTTATAGGAAGGGGGGAAAGTCTCAGATACAGTCACAGACATGGGTTAACTCCAGGAAGAGTAAGAGAGGTAGGCAGCTAGTGCAGGAGTCTTTTGTGGATATACCCATTTCAAACAGGTATGCTGTTTTGGAAAATGTAGGGGGTGATGGATTCTCAGGGGAATGTAGCACGAACAGCTAAGTTTCTGGTATTGAGACTGGCTCTAATGCAACGAGGGGTATGTCGGCTTCCAAGAGATCAATTGTGTTAGGGGATTCTGTAGTCAGAGGTACAGACAGACGTTTCTTTGGCCAGAAGAGAAAAAGCAGAATGGTGTGTTGTTTCCCTGGTGCCAGGATCAAGGATGTCTCAGAGAGGGTGCAGAATGTTCTCACGGGGGAGAGGGACCAGCAGGAGGTCATTGTCCACATTGGAATGAACAACATAGGAAGGGAAAAGGTTGAGATTCTGAAGGGGGATTATAGAGTTAGGCAGAAATTTAAAAAGGAGGTCCTCAAGGGTAGTAATATCTGGATTATTCCCAGTGCTATGAGCTAGTGAGGGCAGGAATAGGAGGATAGAGCAGATGAATGCATGGCTGAGGAGCTGGTGTATGGGAGAAGGATTCGCATTTTTGGATCATTGGAATCTCTTTTGGGGTAGAAGTGACCTGTACAAGGAAGACGGATTGCACCTAAATTGGAAGGGGACTAATATACTGGCAAGGAAATTTGCTAGAACTGTTTGGGAGGATTTAAATAGTAAGGTGGTGGGGGGGGTGGGGGGGTGATGGTGTGGGACCCAGGGAGATAGTGAGGGTAGAGATCGATCTGAGACGGGTACAGCTGAGAATAGAAGTGAGTCAAACAGTCAGGGCAGGCAGGGACAAGGTAGGACTAATAAATTAAACTGCATTTATATCAATGTAAGGGGCCTAACAGGAAAGGCAAATGAATTCAGGGCATGGTTAGGAACATGGGACTGGGATATCATAGCAATTACGGAAACATTGCTCAGGGATGGGCAGGACTGGCAGCTTAATGTTCCAGGATACAAATGCTACAGGAAGGTTAGAAAGGGAGGCAAGAGAGGAGGGGGATAAGGGATAGCATTACAGCTGTGCTGAGGGAGGATATTCCCAGAAATACATCCAGGGAAGTTATTTGGGTGGAACTGACAAATAAGAAAGGGATATCACCTTATTGGGATTGTATTATAGACCCCCCACCCAATAGTCAGAGGGAAATTGAGAAACAAACTTGTAAGGAGATCTCAGCTATCTTTAAGAATAATAGGATAGTTATGGTAGGGGATTTTAACTTTCCAAACATCGACTGGGACTGCCATAGTGTTAAAGGTTTGGATGGAGAGGAATTTGTTAAGTGTGTACAAGACAATTTTCTGATTCAGTATGTGGATGTACCTACTATAGAAGGTGCAAAACATGACCTACTCTTGGGAAATAAGGCAGGTCAGGTGACTGAGGTGTCAGTGGGGGAGCACTTTGGGGCCAGCGACCATAATTCAATTCATTTTAAAATAGTGATGGAAAAGGATAGACCAGATCTAAAAGTTGAAGTTCTAAATTGGAGAAAGGCCAATTTTGACGGTATTAGGCAAGAACTTTCAAAAGCTGATTTGAGGCAGATGTTCGCAGGTAAAGGGACGGCTGGAAAATGGGAAGCCTTCAGAAATGAGATAACAAGAATCCAGAGAAAGTATATTCCTGTCAGGGTGAAAGGGAAGGCTGGTAGGTATAGGGAATGCTGGATGACTAAAGAAATTGAGGATTTGGTTAAGAAAAAGAAGGAAGCATAGGTTAGGTATAAACAGGATAGATCGAGTGAATCCTTAGGAGAGTATAAAGGCAGTAGGAGTATACTAAAGAGGGAAATCAGTACGGCAAAAAGGGGACATGAGATAGTGTTGGCAAATAGAATTAAGGAGAATCCAAAGGGGTTTTACAAATATATTAAGGACAAAAGGGTAACTAGAGAGAGAATAGGGCCCCTCAAAGATCAGGAAGGCAGCCTTTGTGTGGAGCCACAGAAAATGGGGGAGATTCTGAATGAATGTTTTACATCAGTATTTACTGTGGAAAAGGATATGGAAGATAGAGACTATAGGGAAATAGATGGTGACATTTTGCAAAATGTCCACATTACAGAGGAGGTAGTGCTGGATGTCTTGAAATGGTTAAAGATGGATAAATCCCAGGACCTGATCAGGTGTACCCAAGAAATCTGTGGGAAGATAGAGATGTGATTGCTGGGCCTCTTGCTGAGATATTTGTGTCATCGATAGTCACAGGTGAGGTGCTGGAAGACTGGAGGTTGGCAACCGCGGTGCCACTGTTTAAGAAGGGTGGTAACGACAAGCCAGGGAACTATAGACTGGTGAGCCTGACCTCAGTGGTGGGCAAGTTGTTGGAGGGAATCCTGAGGGACAGCATGTACATGTATTTGGAAAGGCAAGGACTGATTCGGGATAGTCAACATGGCTTTGTGCATGGGAAATCATGTCTCTCAAACTTGATTGAGTTTTTTGAAGAAGTAACAAAGAAGATTGATGAGGGCAGAGCAGTAGATGTGATCTATATGGACTTCAGTAAGGCATTTGACAAGGTTCCCCATGGGAAACTGATAAGCAAGGTTAGATCTCATGGAATACAGGGAGAACTAGCCATTTGGATACAGAACTGGCTCAAAGGTAGAAGACAGAGGGTGGGTGGGTGGAGGGTTGTTTTTCAGACTGGAGGCCTGTGACCAGTGGAGTGCCACAAGGATCGGTGCTGGGCCCCCTGCTTTTTGTCATTTACATAAATGATTTGGATGCGAGTATAAGAGGTATAGTTAGTAAGTTTGCAGATGACACCAAAATTAGAGGTGTAGTGGACAGTGAAGAGGGTTACCTCAGATTACAACAGGATCTGGACCAGATGGGCCAAAGGGCTGAGAAGTGGCAGATGGAGTTTAATTCAGATAAATGCAAGGTACTGCATTTTGGGAAAGCAAATCTTAGCAGGACTTAATGGTAAGGTCCTAGGGAGTGTTGCTGAACAAAGAGACCTTGGACTGCAGGTTCATAGCTCCTGGAAAGTGGAGTCGCAGGTAGGTAGGATAGTGAAGAAGGCGTTTGGTATGCTTTCCTTTATTGGCCAGAGTATTGAGTACAGGAGTTGGGAGGTCATGTTGCGGCTGTACAGGACATTGGTTAAGCCACTGTTGGAATATTGCCTGCAATTCTGGTCTCCTTCCTATCGGAAAGATGTTGTGAAACTTGAAAGGGTTCCGAAAAGATTTACAAGGATGTTGCCAAGGTTGGAGGATCTGAGCTACAGGGAAGATGCTGAACAGGCTGGGGCTGTTTTCCCTGGAGTGTCAGAGGCTGAGGGGTGACCTTATGGAGGTTCATATAATCATGAGGGGCATGGATAAGATAAATAGACAAAGTCTTTTCCCTGGGGTCAGGGAGTCCAGAACTAGAGGGCATAGGTTTAGGGTGAGAGGGGAAATATATAAAAGAGACCTAAGGGGCAACTTTTTCACGCAGAGGGTGGTATGTGTATGGAATGAGCTGCCACAGGAAGTGGTGGAGGCTGGTACAATTGCAACATTTAAGAGGCCTTTGGATGGGTATATGAATAGGAAGGGTTTGAAGGGATATGGGTCTGGTGCTGGCATGTGGGACTAGATTGGGTTGGGAATATCTGGTCGGCATGGACGGGTTAGACCAAAGGGTCTGTTTCCATGCTGTACATCTCTATGACTCTATGACCAACACCCATTACCGTGTCTACTTGGGATGGCAAACCCTGACCCAGCTTATTGTAATAGGATATTTCCCCATGGCTGTATCAGGTGACACCACATGATTCATGTCCTCTTCTGGTGCAGCTTCTGTCAAGGAATCATAGAATGAAACTGGTCCACATGAGGTCATTTGGCCCAGCACAGCCCTAGTGGACAATCAAAAGAGTTACTCCATTGCTCTCCTTGCCCTGATAGCCCCAGAACTATGACCGAGAGCCATTGACTTTCACAGAAGAACTCTTGGGTTGAAAATCCTGAATCAGGCAAATGCCAATAAAAAGCCCAGATTATTTGCAATTGAATGTGATTTTTAAAAAATTAATTCATGCAATATGGGTGTGTTGGCCATCCCCCACTACCCCAGAGGACAGTTAAGAGTCAGCTACATTGATGTGGGTCTGGAAACATGGACCAGGTTAAACCAGGTCAGTACAGCAGTTTCCTTCCCTCAAAGACATTAGTAAACTTTGTCTATTTATCTTATCCATGCCCCTCATAATTTTGTAAACCTCCATAAGGTCACCCCTCAGCCTCTGTCACTCCAGGGAAAACAGCCCCAGCCTGTTCAGCCTCTCCCTGTAGCTCAGATCCTCCAACCCTGGCAACATCCTTGTAAATCTTTTCTGAACCCTTTCAAGTTTCACAACATCTTTCCGATAGGAAGGAGACCAGAATTGCACGCAATATTCCAACAGTGGCTTAATCAATGTCCTGTACAGCCGCAACATGACCTCCCAACTCCTGTACTCAATACTCTGACCAATAAAGGAAAGCATTCCAAACAACCAACAATGGTTTCACAATTATCATTAGATTCTGAGTTCCAGATTTTATTTTATTGAACTCAAATTGCACCATCCGCCATGTCATGATTTAGATTGGACTTACAGTGTGGAAACAGGCCCTTCGGCCCAACAAGTCCACACCGACCCGCCGAAGCGAAACCCACCCATACCCCTACATTACCCCTTACCTAACACTACGGGCAATTTAGCATGGCCAATTCACCTGACCCGCACATCTTTGGACTGTGGGAGGAAACCGGAGCACCCGGAGGAAACCCACGCAGACACGGGGAGAACGTGCAAACTCCACACAGTCAGTCGCCTGAGTCAGGAATTGAACCCGGGTCTTCAGGCGCTGTGAGGCAGCAGTGCTAACCACTGTGCCACCGTGCCGCCCACCATTTGAATAGCGTTACATGCGTTTCTGCATTAATAGTCAAGGATTAACACCATTTGGACATCACCTTCTTGGTTAGTCAATGTGCATCAATACTACACATTACTAATAGTCAGAATCTCAAGTTTATAATCACAAAACAGCAATAAAAATCTAAGAGATAGAAACAACAAAATCGGAATTTTGCTCGTGTTATTTTGTTGAGCGTGTTATCCTAGTGTGTGGTTGGCCCAGAATGATGCGTTTGTGGCAATGCCAATCAGCAGCAACTGGTAGCTGGGGTAGTTTGCTGCCACCATGTTTGTTTCTTGACTGAGTCTAAGAGCCTAATTGGTTTAGAGAGGTGTGAGGACTGAGTTGCATTAAACTCTCGTTTTTCCATTGCAGATGGCCTAATGGAAAGAGAAGACGGAAGAACAGTCAATCCTCAATGAAATCCACCAGCATGTCAGGTACTGTTACTGCTCAGTTTCAGAAAGGAAGAGTAAACTGTGCAGGGTGGGCTATAGAGTCACAGAGTTCCTGGATGGACTAAGACAGTAGCATTGCTATTGCCAGGGATGACTAAGAGTTGTCGAGTTTTGTGAAAGAAAGCAATTCCCTTTTAAAGTGACCTCATAACATAGATCAACCAACCTAATGGGACGGCGCGGAAGCTCAGTGGTTAGCATTGTCGTCTCATAGCACCAGGGACCCAGGTTTGATTCTAGCCTCGGACAACTGTCTGTTTGGAGTTTGCACATTCTCCCCATGTCTATGTGGGTTTCCTCCGGGTACTCCTGTTTCCTCCCACAGTCCAAAGATGTGCAGGTTAGGTGAATTGGCCATACTAAATTGCCCATAGTGTTCAGGGATGTGTAGGTTAGGTGCATTAGTCAGGGGTAAATGTTGGGGAATGGGTTTGGGTGGGATAATCTTAGAAGGGTTGGTGCAGACTTGTTGGGCCAAAGGGCCTGTTTCCACACTGTAGGGATTCTAATTCAGGCATGCAATGTTCATTCTTGGAATATGAGGAGTGATAGCAGGACCAGCATTTACTGCCCATCCCTAATTGCCCCAGAGAAGATTGTAGTGAGCTAGCTTCTTGAACCACTGCAGACCATGTGGTGTTGATATATGTAGAGTGCTGTTAGGGAGAGTATTACAGAGTTTTGACTCAGTGAGAGGTCACAGGATGTCAGGTGCTTTCAAAGGAACCTGGGTAAATAGCATCTTGTAGATCGGATACACTGCTGCCATTGTGCATCAGTGGTGGTGAGGGAGTGAATGTTGAAGGTGATGGATAGGGTGCTTGTCAATTGGGTTTTATTGCCTTAGCTTGTGTTGAGCTTACTGAGGGTTTTTGGAGCTGCAAATATCCAGGCAGGTGGGAAGTATTCCATCTCATTCCTGACTTGCGTCTTGTAAACAATAGACAGACTTTGGAAAGTCAGAAGTGAATAACTTCCTGCAGAATTCCGAGTCACTGACCTGCTCTTCTGTCACAGTATTTGTGTAGCTGGCTCAGTTATGTTCCTGGTTCATAACTTTGTTGGAAGTTACAAATGAACAGCTTAGATACTTCCAACAAAATCTCAAATGGAAGGGAAATCCTCAATAGAGACAAGGTCTGGTCAGGTGGATCCTGCAGCATTATTAAGTATCATAAAATCACTGAAGTGTTATAGTGCAGAAGGAGGCCATTTGGCCCAACATACCTGCATTGGTTCATTAAATAAGCACCATTACCGAGTGCCAATCTCCCACTTTTCTCCCAAAAATGTATTTTTATCCAAATACTCATCCAATGCCCTCTGGGCATGGCTGAACTGAACCTGCCCCCACCACACTCCGAGGTGGACCATTCTGTAGCCTGATGACTTGCTGAACAAGGGCAGTTACATACTGTCAGTTTCCTTAACAATATTCCTCTCTCACCAGACAAACTGAAAACTGACTTCATTGCTCTTTACAGGGTCTTGTCGTTTGTAAGTTTGTTGTTGTATTTGCCCATAGCTTGTCACTACACTTGAAAGCAATCCATTGTACACAAAGTCTCCATGGAGACTCTTGAGTGATATAATCAAGTTCTCTGAAATTGCAAAACATCCTTTTCACATTTTAGGGCTTTCAACCCAGGAAAAGAACATATAACCCCTCCAACCCGTTCAACCATTCGATGAGATTGTGACTAATCTGTGACCAAACTCCATTTACCTGCCTTTGCCCTGTATCCCTGACAAACATTGGAAAGCAAAAGTCTTTCAATTTTGATGTTAAAATTAACAATGATCTAGCATCAATA
Source organism: Hemiscyllium ocellatum (assembly GCF_020745735.1). Taxonomy (NCBI): domain Eukaryota; kingdom Metazoa; phylum Chordata; class Chondrichthyes; order Orectolobiformes; family Hemiscylliidae; genus Hemiscyllium; species Hemiscyllium ocellatum. The sequence goes on along the minus strand of NC_083432.1, from coordinate 39,083,314 downwards.
ACTATTTTCAAAAGAGAGCTCCAAACATCTCCCTTTTTTTTGTGTAGAAGGGTTTCCAAAATTCACTCCTAAAATGTTTATCTTTAATTTTTAGACTCGGCCACCGGAATCAAGGGTAATGAGGATATGGCAGGAAAAGGACAGTTGAGGATGATCAGATCAACCATGATCTCGTTGAATGGTGAAGCATACTTGATGGGCCAAATGGCCAACTTCTGCTCCTTCTATAATGGTCTTAATCACATACTCTGCAGCCAATGGAATCTTTTCCCCATCTACGTAACTGTTCCCCTTAATATTTGGAAAGCTTCGATCATATTACCCTTCTAATAGCAGGAAATACTACCCTAGATTGTGTGATCTCTTATCCTGACTTAACAAATACCATTGTAGCCAAGAGTGTGGTGCTGGAAAAGCACAGCAGGTCAGGCAGCATCTGAGGAGCAGGAAAATTGACGTTTCGGGCAAAAGCCCTTCTTCAGAAATACCATTGTAGGCACTGACAAAACTTACAGTCAGGAAAATACCGAGTGCTGTTTTAATTAAGGATCGGGCTTTATTTGCAGACTGAACCCATTGTATCCTTTCAATGAATCCATTATATTGTGAATGAGAAACCTGAGTCAAAAGCTCTCTCAAGCGTAAACTAGCCTGAGAAATAATCTGAAGTTTCTAGAGAGCTCATATCAACCTCACTGAAAAAAAGTTCCCACTTGTCATTGGCAAGGTCTGTACTGTATGCTATAGACATTTATGATTTCGGTTTGAAATATCCTTCTTGACTTTCTTTTCCCTCTCAGTTACTGAAAAGACTTGATGATTTTCACTATATTGTGATTTAAAAGAGTCGTTCCTGTAATTATGCCTCATGGTTTCAGTTGCTACTTCCATTGGTGTTGTCCTCCTTATTTCCAGTGGGTCCTTATCCAACCCCACTGTGGTTTAATGTAGTCTGTTCCAGATATTCATTCATCCAATTCTCTGAGATAGTTTGAATAGGAAGAGAGGAACAACATATGTTGGCAATAACATCAAATGGAACTTGAAAACAGATTTACGATGAGGAACCTACAAGCTGTGTGAGGAGGTTTTTCCGTTACTTCAAGAGTGATTCAGAGATAGTCAATTTTTTGTCTCTTCCACCTTAACAAATGAAAGCCAGTCTGTATCTCTTAATATGAATCAAGGAGGTCACAGAAAGGGTTGGAGGGGGTAGTGTGGTTGATGTTTTGTGTATGTCCCTTCAAAAGGCATTTAATACATTACCACGTAGTTTCTCACCAAACTGAAACCCATGAAATTAAAGTCCCACTGGGTTTTGTTGGGAGATAGTATTGAAGTGGTAATGTTACTGGTTTAGTAATCCAGTTGGACCAGGCTAAATCTTTTAGGTCTGAAAATGTGTTGCTGGTTAAAGCGCAGCAGGTCAGGCAGCATCCAAGGAACAAGAAATTCGACGTTTCGGGCATAAGCCCTTCATTCCTGATGAAGGGCTTATGCCCGAAATGTCGAATTTCCTGTTCCTTGGATGCTGCCTGACCTGCTGCGCTTTAACCAGCAACACATTTTCAGCTCTGATCTCCAGCATCTGCAGACCTCACTTTTTACTTAAATCTTTTAGGTACGTGCATTCAAATCCCTACCATGGTAGCTCTTGGAATTGAATAAGGACGGGAAGGAAATCAGATCTGCCATGTATTAAACTGGTGGAGTGACAGATGGCAATGATTATTAGTCAATGCTTTAGCACTCAGGAAGAAAATACAGGCATATCCCAAATCTAGCTGTCTGAAAACCCAAGTTTTCCAAGACATAACATTTTTTAATCTTGATTAATCAGTGATGATTTACCTGTTTACAGTAATTCACACACATTCTGAGACAGATGACACATGTAATATTGCTACCAGACACGAAAGAGACTTCAGGGCCTGTGCCTCAAACAGTCACAACTGTACTTGCATCTCCCAATAAAAGGCCAAATCCCTATTGTATACTGTGCCCTCTCTGTATGCATCCGAGGAACAGGAGAGTCGAAGTTTTGGGCATAAGTCCTTCATCATTCCTGATGCTGCCTGACCTGCTGTGTTTTTCCAGTGCCACACGTTTTGACTCTGACCTCCCGCATCTGCAGTCCTCATTTTCTCTCCCTCTCTTGTATGCAATTGATTTATTCTGAATGCAGTCGTCAAGGGCAACATGCAATTTGAGTAGCAGTCTTTAAAGGTTCTTCTTTTGCCCTGATGAATGGTCACTGCGCTCAAAATATCAGCACTGTTTCTCTATCTACAAATGCTGCAGACCTGCTGTGTTTCTCCAGCACTTTATATTTTTGTTTCAAATTTACAGCGCCTGCAGTTGTTTTATTTTACATTTTCAAGGGACCACTATCAGCATCGAGCTGAAAAGGTAAACATGTATATTTGTGCAGAAAGTGAAGGGGTGCTTTAAAAATATGGGCTCCACTTAGCTACCATTTGCCCCAATTTCAGATCACTACCCTCCCTTCCTGGTCACTCACCTAGACCACCCCAACTTTCAACACCTGTCCAAAAGACAGTGACCTGAAATTTTCCAAAGGCCTTCCAAGCTCCTAAGCGGGTATAAGCAGTTTGCTAGTTTGATGTCAGATCAGATAACAGATCCCATGTCCAAAATAAAGGAAGTTCCAAACTCCAGCCCAAAAGTGCTTGATGTTGGATATCAGACCTTGATACAGTGGTACCCAGTGGGGACGAGTGTACAACTAACAATGTTCTGGATGGACATAGAAAACCTGGACTTGAGTATATGGGGAATTGCTTCAAAATTTGAAAGTGACAAGAAACTTGGAAACAGATCAAACAATCAGGCAACAATTAACAGATTTCAATCTGAATTCTCGCCTTAGAGTCGGGAAACTGGAGACAGGACTATTTTTGGTATCTTGCCCACTGCCAAGGTGAAGTGGTCAGTGTTTGGGATTTTGACTGGGATAACCTCTTCAGTGGCAAGAAGATAGGTTCCCAGTCCAACTGGGGCGGCAGACGGACTCCTGAAGCAGAAAGACCAATCAGAAGCCCTCTCTTCTACCTTTGTAAAATGGTAACCAAAATGGGAAAAACAGCTGGGTCACCCAATGGAGGTTGTTACTGTAAAGGCACCCAGACTGGTGCAGAGGGTTATGTAGGGCATGGAGACCTGGCACCATCTCCTCCTGCCCATTCAGTCTTTCCTGTTTATTCTCTGATGGGATCTGGGCGTCACTGGCTAAGTCGGCATTTATTATTCATCTTCAGTTGTCTTTGACGAAGTGGGAGTGTGCTGCCTTCTTGAACAGCTGCAGTCCACCTGCCATTAGGGTGGGAGTTCCAGGATTTTGACCCAGTGACGATGAAGGAACTGCAACATATTTCTAAGTCAGGATGGTGAGGAGCATGGAGGGAAACTTGCAGGTGGTTCTGTTCCCGTGAATCTATTGCCCTTAACTTTCTAGATGGAAGTGGCCATGGGTTTGGAACCAGCACTGTCCCTATGACTTGTCCAGACTTGTCCTACCTGCCTATCTCCTTTTCCACCTTTCCACTCCACCCTCTCCTCCCTGACCTATCACCTTCATCCCCTCCCCCACTCACCTATTGTACTCTATGCTACTTTCTCCCCACCCCCGCCCTCCTATAGCTTATCTCTCCACGCTTCAGGCTGTCTGCCTTTATTCCTGATGAAGGGCTTTTGCCCAAAACGTCGATTTCGCTGCTCCTTGGATGCTGCCTGAACTGCTGTGCTCTTCCAGCACCACTAATCCAGAAATGGGTTTGGAAGGTGCTGTTCAAGGAATTTTGGTGTGTTACTGCAGTGCATCTTGTGGACAGCACACACTGCTGCCACTGAGTGTCAGTGGTGGAGGGAGTGGATGCTTGTGGATGTGGTGCACATCAAGTGGGCTGCTTTGTCCTGGATAGTGTTAATCTTCTTGAGTGTTGTTGGAGCTGCACCCATCCAGGCAAGTGGGGAGTATTCCATCACACTCCTGACTTGTGCTTTGTAGATGATGGACAGGCTTTGTGAAGTCAGGAGGTGAGTTAATTGCCCCCATTGATGCTGACCTCAGACCTCATGAGGTCCAAGAATTCTGCAGCAAGAGGACAGTGGTGCAATGTACAAATACACAGACAATGAACTTTAATGCAGTGAGGTACAAAGTGATTCATATCAGTGGGAAAAGTGAGGAGAGACAATGATACAATTTTAAATAGGATGTAAAAACATGCAAAACCAGCTTTCCCTTTGAACAGGTGCTTTGGTGAGCTCTTGAACGAAAAATAAACAGCTCAGGGGAACTGATTAAACTGAAGTCACCTGAAGGTTGATTGGCACTCCTTATCTCTAGGTCAGAAGGGTGTGATGAGTCCCACAGCAAAGCGTAAGCGTACCATCCAAACTGCCACCAGCGAATTCATTGCCACTGAGGGCTGTGGAGGCCAGGTCATTGAGTATATTTAAGACAGAGATCAATAGGTTCTTGAGCATCAATGGGATCAGGGGTTAAAGGAGAAAGTGGGAGAATGGGGTTGAGAAATTTATCAGCCATGATTGAATGGCAGAGTAGACTGTATGGGCTGAATGGCCTAAATTCAGCTCCTATGTCTTATGGTCTTAGGTTCTTACAACACTGAGGGAGTGCAGCGTTTTCAGAGGTGTCTTATTCCAGCTGGGATGTTAAATTGGATCCTCATCTATCTGCCTGGGTGGACACCACTGTAAAAGTAGAGAGTTTCCACAGGTCGAAATGCTAACCCTTTACCCAATGCCACAAATAAATGACCTGATTGTTTATTTACATTTCACGGGGCCTCGTTACTTGCAATTGAACTGCCTGATCTGCAGGCACAACATTCGTAGACCCAACCTTTGTTAGTTCCTTCATCAATAACCTTCCCTCCATTATAAGGTCAGAAGTTTTGCCAATGATTGCACAATGTTCAGCACCATTTGTGACTCCTCAGATAGTGAAGCAGTCCGTGTCAAAACGCAGTTGGACCTGGACGTTATCCAGGTTTGAGCTAACAAGTGACAAGTAACATTAATGCCACACAAATGCCAGGCAATGACCATCTCCAGTCTTCACAACTCCACAAGAATCCACCGCAAGTTGCAGAAGAGAAGAGGAAGTTGAGAGAGGCCAATGAAGATATCCAGTGAGGAAAGATGGCGAGAATTTCACGTAAAATACATATTTCAAATTATCTAAGTAGGTGTGCAAAACATTGAATTAAAATCAAAATTACTCACGTTAATTTTGCATCCATCTTAAACCTGTTTAGACATTTTTTATACTAAAATAAATTCTGAAAATATGAATTTTAAAATGTAGACGTTTTAAGATGGATGACTGCCTCACTATGTTACACTATTGGGACACAAAGGTTAGAAAGGCTACAGATGGAAACATTGGCTTGTACTGATCAGGCTTGGGGGACTGATGAGGGAACAGAAATGCTGGCCTCGAGCGACCCTGGATGAGATGGTGCAAAAATCCTTCAACGTTCCTGCTTCTTATGATAAAGCACTGACCTCTGCTGGAGACAGCATTGCAAGGTGCTGGGATCTATCCAGGAAACAGCAGCTGCCATCTAGCCTCAGACCTGAAGCATTAATACCTGGGCAAGATACCAGACAGCTGCCAACTAGCCTCAGACCTGAAGCATTAATACCTGGGCAAGATACCAGACAGCTGCCATCTAGCCTCAGACCTGAAGCATTAATACCTGGGCAAGATACCAGACAGCTGCCAACAGTGTGGAAACTATATACAAGGAGAGATGGGGTGCATAAAGAATATTCATACTTATCACCCCCCATTTTTATATTTTGATCAGCTTTTGTTTAACATTCTAAGTATAATTGTGTTCAATCCTCGAAAAGCAGTGACTAGTCAGTGTCACTGATGACCCCAGCTGATTCATGCTGCTAAGGTCGAGTCCAATAGATACTGTATTCAATATTGGGTGAGACAATGTCATAGCTGAAAATGTGTTGCTGGTTAAAGCGCAGCAGGTCAGGCAGCATCCAAGGAACAGGAAATTCGACGTTTCGGGCTAAGCCCTTCATCAGGAATCAGTGTCATGTCAATTTTAAAACACTTGTGATCAGGTGCAACTAGTCTTTAAACTGTCTCATGTAAAATTTTGGTTCTGGACTTTGCGCTCATTTGTGGCAAATTCAGTATCATCAGTGTCATTTCAATATGATTACCAGTAGAGCAAGGGTGTGAAGAACTCAAGAGGAAGTCACATTTCAATATGCACTGAGAATATTTTGCATCCAGAGCAGACATGAACCTGTGACTAGTGTTGCATCCGTTGGTTAACCCAGTCAAAGCAACCACAGAGGTTTGATGTCCATCTTGGGACTCCCAGTGCCTTTCTAGAAATTGGTCAAAAGTTCTCTTGAACTGATAAATGTCACCAAGTTGCTCATTCCTATTGTAAATAGATGGCACTCGCTTCCCGTATAATGTTGGTCAGCACAGTGTGTGTGGTGAGATCCAAAATGTGTCATAATCAAGGATGACTCATCTCTATTTTTATGTCTCAACTTAGTGTGAAAGTACTTTTGGAGGTCCTCGGGGAATTACAAAGGCCGCAATTATATTCACTGTTATTATTCAAAACTAAATTTAAGGGTTTATTTCTCTGGATGCGTAAACCAACTGTAACTGTTTCATTGAGTAACTTCTATCCACTGGCTTGCAGGATTAGTCTTGAAATCACACCAGAGATCTCCGAGCTTCAGTCCATAGTCTTTGCTAAATGAACTGGAGAGATGATGGCCTAGTGATACAGTGTTAATCCAGGGAACAGGTTCAAATCCTGCCGAGGCAGATGGTGAAATTTGAATTCTTTTTTTTCTGTAAATCCAGAATTAAGAGTCCAATGATGACCCTGAATCCATTGTCAATTTTTGGAAAAACCTATCTGGGAAAGAAACTGCCACCCTTAACCTGGTCTGGCCTGCATGTGACTCCAGACTGACAACAATGTGGCTGATTTTTAACTACCCTGTGGGCAATTAGGGATGGGCAATAAATGCTGGCCTAGCCAGCGATACCCTCATATCATGAATGAATTAAATGAAACTCATCCTGGTCAGTGTGTCTCTTGATGAATTTAGCCACATTATGTGACATTGCCGGTAAAACAGAATGCATTATCCTTCGCTCGTTGTCCTTAAGAAGGATTTGCAGAGGCCAGCTTTTTGAATACAGCTTGGCTTGTTCAGCTGTTTCAAAGGGTGGTTAAGAGTCAGCCGCATTACTGTAGATCTGGAGTCACGTGTAAACTAGACCGAGTAGGGACAGCAGATTTCCTTCGCTAAAGAATGTGAGTGAACCATATGGGTTTTTACAACGATCATGTAGTTTCATGGGTCAACCTGAATAATGAAAGCTTTCCATCCCAGCTTTTTAGTTAATTAAAGGAATTTAAACTCCCCAGCTGCTATGATTGAATCTACAGTCATATCACCACATCATCAATCTGGGCCACGGGTTTACCAACAAAAGCAGAAGTTGCTGGAAAAGCTCAGCAGCTCTGGCAGCATCTGTGAAGAGAAATCAAAGTTAACATTTCGGGTCCGCTAAGCCTTTCTCGGTACTGGATCCGCAGTTCTTTTGGTTTCCACTAGATTGCCAGATCAGTAACGTAATGCCATTATCATATACAGTCATAGAGTCAACAGGCCCCTTCGGTCCAACCCGCATGCATATCCCAAAGCAGTCTAGTCCGACCTGCCAGCACCCGGCCCATATCCCTCCAAACCCTTCCTTTTCATATATCCATCCAAGTGCCTCTTAAATGTTGCAATTGTACTAGTCTCCACCACTTCGTCCAGCAGCTCATTCCATACATGTAACAACCTGTACATGAAAAAGTTGCCCCTTAGGTCTTTTTTATATCTTTCCTCTCGCACCCTAAACCTGTCCCTCTAGTTTTGGACTCCCCTTCCCCAGGGAAAAGACATTGTCTATTTACCTATCCATGTTTTCTCCAGGTGCATCAGTTTCCTCCCACAGCCCAAAGATGTGCAGGTCAGGTGAATTGGCCATGCTAAACTGCCCTTAGTGTTAGGTGCATTAGTCAGAGGGAAATAGGTCCGGATGGGCTACTCTTCGGAGGGTCAGTGTGGACTTGTTGGGCCGAAGGGCCTGTTTCCACACTGTAGGGAATCAAATCTAATCATCATCTAATCATGTCCCTCATGGTTTTATAAACCTCACTCAAGTAAGTGCAATACAGTTGGTGACACTGCTCCCCAGTGAGATCACAGATTCATAGGCGTTTTATGAAGCAGAAGAATGCATTCAGCCCATCCTACCTGTACTGGCTCTTCAAATGAGCATCGTTACCTTGTGCCTATCTCCTGCTTTCACCCAAAGCATTGCACATTATTTTTATCTAAATAACTGTTCAATGCCATCTTGAATATGAGGATTGTCACCCATCAATCCTTTTCCTATAATGGGCACAGATGTGGAAGTCTTTGGATTGAAGTCAGTCTGGTCTGTGATGCGGTGTGCAGTCAACTTGCACCCTGACACTCAGTGATCAAGGCACACACATGAAGGATGACCATGAGAAGCGAAAGAGTAGTGACACATGTGATAATTTGTCAAGGCACTGCGCAAAACATCAAAGGAGAAAAACAGCACGTCAGCTGAGTAGTGACTTCCCTCCTGTCAAAGATCTGGGACCGCCAACATAAAAGGAGTAATTTAATATTCCACAGGCTTGCTTCATTGGTTTTGAAAAGCTTCCTTCGGGGAGATTTAAACGGAAGTCAGGGATTAGGAGAGTTATTTGATCAGTGGAGGCTCACCGCCCCCACTCCATCCTGTAACCATTTCTGAATATTTCCCCTCTAATACCCACCCTGCTTGATTATTTCCAAACACTGTGAATGATTACTGAGGCTGAGCCAGGAGGCTGTCCTGAGGAACTCCTACAGCAATATCTGGGCTTGGACAATTGACCTTCAACAACAACTCTGCATCGAGTTGATAGTTTCCTAATCAACCTGTTCAGAGAAGTTATGGCACACCTGTGGAGCAGGTTGGAATATGAAACCCAAACCTCCTAACTTAGAGGTAGGGATACTACCACTGCACCAGGTACAACTCCAGCCACTGAATGGTATCAACTAATTCCTGTTGACTTCCATTTTCCTAGGGTTCCTTGGTCCCACACTCAGCCAAGTGCCGTCTTCATGTCAAGTTATTCTCATTTCAGTTCAGGGAATGCAGCCCTTATGCCTCTGTTTAAGCTAAGACTGTAGTGTGGTCCTGGGATGATTGATAGTGGTAGAACCCTTAACCACCCATCAGTGAGCAAGGATTTGGTGAGTGGAAGTTGCTTCATGCAGCTGTAATGTTGGAGACACCTTCTGGAGAAAATGTTTGAATTAGCCTAAAAATAAAACAAAAAACTGCAGATGCTGGAAATCTGAAACAAAAACAGAAATTGCTGGAGAAACTCAGCAGGTCTGGCAGCATCTGCAGAGAGAAAAAATCAAGATAGCATTTTGAGCCCAGGGACTCTGAATCCAAAACATTAACTCTGCTTTCTCTCAAGACCTGCCACATTTCTCCAGCAGTTTCTGTTTGGGTGTGTTATGAAATACCTCCATGGTTATCATTTCCCAAGGTGGAATTTGAACTTCAAATTTAGGTCAGGTGAATTGGCCATGTTAAAATGTCCGTAGTGTTCAGGGATATGTAGGTTAAGTGCATTAGTCAGGGGTAAATATAGTGTAATAGGGGTCGGGGAATGGGTCTGGTCAGGTTACTCTTCGGAGGGTCGATGTGGACTTGTTAGGCCAAATGGCCTGTTTCCACACGGTAGAGATTCTCTGATCTTTTCTAACTTTCTGCTGAGCGGTGGGGACACTATTCCCTGGACCACAGGAAATGCCTTCTGTCATATTGCTGAAGACCCTAAGCTGACTGAAGGGATAATTGGCCTTTTTTTATTTTTTTCATTTCGTGGTATGTGGGTGTCGCCGACTGGGCCAGTATTTATTGCCGGTCCCTAGTTGCCCTTGAGAAGGTGGTGGTGAGCTGCCTTCATGAATGGCTGCAGTCCACCTGCTGTGGGTTGATCCACAATGCCATTAGGGAGGGAATTCCAGGATTTTGTCCCAGGAATGGTGACATGTTTCCAAGTTTGGATGGTGAGTGGCTTGGAGGGGAACTCAAAGGTGGTGGTGTTCCCATATATCTACTGCCCTTGTCTTTCTAGCTGGACATTGTCGTGTGCTTGGAGGGTGTTGTCTGAGGATCTTTGGTGAATCTCTGCAGTGCATCTTGTAGATAGTACACACTGCTACTTCTGTGCATCAGTAAGTGAAGAGGCTAGATGCTTGTGGATATAGTGCCAAGCAAGCGAGTTGCTTTGTCTTGAATGGTGTCACATTTCTTGAATGTTCTTGGTACTGTACCCATTCAGGCAAATAGGGAGTATCCCATCACACTCCAGCCTTATGTCTTGTAATTGTGAACGAGCTTTAGGGAGTCAGAAGGTGAGTTATTCGCTCCAGTATTCCTGCCATCTGACCTGCTTGTGTAGCCATTGTGTTTATGTTGAGTTTCTGGTCATTTAGGTGTGTGCTTGTTGACGATAGGACTTACAGTTTCCTTTGATGTTGGTGGATGCTACAGTTGTAGCTGTAATAAAACAACTTGTTTGCAAGCACGACTGGTTTTACAGCACAGATTCTCATACATAATGCAATACATAATACAACTCAGATTTCACACTATGATGCAGAATACATGAAGAAAGACCTTAAACCTTTCAGGCTATTCCAAAGCACAAAATAAAGTATTTTTGAAATGTAGTCACTTTTATAAACTGTGACAAGCAGCAGCTAATTTGCATACCGCAGGATCCCAAAGGCAGCAATGCAATAACAACCCGCTCATCTGTGTTTAGTGACGTTGGTTGAGCCAAGAGACGAGGGAGAACTTCCCTGCTCTTACACAATTGTAGTGTAATGGAGTCTTCACATCCACGTGAGAGCCTCAGTTTATTGTCTCATTTAAAGACCGTGCTTCCAACTATGGAAATGCCAGTCTGAAGTATGTGCTGAAGTCTCCAGAGTGAGTGAAATCTTTTTTTTCACTCATTCACAGGATGAGGGCATTGCTGGATGACCAGAATTTATTAGGCAAAAGTTTGGACTGCAGAGAATGTGGTGCTGGAAAAGCACAGCAGGCCAGGCAGCATCTGAGGAGCAGGAGAATCGGCGTATTGGGCCTTCATCAGGGCTTTTGCCTGAAACATTGATTCTCCTGCTCCTCAGATGCCACGCTTTTTCAGCGCCACTCTCTCGACCAGAATTTATTGCCCATTCCAGACGGCAGTTAAGAGTCAACCACGTTACTGTGGGTCTGGAGTCACACATAGGCCAGACCAGGTAAGGACAGCAGTTTCTTTCCTCAAAGGACATTAGTGAACCTGATGGGTTTTTCCAACAAACGACAATGGATTCCTAGTCATCACAGACTCTTGATTCCAGATATTTATTGAATTCAGATTCCACCGTCTGCCATGGCAGGATTCAAGTCCGGGTCCTCAGGACATTACCTAGGTCAAGAGTCTAGCAATAATACCACTCGGCCATTGCCTCCTTATGAGTTTTATGACTCAAGAGGCAAAAGTGTTTCCACTGAGCCACAGATGCAATCTCCATGATGTGCTAGACTGCTTACTTTAGCACAGGACCCATGATAAAGTACAGTATATATAGCTAACTGTGCAGGATATATTGCTGAACCACAAACCCCACACTCCATCAGTGAATGCTCCTATTTCCAGCTAATGCCAGCTGTACAAGCTGAACCCAAACTGCATGCCCCTGTATCCTGTAGGATCAATCGGTGAAACTCTTGCTACTAGACTGACCTTACTGATCATGCAGCTGGGTTTAAGTGGTTGTTATCACCGCGATGGGGAGTTTTGTGGTTTCTTGCACACCCAAGCCACAAGGACCAGGACAATCAGGGTAGCCCCTTGCTCCTGTATCAGGGAATGGGCAAACATGCACCATTGCCCTTTTTACTTGATGGCATCTGATTGCTGTGTTGAGTTGAACGATCAACTTGCAATGAGAAATCAGCATTAAGACCCTATCCCTGTATTTGTATAATAGATACTCAGGCTTTAGAAGTAGGGATATCTTACTGTACCTACAGAGAGAGGTTTGATGAGACCACACTAGGTGTGTTGTGTGTCGTTTTGATCTGCCTATCTCTGTACCTAAGAAAGGACATACTTGCCATAGAGGCAGTGCAGAAAAGGTTCCCTTGGTTGATAGAGGGTATGATGTGGAGGAGCTGGTGTTGGACTGGGGTGCACAAAGTTAAAAATCACAGAACATTGGGTTATAGTCCATCAGGTTTATTTGGAAGCACTAACTTTCACGGCGCTGCTCAGATAGTCTGGCAGAATTGTTGTATGAAGAGAGACCAGTTTGACAGGGCCTGTATTGACTAGAGTTTCAGACAATGAGAGGGAATCGGATTCAAACGTATAAATTTCTAACAGGGCTAGACAGACTAGAAACAGGGAGAATGTTTCTAGAATCAGCCGTCACAGTCTGAGGGTATGGTGTAGGCCATCTAGGTCTGAGATGAGGAAACATTTCATCACTGAGAGGGTGGTCAACCTGTAGACGTCTCTACCACAGACAGCTGGAGAGGCTTGGTCACTAAATTATTCAAGAAAGAAACTGATAGATGCTTAGATATTAAAGGCAGTGACGGGTATGAAGAGAAAACAGGAATATGACATTGAGGTGAGTCAACGTCATGATCACATTGATTGGCAGAGCAGGGCTTGACAGACCGAGTGGCCTACTCCTGCTCTATTTGCAATGTTAGCTGGGCAAATCATAGAGTGACTATCATCAAAACAAATCAGGCACGATGTCTAATGTTGCTGCAGTGTTGCCTATTGAGATGGTCTCAAAACTCCCTTTTGAGTATTAGATTGGAGACCTGTCTGTTCCTGGTCCTTCCTAATTCCATCTAGTCACCTACCACAGGCTTTACAACCTTGTACATTACAGGATTTCATCCCACTCACTTGTTGAATTTCTGATCCAAAAGCACTTTAATACCATTTTGTTTTGATCAGTCTTGGCTATTACCTTTCATCGTTGTCTACACTCCATTGTCTTAGCAACAGAGGAAAACTAACCTGGAGTTCTAAATGGGCAATCCTCTGTAATATTTCATGGTTTTCTAGAATTGGCTTCAAGTAAAACATATGTCAAGTCTTTTCACTGACATGGTACTACACCATCTTCACCATCACTTGTACGTATTCTCCATCCAATAACTCACCCCCTTTTCTCATCTAACTCACTGAAAGAGAATACTTTGAGTTTTTTTTAAATTGAGGAAGATGAGGTGAACGTGGGGATGACTTTATATCACACTGTGATTGGAAGGTTGGTGGCAGTTATGAATGTGAGATCAACGTGTAACCCAACCATTAAATGGATTGTTTTGGAGTTGAGGATGAGGAGGTGGGGAGAAGATGGGGAAGGGTTGCATTGTTGCAGCAGCAATGACTACAGTGAAAACAATGAGCTGGAGGCAAATTCTAGATGATCTCCATCGCTGCCTTGTCATTGAATCAAAATTAATGAAATGATTCTTCCATTAGAGGTCTGAATTGTGTGTGCAACCCACTCTCCGTTATTTTCTTTTGCTCCTGGGGACAGTTCCAGAACAGATTATTTTTCTTTCACCAATCTCAGTACCTGACTGATGATTGTGGCTTTGCAAGACTGTACCTAACCCAGCTTGTTGGAGAACTGCAATCCCATTGTTTTAGCAGCAAGCTGACATCCTGAATCATTGAAAACATGTCAGAGTCTGTGCTTACCCTTATTTATCTTACTCTTCCATTTACGTATTGTCCTTTTTGTGACCCCTTCCAGTTTGTCACTCCACCAGAGAAGTAAATAGGTAGATGTGACCTTATGGCCTTGTAGCCAACAGAGTTTATCTGATTTAATACCATGTTTTTCACTTGCACCTGTTGTTGCATTAACATTAAAATCCCCAAGCAAAGCAAATATTAAAATTACTTGCAGATACAGGACTTGAACTATGGATGGGATTTTCCAGATGGCGTGGTTTAGGAGGAGTTGGGGGGGGGGGAATACATAGTCACCAATCACAGCAGCTCAATGACAGTCAAGAAATGTTGATTGGCTGGAGATGAGACCTCCATCCATCATTCAGGCAGGTGTCCTACCTCAGTGAGCTTTAGTCAATCTCATTGGTCAACTTAGCTGTAGGCCCAACAGCGCCAGTGGCAGCAGTGGCCATGACAGGGACTGCAAGCAGTCCCCACTTTCTCCTCTTTCTGAATAGACAGCCCCTAGTGACAAACAAAATCAGAAAAGCTTCATGGATTAAACTAAACTTGCCAGAGGTGTTGATGCATCCCAGCTCTTGTGAGGTCAACCAATCCTAGAGATCTTTATTGTGCTGGTGGACTCTGCATGCTCTCTGTCTCTATGGCCACCTGAGCAGGGGTGTAACCTCAGGAGAGGGGCAAACAGAAACCCCCAGGTGTCTATGTCTGAGATCAGATAAGTTCAAATTGTGATGGGAGAGGGAGGACAAGGCAGGAGGGTGAGGTTTGAGTCGAGAGTGTGGTGCTGGAAAAGCACAGCAGGTCAGGCAGCATCCGAGGAGCAGGAGAATCAACGTTTCAGGCAAGAGCCCTTCATCAGAAATGAGGCTGTGAGCCAAGGGGGATAAATGGGAAGGGGGCAGTTGGGGCTGGGGGAAGGAGACTGAGAGTGGGATAGGTAGATGAAGGTGGGGGTGATGGTGATAGGTCAGAGAGGAGAGTGGAGTGGATGAGTGGGAAGGAAGATGGACAGGTAGGACAGGTCATGAGGGCGGTGCCAAGTTGGAAGGTTGGAACTGGGATAATGTTTGGATGTGACGATATCCAGGACCTGCATGTCCTTGGCAGAGTGCAAGGGGGAATTGAACTCTCCGACACCTCCACAGCATTAATATACTTCTTATGGAGTGGGCTGTGTATCTTGTTGTGCCATACATGTAAAGTCTGGGACCCTGACATTTTACATAATGTGAGTCTTTAGATGTTGACTGCTGCTTGGTCTAGGCCACTGACCCAACATAATCAGATTACTTACAGTGCGGAAACAGGCCCCTTCAGCCCAACCCAGTTCACACCGACCCTCTGAAGAGTAACCTACCCAAGACCCATTCCCCCTGACTAATGCACCTAACTCTATGGGCAATTTAGCATGGCCAATTCACCTGACCTGCACATCTTTGGATTGTGGGAGGAAACCGGAACACCCAGAGGAAACCCACGCAGACAGGTGGAGAATGTGCAAACTCCACACAGACAGTTGCCTGAGGTTGGAATTGAACACAGGTCCCTGGCGCTGTGAGGCAGCAGTGCTAACCACTGAGCCACCGTGTGGTGATGATTGATTGGTGCTTCCTGATCAGCACGGAGGAACACCCAAAGTGGCTCAGTGATGATGCAGTTACCTCCCAATATGAAAGCTGTATGTTCATGTCCTTGAGCTGGCAGTACTGAGGGAATGCTGCACTATTAGAAGTGCAGCCTTTCAAATAAGTGCTAATGCTGAGTCCCTGACTGCCCTCTCGGTTGGAAGTCAGAGATTCTGCAGCATTATTTGCTGAAGAGCCAGCAAGTTTTGCCTGGCCAACATTTATCCTTCAACCAATATCACCAAAACGGATTATTTGGTCATTATTTCATTGCTGTTTGTGGGAGTTTGATGTGTGCAAATTGGTTGTCACATTTCCTACATAATAGCAGTGACATTTTGAAAAGTACTTAATGGAGTCATAGAGTCATACAGCACGGAAACAGACCCTTCAGTCCAACCAGTCCATGCCAAACATAATCCCAACCTAAACTAGTCCCACCTGCCTGCTCCTGGCCCATATCCCGACAAACCTTTCTTATTCATGTACTTATTCAAATGTCTTTGGCTACAAAGCATCTTGAGATTATGAAAGGTGCAATATTGAAATGTACTACCAATAAAATAGAGGAACTTAAGAGCTCAAGTTTGAATTTCTCTCTATAACTCTATGATATGTGTTGTCTTTGTCTCACTCTCCGTGAGAGATTCCTTCAGTCCATTCTGATTCTTTGTGCCTTTGTGTTTCAGGGTACATTCCCAGCTACCTGGAGAAAGATGAACCCTGCGTAGTTTGCGGTGATAAAGCAACAGGATACCATTACCGCTGCATTACGTGTGAAGGCTGTAAGGTGAGGCTGGAGGCAGAAAACCCACTATACTCAGCTAAACAGATGGTAACGTTCAACTTGACTTTAACAGCGTCCAGACTTTACAGTTTTTAATTCATGTTTGCTGTGTTTTCCCTTATTCTACCATGCAAAGAGTTGGCAGTTTCCTCAGTAGCAGGATGTGCTTTTTTTTAAAGACCCACTGTTTACACAATGGATTCAGTTCCTTATTCGGCAACCTCCTGTGCCTTACATGAGTGAGCATCCTTCACACGGGATTTATAAACAGTGCCAGCAAAGTAGTTAAACCTTAGTAAGTGTTGCCCTTAGACCACGTCAACCATGGGAGCAGTCCCATCATGGTTATGTCACTGTGAGAGTACTGCTGAGTCAAATAGCACCACAGCAGTTAACTTCAGTTAATTAATCACATCTGGAATAAAGAGCTGATCACAGTCATTGCAACCATACAATGACTGGACTCTTATAGAAAATAAAAATCCTCCTGGTTTACTGATGACATTGAAGGAAGATCTGTTGGCCTTACTTGGTATGTTTTATATTAGACTCCAGACTCATTGCCTAGTAATTATCTTTAAACTGTCCTCTGAAAGGCCTAAGCAAGCCTTTTAGGAAGATGGGTTCACACATCTCATGAGCAATTTTCAAAAGCCTCAGTTTTTGAGCAGGTAACTGTGAGATCATGATCAAAGTTACAATTCTGGCTAACTTTATTCCCTCTCTTTTTTTATTTGCATGCACGTTGTGGGCATCACTGGCTGGGCCAACACTTATTTCCCATTCCTAATTGCCCTTGAGAAGGTGGTGGTGAGCTACCGTCCTGAGCCCTGCAGCTCATGTATTGCAAGTAAAGCCGCCATGCTGTAAGATAGGGAGTTGCAGGCTTTTGATCCAGCAACACTGAAGGAACAGCAATATATTTCCAGGTCAGGATGGTGAGTGGCTTGAGGGGAGACTTGCAGCTGATGGTGTCCCTATGCATCTGCTGCTCTTGTCCTTCTAGACAGTCGAAGTCATGGGTTTGGAAGGTGCTACCGAAGAAGTTCAAGTGAGTTGCGTCTTACAGGTGGTACATGCTGCTGCCAATTGGTATTAATAGTTGAAGGAGTGTCATAATTGTAGTATTCCTGAAATCAGATAACTCAACATTAATCAAAGACTTATTGAAATCTTCAGTGTGGTTCAGAGTTCTGGATTAAAGGTGCTGTGTTCAAATCCTACAGTGGGACTTCAAAACAACAACTGGGCCACATTTTCAAGACCAGCATTAATACTAAAGTATCTAATCTATATCCATACAAAAGGAATGCTGCATTGTCAGACGTGGTGCCCTCTGAAAAGAACATTAAAGCAAAGCCCTTTCTGCCTGTACAGGGACATGTAAGAGACCCCATGGCAAAATTTAAACAAAAGCAGCCAATTCGGCTAATAGTCATTCCTCAACCAACAAATCAGATCATTTAGTCATTCTGCTTGTTTTCAGATGGTGGGATTTTGCTATTTGCACTTATTGTGTCTGCAATTGCAATTTACCTTGAAAGTAATTCATGAGCTAGAAAGTGAATTTGGAGGTGGCAAAGGCGCTACAGAAATGCGTTTGTTCTCTGTATTTTTCTCATCGAAAGTGACACATGAAGAGTGGCCAACTTAAATGAGGTAGAATCAGGACAATAGGGAGAGAAATAAACCTATGATCACTGCTAATTATGTGGTATTAGTGAATTATACTTTACAATAAAGAGATAAAGAATGGAACCAATCTCCTTTCTATCACTTCATGCATTTCCAAATGAAATGTAACAAGTGCTGGATGTAGGTCAATACTCCCTCTGATGTTCACAATGCGGTGTCCAAATTTCTTATACCAGACATCTTTGTAACCTTGCTGTGTGAGACTGTTAAATTATGAGCCTTATTGGAACTCATAAGCAGTACAACCTAATTCAGACTCACAACTACAATATGATGTTCTGTTAAACCTATTGGGTTAGAGATTAAAAGTTTGGAATGGGTGTTTTATAAATTACAAAGAGATGAACTTTCCAATATCCAAACATAACCATTGATTGGTCTTTCTAAAAGACAGCACACGTTCACAGGAGCTGAATGGCCTTCTTTAGTCTGGGTTGGATGCCCTTGACTTTCCAAAGGATGTTGAGTCATAGAAGCCCTACAGTGTGGAAACAGGCCCTTCGGCCCAACAAGTCCACACTGACCCTCTGCAGAGTAACCCACCCAGACCCATTCCCTTACCATCCTATATTTACCCCTGACTACTGTATCTAACATACACATATCTGAACACTATGGGCAATTCACCTAACCTGCACATCTTTGTGACTGTGGGAGGAAACCGGAGCACCCAGAGGAAACCCTTGCGGACATGGAGAGAATGTGCAAATTCCACACAATGGGCAGAGGCTGGAATCGAACCTGGGTCACTGGCGCTGGGAGGCAGCAGTGCTAACCACTGAGCCACTGTGTGTTTTGTGAGCTGACATAATTCCTTCAAGTGGCAACACTGTGTTTTATTAGTAAGGGAGAGAAAAAATTTGAGCAGTTAGAGCAACATTTTACCTGCTGGCTGGTATCAGCTCGGCGGGTCGGTGTGGACTTGTTGGGCCGAAGGGCCTGTTTCCACACTGTAAGTCTAATCTAATCTAATCTACAATATATGCCACAAATACTCAGAGATGCATTTGTTACCCAAGTGTGCCATCTGCAGAAGGCAGGTGACACAGCAACAAAACAGTTTCCCACTGGGAGAGGGAATCAAGATGCGGCCATCATGAATAGATGGTTGAAAAGCAATCTTGACAAGGACCACCAATGACCACAACATTCCAAATCCAACCTAGAGAAGGTTTGTGACATGGTGGGGCTGCCTAATGAATCTAGATAGGCCTGCTGTCTTTTATTATCCAAAAACACAAACCGTATCTGATTGCGTTAATGGTCACTGTCTCCCTTTAGTTGGCTGCAAAGTTTCAAAGACTGAGCCTTTTGTGGGAAAAGCATAAAGTGACATCAGTCAGTTTCATAGGAAAAGCATAAAGTGACAGGCATTTGCTGTGACTGTCCAGACCTCCACTTGGTTAAGACGTTCCAGAATTAACTAGACTTCCAATCTTCATAATGCAGTCCACAGCCTGACTTACAGAAAGACATCAGTCAGTAGCAGCCACACCATCGCCAGTGAGACAGCTCTCAGTAATCTTGAACTGAATTCTCAGATTTACAGCAAACCCAGATTAACCAACAACCCCATGAGATGTACAGATCATGGGCACCATTTTCTTAGCTTCCTGCTTACATTGGTTGACCCTGAGGCAATGGCCAATGTTGATCTTCCCAGCTCCCGGACATGGGCTATGATTCTGAAAATAAAAGTCAAGAGTCACCTTTGTGGTTTATAGGTTGCCACAGTTATGTGAAGGACTCTCAGGGCTATGGAATACAGATTCAATGTGACATTCAGAGAAAACATATTCCTCAGAATGCATTACCTCAGGGATAAATCTGTGATTTTAATCAGTTGAATATTGATTGTTGTAGCTTTGCTAATGTAAGTATAAGTTGCTTCTGTTGCTTTCACAGACCAAAGCTGAGAAATGGTCTTAACTAGTGTTGATAATGCCAAAGGGCAACAAATTTGGACACGTGGGATATAAGTTGAATGGTATCAACAAGTCAATAGTGACACCATCCCATTTGGAGAATCTATGCCATTAGAGACATGGGAAGGAGTTGGGGCAAGAGAGTGGAGTGAACAGAAATATTAAAGAGAACCCTGACTTCTGAACCAACATTGCATTGATGAAAAAATGGCACTACTTAGGCAAGGGAAAAAAGACCAGAAGTCCAGATGTGAAGCCATTCCAATACTTGGCCAATGCCAAAGTTAAAAATCACACAACACCAGGTTATAGTCCAGCGGTGCTCCGAATGCTAGTGTGCTTCCAATTAAACCTGTTGGACTATAACCTGGTGTTGTGTGATTTTTAACTGTGTACACCCCAGTCCAACACCAGCATCTCCAAATCATGACAGAAGCCAGTCTAGCTACAGGCTGGACTGACCTCGGGTATAAATCTGAATGCCTGGCCACTCTAATCATAACAAATAGTTAGACTCTGCAGTGCTGTTACCACAGTGAGCAATGAACAAAACTACTGGCAGACCTGGAATGCTGTTTTCATCACTTGAGACTTAGAGTTAATTGAAAATGCCAAAACTGAGTTGATGCATTTTGCAGCGAAAAGTGTTAATGGTTATGGAATCAGTGCAGGTGGTTGAAATTAAGGTGCAGGGCTTATCTTTTAGAGAGTCAGTTCATAAATTACAGATATGCAGCCAATCTTTACCAAGTCTTACATTTATTTACAGAGTTAAACATTACAAGCCCATACCTCCTAATGCAATTACCGCACAGTGACAATAAGTGTTTCCTTACATGCACTCAAGTAAAAGCTCAGTTTGTGCCCACTATCTGTACTTAATTAAACACAACTAATGTAAAATCAAGCTGAGGTTGTACAGGACCTTGTTGAGGCCTCTTCTGGAGTACTCTGTGCAGTTCTGGTCACCCTTTTACAGGAAGAATATTATTAAACTGGGAGAGGGTTCAGAAAAGATTTACCAGGATGTTGCCAGGAATGGAGGGGTTGAGTTATTCAACTAGGCTGGATAGGCTGGAATATTTTTCACTGGACCATAGGAGGTTGAGGAGTGACCTTATAGGGATTTATAAGATCATGAAGGGGCATAGATAACTTAAATAGTAAAGGTCATTTTCCGAAGGTGTGGGAGTTCAAAGCCAGGGGGGCATTTATTTAAGGTGAGAGGAGAAAGATTTAAAAAGGACATGAGGGGGAATTTTTTCACACAGAGAGTTCATGAGTGGAGTGAACTGCCAGGGAAGTGGTGGATGGGTGCAGGTAGAGTTACAACATTTTACAGGCGTTTGGATAAGTTCCTGACTGGGAAAGATTTGGAGGGTTTTGGGCCAAACGCAGACAGGTGGAGCTAGTTTAGTTTGGGATTATGGTCAGCACGGACTGAGGGGTCTGTTTCCATGCTGTATGACTCTATGATTCTATGACTATGACTTTATAACAGGCTTGACTAGCAGAACACACTGAAGAGGCTGAGTACCCTACTCCTCATCCTTTGTTCCACACAGACTGAAACAGTGAAGCAATCAGAAATTAAGAATTGGTCTCGGTAGGTGGGAAGTATCTGTGTTATTCCATGCACTGGAATTTGGGATTAGTAAGAACTAACTCAAGAAATTAATGCTGGGTGAACTGTTGGCAAATAGTAAAATCTTAGCGGCCCTAATAAGAGAGAATTTACCGTATGAAGTTAGTTTTTATATAAATGTTCTTTCTGAGAAGATGTCAGTACAAGTTATTAATGTTGTCATTGTGGGAACATAGAAACAGGAGTAGATATTGTGTTGCTGGTGTTTACACCACAATTAAATCCTGGCTGATCTGTATCTTAGCTCCATCTACCCGCTTTGATTTCATAACCTTTAAGACCCTTACTTAACAAAAATAATTGAATCATTCAATCTTGCTGCAATTTGCTTTGTTATTAGCACTGAGGAGGGAAGGCTGAACTATAACATAGCAGAATTAATAACACTGGAGAGATTGCAATCGGTCACAGCACAAATTATTTGTAGAAAGGAATAGCAAAATGGCAAAGCACAACAGAAGTTATGTAACTCAAATTGCAAAAACCTAATTATCCTCACAATGACTTGCCATCTGATGAACATGATGCTAATTTGTTACGCGCAACACTTAAATGACAGGCTGCTTTTTTTGAACGTACTAATTAAACAAGGAATCACAAAGTTTTGATCATTAAAATTAGGGAAAGAACAAAACTAGATTTGGGGAATTTGAATTAATAATTGAACTGGAAACCTGACTTGCGCCATCTGAATCAAACTCTGAGTGGTGATGATGCATGGCCAATTGTCGCTGCAGTAATGGGTATGGAACCCTATTAAGCTCATGAAAGTTAACCTCTTCATTCATCTCATGCCACCCACCCCCCCTCCCCCACCAACCAATGATGTCTTGTGTTTATCTCAATACCCATTCACTACCAAGGATCATTGTTGCTGGACTATGGGTGAGTTTGAAACCTTGTGGGTGGAATTTCCTTCCGTAAGGGAGCTGAAGTCCAATCTGCACCAATTTAAATTCAGCTTCAGTTTGTTGCTACTGGAGGACAAGCTTGTTGAATGTTATTCAGTGCAACATGCTCTTCCCTGCTGCTGTTGGGGGGACAAGGTGACGTTTTGAATACACCTAAAGTTCAGACGTTCTGTCTGACCCCGCTGTTGTGAAGGGAAGGACTGGCCTCATAGCTGCAGAATGCTCCAAGTGATTGGACTGTTTTGTATCACCAGTCCTTCATCGGGAAATTTGCAGACAAAACTACCTTTGACCACAAGTCCATCAGGAAGTGGTCAGCACGTCACATCCTCCAGACCCTGCGGGAAAGGGAGAGGGTGGATCCTGTCACATGGTTTCCTGGGCAGACTGTCAAAGCCATTTGGTGGAATGCCTCATTGCCAGAACTTTCCAGCCAGCACCAAGACGTCACTTGGCTGGTGGTGAGAAGGACACTAGCTATGAGATCCTTCCTGTATGCCTGGTCAGTCTGTGCCACAGCCGCTGCCCTCGAAGTGGCTGTGGGGTGGGGGGGGAGGGTAGAGACTGTCACACACCTCCTTCTGAAATGTATCTTTGCGAAGGAAGTCTGCAGAACGATGCAGTGGTGTTTGTCAGGGTTCGTCCCAAGCAGCTCCGTGAAGTGGGACTCTATGCTGTACGGTCTGTTCCCCAGGACACACACACACAGTCAAACATCGACTGTGCCTGAAGGTGAAAGACTCATTTTGATTTCCCTGAAACTTGCTGGTCTTCCAGAGCAAGGAGTTAACCTCAAGCGAGTATCACAGACCAGCGCATTCTAAGGTCCAGGACTACGTGCTGAGAGATGCACTCAAACCAAGGTGCAGTGGGGAAAGTCCACTGTCTAAGATCCTCCTGCTGAAGTTAATTGGGGGTCTGTTCAGTTATCAGACCCTGCTAGTGCCTCAAGCGCATGTAAATATAGTAATGTATGTGTAAGAGAGGTCTTTAGCTTTTTGGATAGAGTCAAATACAAATGTTTGTTTGTTCACTTCATATGCTACTGTACAGAACCAAACTGCATTTGTAACCATGTATATGTGCAGAGAATTTTTATGTATATTTTTGAAATTTTTTTTAAAAAGTACACCAAAATTCAGGTCCCAGAAACATTTTTTTTTATACATTTGGATTCAACCCATGAAAGTGTCCAAGAGGCTGTCAGATCATTACCACGACCAAAGTGTCCTTCAATGAAAATGCAAATCAGAAGAGCCATCTGAGAGGCTTCTGGTTACACTTTTCTCTTCTTCCGTTTTTTCAGGGTTTCTTCAGGAGAACAATCCAGAAAAACCTGCACCCCACCTATTCCTGTAAATATGATGGCTGCTGTGTGATTGACAAAATCACTAGGAACCAATGCCAGCTCTGTCGATTCAAGAAATGCACTGCCGTCGGCATGGCGATGGATTGTAAGAGCCGCCTTTCATATTTCTGGCTTCTAGTGTTGTGGACTTGTTGTTTATACTTTGAGCAAAATGACAATGGCATATATTGAAAGCTTCGTTCAGTGAATGCAATTTGCTGTGCCAGTTTTGATGAAGAAGCCTTTGCCAAATGCACCTTTTCCCCTTTGTTGAAGTAGTTGACATCGATGCGTTTCACAGGAATCTAGTTAAACGCATGAGGATATGCAAGAATAGGCTAATAGGATTAGCTGGGGAGATGTAGGAGCCTAAAAACTGGTATGGACCGGTTGTGCTACACTGGTGATAATTGTGCAGTCTCTATAATTTCTCTCCCTTCATCTCTCCCTCCGATTCATGGGTTTCTTATTTCTGCCATCAGTTTTGTTACCTCTGGAGTTCCTCAGAATGTTCCAGAAAGCTCTTCTACTCTTGCTTCCTCCTTTGTAAAGCCTCTGTCGATTCAAATTAATTTACCACATCTTCGCCATAGTAATCATTCTTTCCCAGAATGTCAGAACTGTCAGCCTAATTTTAACTCTGTTTCACAGGAAGGGTTTGAAGGAGTTAAAATCTCATCCTGTGTTTGTCAGTTTAATTACAGATTTTAAAATCCATACTTAGAACATAGAAAAGTACAGAACAGGCCCTTCAGCCCACGATGTTGTGCCAACCACTGATCCTCATGTATGCACCCTCAAATGTCTGTGACCATATGCATGTCCAGTAGTCCCCAATGTCCCCAATGACCTTGCTTCCACAATTGCTGCTGGCAACACATTCCATGCTCTCACAACTATCTGTGTGAAGAACCCGCCTCTGACATCCCCTCTGTACTTTCCTCCAACCAGCTTAAAACTATGACCCCTCGTGTTAGTCATTTCTGCCCTAGGAAATAGTCTCTAGCTATCGACTCTATCTATGCTTCTCATTATCTTGTATACCTCAATTAGGTCCCCTCTCCTCCTCCTTTTCTCCAATGAAAAAAGTCTGAGCTCAGTCAACCTCTCTTCATAAGATAAGCCCTCCAGTCCAGGCAGCATCCTGGTAAACCTCCTCTGAACCCTCTCCAAAGCATCCACATCTTTCCTATAATCGGGCAACCAGAACTGGACGCAGTATTCCAAGTGCGGTCTAACCAAAGTTTTATAGAGCTGCAACAACATCTCGCGACTCTTAAACTCAATGCCCTTGTTAATGAAAGCCAAAACACCGCATGCTTTCTTAACAACCCTGTCCACTTGGGTGGCCATTTTAATGGATGTATATACCTGCACACCAAGATCCCTCTGTTCCTCCACACTGCCAAGAATCCTATCCTTAATCCTGTACTCAGCTTTCAACTTCAACCTTCCAAAATGCATCACCTTGCATTTATCCAGGTTGAACTCCATCTGCCACCTCTCAGCCCATCTCTGCATCCTGTCAATGTCCCGCTGCAGCCTACAACAGCCCTCTATACTGTCAACAACACCTCCAACCTTTGTGTCGTCTGCAAACTTGCTGACCCATCCTTCAATCCCCTCATCCAAGTCATTAATAAAAACTACAAACAGTAGAGGCCCAAGGACAGAGCCCTGTGGAACATCACTCACCACAAACTTCCAGGCAGAAGTTTTTCCTTCTACTACCACTCGCTGTCTTCTGTTGGCCAGCTAATTCTGTATCCAGACAGCTAAATTCCCCTGTATCCCATTCCTCCTGACCTTCTGAATGAGTCTACCATGGGGAACCTTATCAAATGCCTTGCTGAAGTAGACCTGATGGAGTATAAGTTTTCTTTCTCAATGAATACAATTCGCCTAGATTTCTTTCCTATTTTGTTAGTTTTGTTATTGCCCTCCTTTATAGTTCTTCAGAAGTTCACTTATCCTTTTGAGCAAAAAGTGAACTATCAGTCAAATAAGGAGCAGGAATTCCCCATGCAGCTACCAAGGTGTCTTAGAAACCCCTTTCCCTTCCACTGATGTAAAAACTATCACACTCTTACAATCACAATCATTGGTTACAATGATTGCACTATACTCATGTTAACAAATATTAATTCAATAGCCCCAGCACAGATGGTTAGCAGGGCTTTAATTTGCATTTCCATATATTCTTGAAGGCATCAGGACAGGTAGATAAGGTGGTGAAGAATTATGGGATTATAGGATACTCGCTTTTATTAGTCAAGACATTGAATACAAGAGGAAGGAGATTATTATAGAGCTGTATATAACATTATTTAGTCCACAACTAGAGTGCTGTGTGCAGTTTCGGTCGCCACATTATAGGAAGGATGTGATTATAGTAGAGAGTGTCCAGAGGAAATTCACCAGGATGTTGGCAAGGCTGGAAGGTTTTAGCTATGAACAGAGACTGGGGTTGATTTCCTATGGGCAGAGATGGCTGAGGGGGGCTGGACCTGACTGATGTGTACAAAGTTCTGTGGGGCAGACATGTTAAATGGTAGCGAGTTTTAAGAAGATTTGTAGCTCAGGTTGGGGTTCTGATGCTAGCCGAGCTGGAAGGCTCCAGCACAGTGAGCAGACTTACATCCATGGTAGATGGTGACAAGCCTTTCCCCCTTAGTTGAGGGATCAGTAACCAGAGAACAGTTTTAAGGTGAGGAGCAGGAGATTTAGAAAGGATTTGAGGATTTGTTTTTCACCCAGAAGGTTGTGGGTAACTGGAACTCATTGCCTAAAAGCTGTGGAGGAGGGAACCTTCACATCATTTGAGAACTATTTGGATGAGCACTTGAAATGCTACAGCACACAGTACCGCAGGGAGAAAGTGGGGACTGCAGATGCTGGAGATCAGGGTCGAGAGTGTGGTGCTGGAAAAGCACAGCAAGTCAGGCAGCATCCGAGGAGCAGGAGAATCAATGTTTTAGGCATAAGCCCTTCATCAGGAATCTTCGACACAACACCACACTCTCGACACAATGCCATAGGCCAACTTCTGGAAAATGGGGATAGAATCGATGGATGTTTGATGACCAATGCAGACATGATAAGGATTTTCTGAGCTGTAAAATTCTATGACTCCACCCACCAAGGGACCAGCACAGAGTTGATTGGCTGAATGTTTTCTTCCTGGCCTGTATCACCCCAAGCAGCCCTATATGTCTTTGCCTTGATTTCACTGGCGCCATATGGAACGGATTAATCATTGACCTGAAGTCTGCTAATGTTTGACTGCTATTACAATTGACTTCTATTTGTGTCCACCTCTTTGTGGGCAGGTAAGAGTTCATTTACATGCAGTGACCACCAAACCATTGAATTCAATGTGATCTTTAATCAGTGGCCAGTTGGGTCACTGCAGTGATGACATGCCAGTGTGTTCTGCAGAGAACTATCCCATTAGGACATTGAAATAGATTTGTGTGGAATGGATTAAATCAGAGATGGATAGAACTAAAGGTTTCATTTAGTGAAATAACCCCTATCTGTATCAGGATTGTAACTTCAACAGGGCAACCAAGTAGTGAATCAGCCATTGGATAAAGATTCTTGTTGAAACCAAATGAAATCTGTGTATGTGGAGCTGACCTACGTAATGTAGAATTGTGTAGATTGTCATGTGATAGAGGAAGAATATGGAAAAAGTAGGTGTTTTTAATTAGGATTTAGATTGATAAAGTTTGATCAGCTTGCATTCTGACATCGGAACAATTGAATCTCTCAAATAATCGCGCAGGTTTTTTTGCAAGCACAGTGTTTGAAGAGAATGTTAACATACTGTATACTTAATGTGTGACAACTGCTATTCATTATTTACAGACCTCATTGGTTTGAGGAGTAAGTTGTTTGTGCAGGCAGACCAATAGCTTTCAGGGTAAATGTCTTGGTACCAAATCTGTTAAAGTTCAGGCATCTTTGTCATGTTGAGTTCTGTTTTGGGGAATGCAGGAAGGCAGTGCTTTATTGCTTTAGTCCTTCTCTATTTTTCTCTCTGTGACTGACTGCCAGCTCAAAATGGTGACATTTTTCTTGGCACGAACATGTCCTTGTCCAACAATTGGTTTGAATTTCAGCCAAAACCAAAACTTAACAGCCCGAAAGTCCTGCTAAATCGACCCATATTAAACATAAATCAGATATAAGTGTATATATCAGAGAGTAGGGAACATTTGTTCATCTCTTACCTGGAGAGTTCACTGGCCTCCCAAGTGGGATGGCGCTGTTTTGAAAGAGAGAAGGCAACTCTTTAACTCAACATATAGTTCAGAACAGAATAAGGCCATTGAGTCTGCTCTGCCATTGATCATGACTGATATGTTTCTCAACCCCATTCTCCTGCCTCCTCCCCACTACCTTAGATGCCCTTTATCAATGGCGATCCTTACTATTTCTGTCTTAAATACACTCAATTTGGCCTCCACAGCCTTCTGTGGCAAAGAGTTCCCACAGATTCACCACCTTCTGGCTGAAGAAATTCCCTCTCGTCTCAGTTCTAAACCATCATCCCTTCATGCCGAGGCTGTGCCCTTGGGTCCTCATCTCACCTGCTAGTGGAAACACCTTATTCACATCCACCCCATCTAGGCCTCTCAGTATTCTGTAACTTTCAATGAGGGCTCCCCTTCATCCTTCTAAATTCCATCATGTACAGACCCAGAGTCCTCAACTTCACCCTTATATAATATCCCTGGGATCATTTTGAGAATGATAAACATTGTCATCATGGCTACAAAGAGAGGTAAGTTTAGTTTTATTCATTCATGATGTATTGGTGTCACTGGCTGGGCCAACATTTAGTTATAGCCCTGGAGAAGGTGGTGAAGACCTGCCTCATTGAGCTTCTGCAGTCCATGTAGCATTGCTCACGACAGAGTTCCAGTATTTTGACAGTGAATTTAGGTTAGATTAGAGCCCCTACAGTGTGGGAACAGCCCTTCAGCCAACAAGTCCACATCAACCCTCTGAACAATAACCCACCCAGTCCTATTTCCCCCTGACTAATGCACCTCGTCTTATGGCCAATTCACTTGACCTGCATATCTTTGGATTGTGGGAGGAAACCCACACAGACATGGGGAGAATGTGCCAACTCCACACAGACAGTTGTCCGAGGCTGGAATCGAACCCTGATCCCTGGTGCTGTGAGGCACAGTGCTAACCACTCAGCCACCATGCCACCCCGTATCTCCAAGGTCTCCAGTCACTCCCTGGGTGCAGCCCCGAGGGAACATCACAAGGAAAGCTCATGCAGAATTGGTGGAGAATGTATGAAAATGACAAGATCCAACAGGTCAACAGCCTGATTACTCTTTTTAAAAATGCAACATGACTGCTCATCTTCCAGGCTTATGGAAACCAACCTGACGCAAATTCACAACATCAGCCTGATAGATGAATATCAAGTAGAGGAAAAGTCTAGTCTCAAAAGAACAATGTACTTTAATGTGTAATTTTAAGGGAGCTCTGAAAGTCTGTGGACCCTCCCCAGCCCACCCCTTTCACTTTGTGGCATGAGCTGTCCTCACACGGTCAACTTGGCCTCAAACAAATCCTTTCTTTTCCAATCTGAGGTAAAGTTTGCAATCTGAACCCTGGACATGGGCTAGCTGTTACTTGGCAGATGTGATCACACCAGTTATTTGCAAAAAAACAAAATGTGTGAACAGTCTCCAGGACATTCAGTGCACAAACATTCCCGCGTATCCTAGTCTGGAAAGGGTTTGGTTTAAATTTGGGTAATGTCTGAATTCAAATCTACTGAAAGTGCACCCATGCATAGTATTAGCATTTTAATCCTCTTTAGATTTGAGCGTAGTGGGACAATGCAAGCTTTTAGAGCACTTATAAATTCTTGAAACAACAGATGAGAGAATCACAACCAGGGCCATTTTTTTCATGTAAGCCATAACTGACTGCAAAAGATTGGTCACAGGCGAAGAACTTTTACAAGCATCCACAGAAAGACTGAAAAGTCCAAGTATTTCCATGGGCCCTGAGTGCTGGACTCTACAAGTGAATGTTGGGCTGCAGAGTCTCTCAGTTATAAACATCCCCAAAAATCTGTGCTGTATGCTGTCTCTGAGGAGAGAGAAACAGAATTAGCAGTTCAGAGTGTGGTGCTGGAAAAGCACAGCAGGTCAGATAGCAGCCAAGGAGCAGGAGCATCAAGATGAAGGGCTCTTGCCCGAAACGGGGATTCTCCTGCTGCTCGGATGCCTGCCTGACTGGCTGTGCTTTTCCAGCACCACATTCTTGACTCTGATTTCCAGCATCTGCAGTCCGCACTTTCTCCGAGAATTGACAGTTGAGGCCAGGGATCGATTAGCAGGATTGAGAAAAGTCGTGGATGTGAACCTGCTTTAAACAAAGGGCAGAAGCAAAGAAGGAAGGAAACAGAAGATTGATGATAGAATGGAAAACAGGGGAGGCTACAGCATGAAGGCTCCTTCATGAAACGTCGACTCTCCTGCTCCTCAGATGCCCCCAGACCTGCTGTGCTTTTTCCAGCACCACACCTTATCTACTCTGAGGAGACAGCAAAGCCAATATCGATCATCCAAAAAAAAAGAGGAGCCCCGATTGTGTATTAGAACACAAATTTAGGGGGAAATTCACCAATATCTGTGGAAAAAAAGCAGAATTTATGTCCAGTGACCTTTCATTTTGTTTCAGATTTCCATCATACACATCCTCTGACATTTTCACTATTGTATATGATTGCTTTCAGAGCTGTGTTGCTTTAAGATATGCTGATGAGAAGTTCGAGGGGCGTTAAAGTGTACTGCAAAGGTTTCTGTTGATGTGTGAAAGGAAGAAAGATTAGTAAGAATAATCTTTGACCCAATGCAAATGGGGAGTTGAGAATTTACAGTGAAGAACAAGGGGATGGTGGCGAAACTTGCATGGTGGGCTCAGTGGTTAGCACTGCTGCCTCGCAGCACCAGGATCCCAGGTTTGATTCCAGCCTCCAGTGACTGGAGTTTGCACATTCTCCATGTGTCTGTGTGGGTTTCCTCCAGGTGCTCCGGTTTCCTCCCACAATCCAAAGAAGTGCAGGTTAGGTGAGTTGGCCATGCTAAATCGCCCACAGTGTTAGATGCATTAGTCAGAGGGAAATGGGTCTGGGTGGGTTACTCTTTGGAGGGTCAGTGTGGACTTGTTGGGCCAAAGGGCCTGTTTTCACACTGTAGGGAATCTAATCTAATTTTGTATCTGTCCACATGGGAAAATCACCCAAAAATATTAATTAACTGAAGAACTTGTGGAAGGATAAGGGTTGGGCTTTCTTAACCAAAGGGCTAAAAGAAATTAGGATGAGCAAAGAGGATATATTAGCTGGATTGAGGGTGGATAACTCTCCTGCATCAGACCAAATTCATCCTAGAGAGTCAGGGAAGTAGCATTAGGTGTTGTGGATGTATAGGTAGTTTTTATTCGTAATTCTTTAGATTCTGAATAGGTTCCTGCTGACTGGAAAACGGCAAATGAAAACCCACTGTTTAAGAAGGGAGGAGAGAGGGAAGGTGGAAAAGGACAGAACTGTTATTTTGACGTCAGGGGTAGGGAAAATAAGAGAATCCATTGTAAGCAGGGTGGTAACTGCCCATTGTAAGGATCATGGCAAACTGGGCAGATTCAACACGGATTTATGAAAGCTAAATCATGTTCAATAAAGTCATATTAGATCTTTTTGAGGATGCCAGGGGTTGGAGGATTTGAGTTGTAGGGAGAGTTTGAACAGGCTGGGGCTGTTTTTCCTGGAGAATTGGAGGCTGATGAGTAACCTTATAGAGGTTTATAAGATCATCGGGAGCATGAATAGAGTGAATAGACAACGTCTGTTCCCTGGGGTATGGAATCCAGAACAAGAGGGTATAGGTTTAGGGTGAGAGGAGAAAAATTTAAAAGGGACCTCAAGGGTAACTTTTTCATGCCAAGAGTGATATGTGTATGGAATGAGCTGCCAGAGGAATTGGTGGATGCTGGTACAATTACAACATTTGAAAGGCATCTGGATGGGTACATGAATAGGCAGGGTTTAGCGGGATATGGGCTAAGTGCTGGCAAATGGGACTAGATTAGGTTGGGATATCTGATCCGCGTGGACAAGTTGGACCAAAGGGTCTGTTTCTGTGCTGTACATCTCTATGGCTCTGTCATTTCTAGCATAAACAGCCAATAAGAGAACCAATTGAAATGATACCAAATTTGCTGATGACACTAAACCCAATGGGATCTTAATTTATGAAGAAAATGGAAGGAGCCTTCTCGAGGACTCTCAAGGCCAGCAAGTTTCACATCTTTACCACTTTCTCTGGATAAAGAAGTAATTTCTGAATTCCTTCCTTAATTGTTTAATGATGATCTTACAGTGATGTTTTCTAGTTTTATACAGGACCTTCAGTGTACACAGTACCCCAAGGGTAATCTAACTAATGTTCAGCAGGTCTGGCAGCATCTACAGAGAGAAATCAGAGCTAACATTTTGGGTCCAATGACCTTTCCTCAGAACTCTCTGCAGCTGCTGCCTATTGAGCTTTTCCAGCAATTTCTGTTTTTGTTTCTGATGTACAGCAGCCATAGTTCGTTTGGTTTTTATTTTGTAACCTAACTAATTTTTGATTAGAACTACCTCCCCTGCTTATTAATTCTGTCCCTCACAAAAGAAATGCTAATTCTATCTCACTTTTGTTTGACTTTACTGACCGATGTCACAATTTTTACTGCTTTAGTCATTTGATATTATAGGACTTGAATATTTCTGGAAAAAAGAGTCAACGATCAAAGTGTTTCATAAGAAAACAAATTTTTAAAGAAGGAACAAAAATTTGTACTGTGTTATGATCCCAGCTGAGGCAAGTCAGATACCAGATTGAAATCTGGTTTGATAGATCATCTTTTGGTTTTGTTTAATGTAACCAGGTGATTTGTAACTGAAATGCAAGCACACAATGCTACAGATTTGGTTTTAACAATAAAACAGGAGTTTATCCGTCAAAGGAAAAGAAGATAAGATAGAATGAACCAAGCTATTTATATAATAAACAATTTGAACAATCCCATAATGAAGCAAAAGCCTATCAATCCTGACATTAGTTACTTAACAGTACTTAAATACCAGAGAGTTACCTCATCTATTACATCTATAGGTTTGATTTAACTTGTTTCTTTCAATTCCTGGTTTGGAGAGCTTGACAGCTTTTTGCTTGCTTTGTAACACAAATTAGTTTAAACTTTCTAAGCTTCAAATAAACCCTTCAGAGTTCTAACTAAACACTTATGGTTCTGGAATAATCATACCAAAACACTTACATTCTGGTAAGCTATTGTTCTGAAACAGTTCCTTTCTGCAGAATAAACTGTTCTTTCATCTAACCTCAAACAGTCTTCTATGAACTGAAACCAAACCTATGGGTATTTCTCTTAAGCAATAAAAGAAATCAATTCCTGATTCTTCTAAACCAAAAGCAAGCTAATGGTTTTAATCTTTACTCTGTTTAATTGTAAAACTTTCATAATGCAAATAAATCCCCATTATCGTTCCAGTAGATGTTCTCTCTCGCACATGCTTGTTTAAAAATCATGGCTCCAGAAAGA
Source organism: Hemiscyllium ocellatum (assembly GCF_020745735.1). Taxonomy (NCBI): domain Eukaryota; kingdom Metazoa; phylum Chordata; class Chondrichthyes; order Orectolobiformes; family Hemiscylliidae; genus Hemiscyllium; species Hemiscyllium ocellatum. The sequence continues at coordinate 39,049,802 of NC_083432.1, read as the reverse complement.
CTGACAAGTGAATCATTAAACCCCGCCCCACCTTATATACGGACCAAATCCCACATGCCACTAGTTCAAAATTCAAACTCTTAAAAAAATGGTATGAGTATACAGAACAACCTCGGTTATCCGGCCATCAATTATCCAAATATCAGATTATGCAACCAAGATCTCAAGGTCCCGTAAAAACGTTATCTGTTATCTGAAAAATCAATTATCTGAACAATCAGTTATCCGAAGAAAATACACCCCACCTATCTCATTTGGATAATCAGGGTTGTTCTGTATATAGATCACACAACTGCATGAGAAATATGATGCTGATTTGTTGGCAAGTAAACTCTGATTGTTCAATGCATTTATTTATGTCAAAGAGCAGTCATCCCTAAACTTTTATACAAATCCAAAAACTGACACTTTGAACAGTTGAGACAAACCATGGGACTTGGGTGCTTTCACTCCTTTTATCACCCTACCCCATTATGATTTCAAATTTAAAATGATTTGTGAGCTCCTTCCTTCACTCTCGACCACTCAGTCCAGTTTTCTCACTGGTGATTAACTGCTTTGGTATTTTTCCTTCACTCACGGTCAGCGCAGACTCTCTTGAAATGCCGGACACAAGGACTGACCATGAGCTGGTTTCTCTTTTCCATTCCACCGTCTAGTGGTTCTGGATGACGACAAACGCATCGCGAAGAGGAAACTGATCGAGGAGAACCGAGAGAAGCGACGGCGGGAGGAGGTGGTGAAGACCATGCAGAACAAGCCCGAGCCTACTGCCGAGGAGTGGGAGTTGATCAGGGTTGCCACAGATGCACACATGACAACGAACGCACAGGGCAGCCACTGGAAACAGAAGAGGAAATTTCTGGTAATGTTTAATGATTGAATGAATGTTAAAATTAACGCAGCCTTGCAACCCTAATGCTGGCACATCCTTGATTTCTCAGGCTCCACCAAATGCAGGAAAATGTGGAGGCCTCAGTGAGGGGCCAGGAGGGGTGGGGGATGGTTAACAAGGATCCTGGGGCCTGACGGAGCCAAATTTGCTTGGGTCAAGGGTCAGGCAAGGAATAACACTCAGGCCTTGATTTCTATCCCTGGCCTTGCTCTCTTAGCACCCCCAATTTCCCAGCATGCTCTATGCCCGAGTTCAATGGCTATGATAGCAGCCCTGTATTTTCTCCAGTCTCAAATTCGGGGAATAAAATCCCATGTAACAAATAAGCACAACTCAAGCAGAAACTGCCAGTACATTACTAACCACGAGCATCCAGATGACGCCAGGAACCACAAAGGAATCAGACTAAAGTTCACTTGAAGGCCAAAGTAAGATGATTAGGTTTTAAAGCAGCTTCAAGCCCTGATTATTTTAAATGCGTTGGGTTCTCCTTAGTCTCTGTGGGAATCGTGCTGCTGTCTGTAATTTTCTGCTTCCAATCCTGCCTCCGATGGGATTTCAGCCAGTGGGAATGTCAGTTTTCTGGAAGGTTAGCAGACTGATGCCAGTTGGTTAGGTTGCACCAGAGGATTCTACGTGCCCACCTGCTGAAACGATCAAATGCCCCTACTGTGGATTGCGATGCTGTATTTCCCATTGGCAGAGGATAACTGATGGGTACAGGTTGCTGCGCCAAAATAGGGCGTCACCACACAGGGACAGGTGAGGCATGACATGTCACTTCATTCCTTTAGAATGGTTTGTATTTGCGTGGCACCTTTCCACAATGCTCAGACTTTCAATAATACGCTGTGCTCAGTGGATTACTTTTGAAAACCACTCAGTGTTGCAATGTCAGGAATGCAGTGGCCAGTTTGCACACAAGCAGCAACATGATAATGAGTGGGAACGTGCTGCCTGTAAGGGTGAGGGAAGTGAAGATGATTAATGATTTCCAAAGGAAATTGGATAGGCACCTGAAGGAAATAAAGAACTAATGGACACAGGACTAATGAAATTATTCTACAGAGAATTAGCATGAATTGAATGGGCCAAATGGCTTCCTTCTAAATGGTATTAATTCTGATACCAAATAATCTGTTTTATTTATACTGATTGATGGAAAAATATTGGCCAGGAACTGGGGTGAACTCAACTATTCTCCTGTAAAAGAATGTCATGGAATCTTTCATCTGAAAGGGCTTGGGATTCACATTCACTTGGAATAGTATGTTTCAATGATGGAACAAATGGCCAACTCCTGCTCCTGAGACAACATTCCTGCAATACTGTTATACAACATCAGTCGACAAATTTTTAATCCACGTGGTAGTTATTAGCCATCCCTAACTGCCCAGAAGGGAGTTAGGAACCACCCATTTTGCTTTGGGTCTGGAGCCGCAGGTAGGCGAACCGGTAAGAATGAGACAAGACCTTATTGAAATGAGGAAGATTCTGAGTTTGTTTCCCCTTGTGGGAGAGTCTAGGACCCAGAGGGCATAAGCTCAGAATAAGGAGCTGCCCATTTAAGACAGAGATAAGGTGGAAAGGTTTTTCTCAGAGGTTGACAATCTGTGGAATTTTTTGCCCCATGGGTGTATTGTGGCTGGGTCGTTCCATGTATTCAGGCCTGAGATAACCAGGTTTTTAACCAGTAAGAGAATCAAGGGTTATAGGGAGAAGGCCGGAAAGTGGAGGTGAGGATTATCAGGTTAGCCCTGATCTCACTGAATGGCGGGGCAGACTCAGGCCGAATGACTTCTGCTCCTACATCTTGTACTCTTCGAGGAATTCCCAAGGTTAGATCAATTAATGACCTTTTGATTCTTCATAGTCTCTTTCATTGTCTGTCACCTGAGAAGGTGTGAAAAATAAGCAAATGACAGATGCAAAATAATTGGGAGTTGGTGGCCATGTGATATTATCACTGGGCTATTAATCCAAAGACTTAGGTAATATTCTTGGCACCCTGGTTCCAATCCTGCCACAACAGATGGTAGAATTTGAATTCAAAATAATCTGGAATTCACAGTGTTATGATGACCATGAATCCGTTGCCAATTATTGGGAAACCCTCCTGATTTACTAATGTCCTTTAGCACTGCTGCCTCACAGCGCCAGGAGTCTGGGTTGATTCCAGCCTTGGGCAGCTGTCTGTTGGAATTTTCCCCTTCTCCCTGTGTCTGCATGGGTTTCCTCCCACAGTTCAAAGGTGTGCAGGTGAATTGGCCATGCTGAATAGCCCGTAGTGTTCAGGGATGTGTAAGTTAAGTGCATTAGTCAGGGGTAAATGGAGGATAATAGGATAGGGCAATGGGTCAGGGTGGGTTACTCTTCGGAGGGTCAGTGTGGACTTTTTGGCCTGTTTCCATGCTGTAGGGACTCTGTGAAACTGTCATCCTTACCTGGTCTGGCCTCCATGTGACTCCAGACCCACAGAAATGTGGTTGACTCCTAACTGCCCTCTGGGCAATTAGGGATGGGTAAAAAATGCTGGCCTAGCCAGTGATGCCCTCATTCCCATGAATAAATGAAGAAAAGCTGATCATTTCAATAAGATTTGCAACAGTGCTTCACCATTTTAACTACAGAGCACAAAAACTACCTTCTCACTTCCTGAGACAGATCAATGAGAACACAGAGCAGAAGGGAGAATACTGAGATACAAAATGGCAGGAGGCTTTTGCAGGGGGTGCTCCTCCACCCACTGGTCTCTACAATGGTTTCAGGTTTCTGCAAGTTACACTGCTTTATTAAGTTTCTCAAAAAGTCCAAAGGTGCAGAAACTTCTCTCATGTCAGGGTATATATTTCTGAAGACATCAAAGTCCGGTTTTGCAGTGAGTTAATTTATACTCAGAGAATAGACTCAGACCTCTAACATAGGAGCAGCTCAAATTAAGAGCACAGGAAGTGATTAGGCATTGAAGGATCTGTTCCATTTCAAAGACTGAAGACCACAGGCCTGTGCCAAGCTCAACTAACCTCTCACTTATCACGACTGAGTAATCTAATAGCCCCAATTCTATCTCCAGTTTGTTACAAATTTGAAGCAGATAAGGACTGGAATAAATAAAAACAGTGAATGAACATCCCAGGGAGGCTGGCAGCTGCTCAAATTACAGCATCAATCCTTTCCAACTGGCAAAGTCTCGAATTTCCTTTCTTTAAGCCAAGGTAGAGGAAATCCGCTAGCCAATTAATATCCAGGTGCTGATGTAAAATACAGCACTGGTGAACCTACCCATTTTGCCTTCATCACTGTGTCTGGGGAATGTTCAGTTCCCAAAAACAGTGAACAGCAAACGGAGGACAAAGATCTGTCTTACACAGCATTGCTGCCTCACAGCGCAAGGGACCTGAGTCCCACACCTGACTGTGTGGAGTTTGCACATTCTTCCCGTGTCTGTGTGGGTTTTCTCCAGACACTCCGGTTTCCTCCCACAGTCCAAAGATGTGCAGGGTTAGGTGGATTGGCTTTGCTAAATTGTCCATAGAATCCAGGGATGAGCAGGCTGGGTGGATTAGCCAGAGGAAATATGGAGGTATGGGGATGGAGGTGCTTGGTTTGAGTGAGATGCTCTTCGGAGGATTGGTATAAAGCTGGTGGGCCAAATGGCCGCTTCAGTACTGTAGAGATTCAATGAAAGGCAGAATTGATAGCACAGAAACAGGCCATTTGGCCCATCCTGGTGATGATGATGACTCCTTCTGGAATTGCCAATGTTCCCAGACTGCCCAGAAGTGTCCAGAAACTGAAGGTTGACGTCCAAAAACAGAAACTTGGAGAGGAAGCACAGGGTCGCTGAGATAATTAATTTATTTTTCAATTTTTCTTTTTTTTTTGTTTAGTAGTTATTAAAGTATTGAGATGGATTTTTTTTTTCTGTGCAGAGCAGTGGCAGTGTCCTGAGACCTCTGTGAATGTGTCCAATCAAAGTTATGTCAAGCTACCCCCACTCCACTTCATCTGCTGCTATCCACAAATCCTTCCATTCTTCCACACACCCCAACACCACCACCATCTAAAGTCGCATCAATTTCTGAAACTTCATCTGCAAAACAAGTCCTCAAGTTTTTTTTTAGTTGCTCTTTGGCAGAAATGTTCTGAAAGAATTTTTAATTGGTTCATAGAGTTCATCGAGTCAAACAGCACGGAAATAGGTCCTTCGGTTCAACCCTTCCATGCAGTTTCCTAAACTGAACTAGTCCCATTTGCCTATGTTCGGCTCATTTCCCTCCTAGCCACGTACCTATCTTTTAAATGTTGTAATTGTACCCACCTCTACCACTTCCTCTCGCAGCTCGTCTATACGCGCACCACCCTCTGTGTGAAAAAGTTGCCCCTGAGATCCCTTTTAAATCTTACCCCTCTTATATAAAACATATGCTCTCCAGCTTGTAAGGGGCCATGATACCGTAGGCAAATAGAAAAGGGCCTTACTTTCATTGTCTTTAGGGTAAGTTATCACTTGGCTGTTTATTAAGCAGTGTAAGGAGCTCTCTGTGAAGGTCTAGTGGTACACTGACCATAAGATGTGGAAGCAAAAGTAGGCCAGACAGTTTGCTCTGCCGTTCAATGAGATCATGGTTGATCTGATAATCCTCAACTTAATTTTTCTGCCTCATAATCTTTGATTCCCTTACTTATTTAAAAATCTATCTAGTTCCCTTGTTTTCATCTGCAGTGCAGCACAGTGGCTCAGTGGGAAGCACTGCTCCCTCTCAGTCCAGAAACCTGGGTTCGATTCCACCCCAGGCGAATGTGTGGAGTTTGCACATTCTCCCCGTGTCTGCATGGGTTTCCTCCGGGTGCTCCAGTTTCCTCCCACAGTCCAAAGATGTGTAGGTCAGGTGGACTGACCATGCTAAGTTGCCCACACCCAGTGTTCAGGAATGTGCAGTCTTGGCGGATTAGCCATGGGAAAGGCAGGGTTACAGGAATAGGGTAGGGGATGCTCTTTGCAGGATCAATTTTGACATGATGGGCTGAAAGGCCTGCTTTCACATTTTAAGGATTCTATCTTCAAAAGAACTACTTGGTGAATCACAGTGATACCTTTGAGAGAGTTATCATGTTGAACCCCACATTATGAGAGACCCAATTTGCATCAATGCACATCGGAAGCCTGTAGAGGAACAGGAATTGAATATTTGTCATTTTTGACCAGTCCCCGGGTGAAGTTCCCCAAGTTATTACAGCTCCAAATGGGAAACCCCAAACTGTCAAGCCCCTGGGTGAGGATGGATAAATTGGCTCCCCTTCCTTATTAATCACCTTGGTTATATATAACAAGGTTAATTTACACAGGATCCCTTCATTTATGAAGACCTTTCTCCCAGACCAAATGAATTTATTTTTTACAAGTAACCAATTTGACCAGGTTTTCTTGAGTTTATTAATTACTGAAAAAGAGAATAAATAATAACACAATGTAGATACACACAGAGTTGAAAAGAGAAGTAAGTCCAAAACAAAGGTAAAAGTCAAAAAACATGATGTCCGGGCTTTGTGAGTCATTTGTGAAGAGTAGATACTGAAATGTTAACAGTTGACCAGTTGGTTTCAGAATTATTGCCTTTGTAGGTTAGTCAAAAACTTTTTGTCCTTCCTTCTTTTGAAGATCATTGCCTGATAGTACTTAGAGCCAGGCCCTCCTCTTATCCTGTTTCTTTTTGACTGGCTTGCTGGCTTCCAGCCACCAAAGTGAGAGAGTCCTTTTCTTGCGCCGCACAGCTGTCTATGGGCATTCTTCGATTGCGACCTTCCCAGCTCACTAGCACACCTTCTCCCATGAGCACACATAGACTGGGGTTATAAGTTGTGGTGTAATCTTGGAAGGTGAAGCCATAATACACATCTCTCACCCAGACTGCTGTCTTTTTTCCAACATTTTCACAGTATGAAATAACTGCTGTCAGTTTGTATTATATTTTTACCTTTTAAGTCCATCCCTTTGAGACTTCCTTGACACTTTGTCAGGCATGACATTCTAGGATCTCTCTCATGCTTCAGGCAGCCACTAAATTTATACTCGTAGTCACCTTGACTGAATCAATCATCTTTTAACAAAAATATATATGAATTAAAATTTGATGAGCCTATATGTAGTCTGGCTCATGACAGTTTAGTCCCTTGGGTGTATTCCAAGACTTCCAAACCTCCACGACTCTTTGATACGCAGAAGTGGTTCCTATCTTCATTCATAGAGTCATAGAGATGTACAGCATGGAAACAGATCCTTCGGTCCAACCCGTCCATGCCGACCAGATATCCCAACCCAATCTAGTCCCACCTGCCAGCACCCGGCCCATATCCCTCCAAACCCTTCCTATTCATATATCCATCCAAAAGACTCTTAAATGTTGCAATTGTACCAGCCTTCACCACTTCCTCCAGCATTTCATTCCATACATGTACCCCCCTCTGCATGAAAATGTTGCCCCTTAGGTCTCTTTTATATCTTTCCCCTCTCACCCTAAAGCTATGCACTCTACTTCTGGACTCCCTGACCCCAGGGAAAATACTTTGTCTATTTATCCTATCCATGCCCCTCATAATTTTGTAAACCTCTGTAAGATCACCCCTCAGCCTCCAATGCTCCAGGAAAAACAGTCCCAGCCTGTTCAGCCTCTCTCTGTCGCTCAAATCCTCCAACCCTGGCAACATCCTTGTAAATCTTTTCTGAACCCTTTCAAGTTTCACAACATCTTTCCGATAGGAAAGAGACCAGAATTGCATGCAATATTCCAACGTGGCCTAACCAATGTTCTGTACAGCTACAACATGGACCTCCCAACTCCTGACCAATAAAGGAAAGCATACCAAACGCCTTCTTCACTATCCTATCTACCTGCGACTCCACTTTCAAGGAGCTATGAACCTGCACTCCAAGGTCTCTTTGTTCAGAAACATTCCCTAGGATGTTACCATTAAGTGTATAAGTCCTGCTAAGATTTGCTTTCCCAAAATGCAGCAGCTCGCATTTATCTGAATTAAACGCCATCTGCCATGTCTCAGCCCATTGGCCCATCTGGTCCAGATCCTGTTGTAATCTGAGGTAACCCTCTTCGCTGTCCACTACACCTCCAATTTTGGTGTCATCTGCAAACTTACTAACTGTACCTCTTTATGTAAATGACAAAAAGTAGAGGGCCCAGCACCGATCCTTGTGGCACTCCACTAGTCACAGGCCTCCAGCCTGAAAAACAACCTTCCACTACCACCCTCTGTCTTCTACCTTTGAGCCAGTTCTGTATCCAAATGGCTAGTTCTCCCTGTATTCCATGAGATCTAACCTTGCTAATCAGTCTCCCATGGGGAACCTTGTCGAACGCCTTACTGAAGTCCATATAGGTCACATCTTCTGCTCTGCCTTCATCAATCTTCTTTGTTACTTCTTCAAAAAACTCAAGTTTGTGAGACATGATTTCCCACGCAACCCATGTTGACTATCCCGAATCAGTCCTTGCCTTTCCAAATACATGTACATCCTGTCACTCAGGATTCCCTCCAACAACTTGACCACAACCGAGGTCAGGCTCACCGGTCTATAGTTCCCTGGCTTGTCTTTACCGCCCTTCTTAAATAGTGGCACTATGTTTGCCAACCTCCAGTCTTCCGGCACCTCACCTGTGACTATCGATGATACAAATATCTCAGCAAGAGGCCCAGCAATCACTTCTCTAGCTTCCCACAGAGTTCTTGGGGACACCTGATCAGGTCCTGGGGATTTATCCACTTTTAACCATTTCAAGACATCCAGCACTTCCTCCTCTGTAATCTGGACATTTTGCAAGATGTCACCATTTATCTCCCTACAGTCTATATCTTCCATATCCTTTTCCACAGTAAATATTGATGAAAAATATTCATTTAGTATCTCCTCCATTTTCTGTGGCTCCACACAAAGGCCGCCTTGCTGATCTTTGAGGGGCCCTATTCTCTCCCTAGTTACCCTTTTGTCCATAATATATTTGTAAAAACCCTTTGGATTCTCCTTAATTCTATTTACCAAAGCTATTTCATGTCCCCTTTTTGCCCTCCTGATTTCCCTCTTAAGTGTACTCCTACTTTCTTTATACTCTTCTAAGGATTCACTCGATCTATTCTGTCTATACCTGACATATGCTTCCTTCTTTTTCTTAACCAAACCCTCAATTTCTTTAGTCATCCAGCATTCCCTATACCTACCAGCCTTCCCTTTCACCCTAACAGGAATATACTTTCTCTGGATTCTCGTTATCTCATTTCTGAAGACTTCCCATTTTCCAGCCATCCCTTTACCTGCGAACATCTGTCTCCAATCAGCTTTCGAAAGTTCTTGCCTAATACCGCCAAAATTGGCCTTTCTCCGATTTTGAACTTCAACTTTTAAATTTGTTCTATCCTTTTCCATCACTATTTTAAAACGAATAGAATTATGGTCGCTGGCCCCAAAGTGCTCCCCCACTGACACCTCAGTCACCTGCCCTGCCTTATTTCCCAAGAGTAGGTCATGTTTTGCACCTTCTATAGTAGGTACATCCACATACTAAATCAGAAAATTGTCTTGTACACACTTAACAAATTCCTCTCCATCTAAACCTTTAACAGTATGGCAGCCCCAGTCGATGTTTGGAAAGGGAAAATCCCCTACCATAACCACCCTATTATTCTTACAGATAGCTGAGATCTCCTTACAACTTTGTTTCTCAATTTCCCTCTGACTATTGGGGGGGTCTATAATACAATCCCAATAAGGTGATCATCCCTTTCTTATTTCTCAGTTTCACCCAAATAACTTCCCTGGATGTATTTCCAGGAATATCCTCCCTCAGCACAGCTGTAATGCTATCCCTTATCAAAAATGCCACTCCCCCTCCTCTCTTGACTCAGACACCTAGTCCCAAATTATTTATTCCTTTGTCCTAGATTTCCCAAACCAATGGAAATTGTTTCTCCTCATCTGCCTTATTGGTTCCCCTTAATATCCCCAAGATTTTCTGTCTTGATCTTTTAAATTCAATTTGCAATTCGAGGTTATGTAAAATGTATGGACACACACAATATTTCTGTGGTATTTTATCACATGGCGTTTCATCAGCATCTGGCAACTCACTGAAGGCAATGATCGATTCAAAGGTTACAAGAAATCGTCATTAAATGCATACCAATCTGAGAATTTGTTGGTTCTGTTGATTTCTTAACTACCTGTGGAGAGAGTACAACAGGGCTGAATGAATTGCTAAGGACAGAACCGAGAAGTGTACAGCAGATATTGTGTAGAAGGGATGGGATATGCCCAGGGTTACTACAGGAAGCGAGCAAAGAGATTGCTGTGACTTTGACAATGATCCTTGCATCCTCACTGTCCACTGGAGTAATGCCAGATGATTGGAGGGTGGCAAATGTTATTCCCTTGTTCAAGAAAGGGAATAGGCATACTCCTGGGAATTACAGACCAGTCAGTCTCACATCTGTGGTAGGTAAAGTATTGGAGAGTATTCTGAGAGACCAGATTTGTGATTACTTGGAAAACCACAGTTTGATTAGAGCTCTTCAGCATGGCTTTGTGAGGGGCAGTCATTCCTCACAAACCTTATTGAATTATTTGAGGATATGACAAAACACCTTGATGAAGGTAGAGCAGTGGTTGTGGTGTACATGAATTTTAGTAAGGTGTTTGATAAGGTTCTCCATGGTAGGCTCATTCAGAAAGTAAGGAGGCATGGGATATAGGGAGATCTGGCTGTCTGGATACAGAATTGGCTGGCCCATGGAAGACAGAGGGTGGTGGTTAAGGGAAAATATTCAGCCTGGAGTTTGGTGACCAGTAGTGTTCAGCAGGGATCTGTTCTAGGACTTCTGCTCTTTGTAATTTTTATATACCACTAGGATGAGGAAGGGTGGGTTAGTAAGTTTGCCGGTGACATGAAAGTTGGTAGAGTGATGAAAAGCGTGGAGGGCTGTTGTAGGTTGCAACAGGACATTGACAGGATGCAAAGCTGGGCTGATAAGTAGCAGATGGAGTTTAACTTGGAAAAGTGTGAAGTGGTTCACTTTGGAAAGTCGAATTTGAATGCAGAACACAGGGTCAAAGGCAGGATTCTTGGCAGTGTGGAGAAACAGAGGGATCTTTAGGTCCATGTCCATAGATCTCTCAAAGTTGCCACCCAAGTTGACAGGGTTGTCAAGAAGACATATGGTGTGTTGGCATTCATTAGCAGGGGGATTGAGTTTAAGGGCCGCAAGGTTATACTGCAGCTCTATAGACCCCTGGTTAGACCACACTAGGAATATTGTGTTCAATTTTGGTTGTCACATCATCGGAAGGATGTGGAAGCTTTAGAGAGAGTGCAGAGGAGACTTACCAGGATGCTTCCTGGATTGAAGTACATGTCTTATGAAGAAAGGTTGAGGGGGCTAGGGGTTCTCTAACTGGAACGAAGAAGGATGAGAGATGACTTGATAGAGTGTCTCAAGATGATGAGAGGCATAGATAGAGTGGATAGCCAGAGACTTTTTCCTCATGGCGGAAATGTCTATCACGAGGGGGCATAATTTTAAGGTGATTGGAGGAAGGTTTAGGGAAGATGTCAGAAGTAGGTTGTTTACACAGAATGGTGAGTGTGTGGAATGCACTGCCAGCAGTGGTAGTAGAATCAGATACATCAGGGAGATTTAAGCAAATCTTGGATAGACACATGGATGATAGCACAATGAAAGGTATGTAGGTTAGTCTGATCTTAGAGTAGGATAAAAGGCTGGCACAACATTGTGGGCCGAAGGGCCTGTATTGTGCTATACTGTTCAATGTTCGATGTTCAATAATCTTGAGTCCTATCAAGTTTCATTTCCAGGGAGAACCTCATTTTATCCACCTTATGCCCACAGCCAGAAGACATCGGCCAATCTCCAATGACTTCTACGCCAGAAGGAGACAAAGTGGATCTCGAAGCCTTCAGTCAATTCACCAGGATCATCACCCCAGCCATTACCAGAGTTGTGGATTTTGCCAAAAAGCTACCAATGTTCTCGGAGGTATTTTTGTCATTGAAAACGTTCTTGACTTTGTTGGTTGTCAGGAGGAAATACAACTTCTGTTTAGCATTCTAATTCCCAGTCATCCATAAAACACTGTGATTGCCACAATGGAATTTGGTGATATTTCAAAGACAGAATTTCTAGCACTCATGATGGACTTGCAACTGACAGGGTTGACAGTTTCAGTTTATGCCATTTTTGACAAGCCTGAATTTCCCTCATTAATTTCTCGCACAACAAAGAGAATGGCCACAAATCTTGGAAGCTGACAGTGAGTCATGACCTCTGGAAATAATCAGTGACTGAACTGAAAAACAATCATTGCAATTCAAGTCCAACATTCTATTGCAAAGTGCCCCGAAAATTGAGAAAGGTTGGTTGTTGGGGCATTTTGACAGCTTACTGCCTCCAACACTCTTCACCCACCCCCAACTGGGAATTTCCTCCTCCCAAACCTCACCGCTATAGTCAGTCACTGTCATCTTGAGTCAATGATTCCCCTCCTTACTCCAGTTGCTGTTGCCTGTGGGTCCCAACCCTTGGAAGATGACTGCAGACTCCAGGATGTGGCCCAGGTATTCCTCGGTGGAAAGGTTGAGGTATTGGAAAGCTCTTCCCTCCCTTCAGCCAGTCCCAGAGCCAGAAACACTGAGTGCTTCAGCCATGGGAGATCCTTCCTCCTCACCAATGGGCAATCTATCCTGACCTGTAAAAGTTCCCTTTGACAACCTTTCTGAATCAGTGCCTTATCGAGAGAGGCCATTCCTTCAGAACTGCCCTGAAGTCTTCAGGAATGAGAGATTACATTTTGAGAGAACAGAGACAGGCAAGCCAGGAGGAAAATCACAGAAACATTCAGAACTGTGGGCTTTTTGAACATTTCCTTTGAATACTTTTGGTTTCCAAGTCGATGAGAATACGCAGTCTGCTCCAGCAGCCAAGAAACAGAAAGCCTGCTCTCTTTCCAATTGGCTGTGAGAAGGCAGCGGGACGCGTTGAGTGACCAATGGCAGGAGTTTGGGGCGGGGGTAATTGGAGGCTGAAAGTCATGTGGCAGAGCTTCCTGGACTACGTCCAACCAGAGTTGGCACCTGAGCAGTGGCATCCATGCCAAATACATAATTACCACCAGAAGGTGATGAATTGGGTGAAATAGAAGAGGATCAGAGGGATTAGCCATAGTAAATGAGGGGCTACGGGGACAGGGCGAGGGCCTGGATAGGATACTCTTCAGAGGGTCAGTACAGATTCAATAGGCTGAATGGCCTCTTTCTGCAATGTAGGCATTCTATGATTCTAACTGCTGCAGCAAAAACTTTACCCACACTTCAAAGGCAGCAAGTAGTGAACCTGCTCAAACCTTGTGCTAATGGGCCTCTTGATCAAGACACAAAGAGATAAGAAATGACAACATCACATTATTCATGATTCGATAGTGTTTTCATGCGCTACGGTGACAGCACTGCTAATTTTATGCACTCACGGGATATGGACATCACTGACTAAGCCAGCATCTATTGCTACCCCTAATTCCCCAGAGGGCATTTTAGAGTCAATTACATTGCTGTGGGTCTAGGAGTCACATGGAGGCCAGACCACGAAAGGACACCAATTACCTTTCTTAAGAGACGTTAGTGAGTCAAAATAGATTGGTTTTCCTGACAATTGACAATGCTTTCTGGGTCATCATTAAATTCTTAATTGCAGATCTTCCTTGGATTCAAATTCCACGATCTGCCATGGCAGGATTGGAACACAGGTCTCCAGAACATCACCTGGGTCTCTGGATTAATAGTCCAGCAATAATAGCACTTCACCACCTACCTCGAAATATTTACATAATTTGTTGAGGAATGTAAGAGGAGAGGAGCTGGAATAAACTGTTCAGTCCTTCAATCCTATTCCATCATTCAATAGGGTCATGGCTGATCTTTAAGCTTCCCGCATTATTCCCATATCCATACGTCTATCCTTAAATTTAAAAATCTACTGATGTGGTTTGAATATACTCAATGAATGAACATCCACAGCTCTCTGAGGTAGAAAGCTACACACATTAGTAACCTTATGAGTGAGGTAAGGTCTCCTCATCTCAGTCCTAAATTACTAATACCTTATTCTGACTCTGACTGGGTAATTTAAGGGGATCATGGTCCCAATTGAGCCAAATCTTTGGCAAATATTATATATTTTAATAAAAATGTCAAAGAAAACCCTTTGGAGAAAGTCAATAGTCGCACGTCTAACTGTATTTCTCCCTGTTTCTTTACATGTGCTCTCTCATCTCAAATGATTTCCTTGCCCTGTTTGGTAGCCTCTCCTCTAGGAGAGAAATGGAGATATAGGACAGAAATAGTGCGCACTCTGACAGGTTTATCTCCCGTAGGGCATCGCCAGATGCTCTGCCAGATTGCTTTATAGAGGCCCAGCCAACCATGTGAAAAGTAATGCAATTGGCAATTCACAGATCAATATTCCTCAGTCACTTCAATGAAATGAGATACAGGAACAATCGATACAGGAGAACACAGTGGGCGGCACAATGGTTAGCACTGCTGCCTCACAGTGCCAGAGACCGGGGTTCAATTCCCGCCCCAGGTGACTCTCTGTGTGGAGTTTGCACGTTCTCCCCGTGGGTTTCCTCCGGGTGCTCCGGTTTCCTCCCACAATCCAAAAATGTGCAGGTTAAGTGAATTGTCCATGCTAAATTGCCCGTAGTGTTAGGTGAAAGGGTAAATGTAGGAGAATGGGTCTGGGTGGGTTACGCTTTGGCAGGTCGGTGTGGACTTGTTGGGCCGAAGGGCCTGTTTCCACACTGTAAGTAATCTAAAACAATAATAGTACTATGGGTACACACTGTCTTTGTTGCTCACCGTAGCGACCAGAGGAGTAGACATCAGCAATCACCGAATGCATCCTGGCCAAATTTCAAGCTGAACTGATAGAAAGTGAGCAGCTGTGGCTAGTGGATGAGGGCAGCATCAGTTGGGGTGTGGTCTGTCAGCCTGTAGATAGTTACCATCTAGTCTTACCATGTGATGGCGTGTCATTGGGCCCAATGGGGAGCTGGTGTCCCAGTTTAACTCAGCAGAAGAATCTGGAGTGCAGACAAAAGGGGAGTACAAGTCGACATTTCCACAGAAGTGCACACCTGTGAAAAAGTGGGGAATAAGATGCCCAATAAGGAAAGGCTCCATGTGCAAAGCCACTTCTGATTTTTATAGATGACATTACTCTAATGACAGAAGGTAGCCTTCACCCTAGGGCCAAGACAGAAAGACAGCCCTGCTACTGATTGACTACTGTTGAAGCAACTTTTTTTGTTTTACTTTGTTGTGTTCTGCCTTGTTCAGCTGCCTTGCGAAGACCAGATCATCCTTTTGAAAGGCTGCTGCATGGAGATAATGTCTCTAAGGGCTGCTGTCCGTTACGATGCAGAGAGCGAGACACTGACACTAAATGGAGAAATGGCCGTCAAGAGAGAGCAACTGAAGAATGGAGGACTAGGGGTCGTCTCAGATGCCATATTTGAGCTGGGCAAATCCTTAGCCGCCTTCGGTCTGGATGACACAGAGGTGGCACTCCTCCAGGCAGTTTTATTGATGTCCTCAGGTAAACCTGCTCACTGTTAAGCATTACTGTTGGGTAAAGTGTTTTTCTTTTAACTCGGAGTGTTTTATACTGCATTGTCATAACTCCAAAATAACAATAGTTAGACCGCTAGAGTCTAAAGGTAACAAGGCAACAGCTGCTCCGGCACAAGATATGCATTCTCTTGCAAGTCCCAGCAGATACTCCAAAAGTAGATGAGAACTACAAGCAGGAGTGGACTATATAGCCCCCCAGCTCCCCCAACCATTCAGTAAGACCATAGCAGATTTCTGACTCAACTCCATTTTCCCTTCCTATCTTCACACACCTCAATTCTTTTCCCGTCCAATAAACGAACAATCTCAATCTCAGATTTCCCTTCAGACAGGAGGATGACTTGTTTTTGAAGACCTCTGAGATGCTGATAAGCCCAATGCACCATCCAGAGATACAAACACAGAGAGCACTGGAGAAACTCAGCAGGTCTGGCAGCATCTGCAAAGAGAGAAACAGAGTTAACATTTTGCGTCTTGAATCTTCAGCTCTGAAGAAGAATTATATTGGACTCAAAACATTAACTCTGTTTCTCTCTCCACAGGTGCCTCAAGAACTGTGGAGTTTCTCCAGTAACTTTTGTTTTCGTTTCAGATTTGCGTCCTCCATGTAGTTTGCTTTTATTTGAGTGCACCATCTTCAGTCTCTGCCATTTACAAGGCACATGGTGCATGGGGGCGTTGAGTCGATGGTTGGATGACAGTTCTCTGATGTCTCAGCTTTTCCTCTCCCTATTCCTGAGCAAACTCCTCAACATGTTTGGAACTTTCCCAAACGAACATTCCCAGTTTTGTTATGCCACATGCAAGGGCCCCCCATGAGCTGATGGAGATGGGTGAGCTCTTCATGGAGGCTTTGAGGACATCCTTAAAGCTTTTCCACTGTCCTCCTGGATCTACACAACAACTGAGAATCCACAATTCCCTGCGTGAAGAATTCCAAAGATTCACAGAACCCTAAGTGAAAGTAATTCTCCTTCCCTAAGTTGTGAATGGCTGATCCCTTCTTCTGAGTCTTTGACCCCTATTTGGAAGCTGTCCTGTCAGCTTCATGCTTCTCAGAGTGCGGCATCAGTGTCAAAATTACTTTTAAGGCCCATACAAGTGGCTAAGCAGAGAAAGTGAGATACACCTTTGTAGTGAGCCTTCTGACTATAATGTATTGAAGGATGCGAACACTCATAGAATCCAGATGCAGGTTTGCTCGCTGAGTTGGAATGTTCATTTTCAGACATTTCGTCACCATACTAGATAACATCTTCAGTGAGCCTCCGAATGAAGCACTGGTGGTGTAGCCCGCTTTCTATTTACATGTTTGAGTTTCCTTGGGTGCATTGGTTTCCCATTTTCGGGCCAGTTTTAGCATATTGTGCCATATTTGCACCCAAGGAAATTCAAACATATAAATAGAAAGTGGGCTACACCACCAGTGCTTCATCCAGAGGCTCACTGAAGATGTTATCTAGTATGGTGACAAAACGTCTGAAAATGAACATTCCAACCCGAACCTTCTAGCTCAGCGAGCAAATCTACATCCAGAACGTCAACCTGAACTACAAATCTTCTCAAAACTCGCTAATCATAGAATCCCTACAGTGTGGAAATAGGCCCTTTGGCCCAACAAGTCCACACTGACTCTCCAAAGAGTATCCCACCCAAACCCATTCCCCTAACCTATTACTCTACATTTTAACCCTGACTAATGCACCTAACCTACACATCCCTGAGCACCATGGGCAATTTAGCGTGGCCAGTTCACCTAACCTGCAGGCCTTTGGATTGTTACTGAGTCACCATGTCACCCGATAAACAAGCCTCATAAATAACCACAAATACTTTCATACACACAGCCTCATGAAGAGCGAATTCACTTCCATAAACCGAGTTGAGACCGAGACAAAAGCAAAGAGCTAGATTTCAATTTAGGAGGCAGTGCGGAGGAGTAAAATTGTAGAGAGGTGCCTTACTTTGAGGGTGGGGAACTCAGTTAAAACAACAAACAGACTGCAATCATATAGCACCTTTAAAAAGGAAAGGGTGTTGCAATGCTTCACAGAAGCATGATCAGGCCAGAGGAAGTCCACTCAAACTTCTTTCTTTCTAACCTCAATGTTGAGGACAATGGAGCATTAGTAAACCTCCACAGAATAGCAGATAAACCTGAGTGGGAAGAAAACAGGATCTTGGCCTTCATGAAAGATAAGACCAAGGAGACTTGACAAGGTGGGTGCTGAGAGGATGTTTCCCTTATCGGTGGGAATAGAATTAGGAAACACAGTTTAAATATGAAGATGTAAATGAGGAAAACTTTCTCTCTCAGAGAGATGTAAATCTAAATTTTAATTTATTCAGGGGATCCACTGGTTGGGCCAGCATTTATTGCCCATCCCTAATTGCTCCTAAGAGGGTGGTGGTAAGCTATCTCCTTGACCTCCTGCAGTCAGTTTGGTGAAGATGCCCCCAACAAGCTGTTCAGGAGGGAGTTCCAGGATTTTGACCCAGCGACATTGTTTTTACCCAGAGGGTAGCGAAAGACTCATTGAGTGTTCTTAAGACAAAATAGATAAGTTCTTGACTAATGGTTGTTCATTAACAATTGATCAATTAACAATTGTTAATCTTTATGTTAATTAACACTCTTGAGGGAGCCAAAGATTATCTGGGCCAAGTGGAGTTGAGGCCAGTTATGATCTTACTGAATGGGGGAGCCAGCTTGATGGGCTGAATGGTCAACTCCCTGTCCATTTCTTACATTTTTACAACATCAAAGGTTGACATTGTTCCTGCCCCAGTTTCAAACAGATAAAAGTAATTAACAGTTTGGAAAACCCATGATTAACAAGTGACTCTTGTTCTTGCTTCCAGATCGCACAGGACTGACCTGCATTGACAAAATAGAGAAATGCCAAGAGGCGTACCTCCTAGCGTTCGAACACTACATAAACTATCGCAAACACAACATTCCACACTTCTGGCCAAAGCTGCTGATGAAAGTCACAGACCTACGGATGATCGGGGCATGTCATGCCAGCCGCTTCCTCCACATGAAGGTTGAATGTCCCACAGAACTCTTCCCTCCGTTATTCCTGGAGGTGTTCGAGGACCAGGAAGTGTAGGCCTGAGTGAAAACTGGCTGAAAAAACAGAACACACACACACACGCACACACACACATAATCACCGGCTAACTGCCTGGCGTCATGTCCATTGTGGATCATTTTGTCTATCTAAACTTGGCCGAATCTCAAAAGAACCATTCCATTAATGCGGGTACCAGGTGCAAATATTTTGCAAGTCATAGTAAAGTGTTCCTTGGTCCTTGTGCTCTTGTCTTGCAAAGGAAGGTCGTGCTGCCTAGCTGTGCGTTGCTGCTTTAACAGCTGATTATATAAAACAGCTAACTCCAAAACAAAATGGCCAACCATCCCATCTTCATTTTTTTTACACGCTCAACTT
Organism: Hemiscyllium ocellatum; assembly: GCF_020745735.1. NCBI lineage: Eukaryota > Metazoa > Chordata > Chondrichthyes > Orectolobiformes > Hemiscylliidae > Hemiscyllium > Hemiscyllium ocellatum. The sequence continues at coordinate 39,030,744 of NC_083432.1, read as the reverse complement.
GGTGCAACCTTTTTTCAGTGGTTTATCATTCTGCAGTCAACGTTGTCCTGTCTTTGATCACTGCAGCTCTTGGAAAGCAGTGTTACTTTACGACTGGCAACATTTGTTTATTTACGATCAACGGTTCGAGAGAAAAAGAGAGAGAGAGATGGAAAGTCAAGGCATGCACTGCCCTACCTCAGCGTCGCATGAGAGGATCAGCAGTGTGTGGGAATTCCAGAATGAAAGGGGATAGAAAATGGCGGAGAGGAATTTCAACGGGAGGCATCTGCTACGCCTAGCAACCGCAGTGGAGTCTGTTTGCCCGCACATCCATCTGCAATCCACTGCCATTCTCAGCGGGAGGAGAAGGCGAAGTCACCTTCCTTCTGAAGCATCTGAGATCCTCTTGATTCCATCAGCACTGAGGCCTCCTTTGGCCAGGTGACCCCCCCCCCCCCCCCTCTCTTTGTGGCACAGACCTCAGTTACCCGCGGAGAGCGAAACCTGCCCGCGTATGTTTTATTTTTCACAAGGAGCGCGGTCAGAAAGGGCCGCGCAGAAAAGGAGGGGGAGAGAAAGACCAAGAAGTGGCACCTGAGACTACCCAGGCTCACTGGCGACAGGGGATTCAGCTGCACAAAAAAATAACATGGGAGGAAAATTCAGAGAATTTTTATGCATGTGTTAGTACTAACACTTAAAAATGTGTTCATTGTGTTGGGGGTTGGGGCGGTGGGGAGGGGGTGGTAGGGAGAGGGTTTTAACCCCTGCATTCTGAGCCTGAGTGGTTTCCTTGGTAGCCCCTTCAGTTAACCCTTTAGTGGCTATTCCACCCCCCCCCCACCCGTGATTTTTTTTAACCACATTTGCACTTAGCTCTTTCCCATTTCTCCCCTCCCTCAATAACTCAACCAGATAGCCTCAAAACATCTCCATATCTACCTTCTCTGACACTCTACAAAGGTTGTCTTTCGTTGACCGTGTGACGTTAAAGGCAGTGAAAAACATCCTGTATTCCTCAGACAGGGGGGAATCCACTGCCCAGAAGCAAGAAAACCACAAACCAGCGCTCAGCGACCTTTGACTCTGACACATGTTTGCATTTACCAAGCAACCTCATGTTTAGATGTTCGACAGTAATTTTCAAATCCCACAGAACTGAAGCTGAAAATCTATGTTCACGTTGTTGTATATGTTTTATGAATATCACTTTTGCAATATTCATAAAACATAGTCCCTGCTTCTAAATTTCTCCAAAACAATACAGAGGAACCTCGATTATCCCAAGGACACAGGCGGCCAGTTAATCAAATTCCAGATAATTGAATACAGTTTAGCCGAGCATCAGGAACTTGCGATCTCGCCGAATAATCCAATGTTTGGATAATCGAATACCGGATAATCGAGCTTCCTCTGTATACGGCATGTTACACCCAACAGTTAAGGAGGGAAGTTTCTGGTTCTTTATTCACATGGTAAACTTTGTCAGAGTTTGGTGGACATTCAGCATCTAGATGCCCTAACACAGTATTAACTGATACAACACAGTGGTGTTCCCACGCTGCAGGCCACCAGTGCCTTGGGGCAACGTTTCTTCTGTATGTTTCTGTCCATAGGATCTGTGTTTTACTGGCCTTCAGCCAGTTTTTAATCCCTCATCGCTCCAACTGAACGACTCATTCCACCATTTCAGAAAGCAACTAAAGAATCAACTACACATTGCTGTGATTCTGAGTCACATCTAGTTCAGATCAGGGACACAAGTCAGATGTCCTTCCCGAAACAACCTTCGTAAAACCAAATCTGTTTTGAACAACAATCAACAAGAGTTTTGTAGCTGCATCATTGGGACTACCTTTTAACTCCATATCGATTTTATTTAAAAGTTGAGTTGTTTGAATTGAATTTAAATTCCACCCAGCTACCTATCCCTAGAACATCATGGAGTACTAATCCAGTGCCACTCGCATAATCCCACCATCTCTCCCCCTCACATTAATGCTGCTTTTATCATGTTTGAATGTTGTGAGGGGTTTCGAAATGAGTTATTTGAGCACTAGCTCCACACCGCTGAGTTGAAACGCCAAAAGTCTGTTCCAATCAATCAGAACCTGGGAACCTTTGATGCATAAATCATTGATACACACCATGATGACAGTGAGCTGAGTCGGTTTGGGAACAGAGGCTGTTTCAGTTCTGTGTGGTCTGAGAATCAGAGCAACCAGTGATAGGCTTACCTCCTATTGATTGAAGTTTTCTGGTCAAGACAACTCAGGTACACATAGATTCCTCCTCCTAGACTGGACCACCTCAACAACAATCTTCTATAATAGTAGAAGTCAGGTTTTCTCAAATATCCACATACTACTTGAACACACAATGATGAAATATTTAAACCAGGGACTTACTTTCATGATACACTTCATCACTACATGTAAAACCACACATTGCCAAAGAGCTCGCATGCTCTGTCGGTATCCTTCAGGAATGCTGCTGCTAACTGATAACCGAATAAGGCCACTCAAGGGTTAACGGTGATATTTGGAAGTAAAGTGAAGGATCTACTCAGGTATATTCAAACTGAATACAATTGTTATAAGTATATATTATTGATAAATATTTCATTTGGAGCTGTAACGAGGTTTTGAACACAGAAACCATGTTTGTTTTTCCCATAATAATGTGAATATGCCCCTAGTATAAATGAGAAAGATTTGCATTTGTATAGCACCTTATCATATTGCTGAGCACTTCGCACAGTTCCTTGATGTAACTGCCTGCTGTTGTCTAAGCAAACATAGATGCTGTGTTGCCCTGTAGTAAGACCCCCACAGAAAGCAGCAAGGTGAGACTGCTTCTTGTGGTTTGAGGGAATATTGTTGGCCAGGGGCATGAGCTGCAGAATGCCATCTTATCAGATAATACTGTGGGTTCTCAAGTGTCGATTTGAACAGGCAGACTGGGCTACGGTTCAGTACTTTAGTCAAACGCACCACTTTTGTCAATTAAGTGCCCTCAATACATGTGCTGAATGTCAGATTAAACTCCTGGCAGGAAATTCTGATCAGCAGTGTGGGTGTCCTGACACCGTGTGGACTGCAGCAGTTCAACAAGACTGGTCTTGACCACCTTCTCAAGGAAATTTGAGGATAGGCACTTAATACTGGCCCAGCCAGTGATGCCCACATCCTGTGCAAAAAAATTTGAATAAACTCATTCCCACAACCCAGAGACTGAACAATGCTCCATGATAATCACAATGGCATTTTGGAAGTGTTTGGTTTCAGTGAAAGTAATTTGACAAGTCCGATACAGCTAGCATTTTGTGTGAAATATTTGTACAGATTCATTTTAACCCTTGGGAGTGATTTTTTTTTAATCTGTTAAAATATACAGAAATGTTGCTGCACATAGAAAATCTATAAAAGAAATGACTTTAACTCCTGTAGTCATGATGATTCTAAACAGTCAATGGGAGGCTCCATAATATTTGTAGCATCTGTAAAATTAACTTTATATTTTAGTCCATTCAGTTAGACTTAAACTAGTATTCTCAGTACAAGGTTTTATTTGATGGGAATTTGCGCTATTGCAGTGTAAGTGAGTTGCAAATAGTTAAAAATCACACAACACGAAGTTATAGTCCAACAGATTTATTTGGAAGCACTAGCTTTCGGAGCACTGCCCCTTCAGGTGGTTGTTGGAGCAGCGCTCCAAAAGCTAGTGCTTCCAAATATATCTGTTGGACTATAACCTGGTGTTGTGTGATTTTTAACTTTGTGCACCCCAGTCCAACATCCAAGTCATGTTGTAAATAGTACATCAATAGCCTGTCTTGCAGATCAGTTATAACCTGAAAGAAGAAAATCAGTTTTAACATTTCAAACAGAGATCCCTTCACCTTAATCTCGGATTCAATGTCGAGACGAGCTGGCAGTTTTCATTCTTTATCAGTCTGACACTGACACATCTAGTTGGCATTTCCAAGGGTTTTTCCAGCTTTGATTTCCAAGATGATTTTGATTCTGGGTGGATTCAGTGCTTTTGGAATTTGCCTAAAAGTGACTTCCTGAATGACTCTTTCACTGCTCTTTCATAGGGGTGGCGTTAGTTTTTCTACGGGCTGTCTTTTATAAAATTAAGTTGTTGTTGCCCAGCTCCACTCCTGAAGCCCCTCATCCTTTAGGATCAGTTTCTCTTAGTGTTATCTTCTTCCCCATAAGGGCTTCATCTTGTTTTTACTCGACTGATCCAATTTGCCAGGCCCCTTAAACACCAGCCACTAGTATTTTACGAGGGGACCTAAAAATAGGGAAACACAGCCAGGGGCACCTCAACTGAGGCATAATCTGGAATTAAACAGAAGCAACCTCCTGAGTTACCTGTTGGGACTTTCAAATCCTTACCCAACTCCTTTTTCAGTTGCATTGCAGTCTCAGCCCCAATACCCAGCTGTGGTGGTGACCCAGTAACACAATGTGAGATATGATTGCTTCTAACTTTTCCCTTATCTCGTGAGCACCCTGAATCCACACCTAAGACACCAACAAAACAGTCCTTTAATGCCTACCTTTTGAAATATAGAAAATAGGACCAGGAGTATACCACTCAGCTTTTCAAGTTTGGTCTGCCATTCAATATTATTATCGTTGATTATCCAACTAGGTGCCCTGTTCCTGCTTTCATCCTAATCCTTTGATCCCTTTAGCCCTAAGATCTAGATCTCATTCCATAACATTCAACACGTTGGCCTCAACTGCTTTCTATGGTAGAAATCCCACAGGTTCTCCACACTCTGGGTAAAGAAATGTCTCCTCATCTCAGTCCTTTATGGCCTACCATGTATCCTTAAAGTGTGAGCCCAATTCTAAGATTCCCCAGTCATCAGAAACATCCTTCCTGTGTTGCCTTGCCTAGTCCTGTTAGAATTGCATAGGTTTCCATGAGATCACTCCTCATTCTTCTGAACTCCAGTCCTAACCTTTTCTGTATCCGGCCTGCATGCCCAGGAGTCACTCTGGTAAACCTTTGCTGCACTCCCTCTACAGCAAGAACACCCTTTCTCAGATAAGGAGAGCAAAACTACATGCAGTACTTTAGGTGTGGGTTTATTCAGGGCTCTGTACGATTGCAGAAAAAGATCCCTGCTCGCCTATTCGAATCCTCTCACTATGAAGGTGAACATACCATTTACCCTTTTCACTGCCTGCTTCCCCTGCATGCCTAATTTCATCAACATGGGTACAATATTCATCCAGGTCTCATTGAACTTCCCCCTTTCCCAATTTATTGCCATTCAGACTATAATCTGCCTTCCTGCTTTTGCTACCTGACATTTATTGACATTATATTTCATCTGCCATGTAATCCCCTGCCTTAGTCAACTTGCCTAGATCAGATGGAAACATCTCCACAGCCTTCTCCCAGCTCACCCTCCCACTCAGTTTTGTATTATTTGCAGTCTTGGAAACGTTATATTTCATTCCCTCATCAATACACTGATGCATATTGGGAACGGCTGGGCTCCAAACATTGATCTCTGTGGTACCACACTGGTCACTGTCTGCCTCAGATAATGACCCATTTCCTCCTATTCTTTGTTTCCTGTCAACCATCCATGTCTCTATCCATATCAGTACTCAACTCCCCAAAATTGCACACGTTAATTTCACATGCTAATCTCTTATGAGGGACCTTATCAAACTCCTTGTCATAATCCAAGAAACCCCATCTACTGGTACCTCCTCACCAATGTTACTGGTCACATCTCCAAAAAATTTCCAATAGTTTGTTAAGCATGATGTTCCTTTTGTAAATCCATGCTGATTCTGTCCAATTCTGTCACTGCTTTACAAGTGCCCTGCATTTAAATCTTTTATATTGGATGTCAGCATCCACCCACCACCAGTGTCAGGATAGCCAATCTATAATTCCCTGTTTACTCGCTACTTCCTTTTTTAAATAAGATTGTTCCAGAGCCCATAGAATCTTGAAAGATGATCAGTAATGAATCCACTATTTCTAGACCCACTTTCTTAGTCCTCGGGAATGTGGATTATCAGGTCTGGAGATTTGTTAGACTTTAACCCCATCAGTTTCACCAACACCATTTCCCTACTAATACTTCCATTTCTCTTTGTCCCAAGACCATGTGATCTCCAACATCTTTTGTGAACCAAACTATGTGTTTAGTTGGTCTGTAATCTCTTTGTTCACCATTCTCACTTTCCCTGTTTCTGATTACATTTACCTTCACTAATCTTTTACTCCCCGCATAACTATAGAAGTTTTTACAGTATGGATGTTCTAAGCAAAGCTTGTTCTCATATTCTGCTTTCTCCCCTCTCAATCAATCCCTTTGTCCTCCTTTGCAGAAATCTTTAGGTCTGCTGGTCTTTTTGGCCAATTTGCATGCCCTTTCCTTGGATCTAACACTATCCCTAATTCAAAGTTTGTGAGAAGATTTGTAGCTCGGGTGCTTGTTGTTGTGGTTCTGTTTGCCGAGCTGGGAATTTGTGTTGCAGATGTTTCGTCCCCTGTCTAGGTGGCATCCTCAGTGCTTGGGAGCCTCCTGTGAAGCGCTTCTATGATCTTTCCTCCGGCATTTGTACTGGTTTGAATCTGCCGCTTCCGGTTGTCAGTTCCAGCTGTCCGCTGCAGTGGCCGGTATATTGGGTCCAGGTCGATGTGCTTATTGATTGAATCTGTGGGTGAGTGCCATGAGAGCCACACACTCAGATGACAAGCAACATGAATTTGACTGGGCCAACACTACTATTATAGAGCAAGCCAAACAGAACAGCCAGGGAATTCCTAGAGGCATGGCACTCATCCACAGATTCAATCAATAAGCACATCGACCTGGACCCAATATACCGACCACTGCAACGGACAGCTGGAACTGACAACCGGAAGTGGCAGATTCAAACCACTATAAATGCCGGAGGAAAGATCACAGAAGCGTTTCACAGGGGGCTCCCAAGCACTGAGGATGTCACCTAGACAGGGGACGAAATGTCTGCAACACAAATCCCCAGCTCGGCGAACAGAACCACAACAACTATCCCTAATTTCCTGTGTTAGCTATGGCCACCCTTCCCATTTTATTTGTGTTCCAATTGTTGTCGTTCCTTCATGAACCATTGCAGTGTTTGCCATTGCCTATTCATTGTCATCCCTTAAGTAGCACTTCCCAATTTAGCAAAGACAGCCTTATACTTAACAGTTTCCTCTATTTAGATTCTGGCCTCACTCTCCATTTTAATGAAGAATTCTATCATATTATGGTCACTCTTCCTCAAGGGACTTTGCACTATAAGACTGACAATTATTCCTTTCTCATTATACAATAACCAGTTGAGGATTGCCTAACCTCTAGTTGGTTCTTCAAGGGATTTCATCTAAAGTCTTCAATAGTTCACCAGCTCAGCCTAATCAACCCTTAAATGCGGACCTGTTCACACAGGGCATATTATTTGTATTAAACAAGGTAAAATGAAAGAAATGCTATTCAAACACAGCCCAAGTATTTTGCAGGAGCAAAGCGTGATGTATCGCATCACAGTTTATTTGTCAAAGCATGCATCTTTTCTTTCAAGAGTAGCACCAGAAAGTTGATAAGACACACCTTGATTTCAGAAACATGAGTCAGTTTCTTCAAAACTGAGTACACATCGACAATAAGGTTTATTGCTGATATAAATTTGGTCAATACCTGCTGAAAAGTCCAAATGTTTCTTTTAAAATTAAATATTTCTGACTCGTCCCCATAATTTATGTTGACTTATATATGATAGATAGAAGTTCACATTTTGTGGTAATTTTAATTTGCACTTTTGAAGAATTATCTGCCAATAACACTAACTACAATCCGATAACTACCACAGATTGAAATGTCACCCTTTATTAAAAGCAATCACAACATTGAGTGTAGGAGCAGAGGTATACCTGGTGGTATCTGCTGCAGAGGAAGCATGTTTCTGATTGTGCTGTAAAGCTATTTTACTTAAAATAATACTTATACTTAAAAGGACATCATGTTGAGGTTGTACAGGATGTTGGTGAGGCCTCTTCTGGAGTATCGTGCGCAATTCTGGTCACCCTGCGATAGGAAGGATATTACTAAACCGGAGCGGCACGGTGGCACAGTGGTTAGCACTGCTGCCTCACAGCGCCAGGGACCTGGGTTCAATTGCCGCCTTGGGCAACTGTCTGTGTGGAGTTTGCACATTCTCCCTGTGTCTGCGTGGTTTTCCTCCGGGTTCCTCCCACAGTCCAAAGATACGCAGGTTAAGTGAATTGGCCATGCTAAAGTGTCCGTAGTGTTAGGTGTAGGGGAATGGGTCTGGGTGGGTTGCTCTTCAGAGGGTTGATGTGGACTTGTTGGGTCGAAGGGTCTATTTCCACACTGTAGGGAATCTAATCAGCATATTGCCGGGAATGGTGGGTTTGAAATATAAAAATAGACTGGTAAGACTGGGACTTTTTTCACATAGGAGTTTGAGGTGTGACCTTATTGAGGTTTATAAAACAATGAGGAGCATAGATAAGATGAATGACATGGGTCCTTTCCATAGGGTGGGGGAGTTCATAACCAGGGGGCATATTTTTAAGGTGAGAGGAGAAAGTTTTAACCAGGGCAGGAGGGGTGACTTCTTTACCCAGAGGGTGGTTCATTTGTGGAATGAACTGCCAGAGGAAGTGGTGGATTCAGGTAGAATTGGTTGGAATGGAAATTTATTGTCATGTGTACTTTTACATGAAAAATAGTGTTTTATAAGTCACCCCACCACAGTACTTATATCAATGACAGAAGTCATACATAATGATTTTTAAAAAGTACAACTAAGGCAAGTTCATTACAGTTCAGTTAACTTCTGCTGGGCTCAGGGAAAGCTGATCAAGGAATCGCCTGAAGATATGACCGGGACGAGACTGTCATGGCCGGGCCACTGGATACTACGCCAGAAATCTCTGCTGAAGAAGACCACCATACCGGGCCAAGACCACCCACTGGAACACCTGGACGCCAAAGTTGAAGAAGACCTCTACACAGGGATGAGACCTCCATGTCAGGAGAAGCCTGCCGCACAGGGAGACTGACCTTCTCCTCCTTCAGGCGCTCAGGCCTAGCTGTGGATCTGGACCCTCAGCCTAGCCTGCAGGTCCAGGCTGGGAGAGTCAGTCCGGGACCGGTTCCTCACTTACCAGGAGGCCCTCGGCTGGATGGAGCCATGTCTGGCTTGTCCCGGTACTGTCACTGGACCCTTGTAAGGAAAAGAAAATGAAGAATCAAAGAAAAAGAGTAACAACAAAAGAAGAGAAAGAAAGCCACCAGAAGCAGATGAGCTCCAGGCTCTGGGCTCAGTATCCCCCACCACCTCTTCCCCACCCCCATCCCCACTCTACCACCACCTTGAGAAAATGTTAAATGTAAAAAGAAATTGTTAGGAAGCACATAGGAAGTTTGGGACTTTCTTCCACAAACAGTAATAGATACTGGATCTATTGTTACTTTCAAATCTGAGAGAGATACATTTTTGGTTCAGCAAAGGCATTAAAGGACATGGTCCAAAGGCAGGTATAGGGACTTAGGCCACAGATCACTGAATGGTATAGTTACAACATTTAAAAGACATTTGGATACATCATGAATAGGGAAGGTTTGGTGGGATATGGGCCGAGTGCAGGCAGGTGAGGCTAGTTTAGTTTGGGAACGTGGTCGGCGTGGACTGGTTAGATCGCAAGGTCTGTTTCCATATTGTGTCACTCTATGACTCCATTAATCCAGAAAACCATCTCATACACACTCCAGGCATCCCTCCTCCGTGGTATGAATCCTGAGATCACATCTTTTGAGGTCCCACTTTTTAAGGTGCTTCCCAACTTCCTGAGGGGCAGTTCCTCCAAGTGGTATCCAAAGTAGTATACCCTGTTTTGTAGGAAATCCTTGCATTGGCTCCCTAATCTCCTTAATCTTCCTGGTGGTCATCATTCCCTTTCTGCCAATGTCTGCCTCTCTGTACGTGCTGTCCACGATATTCTCAGCCTTACGGATGTTTTATAGGGTCACCAGCAGTTGCTGCAGCTCTGTAAATTCAGGTTCAAGGAGCTGCGGCTAGAGACACTTCCTGCACACATCCTGGTGCTGAGAACTGGGACTGCATCCATCTTCCCACATAGGGCAGGAAGAGCACAACATGGCTTCGGGCTCTCCTTCCATGACCCACCCCCTTAAATAGAATTATTAGATTGTCCTTGAAGTTAAATAATATTAACTACTCCAGGACTGTCTTTCTCTGGAGCTCTGTCTTCACAAACTGTAAACCCAAAATAAAGATGTTACAAGCTGTAAGTGAACATACTCACCTAATATGCCTCTTTGCGATGCTCATTGCAGGTCACTCTTCCCAATCAGTGTTATAGTGATGACTATTTTCTGTAATTTTGGCAACACCTGTTGGCTCATTCCTTAGCTTCCCCCCTTCATAATGAAAGCCTCCTAATTTGTCGGAGCTTTCACATCACTGGAACTTCTAATTCCTGGTATCATTTTAGCCATGCTTTTTTTTTTCTGTACTCTTTCCATAACTCCACGCTCTATATGGAGAGTCGATGACTTCACACAAAACTCTCTGTAACCTCACCAATCTCTTGTATATATTCAGAATCAATTGTGTTGTTTCAACGAATGGTGCATTTCTGCCATTAAAGATCTACACACCTGCAGCTTTCAAATGCTCTTCCGGCACTCTGTTACAAATGTTGAGTATTTAGTTGGATCCTTTCTAAGAATTTCTAACATATAGAGAGCAGTCAAATTTACAGAGTTCGAGTGCTGTGTAAAAGCTAAGAATGTAAAAGGATATGTTCACTAACAACATTAGGCCCAGTATATTTTCCCTATTTATTGCTACAAGCTTATTCTATAGGCCCAGAAAACTCTGGAACAAAATACAGAAATAGATTAGATTACCTACAGTGTGCAAACAGGCCCTTCGGCCCTACTAGTCCACAGTGACCCTCCGAAACATAACCCACCCAAATCCATCTCCCCCTGACCAATGCACCTAACACGATGGGCAATTTTATACGGACAATTCACCTAACCTGCACATCTTTGGATCATGGGAGGAAACCCACGCAGACACGGGGAGATGTGCAAACTCCACACAGACAGTCACCCAAGGCTGGAATTGAACCTGGGACCCTGGTGCTGTGAGGCAGCAGTGCTAACCACTGAGCCACTGTGCTGCCCTCAAATAGGCAGACAGTTGTGGACATGTCGAAAATATTGGGGGTTTGGGGATGGAAAGAATAGTTATAAGTTTCAAGAGACCTTTGGCAGCTGGTGGAATAAGCAGATACAGGGCAGATAGAATCCACCACAAAATGTGAACTGATGCCTTTATTTTGGAAGATTGGGAAGAGCCAGGATCTCCCAAATGATCCCATTTTAAAGGAGGTGCAAGAAGAGAATGGCCAGAGGGTCTTGATGCACCAATCCTCCAAAATGACAAAACAGGTTAACAAGATAGTTAGTAAAGCATGGGGAATTCTGGACATTATAAAGTGGAGGTGCATTGCGTGCACAAACCAGGAATTTATGGTAGATCTGTGTAAACCACTAATTCAGCCCTCATGCTAGAGTGGTCATTCCACACTCAGATGAACATGAAGGTTTTGGAGATTTGTTAGATTGGCTCCAAGGTTGTGGGAATACAGTTATGTGGATAAGGCAGCAACATTAATGGCTTTTGAAAGAACTGACAAGGGCTCAAGGACCCAACTGCTCCACACTGTCGTATAATGCTGTAATTCACCCCCTCCTCCATCAAATATGCAAGCTCCTAATATCAATACAAAAGATAGACCTCTGTGTTACTTGTAATATCTGACAAGGTAATATCTTTGTGGGAATCTGTTTTCTTTCCTCCAACTGTGCTGAACCACATCTTTACAGACTCCAAATTCCTCACGAGCTGAAGAAACCAGCTTTCAGCAGTGCTGAAGATGGGGAAGAAATCAGAAAATGCATTGAACAAGGGCAAGTTATTCATTGAGGCCTGGATTAATTCTATTTTACTTTCACTCCTTACTGCCTGAAACGTTGATTTTCTTCCTCCTCGGATGCTGCCTGACCTACTGTGCTTTTCCTGCACCACTCTAATCTTGTCACTGCAGTGCTGTCTGCAGGTCACTCTTCCCAGTCTGCCTCAGCTTGTCTCGCCATGAATGAAAATTCCTCCACCTCATACTGTCACCACCGGCGTCTCTCAGTCCTCAATCTGCATGGGAGTGTCAGACTCTATCAGACACAGGCCAATCAGCCCATCGGATCTGCTCCACCATTCAGTGAGATCGTGGCTGATCTGTTAATCCTCAACTCCACTTCCTTCCCTTTTTCCCTTGATCCCCTTACTGATTAAAAAATAATCTGTCTATCTCAGCCTTGAATTGACATTGCCGTCCCCCCTCAGCAACCTTCTGCAGTAGAGAATTCCACACATTCACTACCCTCTAAGAGAAGACATTTCTCCTCAGTTCTAACTGAAACCCTTATTCTGACTTCCACAGAGCTAGGAAGCAGAATAATTGCAACGACATCTAGAACATTCTGCCATCTTTGAGCAGCAGTTGGAGCGAGAGATGCAATTTAGAATGCATTCCTTATTAAACTCAACGTGACCGGGGAGGGTGGGGGGGGTAGTGGGAACTGGAGTAAAAGGAACATCCCGACTCCATCACAAGGCATTTGCCTGAGTTAAAGTAAATTGCCAAATCTATTGACAGTGCTGATGGTTCTTTTGTCAAACTTGTGCCATTTAAACATGAAGGAGAGCCAAGCTGTTAATTGGACAGGTGCTACCTTGGTTACAAAATTATGGTTGATGACCCAAAACTTCATTGCAGCTCCTGAGTTAATGATCAGTCCTCATCCTCTACAATCTCAACTTAGTCTGTTTTTCTGTGTTTTCCAATCGTTTGTTACCAGCTGCGAATTGTTAGGTGATGTTAACTATTGTAAATCTTTGCTTTAGCTCTGTCTGGATCAGATGGTGTATCCTAAACGACCGTAATGTCCCTTTCTTTTTTAAACTTAGGTCTGAGACGGGGTAGACTTCCACAAAAACGTCTTGCAGAGGGTTTCATTTCTTAGACAGCTTCTTGAATACCCTGGCGCTTAACATTGTTTGAGAATAAAGCTTCAGAGGCCTGAGCATTCTCACTAATTAGCTTTAAGCAGTTTCACGAGCAAGGGGGTACTGCAATTAGCTGGTATAGGAGAATGCAAACCAACCTGTGGGGATGAATTTTTCACCATCATTTAAATCGGTGAGCAAACTGGCCCAAGCATAAAGTGGGAGTCGATTGTGTCTGCCCACTGCTTAACGAAAATTAGCCAATTCCTCCCATCCCTCATCTAAGTTACTTTTTCCATCCACCATAAGATCAGTTATTTCAATAGATCTGCTCCCTTTAGCTGTGGTTGGGAGCAGGACTCAGATTCTGAAAGGTAGCTCCTTCATTTGTGAGAATTCATTGGAAACATTTTACCAGAACGTCCTCACACTATGACAGACGCAAGGAAGACCTGCATTTATTGATCACTTTTCACATCCAGCAGATGTCCCAAAATGCTTCACAACTATCGAAAAGCACTTTGAAAGTGTAGACACTGTTATAATGCAGGAAGCAAGCAACCATTATGGACATAGCCAGCTCCCACAAACAACAATGTGACAATGACTTGGTAATCGTTACTTTTTGTAATGATGTGAAATCCTTTGCATCCACCTGAACGGGCACATGGTGGCTGAGTTTAAAATCTCCATCTAGGAGCTGCACTTCTGACAGTGCCACACCTTGCTGGAGAACTAGGCTTGATCTTTTGGACTCGAACCATAGAGTAGGAATTGAACCGAAAATACATGCTCTCTTTAACACGAGAGTGCTACTAACTGTGCCGTGGCTCCCAGGGAGGGGAAAGTTACCTCAATTTTCCAGATTGGCTCTGCAGTTTATATTTCCACAGACAGCCTGCAAAATGAAATTTAATGTTGGATTCAGAATTGGGTAGGTAGCAGTCCTAAATATTTGTTCATCGTGCTATTTCCTGTCTGACCGATCTCTGGTGGATGCCTGAATGTATTCCAGTCTCAGTGGGAGCTTTGTAACTCTCAGTGAAAATATCTCAGAGTTTGGTTGGAAAGTTGGTTCTGACGCAGGCTGATGAAGCTGCTGTATCTGCTGCAGTTACAAGTTGGAAGGCTGAAGAAAAGAAGATTCTCCTCCAGCCACTTTGTAATTTCTCTTGCACTAACCGCGCGGCCATGTTTACGTGTTGACCAATGGATCGAAGCACTTAGTTTGGTCAGACTCAGTGCAGTGATCTCCCCTGTATCCAGAATGCAGGGACTGGAGGGGAGGGTTTGCTGAATCTATCAGTTGCATTTTAAGTACTTGAGATGGCTGGAAGAGGTCAACTAGTCCCTGCCACAAGATGAATGTGCGATGTAAAAACGCACAGCCATTAATACCAATGTACCTGGCTGCAACGGATGATTCTCTCCTTATCAATAAAGTCAATCTTGAACTAGTTTTCAAAAGTCATCTGACCCTTTCTTCCCTTCCAATGACAGTAAAGTCCCCATGATCCGGACATTAAACACCTGGACTTCCCCTCTGGAATCCCGGATTTGCACGAGAATTCCAGATACTTGGGATTTAGCTCCTGGGGTCTTGACTTGACCCAATTCTTGTCAGGAGGTCAGAAGATCCATCACATTGCCCACAGTTTTCTCTTCCGGGTACGCCTGATACCAAGCTGATCGCAGGCTGTGAGAAACAAATACATTCAGATCACTGCTACCTGGCTGACGTGTTCCCTTACCTTCCTAAAGAAGAGAGATTCAAGGTCTCTCGTGCTGTTGTGGAAGAGGGTGAGCTACATATGTCTGGAAATCAAAAGCATTCATCAATAAAAGTGACTGTGAAACCGGTGGATTGTTGTCAAATCCAACTCGCTGACCAACGAGATGGCAACCTGGCATCCTTAGCTACTCCGACCTCTGTTTAATTCCCATGCCAACCTGGTCGCCTTTTAGCTGCCTTGAGGAGAGTGGCTAAGCCAACGATGTAATTGTGTGGAACCACTACAGAGAATCTGGCAACAGTTCACCAGGAGGGCCAGCATTACCTTCTAAAGGCAGACAGCATGACCCACGTTCCAGAGGAAGCTTTTCTATTGAGAAAGTTGGTATGAACCAGTCAATTCTGGTGTGTCAGAGCCTCAGTCAATAGCCTTCAGAGTCTCTTATTGGTTCGTTATAGGCCAGTCCTCCACTCAGAAATTCGCACCTTTCATCCGAATGTAGAGGTTTAAACACTTTCTTGTGGTGTAGGCACTAAAATTAATTTATTTATATTTTTGTAAAATGAGCTCTTACAAGTTCTCCCCTTTTCCATGCTAACAGTGGATGGTAGATAAGCTATAAATATTGACAGTTTTGTACAGTGTGACCTACTGGTAAAGGTCAGCTTCAGTCTCATCTCAGGCAGTGGGTTATGACCAGCAGAGTGACTAGTGTGTCCGGGGTCTGTATTGACCACCAGCTGAGTCAACTAGTGTATCCCATTAACTGAGATCAGTGCAGCTACAGTTAGAAAGTCCAATGGTTTGCTTGCCAATGTCTCTCCTGATTATGTCTCCATCAACGCTAGAAAGGCAAATCGATCCCTTAACCAGTAAAATATGATAGAGGCTGAGGATATCCCAGCTGTGCCCTCACCAGCCTCACTTTTCCTGATTAGCAAACACAAAAGTGGGAAAGCCCCCAAGCAAAAAATGGAATCTCAGCCTTTTCTGACGTTTTCAACTCTGGTGGCCGAGTTGTGCCACTCTTTTGGAGTTGACACTAAGGGGCTTCTTCACTAAGGGAGCTGTAAGGGGGGTGGGTAAGGGGTTGAAGGTGGGTGGGTGGGGGCAGTGGTCATAAAGGGCAGATTTGTGTCTGTTATTCACTGCTGGAGGCTAGGGCAATGTCAACAACACAGATATGGGAAGCACAATGGCAGAAAAGATGGTTGTAGAAGGGTGGGTGGGGGATGGGGTGTTGGGAGGGGAAGGGGAAGAGAATGGCTTGCACTTTGTAGATTTGAAGGAATGAATGTGACAAAGATTTTGCCTTAAGTTGGGGGGGTGGGGGGCAAAACCAATGACCCCCCAAGACGTACACAGGAAGTGACCACATCAGTAGATGAGATGACATCACTTTCGAAGCTGGGTTTGCTTGAACGGCGAAGAAATCATGACCAAAGAGAGAGAAATTAGATATATTTTTCCGAAAATTCTGTTTTGAGCTGAATGTTTTTTACTAGTGAGCACTAAGTTAGAACAGGAAGTGATGTCATGAAAATGGCCACTGTAGAAAGCACCTTGACTCCTCCACAAGCCAGTGGTAAATGAATGTACCAGAGTTTGATTAAACATGAAGAGCATTTAATTTGAAAAGAAAACTGTATTTTGATCTGATTATGTTATGAATCAAAATGATTACCTTGTCTCTCAACCCCTGTGGACTTTAAACTACATAACTAAAGGAGGGGATATGATAGTATGTTTCTCAGTGAATCAGATCAGTAACATTTCATAAACTTGTTATCTTGTATTTTTGAAAAGGATTAACTGTGGGAGTGTTTGTTCTAAGAACGCTAACTGTGACAAGTCTGAGCTGTCAAATGATTGGTTAGTGACGGAATAAGTGGTGCACTTGGTTTACCCCAACAGGAACTCCATGACTTTTTACGGTAAATTGTTCCCATCTAAGATTTCATCTTTCTACCTGCCAAGATGGTTTTTCCACTCCTTCTGAGATCTTAGAACAGAGAATGCAATGGAAACTTTGAGTCATCTATGTGTCTCAGAGGATGTAGTTCATGTGCAAGCAAACATTGATCCTTTATTTTCCATACAGAGGTGGGAGGGCAATGTTTACTCCCCCCGTGGAGAGAGAGCAAGAGAGAGAGGCCTTTTAAAAATTCCTCCTCCAAGGACACTGTAGTGTGGATGTCTAGCTATGCATTTGTCCCCATTGAGGAAATAAGAGTGAACTTTGCTCCACTAAGGCCTCTCCCAGAGTTGATGCCATTACCCTGAAGGTATTCCACTTTGTCAGCACTTTGGGGTTGAGTAGAAAGTGCCTCTCCACTGCTTTGGACTTGATTTGCTGATCCCAGGGCCAAAAGGATGTTGTTGGATTAGAGTGCACCAGTTATTCCCTCCAGGAGGTCATGTACAGCCAACACTGGGCCAACAGGATTCACTTCCTCAATGACTTAGAGGGAAAGGAAGCAAGGGTGGGATGTACATGACCTCCCAGTGTTACAATCTGCTCTGTTTCATGAAACGCAACACTCCCGAGAGCACAGCGAAGATTAATGCAGTGCCAGAGAAAACTGACCCAAACCAGTTGTGAGCGTACTTTTGATTCTCCTTTATTATTTGGTTGCGAGAGGTGAGAAAATTAAAGGAGCACTGGTCCCCAGTCTCCACGCGGAGTTAGTAAACAACTGATGCTATAGTTTAGGTAAAGCTTAATGTCGTCTCACTTTAATCTCGATAAGGATTCACAGAAAAAAAAGCACCTTGCGGCAGGGGGCAGGGGTGGGGAAGCCTCTGCTCTGTGTAAGCTGGCCCTCCCCATACCCAGGCCACTACAGTCGGGCTATCAGCCCAGCACAGCTCCACTCAAAGAGAACACACCACCCTGTTTCCATCATTTCGGAAGCTGGCTTGTGTGTCTGCCACCGAAGAGCCTAGGCCACGTGTTGCTTCTCCTGGCAAGCATTTTATTTTAGGAGCAGGATCACCAAAGGCCTCAGGCTTCAACAGACCTCATCTATCACAGGAACTATTTCTTCTGGAGATGCTGTTGGATTTATACATGTGCTAATTGCTTATTGCAGGCCCTGTCCAATGAGTCGTTCTTCTATAACTATTGCTCATTAAAATGAGTCTGTGTCCTTTTCCCTTCACTGTGATGTAAATAAGGTAATGAAACTGCTGGGAGGGGAAGGCTGCTATGAGCAGGTTCCCACGATAAAGATTGTGTTGTATGTCAGATAGCTTTGGCTGGGAAACATCACTGAAGCTATTGACAATCACTGAGTGTGTGTAACATGCGATTAAATCTTTGTTTATGGCTAGGATTTTAAAGGAAGATATTTTTATGGTTAATTGTTGCTGATCTATTTTACGATATATATTTATGTAATAAACATGTGACAGAAACACTTCTTTTTATGTCTGTGGTCTCAATTCCTCTCGTGCATATCAAAATACAAATGAGTGGGAGTAGGCAAAATGAGGATTGCAGATGCTGGAAACCAGAGTTTAGATCCGTAACTGCTGGAAAAGCACAGCAGGTCAAGCAGCATCTGAGGAGCAGGAAAAATTGACGTTTCGGGCAAAAGCCCTTCATCAGGAATAGATGTTGTGGTTCTGTTCGCCAAGCTGGGAATTTGTGTTGCAGACGTTTCGTCCCCTGTCTAAGTGACATCCTCAGTGCTTGGGAGCCTCCTGTGAAGCGCTTCTGTGATCTTTCCTCCGGCATTTGCAGTGGTTTGCTGGAGGAAAGATCACAGAAGCGCTTCACAGGAGGCTCCCAAGCACTGAGGATGTCACCTAGACAGGGGACGAAACGTCTGCAACACAAATTCCCAGCTTGGCAAACAGAACCACAACAACGAGCACTCGAGCTATAAATCTTCTCACAAACTTTGATCAGGAATAGAGGCAGGAAGCCTCCAGGGTGGAAAGATAAATGAGGGGGTGGGGAGGGGGGTGTGGGGCTGGGAAGAAGGTAGCAAAGAGTACAATAGGTGAATGGGGGCGGGGATGGAGATGATAGGTCAGAGGGGAGGGTGGAACTGAGAGGTGGGAAGGGAGATTGGCAGGTAGGACAGGTCATGAGGACAGTGCTGAGCTGGTTGGTGAAGGTTGGAACTGAGGGTAAGGTGGGGAGTAGGCCATTGGGCCTTCTCTGTCTTTCAACAGGATCAGATTGTGGCCTCAGCTCCACTTTCCCAGCTCCCTGCAAGAAACCTTGGTCTTCAGGCCAGTGAAGAATTTGCCAACTTCCATCTTAAAGATAGTCAATGACCCCAACTCCAGTGCTCTCTGGAGAACAGAATTCCAAAGACTTTCACTCTTCTGAGAGAAAGAAAGCAAATCCTCCTCATTTCTCTCTCAAATGGAAAACTTTTCTTTTTGATTTGGTTTGATTTTGATTTATTTATTTGTTGTCATGTGCATTCTGCATCATAATCCCATGAAAAGTGTTGTATAGTGCCGCCACTCTCCAGCGCCATCTTACAACACGGAAAAATAAACCAAAACACAGAATACAAAGCCAGAAGAATACATTTTACAGTCCTTCTTGTTAAGTGCTCCCAAGCACGAGTCCCCTTTGTCACCGCTAGAATGTAAGTCTCTAATCTTCGGCGCCATCTTTCCTTCACTGATGCCCTTGCCACGATGAGTCCACGCCAATACATACATCACCGATGCCGACGAGTTCCGCACCATCCCAAACTCGACTCCGCCACCACCAGGAGGCTACTTCGGGCCCACCTTGCTGATGAAGCTGCTGCCAATGCCCCAGGTCATATACTGGGTCAAAACTTATCGCCGTGAATCTGTGCTTTTATAAACCTGTTAGAGTCCTCTAGTTGTGGTCAACTGGGAAAAAGTGAGGACCACAGATGCTGGAGATCATGGTCAAAGGGTGTGGTGCTGAAAAAGCACAGCTGGTCAGGCAGCATGAGAGTCCACACACACTGAACAAACACCATCACAATCTAAACCTGAACAGGACAACCAGTCCTGTTGAAGGGCTCTGGCCCGAAACGTCGAATTTCCCGTTCCTTGGATGCTGCCTGACCTGCTGTGCTTTAACCAGCAACACATTTTCAGCTCTGATCTCCAGCATCTGCAGACCCCACTTTTTACTACAGGACAACCAGTACCTACAACAAATGTGGGCGGCATGGTGGCACAGTGGTTAGCACTGCTGCCTCACAGCGCCTGAGACCCGGGTTCAATTCCCACCTCAGGCGACTGACTGTGTGGAGTTTGCACGTTCTCCCCGTGTCTGCGTGGGTTTCCTCCGGGTGCTCCGGTTTCCTCCCACAGTCCAAAGATGTGCGGGTCAGGTGAATTGGCCATGCTAAATTGCCCGTTGTGTTAGGTAATGGGTAGATGTAGGGATATGGGTGGGTTGCGCTTCGGCGGGTCGGTGTGGACTTGTTGGGCCGAAGGGCCTGTTTCCACACTGTAAGTAATCTAATCTAATCTAAAAAAATCCAAAGCCTCCAGAAATGGTTCTCCTTCCGGATCCTCCACTCTACACTCAAAGCCACGTGCTTCCACCTCCTCTTCCTGCAGTCAGCCCTGCCCCAGCTCAGGGCCACACTCTCCCAGACCTGCAAAGGAACCCTGCTATTCTCCACCCTCAGAAGAAACCACACACTGAAGCTCTTCCAGATGAAGAGCTTATGCTTGAAACGTCAACTCTCCTGCTCCTGGGAGGCTGCCTGACTGGCTGTGCTTTTCCAGCATCATACTCTTCGACTCCTCTAGTTATAGCCTCTCTCAAAAGGGGAAACATCCTTTCAGCATCCAACCTGTCCAATCCATAAGACCAGAAGACATAGGAGCAGAAATTAGGCCATTCAGCCCATCAAGTCTACTCAGCCATTCAATCATGGCCAATAGGTTTCTCATCCCCATTCTCCCACTTTCTCCCCGTAACCCTTGATTCCTTTGACAATCAAGAATCTATTTATCTCAGTCTTAAATGTACTCAATGGCCTGACCTCCATAGACTACTGTGGTAGTGAATTCCATAGATTGATCACTCTCTGGCTGAAGAGGTTTCTCCTTATCTCAGTTCTAAAAGGTCTTCCCCTTACCTTAATGCTGTGTCCTCGGATCCTAGTCTCTCCTGCCAAAGGAGACAGCTTCCCAACATTCACTCTGTCTAGGCCATTCAGTATTCTGTAAGTTTCAATTAGATCCCCCCTCATCCTTCTAAACTCCATTGATTATAGACCCAGAGTCTCAAACGTTCCTCATATGTTAAGCTTTTCATTCCTGGGACCATTCTCGTAAACTTCCTATGAACCCACCCCAGGGTCAATATATCCTTCCTGAGATATGGGGCCCAAAACAGCACACAACACTCCAAATGTAGTCTGACCAGATCCTTATAGAGCCTCAGAAGCATAGCTCTGGTTTTATATTCAAGTCCTCTCAAAATAAATGCTAACAGCACAATCCCCTCAAGGTCTTGTGTTTCAATAAGATAGTACTATAGGAAAGAAATGACTTCCATTTATCTAGCAACTTTGGGACATCCCACAGCACTTTACAATCAATACTTTTGAAATGTAGTCACCATGGAATCTGGTAATCAATTTATGCACAGCAAATTCCCACAAGCAGCATTCTGACAGTGACCAGGTGATCAGTTATGGCGATTGAATGTTGACAAGGATGTCCAAAGATGTGCAGGGGAGGTGGATTAACCATGGGAAAGGTAGGATTATGGGGTTAGAATGGGGGTGCTGGGTAAGGGCCGATTGCTCTTTGGAGGGTGTGCAGACTCAATAGGCCAAATAGCCTCTTTCTGCAATATAAGGACCCTATGACTCTAAGGACCCTGGGAATAAAGCCCCTGTCTCCTTAACAATTGTGTGTTCTTTCACGTGTGTGTGAGAGGGCAGGTGCAAGCTCAGTGTAACTTCACCTCTGAGAGCTGGCAGTTCTCAGAGTGCCAGTCCAAATAATCTCCAAAGTGAGCCTTGAAACCGAAACCTGCTGAGGCAAGAGTGGCAGCTCATGTATCGAAGGTTCCTCAACAGATTGAGGGCAGAGTCAGGGCCAGGTGATGTACATTTGGAACCTGCTGCTATGCACCTTCTGATTTTAAATATGGTGAACTTGGTTACCATGAGAGTCAACGCTCCGAGCATAAGCTCTTCATCATGTCGACTGTCCTGCTCCTCGGATGCTGCCTGACCTGCTGTGCTTTTCCAGCATTGCACTTTTTGACTCTGATCTCCAGCATCTGCAGCCCTCACTTTCTCCCAATTTGGATAACACACCAGGATAACAGTGCCTTTGTACACACAACTCAACTTCAGGCTGAGAAAGTAAACCAGCAACAAATCTGAACAAGATCAATTGCTGGAAAACCGGCAGTGCACAGATTGTCACTCTCTCCCCGTTTCGGTAAGAGTGAATATTTTGTCTTTGCCATTTCATCGAGGAAGATAATGTAGGTTCACACAATAACAGCCTGAAAAGGCAATCAATCTGGTCCACCTCCTCGAACCGAATTCTGTCCCTGTCAATATAGGGCAACCTAACGACAGATAGAATGTAGAACAGAATCCACATCCACTGTGGCTGTTCATAGAAGACAGCTCACCACCACCTTCTCAAGGACAACCAGGGAACGGGTGACAAATTCAGCTTTCTCTTCCAGCAAAGCCCAGGTGCCATTATCTGGACCCCAGGCAGTCCACAGGGAGTGATGGAAGGCCATCATGCCACCAAGGATGGCAGTTTCCTTCCCTAAAGGACATTAGTGAACCAGATGGGTTTTTCCTGACAATGTCATCTCCTATTTTCAGGTTTTTATTGAATTTAAATTCCACCATCTGCCATGGCAAGATTCGAACTCTTGGTCTCCAGAGCTTTAGCTGGATTAACAGTCCAGTGATAATACCACTCAGCCACCCATTGACCTCATTCAAACACCCTCAATGCGTGCTTAAAGGACCCAGGATTGGTAAGGGGTGTAATTCACCACCCCCACCTCCACTGCCCTTCCTGCTAACCTCACTTCCATCCCCTGTGACCCTCACCTCACAGACTCTTGACCCACCGTCACTCACCTGGGACTCTCAGCCATCTTGTGCCTTGGGTACATGGATAACCAGCAGCAGTCCCCTTCACCCCCAGGGTGTGGCCCATCGCTGCCCAGTTGAGTGCCTGATGGATATTTTATTCAGTGGTTCTTCCTGAACAGAACAGGAGGTGGATCTCGCCTGCTGTCCAGTCAGCAGCTGAGACCCCATCTGTCACCCGGTTCAATCCCACTTGTAGTGTTGCACATGATTCTTGGAGCTAAGATTCTGAACCCATTGCCATGTACTTGGAGGTTCTGTAAACTAATTGATGGAGATTGACTTGCCACAAATAACCAACCTCTCAATTGTTGTTGCATCACTTGATGATGGAATTTATGGAATAGTATTCCTACAGTGTGGAAACAGGCCCTTTTGTCCAACAAGTTCACATCGACCCTCTGAAGAGTATCCCACCCAGACCCATTCCCTGACCCCTATTACATTATATTTCCCCTGACTAATGCACCTCACCTGCACACTATGGGCAATTTAGCATGGTCAATTCACCTAACTGCACATCTTTGGCTTGTGGGAGGAAACCAACACAGACACTAGGGAGAATGTGCAAACTCCACACAGTCACCCAAGGCTGGAATTCAACCCAGGTCCCTGGTGCTGTGAGGCAGTAGTGCTAACCACTAAGCCACCATGCCAACTTGATGGACCTTCAGTTTTTTATTTCACTGACCAATCCCCTGTGTTACTTCCAATTAAATATATCGCACTCCTCTCATTTTGAATGAGAGAACATAAATTGTTCTTCCCTTTGAATTTTGGCATTCCTGCGTCAGTCCTGATGAGTGCAGGACCAAAACCTTCTACTGCGTGCCTCTATCCCTCAATAATACTCAAGTTCTCTCTGACCAAGCAACTCTTCTTTATGTGGCTCAGTGAAATGTTTTATCACAGACCTGTGGCGCGTGCAGGGACACTGTGCTAGGTTAAGGTACGACATAAATGCAAGTTGTTGGGGGCTTGAACCTACAACTTTCCAACTCCTAATTGGAAATATGAGCTGCTACAGTACTACCAGCTGTGTGGACATATTTAAACCTGGAGGCTGATTTGAAATTGAAGTATAACAGCAATATCTGGTTTCCTGTTAGTTACTGGAGAGAAACAAACTTAGTGGTCCTGGTTCGGAAAAAGTCACAGTGGTCTTGAAACATTAACTCTGTTTCTCTTTCCTCAGTTCCTGTCAGACCTGCTAAGTTTCTTCAGCACTTTCTGTTTTTGTTTCAGATATCCAACATTCACAATATTTTATTTTAGTTTAGGCCTTATAACTAACCTGCGATTTGGATTAGGAAGATAGATTAGATTAGACTTACAGTGTGGAAACAGGCCCTTCGGCCCAACAAGTCCACACCGACCCGCCGAAGCGCAACCCACCCATACCCCTACATTTACCTCTTACCTAACACTACGGGCAATTTTAGCTTGGCCAATTCACCTGACCCGCACATCTTTGGACTGTGGGAGGAAACCGGAGCACCCGGAGGAAACCCACGCAGACACGGGGAGAATGTGCAAACTCCACACAGTCAGTCGCCTGAGTCGGGAATTGAACCCGGGTCTACAGGCGCTGTGAGGCAGCAGTGCTAACCGCTGTGCCACCGTGCCGCCCACCATTAAGCTGATCAGAAATAGCACTCCTTACAAGTTGATGATTAAAGTGTAGGCTTCATCTTGACTTGGAATGGTTCCAGACCATGTGCCACTGAGCAATTAAATAGCATCTTGTCAGAGCACTGACCTTCAGTGTCACTGTACAAGACACTAGGAGAGGATAGCATAGCAGAGGAGATTGGTCATATTTTTTCTATAGACTAAATACATTCAACCTCCTTGCTTGTTCCAGATTACCTGAGGAACTATTTTGTCCCCTCCCTAAAATCTGTCTCACAAAGCTTCAGAATATCTGTATGCTTTTTTCTGTTTTTTAATCCATGCTTTATTTTTTTTTAAATAAAGGCATTACATTTTCTTTTCCACAGCTTTGTAACACTGCCTGCCAGTGAACTCTGTTTATACTCTAGATCCTTCAGTCTTTTTTTGTGTTTTCCTTTTTCAGGGGCCCCTTGGCTCAGGACCCAGAGCTAATGACTGCCCTGATTGCAGTCCACACTGTTGGAAGTTAAGTACATTTATCCTGAAACATGAACAAACATTGGTCAAAGCTAATCCAAGCAGAAATAACAAGCAAAGAATGTTTACTTAAAAATCAAATGCACAAGGCAATATCTAAACCAGGCTTATGATTGGGCAGCACTGAACAATGCAATTACCAATCAAATACACGCAAAGTCCACTCATGTTTGCTTCTCCCCCAGTTTTGGAATTGTTTGCTGACGATGAGCAGTCAGTTTTACCGCAGACATCCTGAGTACATTGTTGCAGTCTGCTTTCCCTTGATCCCTCACTTTGATGATCAAGATTAGCTAGCAAGCAAGCTCTTCAGTAGTCTGGAATCTTTCTGATGCCCTGTTTCCATTCCTGCTGAGAATTCCCAGTTAGGTTTAGGCAGTACAGTAGACCCCACCCCCGGACCCACGAGGGATACATTCCAAGTCCTAACGTGGTAGCCTGAAACCATGGATAGGGGCAAATCCATTCATTTCAGTGGGAAACATGCTTCCCGGCAGCTTCCTGGCTCCTGGTTCCTGGTTCAGAAGGTTTATTTTTTCACTACCGCCTACCGCCTACCTACTTTTCCCCAGCACCCCTGGTGTGTGTGTGCAGCTGTGAGACACAGTGAGAGACACAAAATGCACAAACCTTATTCAATTTCCACCACCAGGAAGAAAGGAAAATACCCGAGTGGCCTGTGACAAGCAGTTCCCTTCACGTCAAAGGGCAATGCTGTGTGATCAAAACAATGAAGGGGAGGGCAGGGATTAAATCAAAATAGAGTTGGAGGGGGAAATGATGCACTCCACTCCCTGTGGCGCCCACCTCTCCCTGAACAACTCCAGGGTGTTGGTGGAGACCACATGCTCTTTCTCCAAGGACACCCGGGCTCTAACGTAACTGCGGAAGAGGGGCAGGCAGTCGGCCCTAACGACCCCCTCCACGGCCTGCTGCCTGGACCTGCCAAAGGTTTCTTAAAATATGCGTGGGCCGGGGTAAACTGAGTAACTGAAACCATGAAAAATGATTCCATGGATACGGGGGTTACCCTGCACTGGACAAGGTCAACATAATCAAGAAGCTGGTAATGAGCCAATAGGGTTAATATATAGGACCCTCAAAGATTCAGGTTTGCACTCCCTCAAATATAGACTGGAGTTTTGATACTTTTGTGAGAGCAGTTGGCTGCAGCTGTCTTCAGGTTAAAACAAAAATGACCCAGCAACAGTTCTTGGCTTGATTTTGAGTAGCAGGTTTGTCACACGGTTGAGGGTGTAGTAGGATCTCAAACCTCCAAAAGCCCGCTGACAAGTCACGTCTCTCCCCATCTCCCTGTGAGAATGAAGAAGAAATAACACTGAAGAATCTAAAAAGATACAAAAGAATAGATCCAGCTGATTGGCCGATGATTTGAGGATTGCCACAATTGACGCAACAGTGCAATAAAGGCCAAAGATTGAAATAATCATTTGAATGTAACCACACTCCATCCACTATCATGTCATCTGTTGATCAACAAACTTTGTTCCTGCTTGTCTATATTTTACACTAGGGAGAGTTGGATTACTTGTTTAAGATTGTCATGACCCTGAGGGGAGGAGTGAGCTGGAATTCAAGCCCTACTATTCCAGGATAAATATGACCAATATCTTCACCAGGAAGGCAAGTTTGCCTGACTGTGACCAATACCTAAGATAAAATAAATTCACACCAGGTTTCATTGATAAATAAGAAAGCGAAATACTTCTTTACTTTAACAAATTTTCCTTGGATGGATTGTTAATTATTAAATGCAAACAATTTGCACCACCTTTGAGATAGCCTAATCGCTGCCCACTACACTACCAATTTTGATATTATCTGCAAACTTACTAACTTTACCTCCTCTGTTCATATCCAAATCTTTTATATAAATAACCAAAAGGTAAACCCAGCACCGATCCTTGTGGCACACCACTGGTAACAGGCCCCCACTCCGAAAAGCAATCCTCCACCACCACCCTCTGTCTTCCTACCTTCAAGCCAATTTTGTGTCTAATTGGCTAGTTCTCCCTGGATTCCATGCGATCTAACCTTGTTAACTACCATGTGGAACCTTGCTAAAGTCCATCTCGAGAACATCTGCTGCTCTGCCTTCATCAATCTTCTTTATCACCTCTTCAACATATTCAGTCAAGTTAGTGAGACTTCAATTCTGGGCCATGACATATTGTTGTGTCAGTCACAGCAATCCTCAGTTTAGTAGCTAGTTAGTTAGACCTGGATCTTGGCTTGTGTCAGAGGTTGTTCTCTTTGTAGAGTCTTTGAATGTTATTTCTTCTTCACTTGCAAAAGAAGAAATGACTTGCCAGTTTGAGGTCCACTACACTCTTACTTCATATCCACAGAATCCCTACATTGTGGAAAGAGGCCATTCAGCCCAACAAGTCCAAACCAACTTTTCAAAGAGCATCCCAACCAGATTCAGCAGCCCCCTCACCCCTACAACACCACCACATCCCTGCATTTCCCATGGCCAATCCACCTACACACCCTTGGACATTATGGGCAGTTTAGCATTGTCAATTCACCTAACCTGCACATTTTTGGACTGTGGGAGGAAACTCATGCAGACATGTGGAGAATGTGCAAACTCCACACAGACAGTTGCCTGAGGCAGGAATTGAACTGGGATCCCTGATGCTATGAGGCAGCAGTGCTAACCACTGAGCTACCATGCCATTCTGCAAGCGTCTACTGATCTGCGCACCTACTATAAGCATTAATTCCTTTGTCTAGCAATAATCTACTGCCCTCTGCCTTTATATTTATTTAAAGATTTAGCCTCCATTATCATTTGTGGAGTTGAACATGAAAGTAACGATATTATGCTTCAGTTATACAGACAACTGGTGATACCACATCCTGGAATACTGCCTGCAGTTTGATAAGATCAATCCAGAAGCTCTTGCTGTGCAGTGTTTTTTGTCTCAACCCAAAGGCAACTGGTTCCAGCTAGTCTCACAAAAGTAGGAAAATCCAATGCCAGCAGAGTTACATGTGCTTGTGTAATAAGTGAACAAAATACCATTTCACATTTTGTAAACAAAAGTATTAATTCAAACCTCCATTTTCCAGTTTCTATTTCCAGATCAAATATCGAAAGTTTTTACAAGATAACGAAAGGAGTCAATAGTGTAAGTCAAGGAAAGCTATTTCCACAACAGTGCAGTCCAGAGCTAAGTGGAATCATGTTAAAATTAGAGTAATTGAGGTTAAAATTTGACAAATTGATCTTAAATCAGAGTAAGACACTTCAACAGTGACGTTAAGAAGCAATTCTTTATACAAATGGCAGTGAAAATGTAAAACTGTCTCCCTCAAAATGCTTTTGAGGCTGAGAGTTCATCAGAAATTCCCAACTAGAGATTGATGGAACTGAGCAAAAGTGAGGACTGCAGATGCTGGAGATTAGAGCCAAGAATGTGGTGCTGGAAAAGCACACTAGGTCAGGCAGCATCTGAGCAGCAGGAGAATTGACGTTTCAGGCAAGAGCCCTTCATCGGGAATTGGGTTGAGTAAATAGGAGTTTAGATAAAGATCAACTGTAATCCAATTAAATGAGAGAACAGCTCAGCGAGCTGACGAACCGACTCCGTTTTCTGAGGCTGCAATTCACAATGAGCAATTTCTTTCAGAAAGTCAGGATGACCCTGGGGATCATGGTGGTGGTGAATAGGTGGAAATTGCACGGGTGACCTCATGGTGGAAAAGTCTGTTTGGTTGTGTGAGGTAGAACTTCCAGACATAAGGAAAAGAACTTGCAATGACTCCAGAGTCATTTATAAGTGCCAGTGGCCATTTTGGGAAGGTGCGGGATAGGTGCGCAGTGAGGCTGCACTCTGATTCCAGTACAGGATGGTGTGGATGGAGGGGATAAGCCATCTCCTAGACCCGTACAATGTGTGGGCAATTGTGGTCTTGTCTCTCATGGCTCCTCAGAGAGACTCATGAACCATTGGGCTTCCAAGGAGAACAAAGAAAGCAAAGAAAATTTACAGCCTAGGAACAGGCCCTTCAGCCCTCCAAACCTGTGCTAATCCAAATCCACCTAATAGTCGAAACCTATTGCCCAGTTCCTAAGGATCTGTATCCCTCTGCTCCCCACGCACTCCTGCATCTGTCCAGACACACACCTTAAATGAATCTACCTTGCCTGCTTCTACCACCTCTGCTGGCAACGCGTTCCAAACGCCCACCACCCTCTGTGTAAAGTACTTGCCGCGTGTATCCCCCTTAAACTTTTCACCTCTCACTTTGAACATGTGACCTCTCGTTAATGAATTCTTCACCCTGGGAAAAAGCTTGTCTCTATCCACCCTGTCCATACCCTTCATGATTTTGTAAACCTCAATCAGGTCCCCCCTCAATTTCCTTTTTCCTAATGAAAACAATCCTAACCTGCTCAACCTCTCTTCGTAGCTAGCACCTTCCATACCAGGCAACATCCTCGTAAACCTTCTCTGCACCCTCTCCAAAACGTCCACATCCTTTCGGTAATGTGGCGACCAGAACTGTACACAGTATTTTAAATGCAGCCGAACCAATGTCTTGTACAATTTTAACATGACCTGCCAGCTCTTGTACTCAATACCCCGCCCGATGAAGGCAAGCATACCATATGCCTTCTTGACCACTCTATCCACCTGAGCAGCCACCTTCAGGGTACAATGGACCTGAATTCCCAGATCTCACTGCTCATCAACTTTTCCCAAGGCTCTTCCGTTACAGTGTAGTTTGCTCTAGAATTAGACCTTCCAAAATGCATCACCTCACATTTGCCTGGATTGAACTCCATCTGCCACTTCTCAGCCCAACTCTCCAGAATATCTGTATTATCCTATATTCTTTGACAGTCCCCTTGCTTTCTGCTACTCCACCAATCTTCATGTCATCTGCGAACTTGCTGATCATACCAACAGTGCCCTCTTCCAGATCATTTATGTATATTACAAACAACAGCGGCCCCAGCACTGATCCCTGTGGAACACCACTGGTCACCTTTCTCCATTTCAAGAAACTCTCTTCAACTACTACTCTCTGTCTCCTGTTGCTCACCTATCTAGACCACCCTACACACCATGTAACTTCACTTTCTCCATTAGTTTACCATGGGGCACCTTATCAAACACTTTACTAAAGTCCATGTATATGACATCTACAGCCCTTCCTTCATCTATCAACTTGATCACTTCCTCAAAGAAATCTATTCAGTTGGTAAGGCACAAACTCCCCCACACAAAACCATGTTGCCTATCACTGATAAACCCATTCTCTTCCAAATATAAATAGATCCTATCCCTCAGTACTTTTTCCAGCAACTTTCCCACCACTGACATCAGGTTCACTGGTCTGTAGTTACCTGGAATATCCCTACCACACTTTTTGAACAGGGACAACGTAAGCAACTCTCTGGTCCTCCGGCACTCCACATGTGGATGCTACAAAGTTATCTGGCAGGGCCCCAGCTATTTCTTTTCTCTCTTCCCTCAGCAACCTGGGATAGATCCCATCCGGTCCTGAAGATTTGTCCACCTTCAACCCACCAGTTCCTTTGCATTCATCTGCTCTCTGCCCACTCTGACTCTTGGTAATGCTAACTTCATGATCTTGTTCCTTACAGTCTCTAGTTTCCACCACACTGTCTGTAGTGGTTCTGTTCGGCGAGCTGAAAGTTTTTGTTGCAAACGTTTCGTCCCCTGGCTAGGAGACATCATCAGTGCTCTGGAGCCTCCTGCGAAGCGCTTCGCACAAACTTTGACCACACTGTCTACTAGCCTTCTCTTCTGGTCCCTAGCCCCCTGCCACGTTAGTTTAAACCCTCCCCAACCGCAGTAGCTAAAACTTCCCCAAGAACATTAGTTCCAGTCTGGTTCAGTTGTAGACCACCCAATTTGCAATATTCCCACCTTCCCCAGAACTATTCCCAATGTCCCACAGATTTGAACCACTCCCTCCTACACCATCCCTCAAGCCACGCGTTTATCCTGCCTATTCTTTCATTTCTACCCTGGCTAGCAAATGACACTGGTAGCAACCCTGAGATCACTACCTTTGAGGTCATCCTACTCCTTATCTTCTCTCCTAGCTCCCTGAATTCTGCTTTCAGGACCTCATCTCATTTTTTACTTATATCACTGGTGTCTATATGCACCAAGACAACTGGCTGTTCACCCTCACCTTTTAGAATGCTCTGCAGCCGATTGATGACATCCCTGACCCGAGCACCCGGGA
This sequence comes from Hemiscyllium ocellatum, assembly GCF_020745735.1. NCBI lineage: Eukaryota > Metazoa > Chordata > Chondrichthyes > Orectolobiformes > Hemiscylliidae > Hemiscyllium > Hemiscyllium ocellatum. The sequence continues at coordinate 38,999,382 of NC_083432.1, read as the reverse complement.
GGCTACATACCATCCAGGAGTCTCATTTTTGGTCACAGAACCACCTATCTCCTCCCTTTACAATAGAATCCCCTATGACTATGGCCTGAGTCTTTTTCCCGCCTTTCTGAACAGCAGTGCCCATCACGGTATCACAATCCTGGCAACTGCTGCCCTCCCCTGGTGAGCCATCTCCTCCAATAGTATCCAAAACGGTATACCTGTTTTGGAGGGAGATGACCACAGGGGACACCTGCACTGCCTTCCTACTCTTTCTCTGCCTTTTGGTCACCCATTCCCTGTCTCCCTCAGCAATCCTAACCTGCGGGGTGACCAGTTCACTAAACGTGCTATCCACGACCTCCTCAGCATCGTGGATGCTCCACAGTGAGTCCATCCGCAGCCCCAGAGCCGTCATGTGGTCAAACAAGAGCTGCAGCTGGACACACTTCTTGCCAGTGTAAGAATCAGGGACGTCAGTCACATCCCTGAGCTCCCACATCAAGCAAGAGGCACATGCCACGGGTCTGGGGTCCCCTGCTATTGTAAGCCTTAGCTTTAACTCAACTAACTAAAACCAAACAATGCACTTAAATATATAAGAGAAAAAAAAACTTCACCTTACTGTATCCTTTTCTTCTGGTTAGAGGAGGGGGCAGGAGGGAGATACTACACGTGTAGTATCTCGGGTTTAGCCACTGCCCAAATATATACTAAGTATATATACTATACCTTCCCGGTAAGCTCCTGGTCTCCAACGTCACCTCTGCTCTGTCTCCCATTACTCCCGGTTCTTGAATGCAGAATATGTGCTAATGTGACCTCTTTGTTCTGTCTCCCCGTGGCTCCTGTTCCTCAGGCTCAGGGCCTGAATGGTCTACTTCAGCTCCAACTCCATTTGTTTCATATACACTCCATCCAACTCAATGCCACACATGCCCACTCAAAGTCTGTCCATAGTGTCTCACACTGAGCCAGAGACTAACAATGGTAAGTCTCAAAGGAGAGCCCCTCCCCACCACCCCATTCAGAAATGTTTTTTGAATAAAGAGACAAAGTCGGCTATTCCCTTCACTGGGCCAAAGCATATGCCAACTGAAAGCTCAAACCTGTATTTGTGTGGGCTCTCTGCCAAGCGGCAGAACCCCCCTTTACCCTCCAGAGCCTTCTGCTGATATCCACAGTTGTGGAGAGAGGTTGACCCCGATCTGGAAGAGGAAGTGTTGCCCTGAGATTCATTGACATATGTGCCATTGGCTACCAGGTTAAGCCCACAGTCATCCAGATGTGCCGAGTGCCCACTAGAACTCTCTGTACGTCAGGCAATTTGGTGATTTGGTTGAGGGGGGGGGAGTGAATATCCTGGCTCCCTCTCCCAGAACCTGGCACTGGGATCATAGGCACCTCGGGTGACCAGAGTGACGATGAACTTTCACTTTGTTTGTGTTTCAGTTTGAAAGTGGCAAGTCATCATTAACTCAAAGTAGCTTTGTGGAACAATAGTTGATCATTCTAACACTCTGGTTCCACAGACAGGAACACTGAGGTTTTCTCACTTGCTGAAGGCATCTCACTTCCTGTTCTGGTTTCTGTTATAAGTAACTGGATCTCGGTACCACCTTTCAGCCTGGTGCTCATCTCCCACTGTTTCGTTGGACATTTCTCACACGCTGCACGATCGGTTTCTGCACAAACCCCATCGGTTTCCATGATCACGGTGAAACGACTCAGTCATCTCCCTTCACTGAAATGGAAGGGAAGGAGGACAGCCGATGAGGATGAAGGGGCCCAGTGTGCTTTATCCTGGGGGGTGCAGTGGTGCAAGGGTGGGTTATGCCTTGGACAGTGAGATTCACCCACACCGCTCCTCGGCACAGATCCCCTGCCCACATGGTCTCACCAACCGCCAGGGGAGATGGATGATCGAGACTCAGTAAGGGTTGGGACACGGATATTGAAGTCTGAGCTCAGACTTACAGAGGCAAACGTGAGGACTGAAGATGCTGGAGATCAGAGTCAAGGTTAGTGTGGTGCTGGAAAAGCACAGCAGGTCAGGTAGCATCCGAGGAGCAGGGAAATCGATGTTTCGGGCAGGAGCCCTTCATCAGGAATGTGACTTGCTGTGTTTTTCCAGCACCACTCTAATCTTGACTCAGACTAACAGAGTAAAAAGTGAGGTTTGCAGATGCTGGAGATCACAGCTGAAAATGTGTTGCTGGTTAAAGCACAGCAGGTTAGGCAGCATCCAAGGAACAGGAAATTCGACGTTTCGGGCCAGAGCCCTTCATCAGGAATGAGGAGAATGTGCCAGGCAGGCTAAGATAAAAGGTAGGGAGGAGGGACTAGGGGGAGGGGCGATAGAGATGTGATAGGTGGAAGGAGGTCAAGGTGAGGGTGATAGGTTGGAATGGGGTGGGGGCGGAGAGGTCAGGAAGAAGATTGCAGGTTAGGAGGGCGGTGCTGAGTTGACGGAACCGACTGAGACAAGGTGGGGGGAGGGGAAATGAGGAAACTGGAGAAATCTGAGTTCATTCCTTGTGGTTGGAGGGTTCCCAGGCGGAAGATGAGGCGCTCCTCCTCCAGCCGTCGTGCTGTTATGTTCTGCCGATGGAGGAGTCCAAGGACCTGCATGTCCTCGGTGGAGTGGGAGGGAGAGTTAAAGTGTTGAGCCACAGGGTGGTTGGGTTGGTTGGTCACAGAGCCTACATACAACAAACAAGGAGAGTGGTTAGGTTCATCGTCATTAAAGGTAGCGTTGGTTGCAAGGGGGCTTTCGGCAGTGGAGGAGTTGAAGCTGATGTGGGCATTGATAACTTTACATAGATGCAGTCTTCAGAGAAAACAGGGTCAGCACCTTGGGGTCAAATAGAATGGGATTGACAAAGCTGTGAACAACCCAGTTCAGGCTCAGACGTTTAGTAAGGAGACAGATGGAACCATTAGCAAAGGAAGGGAGTTTGTGACAGGGATGAATGTCAATGGTCTTCAATATTTGATTGAAATTAGTTTCTCTTTATTCAATGCTGGTTAAATAGCAGTCTCGGTTTAAAAGTCCGAAATTGCTCATTTCAGACAAAGACAAAGAGAAATGCTTTCTCTGAGAGAATTGAGAATCTCTTCCTCAAAAGGCACCAGAAGCAGAGCATGTGAATGGTTCAAAGGCAGAAGATAACTAGATTCTTGATAAATGATAGGCTGGTAGGTTATCAGGGTGAAAGGTTATTCGGGGGTGAGAGGTTATCAACAGTAGACAGGAATTTGGAGTGACCTACTGAGCCATGATCATATTGAATGGTGGGGCCTAGTAACCTACTCCTAATACGGATGTTAGTGTGGTTATTCCATAAGCAGATCAGGGGATATCACAGTGTGAGCAACAAAGGTCAGACACTACTCCCCAGTACACACAGAGGGTTATGTGAGGAGACTTGGACAAGGTGGAAAATACCTGAAAAACCAGAATCATAGAGACCCTTGGGTCCAACCAATCCATGCTGACCATAACCCCAAATTAAACTCTTCCCACCTTCCTGCGCTTGGCCCACATCTCTCCAAACCTTTCCTTTTCATGAACTTATCCAAATGTCTTTTAAACGTTGTAACTGTGCCCACACCCACCACCTTCTCTGGAGGTTCAGTTCAGTCCACACACGAACCACCCTCTGAGGAAAAAAATTGCCCCTGATGTCTTTTTTGAATCTTTCTCCTTTCAGTTTAAAGATGTCCTCCCTAGTTTTGAAATCCCCAACCTTAGGGAAAAGACCCCTGCCATTCACCTTATCTATGATTTTATAAACCTCTATAAGGTCACCCCTCAGCCTCCTATGCTCCTTCCAGCCTCTACAGTCTCTCCTTATGACACAAACCCTCCATTCCCAGCAACATCTTGGGAAGTCTTCCCTAAAGGAGGAGAAAGTGAGGACTGCAGATGCTGGAGACCAGAGTTGAAAAGAGTGGTGCTGGGAAAGGCAGCATCCGAGGAGCAGGAGAATTGACGTTTCGGGCATAAGCCCTTCATCAGGAATGAGGCTGGTGTGCCAAATGGGCTGAGATAAAAGGTGGGGGGGGGGGGGGCAGAATTTGGGGGAGGAGCGCTGGGAATATGATAGGTGGAAGGAGGTGAAGGTGAGGGTGATAGGCCGGAGAGGGGGTGGGGCGGAGAGGTCTGGAAGAAGATTGCAGGTCAAGAGGGCGGTGCTGAATTCGGGGGTTGGGACTGAGATAAGGTGGGGGGAGGGGAAATGAGGAAGCTGGAGAAATCTTCCCTAAACCCTCTCCAGCTTAATAATATCCTTCCTAATGGCAGTGTTGTTAAATTCCCTCCTAGGGAGGTCTTGTGCTGCAGTGGTAGTGTCCCTGACTCTGAGCAAGGAGCTCCAGGTTCACGTCCCACTCCAGGTGCTTATAAGGTGGCCACATGGGTTGAGTATGAACCAGAGAATCCTTTCAACACACAAGGTGGTACCAGCAGGAGAAATTGCTGTTTAGACACGTGACGAGACTCCACCATCACTGTCCATAACCCAGCTGACAGCGTGCAGGTAAAGGTGGACTTTGCTTCAGCAACTCACATCCCTGAAGGGGGCTGGAAACTGCTGGGGTACAATTTACCACCAACAATACAGGGATCAACCCCTGATTTGGTCAGGATGAATTTGGACCTTCCTGGGGGTGCATGGAACATCACTGTGGGTCAGACCTGCCTTTATCAAAGAACTCAAGCAAAAGAAATACGCCCCCATCTGGTCACATTCACCAACTGGAAAAACATGAAAATTCTCATTGAAATACTCGTACCACAAGAGGGCACTCTAAGCCCAGATAACAGAATCAGACCAGATCCTGGACAATTGGAGTTTAAACTCCAGACAAAAAATAGAAATTGTTGGGAAAAGCTCAGCAGGTCTGGTAGCATCAGTGGAGAGAAATCAGAGTTAACATTTTGGGTCCAGCATCCTCAGATTTACAGCACCTGTAGTTCTTGTGGTTTTTATTTAGAGTTTAAACTTGGATCTGATCACAATTTATGATTGATCTCCTATTATTTTTCCAAATTTCCTTTTGCATTTCCTCTTAAATTATTATTTGCAGCCCCTGGGATATCCCGAGATTATGAACTGTATCATGTAAATAAAAGTTCTTTATAATTAACCCTTTGCAATTAACAATGCTTTATTTTTCTCTGTGCCTCTGGAATCTCACACCAACACTGAAACTTTCTGGGCTTGGATTCCTCAGACACAGGTCACTATCTGCACCCTCGCCCCAGGATCCCCTTATATATTCAAAGTCTTAACTGAAAGAGCCAGGAGCCTCATGCAAACTCACATGGTGGAAGGGTTGGGGAACTTCGATCAGCTACGATAGACCGACCCTGTTGTTCCCATGACCAACACCAGATTCCCCGAGCAGGTGCTCTCCACCCTGGGTGGCACGGTGGCTCACTGGTTAGCACTGCTGCCTCACAGCATCAGAGACCCGGGTTTGATTCCAGCCTTGGACAACTGCCTGTGTGAAGTTTGCACATTCTCGCTGTGTCTGTGTGGGTTTCCTCCGGGTGCTCCAGTTTCCTCCCACAATCCAAAGATGTGCAGGTCAGGTGAATTAGCCTTGCAAAATTGCCCATAGTGTTCAGGGGCGCATGAGTTAGGTGCATTATTCAAGGATAAATGTAAAGTGGAAGAGGAATGGGTCAGAGGGTGGGTATGGACTTGTATGGGCCAAAAGACCTGATGCCAGGATTCTGTTCTATTCCAGCTCCAAAACGGCAGGAAAGCCCCAGATAGACAGAGGAAGTGCTTCAGGAATACCCTCAAGAACTCTATAGGGAGGCGTGGCATTCCCACTGGGAATCACTGGTCCAAGACCATCCACAGAGTGGGAGAAGCATCCAGGAAGACATTGAGCACCTTGAGGAAAAGGTGGAATCCGCATGCCGCCACACTAATGCCCCACCTACCCCTTCCCTTCTGCCCCCTAGTGTAACAGAGCCTGCTGTAGCTCCATCAGTCTGTACAGCCAGCTACAGACTCACCCTGAGAGTGGGAGAGAGTCAGCTTCATCTGTGAGGGACCTCTCAGGAGAATGATGCTGATGTTTTTTTTAGATTCCCTACTTTGTGGAAACAGGCCCTTCGGCCCAACCAGTCCACACTGACCCTCCAAAGAGTAACCCACCCAGACCTATTTCCCTCTGACTAATGCACCTAACACTATGGGCAATTTAGCATGGCCAACTCACCTGGCCTGCACATCTTTGGACTCTGGGAGGAAACCGGTGAGAACAGTATTCAGCAACAGGAAATGTTTTCCCTTCCGATTGTGACATATCTGCTTCCCAGTTTCGACGAGAACAGCATAGAGAAGAACCTGGCAGAATTTTGGTCCAATCTCAGCTACTCCCTGACAAATAGCCCGACTCATCAAAGTGCGCCTGCAGCCAATTATAACAATGAGACAGAGTGGCTCTTAGATTGCCATTGGGGTAAGGCTGAAATCCTTTCCCCTCACACAGTCAGGGGTCTTTGGAACTCTCTTCCTCAAAGTTCAGTGCAAGGTGGGTCTCTGATGATTTTTAAGACAGGTAGATTCCTGCTGAGGGGCAGACGGGAGTGTGAGTTTTAAGTTCCAAACAGATAAGACATGATCTGATTGAATGGCACAGCAGACACAAGGGGCTGAATGGCCTATTCTTCCTCAACATTAGGGACACTCAACTCTGCCTGCAGCCAGTGAAACTTGGTAACTCAACAACTCCTATTCGTGGGCGGCACGGTGGCACAGTGGTTAGCACTGCTGCCTCACAGTGCCAGTGACCCGGGTTCAATTCCCGCCTCAGGCGACTGACTGTGTGGAGTTTGCATGTTGTCTGCGTGGGTTTCCTCCCACAGTCCAAAGGTGTGCAGGTCAGGTGAATTGGCCATGCTAAATTGCCCATTGTGTTAGGTAAAGGGGTAAATGTAGGGTTTTGGGTGAGTTGCGCTTCGGCGGGTCGGTGTGGACTTGTTGAGCCAAAGGGCCTGTTTCCACACTGTATGTAATCTAATCTAATCAAGAGGAAACATCTTAATTTTACTGTGGGACGCAGGTATTGCTGCCTGGGGACAGCACTTATTGCCCATCCCTTGTTGCTCAGAGGGCAGTTACGAGTCAACCACATTGCTGTGAGTCTGAACTCACATGTAGGCCACACCAAGATGGCAGATTTCATCCGAAAAAGGGGCATTAGTGAACTAGACCAGTACTTCCCTTCAACAATGATCCTCAATAGATCAAAAGCACACCATCTGTCATGGCAATTTTGAACCCCAGGTCCCCAGGGCATGACCTGGATTAATAAGGTCCAGTGATTCTACCACTAGACCATCACCTCCCCTACAGCTTGCTGCTTGCCATTGTGAATTATTCACTTCTTTTTGGAACAGCCTGCAGCAGTCAAGGGGGCATATTTTTAAGGAAGAGGAGAATGATTTTAAAAAGACGTGGAGTGGGCAACTTTTTCACAGAGAGAGTGGTTTGTGTGTGGAATCAACTTCCAGACGAAGTGGTGAACGCAGGAATAGTTACAAAGTTTGAAAGACATTTGGATAAGTACGTGAATGAGAAATGTTTGGAGGGATATGGGCCAAGTGCAGGCAGGTGGGACTCGTCTCGTTTGGGATTAGGGTCGGCATGGACATGCTGTATGACTCCGTGACTCTATGACCACTTGAAGGACCCTCTAAAACCACCAATCACCCACAAACTACACTGAACTAGAAGCCCCCAGGTTTAAATTTTCTGAGGTCCCCAAACCCAGCTGGAACCTTGCTTCATGTCTTGGCTGGAGGAATAAATATCTTTCCCGGGACCCATATCCAGCGATTCCTGTTACAATACAGACAACGACTGAGAGCTGCATCCAAACTTGGTTTGGGCTCAGATGCAAGGAACACAAGTCATTTTGGAGAAATTGGATCGAGCGTTAAGCCAAGCCCAACATGCCCTCTAAGGTGGATCCCACGCCACTATTTCGGAGACAATCACATGAATGCTCCCCAACATCACACAACTGTCTGGTCTTTATAAAGTTAAGGTTGCTGCTGCTGATTGATTGTTACATTTCCTACATTACACCAGTGACTATACCTTCAGGAGAGTGGACCCAGCACCAATCCTTTTGGCACTCCACTGGTCACAGGCCTCTCGTCTGAAAAGCAACCCTCCATCACCACCCTCTGTCTTCTACCTTTGAGCCAGTTCTGTATCCAGTGAGAGGAAAAAGATTTTAAAAAGACATGGAGGGGACGTTTTCAATTTATTCTTCAATGGGACATGGGCCATCATTTATTATCCTTCACTAATTGACCTTGAGAAGGTGGTGGTGAGCTGTCTTCTTGAACCGCTGTAGTCCCTGTGCAGTAGGTACACCCATAATGTCCTTAGGGAGGGAATTCCACAATTTTGACCCAGCAACAGTGAAGAAATGGTGATATATTTCCAAGTTGGGATGGTGAGTGGCTTGGAGGGGGACTTAAACGTGTTGCTGTTCTCATGTATCCGCTGCACTTGCCCTTCTCGATGAAAGTGGGCGTGGGTTTGGAAGTTGAAGTCCGAGGAGCTTTGTGAACTTCGTCTGTGCACTTTGTAGATGGTACTCATTGCTGCTACTGTGCGTCAGTGTTGGAGGGAGTGGATGTTTCTGAATGTGGTGCCAATGAGGTGGACTGCCTTGACCTGGATGGTGTCGAGCTTCTTGAGTGTTGTTGGAGCTGCCCCCGTCCAGGCAAGTGGGGAGTATTCCATCACACTCCTGACTTGTGTCTTGTGAACAGGCTTTGGGGAGTCAGGAGATGAGTTACTTGCTGCAGGATTCCTAATTTCCAGCCTGCTCCTGCAGCCATAATATTGAAATAGTGAGTCCAGCTCAGTTTCTGGTCAACTGTAACTCCCAGGATGTCGATAGTGGGGGTTTCAGTGTTGTTACCACTGTTGAAAGTCAAGGTCATATCCAGAGGCCATAGAAAGTGCTGTATAGGTCTGATATGAGTCTTTCTTTTTTCCTGAAATGATCACTCATATGAACACAAGATAATTTCTGGAATAAAGGAACATTCCCAATGATTGTGACTGCTCCCTCCAACAGATGATATACAATGTACTCCATTTATGGACTCCCCTTAACATGGTCCTCCTTCCAGCATTCCCGAGAGATTTGGAGCAGGATTGTCATTCCCAGATGTGTATAGAAAGGGCAAGACATGAAAATTCAAGCTGCTAGACAGTGTGGAGTTCTCAGAGGAATCCCACGCCTGGGCTATTTTCCCAATCCCATTTCCATCTCTTGATGGATGTCGACTGGACCACCCACCTGATGATCAATGAGCCCCCCAGTGGAGGAAACAAAGTGGTAAGACTCTCAGAGGCTGACTGGAATTTTCCAGGTTGGACCCAGACCCCCACCTCCCTCAGAGTGCTGGGATTAGGCCTGAGGCAGTCTTCCAGAATCAGCACTCCCAGTAGGCCTTACGTTCTTTCTAAGCCTGTCTGGCCTCAGCTATAGACTGAGGGTAGGGTCTGCTTTTATTTGGGAAGTGGTGGGGGGAGGGGGAAGGGGGTGCTGGTGGGAAGGCTGCAGATTCCATTCTTTTGGAATGTAACGTTTTTGGGAATTGTGGAAAAAGTTGGGAAAATTCGTCAGGGTTCCCATTCCTGATTGCCATACAAGTGACTTCTTCCAGAAGTGTGCACAGGCACGTTTCCTTGACAACTCATCCTGATTCTCCCATGACACTGCCTCAGCTTCATTAGGGCCATTTTGATGTTGCACGTTCCAGAAAGGAGGCAGCACCTTTGAGAGAGAAGAAAGTCAGCAACTAAGAATAGGGAGGCATTGGCCTAGTTGCCTGTCTGTTAATCCAGAGAGCAAGGTAACGTTGTCAGAAACCTGCTTTGAATCCCGTCGTAGTAGCAGATGGTATTCAAATTCAGTAAAAATTGAAGTCTAATGAGGACCCACGCAATGACTGTTGTGACTCTCTACTGCCCTTTATAAAGGGAAGTTAATGGCCTACATGCACTGTGGCTGATTCTTAATTGACGTCTGGGTAGTTAGGGGTGGGCAAGGAATGCTGGCCTAGCCAGTGACACTCACATCCTGTTAATGAATCAAAAACAAACAATAACTTGGCACAGTCACTGGGAAAGCAGACTGAAAGCTGTAATGTTCCTTAGAATATAGCCATATGTTTGAACAACTCCTTCACTCTTACAGCTGTGCACTTGTCGATTGCCCTATTTACTAATCCAACCCATGTATTTATTGATCGTTGCTCATTGACACTGAAGTCCTGGAAGGTGGTTTGTACAGAAAGGAGGGCTCACAGTTAGATCATGATGTTCAAAACTCCTGGGACGTCGAAGGGTGCTTTACATCCCGTGAATTCCTTTATAGGGTGAAGTGACGAGGTAGTCAGTGTGAAGGAAAGTGTGCACATAGGTGAGCACCCATGTCTTTCTTTTCCAAATAAATACCCTACTCATAGAGCATTTGAGGCACAGTGGTAGTGTCCCCAGCTCTGAGCTAAAAGGCCTGTAGAGGGTAACCATAAAACACCCGAGGAAATTGAGCTATAATACCTATAAGGAGAAAGTGAGGACTGCAGATGCTGGAGATCAGAGCTGAAAATGTGTTGCTGGAAAAGTGCAGCAGGTCAGGCAGCATCCAAGGAGCAGGAGAATCAACCTTTTGGGCATGAGGCCTTCTTCAGGAATGAGGAAGGTGTGTCCAGCAGGCTAAGATAAAAGGTAGGGAGGAGGGACTTGGGGGAGGGGCGATGGAGATGTGATAGGTGGAAGGAGGTCAAGGTGAGGGTGATAGGCCGGAGTGGGGTGGGGGCGGAGAGATCAGGAAGAAGATTACAGGTTAGGAGGGCGGTGCTGTGTTTGAGGGATTTGACTGAGACAAGGTGGGGGGAGGGGAAATGAGGAAACTGGAGAAATCTGAGTTCATCCCTGGTGGTTGGAGGGTTCCTAGGCAGAAGATGAGGTGCTCTTCCTCCAGGCATCGTGTTGCCATGGTCTGGCGATGGAGGAGTCCAAGGACCTGCATGTCCTTGGTGGAGTGGGAGCGGGAGTTGAAGTGTTGAGCCACGGGCTGGTTGGGTTGGTTTGTCCGGGTGTCCCAGAGGTGTTCCCTGAAACGTTCCACAAGTTGGCGGCCTGTCTCCCCAATATAGAGGAGGCCACATCGGGTGCAGCGGATGCAGTAAATGATGTGTGTGGAGATGCAGATGTATTTGTGATGGATGTGGAAGGATTCCTTGGGGCCTTGGAGGGAAGTAAGGGGGGAGGTGTGGGCACAAGTTTTGCATTTCTTGCGGTTGCAGGGGAAGGTGCCGGGAGTGGAGGTTGGGTTGGTGGGGGGTGTGGACCTCGCGAGGGAATCACGGAGGGAGTGGTCTTTTCAGAACGCTGATAGGGTTTTCAGATGCTGGAGATCAGAGCTGAAAATGTGTTGCCACCTCCAAACAGACCTCACCACCAGAGCCACCTCCAAATGGACCTCACCAACAGAGATATATTTCCCTCCCCTCCCCTATCAGCGTTCCGATCATCACCACTCCTTCCCCTGCAGTAAGTGGATCTGAGGTAATGTCCCTGCCTCTAAGATGGAAGACACAGATTCTGGGCGTGGTAGGACTTGAACTTTTGTCTCCTCATCCAGAGGTGTCATAACATCCCTGAACAGGTAGTTTTAAAGCATCCATTCTTTATTTATAAAATTTGTAAGCGATACATCGCAAACCATTTTGACTTTAATATTGCAGAACTTGCAATAAAGTTCAACTTGCCAGCATATAGCATGTTTCACTCAATATAACTGCAGATGTCAATATTTGCAATTTTTATTCTGAGTCAGGATACAATCTGAGGACAAAATAGGAGAAAGTGGGGATTGCAGATGCTGGAGATCAGAGTCGAGAGTGTGGTGCTGGAAAAGCACAGCAGATCGGGCAGCATCCAAGGACCAGGAGAATCGACGTTTCAGGCATAAGCCCTTCATCAGCAATGAGGCTGTGAGCCAGGGGGGGCTGAGAAATAAATGGGATGGGAGTGAGACTGGGATCAATGTGGATTTCATCAGTTTCCTCATTTCCCCTCCCCCCACCGTATCCTGGATCTAACCTTCCAAATCGGCACCGCCCTCTTGACCTGTCCTACCTAAGCATTTTCCTTCCCACCAATCCGCTCCACCCTCCTTTTCAACCTATCACCATCAGCCCCACTTTCATCTACCTATCCCATTCCCAGCTACCTTACCCCCAGCCCCACCCCCTCCCATTTATCTCTCAGCCCCCCAGCCCACAAGCCTCATTCATGATGAAGAGTTTATGCCCGAAACGTTGATTTTCCTGCTCTTCGGATGCTGCCTGACCGGCTGTGCTTTTCCAGCACCATAGCCTTGACTCTGAGGATAAATTATTCCAATGAGAAATTACTGGAAGTGCAATAGCAATGGATCTTGTCCCCATGCACCATGTTCAACTCTGAGGTTCCCCAATACATTGTCAATGATCATCACAATTATAGAGTCATAGAGTCATAGCGATGTACAGCATGGAAACAGACCCTTCGGTCCAACTCGAGCATGCTGACCAGATATCCCAACCCAATCTAGTCCCACCTGCCAGCACCCAGCCCATATCCTTCCAAACCATTCCTAGTCATATACCCATCCAGATACCTTTTAAATGTTGCAATTGCACTACCCTCCACCACTTCCTCTGGCAGCTCATTCCATACACATTACCACCCTCTGCGTGAAAAAGTTGCCCCTGAGGTCTCTTTTATATCTTTTCCCTCTCACCCTAAATCTATGCCCTCTAGTTCTGGACTCTCCGACCCCAGGGAAGAGACTTTGTCTATTTATCCTATTCATGCCCCTCATGATTATATGAACCTCTATAAGGTCACCCCTCAGCCTCCGATGCTCCAGGGAAAACAGCCCCAGCCTATTCAACCTCTCCCTATAGCTCAAATCCTCCAACCCTGGCAACATCCTTGTAAATCTTTTCTGAACCCTTTCAAATTTCTCAACATCTTTCAGATAGGAAGGAGACCAGAATTGTACGCAATATTCCAACAGTGGCCTAACCAATGTCCTGTACAGCCGCAACATGACCTCCCAACTCCCGTACTCAATAGACTGACCAATAAAAGGAAAACATATCAAATGCCTTCTTAACTTCGCCTATCTACCTACGACTCCACTTTCAAGGAGCTATGAACCTGCACTCCAAGGTCTCTTTGTTCAACAACACTCCCCTTTGCGAGGCACACAGCTCGAGGATTTCCACAGTTTCTAGACCCTCATCACATTGCAGCCAAAACCCTTCGGCAGCAACCTCTCCTCGTTCCAGTGTTGCAGTGGCTGCTCCAAGCTCTGTCTCTCAGCACCCAGCTCTGCACCTGGGAATATGCCAGTCTGCAATACTTCACATTTTAACTCTCAGAGGATAGAGAAGAACCCAACTTCAGTCAACACAGAGTTTGAGGGAACTTATGCAAAGTGAACGGTGAGGTCTTACCCTTATCCGGGCAGCAGTTAACGTCTTCCTGATTTGTGTCTAGGGCTCTTCATTGGCTGAGTCTCCTTATCTACAGAAGCGAGATCAACTAATTAGCTCTCTGATTTTGAATGAGGGATGGGAGAGGCTCCTGGGGAGCATAAACCCTGGCGTAGACTCAATGGGCTGGATGACCTGTTTCTACACTGTATGCAATTCCCAACAGCACTGGAGTGGGAGGTGGGGACTAACCTCCCAACAAAACAATACTTCCCAAAGCACAATGGGCGCCAACTGGGAGACAATTCTAGAGCAACTGGAAACTTTAATCCCAGCTGACACCAGCAGGGGAACCTCAGCCAAAGATGCTTTCCACAATCTGCTTTCTCTCACCGAACCTCCCCTTTCCTTTGTCATGTTGTGTTGCTACCTAAGGCAAGGTGTAGGACAAAAATATTTGGACTTTAGAAAAAAATATTTATCATTATGTCTCAAGTTTTGGCCATCTGTCTTTAAAGATGAATGGGGGGATTCAAAATTGATCATTATCACCACAGTTTCCATTAAGATTAGATTACTAACAGTGAGGAAACAGGCCCTTCGGCCCAACAAGTCCACACCGACCCACAACCCACCCATACATTCACCCCTTACCTAACACTACGGGCAATTTAGCATGGCCAATTCACCTGACCCGCACATCTTTGGACTGTGGGAGGAAACTGGAGCACCCAGAGTAAACCCACGCAGACACGGGGAGAACGTGCAAACTCCACACAGTCAGTCGCCTGAGTCGGGAATTGAACCCGGGTCTCAGGCGCTGTGAGGCAACAGTGCTAACCACTGTGCCACCGTGCCACCCACTAAGGGGTAAACCATGCGGCAAGATGTTAAGACAGAAGTTCAAACAGGCAATTATTCCATTTTGGAAGGAGATGTCAATGGTTTACACACCAAAGAGTACTTTTGAAATTGGTAATGGAAGGCATAACCATTGGTGTTATTCCCAATATAGTTAGATGTTGTGGGATTTTCATGATAAGAAACTAAAATAGGGAAAATAGACCCTTTATACAGATGTTGGGGAAAGAACAGAGAGAAAGGGCAATGAAGATTTTCCTCCTCATTGTCACTCAGCGACGAGCTTAACACCTCGGGTTCATGATCTTCACTAGTTTTGAAAAAGGGTCACCATTTTGATGAGGTGCAGTGCCAGACACAATTGCCCCACCGAAGGCAATTAAGTTTGAAAGGTGAATTCTGAGAAATGTGCAGAAATCAGATCAACCCAAGACTTCCTCACTCACTGGATAATAGCAATTGACTTGAGAAGCGCTATTAACAACACGTGATTCATTGGGAAGGGTGCGAAAAAGCTTTCACAATTTGTAAATACAGAAATATTTATGGTCCTGAAAGGAATGATTCAACCTATGATGTTCATACTGATCTAAAAAGAGCCATTCCAGCTCTCAGCAATTGCTTTGTGAACCTGTTAGATCACAGCCATACCAGGAAGAGGTATTACAGATGCTGGTGCTTCTCCTGTTTCTAGGCTCTTTTTACCTGCCCTCCTCTCCCAGAGCACCCTCCTTCAGGTGCCTAGAATTGAGAACCATAGTTACCATGGGGTCGAAATGCTTTAAATAGATTTAGCAAACACTCTCGGCTTTTGCACTCTTTGTGTCAATGGAGACGTATTCAAAGCCAAAGTTTCAATACGATACACTGTACACTCACAGCTTTGTCAGACAAATGCACACAACTTGGTCATTCATATTACTCAACTAGCTCCATGTCATTGAACCTGGCCCGACACAAGACCCACAAGGCAAAGGTTTTGTTAACTCAAAAATAGCACTTTGCCCTGAACGCCAAATATCACATTTAAATTTAAAATTTAAATTAACCATAACAGATACCTAACATGGAATATGCTTAGGAGAATAAAATACCACGGATGTTAGAAATTGGAAATGACAGAATCACTGGATCGCTATGGTGCAGAAGAAGGCCATTTGGCCCATCATGTCTGTGCCAGTTCTGTCAATGCTGGGCTGATGAGAAACTTGTAATACAGAGAGTTTAGAATAGGGTAAAGGGAGAGGTAAAAATTAAAAGTGATTTTGATAGATTGTTTTTATGAAGAGAAAATGCTGGAAATACTCAGCAGGTCAAGCAGTGTCAGTGGTGAGAGAGACCACACTGTCGGCCTTTACTAGGTTTGACAAGGAGTTGTTGGGTTTTAGCCACACAGCTGCCTCCAGCACGCTGAGCATTTCCACTGTTTCTGGTTTCTCTTGGCGCAAGTAGAAATTGTCCACCCTCCACAAAGAAGCCAAGCTTCTCCTGGGCTTCCCCTTTCTTTAGCAAGAGGCCAGGAGCAGCTGCCTGAGATTGGGTTTGGCATAGCATTCAATGCAACTTTAAAACTGAGCAAAATACTCAATAGATCAATAAAGTCATCATTTGAAACAACGAGTAATTAATAAAGATGACCATTAAAAAAGTGCTTTATTTTGCCTTTTCTCTTAAGACCTGAAACTAGAGTGGGTGTTACAGCACAAACACAGACAGCCCACCAAACTAACTTTCTATCTCTGCATTCTCAATACAGTAAAATTAAACCTGCAAAGACTCCCACTTGACCCTAATGGTTCCCAACCTGACATTTGAATTATCAACATTTTGAGCATAACCACTTCAGAGCTTATGCTGGAAACGTCGATTCTCCTGCTCCTCGGATGCTGCCTGACTGGCTGTGCTTTTCCAGCAACACACTCTTCAACTCAGGTCCCCAGCATCTGCAGTCCTCACTTTTTCCCATTTGAATTATCAATCCCAGACTTTGCTGATGATCAATTTTAACAAAAGACTTAGCAATTCATCAACAAGACAGTAACTTCAGCAAAGTAAAACTAAACAGCAAAGTCATCTAACTGGTTTATGATTTAAAACCAAAAACATTTGTTTTCAGCCATTCACACAAAAGACACGCAGACAAACACAATTTAGGAATAAATAAAATAAACTAATAAAACTGGCTAAATCATAGAATAGAATTCCTACAGAGTGGAAACAGGCCTTTTGGTCCATCAAGCCCATACCAACCTTTCAAAGAGGATCTGACCCAGATCTATCCCCCCATAACCCTACATTTCCCATGGCTGACCCACCTAGACTGCACACCCCTGAACACAATGGGCAATTTAGCATGGTCAATCCATCTAACCTGCACATCTTAGGACTATGGGAGGAAACCGGAGCACCCGGAGGAAACCCACACAGACACGGGGAGAATGTGCAAACTCCACATGGACAACCGCCAACAGGTGGAATCGAACCTGGGTCCCTGGTGCTGTGATGCAGCAGTATTGAGCCACTGTGTTGGCCAAGATTATTTGTGAATTTCATAATGTGCAGTTCTACAGGTATAGATGATGGTTTCTGTGTTGATTTTCTGAAGATGTCAATCAGGTCATCTTTACGGTTCACTCAGATAAATTGCCTTCTATTCTCTGAGCTTCCAAGAGCTGCTTCTGGGAGGTTAGGCAGGGAACTTGTAATTCTTCATGCTGTAGCATCAACAGCCAGACTCCTTCTCACAGTCCGATACTCAATTCAAATTCTGACCATTCTGTGAAGAACTCCTCCAAATCTCAGTTCTCACTGAAAAATCTGCCACCTGCTTGGGCAAGAGGCCTTTTCCAGACTTGCTGGAACCAATTTCCAGGGACTGGCCGCATTAATTACCCAAAATGCGAAGAACCGTGAACGCTGAAGATCTGAAACAAAAACGGAAATCACTGGAGAAACTCAGCAGGTCTCGCAGCATCCGTGGAGCAAAAGCAAACTTAATATTTCTGACCCTTCATCAGAACTGGAGACTAGAAACTGGAGTTCTGAAGAAGGGTCACTGGACTCAAAACAATAACTCTGCTCTCTCCCGCCAGATGCTGAGCTTATTTATTTGTATTATTAGCCACTTTATTATTTATTTAAACGTAACACTCTATCCCAATGGCAAAGCACCTGCAGAACCATTTGATCAGGAACCAACCCACTGTTAACTTCTAGCCCTGATCTCCTGAATAAACAAAAGCTTGTTTGTCTGTTTTCCTATTAAGACAAGCTGTTACCCACACTCCCAAAAGCTATCTTTAGCTCACGGTTCCTAATTCACACTTCCAACCAAAGTTGATAAAAGAATAAAATAAAAATATTGAACAAAATCAGAGAGGGTTCTAGTGAGAGTGGTTAAGCTTGTTTGTGAATCTTGGTCACTGGGGAGGAGACAGGATACAGGGCACATGAAGGAAGTAGATATAACAAACATCAACTTGATGTTCACCTCCAGTTATGTCACTCTGGGGTGGTCTTATTCAAATAAGAGCTTCTCAGCCTGTGTTTTCCTCCTCTCCCAGCCCAGTGTAGAGATAGGTTTCTGGCTGAGAGACTCGTACAGAGGAACACCCACTCTTATTCCTTCACACACTTGCATTTTCACATGCAGCACACTCATATACGTTCATTCTCATTGCCTCGCATGCTCTCACTCTCTCACACACATAATCAGACACATGTCCATACTCAACACACTCTTAACTCACACACACACACACTCACACGTGCACATTCTCAATCACACACATCCAAGCATAGATACTCTCTCGCATGTACACACTCTCACTCTCACACATATGTGCTCACTCACACACACACACTCTTGCACATACACTGTCTCACACACACACTCTCACACTTATGCACTCAGTCTCTCTCACACACACTCACATACACATTCTCTCACACACACGTGCTCACTCTCTTTCTCACAAACACTCACTCTCGCTCCCACACTCATATACACACTCACTCTCACCCTTTCACACACACTCACTCACATGATCACTCTCTCTCTCACACACTCATTTTCATTCTCTCTCACACATTCTCACTCCTTCACATGTTTTCACTCTCAGACACTCATTATCTCATGCACACTCGCCATCTCTCACACACTCGATCTCACACTTTCACATCTACTCACACTCACATATTCATTCTCGTGCACTCACGCACTGATTCCCTCTTTTATACAGACTATTTCCTGTACCACCTGCTCTATTTGCTGCTGCTGCTGCTATGTCATATCACTGGATTTCCAAAAGACATTTGACAATGTGCTGCACAAAAGGCTAATAGGTGGACTAATGGCTCATGGAGTCGGAGGTAATACATCTGTATGGATAACGGATTTATTAACAGGCAGGAGTAAAGACTAGGTAAATGAGGCATTATGAAGTTGGCACACTGGTACACAAATGTATGAACAAGGGGCAGGAGAAAGCCATTTGACCCTGAAGTCATTCTGCTGTTTAATAGGATCCTGGCTAATCTGATTGTAATCTCAACTCTACTTTCCACCAAGCCCTGATAACTTTCCAGCCCCTGACTTACACAATTCTACACCTGTCTGCCTTCAAAATATTCAGAGACTCTGCTTCCATCGTTTTTTCAGGAAGACGGTTCCAAGATCCACAGCCCTCTGAGAACAAGACCTTTCACCTCATCTCTGTTTGAAGTGGGTGACGCCTTATTTATATACAGTAAGCAGGGATGTGATAGACTCATGGTACTATCGCTGGTCTGTTAATCAGAGAACTAGGTAACGTTCTTGGAGCCCAGGTTCAAATCCTGCATTGGCAGATGGTGGAATTTGAAATCAATAAAAATCAGGAGAGCTCAATGATGACCATGAATTGAATTTTGTGGGGGATAAAACCAATCTGATTCACTCATGTTCTTCAAGGAAAGAGGCTCTCATCCTGACCTCGTCTGGCCTGTAAGTGACTTCAGAGCTACAGAATGTGGTTGGTTCTTAACTGCCCCCCTGGGTATGTAGAGACGGGCAATAAATGCTGGTCTAGCCAGTGATACACTCATCCGTGGGTGATTACAAAATAGCCCCTGGTTCAAGATTCTCTCATTAGAGGAAACATCTGTTCCACTGCTATCCTGTCAAAACCCCTCAGGATCTTACAGGCAGGTGGACAAGATGGTCGATGGTGAATAATGTGGGGAAGCATGAAGTTATTTGGCCATAAAAATTGAAAAAGCAAACAGTTCTAAATGGTGAGAAAATTATTTGTGATCAGAGACTTATGAACATAGAACAAAGAATATAAAATGGTCACGTGCAGAACAGTGAGCAGTTAGGAAGCCAAATGGCCTGTTACCTTTTATTAGGAGAAAGTGAGGACTGCAGATGCTGGAGATCAGAGTCAAAAAGTGCAGTGCTGGAAAAGTGCAGCAGGCCAGGCAGCATCCAAAGAGCAGGAGAATCAACATTTCAGGCAAGAGCCCTCCATCAGGAATTTCGAATAGATTATGCCCGAAACATCAATTCTCCTGCTCCTTGTATGCTGCTTGACCTGCTATGCTTTTCCAGCGCCACACTTTTCAACAGTTATCTTTTATTGAAAGGGCTTTGAAGTAGAGAAATTAAGAAGTCTTATTATAATTGAACAGGCCTTTAGTGAGAGCATACCCTTTGAGTACTATGAGCAGGTTTGGTCTCCATGTTTAAGGAAGGATATCATTACACTGGAGAGAGGAAGGGTCTTCTCGGCCTTTTCCTGGGATGAGAGTGTTGTCCCAAACTGAGAGGCAGAGCAAATTGAGCCTTTGTACTCTGAGATTTTGATGAATGAGGATTGATCTCGTTGAAGCAAATAGGATTGTGGAAGGGATTAACGGGGTTAACATTGAGTTGTTTTCCCCCGGGCTTGGGAACCTAGAACATGGGGGCATAGCCTCAGAGTAAGAGGCCAATCACTTCAGAGTGAATTAAAGGGAAAGTACTTCCCTCAAAAACTGGTGAATCTTCAAAATTCTCTACCCCAGGAGATTGTAAATGCTCCATCATGGAATACATTTAAGACTTGGATCGACCGACTTGTAGTTTCTTGGGGAATTAAAGGATATGAAGAGTGGACAGTCAAAGGGAGTTGAAGCTGATGAACAGTGATGGTCATAATAAACAGCGTAGCAGATAGATGGGCTGAATGGTCTAGTCCTACACCTATTTTGTGTTCTAGTGTTCTAAGCTCCTCGTGCACCATGTTATAGTCTCTCCTATCACCCTGCCCTGTAATCTATGCTTCACACTACTGCTGTATAGCCCAATACCTATGTCTGTGCTACAGAATCTTTGAAGTGTAGGTTTTCTAGATGCAGAGGTGTTGCTGTTGAGTGCCTCAGTAGATAATACTCTGGCCTTGGAGGCAGAAGGTTAAGGGCTCGCACCCAGTCCACGGGTAATTGAGTTGATCCTGATCAATGATAATGATAATTGCTGCTGTCCACAGATGTCACTTGTCAAGTTGTGAGGTGAAGCGAAAGTCCTACCCTGCCCTGTCAGGGGAGGTAAAGACTCCTGCATCACAACTCAAAGGAGAGCAAGGGTCCTGTCCTGGTCAATTCCTATCCCCTGACTGGCATCCCAACAAAAACCTGACCGCGCTGTCTTTGAAGTGACTGCTGTGAAACCGACATTGTTTGTAAAAGTGCAGTCACCGCTGTAAGTTACCGGATTGGCTGTAAATTACCGGATTGGCTGCTAACCGCTTTGGGAAACCCTGAGGCTGTGAAACGCACTTTATAAATGTGAGTTCTTTTTCTCGTGCAGCTGGCTAATGCTAAATATAAAACAAGGACTCACTAAGGCTGGCTGCTGGGAAGATCTATTTTTAGAGATCTTTATGAGTCCTCACAGTTTTATTCATAATCACTGTGTTACAGGAACCCTGGGGCATTGGCGCAAGAAAGAAAACTATTTGTGGCTCAATCTGTGCCTTACACTCTTAAACTCTTCTTTCTCTGAAGTCAGAATGGTGGATCTTCAGTTGCCTTGGTCTCCCTGTACAGAATCCTCACTGCTCTAGAACATCTACGTTTGTTTAAGGGGAGGTGGTTTTCCCTCCAAATCTCTTCCATTTGCTGTTTTGAACCCTGCCCTCTGACCTTTCGCCTAGGGTTGCCCCAGTTGGAGCCAATGCACAGAGGTGGAGGGATCTCAAATCTGCCTCTGGAGGGCTCCAGTTCTCCCAAGTGACTCAGTGGTCACTCAGTGGTGTGATATCCCTTCAC
This sequence comes from Hemiscyllium ocellatum, assembly GCF_020745735.1. NCBI lineage: Eukaryota > Metazoa > Chordata > Chondrichthyes > Orectolobiformes > Hemiscylliidae > Hemiscyllium > Hemiscyllium ocellatum. The sequence goes on along the minus strand of NC_083432.1, from coordinate 38,977,706 downwards.
TGTTACCACAATGTAAAATGACACAGAGATTCATTTTGTTATTTAACTCAGTGCATTCATTCTTTTATTCTGAGAAACTGTTAATGATTTCATCTGAATTCACAATACACATCAATTATTGAACTATATCGAGACAGATGCAGTAAATTTATTTATTGAAAGCAGGTTCTGCCCTGCTGCAGCGGCCACACAAGTTTATGGATTTTTTCTGTTAAGAGTTCAAAATACTTCAGTTTTCACGCAGCTCCTTGCCCTGATGCTGCTGGGAGATGGTTCCATGGACACTATCCTTCAGTTGGAGACCCAAAGGGAACCTGGATAGGGAGCGTCAGTCGGTGTTCTGATCTAAACCTTGCTGAACATGCTGAGATGCCGTCAAAATTTCTCATCTCGCTCTCATTATGACAGATGCAAGAATGTCAAACTTTAAAGGAGTAAAGTCATATCCAATGTCAGGCTTGGCTCAGTTGCTAGAACTTACCTCTGAGCCAATGGACCGGGTTCAAGACCCACTCCAGGGTGTGAGGGAAATAAAAAGGAAGGCTGGTACTCCAGTGCAGTACTCAGGGAGCCCTGCAATGTTGGAGGTGCAATCGCTCACCTGCAACATTTAAGTGAGGCCTCACCGGTGTGTTCAGGTGGGTGTGAGAGATCCCAGAGCACTGTTTTGAGAAGAAGCAGCCAACAACAACTTGATCATCATGTTCAGATAACAAAGCTGGAGGATTTTACAGATATCAGTCTGTGGCAACAATTTTATCAATTCAACAGAAGCGTCAGGGACAATAGTCCTCTCATGGGAAGAAAACAAACAAAGAACTGGAAGCTGGAAATCAGAAACTGCAGGAAAAACTCAGCAGGTCTGGCAGCATCTGTGGAGAGAAAGCAGAATTAATGCTTAGGGCCCAGTGACCCTTCCTCAGAACTACTCAGACCAGCTTCAGTTCGCGAGTGGATTCGTCTTGGCAACATCATGACCAATCAGAACCTATTTGCCAGCCAATCAGGACTCTTTTCTCACACAATACAAATAGTTGTTCCCTTAGAAATTTGGCATTCTTGTGTCTATCCTGATGTTTGCATGATGGAAAATCTCAACAGCGTTCTCTTCAGCAATGCTTGAGCTTTTCGACTTATCAAAATATTTAAACTACCCCCAATACTCAACATGTATTTTCCAACAGAGATAGAAACTCTTGATCGCTTTCCTCCTTAAGCCACCCACCTCCTCCACCAGCTTCCCTCGCCCAGTTGTAGGCACCTTGGCCAACTGATTCAGCAGACCACGGGTGGGTCTCCTCACCTCTTGAGCTCATGTGTGCGTGGCAGGGAGAGGGCGAGTAGAGAATGACAGCTGATCTGTTGAATCTTCAGTAGAGGTCTCAAATACAAGTAAACCACAAAACATGCAGCAATCTCCTCTCAGCCAGCTCCTGTCGTTTCAACGCAGGTTTCAAGGGACGCACGTCACGCCTTGAGTTTGATCAGCTTGCTTGCTTCTTATACAATGTCTGGAGCAGTTTGAGGCCCCAGGCTGTTCCACAAAGTGAGGTGAAACATCATTTCTGTTCAACAAAGGAACAAAATGCAACGGATGAGATGGGCTTCAGCTGCTGCCCTCTGGTGCTGAAGCTGAAAATGGGGAACATCATGCTCAGGCCATCAGTCAACCCCTCACCTTTCACCCTCCATCAGAGACCAGCCAAAACTTCAAGAAGAAGTGATGTCACCTGCTCTGCTTCAGTTGCTAAATGGGATAAACACGTTTAACGAGAGTGTGAGGCTGGGTTTTGATATGGGTTCGGACATTGAAATGTAGACATGTAGTTAGTCAAGGAGGACATTGAGAGAGGCAACAGATCAGAGGGCACTACAGATCATTGCCTGCTCACTTCTTCAACTGCCTTTTAGACAGTACTCCAAAACAGCAAGCAGATATCCTCGTGGTGAGTTCCACCAACAAGATCATTTTGCAGATATATCCTCAGCCCCAGAGGACATTTAAATCTATTAATTTGTAGAACATTCCTTAGAAGAATATATTACACTTCCTTGACAGCTGAAATATACACATTTTTACAAGATGCAATATGTTACCCAAACGTTCATTGAAATATAAATTAAAAAAATGCTCTAAAAATGTCACAGAGACAAGTCTGGTGTGGCTGCGATTTGGCCGGAGATTCAGGGATCTATCCGAAAGGCCAACAATTTCTCCGAGTGCATGTTGTTCAAAGTGCGGAGGTCGGGCAGTTTCAGGAGGAGTTTGGTGAAACGCGAAGCCTCATTGGGATAGTTCTTCATTACCAGAGCTCGCAGGACTCGGATGAGAGTCTCCTGAAGCTGCTCCACTGAGCCGACGTTTTCGATTCCTGAACGATCTGGAAACAGGAGGACAACACGGGACGCTAAAGTCATCGAACAAACAGCTTAAATGATAAATGAATTGCTGAGCTCCCAATTATTTTTCTTCATAATGGTCTCATTCCCCTCCACAGACTGGGAGAGGGGTGAGCAATCTAATCTTGCCCCCACCTGACAACTGCTGGTCATTCAGTAAAACAACACCATCAGGCCTTACTGATGCTATTCCCAGGGCTGAGCACATTCACCATCATGATACCACAGCCCTCACTGCTCAGTGGGTATGGTCCAGTCAAGGGAGGAGAGGGTGGGGGGAGTATTCCCACTGTTTTTTAAAATTTCTTCATGGGATGTATATCACTGGCTAGGCCAGCATTTCTTGCCCAGAGATCTGGAAGAATCAACCACATTGCTATGAATCTGGAGTCACGTGTAGGACAGACACCAGGTAAGGATGGCAGATTTCTTTCCCTGAAGGGCAATACTGAAGCAGATAGGTTTTTCCAACAATGCTAACCCAGTGATCATTCCATCTGATTCCAGATTTTCCTTGAAATCATACTTCACCATCTACCACGGTGGAATTCCAACCCATATCTGCAGAGAATTAGCCTGGGAGTCTGCAATACTAGCTAAGTGACGTTACCACTGTCTCCCCACTTGAGCTTTGAAGGAGTCACACATTACAGTATTCCTAGTTCCTGACTTGCTCTTATAGCCACTGTGTTTATGTGGCTAGACTTAGACTTAGACTTACAGTGTGGAAACAGGCCCTTCGGCCCAACAAGTCCACACCGACCCGCCGAAGCGCAACCCACCCATACCCTTACATTTACCCCTTTACCTAACACTACGGGCAATTTAGCATGGCCAATTCACCTGACCCGCACATCTTTGTGACTGTGGGAGGAAACCGGAGCACCCGGAGGAAACCCACGCAGACACGGGGAGAATGTGCAAACTCCACACAGTCAGTCGCCTGAGTCGGGAATTGAACCCGGGTCTCTGGTGCTGTGAGGCAGCAGTGCTAACCACTGTGCCACCGTGCCGCCCTGAAAGTCCAGTCCAGTCACTTTCAATGGTAACCCCCAGGATGTTGATCGCAGGAGATTCAGTGATGGTAATACCATTGAATGTCAATGAACAATTGTTAGATTGTTTTGCATTGGAAATGGAATTTGCGTAGCACAAATGTTCCTTGCCACTTGTCAGCACAAGCCTGGATATTGTCCAGATTTTGCTGCGTTTAAACATGGACTGCTTCAATCACTGGCAAACATTCCCACTTCTGCTCTTATGACAGAGGGAAGGTCATTGATGAAGCAGCTGAAGATGGTTGGGCCTAGGACACGACCCTGAGGAACGCCTGCAGAGACGTCCTGGAGCTTAGGTGACTCACCTCCAACAACCACAACCACCTTCTAATGTGTCAGGGGTGTCTCCAACCAATGGAGAGTTTTCCCCAGATTCCCACTGATTCCAGTTTTGTGAGGGTTCCTTGAGGCCACAAATGTGGCTTTGATGTTGCTATCACCTGATTCAGACCAGTTCAGGTAATTAAGACGAAGGGGGTTGAGGAACTCTTTAATTTGTTGGGGAGGGTGGAGACAGGGTGTGGGGGGTGGGGGGATTTCCGTAGATTTACCCAGGCTGCAGGCACAGCAGATGAAGGGAGGCAGGTACAGAGCAGGATGCCAGTCACTGGCAACCTATAGACCCACGGAAGGATGAATGATGAAGGGGAGAGTTGGTGAGACACCACCACTGATAAGAACAGGTGCCCCTTGATGTGGCACAGTTGGCAGGGAGAGGGTTGGGTTAGTGATCATGCAGTACAGGGGCATCACCCTCCTGGCACTGCAGGGCCGGAAGGTCAGAGGACAAGGTTAACACGGCAGGCAGTCAGGTCTCGGAATTTCTCAGGGGTTCTGTACTCAATGATCTCTGAACTCTCCACAATGTAAATACTGACACAGGGCCACCCATTCAGGGGGGTCACAGGCCATGGGATGACGTGCTGCTGTTCAGGCCTCCGCAGCCGCTAACTGGCAAACAAACCCATCACAACATCAATTACCTGGTTTCCGTAAAAATCCTTTTCACACAGTGAGTAGTTAGGGTCTGGAATACACTGCCTGGAAATGTGGTGGAGGCAGGTTCACTTGGGACATTCAAGAGGGAAATGGATGATTATCTGCATTGAAGTAGCGTGCAGGGATGTGGGAGAAAGCAGGAGAGAGGTAACAGATTCAGTGCAGGAACGACGGGCCAAATGGTTTTCTTATGCACCGTGACAGTTCTGTCATTCTGTGAAACTGGAGGTTAACTTCAGTTTCTCCTCCAGGTCAGGCTCGGATGCATACAGCCCATTGTGAGTCGATAACTAGCTCATTCTAAGACATGATGACAGGAACACGGGGCTTCTGGATTTTTTTAATGGAAGGTTATGAAACTTCAAACCTGCTCACAACAGTCATGTTTTTCTATGCTTCCTGGGTGCAGCTGTACACCAGACGTCAGGGAATTTCCCCATCCAGTTGTTGTTTCCAGACACGCTGACAAACTTAGTGCTGGCACGGAACTCAGAGACAAAACATCAGGGCAGGGCTTGCCCACAGGCCCAGGGGGTTTAGCACACCTATGGTGTGCTGCCGAGGTGAACATCTCACATTTGGCATTCAGTCTACACTGCTCTCAGCTGAGACACCAAGGGAGCCCCATGCCAGTTTGGCTTCAGGGCCCATACAACAAACAGCATGATTTGTGTTTCAGTTCACTCACGGAATCTCAGGCTGGATCTTGGTTATGAGTGAGTGGCTTTCTAGGCCATTTCAGAGGGTTTGGAGGGGAGGCAATGGCTTATCGTTTGGCTGTTAACCCAAGAGCCAGGTAATGTCCCTAGAACCCGGGTTTGAACCCTGCCATGGCAGATACTGGAATCTGGATTCAATACAAATCTGAAATGAAGAGTCTAATGACGGCCACGAATACAATGTCAATTGTGTCCAATGTGCTTTAGGGAAGGAAGCTAACTACACGTGACTTCAGATGCACAACAAAGTGGTTGACTTTTAACTGCCCTCCAAATTGGGCAATAAATGTTAGCCTGATGCCCTCATCCCTCGAATGAATTTCTTAAAAAGCCAGAGTAGATAAGGACAGCAGTTCCTTTTCCAAAAGGGCCTTGATGATCCAAATTGGTCCTTGTGACAATCACTGAATGGGCATCATTAATTCCAGATTTTTTTACTGAATCCAATTCCCATTCCACCATTTGATGCAGTGGGAATTAGACCCAGGATTTTACTTGAATCACTGGATCAATAGTCAAGTGACAAAACCACTAAGCCATCGCCTCCCCTTAGCTCAGCCAACATTGGCCACTCTGCCCTGGGAACCAATTCACTGACCCGGCCCTGTCTGATCAGAAGTGAGTCCTTACCTGCAGAGACCAGTACAACGGCAGTGAAGAGACCCAGCTCTTCCTCACTGAGGTGCAGGGAGCTCAGCTTCTCACTGAAGTCAAACATAGAGTTGAGCAGGTCTCCCATCCTCATGCCCCGCAGTTCTTCGATGGAGTAGGTGGTTCCACTGATAAAAGTGACAGTCTGTTCCTTCATGTTAAACAGTGATGCAAATCTCACCATCAGAACCTGATACAAAGAGGGGCAAAGCAATCAAAGGGAAAGGTTTTCAGACATGGCCTTCTGTTGCACAGCGCTGAGTAAAAACACAACAAACTGCCCTTCTGATGATTCCAAACACTTGAGAATTGATCCGCTTACATAAGGAATTGCTTTGGACCCCTTTACATCAAAACATGTCCTTGATTAGCCTTCATTTTACTCCTTGATCTTCTGTTTTGTCATTCATCTCCTTTATGCCGCTCCCCTCCCCCAAAGAAAAATCCCAACCCCCTGATTTGAATTAAATTAGATCCCCTACAGTGTGGAAACAGGCCCTTCGGCCCAACAAGTCCACACCAACCCTCTGAAGAGTAACCCACCCAGACCCATTTCCCTCTGAATGTTGAGATTAGACAGAAGGCATTGCTCAGGTTTTCCCTCAGCTACTTCCGCACAGGAATGTCTCTTGCCTGGTTCCTGTGTATTGCTGGTCAGGATCCTATGCCCTACAGCATACGTGTTAAATAAGAAACAGGAACCTGTCAGAGCTGCTCTCTATTCCACACCGCTTCAACTCTACTTTCCTGCCTCTTCCTCATTTCCCTCGATTCCCTGAGAAACCAAAAATTGGGATTATCTCAGCCCTAAATATATTCAACAAGGAAGCATCCTCAACTCTGTCAGGTAGAGAATTTCAAAGATTCACAGCTTTCTCCTCATCTCAGTTCTAAATGATCAGCCCCTTACCCTGACACGGTCTCCCCATGTTTTGGATTCCCCTGCTAGTGGAAGCTATCCCAGTGTCTATCCTGTCAAGTCCCTTCCGAATCTGAAACAAAAACAGAAATTGCTGGAAAAACTCAGCGGGTCTGGCAGCATCTGTGGACAGACAGGGTCGCTCAACCTGAAACATTAACTCCGATTTCTCTTCACAGATGTAGCTCGACCTGCTGAGCTTTTCCAGGAATTTCTGCTTTTGTTTCTGATTTCCAGCATCTGCAGTTCTCTCAGTTTCCCTTCAGAATCTTGGTACTCTCCAATGAGACCAATCTTCTTAAAGCCAATATGCTGGAGGTGGGGTGGGGGGAGGCATCAGTCCACATATGGACTAAGTTGTCATAGCAATGATACTGCAAACTGCTGCAAACCAGATCACAGGGATATCTGATTCAGCACCCAAGGCCCCTGACAGTGTATGCTGAAAATGTGTTGCTGGAAAAGCGCAGCAGGTCAGGCAGCATCCAAGGAACTGGAAATTCGACGTTTCGGGCATAAGCCCTTCTTCAGGAATGAGAAGGCCCTCATTCCTGAAGAAGGGCTTATGCCTAAAACGTTGAATTTCCTGTTCCTTGGATGCTGCCTGACCTGCTGCGCTTTTCCAGCAACACATTTTCAGCTCCGATCTCCAGCATCTGCAGACCTCACTTTCTCCCTGACAGTGTATATCTGACATCACTTCTATACTGTGCATGGTTGATATTTATCCTAGTAACACTGTTCAACGTGATTCCAAATTCACAACAGCTTGGAAAATCCCATTACCCAAATGAAATAAAACTCCAGATCAAGCAGACTGCACTGAATAGACTCAAAACTGACCTTGCTCAATTACTGCCATTGTCTTTACTGTTGCTTGAGTGCAGTAAACTAGATTGAGTAGTCGATTAACTTGCGCTTTCCCAATCTATCCTCAAATGTTGGAATCTACCTTACCTCTAGTATCCAACCTTCACAATCACAAGATAGCATTCACCTCAAACATAGATCTTCGAATCCCCACAACCTACCTCGAAAGTGCCGGCTTTCAGCAGAATGACCTGGTCGTGCTGGGACAGGTCCTTGAAACCCGGAATAAGTTTCGCAAACTCGACCACTTCTTTGACAGCTGGTGTGAAACTCAAGGAAAAGTCCTCCCAGATCTGTTGCACTGACCGATTGCCATCTACATGCGGCCGAATGTTCATCGGGCAGGCCTACGAGGTGAGAAACAAATGTGACACTTACTTTATCTTGACATTTCCAGCCCATCACTAGGGCCCACTTCTTTGAAGGCTCGCTCAAACAGCCTCAGTGCGAGAGGTTGACCAGCTAATCACAATGCCACTGTCTAGCCAAGACAGGCTTACAACAAAGTGAGCAGGACAGTGAGTATTCTGTTACTAAGAATAGGAATGGTTTCCTTCCACGCTGTATGTCTATTAGTTGGCTGGTTGTCTTTGCAAAGCCACTGGGAATATCAGCCACCAATGGGAATTTGCTTTGCGTGTTCAGAAATGTGAAGCAAGCCCTTGATCTAATGCCAAAAACCCTCCAGAGCCAAGTTAAATTATTCATGAATGGCTGTAAAATGGAGGTTATTCTCTCTGAACCATGCTTGCAACTCCTGAAAGGACTGAACAACATGGAGAAATGGAACATTCCAGAAAACATAAGTAACAGAAGAATGTCATTCAGTCCTTACAATCAATGTTTAAGTGATTATGTGAAAATCACTGATCAAAGATTTGTCAAAACAACAAACCGATTAGAATGCATATCATGAAATTCTCTTAAATCAAAAGAATTGCAATTTTAAGCTCTTTTTCTCCTAAAACCACCTTTGTGCTTTAGAAGAATCAATATTCTATCTGACAAGTGTTCAGAGTGTAATTGGACAATTGCTAAAATATAGATTGCAGAGAAGAGAACTCACTAACATCTACTCAAGGAAACTAGGGACAGGCAAAAAATATGGGCTCAGCTAGTGATGGGCACATCCCATTGGTGAATAAAAAACAACTGACTCCAAGCCTAGGGAACGACTGCACTCAACTGTCATTTATGGCCATCAAGTAATTTCTACAGCTTCAGAGCCAGTGAGAATAAAGAATTTGAGCGAATACGCTAAAAATTACATCTCATTGATCAGAGCTTCTGAAATTAATGGCTTAATATTGCTTTTACATTCATTAAAGGAAGCAACATTTCGAAAGCATTGGAATTATGGATTTCCCATTTATTGTCTCTTCAGAAACACATTAAAAACAAACGGAATTTGTTAAGGGTTGGAGGATTTGAGCTATAGGGAGAGGCTGAACAGGCTGGGGCTGTTTTCCCTGGAGCGTCCGAGGCTGAGGGGTGACCTTATAGAGGTTTACAAAATTATGAGGGGCATGGATAGGATAAATAGACAAAGTCTTTTCCCTGGGATCGGGGAGTCCAAAACTAGCGGGCATAGGTCTAAGGTGAGAGGGGAAAGATATAAAAAAAGACCTAAGAGACAACTTTTTCACGCAGAGGGTGGTACATGTATGGAATGAGCTGCCAGAGGATGTTGTGGAGGCTGGTACAATTGCAACATTTAAGAGGCATTTGGATGGGTATGTGAATAGGAAGGGTTTGGAGGGATATGGGCTGGGTGCTGGCAGATGAGACTAGATTGGGTTGGGATATCTGGTCGGCATGGACACGTTGGACCGAAGGGTCTGTTTCCATGCTGTACATCTCTATGACTCTATCTCAGATTAAGAGAATCAAATAAGTAAATACAAATTTCAACTTGTGTACACTTGCAAACAGTAAATTTTCAAAGGTATGAGAATAAGGCAGGGGAAGGGAATGGGTCTGACTAGATTACTCTACAGAAAGCCTGCAAGCACCCAAAGGGCCAAAAGATTTCTATTTGTGTCAGTATTATTCCATGACTTTGAATTTAATAATTATGGAACAAATTGAAATTATTTTGTAGGAAATAATTAGCTACTGGAAAAGAAAAATCGGATATAATATTAAACAAGGCATCTGAGCTGCTTCCAACATGGATGTGAAATAACTCTTATGACAACATGAGGCTCACTTCTCAAATCCAATATTTCAGGTTAAACTGCCACCAGTTGACTAGCATGCCATCCAGTGAGGCTGATTAGCTCAGTTGGCTGGATAGCCATGTGCTAATACTAGCAACGTAGGTTCAATTCCTGCACTGGCTGAGGTTATCATAAGAACTCTCCCCTTGCTTGAGGCATGGCAACCCTCAGATAAACGGTTACTAATTGTCTCTCCCCCTGCCTCTAATTAGAGACTAGCTCAACTTGCTTTTTTTTAAAAGTTATAAATTAAGCTTTTTTTTAAAGCAGAATAGAATTCAGTCTTCCTTTAAAAGGGTTTGTACTTTAGGAAGGTTAACTGAAAGAGACAATATTGAATGGCTCATTGCAAAAATAGATGTTTTTGGTAAAATGATTAAAGAATTTAGCGCAAATATAAATGAGTAGTTGGATAAGGATGATCTATAAAGAAAGGATGAGCTTACGGTATACCCTTGTTCCATTGATCTGATTTTAAGAGTTACTGAGAGGTTTTTAAAACAGATAATCCTGTTTATATTATCATTGTGGAACTACACATTTCCATTATTTACGAAGGCTGTTTCATCATAACATACAAGATTATGTCTCTGTGGAGATGTCAATTTTATATTTGATATCACCGCTTGGTTTGTCAGTAGAGAGAACCATTTATTATCTATAAACATATGTAATGGGGTTTCTGCTCAAAGAATTCTTTTAAATGCCTGCTACGTTTCACAACATCAGAGTATAAGTTGTGCAATGTCATACCAGGATAACACTGTTTGCTCCTTTCCATGGGCAGGTCCTCCCATTGCCAGTCTCTATCTCGTCATTGGCACTATACGAGTTTCTAGTGTGTAATTTGTTTCCGTTGATCTGGTTTTGGTAATGTCCACTAATGTGTCCATTAGTGTGACCATTTGAGAAAGAAGATGGATAGCACATCTTCTTCAGTCCACTGTTATTGGTTTTATGGAAAATGTTGTTCTCCTGATGATAGATGGTGTTCATCCCATTGACGTGGTACCCATTCAGGCAGCAATTGGCATTGTGGTTCATCAGTTCACTGTTGTGTCGGCAGACAGTGCTTGTCTGCTTTAACTTGTCATGGGCATAAGTGAAGGTCTCCTTATGTGCCCTGGAAATAGAATAGATGACTTCTTCCATTGAGGCTTCAGTGCTGGGACAGTATAACTGCTGTGGGTTGTGTTGTTGCTGGGGATGGAGACTGGGGGATGACCGCTCCTGCTGAGGTGGGTGGACAGGAGCTGCCAGTGGAGGCTGGTGTTGCCAGTTCTGCTGCTGGGGCTGGATATCATTCTGTAGCTCCCCATTCAGCTGGTTGTTCACCATATTATTCATGGCACTCTGCATTTCTGCCAGCATCCGCTGCTTCTCCCTCTTGGGAATGCGCCCAAAACGCACAGCTAAGGGAGAAAGCAAGGGAACACATTACCCTTTATTGAGCTTGTCTCTTCACGGTTTATGATATCACTTGGCCCTTCTGTTAGCTATGCTGAATCCAGTCAACCTAACAACACACAGCACACAGACTCTCTTCTCGTTCTTAGGTGGGAGACTCTGTAATCTGGTGGTGAATTGTACTACCTTCTCGAAATCAAAGAAGTTAATAAGAACCATTCATTACAGCTTAACCTGAGACCACCAGAGTGCACATGTTGGAGCATGCGCTGCTCAACTTGCTCACAGTAAACACAAATAAGTGATTTAAATGAAAAGCCAATTGTGGTATTAAAGTTAAGTTTACAAACTGAGGTGTTTGGCATATTCTTGTCAAGGTGTTAGTATCTCACCACTCAGGGCTACAGAGATATCTGGGGCAGGAATTCCAACTGCGATGGCAGAATACACTGAAAAGATGGAAAGTTAAGGAAAAGGAGGAAATCAGGGAAATGAAAACTTATCGAATCTACGCATTCAGGACTACCACTCAGCATCAAACATGTAAACCCACAACAGGAGAATTACGTGGATACACTCGGAACAGTTTTGAAATACTGCATTCAGTTCTGGTCTCCTTGCTCTCGAAAAGTTATTGTGAAACTTGAAAGGGTTCAGAAAAGATTTACAAGGATGTTGCCAGGGTTGTAGGGCTTGAGCTATAGGGAGAGGCTGTTTTCCCTGGAGCGTCGGAGGCTAAGGGGTAACCTCATAGAGGTTTATAAAATCATGAAAGGCATGGATACGGTAAATAGCCAAGGTCTTTTCCCAGGGTAGGGTAGTCCAAGACTAGAGGGCATAGGTTTAAAGTGAGAGGGGAAAGATTTAAAAGCAACTTAAGGGGCAACTTTTTCAGGCAGAGGGTGGTGCGTGTATGGAATGAGCTGCCAGAGGAAGTGGTGGAGGCTGGGACAAGTACAACATTTAAAAGACATTTAGATGGGTATATGAATAGGAAGGGTTTAGAAGGATATGGGCCAAATGCTGGTAAATGGATATAGATTAATTTAGGATATCTGGTCAGTATGGTCGGGTTGGACCGAAGGGTCTGTTTCCGTGCTGTACATCTCAATAACTCTATCATGAAGAAAACTGTGCCCCTCCACACAGCAGGAGAGAGAACTTCTCCCTGGGACAAAACTTATTAAGAAAGAAAATCAAGCCATGAATTGCAGTTGAATCCGATCACTACTGACCATTTCAACAATGAGGTAAAAACAAGGTCTGCAGATGCTGTAAACCAGAGTCTAGATTAGAGTGATGCTGGAAAAGCACAGTAGGTCAGGCAGCATCCGAGGAGCAAGAAAATCAATGTTTCGGGCAAAAGCTCTTCATCAGGCATAGAGGCAGGGACCCTATGACCCTAGGGACCCTGCCTCTATTCCTGATGGAGGGCTTTTGCCCGAAACGTTGATTTTCCTGCTCCTCAGATGCTGCCTGACCTGCTGTGCTTTTCCAGCACCACTCTAATCTAGACCTCCATTTCAACAATGAGTTTTTATTAGTTCGCAATCTAAACCATAGCAGACCTCATTGAAATGTTCTTGTATGGAAGAAACTAAAGAGAAAATAAAACTCATGGGGAAAGAAAAGTTTTATTAACTTTTACATGTCCCAAAGCACCTGACAGCCAATTAAATAAACAATTAAATAAACACCAAAGAAAAATTCCTATTCTTTGTATATAAACATGCCACCATAGAGTCATAGAGATGTACAGCACAGAAACAGGCCCTTTGGTCCAACTCGGCCATGCCAACCAGATATCCCACCTGCTAGCACCCAGCCCATATCCCTCCAAACCCTTCCTATTCATAAACCCATCCAAATGCCTTTCAAATTGTACCAGCCTCACCACTTTCTCTGGCAGCTCATTCCACACATGCACCACCCTCTGCCTGAAATTTGTACACAGCAAATTTGCAGAATTAGCAATGACATAAATAATCTGATAATTTGTATTCGGTGGGTTTTGGCTGATGGATAAAAGTTGGCCAAACGACTGAGGGAGCTTTCCTACTCTTCTTCTTATAGTACCTTGGGATCATTCAGTCCAGGTTAAGGAACGGAAATGTTTAACACCCCACCTTCAACAGCACCTTCCAAACCCGTGACTTTTACCATCTAGAAGGACAAGGGCAGGAGGTGTGTAGAAATACCACCAGCTACAAGTTCCCCTCTAATGCCCACACCACACTGCTTGGGATTCTATCACCATTCCCCCACTGTCTGGGTCAAAATCTTGGAGCTCCTGTTCTAATAGCACACACAGCTGGTGGTATTTCCCATGGACTACAGTAGTTCAAGAAGGCCATTGTCTAGCACCTTCTGAAGAGAAATTAAAAATCAGCATTAAATGCTGGCCTAACCAGTGACACCCGATTTTTTTTTATTTATTCACAGGATGAAAGCATCATTGCCCAGAGGGCACTTAAGAGTTAACCACATTGCTGTGGGTCTGGAGTCACATGTAGGCCGGATCAGTAAGGATGGCAATTTCCTTCCCTAATGGTCATTAGTGAATTAAATGGGTTTTTCCAACAATTGACAAAGGATTCATGGTCATCATTAGACTCTCAATTCCAGTTTTTTAAAATTGAATTCAAAATCCAGCATCCACCAAGGTGGGATTCGAATCCAGGTCCCCAGAACATTACCTAGGTCTCTGGATTACAGTCAAGCGATAATAGCACTAGCTGTTATCTCCCCTACATGTATGAACAAATATAAAAAGTCTCAAAGACAGCATCCCTAACAATGCAGTCCTTCCTCAATGCTGCCTTGAAGTCTCAAGCTAAGTTATGAACTCAAGTAGTTCATTGTAGTTCAAGCCCACAGCTTTCTGACTGAAAAACATACTGAAGCCTCGGTCTAGCTAATATGGAATATCAAGGTACATTGCCACTGCTTCATCCAACAATCTCAAGAAGTTAGTAAAGCAACAGTAAATTCCTTAAAATATATGCACTAACTGTAAAACAGGAGGAGAAAAAAAGACTCACCATCCCTGGACATGCCAACAGCAAGACACTTCTTGAAGCGACACTGCTGACAACGGTTCCTGTTGATTCGCATGATAGTGCAGTTCTCATTCTTGAGGCACTTCTTGTACTGGATGTTCTGCTGAATACTCCTCCTGAAGAAGCCCTGAAAGGGAGAGATGTCCTGTGTAACACAACCTCCATAAACATTTCTCACTTGCCTGACTCACCAATCGATACAGAGGCTATTTCTAGAAAGAAGCCACAGTGAAGCGTGAATGCCCAAACTGCAGTTCAGCAATGTGGTTTACAACAGCAATGGGAGAGCCAAACCAAGTGGCACTGGTTAAATGGCAGCACAAATTGGTTTCATGAAGTATCACAGCAAAAAGCAGCTGTCACTATCGGGGCTATTCATAGAAGATGACTGTAATTTCTGTGCTTGTTTGTAATCACCCAATCAGCCAAATAAAAAAAATCTGGGCAATGCAAATCTTCCAAATGAGTAGAATCTTTACCTAAATTGGCAATGTAATTCACGTTCAACAGTCTGGACTATATCCCTATGACATTTCGTTCTTTTCATTCTCAATCTCTGTATGTAGCTGGGACAACATGAACCATGACTGCAGTCCATCTGTTGCAGGTACGCCTGCTGTGTTGTTAGGAAGGGAGCTCCAGAATGCTGCACTCTTTATGCTCAGCCATTTAACCTGCCAAAAGGCCGACCTGCTCAATCACTAAAGTGAAACATTCTACTGCCTTGTACATGAGGTTATTTGAATACGTTATTAACTATCAGATATTTACATAGGTTTTAATGCATGCATATACATTTATGCATATCTACATGTTTGTACTTATGCTGTGTATGTGCCTTAACCATAATACCTTTCTGAAAACAGTGACTAATGCTGGGGTACAGTTTCAAAACAGAAGCAGATCTCTGACATATTTTCACATTGCCATTCAGTTCCGAAGAAGTTATATTCGACTTAAATGTTAACTCAGTTTCTCTCACCATGGATGTTGCCAGATTTGCTGAGTTTCTCTGGCATGGTTTGATTTTATTTCAGTCCTCCAGCACTCGCATTAGTTTATTTTTGTTTTGCTGTTCTTCTTGTTTGCTGTATTATTTGTGCCCAATTAATCAACTATGGAGGCCGTGGACTTGAGAATTTTTCCCTATAGCTCTCTGATTCACAGTCCTCCATTAAGTCACTCCTACAAACATACCTCTTTGACCTGATTTTTTGCCAGCAAACCTAATACTTGGGTCATAATTTGTTTTATAATACTTATGTGACTCTTCAAAAGTCGCTACCACATTAAAGGTGCTATATAAATCTAAGTTGTCATTTAGGAAATCACATGTGACTGACACGTCCTGGCCTCACCTGACATTTCCACATGGGCACTTCTCAGTAAGGTTCCGTGGGCTGTGAGTAGGAAGCAGAAATCTGGCAGATTTTACTTTCAGATTCATGGTCACTGGGACCAAGAAAAGGTAATATCCTCCTCAGCTGAGATGGGATGAAAGCTGGAAATCTCTTTGAATGGTACAGGAGTATCTCACACGATATCTTTGCTAACAAAGCCATTAGGGTAAAAAGTGAGGTCTGCAGATGCTGGAGATCAGAGCCGAAAATGTGTTGCTGGTTAAAGCGCAGCAGGTCAGGCAGCATCCAAGGAACAGGAAATTTGACGTTTCGGGCAAAAGCCCTTCATCAGGAAGCCCTTCTTCAGGATTCCTGATGAAGGGCTTTTAACTAAGCCATTAGGAAGTATATTCTGTCAGGGGAGATAGTGAGAGATTTTTCCCTTTAGTAGAGGGCTCAATAAGCTGGGGGCACAGTTTGAGATTGGAGGTTGAGAGGAGACTTCAGCATTGTTCTCTTTCATCTAGATAATGGTGGATATCTGGAACTCAATGCCTAAATGGATGGCAGATGCAGGAATACACAAGATACTTAAGAAGATTAGACAAACACCTGAAAAGCCATAGCTGCAAGATGATGGACCAAGTGCTGGAAAATGTATTTATCTATTTATTTATTTATTTATTTATCCGAATAGATAAATATTTAATGACCAGCACAGGCACAATGGGCCAAACGGCCTCTTGCATGTTGTAAAAACTCTATGACACTGTGTATCCACACATTGATATCTGTGCACATGCATGTATTTGTCTGAGTTGCATATGTAGATGCATGCTGGTATGGCACAAGTTACCTTACAACCTTCACAGGCATGCACTCCATAATGGAAACCAGAGGCTACATCACCACACACTTTACACAGCAGAATCATTCCACTGATTTCTGGAAGAAATGAAAATGTGTAGAAATAATGAGAGATTTATTCAAAACGTAAACTGTTCATTATGCAATCATTTATAGAGAACTCTCCATGTTTGATGTCTATAACACTGGCTTTAAGCAGGGGTCAATGAGAATACAGGCCCCGCAATCAAGATGTGATCTCATTGCCCTGATACAGGATGGAACTTGGCCACTTGGGCTAAGAATGACGGCCAGGAATGAGTCCTTGATTTGTACTGTTGGCTGACCTCAGGTGGAGTAGATGTAGGTCATTACAAAAGGGCACAGTGACTCCCAGGAGAAGGAAGCCAGGATTCCTGCTCCCAATTACTACCCAGGGAGCTTGACTGGAAGATGTGGTGAATGCATATCTGCTACCAGGCTGCAGTTCCCACTCCTGTATGGCTAACTACCCTGCCAATTCCTGTAGTCCGATCTGCGTATTTATAACAGAATACTTGGGCAAGGTGCTGGCCAGCAGCATTGAAAAAGCACCCAGCAGAGGTCAGCAGAGATGGGGTCGAATTGATAATAAAGAAGAGAAGATTTTTGTGGTAAACAATCTAAAAAGCAACCTTTGAAGTCTAAATGCAGCCATCAGATAATAAACAAGAATTAATATTTATTCAAGATACTGTCATAGCACTAAGTGCTTTGCCTTCTGTTATGCTTATTAATTCATCTCCTTGAAAGTGGGAAAGGGCCTCCAGCTAAACTCACTAGGCCCACAGGTGCTTGGAGGACAATTTTCTATATTGTCAAAAGTTGGAATCAATATCTTCATCAGGCCTCCCACTAGTAATGATCCCTTGGAATGATGTGTATGTGGATCATTCTGGATGGATCCCAATATGTTAAACACTTAACAACATGCTCTGTTCCTGACTTGGATGCTCTTTTCCAGCAGGAAGACAGAAAATGGTGGATCTCCAAAAGGTTCTCCCTGACCCTGGTCCTATTTGGAGAGAGTATTTTCGAGAGAGTATTTTCAAATTCAATTTCAGAAGGCTTCATCGAGAGAGGCCAAGTGTTTCTGATGAAGGGAATGAGTGCTCAATTCCTCTCTCTTACTTTACGCAACTTACATTTATAAACTAATTAATAGTGTACAACTGCACACCACATAAAAGATGTCTCTAAGCACTTAGAAGACTGAGAAGAGATAACTAAAGGAGGGGACAGGATTGAGAGTGGATGTGGGGCCAGGGAAACTGAAAGCACAGCTTAAGATGTCAGTTTCTTTTAGAGAAAAGGACAACGAGCTAGAAAAACCATCTGGTTTTCACAGAGCTTCAAATAGCAGAACATAATGATTGAAGTGACTATACTTCAACATCTAACTGTCTGAATAAATTAAAAGTCATTTTTTAATTGAGAAAATGGAGAGGCCATTCCATTGAATTAGCTCAAACAGAAGGAAGTAAAGACACTAGGATGACTTACTGGTAATGCTGGAGCTATTTTTTGTGGTGGAAATGGTGTTCCCATCATCAGTGGAAAGCTTCAGGTTGCTGAATGGCCCGATGGTTGGACAATCCTCTCCGGATCCTGAAGAGTTACTCTTGTAGTGTTTGCCATCCTGGGAGCCAGAACTGTTGGGTGATGGTGGTAATGGGGAACATGATTGAGACACAGACTGGAAACTGCTGTTGGAATTATCACTGTACAACAGTACTGGACTTGAAGAGGTACTGTTTGGTCCAATGTAAGTGATCACTCCACCTGCAATGGGATGATAGGAAAATAAGCATATACAGTAGAGTTATAGAGTCATACAGTCACACCGCACGAAAACAGACCCTTCAGTCCAACCAGTCCATGCTGATCATAATCCCAAACTAACCCCATCTGCCTCCAAATATTTCTTAGTCATGTTATACTACTGATATGTAATAACTGAAATAAATCTAGAAGTAAATCTAGGAAAATGCCTGCAATCTCACGAGCAGCTGCAAGGTCCACGCTGCTCTCAGTACACCATTTTAGTTTATCAAGTCACATGTTTTTTTCAAAAGAAAAGGATGAGATTCTGAAGGGAGAATACAGAAAGTTAGGCAGCAACTTAAAAAGGAGGTCTTCGAGGGTAGTAATATCTGAATTACTCCCAGTGCTACAAGCTAGTGAGGGTAGGAATACATTGGACTCAACATCTTATCAGGTCTCCCACTGGTAATGATCCCTTGAAATGATGTGTATGGTGGATCAATCTGGATGGATCCCAGTATGTTAAACACTTAGCAACATTCTTTGTTCCTGCATTTGGATGTTCTTTTCCAGCAGGAAGACAGAAAATGGTGGATCTCCAATAGGTTCTCTCTGACCCTGGTCCTATCTGGACATTTTACTCTCAGACAAGGGAGGATAGAGCAGATGAAGGCATGGCTGAAGAGCTGGTGTATGGGAGAAGGATTCACATTTTTGGATCATTTGGATCATTGGATCATTCTTCTGGAGTAGAAGTGACCTGTACAAAAAGGATGAATTGCACCTGAATTGGAAGGGGACTATTATACTGGCAGGGAGATTTGCTAGAGCTGCTCGGGAGGATTTAAATTAGTAAGGAGTGCGGTTGGGTCCCAGGGAGATACTGAGGAAAGAGATCAATCGGAGACTGGTACAGTTGAGAAAAGAAACGAGTCAAACAGTCAGGGCAGGCAGGGACAAAGCAGAGAACAAGGTAGGACTGATATATTAAACTGCATCTATTTCAAACAAAAGTCTAACAGGGAAGGCAGATGAACTCAGGGCATGGTTAGGAACATGGGACTGGGATATCATAGCAATTACAGAAACAGGACTGGCAGCTTAATGTTCCAGGATACAAATGGTATAGGAAGCTCAGAAAGGGAGGCAAGAGAGGAGGGGGAGTGGTATTTTTGATAAGGGGTAGCATTACAGCTGTACTGAGGGAGGATATTCCCAGAGAATACATCCAGGGAAGTTAGTTAGGTGGAACTGAGAAATAAGAAAGGGATGATCACCTTACTGGGATTGTATTATAGACCCCCCAAATAGTCAGCAGGAAATTGAGAAACAAATTTGTAAGGAGATTTCAGTTACCTGTAAGAATAATAGGGTAATTATGGTAGGGGATTTTAACCTTCCAAACATAGACTAGGATTACCATAGTGTTAAGGGTTTAGATGGACAGGAATTTGTTAAGAGTGTACAAGAAAATTTTCTGATTCAGTATGTGGATGTACCTACTAGAGAAGGTGCAAAACTTGTCCTACTCTTGGGAAATAAGACAGGGCAAGTGACTGAGGTGTCAGTGGGGGAGCACTTTGGGGCCAGTGACCATAATTCTATTAGATTTAAAATAGTGATGGAAAAGGATAGACCAGATCTAAAAGTTGAAGTCCTAAATTGGAGGAAGGCTAATTCTGATGGTATTAGGCAAGAACTTTCAAAAGCTGATTGGGCGCAGATGATCGCAGGCAAAGGAATGGCTAGAGAATGGGAAGTCTTCAGAGATGAAATAACAAGAGTCCAGAGACAGTATATTCCTGTCAGGGTGAAAGGAAAGGCTGGTAGGTATAGGGAATGCTGGAGGCTAGAGAAATTTGGTTTGGTTAAGAAAAAGAAGGAAGCATATGTCAGGTATAGACAAGAGAGTTTGAGTGGATCCTTAAAGCCAGTAGGAGTATACTTAAGAGGGAAATCAGGAGGGGAAAAAGGGGATATGAGATAGCTTTGGCAAATAGGGTTAAAGGACAAAAGGGTAACTAGGGAGCGAATAGAGACCCTCAAGGATCAGCAAGGCGGCCTTTGTGTGGAGCCACAGGAGATAGGGGAGATACTAAATGAGTACTTTGCATCAGTGTTCACTGTGGAGAAGGACATGGAAGATATAGAATGTAGGGAAATAAATGGGGACATCTTAAAAAGTATCCAAATTACATAGGAGGAATTGCTGGATGTCTTGAAACACATAAAGGTGGATAAATCCCCAGGACCTGATCAGGACCCTAGAACTCTGTGGGAAGCTAAGGAAGTGATTGCTGGGCCGTATCATCAATAGTTACAGGTGAGGTGTCGGAAGACTGGAGGTTGGCTAACATGGTATCATTATTTAAGAAGGGTGGTAAGGACAAGACAGGGAACTACAGATCAGTGAGCCTGATGTTGGTGGTAGGCAAGTTGTTGGAGGGAAGCCTGAGGGACAAGATTTACATGTATTTGGAAAGGCAAGGACTGATTAGGGATAGTTAACATGGCTTTGTGCGTGGGAAATCATGTCTCACAAACTTGATTGAGATTTTTGAAAAAGTAACAAAGAGGATTGATGAGGGCACAATGGTGGGTGTGATCTATATGAACTTCAGTAAGGCTTTCGACAAGGTTCCCCACGGGAGACTGGTTAGCCAGGTTAGATTCCATGGAATACAGGGATAACTAGCCAATTGGATACAGAACTGGCTGAAAGGTAGAAGACGGTGGTGGTGGAGTCTTGTTTTTCAGACTGGAGACCTGTGACCAGTGGACTGCCACAAGGATCGGTGCTGGGTCCACTGCTTTTCGTCATTTATATAAATGATTTGGATATGAACAAAGGAGGTATAGTTAGTAAGTTTGTAAGTTGCATTAGTGGTGCTGGAAAAGCACAGCAGTTCAGGCAGCATCCGAGGAACAGTTTTGATTTTACTGCTCCTCAGGTGCTGCCTGAACTGCTGTGCTTTTCCAGCACCACTAATCCAGAATCTGGTTTCCAGCATCTGCAGTCATTGTTTTAATTTAGTAAGTTTGCAGATAACACCAAAATTGGAGGTGCACTAGTCAGCAAAGAAGGCTACCTCAGATTACAATGGGATCTTGATCAGATGGGCCAATGGGCTGAGAAGTGGCAGATGGAGATTAATTCAGATAAATGCAAGGTGCTGCATTTTGGGAAAGTAAATTATAGCAGGACTTATACACTTAACGGTAAGGAGAAAGTGAGGATGACTGCAGATGCTGAAGATCAGAGCTGAAAAATGTGTTGCTGGAAAAGCGCAGCAGGGCAGGCAGCATCCAAGGAGCTCCATTCCTGAAGAAGGCCTTATGCCCGAAACGTCGATTCCCCTGCTCGTTGGATGCTGCCTGACCTGCTGAGCTTTTCCTGCAACACATTTTTCAGCACTTAACAGTAAGGTCCTAGGAAGTGTTGCTGAACAAAGAGACCTTGGAGTGCAGGTTCATAGCTCCTTGAAAGTAGTCGCAGGTAGATAGGATAGTGAAGAAGGCGTTTGGTATGTTTTCCTTACTGATCAGCGCATTGAGTATCAGTGTTGGGAGGTCGTGTTGCGGCTGTACAGGATGTTGGTTAGGCCACTTTTTGAATATTGTGTGCAATTCTGGTCTCCATCCTATCGAAAGGATATTGTGAAACTTGGAAAAGTTCAGAAAAGATTTACAATGATGCTGCCAAGGTTGGAGGATTTGAGCTATAGGGAGAGGCTGAGTAGGCTGGGGCCGTTTTCTCTGGAGCATGAAGGCTGAGAGGTGACCTCATAGAGGTTTATAAAATCATGAGAGGCATGGATAGGGTAAATAGACAGTGTTTTCCCTGGGATGGGGGAGTCCAGAACTGGAGGGCATAGGTTTAGGGTGAGGGGGAAAGATATATAAGAGACCTAAGGGGTAACATTTTCACGCAAAGGGTGATGGGTGGATGGAATGAGCTGCCAGAGGAAGTGGTGGAGGCTGGTACAATTGCAACATTTACAAGGCATCTGGATGGGTATATGAGTAGGAAGGGTTTAGAGGGATATGGGTCAAGTGCTGGCAAATGAGACTAGATTAAGTTGGCAAGGACAAGTTGGACCGAAAGGTCTGTGTCCATGCTGCACATCTCTATGACTTTATCAAATGAGGATGTTACCATACTTATCGGTGGTGCCTTCCGTGACCAAGTAACATTTGGCCACTTCCTGTAAAGATCCTTTACTTACTGCTTCTATAGTTTGGTTCCCAATTATCCATATTGATGAGTCAGTTGACCCTTACTTTCACAAACTTAAAGCATGAAATAGCTTTCTAGGTCTGGTAGCATAAAGATAGCGGGCTACTGAGCAGATGTTGATGTTCAGGCAACAGAACTACAGAGGCAGTAAATGTTAAACCAAATGTTAAAGCACTATATCATGGCCAATGTGGGGAAGATATCAATGAATTGCCCACTGTCATGGGAAACTATAACCACATAAAACAGTCAACACCATCAATAGAGGAAGAACAAAATGGACAAAACAAAAATTGCAAATCACAAAAATTGACTTCCATTCTTTGAAGGAAGGGCAGGAACAATGAAACCTGCCCCAGGAAAAACAGCACAGAACAAGATTTGGCATGACTGCTTTCTCCTTTGAATGGGAGTGCACTGGCAAACAAATTGATTGTGATATAAATTTTAAAGCTTTTGGTTTGAAGTTAACCCAATCAACAAAGTAACCAAAACCCAACCGACAAATTACCCAAAACTAGTTATTGCTGTTTAAACAGCGTCCTGTTATTAGTCTGTCTAAACCAAAGAAAATGGAGAATCAGCATTGACACAGATGCACTGCAAACACTGGAAGTCTGAAAACAAAAACAGGAAAAATCACAATTATTTTGCAGATCAAGTAGCGTCAGTGGAGGAACAGAAATCACTAAATCGACATTTGAGACCTGACATGTTTGCCTGCAGATGTTGCCTGATCTGATTTATGTTTTCTGTGAACAGAGATGGAGTTTTGAGGGCCCCCACGTATCACTGTAGGATTCAGATTATGTCAGGTCATCGTTGCAAAATCCCAACCTGAATCCGAACATTAAAGCTCATGCACCCTATTTAGCCGTGCCAAGGCTTACATGTTTACAGTTTCAGCATTGGGATTGCTGCCAACTGTTTGAGGCTCATTTGCTGCAAAACAAAAGTGCAGCAAAACACTTTATGGGGCACATCACAAAACTGGGTTTGGCTGCAAACTTGAGTATTTGAGGTTTGTGCAAAGCTCGCTGTTCTGCTGCTGAAAACCTCATCCATGCCTTGATTACCTTGCAGCTCAATTACTCACAGTGGTCCCCTAGCTGACCTCCGACCTTGCAGCTTTCCTAAACCTGAGCTTACCTAAATTCTACTGCCTATATTCTCATCCCGTTTATCTATTACACTTGTGCTCTGTGACACTCATTGGGCCTGGCCTGGAGAGACCTTAAATTTAAAATTCTCCTCGGTGTGTTCATATCCTTCAATGGTCTCACCCCTTCCTATGTCCGCAACCTCCTCCAGCCCTGCATTCTTTTAAGCAGCTCCAGCTATCTGCTGCCGAAGCCTTTAAGATCTTTAATTCACTTCTTTAAGAGTCTGTGCTAACATCACAATGATGAGATATTTGCGGAATTAGTTTCAATTCTCTCTCTCCCAGAACATCAATAGAGCCTGGGTCATTGAATTCATTCAGGGCTTAGTTTGACAGATTTTTGATAGAGAAAGGAGTCTAAAGTTTGGGAGGGGTGGTGCAGGCAGGAATGGAGTTGAGGCTACAGGTATGTTCATATTGAATGGTAGACCAGACTCAGGGCTAGATGGCCTACTCTCAATTGAAATCCCATGCAGAATGACTGTGTAGGCAATGTACCCAGAGGGCTATTTGCACACAGGGAACAGTAATTTAGCAGAGGCTTAACATCTACAATGTCACAAGAATCAGAAAAGTCACTCTCACTGCTCCATGTGGCATTTATGTTTTGAGCATCACCTTTATCATTTCCTTCAACTGCTGTTGACATGTTAGTGCAATTCCATTGTTTGTGCTGCGGCTCTAACCTAGTCAGCATAGTATTATTCATGAGATAGATTTATACAGCATGGGAACAGGTCCTTTAGTCCAACTAGTCCATAGTGGCTATATTCCCAAGCTGAATTAGTCTCATTTGCCTGCACTTGCCACATTCCTCTACACCTTTCCTACTCATGTACCTGTCCAAATGTCTTTTAAATGTTGGAACTGTACCTGGACCAACCACTTCCTCAGGCGGTTCATTCCACATATCAACCACCCACTGTGTGCAAAAAGTTGCCCCTTAGGTGTCTTTTAAATCTTTCTCCTCTCACCTTCAAATATTGTGTCAAAATCATTTCTCTAAGAACTATAGCCTTTGGTTTGAATTCAACTTATCTGGATTGAGTCTAGTCAAAGGTGAAATGATGAGGGTGCAGGATAGTTTAGATGGGGTTTTACTGAGGGAGCAGCCAATTCTCTGAGCCACTGACCCCTCTTCTCCAGACACATTACTAATTTAGGAGAAAGTGAGGGCTGCAGATGCTGGAGATCAGAGCTGAAAATGTGTTGCTGGAAAAGCGCAGCAGGTCAGGCAGCATCCAAGAAGCAGGAGAGTCGATGTTTCTGGCATAAGCCCTTCTTCAGGAATGGCTCATGACTGAAACGTCGACTCTCCTGCTCCTTGGATGCTGCCTGATCTGCTGCGCTTTTCCAGCAACACATTTTCAGCACATTACTAATTTAACCCACTTTGAATTGCAGTGAGACTGCTATACCTGTACCGGTATATGGGAAGCTGTGGATACAAATCTGAATCTTCTACCAATGTGAATCATTCCAATCACCCCAAAGCATCGCAAAACACATTCTCTTGTACTAGTATTGTCCATGCTTGGCAGATGCTGGCACAATGGTACCGTATCTAAAATAGCAATCCAGTGACTCAGCCTAATATCCTGGAGACATAGGTTCAACAATTTGGAAATTGGAATTTGATTTTTAAAAATTCTGTTCTGGGAAGCTGCCCAAATGGTGACCGAGCACAATTGTTGATTTCTGTCTAGTTCTCTGATGCCCTTTAAGAAGGGCAGTCTGTGACTCCTAACCCACAGCAATGTGACTCTAAACTGCCTTTTGGGTGGTTAGGGATGGACAACACATGCTGACCCAGACAGTGATCTGCATATCTTGAAACTAATAATAAGAAAAAGTGAATTGTTTTGTTGCAGACTTTTGTTAATACTTCAATTAAACACTATATCCTATGTTGGATATGAGCCTAACTTGAAATGTCGGTCAGCTATTTGACCTCAACAGGCATCACCAATTCCATTTAACCGAATCTCCACAGAACATGCCTGCCAGTGAGACTCACTCCATTTGAATTTCCTGCCAAGTCCATAAGGCCAGCAGAAGAAGCAGACCAATCGGCCCATCAGGGCTCCTCTGGCAATCAATGAGATGACAAGTCAACATGAATGCTCTTCAAAGGGATTCTCTGATATTGCCTTACTCCTTTGTGTAGTTTGTACCACACCCTACATAGCAATCTATATTGCAGCAACAGTGAAACAGTATTCTATGTTTATAATGGGTGACTCTTCCCCTTAATGGTACAAAATCCATCAATGTTAGATCACAGGAAAATAGTACAAAATGCTTACGAATGGCTGGGAGGATTATTGTGAGTATTCTCTGCTGACCCCAGGCACCCATTTACTATCTTGTTAGTCAAGAGACCGTCTAGCTCTGCCTGAAAAGCATTCAATGAAATTATAATTATAAGGAAGGATCATGGTCCCAAAATTAACTCTGCTTCTCTCTCTTTACATATGCTGCCAGATTTAGATTATCCTACAGTGTGGAAACAGGCCCTTCTACCCAACAAGTCCACACTGACCCTCCGAAGAACAACCCACCCGGACCCATTTCCTTCTGACTAATCCACCTAACACTATGGCCAATTCACCAGTCATCTTTGTGACTGTGGGAGGAAACCAGAGCAAACCCACGCAGACACGGGGAGAATGTGCACACTCCACACATACATTGCCCGAGGCTGGAATCGAACCTGGGACCCTGGCGCTATGAGGCAGCAGTGCTAAGTGATCTGTTGAGTTTCTCCAGCAATTTCTGGTTGGTTTAGTCGTCAATGCTTTCTGAGTGTCAATGCCCAGAGATCTACTGGATCTGCAAATGAGTCGTGAAATATTAGTCAGGGAGTCAATCTGGAGGGAAATGAGCCAGTCACACGGGTCAGGGCTCAGGTACACGTTTACCATGAACGCTGGTGTAACCCAAACGCCGCCCTCTGTTTAATTTACAGCTTTCCAGGGCTCAGGCAGCACAGTGCGTTTATGTAATAAACAGCAATGCCGCACATTGCCTCGCTCTCCCGGTACCCAGTGGAGAAAGGTTATTCCTGAGTCGAGGATATTAATAGCATTTCTAGGGGTTGAGTCACGGGCTGATCCACGTGTTGGCCGCAAACTCGCGTGTCTCAGCAACGGGACCACCCCCGGCTTCAGAGAAAGATGCATGTTGTTAGGCAAATGAAAGGAAGATGACTCACTGTAGCTGGGTCCCCTCCCCATTGAGGGAAATGTCACCAGCACCATTCACCTGTACCGTTTGTTAAAAATTCTGTTCTGGGAAGCTGCCCAAATGGTGACCGAGCACAATTGTTGATTTCCATCTAGTTCTCTGATGCTCTTTCAGAAAGGGCAGTCTGTGAGTCCTCACCCACAGCAATGTGACTCTAAACTGCCTTTTGGGTGGTTAGGGATGGACAACAAATGCTGATCCAGACAGTGACCTGCACATCCAGGATCTAATAAACTCTTCCAGGAAATATACATGCATGGTATTCCAACTGGAAAGAGGGGTGTGGGGCTGAAAAGATGGGCTGTGGGTGGGGGGAGAGGTGGGGAAGGAGTGGGGGGGAGGGGGAAGTGGAGGAGAGGAGAGGGAAGCGGGAAGAGGAAGGGTAGAGGGAAGGGCGAGATGGGGAGGGGGAGGTTGAAGATGGGGAGAGGAGGGGAAGGTGTAGGGAGGGAGAAGGTGTGGGGAGGGGAGAGGAGGGGGAAGGTGTGGGGGAGGGGAGAGGAGGGGGAAGATGTGGGGGGAGGGGAAGGTGTGGGGAGGGGAGGAGAGAAAGGGGTGGTGGAGGGGGGAGGCGAAGGAGTGGTGAAGGAGGAGGGGAGAGGGAAGGAGGGGGAGAAGTGGAGGGGAGGGAGAGGGGGAGGAGTGGGGGAGAAAGGGGAATAAGGGGGGAGGGGGACGGGGGAAGGGGAGTAGGGGAAGAGGAGGAGGGGGAATGGGGAGGGGGAGGGGGGAATGGGGAGGGGGAGGAAGAGGGAGGGAGGGGATGAAGGGGAGGAAGGGAAATGGTGGAAGGGAAGGGGGAGGGGAATGGGGAATGGGAGAGGAAGAGGGAATGAGGGGGAAGGGGAGGAAGGGAGGGGGAGGATGGTGGAGGGGAGGGGAGGGAAGGGAAGGGAGGGGAGGAGGAAGGGGAGGGGGGAATGGGAGGAGAGGGGGAGGAAGGGAGAGTAGGGGAAGAGGAGGAGGGGGAGGAGAGGAGGAGGGGGAGGGGAGGGAGGGGGAAGGAAGAGGGAAGGAGGGGAGGAAAGGGGGAGGAAGGGGGAGGAAGGGGAAGGGGTGGAAGGAGAAGGGGGAATGGGAGAGGAAGAGGGAATGGGAGGGGAAGAGGGAGGGGAAGGGGGAGGGGAGGGAGGGGAAGGGGGAGGGGAGGGAGGGGAAGGGGGAGGGGAGGGAGGGGAAGGGGGAGGGGAGGGATGGGGAGGAGGCGGTGGGGGAGGGAGGAAGGGGAGAGAGGGGAAAGGGAGGAGGGGGAGGTGGAGAGGTGCAGGGGAGGAAGGGGGAGAGGTGAAGGGGAGAGTGGAGGGGAGGGTGGAGGAGGGGGGAGGAGGGGGTGGGTCAGAGGAGGGTGTAGGGAGTGGATGGGGGATGTGTATTGGTATGGGAAGGGGTTGGTAGTGGGGAGGGAGGGGGTTGGGAATGGGGAAGGGGCGGGGAAAGGGGGAATGGGAGAGGAAGAGGGAATGAGAGGGAAGGGGAGGAAGGGAGGGGGAGGATGGTGGAGGGGAGGGAAGGGAGGAGAGGGAAGGGAAGGGAGGAGAGGGGAGGGGAGGGGAAGGGAGGGGCGGGGAGGTTGGGGAGGGGGAGGTAGGGGAGGGGGATGTAGGGGAGGGGGATGTAGGGGAGGGGGAGGTAGGGGAGGGAGGAGGGGGGAGTAAGGGGAGGGGGGAAGGGGAGGAGAGGGAGGGGAGGAAGGGGGAGTAGGGGAAGAGGGGGAGGGGGAATGGGGAGGGGGAGGGGGGAATGGGGAGGGGGAGGAAGAGTGAGGGAGGGGATGAAGGGGAGGAAGGGAAAGGGTGGAAGGGAAGGGGGAGGGGAAGGGGGAATGGGAGAGGAAGAGGGAATGAGGGGGAAGGGGAGGAAGGGAGGGGGAGGATGGTGGAGGGGAGGGGAGGGAAGGGAAGGGAGGGGAGGAGGAAGGGGAGGGGGAATGGGAGGAGAGGGGGAGGAAGGGAGAGTAGGGGAAGAGGAGGAGGGGGAGGAGAGGGAGGGGCTGGGGAGGGGGAAGGAAGAGGGAAGGAGGGGAGGAAAGGGGGAGGAAGGGGGAGGAAGGGGAAGGGGTGGAAGGAGAAGGGGGAATGGGAGAGGAAGAGGGAATGGGAGGGGAAGAGGGAGGGGAAGGGGGAGGGGAGGGAGGGGAAGGGGGAGGGGAGGGAGGGGAAGGGGGAGGGGAGGGAGGGGGAGGGGAGGGATGGGGAGGAGGCGGTGGGGGAGGGAGGAAGGGGAGAGAGGGGAAAGGGAGGAGGGGGAGGTGGAGAGGTGCAGGGGAGGAAGGGGGAGAGGTGAAGGGGAGGGTGGAGGAGGGGGGAGGAGGGGGTGGGTCAGAGGAGGGTGTAGGGAGTGGATGGGGGATGAGTATTGGTATGGGAAGGGGTTGGTAGTGGGGAGGGAGGGGGTTGGGAATGGGGAAGGGGCGGGGAAAGGGGGAATGGGAGAGGAAGAGGGAATGAGAGGGAAGGGGAGGAAGGGAGGGGGAGGATGGTGGAGGGGAGGGAAGGGAAGGGAGGAGAGGGAAGGGAAGGGAGGAGAGGGGAGGGGAGGGGAAGGGAGGGGCGGGGAGGTAGGGGAGGGGGAGGTAGGGGAGGGGGATGTAGGCGAGGGGGAGGTAGGGGAGGGAGGAGGGGGGAAGGGGAGGAGAGGGAGGGGAGGAAGGGGGAGTAGGGGAAGAGGGGGGAGGGGGAGGGGAGGAGGAGGGGGGAGGGGAGGGAGGGGCTGGGGAGGGGGAAGGAAGAGGGAAGGAGGGGAGGAAAGGGGGAGGAAGGGGGATGAAGGGGAGGGGAGGAAGGGGAAGGGGTGGAAGGAGAAGGGAAAATGGGAGAGGAAGAGGGAATGGGAGGGGAAGGGGGAAGGGGAGGGGAGGGGGGAAGGGGAGGGGAGAGAGGGGAAGGGGAGGAGGGGGGGAGGGGGAGAGGTGCAGGGGAGGAAGGGGGAGAGGTGAAGGGGAGAGTGGAGGTGAAGGGGAGAGTGGAGGGGAGGGTGGAGGAGGGGGGGAGGAGGGGGTGGGTCAGAGGAGGGTGTAGGGAGTGGATGGGGGATGAGTATTGGTATGGGAAGGGGTTGGTAGTGGGGAAGGGGCGGGGAAAGGGGGAATGGGAAAGGGGGAGGGGGAGGGGTAATGGGAAAGGGGAGGGGGGAGGGGGGAGGGGGAGGGCGGGGGGAAGGGGGAGGGGGAGGGCGGGGGGAAGGGGGAAGGGGAGGGGAAGGGGGAAGGGCAAGGGGGAGGGGGAAGTGGGAGGGGGAAGTGGGAAGGGGAGGGGGAAGTGGGAAGGGGAGGGGGAAGTGGGAAGGGGAGGGGGAAGTGGGAAGGGGGAGGGGGAAGTGGGAAGGGGGAGGGGGAAGTGGGAAAGGGGAGGGGGAAGGAGGGAGAGCGGGGAAGGGGAGGGGGAAGGAGGAGGGGAAGGAGGAGGGGGAGGGGAAGGAGGAGGGGGAGGGTGAAGGGGAGGGGAGGGGGGAGGGTGAAGGGGAGGGGAGGGGGGAGGGGAGGGGAGAGGGGGAAGGGGAGGGGAGAGGGGGAAGGGGATGGGGAGGGGGAAGAGGAATGGGAAGGGGAGGGGCGAGGGGGACGGCGAGGGGGGTGGGAGGGGGGAAGAGTGAGGGGGAATGGGGAGGGGGAGGGGAGGGGAGGGGAAGGGGAAGGGGGGAGGGGGAGGGGAAGGGGGGAGGGGGAGGGGAAGGGGGGAGGGGGAGGGGGAGGGGAAGGGGGGAGGGGGAGGGGAAGGGGGGAGGGGGAGGGGGAGGGGAAGGGGAGGGGGAGGGGAAGAGGGAATGGGGAGAGGGAGGGGAAAGGCGGAGGGGCAGAGGAAGGTGTAGGGGAGTGGATGGGGAGGCGAAGGGGAGCGAGTGGGTGGGGGGTGAGTATTGGTACGGGAAGGGGTTGGCAGTGGTGAGGGTGAAGGGCGGCGCGTGGGAAGGGAAGGAGGGTCGTGGGATGAGAGTGGGGGGGGGTAGGGGATAGGTGAGGGGTGGGAGGCTGCTGGTTAGGGTAGGGGAGTGAGAGGTAGGGAAGGGGAATGGGGAAGTGAGTGTGGAGGGGGAGGCGGAGGTGGAGGGAAAGGAGATGGGAGGGAGGTGGGGAGTGGTTTGAAGGCCACTGAAGGGATTTGGGGAGGTGAGGGAAGGAGGTTTGAGAGAAGAGGAAAAGGAGGGGCGGGTGTGAAGAAAGAGGGAACACGTGTGGGGAGTGAGGGGGTGAAGGAGTATCTTTTCCTAACTCTTAATTAACCACTTCCTGAAGACCATGTCCCCAGAAGTAGGAATAAAACAGAGACTAACAAAGATACCGCTGCACAGGGGAAACTATCCGCACCTTTTTTTAATATAGTTATTCTTCAGTTCTCCCGCCCCTTTGACCTAGTTTTTTTTCCTGATCTCTGTGTCCATTTCGACTCTCCAGTCGGGCTTCAGAAAGTGCTACCATCACCCGACTGAAGTCACCCCCCCCCCACCATTCCGCCCAAAGCCCAGTCTCAGGGACGGCCTTCAAATAACAAGGGGTGGTCAGGTGGCACATTGCCCGCCTCCTGACCTGGATTACTGCCGCATGACAGGCTGCCAGTGCTGACAGCAAACACACAGTCCAACAACGCGGTTAACTGTGGAGGCGCCGGATGCCGTGAATTGGACAAAACACCCCTCGATAAATATAAACCAAGAGATCCGAGCTGCAGTGTGCTGCAACACAACAATATTCCCCTCTCCCGCCAGCTTTTAACGCTTCTCGTGACACAGTTGGCAGTGTCTCTTCCTCTAGGCCAGAAGGTCTGCATTCAACTCCCACCTGCCCCAGATATGTGTCTGACTATAGTTAACGCAACTATTTGCTGCGATCTCAGAAATGTTTCTATTCTCACGAACGCCCATGCTGAACACAATGTCAGGGTTCTTCTTTAAGGTTGCAAATTGACATAAAAGTTTTGTTCACACCTCCTCTTCCTCCCACTGGAATTCTGGTTTGCAGCGCCAAGTGAAAATTGACGGGGCAGGTTTGCAGGGGAAGTTTATCCAAGCCTGTATCTAATCAGACTGACCCCTCACATTTGTCCAGTGCCAGTTGGGGACACAACCGAATCGACTGAATGGAGCTTTGCTCGATCTCAACGTAAGGCAAATATGACTAACTCTAAATTACACCCTGTATAATTAACTACTTTTTCTTAACGACGAGCAAACTAACTGAAAATTCAATTTCCAACAATGTCCCGAACTAATTTACTT
The DNA here is from genome assembly GCF_020745735.1 of Hemiscyllium ocellatum. Lineage (NCBI taxonomy): Eukaryota > Metazoa > Chordata > Chondrichthyes > Orectolobiformes > Hemiscylliidae > Hemiscyllium > Hemiscyllium ocellatum. The sequence continues at coordinate 38,945,560 of NC_083432.1, read as the reverse complement.
CAAACCACTGGCACGCTGTAGAGAAAATTACGCTAATTTTCTATATTACACAAATTTAATAAGGTTTACTTAATCAAATGCCACACTGTAAACCCAAGTTGCAAATTAAGTGTGCTTGGTGGTTTATCTGACCTTAATTTTGTGAAGGCAGTTTAGCTTTTAAAAGTGCAGCACTTGGGACGCTTGTGGGCAGCGGTAGTGTCCCTATCTCTGAGGCAGGAGACCTTGGTTCAAGTCCCACCTGCTCCAGAAATGTACAATAGCATCAACAGAAAGTTTCTTGTTCAATACTTCTAAACTGCTGTACTATTGGGGGGGGGGGTGAATGAATGTGTCACAAATCATGTGGAGGTTGAGAAATGCATCTTCTTGAGCCTCTATCGTTGGACGTTACGTCAGCAGCTAAACAGACTGGCTTGTGAGAACCATGTTTATCTAATAAATATAAAACAAGTAAGTGTCCCATAGCCCTACAAGGCTGCTGTCTTATTAGGGAACCAGTGGCGTTTTAAACAGACGGTCACAACACCCTCATGGCGACCTGAAGCAAGTGTGGGAAATTAAACGGTAACCGCTAGGATCACTCTGCACTGCACACCAACCACCCTGAGGTAATCGACCCCACCCCCCGCCTTGTGGGAAGAGGAGGAGTAACAAACAGAAGGTGCACATGGCTAGGAAGCAACATCCATGTGAGTATCTGCAAAATAACTTGCACCTCACTCAGGATGTGACCTACTTTATGAGCTTTGGAAAAATCAACACGGGTTGGTGTGGAGTGGGGTGGGGGGAAGGGGGGGGGAATGCGAGAGACAGGACGAGGTACAGTAAGATCCCAGTCACACTAGAATCGAGCTGTCACCTCTTAAAACACAGAACACTTCAAAATAAGAACTAATCAGAACTATTCGTGGAGGGTTAAGACTGCACTAGAATTATATCTCGGTGACACCAACACAGAAATGTCAGCCAACAACACATTTTGCTCTCTGGAACTAGAGATATAAAAATGTGAATCCCTATTAATAGCTGATCCCGCTGGCAAAATACAGCCGAGTTATCTCATAAACAGTGGCGGCGACTATCTAAGTAATCATTGCAATGGGAAAACTGGACGAGATAATACTGATGTAGGCCAACACGTCCTGTAAGGTTTGTACAGATGTCGAGGAATTCTAATCAGAGAGATCTGACTTCAAACACCAGCGAATTGAAAACATTAATGACCAACTCTAACACAACCCGGCTTATGCTAGCGAGTTACACAGCAAACCCCAATTTGTGCTATCAAAACATATCACAGTGACTATGTCAAAATGGTGCTTTAAAAAAACATATTTTCAAAGGTATCCTCACTTCAGGAACATAACTAGCAGGAGTTAAATGGCTCTGACACACTTTTAAAGTAACACAATGTATCGTTTTCTCTTTTATCTAAAAATGGGTGTTTTTCATACCTGTGTTGTTGGAATCCATAACTATCTTCCTTCGGGATTTTTGATCCTTCTACTGTCAACGAACTACTTCCAAGCGGCTTGCAAACTGCTGGGCAATTTGCCTGCAGCGTCCTGTTTTGGCTGCTCGATCTTGCGTGTTGGGCAGGAGTTGTTGAGTTGCTGTTTTGAGCCAGGAGTTTCTGCTTGTCAGTGCAGTTTTTGTTTTTGCACAGTTCCTGACGGAGGTGCTAAAATCCTGCCGTAGGGGACAAAATTCCCGCAGCCCAGTTGCAGCTAAGAAGACAACCTTCACTACTGTTGACCGGTCCTGTCCAATCTTCCCCTGGTTGGGGTCGGGGGCGGGGGAGAGGTTTTGGGAAGCGAGAGGGGGGGGCGGGGGGGAGGCAAGATAGATTTAGACCACCTCGCCCAGGTCCGGTACTCTGCAGGAATGCAATATACCGAAGAAAATAGGAGTCTGCCTTCCAGCACAGCAAGAGGGTCTCCTTTGCAAATCCCCTCCAACAAGGCAGCCAAGTGCCGGCTGCTGACTGCAAGACATGTACACTGACACAACAGGAAGAGTTACTTACAGCAAGGAGACACACTGCGGTGGAACAGGCCGAGCAGCAGATGAAACAAGCTCTCTGATTGGAGGCAGTTATTGTTTCCAATTTTTTGATTGAGACCCGGAGATCAGGCAAAGTACAGAGGGCTGTGATTGGCTCACCGTCGAATACTGGCATTTGGTGCTGTTGGAGTAAAGGTAAATAATTCTCAGCTGAATGCCCAACCTGGGAGCTGCTTTTGGATATATTTTAGCGTTAATGTTGGTGAATCCGCACTTGGCATTTCTACACCCCCCACCCCATGGTCAGAACTGCACATGTGCTATGCAAAAAGAAAACTTCAGCTGCTCATAGATATTACGAAAATAGTGCAATCAAAACGATTCCACGAACATCTTTTGATCTGAGTCCTACTGCTGTGATTTGAACTCGGAGGGAAAATATCCCACTATTTTTGGTCGGCTCTTCCATCTTTATCAAGATAAATGTTACTCGTTCATGACCTCAGGGCATCACAGCTGCCGCTCTGATGCAAGATCATTGATGTTAAGAAATGGACCTGTAAAACTGCTGTAAGAGCTGACTCTGAGGAAAAAGAAGTTGGTATTTATGTATCAGGAGGAATTCTTCGCTTCAGTTCTAAATTAGAGTTAGGAACTAATTGAAGTGTTGAGTTAAGAACAATATTCAGTGGGACTGACTGCATTGTCTACAAAGAGCTGGCACAGGCTGGATGGGCTGAATGGCCTTCCTTTGCGATTTTGCAGAAGATTTGTAGCTTAGGTTGTGAATCAGGTTACAAGTTCGCTCGCTGAGCTGGTAAATTTGTTCTCAGACATTTTGTTACCGTGCTGGGTGACATTATTTGTGAGCCTTCAATGAACCGCTGGTGTTTACCTGTCTTGGTCTGTTGTGGCGTAATAAAAGATTACATTGGACAGATGGGGCAGAAAACTAACCATCAGGATACATGAGATACCAACTAGCCACCAAAGACATGACCAACTATTGCCAGATTCCATGCACATAGACAAAGAGGGACACCAATTCAACTGGGACAACACACCCATCCTGGGACAGGCTAAACAAAGATGTGTGGAATTTCTAGATGCCTGGCATTCAAACCGGAACTCCATTAACAAAAATATCGATTTGGACCCCATTTACCAACCTCAGAAAAAGAACCGAAAGTGATATCACCCACCACAACAGTCCAAGATAAACAGCAAGTGGGACAAAACATCGCTAAACATCGTTAAACAACAGATACAGCAGTCAGCCTACAGGTCATGAGCTTCATCAGTGGCTCACTGATGATGTTACCTAGCATGGTGATGAAGCATCTGAGAACAAATCCACCAGCTCAGCAAGCAAACTTACAACCTGGCCTCCTTCCTTCCCATAATGTTTCTTATGACCACTATCTATGACCAACTCTCGAGACTGCATTTTAAACCCACACAATTCTGACTCAGTGATAAGAGTGCTGTTGCTCTCACAACATCCAGCAGTGAAATGCTTGTTGTTGTTAGAGAAATACTGCACTTGTTATATTGTTAATGATATGATAGCTTTGCTACATTATAGTTACAGACACTTGTTATAATACCCCTCTGAGGAAATAGCTGATATGCTTGGAAAACCATGTAATATTGATATGAAAGGGAACCATTTGTTATTTACACTAAAACTTTTATGAACAAAGCATAAAGCTGCTATTAATTTCAGCAGCGGTCCAATTAATTTATCTCCTTTCTGCTCTGACAAGAAGTCTGGATCGCTTGATCAGGCTTGGCCCAATCCATATTTAGGTCAATGATATCAGCCAGTGACAGACCCACCCAGTGCATTATCCTTTGGAAGTTTTCCAAGTTAGTAAAACTGTAGTTAGTCTCCATTAGAATGCCTTACCTAAGAGCAAAACAAATAACTTCTCTCAGGGAGGAGACATGCATTATAATTAGCCATTATCCACTCTCTCCACAGCAATTATAGGTGAGCTGAGAGCTTCATATGAAACTACACTCAGTTACTGGAATAGTGTTCACCCTTAGGAAGTCTGAAAGTGAAACAATCCTGCATTCAATGAGTTTTAGGGAACGGGGCTTGACTTCCTGCAAAAACCATGGAATAACTGCTGGCAAAGAGTATAACATTACTAAAAAGAAGAAACTAAATATCTTAGAAAAGACCTGAGCTGTCAAAAACCTGAAAATCATGGTTCAACTTCTGTGAGCTAAACTGTACACTGGTCGGTGTAGTGTTTTGATCTCTGTTGTGCTTCAGTGTCATTTCAAGTGTTCAAACACTCTGCTTCTCGTTAAACAACAGATACAGCAGTCAGCCTACAGGTCATGCACTACTCTGAAGGAGTAAAATCAGAGATTCTCCCTTATACATCAATGCCACTATCAATTTATATACCTTCCAAATTGATTAAGCAAGACATTAAAAGGATAGAAACATGCAAATGTGTATGAACAGCTTTACTGCCCGACATTTAAATCACTTTGATGGAATTTGATCTCTTACCAAAAAAACATTTCAAGCAATGATATAGCCAAATATATTTATATGGGCATTGCTCTGACTGACTCCTCACAACTCTACTTGATTTAACACTTACGTTGGTTTAAATATAAAACGTTTGCTGAAGTAGTTTGAAACTACTTTCCTTAACGGTATTATGGGTCTACCTACAGCTTATGGACAGCAGCAGTTCAAGAAGACAGTTCACCACCACCTTATGGGTAGTGCAGTGGCTTAGTGGTTAGCACTGCTGCCTCATAGTGCCAGGGACCTGGGTTCAATTCCAGCCTTGGGTGATTGCCTGTGTGGAGTTTACACATTCTCCCTGTGTCTGTGCGGGTTTCCTCACATTCATCAAAGATGTGCAGTTTTGATGGATGGGCCATGCTAAATTGCCCATAGTGTCTGGGGATGTGCAGGCTAGTTGGATTAGCCATGGGAAATATAGGGATAGCATGGGTTCAGAGAGTCAGTATGGACATGATGGGCTGAACGGCCTGATTCCACAATGAGGGGATTCTGTGATTCTCAAGGCAACTAGGGATGGACAATAAATGCTGGCTAACCAGTGATTCCCACATCCCAAAAGCAAATTTTAAAAAATGACTGCAATCATTCTAATTATTATACATAAAGGAGAGTTTAGACTGACAAGCAAGCACTTGTCTCACAGAGGCATTCTTTCTGCAGTTCATAATCTCAGTCACAATCTCCTCTTCTCCCAGAACCAGCCAGTATGCAAGTTACTGTATTTTAGGATCAGTGGTGACTAGAAGTGACTGTGAATACAGGATTCAATTGCCTTCTGTAAATTTCAGCCCAGCCAGGTTACCTTCCAGAATGTTCCAGAAACTTTCCAGTTGTTGGTCATGAAAGGAACCATCTATAAAACACCTGAAGCTATATCCACCCTTCCGCTTGGTTATCACATCTTGACTTTGCCATGCACTTAGAGTCATAGAGTCATAAAGATGTACAGCATGGAAACATGGTCCAACCCGTCCATGCCGACCAGATATCCCAACCCAATCTAGTCTCACCTGCCAGCACCCAGCCCATCTCCCTCCAGACCCATCCTATTCATATACCCATCCAAATGCCTCTTAAATGTTGCAATTGTACCAGACTCCACCACTTCCTCTGGCAGCTCATTCCATTCTGCGTGAAAAAGTTGCCCCTTAGGTCTCTTTTATATCTTTCCCCTCTCACCCTAAACCTGTGCCCTCTAGTTCTGGACTCCCTGACCCCAGGGAAAAGACTTTGTCTATTTATCTTATCCATGCCCCTCATAATTTTGTAAACCTCTATAAGGTCACCCCTCAGCCTCCAACACTCCAGGGAAAACAGCCCTAGGGAAAATACTTTGTTTATTTGTCCAATCCATACCCTATGTCTCACAAACTTGACTGAGTTTTTTCAAAAAGTAACAAAGAGGATTGAAGAGGACAGAGCGGTAGATGTGATCTATATGGACTTCAGTAAGGCGTTTGACAAGGTTCCCCACGGGAGACTGGTTAGCAAAGTTAGATCTCATGGAATACAGGGAGAACTAGCCATTTGGATACAGAACAGACTCAAAGGTAGAAGACAGAGGGTGGTGGTGGAGGGTTGTTTTTCACACTGGAGGCCTGCAACCTGTGGAGTGCCACAAGGATCGGTGCTGGGTCCTCTACTTTTTGTAATTAATATAAATGATTTGGATGCAAGCATAAGAGGTGTAGTTAGTAAGTTTGCGGATGACACCAAAATTAGAGGTGTAGTGGATAGCAAAGAAGGTTACCTCAGATTACAACAGGATCTGGACCAGATGGGCCAATGGGCTGAGAAGTGGCAGATGGAGTTTAATTCAGATAAATGCGAGGTGCTACATTTTGGGAAAGCAAAGCTTAGCAGGACATATACACTTAATGGTAAGGTCCTAGGGAGTGTTGCTGAACAAAGAGACCTTGGAGTGCAGGTTCATAGCACCTTGAGGGTGGAGTCGCAGATAGATAGGATAGTGAAGAAGGCATTTGGTATGCTTTCCTTTATTGGTTAGAGTATTGAGTCCATGATTTGGGAGGTCATGTTGCGGCTGTACAGGACATTGGTTAGGCCACTGTGGAATATTGCATGTAATTCCAGTCTCCTTCCTATCAGAAAGTTGTTGTGAAACTTGGAAGGGTTCAGAAAATATTTACAAGGATATTGCCAAGGTTGGAGGATCTGAGCTGCAGGGAGAGGCTGAACAGGCTGAGGCTGTTTTCCCTGGAGCGTCAGAGGCTGAGGGGTGATCAATTATTTCAGTGAAATGATGGCTTGACGACAGATCTTTGCTGCATTATGAAAGCTACATTAGTTGGATGGTGTTGCTCTTGATGGCAGCTAATAACCTTATCTATACTGGTAAATTCACACCATAGTACATGTGAACAGTTGCATTGTAGTCTGCATTAACTGGAGTATGTTGATGTTCATGGCAGCATCTTCAATTATATTCTATCCTGTTCAAAAATGGCATAACATATACAACAATAATTTGTATTTATATGCACCTTATACTTTTTAAAAGCCTCAGACTGTTATATAGAAGCACAATCAGAAAAAAAATGATAAAGTGTTATTAGGAGAAATGAGTGAAAGCGTAGTGAAAAGAGTGGGTTTTAATGAGGTTCTTAAAAGAAAATGCAAGTTAGAGAAGTTTAGAGAGAGAATTTCCAAAATTTGATAATTCCAATCAAAGACATGGCCATCATAGTGAAGGAAACAATGTTAGACCTGGATAATTCAGAGCTTTTGGAGGTTTATTGGGATGGAGAAGGTCACAGGTGGGAGCTGGAAGGACCTGAACACAATAAGAATTTTTAATTTGTGGCATGCATGCACTGTTAATCCAAGTAGGTCAGCAAGTAATGGGGTGACTTGAGTGTCAGTTAGGCAGGGTTTGCAGAAGATGAAAGGCCATCCAGGGAGAATTGGAATCATTGATCCAGGGACAGCACACATCCAGGCAAGTGGAGTTCTTTCCATTGTACTCCTGATTTGGGCCTTGTGGATGGTGGAAAAGCTGTAGGAAGTCTGCAGGTGAGTCACTTTTGGCCAAATCATAGAATGGTTCAGACACAAAAGATCGTTCAACTGAACCTGTGCACATGACTCTGTGAAAGTTAACCCAGGCAATTTGACTTCTCTCCATAACCCTGCAATTGTTTTCTTCAGTTAATTATCCAATTCTCTTTGGAAAGCAATGTTTGAATAGTCATCCACCTCACTTTCAGATCCTAACCAATTGTCCTGTCACAACATCATTCCTGTTGCCTCCTTTCATTCTTTTGCTATTTAGCTTAAACTAATGTCCTCTGTTTCTCAAGCCTCCACCAATGGACATAGTTTCTCCATTAGTATCTACTCTATCTTGATCCTTCATGACTTTGATGACCTCTATCAATTGTTCTCAACAGTCCCTTATCCAAGGGCAACAGTTCTTCAAACATTTCACAACCTTTCAGCCCTTATTCACAGAATCATTCCTGTAAATCTTTTCGACACATTCTGTAGAGCATTCATAACTTTCTTAAAGTGCACTGTCCAGAATTGGACACAATTTAGTGAGGTCGTCTTTGATGACATTGTCTTTCAATGGCAAGGGGAAGTGGCTGGAAGCTGATTACCTGGCGAAGAGGAAGGGGAGGACACAGGAGAGAAAGGCACCGAAGTTGCTAAAGGGCAAAGAAAGAAAGAGCCAAGATGTTGGAGGAACTTGACTTTGATCTGGATCAGCAACCAAAGCACATATATGAACGATCATAGAGGGTATTTGGATGAAATAGGTATGGCAAAGAGAGATACAGCCTTGTCATAAGAAGCAATTGGGAGGAACCTGTAAGTGAGCAGCCAAAGTTAGATTTAGCTTGGAGTACTCTGCATTAGGATAGATGTACAGGGACTGAGAGAATGCAGAAACAATTTATGAGCAAGTTTTCAAGGATGAGAGAATTCAGTTATTTGGATAGATTGGTCAGTCTGGGGTTCTTTTCCTAATAGAACAGGAGATCTGGAAAAGGTATTCCAAACTGTCAGTAAAAAATGAGGTCTGCAGATGCTGGAGATCACAGCTGAAAATGTGTTGCTGGTCAAAGCACAGCAGGCCAGGCAGCATCTCAGGAATAGAGAATTCGATGTTTCGAGCATAAGCCCTTCATCAGGAACGAACTGTCAGTCTGGACAGGTTAGATAGAAAGAAACTTTTACTGTTGATGAAAGGGCCAAGATTCAGCAAGGTATAATGAGGGAGAGACTGAAGTGGCAAAGTACCAATGAATGCACTGCTAGAGGTTTTCAATTGACAATAGGACTATGTGGATAATGGACAATGAGTCAGTGTACGTTGATTCAAAAGTGCAATGGAGTTGCAAAGTGATTAGTAAAATATGCCAATGGATACAATAGTACTAGCTGAGGGAATGAAAAATGTCAGTGGCATGGGACATGGTCTCCAGGAAGCGTAAGAAACCACATATTTTCTTCTTTTGCGACTATAAACTGAACTGGAAGCCAGACTGCTATATAACTGAAATATCAGGGGAGATTTGCAATTTAGAAATTAAGTGCTGAATATGTTTTGAGCTGTGCAATACAATGCTGCTTTTTGGAGCAGAGAGCTCAAATTCAAGACTGAGCAACACCAAAAGTCTTTTGAGTTAAGGATGTTAGGCCTGACAACACCCACTGCTTGGTTGAGCTGTGGAGCACTAAAAACTGTAAGTGCCAGGACAACAGAGAGAGGTACACCTAGAACCAGCAAACAGAAACATCTATTTATCTCTCTCTCTTTCTCTATGTGGGATAAAAGTTAGAAAAAAAACCCCAAGAAAGCCAGAAGAAAGAGTTCCAAAGGAATACAAGATGTAGGTCTACCTGATCAACTATGAAACCAAAAAAATGAACATCACCTTACAGATAACAGAATGTCAGCATTGCTAAAGTCAAACAACAGAAGAAATTAACTTTCCACCTTGTAGTTGAGACTTTTAATCTTCAGAATTTTGTTTGCCCTGACTATATAGTGTCTTTTCACTCTTTTATTGTTTATTCATTCATGGGATGGGGGTGTCACTAGCTGGACTAGCATTTGTTGCCTATTCCTAATTGCCCAGAGGGCTGTTAAGCATCAACCACATTGCTGTAGGTCTGGAGTCACATGTAAGGATTTCCTTCCCTAAGAGACATCAGTGAAACAAATGGGTTTTTCCTGACAATTGGCAATGGCATCATGGTCATTATATGTATGAATCAAAGCATTTGTTTTTGTCTGTCTTCATAGCAATTGAGTATATTTGTTTGGGTTTATGAAGGACTATGCGTTGCATGTTTTCTCTTTTTTTTGTTAAAGTTAAACATGTTAACTAGATTTGTATTTTCACTACTGACAAAAGCTGGGGTGAATTGCCTTTGTCAGTCAGATAAATTAGTAATTTTGGTGATTTCTTTGGGATTTATACATTTTTACATTTTGGCAAGATTTGTAGAACAATGGAATGTAATTATTGGTACACTCTTCCCAGTGAAGGTATGAAATTAAGAGAATTTTACTTTAAGACTTCAAGGCACAACAGAGTCATAACAGCCAAATCTCCCAAGATAGTCCAGTAGAGTGTACTGTCTTGGCAATAGAGGATTCCAGGAGTCAAAATTAAATTTGAGCAGAACTCCAAGCATTGAAAAACAGCTCTAATAAACCAATGATTTGGAAATGCCAGTGTTGGACTGGGGTGTACAAAGCTAAAAATCACACAACATCAGGTTATAGTCCAACAGGTTTATTTGGAAGACAACCATCCGATGAAGGAGTGGCGCTCCGAAAGCTAGTGTTTCCAAATAAACCTGTTGAACTATAGCCTGGTGTTGTGTGATTTTTAACTTAATAAACCAAGAACATGCTGATCCTCACGATGAAAAAGGGACTCTGTACAGTCTACTTTAAATCTGGGTGTTGAACTTTTAGTAAGTGCATTTTAGTCCCACCTTCAAGAGTGAAAGAACTTTAAGCAATGGAAGAGCAGATCATGTTTAACACTGCTTTGAATGGGTTAAGCCCAAGACTAAGGTAAAGGATGGAAGCTAAGATTCAATTGAAAGAGCTGCCAACACAGGATCCATCTTCAAAGAAACTCATATCAATTTTATAAAAATTTCTGAGACTTCATTTCAATCACTCCATGATTTCTGACAGACTCATTTAAGCTTACATTGATATTAGTAATCTTTCACATAGAACATAGGTGAAAAAATTGCTTTAAATTCATGATTTGGTTATAATGACAAATAGTTACCTTTTCTTAAATAATCCATTTCTGTATTTATTGGTATAATTGTAAAGAGCTGGGTAACTAAAGGGTTAAATTCAAAACAAATACATAACTCCTTTGTGGACTGTCTCTCATTCAACCCACTTTCAAAGAACTTCAGAATATGTGAATCACAGTCTAACAAGTACAGGCCTTTGGACTCTGCTCTAAAACACAAAGTTCTTGTTTACATTTATCTACTGTGTTTTTATTTCTAGTAATCTGTTTTGGATCATTACGATTACCATTTATATACCTCAATTAAAAAAAACTTAATCTACAACAAAATCCCTGAGTGTGTATATGTTTTGTAATGCTGTTTGATCATATCACATTTCTTCCAGCACCAGTTTCTGCCCAATCCCTTTTTGAAGGTGTGGACTCCATATTAGGTTCTGTTTTCTGGGGAGGGCAGACAACCAGTGATATATCCACGTGGCTACTATTCATGCGTTGGACATAGAGGGGGTACATAAATGTAGAGGTTTACAAAGTTATGATGGGCATGGATAGGATAAATAGACAAAGTCTTTTCCCTGGGGTCGGGGAGTCCAGAACCAGAGGGCATAGGTTTAGGGTGAGAGGGGAAAGATATAAAAGAGACCTAAGGGGCAACGTTTTCACACAGAGGGTGGTACATTTATGGAATGAGCTGCCAGAGGGAGTGGTGGAGGCTGATACAATTGCAATATTTAAGAGGCATTTGGATGGGTATATGGATAGGAAGGGTTTGGAGGGATATGGGCCGGGTGCTGGCAGGTGGGACTAGATTGGGTTGAGATATCTGGTCAGCATGGACAGGTTGGACCGAAGGGTCTGTTCTATGCTGTATATCTCTATGACTCTATGTAATTTGCACCAATTAAATTAACTAATTTCTTAAAAGTCAGCGCAGAAACAACAGGCAAATGGGGTCCTCCAATATTTGATTTCTTGGATTCCAGTTTTAGCACCTAGTTTAAGATACATATGGGGTTAAATTTGTCTATGGCAGTAGGTGAAATGGAAGTCAATGGAAAGTAAAAATTGGCGCAGTGAACAAGTAGCTGCTATTTTGCTAGAAATTCATTTATGCTGCCGAAGTAGATTCCAGTCTTGTTTCTCCGTACTAATAAAACTAAGTTTTGCCATTGCGGATTTCAAAGCTGAATTAATAATTTGACTGAACATAGGAGTGCCATAGTATGGCAATACACAGTGCAATCCTGGTAATTCTGAGGGGAGAGAAACAGAGATATGGGAGAGAGTAATGGAGTTCAAAGGAAAGAATAATAGAATATAGGATAAGAGGAATGGCGACATAAGGAGAAAGAAATATGAGATGTTTTTGTAAATTTAAATGAAAGAAACTTCTACAAAAGTATGATTTAAACAATTAATACATGGTGTACAACAAATGTACATTTCAGGCAGGATGTGTGATCCAGTCATGGCTAATGAGAGAAGTCAAAGGCCGTATTAGACCTATGAAAGTGGTGTATAAAGTTGCCAAAAAAAAAGTCAACCTGAGGATTGGGGGTATTTTAGATTTAAGCAAACAAGAGTCAAGAAACTAATAAAGAAAGAGAACGTAGAATATGAAAGTAAGAAACCATAAAAAAAAACAGTAAAAGCCTCTACAGGAATGTTACAAAGAAAAGCCTAGCAAAGACAAATGTGGGCCCATTTCAGACAATGTCAGCAGAATTTATAATGTAAAATAAGAAAATGGGTGAGACAAGAAAATTAGCTGGGAATGTGAATTGTGAGGGAATGCAAAGAGACTAAGGTGAGTGGGTAAGAACAAGGCAGATTGAATATAATGTGGAAAAAATGCAAATATTTCTCAAATGGTGTGAGTTTAGGGAAAGTGTTGATATCTAAATTGACCTGAGAACCATTGTTTTTAAGTTATTGAAAGCTAACATGCAGATGGAGCAAGCAATTCAGAAGGCATATTGTAAACTGGCCTTTATCACTAGAGAGTTTCAGTACAGTTATAAAAACGTCTGCTGCAGTTGTAAAGAGCCTTGGTGAAACGATACCTGGAGTACTGGGTACAGTTTTGGTTTTAAGGGAGGATGTACTTGCCATAGAGAAAGTGCAACAAAGGCTCATCAGATTAATTTCAGTGATGGTGGGATTTTCCTTTGAAGAGAGATTGAGGAGACTGGGCCTCCATTTGTTATAGTTATTAGATGAGAGATGATCTCATTGAAGCATGCAGAATTCTTAGAGGACTTGATGGGATACATACAAGAAGGATATTTCTTTTGATTGGAGAGGCAAGGTGAGTTGTCTAAAACCAGGAGACATACCATAAAAATAACAGGCAGGACATTCAGAAATGAGATTAAGAGGAATTTCTTTACTCAGAGGATGGTGAGTCCTTGGAATTTCCAATCCCAGAGGGCTGTGAAGGCTCAGGTACTGCGTATATTTAAAATAGGGATCAATAGATTTCTACATATTAAAGATATCAAGGGTTGTGGGGATGAGGCACAAAAATGATATTAAGGTAGAAGATCAGCTATGATCCAGCTGAATGACAGGACAGACATGAGTGGCTGAATGGCCTCCTCCTTCTCCTATTTCTGATGTTCCCCATACTAATAAAAACAGATGGACCCACTCTTAATACAAATCAGGACTACTGTCTGTGTATGGTCCCATTTTACACTACTGCACAGTATATTCCTTTTCAGGTATATGTCATTCTGCAGGTATTTACTGAAGAAATAAATTGAGGATTATCGAATCAGCCATGCTCTCATTGGATAGCAGGGTAGGCTCGATGGGCTGAGTGGCCTGCTTCTGCTCCTGCATGTTATAAATCTAATGTTATAGAAAAGATCTTTAAACTTTTCAGCAACCTAGAAAGTCCAAACTGTGGTATAGGATTTATAAAATAACTTGCTGTCCACATACTGTGGGTGGCACGGTGGCACAGTGGTACGCACTGCTGCCTCACAGCGCCTGAGACCCGGGTTCATTTCCCGACTCAGGCGACTGACTGTGTGGAGTTTGCACGTTCTCCCCGTGTCTGCATGGGTTTCCTCCGGGTGCTCCGGTTTCCTCCCACAGTCCAAAGATGTGTGGGTCAGGTGAATTGGCCATGCTAAATTGCCCGTAGTGTTAGGTAAGGGGTAAATGTAGGGGTATAGGTGGGTTGCGCTTCGGTGGGTCGGTGTGGACTTGTTGGGCCGAAGGGCCTGTTTCCACACTGTAAGTAATCTAATCTAATCATACTGTGCCTGTTTCCTGCTGCGTTACCATGTGATTGGCAAACCAGCCACCACACAACAGCAGGCTGAGACTAGTTAAGTGTAATCCAACAATGCTCTGAAGGTGCTTCAGGTTATCCTGCATGCATTCATGGGATGCACAATGAACTTTGAATAACCCTCATGATCACTGCTAGATTAGACAACCAATTAACATATTTTTTCCCCAAAGCAATTCTTACTTTCTCTTTCCAAACCTGGTATCCAAGCGTCATGATATAGAATTGTATTGAGAAGAAAAGTCTGAAACAGGACATTTGTGCCTGTTGATATTTATAGGAGCAGTAGTTCTAATCCAATCCGCCTGTCCAGTTTCCAACTCCACTTTATCCCTCTATCCTTAAACCAGTTATCTAAGGTATTGTTGACATGGCTTGAGGTTTTATCACTAATTAGAGTCATAGAGTCATAGAGATATACAGCATGGAAACAGACCCTTCAGTCCAACCCGCCCATGCCGACCAGATATCCCAACCCAATCTAGTTCAACCTACCATCACCCGGCCCATATCCCTCCAAATCCTTTCTAGTCACATACCCATCCAAATGCCTCTTAAATGTTGCAATTGTACCAGCCTCCACCACTTCCTCTGGCAGCTCATTCCATACATGTACCACCCTCTGTGTGAAAAGGTTGCCCATACTCTCATTATCGCACAAACCTTTACGTTAAAATATAAGAATTAAATCTCTTATCACTTCGAACAATAAATGCAAGGAATTTATTTGTCACTAAAATTAAGACCATCTGTTTCACTGCATGAAATGTCTTTTATCCAACCCCCTTATCCTCTGAGCCCAATTTCTTCTAAGGTCCCCATGCCTGGAATTTGCATGTTCTATTATTTTTCACCTATCCTCCCAGTAACCCTCTCTAAATTGTTGGCAAGACTTAACTCCTTTGACCCAATTCCCACCTGAAGGGTTGACCACCCACATTCCCTTCCTGGCTTCCATGTCAGTTGACATTATTAATAGTTTTCTCACCTCAAATACTGTCCCCCTCTGCTATAAATCTGCCAATATCATCTCCCTCTTCAAAACTAAAATAAAACTTTGACCCTATCTCCTGCCAAAGTCTTTAACATTTTGTCCTGAATATCTGCCAAATCTGTGCTAATGTTTCCCAGAACTCCATGTTTGGATCCTTCCAAAGAGGTTTCCATCTCCTTATGGTATCAGCATCACAAATTAAGTTCTATGTGACTGCGACCATGGTAAATTATCCACTCTCATCCTACTTGATCTGATCATAACCTTGGAGATGGTTGACCACAATATTGTCCACTGTTTCTGTCAAGCTCCTTGTATGGGCAGAAATTTCCTCAAACTAAATAGTGGGAAGATAGAAGCTATTGTTTTCAGGTCTTGTTACAAACTCTATTCCCCAGTCCCTGACTCCATCCTTTTCTCTGGCAACTGGCTTATGCTGAACTGAGGTGTTTGTCACCTTGGTGTCATATTTGACCCTGAGATGAACCATCCAGGTATCCATTTCATCATTAAAACCACCCATTTCTTCTTCCAAGTCACACTACTCTGTCCCTGTCTCAGCTCATTTGCTGCAGAACTTTTGTCCATGCCTTTGTTATCCTCAGAATTAACTGTTCCAATAGAGCCATGGGCTGTCCTCCCACTTTCTACTCTCTATAAACTTGAGGTCACTCTAAACTGTTCTAACTTAAACCAAGTCCCATCACTCCTGCACTTACTCATCAACTCATGATTAAGCAACAACTTGATTTTAAAATTTTTATCAGAGAAAGTGAGGACTGCAGATGCTGGGGATCAGAGCTAAAAATGTATTGCTGGAAAAGCTCGGCAGGTCAGGCAGCATCCAAGGAGCAGGAGAATCGACGTTTCAGGCATGAGCCCTTCTTCAGGACTGATTCCTGAAGAAGGGCTCATGCCCGAGACGTCGATTCTCCTGCTCCTTGGATGCTGCCTGACCTGCTGCGCTTTTCCAGCAACACATTTTTAGCTTTAAAAGTTTTGTTCTTGTTTTCAAATCCCTCCAGTGCCTTGCCCCTTACTTTCGCTGTGACCTACTCCATCCTCTGCCATCAGTTTTGGCATCTTAAACATTCCGATTTTAATCACTTCACCAAGCATTGTATCTTCAGCTGCCGAGGCTGTGAGCTCTAGAATTAACTCCTTTAATTCTCTGCCTCTCTCTCCTCCTTTTAGATACAATAAGCCTACTTCTTAGACCAATCACCTCCTTTAACATCTCGTTCGGTTCCAAATCTTGTTTAACGATTCCTGTAAAACAGTTGGAGTTATTTTACTTTAACTGAGTATAAATGCAAGTTGTTGTTTTATAAATATGCCCTGAACGCTGGAAACTGTAGATTTCTATCTACCACATTCTCTTCAAAATTTTAACCACTTTCATCAAACCAGCCAGTGAACAGTATCTGTTCTAACAAAGAACTCTCAACATGATGGTGACAGATGATTCTCTGCAGTGGGAGGTTAAGGTTTGGAAGACCACTATCAGGGTCGTGAATCTATAGTTCATGTTTGAAACTCTTGACTGTGGGATGTTTCACATTGAAGTCTGATGGAAATATTTTTTAAAACATATTCATTCATAGGATGTGGTCTTTGTCTGCATTTATTGCCCATCCCCTAAATGCACCAAAGTGTTGCTAAATCTATTTGGATGTAGTTCTGGAGGTTTCATCAAATGATCTCCATCTGTCAGTGGTCAGCCGTTGTCTTTGTTTTACCAACAAACTCAGCCATCTTGAAATGATGACAGAATATCAGTACAGTTTGTGGGATCGTAAGCCCAGCTTGTCTGCTTTTACCACTTCTGTCTTCTTCAGCTTTTCTTTCCATCGTTTATCTTCATTGTGAGGAAGACAGAACAGTGTCAGTTGGCTGCAAAGGTAGTGGTGCTGCCTGGAGTGAAGATTCCTGACTGTAGTAGGCCCAGAGCCTGGACTTGGGAACTTGGTGGGTCATCGCTACAGTGATTCTTGGCAGGTCGTTGGCTGCTGCAGTGGCAGTACCCAGAAGAGAACTCCTGGCTGCAGTAGGCCCATAGCATGGACCTGGGGACATGGAGTCTGACTCGGATTGGGGTTCTTTGGTAGCAACAGTGCTTGAAGCCTGGATTTGGCTGTGGCAGAGGCAGTGCCCAGAGCGAGGATTCCTAGCTGCAGGTTCTTACAGAGACCTTGCAAAAGCTCTGTATTTGTGGCTGTATACCCCTCGTTTAGATGCATCCAATTATGTAATTTCTCTTTTATTTCTTTTGTGGTCTGGAGCTAGGTGCCTGCGCAATTCTGAAGTAATTCTGAACTTTTTATTTCTTACGTTTTCTGTGTAATTCCTATGATTTTGTATTTTTCTAATTTAATCCTAATAATCTGCATTGTGCCTAAGATGGCGTCGCAAATGGCAACTTGTAAACTTTCCACTGTAGTCATGTTGAGTACATTTTGACAATAAAGCTAATTTTAATTCTAACCTTGCAGTGCACAGCCTTCCCAAGACAATAACAATATACAGAGGAACCTCAGTTGTCCGGCATTCAATTATCAGAATTTTGGATGATCCAAACAAGATCGCAAGATCCTGATGCTTTGCTAAACTATGTTATCTGGCTTTCGATTATCCAGCGTTCAATTAACCGAGCGAAATACTCCCCTTCCGTGTCCTTCGGATAACCAAGGTTCCTCTGTATATGTATCCTGCACATTTAAAACATCCCAGAATCCTTCACAAGAATATTGTAAAGTAAAAGATGATGCTGGACTACATTAGAGGATTTTAGAACAAGTGACCAAAAGCTTGGCCAAAGATATAAGGGTTCAGTAGTCTCTGAAAAGAGGAAAGCCAAGTAGAGAGGTGAGAAATTGTAGGGAGGGCTTGAGGCCTCAGCAACTGAAAGCCTGGTCACCGATGGTGGAGGGATAGAAACTGAGTGATTCTTAAGAAGCTAGATTTGGAGGAATGCAGAGTGCTGTGGGGCTGGGGGATATTGCAGAGATTGGGAGAGGGTTAGGCCATTGAAGAATTTGAAAACACACAAAATTTTCAAAATCAAAACATTGCTTGACCAGGAGACAGTATAGGTAAGCGAGCCCTGAGGTGAGAAGGGAATCGGATTTGCTGCAACTTAAGGTATGGGCAACTTAGGGAGGGTGTAATTCAGGAAAGTGGAATGTTTTGGATTAGGTGAGTCTAGAGATAACAATGGCATGAATAATGTTTTCAGCAAGAGAAGAATTGAGAGAAGAGGAGAAGTCGGGCGATGTTGTGGAGGTCCAGGCCTGAATACAGAAAGTCATCACAGCACAAAAAGGTTGCAGACAGATTGTCTTGATCTCAGACTGTTACCAGGGAGAGGGAAAGAGAAGAACTGGTAGTTACTGAGAACGGAGTTTGGAGCGGGGACTGAAAGCAATGACTTTGGTCTTCCATACTTCAGTTCATCCAATACAGGATGTGAGATAAGCATGAAGTCTGATCACCTTTGAAATTTGACATCCTTAAATCTGTCCTGATGACAGCAAGATATAAATCTTTGAAAGTCTGTCCCTTGTTTCATCAATGCTTAGATTCTCTACTACTCAATAGCTGAATAAATAAAGTTGGGTTGACATGGCAAGGCAAGTGGAGTATGTAACTGTGATCAATGATGGTGAGCTAGAGACAGGTATAACCAGAAAGCCATACTCGTACTAAGTGACTGCAGATCAAGCAGCTTTGGTTCAAAGTTCCTGAGCTGGAGTCAGAGCTGCAGACATCCTGGAGAATCATGGTTCAGGTGGGGAGATATACTTGGGCATTACACAGAGGGTGGTTCATGTGTGGAATAAACTTCCAGAGGAAGTGGTAGATGCAAGTCCAGTTACAATGTTTAAAAGACACTTGGATAAGTACATGAATAGGAAAGATTTGAAGTGATATGGGCCAGGATCAGACTAGTTTAGCTTGGGATCATGGTCGGCATGGACTGGTTGGGCTGAAGGGTCTGTTTCTGTGCTGTATGACTTTATGATTCTGTTCAGCAACAAAGAAGAAGTTGAAAGGGGTGGTGATGAGCTAGTATTTAGTGATGAGTGCTTGTGGTACAGCAGTAGTGTCCCTGCCTCTAGGCTATAAGTCCCAGGTTCGAGTACCATCTCAATTGGAAATGTATGATCAAATTATGTCAAAATCCTTACAAATGAAAATGAAGCCATCAGATAATGTTGTCAAGAGGTGGTTTATGGATGAGGAGTTAGGAGGGGGAGCAAAGATTGATCCAAATGGATAATTCCCACCTTCAATAAAAGCTTTTTGTTAATCCAATACAAGAGAATGTGCTCATCAAAAATGAAAAAATAAAATTTTCATGCCCTATGATTTTTTCATCCAGATGAGCAGTGCCGTGGAATTTAATCTTCAATTGCTATAGGCTCAGGGCAGTCCTAAAGGGTGGACAAGTCTAGACTCCGTTTAACTCAATGTTGGATCCACATTCTCAAGTGTAACACACAAAAGCAAAATAATGTGGGCACTGGAAATCTTCAAACCGAAATGGAAAATGTTGAAAATACCCACCAGGTCAGACAGCATCTGTCCAGAGAAGAAAAACAATGTTTGAAAACAACACTTTTCCTCCGAACCACTTCTGATTCCCTCTCTGCAGGTGCTGCCTGAGTGCATTCACAGGATTTATAGTTATGCAGCAGGCCCTTGGGCTGAACTTAAGCCCAAGCTTCCTAGATTTTCCAAACTGAACTAGTTCCATTGGTCCATATAGAGTCATAGAGATGTACAGCATGGAAACAGATCCTTCCATCCAACCCGTCCATGCCGACCAGTTATCGCAACCCAATCTAGTCCCACCTGCCAGCAACCAGCCCATATCCCTCCAAACCCTTCCTATTCATATACCCAGCCAAATGCCTTTTAAATGTTGCAATTGTACGAGCCTCCACCACTTCCTCTGGCAGCTCATTCCATACACGTACCACCCTGTGTGAAAAAGTTGCCCCTTAAGTCTCTTTTATATCTTTCTCCTCTCACCCTAAACCTATGCCCTCTAGTTCTGGACTCCCCAACCCCAGGGAAGAGACTTTGTCTATTTATCCTATTCATGCCCCTCATGATTTTATAAACCTCTACAAGGTCGCCCCTCAGCCTCCGACGCTCCAAGGAAAACAGCCCCAGCCTATTCAATCTCTCCCCATAGCTCAAATCCTCCAACCTTGGCAACATCCTTGTAAACATCCTTTCTGAACCCTTTCAAGTTTCACAACATCTTTCTGTTACGAAGGAGACTAGAATTGTATGCAATATTCCAACAGTGGCCTAATCAATGTCCTGTACAGGTACAACATGACCTTCCAACTCCTGTACTCAATACTCTGACCAACAAAGGAAAGCATACCAAACGCCTTCTTCAATATCCTAACTACCTGTGACTCTACTTTCAAGGAGAGTCCCTCTAAACCTGTCCTCTCTATGTACCTGTCCAAATATTTTCATTGTAGAAACCTCTTTGCTGAGATCCTTCCTAGACCTGTTTAATTATTATCTTATAATTGACCTGTGAATACACCGATTCCATATCCACATCCACAAAGACTTAGGATAAAACGCTGTCTGAAAATTTGACCAATTTAGGGCTAAATCCTTGAAGCAATAATATCTTAATACAACGTTGCACTTAATTTTTTTTGGTGTGAATGTTTGGAGGGGAAAGTGTAAATATTTTGCAGCTCGTATCATGAGGAAAGGCTGCTTGTTTTCTGAGAATGCAAGGTTAAGGTTGACGGGATTGCTCCGTAGGCGGTTCCCTGTATACATTGCAAAAACGAGGCAGTGTTGATTTCCGCGTTAACCAAAAAGGAGTCGTGTGTGTGTCCCCGTGACTGTAGACTGGCACTGCAGCCGCCGGGGGTCTACATGTGTCTGGGCTTGCATAAAGGCGAAAAGGATATGAGGAAACGCTGGTTGCACAAGCCAGTTGCTTGAAAAAAAAACATAGTTCCAGAAAAGTTATCGTCGAGATCGCAATGCGATGTCTCTTAGAAATAAAAAGTATGTCAAGTGTAAAGTACATTGTGGAAGCATCTGGGTTTTACACAGATTCTTTTACCAATTGGATTGCACATGCAGAATGTAAATCCATCAATGTGTTGGCATTGGGAGGGGGGGAGCGGTGGTGAGGTGGAGAATAATCACGTTGCAATGCAGAACACAAGCGTGTGGGCTTGTTAGAAAGAGGCTGATTTAAATGTAGGTCATGCTGCCGGATCCCTGCTCCTGCTAACCTACTGTTGGCGTGACTTGCATAAAAAAGTCTCGTCAACATCGTAGCAACTGGGGGCTGATGATAAAAGGCAGTCCAGCCGCTAAACGCTAGGTTTCACTTCCACCACGAGAGAAAGAAAAATAAAAACCGCAATCTCTATAATCAAAAGAAATATTTTGCAGCATTCTTAGGAGAGTTGCCCAGTTTTGGGGGAAGGGAAAAAAATCTTGAGGGAATGCACGAAGGTCAGCATTCTATATTTCAATCGCTTTCTGTGGCTTTTTTTTTCGCCTTTGTACACATTCGGTCATTTTTTTTTCGTGGGTTTCCTTAAAGAATTTCAAACACTGCCCTCAATAATAGCGCCACTCAATGACTTGACATTAGCAAACAAGGGCCTTTTAAGGAAACTTTGTGTGTGTGAGCGGTGAGCGCTGACCACCCGCCCCCTTCTCCTGTTAGAACATTTTCAGAGGCACAGCCTGAGATTGCTGCTTCACACGTGGCCCCTGCATGTGAGGTGACAGCGTCTTATGCGCCTGTTTTCCCAACAAGTAATTACAGCAGCCTGCTGCAAGACGTGGGCGCTTCTCAGAATAAAGAAGGCAGTGGGCGCCTGGGCACTGAATCACAGCTGAAATCAAATCGAACAGTTACGTCCTGCTCTGTACGCCCCACTTTCTGAAACCCCTTCATTAAATCAGGTCCCGAAATCTTGCAGTTTTGTGATTTTTTTGGGGGGAGGGGGAGGTTGTGTATTTGGTAGGATTGTTAAAACCAAAACTTTGGTACCATTGGCGTGATGATCAAAGCTGCAAATACAGCATTTAAGAGGCACCTAGATAGGCAATATCAGTAGGAAGGGTTGAGAGGGACAGGGGCCAAATGCTGGCAAATGGGACTAGATTTATTTAGGATATGTGGACGAGTTGGGTCTGTTTCTGGGTAGAATGACTCTGTCATGTTTCTATAAACAGAATTATTGATTCGTCCCGGTGGACCTCAGCTGCTTCCCCTGGATTTGTTCTTTTCAT
The DNA here is from genome assembly GCF_020745735.1 of Hemiscyllium ocellatum. Classification (NCBI taxonomy): domain Eukaryota; kingdom Metazoa; phylum Chordata; class Chondrichthyes; order Orectolobiformes; family Hemiscylliidae; genus Hemiscyllium; species Hemiscyllium ocellatum. The sequence continues at coordinate 38,923,145 of NC_083432.1, read as the reverse complement.
ATTTTTCTATGCATTTTTGCTGTATAGTATCTTTAATTTTGCCACATAGCAGAATTTATTTCCAAATGATTTCAAATAAAATTAAAAGTGCTGGAAAGCATAGTGAGCGCCCCTGTTTTTAAGTAACCTAGATTTAAAAGATAGGTTAGTGTGTTGCTAGATGATAAAAAAAAATCAACCAAGCCTCTCATTGAAGTATTCTCGTAGATCTTCCACCCCATCCTACAATAACTTTGCGTCATCAAGTAATAGGGCCAGCAGTTGACTGTATTCCTCCCAACAGGCTCCTTTGGTTAGTTAGTAGTCCGCTGCACAATCTGCAAAGGCACGGAGTCAAAATCCAACTCTGAACAGACTTTAAGGGCTATAAAATTTGACTTAAGCTAGAGGCTAGGGTCTGACCCTTCCTGAAACTCACTGGATTGATTGTGGACACAGCTGTCCACAAAGAGAGGTCAAGTTGAATAGTGCTTCATTCTCATGGATGACCTCATTGATACATATTAAATATTCATAAGATTCAACAGGGTAATGCTGATAGGATGTTTCTGCTAACCAGAATGTCTAGGGACAAGGGGTTGGCTATTTAATACTGAGATGAGGAGTTCCTTCAGTAGGATAGTACAACCTTGGAATTCTCAGGCCCAGAAGAGAATAGATACTCAGTCTTGGAGTTCAGGCAAGACAGAAGTTGATTAAATTTTTTGGATCCTAGAGGATTTGGGGAATAGGGCCAGAATATGCAACTGAGATATAATATCAGGTAAGACCTTATTAAATGGCACAGGAGGGTCTAGAGATTGAACTAAGTTGTTGTTGTCCACCACCTATCCCCGCACCAGCTGCTAACACAAATGGCTACTCTAGTGCCTGTGACGCTCACAGAAGAGCAATAACAAATTAATCAGAAGCAGTGCACCTCAGCGATGGCCCTCACCTCAATCAGAAAGTTCTAGGAGCATGTGTCATAGCAGGACTCTAAAGAAAGTTATCTAGACTAGTTGCAGTCCAGCAATGATAAATTCCCTCCTGAGATGTGCATGACCACACAGGCAGACAAGATTGCTCATATATTTTTCAGAGCATTTAGCACGACCAATGTTCTTCCCTTGATCAACACCAATAAAACAGGCCTGGTAAACTGACTGCTGGTAGACAATTATTTTGTATAAAATGAACAGTCATGACACAGAAATACCAGCTCTGAAACAGTTCAGGATGCTCAGAGAACATACAGTACGCTGTATAAAAACAGAAGTTCGCCTTCCTAATTATTACTTTCAGGAAAATATTGGAAAAGTGCAGGAACTACTGATGATTTCAACTGTGTCACCCAAGATAACAATAGCTTTTCTGGCAAGCTCACAAGGATATTTAAAAGTATTCTACATACTAAACATAAAACAGTTCTGTGCAAGTATGAAACAAGCTTACTCGAGGAAAGTAACAGGAGTACAGAAGTTACCTGCCATGTTTATTTGTGCATCCACCAAAACATAAGTTACAACATTTAAACTGGAGGCTCTTTTAAAATAGATCTTGAACTAAACAGAAATTTTCCTGGAAGGCTCACCTAAACCCTACCTTTTCAGGAATCGTGTGTTCATAATGTGCAAGGTGATAGTGCTCAGGAGAAAAATAAAAATATCATTAAGCATCCAGTGATGATACTCAACCACAGGTTGGGTATAGCAGGAATCTCAATAATTCAAAGTATTCCCTCTTTCAATACAATTTCAGTCTTCTCAGGGAAAGCCACTACCATTAGAAATGTCCATTCCTCTCTTTGAACAATACGGTCTATTGATCCCCACTCTCCCTTTCTTATTGCTGTTGCTTGAGGTTTGTTCATGATTTTACATCTACTGGATTCTTAAACATTTAAAATTAAATTTCACTTTGAAAATTCCCCTTGTGTTCGGCTGGATTCAAATAGATCCAAGCAGTGAAAAAAACCCGGTTTTCTGTAGTCTATATTATTCCTTTGTCGGCCAAAAGACCCCTCTGTTTTCTCTCTTGCTGGGCTGAAACTCACCATGGGTTCCAAGTGAAAAGGGCAGCACATCACCCACTGTGAGAACAAAGACATTTACATCTTCTGCTTAACTCAGTTTCTAGCCCAAGTCCCAGCAAGGAGCAGTGGTCTGTCACAGTGAATTAGCCAACACTGTCTCAGGCTATAAGGAATGTTGGCAATTTTCAGGTCTGAACAATGGGTTCTGAGAGCTGACAAACAGGATACCATCTCTTTAATGTGTTGTTTTAAATCAACTTGTTAGGGCAGGTATTATCTGAAAAAGAAACACAAATAACCAATTCTGAGGAAGTAGAGCTGATTGCAACTTTTTTTTTACATAACACAAACTTTTTCTTAAAAAAAAGGTGCGAGATTGCTGTACAAGATGTCAAATCTTTCTGTACATGGTCAAATTTGCAGAATGAACTAAAACAGACCAGAACTCTGTCTGAATTCAACAGACAAATACAGGAAAAATAATTGATTTCACTTCAGGAAGAGAAGCGAAAGTATAAAGGCAAGAGACGAGACTATTCAGTTATTGATACAGTGACGATCAATTATAAACATCAATATAAACACTGAATGAGATCGATCAGGCATGTGGTCCTTAAGAAAACCCACAGAGTATTCTACCAGTTGGTATCCCAAGTGCTGGCTTGCAGTACAATTTGCAACTCGGCAGCATAAAAGTCAACATTTTGTCCAAAGCATCTATTTGCGACATGTTCGATGTGGCGTCTGTTTCTTCTGTATGTCTATCCTGCATCTGCTGCGTTCATCCAACCATGGTAACTCAAAGTTCCTGCGGAGGAGGAGGAGGATGACAGGTAAGTCCCAGGCTGATTTACTTTGGGATTTTCAAGTGTATTTTTTTTTCTCCTTTCCTGAAAAGGAGAGGTACTTATTTTCAAATGGCATCACGTTCTGGAAGCAAATACCTCTAAAGACAATCACAGATCACCAATACCAGCCCCAAAAAAACATTAATGCAGGAGGCAGGAGATGCCTGAACCCAGGTGATTTAATACGGGATGAGGGGGAAAATGTACGGAAACCGTTAATTTGTATATTTTAAACTGAAACAACAAATACTGGCGATCACAGCAGGTCAGACAGCATCCATGGAGAGAGAGCAAGCTAACGTTTCAAGTCTCGATGATTCTTCATCAGAGTTATCTATGTCCTTTCCAATGGATTCTGTATGACCTGCTGAGATCTCCAGCATTTGTTGTTTTCAATACAGATTCCAGCATTTGCAATATGCTCCTACACTGTAAATATTGAAAGCATTTTTCATTAACAGTATTCAACTGATGCCTTTTGACTGTTCAACTACATTATAAAGTAGTAAGACAAAACAACTGGGATATTTTACATGTTCAAAAGAACTGTTTCTATGCACAAGACAGATGTAGATAAATGAGGCCAGTTAGACAGTCAACCTGATTCAACAAGAAAGATCGCATCCAACGTTTTAAAAATGATTTGAGACTATTTTTCTACATCCACCGTTCTACTTACCACTCCATTCTGTACATTGATCAAAATGAATGAAGGATTTCCTGGATACATCAGCTTTAACTTTGCTTTTTTGATTAGTTTGATATGTTTTTGCCAGAGTTTTATTTATATGTTATACTTAGTTTTTGTACTACTTGCAATCTTACATCTGAACAGCAAAATTTTTTTTACAGTATTTTCTGTTAAGCATGATTCTCCTAAAATTACAGGATTTCATTTCCTGACTCTTCTCTTAAAGAACAAATATCATACAAAATAGATTTGGGCTTTCCCAATCCAAGTACAAACCATTGCAGTCTCATAGCACAGTTCCCCATTAAACGCCATTGTCATTAATAGAAGCCCACAGAGTGGCTAGTGCAAGGGCTAGAAACATTTACAATACAGAGGAACCTCGGTTATCCAACATTCGATTATCCAAATTTCGGATTATCCGAACAAGATCGCAAGGGCCTGATGTTTGGCTAAACAATGTTTCACTCAGTTCAATTAACTGAGTGAAATACTCTCCGCCTGTGTCCTTTGGATAATTGAGGTTCCCTTGTACAGCACAGTAGGGGTGTTGTTGTTGAGATCAATGTCATGGGGTCGAGAGTAGTGTGTTTTATTCTAAATCTTGATCATAAAAATGCACATTCAATATTTCAGTGTACAAATAACTCAACCATCATGCTGGCTACTAAGTGAACATTTACAGCATGTCAATGAGAAACTTACTGTTGTGATAATTTAGGTAGAGGTCTCCCAAAAGCCACGACAGGTAGAAATGGGGTGATTACAAGAGATTCCACTATGAAGTAAGGAGAAAAAAAAAATTCTTATTATTACGTGAGAAATTTGGATCCCTCATATAAACTTCAGTTCTTTTTTGGGGGTAGGAACCCTTAAGGTTTATAAGGATTTTGATCCCCAGAACTGGAAGCCAGTGATCCATTTGTAATGTTTTTCTCTGTAATGCATCCAAAAATTATTATCTATTGCTGCTTGGGTTTCGTCGTATTTAAGCCTACCATCGTCGGGTTCAGGAAAGAAGGACAGGATTTCTGGCTCCGATTCCGGAATTCCTTTCTTTTTATACATGCGCAGTTGCAAACGTTGTAGCAGCCTTTGTTCCCTGATCCGCTGAATGTCCCACCTAAAAAAAACAATAGAGGTTACAGATATCATCAGAAGGCCACACAATTTTAATGAAAGTAGCTCCACAATGTCCTGCTGACCCGACACTGAAATTTTCCCTACTTACACTGTCGGATAAATTCCACATCACCAGTGCCAGGAAACAACTATAGGCCTTGACAGATACACAATCAGAAAAATTAATAGTAGCAGCTGCTGAGTTACAGATAGAGTCATAGAGATGTACAGCATGGAAACAGACCCTTCGGTCCAACCCATCCATGCCAACCAGATATCCCAACCCAATCTAGTCCCACCTGCCAGCACCCGGCCCATATCCCTCCAAATCCTTCCTATTCATATACCTATCCAAAATGTCTTTTAAATGTTGCAATTGTACTAGTCTCTTCCTCTGGCAGCTCATTCCATACACGTACCACCCTCTGTGTGAAAAAGTTGCCCCTTAGGTCTCTTTTATATCTTTCCCCTCTGTCCTGGAGGACAATCCCAGAAAGCTACATTCCATCTAGCAACAAGACAGATCATTCCTTTAGATTATAGAGCTATCATTAAAATCCAGGCTATAACAGCAGTGCTGAAATACTAATTTAAAAATCTCAAACAATTAAATGGGCTAGCCAGATCATGCTCAAATAAAATTAACTCTCACTTTTCCTAGTACATTCCAGATGTTGAACATCAAATTTCTTTGACTTTTTGCAATATTGAAATCTCTAAAATCCACTGAACTATGACGACTAATAGTTGTACAGGTAAATTTTTAAAGATTGCAATTTACAATGTCATTCTTAATACAAATATTCCAAACATTGTTTTTTTGGAATGACAAATTGCTCACATGTTGGATTCAAAGTCCCTTTAAGTGTGTGGAAATAACCTTCTCTGGAACCACTTTGATAAGTAGGACATTAGAATTAGGGCTTTCCCTTATCCCCAGTGGACAAGTGTACTAGTTCTCAGCCAAACCTTTAGACTGTGCGTCTCACAATTGGAAAGTATTTCATGTCAGTAGGATAAGAATGTTATCTGCCTGAGAGAAAATAGGCATCACCCTGCCTCTTAAAGCACACCTTCAGTCTTTGAGTGAATACTGCACTTAACACCAGAATGTGCAGACTTATGCATCCTGCTTTCCTGATTAAAGGTCAGCATGGACATAGAAATAACGTGGTACTAAAAAAAACCTTAAGCTCTCCAAAAAGTATTTTATTACAATTTTTAAAAAACATTATGTTTCAAAGTTCCAAGCCACATAATTATATTAACATTTATGGAAAATAGACATTTTCCTGTTTTCTAGATAATGGAATTCACTCCCTAGACTAACCCGAAATCCAAGGAATCTGGTTGAAAATAGTGGGGCTTGAACTCTGGTGTACTGCTTCAATACACAGTCAGGTTTGTGACAGATAACAATTAAAACCAGTTTATTGGCATTAGCTAGTCAATCTCTTTAATTTTGCTACATCGCCTGAATGTGAATTACTTCTTCAATTAAGTAAACATAAAAGCTGGTCCTAAGATTAGCAATGTTCCTTTTATTATTGAAAGCAAGTTCTCAGGTACAATGTGATGTTAATACCTTTTCCTTCTTTTCTCATCAAGCTCCAGTTTTGCATGTCGTTTCGCAAAGACACAGTCATCTAAGTTCTAAAATAAACAAAGTTAGTGAACTACTTCACTTTTAAAGCACAACAGTTAATAGTCACAGTCTTCCATACAATTCCAATGAACCAGCCTGTTGTGATAGCAGTCATGTTGGCTGTGGATAAACTCTTTATGGATATAGCCTGGGTGGTGGGACGGAAGAGAACAAAGTAACAAGAACATCTGCTTGGCATGGAAAGTGTTACTATTAACAATCACTGCTATCCAAACAGACATTTACAGGAGGTGATACTAGTTGTTTTTAGCATTTAGTTAAATTTCCATTCACTGCGCGCACACAAATATCACAAGTGTTTCAATTCCAGGACTAACTATAATATTTGATGTTTTATCATTTCCGATTTCTATAGTCAGCTTCACAATGAGCCAGTAGCCAAATCATTTCTTCTCACATTCAACTCTGAATATTTCAGTCACAGGTTTGATTAGATTAGTGTGGAAACAGGCCCTTTGGCCCAACAAGTCCACATCGACCCTCCGAAGAGCAACACACCCAGACCCATTCCCCTACATTTACGCCTTCACCTAACACTACGGGCAATTTAGCATGGCCAATTCACCTAACCTGCACATTTTTGGACTGAGAGGGGAAACTGGATCACCCGGAGGAAACCCACGCAGACTCGGGGAGAAAGGCAACTGTCTGTGTGGAGTTTGTACAGAGACGGGAATTGAACCCAGGTCTCTGGCACTGTGAGGCAGCAGTGCTAACCGTGCTGCTATGCAGTTTCTCTAAAATAGAAGGTTTCAGAGACTCCCAGGCAACAATATTTGAAGATTGTTGATTTTCATTTCAATTTAAAAACAAAAATTGAAATGACATTTAGTTAATCTCCCTCAAATTATACTTCATTACAGAATTTCATCTGAGCATTCCAGTTCTTTACTTCTGTATAGTCACACCTTTGGAGAGATCAGGCAAGGATAGACCTGTGGAGAGATACATTGTTGGACAGCCATCTGGCATTCATAATGAAGCATCCGTTTTGGACAGGGAAAGCAGGCACTGTCTGTGCAAATGTACCCCAATGATGGATTCATTGACTTTTGGAGAAAGGTGAGAACAGTGCATGGTTGTGGGTGAAAGAAACAAAAAAAATCATTTGCCACTGTAGATGACTATAGACAAAGTCATATTTGCAACCAAGGCTTTGGAAACCAACGAGTTGTCATCTCAGGCATCACACACCAATGTGGTGGCTCTGCAAAAAAGAACTAATTATCCTGAAGAAAGTTATAATTACTAAATGTCTTGGCTGAAAGGCACACAGATTACTAACATTACAGTACTTAATTCCTGGTCAAACATCAGCAAGTTCAGGACTTTATGACACCACAGTTCCACGTGCTGTACCTTGTACTATACTTTACAGGAACACTTCAGCTGGTAATGAAGCCAAAGAAAGGTCCAGTATCTGCTGCTGAAAATAACACTAACAAACTATTGAGTTCAATGTTGGCACTGAAAGGTAATGATCGATGCTTTCAGTATGAATCAGAGATCTGGAGCACTCCTGCATTATTAGAAACATCTGTTAATTGTTCCTAAAACTGACCTTTTGATCTCAAAAAGCACAATCTGAAAAGTGCACCCAGTAAGATTACCTATGCTTTCCCCTTTTTGTTTTAAATAAAAAAAAGTATGAAGTTTAAATGTATGACATTCATGGAGATAATGAGGACTGCAGAAAGGTCCTGACCCAAAACATCAACTTTCCCGTTTCTGCAATGTTGCCTGACCTGCTGTGCCTTTCCAACTCCACTTCTTAAAATCAACTCTGTATGAAGTTCATTTTTTAACCAAATGGTGTTTTATCTGATAGAACTGATCCAGATACTTCAAATAAAAAAAAGATATACTTTGATGTCAATACAGGTTTTCTACCATAAACTGCAGAAAACAATATGATTTCTGAAGTACCGTCAAAGTTCTTTGTTCAAGTTGAAAGACATGACAAAAGGAAAAATTGAGAGATTGACAAAAATATTATTCTCCTTCTGAAGAAATTCTACTCATACCAGCTGCTAGCAATGGGATTTCATCCTGGAACAGTTGGATATGGCTGATTCCCTTCGCGTCCGGCAGTGAGGAGATTCCAATGATTTCTGGACAGGGATCACCCAAAGAGTGGCACAGTGGCTCAGTGGTTAGCACAGCTGCCCCTCAGCACCAGGGACTGGGGTTTGATTCTAGCCTTGGGCGACTATCTGTGTGGAGTTTGCACATTCTCCCAGTGTCTGCATGAGCTTCTAATGGGTGCTCCATATTCCTCCCACAGTCCAAAGCTGTGTAGGTTAGGTGGATCGGTCATGCTAAATTGCCCATAGTGTTCAGGGATTTCTAGGTTAGGTGCATTAGTCAGGGGTAAATGTAAGGGAGCAGGTCTGGGAAGGTTACTCTTTGGAAGGTTGGTATGGACTTGTTGGGCCAAAGGGCCTGTTTCCACACAAGAATTCTATAATTCCCATAAAGCACTGCAGTTCTGTGGGGAAAAAAAGCTTAATTCTCAACTTCTGAGCGTAAGCAACCCACGGCTATCATATTACAATCAAGAAACAATGAGAAAAGTGACACCTTCTGCTGAAGGACTCTTTATAATCTGTATGCTTGAAGTCTAGGTTAAAACATTAAAATCATCAGGTACAGTAACATTTAACAAAGTTTAAAAGGAATGTTACTCCATTTTCACTGGAAAATAAAGTGATATATTCATTTAGCGTTTGTCTAGCCAAAGGGAAATGAGACATCCTGAAAGGGACTGGTTTTATTGTTTTTACAACAGCAGACATTTTACCTCAAGGATATTTCTTATGTCATGTTGTAATGTTGTAGCAGCATATTCCTGCCACTAGAGGTTCTCCTAGTTATCCGTGTAAATAGAATTCCTTCACTACCAGGCGACCGATTCTGTTGCATTGCAACATTACACAAGTATCATGGACCTGAACATTGTTCACTGCTAATTTCAGGAATCCACCCAAAACTCCACTTTCATTACATAACATGACTTCACTCTGTGTCAAGTTATGATATCATGCACCATATCAAAATAATGCGATTTCGTACATTTCACAGTGAAAATGTACTTTGCATTATGTTGCAAACACTGGAATGAAAAAATGAGAAAAACACCTCAGTGCAGAGTTAAAACCTGTACCATGGCAACCAGGTACATTCCCAAAGACAGTGCCTGCTTTCCATTCATATGGCCACTGGATAATGGATACATTAAAGACTGCCAACAGTCAGCCTCACCTCCCAGAGTCACTAAAATGGTGGAGTGTCTGCAGTTAGTCACCTCACTCAGATGCAGCAGCCACCTTTTAATTTGAGATCATTGCATTTATGAAGGAAGATGATGAGAATAAAGTTGTGCTATCACAAGCCTAAAAAGAGGTTGCTGTTACCCCTCTTGTAAATAGCAAACTGCCCAACATGCTTTAATTAAACTTCTTCACTGCTCTTTACATTACGTGGTTCATGGTTGGAAATTAGGAAAGCAGTGGACACCACAGCAGAGGAAGTGACTCTGCATGTACTAATGCTCAAAGCTAGGGAGAGAAGTAGCAGAGCTACTCCTAAAGTTACGATCAAAGGTACACTGGCCAGTACAACTATTTTATTATTATATTTCTGTCAGAAATTAACCTTAAGTTTTTAAGCTGTTTCAAAATTGCATTTATTTTTCCAAAAACTCTAATTTTCAATTTAAATTAACAACTTTTAAGTGAGGGAGTCTTAGAGAGGGTTACTTGTAGTATTCCGATCTATACAAAAACAGAAACAATACTAACACTTGCGCAATTCAGCTGCCCTTTTCCTCCCCTTCAGCACAAAAAACACTGCCTCAGAAAATCCTGACCAGGAGCAATATTTCTGTATTTCAATATCAATTTTTATCCTTTTCCCATTCTCAAATGGTCACCATGCAACCTACATTCCCAAAGAGGTGTTTAGAATGCTGTCAACATTTGCACTTCCTGACTGATCAAAACCATTCATTAAGGGTAGCAAGAAGATGCAGAATGCAGCAACCCCGAGGTATAATGACCAACCAGAACCAGGTCCGGTTTATGTCAGGCAATTCAGCATAGGGCAGCGCTTGAGATAAACTACGATAATCAGTCATGAAGGAACCAAAACACAAAATCACCAATAGACGCTCCCACATTTTGTTGCTATACCTCAATGATTTCATCAGGTTGCAGGTTTAGGAGGGGTTCCGCCGAGTGTTCCTTCCAGGATGGAACTATAAAGAAACAAGATTTAAGGAAACAAAAAAAAGACCAGGTTTAAATGTCTGTTTCTAAACAGTTCACTCCAGGACTTGGAGAAGCTTAACTCTATCAGCACGGCTGATACTTTATAGAATGGGACATTATTCAAACCACAATACTTCCTGAATTTGATCACACCGCTAACCCGCACAAAGAAACATGCCCTAGCTCACAAAAATCAGGAATGCTGGTGATAGGTCATCCTGTGCATCAATTTCACCCACCTCTTACTCTTTCAGTTTATTCAAAGACAGTATTCCAGCATTTTTGTTTCACTAATATAGATTCTAAAACAAAACATATGGCTAAGACCATAGGACATTGGAGCAGAAACAAGCCATTCGGCCCTTTGAGTGAGCTCAATGAGGATCATGGCTAATTTGTTAATGCTCAACTCCACTTTCAGTATCACCTTTGATAACGAAACAAGGTAAGAACGTTCTGCCTCTGTTTCCGTGAAACACAGTAAGCTTTCAAACTGAGAAGGGGGTCTGTTGGACTCACTCAATCTGCTTGAAGTTTATGATTCAAAAATCACACTGGTGGCTGAAGGCTGGGAAACATCACTCTGTGTGCACAATAACTCTATCTTTTCCAAAGCAGAAAACAGAATTGGGTTCCAGCTTTTACGGCCCCGAAAAGTCAAATTGCTGTGTGAATTGGGTAAATTCTGTATATCTGGGAACAATGCATAAGCAACAGTAATAAAAGCAAATTGCTGGAGAAACTCAGCAAGCTTGACAGCATCACTGGAGAGAACGCAGAGTTAATGTTTCAAGTCCAGTGACTTCAAAGATCTAAAGTGTCACTGGACTAAATGTTAACTCTATTTCTCTCTCCATAGATGCAGCTGAAACTGCTAAATTTCTCCAACAATTCCTGTTTGTGTTTCAGAACTTCAGCATTGAGTGTTCTTTATTTTATATACAAGCAACAGCAAATGCTTTTCTACTTTCTGTTGGGATTTGCACTTCCCTCTACACCTCCCCAGAAAAATAATGCTACAAACTTTGTAGTTTTAAGTTGGCAGCATTACCTCTACGGTGGTGAGTGGATTCGCTAGATCTGCCCAATATTCTCTTGCATTCTATCTGGATGCTTTCTGCACGTGCAAGTAAACTATTTTCTTTAATTGTTTCAGTTCACCTAACAGCACACAGAATTTTTCTCCATAGATAATTGAGCAACTTATAGCAACAAAGCTGTCAGCTCAAACCTCCATCTTCTAGATTAGAGTGGTGCTGGAAAAGCACAGCAGTTCACGCAGCATCTGAGGATGCTGCCTGAACTGCTGTGCTTTTCCAGCACCACTCTAATCTAGAATCTGGCTTCCAGCATCTGCTGCAGTCAGAACTGAATAGGTTTGGGAGTGAGGGGAAAAGGTAACTTGAAAAAGTTGGGATTGACATTTGTGGTAGCTATCCACAAGGGGTGAAAGTCAAGGACTGACAGGACTTGTCTCGGCAATACACCAGACAGCCCACTGACAATCACTGCATCCCACTTTTGAATGTGGAGTTCATTTGATGCACAACAGACCATTTGGGAAAGGTACCCACTTGGTGATCTTGGTACCACGTCAAAACCTTCAAAGACATGGAGGGGAATGAAAACACAAAGTGAGGTTATACTAACCAACCTTTGACACTTGAGCTAGAATGATGATTTCTGATTCTTTAAGTACAAGACTAGAGACTTCTGTTACAACCTACCAAATTACACAATAAAGATAATGATATACTGCAAGGCCTTTCTCTATTGCCTTGCACTGTGATAGTTGACATACTTCTATAACATAGTACATGTAAATGAAAGAGATTAACAAACCATATCAAAAAACAAATCTGAACCATACCTCACCATTCTGTTCTGGAATGACTTAGCCAATGCCTAAAAGAGCCACCTACTTAAAAATCTGAATCTTTCCCCTCATTATCAGGTCATTTATTGAAGGTGTTAAGGCCTCTAGATTGCCACGCTCTTTATACTAACTTGCTACAGTTTCTTCCTTCTTTGGTGAAGGTTCTCGTAGTGGAGAGGGTGGCCGGTGGTGCCACCGACACAGGTACATCTCAGTGGTGCAGAGATATGGCTCCTCTTCTATGTCATTAGAAACAGGCTGATCTTTGCTGGTGGGCAGACCTGGAGTCTTTAATATGGTTGAAGGTTTGTAGACACCCTCAGTCTGAGATTTGGATTTCTCTGGAGTTTCTTTACTTCGCAGTTCCCGTTTCGAGACTTTGTCGGGCAACGGGCTGCTCGACGTCTGTCGCTGTGGAGAAGATTTGACCAGTTTTGTCCGTACTCTTGAAAATTCAGCTGCAAGCTTTTTTACTGGTGCTTTTCTTTCCGTTATTCCTAGTGCAGATTTCCTGAATACAATCAGAATTAGATTGGTTTTATAAAACAGTTACCAAGGTCTATGCTGTATATAAATCCATAAGACAGGACAGCGATTTTTTAAGAATGGGTTGTAGGTTTCGGTTCATTAATATCTAAATCCGAGAACTTGTTTTAAGTCACATTTTTGAGATAACTTAAAGGTTTTATTTTTAGAAAGTCAGGACGACTAACAAAAACTCCTATTCCGTAATCATTGTTGAGGAAGAGAAAGAAATTTCTATTTGCTTAAAAGTTCGTTATAGCAATTATTTTTTCTTGTCTTATAGTGAGGTTGTGCAGTAAAAGGTGTGTCAATAGATTCAAGAGAGAGCAATGATGCATTTTACCAAATATACAGTATGTCTCAGGGGTTCCAATGTTTGTGCTGAGGGGAGAAAAGCAAAAGGTGAAAAACCCCAAAACGATAACACAATTTTTACAAATGGCAAATTGAAAGTGTGAATTTGTATCCACTGTAATGGCTTTGCATATTGCAATTTTGGACAAACTGGCAAGAATCCACGTTGGTAACAATAATCTATTAGCACTGTTAATGAGATCCCTTACTCCTAACTGCTTGGATCACCTAGTGAAATTCTACACCACTGACCACATGGTGAATTTGACTAAGTGTAAGCTTCACTGTTGAGATATTCTACCTGAAGTAGTAGAGAAATCAACATGAGATTGTTTTCTCTTGACCATTTGTTTATATCTTTCCTTAAGATATTATGGCCAGCCAGCACAGGTAAGAGGGAAGAATAGGCACACTAAGTAACAAAGTCAAATGCCAAAAGACTACATGACTTATATTCATGCCTGATTAAAAACTGAGATGTGGCAATTTGAGAGAAAAATCCACAAAACCCCAAGCACTGTCCTGCCGAGGAGAGGGGAATGTTAAATTCTGGTCCAACAAAGGCTTTTAGATCCAAAAGATATATTTTCACTTTACCTTCCTATTTGAATTGCTTGTGTTTATTTCAATCGCCTCTCCCATCACAATTGAAATCAATGCTTAGTTCACTTTAAAATACTTAGGGAAATCTTCATCCGAAACAGGTAAAAATTACTTTAATGTAAATTTTCTAATCCCAGACTAAAGCAAGCTGTCTTTATGGAAATTAAATCATGAATTACACCACTGTTGTAGTTAATAATTGCTGCATTTTTTGCAATACTGAACAGCCAGGAATCAGACATTTTATATTTACAGTTGAGTGTTATATTCTCAATATTGTTACAACATATTTTCCTTCTTGTAACCCATAATGAGCATTTCACAAATTTGGTGGAGGGGCTGGGGAGGAATACTCCCACCATTTGCTACAAACTACAAATGATCTACTAGCAGCTCCATACTACCTTGATTGAAACTAAATTAAATTCTGGAGTTAACCCACAAAATTCAGAGTACCTTTTGTAACCCTTCCCAGAGTGTGTTTCTGTTCTATTGCCCTGTGCCTGAACAAGCGATTGTTCAGGGGTGGTGATTTGTTGATGCTCTGGCTGGATCTTCTCCACTTCTGTTGCATTTTTCTCCTCTGTCCCATCCACTGTTTGAACAAATCGGTGCTTGTCCTTTTCATTCTCTTTTTTCACCAGCTGCATCCTCCTTTCCATGCGCTCAAGACGAGCCAGAAGCTGTGCACAAAATATCTTTTAAAAATATGATCCGAACTGCCTGGTATTTTAAAACAAGAGCTTCTAATATGACCCGATACCGTCCTTAGGATTGCACACAGTTTATCAAAATCAAGCCTTTAGGTGAAGCAGAATTACAGGGCTAAGAAGTGAAGCAACTCGGAGTATATATGTAACTCAACCCCATTACTTTCATATTTCTGGAGAAAGGGTGGCACGGTGGTTAGCACTGCTGCCTCACAGCGCCAGACTGGGTTCAATTCCTGCCTCAGGCAATTGTCTGTTTGCACGTTCTCCCAGTGTCTGAGTGGGTTTCCTCCAGGTGCTCCAGTTTCCTCCCACAGTCCAAAAATGTGCAGGTTAGGTGAATGTTAGGTGAATGGGTAAATGTAGGGGAATGGTTCTAGGTGGGTTGCTCGTCGAAGGGTCAGTGTGGACTTGTTGGCCAAAAGGCCTGTTTCCACACTGTAAATAATCTAATCTAAAAACTTCTATATAGTATACACAGTTAATACTGAAACTGCTTATGTAAACATATTAAGCTGAACTTGCATCCTCCCACCAATGGTGTCGCCATTTAGTCTTCACTAACAAAACCATATCTATATAATTGTACTAATTTTCATTATAATTTGGTATATTCATCCATTATGTTTAAGCTTGACAGGAAATTCTGATAAATAAGTATCATCTGAATACTCATCATTTTCTGTTTTAGTCTAGATTTTCAGCGCTTTTTCATTTTATACTAAACAAATTTAACAGCTAAAGCAGCATTATACAAAGATTAAGATACAAAATGGCTGTTTATCGCCTACCCTCTGCTATTGTTTTTCATGTTAAAAGTCAGGATCTTTTTCAGTTTTGTACAACTAGCACACAGCAATCAGCTACAAGTATTGCAATAGCTTGCACCACCTGCAATTAGCCATTTCATAGGCATGACAATTGAAAAGTATACAAAAAATTTTTAAACACTGGAGTTCTAATATAGACTGAATTTCTGCTGCTGGGGACTGCGTTCTTGAGATATTGCAAGTGCAACATACAGCTTTTCATTTGCTCATTTTTAAGCCTTATAGGAAACCAGTACTGCTGGTTCAGATAGAACCTGTAAATATAATGCTGCAGTATATTGTGGTCAGCTTTAGAAAAGTAAATAAATGCAAATTATTACAAAATATTCACCAGGCTATTTCCTTTCACAGTACACTTAATCCATGGGAAAAGTGCTCAAGCCCTTAACAAACAAATCCTTCCTCTTCATTCATAATTTATTTGGAGTTGCCAGTGTTGGACTGGGGTGGACAAAGCTAAAAAAAATCTCACAACACCAGGTTAGTGTCCCACTGGTTTATTTGGAAGCACTAGCTCTCGAAGAACTGCTCCTTCAGGTGGTTGCAGACAGCCCTTTGAAAGCTAGTGCTTCCAAATAAACCAGCTGGACTACATCCTGGTGTTGAGAGATTTTAAACTTCATCAAAAAGTAAGGCAAATACATTTCATAGGTGATGTTGATACTTCAACTGATAAATCTAATTGGATTTTTCCAAAAGTGTATGTTCCTACTAACATGCAATACTTATGTGATATTCCTCCTGGAAAGATAAAAAGCACATAACACTTGTTTTCTTTTAATTATCTTGCTAAAGTTTGTTTTGCATTCAGCAAGTGCAAAGAGATCACACATATTTGATTCAAGGTTCTATTGAGCATTTGAGCCTAAGTTTCAAAATATGTGACTTTTGAGCTATGGTCTGTTCAGAGTCAAAGAGTCTACAGCACAGGAAAAGGCCTTTCAAACCGTCGAGTCCGCACTGATCAAAATCAATCACCTGATTATATTCTAATCCCATTTCCAGCACTTCGCCGATAGTTTTGTAAGTCTTGGCATCACAAGAGTACATCTAAATACATTTTAAATAATGAGGGTTTCTACCTCTATTACCTTTACAGGCAGTGAGTTCCAGATTCCCACCACACGGTGAAAATAAATTTCTTCACATCCCCTCTAAACTCCCTGCTTCTTTACATTTATGCAGCCAACAAGGGGAAATGTTCCTTCCCGCCTTCTCTGCGTGTGCCCCTTGTATTTCATAAAGAATCAAATCATGTCCCCACTCAATCTCCTATGCACCAAGGAAAACAACCCCAGTCTATCCAATCTCTTCATAATTAAAACTTTCTAGCCTACGCAACATCCTGGTAAATCTCCTATACACTCCCTCCAGTGCAGTTACATCCCTCCTATTAACCAATCCAAGAAAAGGAATGAGACTCTAAGCACAAAATCATTGCAAAAAAGAAAAGCAGGAATAAATGATTTCACCCCATTAAGCAGTGTTGAATTGGAACACAAATTAATATTTAACCTAACAACCCTGTTTGGTGTCCATTTTATCTCCTGTCAAATTGACATATAAAAAGGGATGTTCAATTGTGTAATGTAGGTAGAGGTAATTCACTTTTCCAGCAACATGCACAATTGTGGAGAAAAAATCCGAACGGCCATATGAATTATGATAATTCCACATTACTTACTTAATTCCAATATTCTCACCTAAAATAGCGTACGAATTATATCTTAACCTCCGTGATTAAAACTTTCTGAAAAAGCTGATACTAATACTTGTTCACCACACAATCTCATTATGAATGTGCATTACAATAATTAGTACATAAGTTTCAAACCTACTCAGGCCACTAATGAAAGGCTTCAAGATCAGCCTGAATGCCTTTCCTTTAAGAAGCAGAATTACTAAGAATTCTCAGAATTTAGGATTAACAATTTAACAAACGCAATGTCCTTTAATTTTAAAATTTTGCTAAACCAACAGACAACATCCATTACTGATATTTTTGAGCACAAAGCAGATTTCTAAGGAACCCCTTAGACAGATCTGCTGGGATTTAATTGAAATGAAACCGAAAATGGTATTAAGACAAGGTTGACATTTGAGAGAAAGGCATGAAGGACAAATATTACACCTTAGAGAGCAATTATATAAAATGTCAAATTGCTAAAATAAGACTTACTGTCAGTGAACACAATAGCATTGTGATAAATTACACTGCTGACAACACACTGTACTTGTACCCATATTTATTCCTTAGAAATAAATGTAGCCAGGTCTGGTGGACTAAATCACTCCAAATACTCTATTGCAAAATAGGCAATACAACAAAAAAGTGTTCCATGTTTATGGATGACTGGAACACAAATCAATCAGTATTGTTCAATTTTCAAACACAACAGCTGAAGCAACATACTTGTACATATGAGGCATCTCTGTAAATGGCAAAAATACTGAAGAGCACCATGGGCAGTGCTAATTAAGATCTATAGAGAGAAACATATGTGCAGAAATGTAGCATCTGAAGCCGCCCTTTCATCTGGGTCTAAAAGAAAGAAATGGAGCTTTCTTTCCCCCAAAGACTTTAAATTATAGGCCAGGCAGGAAGGCTGAGGGCTGGTGACGTCATTGACGCGCGACGGCCTGACCGTCCGGTTTTGTCGCTCGGCTTCGCCGGGTGGGACCGCGGGGGAGTGGGAAGGGAGCTTGGGAGGTGTAGTCCTAGCCGTGACGTCAGGCAGCAATCACCCAACGTCAGTGGGGGTGGCCCAAAGACTACAACTCCCGGCGGGACCCGCGGCAGCCAGGGCCGGACGCCATTTTACACCCTCTAAGATGGTGGCCCGAAGCCCCGGCACCGAACCGCCCGTCATTGTTATCACCGGGCATTTTAATGCGCCTCCGCCATTTTATTTTTTTCCCCCCACACCCCCCTCCCTACTTTTTTCCCCTCCTCACCGTCTCTTTCTCGGCCTTCAGCTCATCGATCTCCCTCTCCTTCAGCTGGAGTTGTTGTTGTTGCTGCTCGATCAGGTCGAGTTGCAGGAGGACGATCTGTTTGAGGCGGGCGCTCTGACTGGGGCCCGGGCCCTGGGGCTGAGACGATGGCGGCTGCTGGACCTGCTGCTGCTTCTTCAGCTTCCCCCAGTGCAAGGCCTCCAGGCCGGACAAAGGCGCGGCGCCATCGCCGGGCCCCCCGCCTCCTCCTCCGCCGCCGCGGCCCACCCCGTCCCCGGCGGGGACCAAGGCTGCACCCCCTCGGCCCCAGGCCGCCCCCGCTCCAGCCCCTCGGCTCCCTTTGGCCGCCTTGGCCTCGGCGCCGTTCATCCGGCCTCGGCCGCCTTTGGGAGGAGCCGCGTCGCCGTCGCACCGGAGCGTCTCTCCTCCCGCTTCCCCGCCGCCGAGCTCCTGGGTCGCCGCCATCGAGTAATCCGCCGCCGCCGCCCGCTTCTCGGCCTCCGCCATCCCGCCCGGTTGCTTCAGTAAACCCGGCTTCATGGTCATGGCCTGCCGGGGGTGGAGCCGGCCGCCGCCCGCTCCTGGCGGAGGCTCGCTCCCTGCCCGGCGGGCGGCTGCTTTCCTTCGGCGGCCGATCTCCCCTCACAGGAGGCTGGGAAGCCGGGGCGCGGCTCGGATACTGCGGCCCGGCCGCTTGAGTTCAGTGTCTGCTCTTTTATTGTTAATGGGTATCATTCATTCAGCGGTGTCTGTTCTGTGCTGGTTGTGGCCCGGACCCTCCCGGTTTGTTTTGTTTCTCTCTCTTTTCCCCCCCACCTCCCCTCAATGTCCCCCCTCCCTCCCATCCCCCACCCCAGGGCCCGGCACCGCGCAGGCGCCGCCCTGTCCTAGCGTCACCCGCACGCACTGACCACGTGAGAGGAAGTGACTCCAGGAGGAACCCTCACTCATTCATCATCCAGGACAGTGAGGAACCCTCAGGTTGACTAGGAGAGTGCAAGACGCCCCCTCAATCCCTGTCCAGGAGAGTGGGGAATCTTCACACTCACTTCCCAGTCAGGACAGTGAGGAACCCTCACACTCATTACTTGTACAGGAAAGGGGAAGGACCCTCACACTCAATAGTTGCCTAGGAGAGGGGAGGGACCCTCAAATATCAGCTGTTCAGGGGAGCAGGGGATACTCTCTCTCACTCCCCTTCCAGGACAATGAGAGAACCTCATGTTGACCACGAGAGTGCAAGACACTCAATCCCTGTCCACAAGAACAGGGGACACTCTCACCATCATTCCCTGTCCAGGACAGTGAGAGACCATCACTCCCTGTCCAGGACAGTGAGGGACCCTACACTCGCTCCTCGTCCAGGACAGCAGGGGACCCTTGCGTTCACTTTCCGTCCAGGACAGTGAGGGATTCCCACACTCCTTCCCTGTTCAGGACCTCAACTGACCCTCACACTCACTCTCTGTTCAGTACAGTGAATCACCCTCACACTGACTCCCTATCAATACAGTGAAGAAGCCTCACACTCACTCTCTCTGTTCAGTACATTGAAGGACCCTCACACTGACTCTGTCCAGTACAACAAGGGATCCTCACACTTGCTCCCCATCAAGGATTGTGAGGGACCCTCACACTCGTACTCTGTCCAGGACTGCAAGGGACTCCTACACTCGCTCCCTGTCCAGGACACTGAGTGACTCTGACACTCTCCCTATCCAGGACAGCGAGGGACTCACACCCTGTCCAGGATAGCGAGGGACTCTCTCACTCATTCCCTGTATAGGTCAGTGAAGTGCCTTCATGTTCTCTCATTGTCCAGAACAGGGATGAACCCACTCACATATTGCCTGACTATCACAATGAGACACATTCACTCCCAGTTTAGAACAGTGAGGGGCCCTATTCAGTGTCTACAGTAGAGTGTGACACCACTTCCCCAAAACTATGGAGTGGGAGACCCGATAATAAAAAAAGAGGGATCCCTTTCCTGACTTAGTCTGAGTGAGAGGATACATTCTATCCCTAACACATTGAGTCATCCCCTGTCTGTGACCCAGTCTCCCCTGTCTGTGACCCAGTCTTTGTGTGATATATTTTGACTTTTATACTGTGACGCTCCACCATAATGTCCCTGTTAGTTTGAAGGTGGCCTATACAGTGTCCCTTCTGCAATATCAAGTTAATCGATGCAGTATCTCTGATGTAGTGTGAAGCTGATATAATCAGTCATTTCCCTTGCTGCATCTCAAGTTGATAGATTCACTCAACGTCCTTGGTGCGGTCTCAGTCTAATGTATTCACTTAGTGTCCCTGCTGCAGTTTCAGGTTGTTCTCTACAATGCTCCTGCTATCATATGAGCCTGACCTATTTACTCATTGTCCTTGCTACTGTCTGAAACTGACAGTGTATATTCACAGACTGTCCCCACAGCTGACTTGATCTTCTGTTCTGTACAAGCATACTGTAATCTTGAGGCTGATATCTTCATTCTGTGATGCAATGCACCATAATAGTCCAAAGCAGCATAATTTATTCACTTTGCTGGGGAAAATATTGAAATTCAAGAAAGCAGCAGTGATTTTATGATATTTGTGGGAATGACATAATCAGGCAAATTTGTCAACCTGGAAAATAAATAGTATGTTTCCTTGAAGATTTCCCTGATTTGCTATTATTATTTTAGCAGAAGTCCAGCTTAGTTATATGAATAAGGTTCCTTTCAACTTCCACTGCTGATTTATTCACCGTGTCCCTTGTTGCAGTCTGAGCTTGATATATGCACTCTGGGTCCCTACTACAGTATAAGGCTGCTATATGCATTCAGTGTCACTGCTGCTGTCAGAAGCTGAGTCATTTACTCGCTGCAGTCTCAAGTTGATGAATTCATTCACTGCCTCCGCTGCTGTCTTAGGCTGATGCATTTGGTCACTGACCTTTGCTGATTTCTGAAACATGCATTCAGTTGCTACCTCTACTATAGTTGCCATTGATGCATTGAATTACACTTAGCTCAACTTAGAATAAGTTGCACTTTCAGCTTTCCTGTCCAGTTATTTGCTCTCTCCCAACCTCAGAGTTCAATAGGACCTTGAACGGATGGGGCGAAACATGGCTGATGGAATTAAATTCTGATAAATGTGAGGTGCTGCATTTTGTTAGGGCAAATCAGGGCAGGATTTATACACTTAATGATAAGGTCCTGGGGAGTGTTGCTGAACAAAGAGATCTTAGCATGCAGGTTCATAGTTCCTTGAAATTGGAGTTGCAGGTAGTCAGGGTAACGAAGAAGGCATATGGTATTCTTGCCTTTATTGGTCTGTTCAATGAACATTGGAGTTGGGAGTTCATGTTGCAGCTGTACAGGACATTGATGAGGCCACTTTTGGAATACTACGTTCAATTCTTGTTTCCCTGTATAGGAAAGATTTTGTGAAACTTGAAAGGATTCAGAAAAGATTTACAAGAATGTTGCCAGGATTGAAAGGTTTGAGCTACAGAGAGAATAGGCTGGGGCTATTTTCCCTGGAGCATTGGAGGCTGAGAGGTGACCTTTAGGACATTTATAAAGTCATGAGAGGCATGCATATAGTGAATAGTCAAGGTCTTTTCTCCAGGGTAATGGAGTCCAAAATTAGAAGGCATAGACTTGAGCTGAGAGGGGAAAGATTTAAAAGTGACCCAAGGGGCAACGTTTTCAGGCAGAGGGTGAACCATGTTATGGAATGAACTGCAAGAGGAGCTGGTACAATTACAGCATTTAAAAGGCACCTGGATGGGTATATGAATCAGAAGTGTTTGGAGGGATATGAGTCAAATGCTGTCAAATAAGACTACATTAATTTAGGACGTGGTTGGCATGGATGAGTTGGATGGAAGGATCTGTTTCCGTGCTGTACATTTCTATGATTCTAAAATGTTTAAAATCTGAGCCAAACCAGTCAGGCAACATCCAAGGGGCAGGGGAATCAACATTTCGAGCATAAACCCTTCATCAGAAGTGAGACTTGTGGCCCAAAGGGGCTGAGAGCTAAATGGGAGGGGGTAGTGGGGCTGGGGGGAAGGTAACTGGGAATGCAATAGGTAGATGAAGGTGATACATCGGAAAGGAGGGTGGAGAAGATAGATGGACAGGTAGGACAGTTAAAAGAGTGCAGTGCTGAGTTGGAAGATTGGATCTGGGATAAGGTGGGGGAGGGGAAATGAGGAAATTGGTGAAATCCACATTTATCCTGTGTCGTTGGAGGGTCCCAAGGCAGAAGATGAGGCTTTCTTTCTCCAGGCTTCAGAATGTTAGGTTACGGCAGTGGAGGAGCCCCAGGACTTGCATGACTTGGCAGAGTGGGATGGGGAGTTAAAGTGTTTGGTCACAGGGTGGTGAGGATGTTTTAGTGCATGCAGAGATGTTCTCTGAAATATTCTGCAAGTTGGTGTCCTTATCCCCACGGTAGAGGAGACCACATTGGAAGCAATGGACACTGGCATGTGCGGAAGTACAGGTAAATCTCAGTCAGATATGGAAGGATCCTTTGGGGTATTGGAGGGAGGTTTTGCATCGAAGTTCTCCGACCTATCACCTTCATCTACCCATCGCATTCCCAGCTACCTTCCCCCAGCCCCACTACCCCCTTCCATTTATCTCTCAGCCCCTTTGGGCCACAAGCCACACTTCTGATGAAGGGCTTGTGCTCAAAATGCTGATTCTCCTGCACCTCAGATACTGCCTGACTGGCTGTGTTTTTCCAGCACCACAGTCTTTGAATCTGAACTCCAGCATCTGCAGTCCTCACATTCTCTTTAAAGTCTGAGCCAGTTTCTACTGCTGGCACTTGGACCCAGGCTTCTCCTAATGCTATGGTGCAGCTCAGCAACATAATTTACTAACGCAAGATTGGTTTCAATATCCATGGCAATGATTCCTAACTGTTCCCATCTGGCACCATCCTTAATTCCATTACCATAGTTGTTGAAAGTTTGTGAAAAGATTTGTAGCTCGGATGATCGTTGCTGTGGTTCTGTTCGCCGAGCTGGGAATTTGTGTTGCAGACGTTTCGTCTCCTGTCTAGGTGACATCCTCAGTGCTTGGGAGCCTCCTGTGAAGCGCTTCTGTGATATTTCCTCTGGCATTTATAGTGATTTGTCTCTGTTGCTTCCGGAACTGACAACCGGAAGGGGCAGAGACAAACCACTATAAATGCTGGAGGAAACATCACAGAAGCACTTCACAGGAGGCTCCCAAGCACAAAGGATGTCACCTAGACAGGGGAAAAATATCTGCAACACAAATTCCCAGCTCGGCGAACAGAACCACAACAATTACCATAGTTGCTCTGTTGTTCCAGAATTTTGCAACGGTATAATTGAACAGGAATAGTTCAGGTGGGAGGAGGAATACAGCATTCAAGTGTAGGCTATTCGACCTTTTGAACCTGCTCTGTCATTCAATATGATCTTAGCTGATCATCCAATTCAGTATCCTACTTCTGTTTTCTCCATTCTACAGTAAAAATGTTGACAACAGAACTTTCAAAAACTGTCTCTTTATGGTCATTAGTTCACTCTTGCCAGAAACATTACATCACCTCATTTCTAATCATCTCGCACACATTAATTTTGAGTTGCAAAATTAAAAATAGCTACTAATGATTCAAATGTTTTGGAAGAAGTTGGCAAGTGCCTCATTTAACACTTCTCATTTGTCATTGACCTTTTTGCTCCATCAAGAGAAAACTAAGATTTAATCATACATGAACTGAGATATGAGAGTATCTGGTCCTACTTAAACATCCAATTGTTAGTAATGCAGAATCTCACTGAACTTTGCATGCAAATGGTATAACCTCTCCCTATCTCTGATCTTCAACTCTGTGTCAGCTCTTCTAATTCTTTTGACTGTACCTGATTTAATTGCTCTATTACTGGTGACCATGACTTCAGTTATCAAGGCCATAAATTCCAGAATTCCCTTCTTAAATCTCTCCATGTCTCTACCTCCATCAAGAAGCTCTTCAAAATTTACCTCTATGACTGAGCTATTGGTCATTTGCCCTCATTTTCTGAAGATGTAATTAGTGGGGCGGAGCTGTTCTGAAGAACTCGAAATGTTAACTTTGTTTCTCTCTCCACAAATTCTATCAGACCTGTTGAGTTTCTCCAGTCTTTTTGGTTTTTAGTTTAAATACTGAGAGATTGTTGTTTGGCGAATCTAGCATACAGGATAGGGAACAGTCCAGGTCAAGGGCTCAATTGCATAGGACTCAGATGATGAGAAATTTCTTCAATCTGAGGCTATGAATCTTTGGAATTTCCTTCTTCAAAGGGTTGTGGATGATCCATAATTGAATATATTAAAGGCTGGGATTGACGGATTTTACTGGTTGGCAAAATGTTATGAGTGATGTGCCACAGGGATCAGGTCTAGGACCTCTATCTTTTAATAATTTACATATAAAACTTGGATGGAGGTCCTCAAAGATATCATTGCTACATTATTTGCTGACACAAGGATAGGAAAGAAAATGGTGAAGTGGATATAAGGAGGCTACAAAGGGAAACAGATAGGTTGAGTGAGTGAGCAAAGATCTAGCAAATGGATCAGCATGCAGAAAAATGTGAAATTGTCCCATTTTGGCTGGAAAAAAAAAGTAAAGAAAGCTCTGAGATGCAGAACAATCTGAATGGCCTATTGTATGAAAGGTTAGTATCTGTGTATGGCAAGTAATTATGGAGATTATAGGATATTATAGTTATATTTGAGGGGAATTTAATTCAAAAGTAGGAAGGTTATTCTTCATTTATATGGAGCATTGGTGAGATGAAAACTGAAGTACAGTGCACAGTATTGGTTTCCTTATTTAAAGAAATATCTAAATGTTTTCAAAGTAGTTTAGGGAAGGATCACTAGAGTAATACCTGAAATGGGTAAGTTATCATGTAAGAAAAAAATTGAACAGGGCAGGCTGGAATCCATTAATATTTAGAAGAGTAAGAAGCAACTTGAGTAAGATATGTAAGATGCCTTGACACTAAGTTTCTGAGTGTGGAAGAATTTAGAATTAGGGTCACCCAATTATGGCAGGGATCATGAGTTTTTTTTCTCTCACAAGCTTGTGAGCCTTTGGAACTGTCACTCTGAAAAGCCAGTGGAAGCTGAGCCTTTGAATATTTTTAAGGCAGAGGTGGATAGGTTTTTGGTAAGCAAGGGAATGCAAAGTCATCATTGGTAGGAGGAATGTGTAGTAATCAGATCGGCCATGACCTTGCAGAGCAGGCTTGAGGGGCTGTGAGACCCATTCCTCGTTCAAACTTTCCTGTGACCGCTCATGTTCTGAATGGAATCAAGGGACGGAGGGAGCAGTTGGGAAACTGAAGTTGGAGGTAGACGATCAGTCATGATTGTACTGAATTGTGGAGCAGGCTTGAGGAGTTTACTCTTGGCTTGCTTCATAAAGAGTCATGAAGATGTACAGCATGGAAACAAACCCTTCGCTCCAACTCGTTGATACCAATCAGATATCCGAAATTAATCTAATGCCATTTGCCAGCATTTGGCCCATATCCCTCTAAACTGTTCGTACTCATATATCCATCATCCACTTTTCAAATGTTGTCATTGTCCCAGCCTTCCTCTGGCAGCCCGTTCCATACACACACCACCCTCTGCATAAAACATTTGCCCCTTAGGTCCTTTTTAAATCTTTCCCCTCTCACCCCAAATCTGTGCCCGCTAGTTCTGGACTCCTCCAGGGAAAATACCTTGTCTATTTACCCTATATATCCCCCCCCTGATTTTATAACCCCCTGTAAATTCACCCCACAGACTCCAGCACTCCAGGGAAAACAGCCCCAGCCTATTCAGCCTCCCCCTATAGTTCAAACCCTCTAGCCCTAGCAACATCCTTGCAAATCTTTTCTGAACCCTTTCAAGTTTTACAACATTCTTCCTATAGGAGGGAGACCAGAATTACACACAATATTCCAGAAATGGCCTAACCAATGCCCTGTACAGCTGCAACATGACCTATATGTTTAATCTTGTTACGTGTTCAGTATCTCACATTTTATGGAACCTATGAAGCATCTTGGTATATTTTATTATGTTAAAGAGGCTTTATAAGTACAAGTTATAATGCTCCTGTGAAGCAATTTGGTCTATTTTATTAAATCAAAGTCATTGCAAACACTGTATTAAACTCATGCTACATGTGCCAGAGGCATAATGTGTTTGCACCAGTTAATTTCTTATGATTTTGCCACACAGAATAAGTTCTAGTTAATTAGATCTAATGGTGTTCAACTGTCTGAACTTAACTTGCAGGTGGTTTCAGTTTGGTGTCTCTGAAACTACTATTTCCAACAGTGAAAGGGCCAGTTACAGCTCAAAGTGGGTTTCTGGAGGTATTGTTGTATCCTGTTCTCATTGTGGGAGTAATAGAATTGTAGACTTGAATGATGCATTTTCTTCTGTCAATAAATTGATTGAACAATGTGAGTGCTAAAAGGCTAAGGGCTCTTTCTGAAAAATTGATTTACTGAATTAATAAAATTCCTATACTTTTTAGTTTTCAAACACAATTGACTTACTTCTTAAAACCCATTACATTTTCTATGTATGTCACACATTCATTACTGGGGCTTCAATCTTTCAGACTATGTACCAAGATGTTCACCATGAGATCAAAGTTCTCAAAATTCCAGAAACTGAAGATCCCTTTATAAAATCTAGTGTATTTCTGCATTGAGTTGGCTTTATCTTGGTAAAGCTGTGGAAAATCAATGACTGCTTTTACCAATGTTTGTTAATATTAATGTTTATTCCCTTTTGTTTCCATTGCCACTCCAATCTACAGCACTTTCATAATGGTGATAGTTTTCAGACAATTCATCTTGATGTGGCTGTTAGCATTCAAGTCTTTGAAGAAAAGGTAGTGGGTTCTCATCCTATTCTGAGATCTGACCAGGGTTTCTGGACTTCCATTTCAGTCAACTCTGGTACCACCACTGGCTGGTCATACAGCAAAATTTGGAGAGAGTTGGGTGCAATAAAGACGCATTTGAACAAAATATTGGAACTGAAAGTCAGACAGAAACCCATGCAGCTGCCCGAAAGTCAGAATTAATTTCCTGCTCTGTCAGTTTCTGACACAGGTACAATTACATTATCATCAAATTGCTGGTGGATAATGTGATTAAGCATTTTCCCTCTTAGTATAACTGATTCACACATTTGAACCCTTCTCGTCCCTTGATAGTTATTTTAAGCAACCTGTTCTGACACATTATTACACACCTGTGGAGCAAATGAAACTTGAACCCAGGACTCCTACCATACATTGCCACTATTCCACAAGACTCTTAAAATATTGTTTAGCCAAACTGTTCAGACACACCTCTGGCGCTGGGGAAATCTTCAACCCAGCCTTCTGGCTGGGAGGTGGGAAAATACCTCAAAATTATCTGATCACTTTATATCTTCATCTTAAAAGACCAAAATCTGACTTGGAAAGTGACAATCAAAGCTTTTCTCTGATAATCCAATGTAATAAACAGAAGATATTGAAATAATTGTTCAGGATTAATTTTCAATCTGACAAACACCATACCCCAGTTAATAGGTCTTTGATTGCATGGAATCCATAAAAAATAAAGGTTAGATTTAAAATTGCTGAATGTGATGATGCTTTGGTAACTATTTTAGTCCAAACCAAAGGTGTGTCATTACATAGCTAAACATGTTGATTACAAATGGATAGCACTATTGTGTTATTTGATGGGATTTTTTCTTATTCTTAGAATTTGCTGCACCTTGAATTCTTCCATGCACAGGTAGAAATGTCATTGTGAGTTGGGTTTGTGTTGTTAATCACTATTTATCAGTTGCCGGTTCCAACTTAGCAGAAATAAATTGATTGTAGGAACTGCTCACCCATATTTCCAATCTATAGCCAAACCAAACCAAAATCTGAACACCAATCTGGTGGTTTCTCCGATTCATGGACAAGGTGATCCTGAATTCATTCATACTATCCTTAAAGCAATATTATGTCTTATAAAATGTGATTGACAAATCTTTACGTTATCATTCCCTCAACTGGAAAAGCCTAGAACAAAGAAATTTTGACCACACCACACCAATTGCTAGAAGTTGTTCTCAGAGTGACTTGGGATGACAATGACAATCTATCCAATTTGCAACTCTTCATTCAGGAATTATTGTTTAAAATGATTTTTAAAGACAGGGTTACCCCAGCAATGGTAATTACACTGTTCCGTGACCTTGTATATGTCTTGGTGTCAACCAATTTTATGTCCACATTGTTACTGCCCCAGATTTTGAAAACATTTATCAAATCTTCTCTCCAAGAAAAATAAGTTCCACCTTCTCCATCTTTGACCAAAGTGCCTCCTGTAATCAAACCTTTTCTGCGTTCACATCTTTCCAAGAGAATACTGCTTAGAATTGTAAACAACACTCAGCTGCAGTCTCTGCCTAATTATTTTTTTTCTTTTTTTTCTGCCTAATCATGGAATCCCAAGTGTGGAAGCAGGCCCTTCAGCCCAACAAGTCCCCAGCAACCTTCCGAAGAGTAACCTACCCAGACCCATTCTCACCAATGATTTGTGTTTCTCCATTGGAACATTCTGTAAAATGATGGGACCTTCGACATCCGATGGATATCACAAAATGGATTATCTGATTTTGTAAGTTTCTTCTTTATAATGGTATTGCTTTTCTTTGAGGTGGGGCCCACTTCAGAATCATGGAATCCCTATAGTAGGCCATTCGGTCAATCAATTCCACACATACCCAACCCCAACTCTATTCCTGTACCCTGCATTTCCCATTGTCAATGCATCTCAACTGCACATCTCTTGACTGGGGGAGGAAACCCATGCAGACACAGGGAGAATGTGCACACAGACGGTCACCCGAATGTGATTCATGCATTTGTTTTGTTCCACGACACTTGGGCAATTCAATAAGTCCTTTTATGAACATTTTTTAAAGGAAAGCTGCACCATCTTTTACATTGGAGAATAGGAGCCACAGGTTTCCAACTTTGTTGACTACAATTCCCAGGACGCTCTAGCCAGTGGGCAGTCTCTCACACACACCATGACGTGAGGCATTCTGGGAGTTGTAGTTTTGACCGCCTGACCACACCCCAATGTTGTCGGAGCTAATTTAGTTCCCGTATGTGGGAAATCCAGGAATTGTAGTCCCTTCTGGCCCGAAAAGGCACTTCCTGCCTACAATCTCCGACATGCACCGCGCCAAGAGACCTTCCGGTTGCCTCTACTGGGGAAGATGGCGGACAGGCGGCGGCGACGCGCCTCTCAGGACACTGATGAGGACGATGAGGACGTGCCCCGGTCGGACGTGGAAGCTGCCCCTTCCGTCGCTTGCATCCTGGATTTATCCGGCGTGCAGGCTCGTGAGGCCGAGTCTGAATGCGTGAGTGTACCTCTACTCTCTGTACGGCGGGAAGAGAACAGGGCCTGGAGCTGTGGATCCAACCTGGTCGCTGAGGGAGAGGGCTCCGGCCTGTGGTCACCCACCGGGCTTTGGGACCGGCCTGTGGTCCCCCACCGGGCATTGGGACCGGCCTGTGGTCACCCACCGGGCTTTGGGACCGGCCTGTGGTCACCCACCGGGGCGTTGGGACCGGCCTGTGGTCACCCACCGGGGCGTTGGGACCGGCCTGTGGTCACCCACCGGGGCGTTGGGACCGGCCTGTGGTCACCCACCGGGGCGTTGGGACCGGCCTGTGGTCCCCCACCGGGCGTTGGGACCGGCCTGTGGTCCCCCACCGGGCATTGGGACCGGCCTGTGGTCACAGTGACCTCCCTCCTATTGGAAGGATATTGTGAAGCTTGAAAGGGTTCATGAAAGATTTACAAGGATGTTGCCAGAGTTGGAGGATTTGAGCTCCAGGGAGATGCTCAATAGACTGGGGCTGTTTTCCCAGGAGCGACAGAGGCTGAGGGGTGACCTTATAGTGGTTTGTAAAATTATGGATACCCTGGGGTCAGGAAAGCCCAGAACAAGAGGGCATAGGTTTAGGGTGATAGTGGAAAAGTTTAAAAGAGACCTTTTCATGTAGAGGATGGTCCGAGTGTGGAATTAGCTGCCAGAAGAAGTGGTTCCGGCTAGTACAATTACAACATGTAAAAGACATCTGGATGGATATATGAATAAGAAGGGTTTAAAAGGATATTGCCCAAGGGCTGGCAAATGGCACTAGATTAGGTTGAGATATCTGGTCGGCATGGACAAATTGGACTGAAGGGTCTGTTTCCATGCTATACATTTCTATGACCTACCAGGATTTGGGTCCGACTTGTGGTCTATCACTAGGGTTAGGGACCAATTTGTGGCTGGTGACCAGGTTTGGGATCAGCCTATGGTTACTCCCTGGGCTGTGGGTCCATTCTGCCATCACCTTTGGCAAGTGTGCTTAATTTAATACACCGTTCAGTATGTCTGCCAAGTAGAGTGTGGGCTTGTTAATTTTATAAGTTATTTTGTTGAATTGTTTTTTATTATTACACTGATTGGAAGGTTTCAGGGTGTAAAAGTAATGGAGGTTAATTCAGTGTCTTTATGAAGCTTTTTCTTGTCTGGCAAGTGACAACAGCCTTGAGCTCTAAACTGGTGTATGATCCTGAGTTTGGCCTTGATTTTTATTATTTGTGTTATAAATTGAGCATTAGGGTTGGATTGGAATTGCTGAAGCTTAGTTTTAGAAGGCAATCAATCCACATTCGGTACGCACCCATTTCTTTACTCCTCTCCATTGAAATTTGTTTAACGTTGTATGCTACAGAATAGAATACTTGTGTTCCAAGTTTTGTCAGCTTTATGCATAGCCTTTTTCTTTGTCGAATATTGACTTGTCAACCTTGGTTGTCCTGTTGGGGTTGAGTTTAATGAAAGCTGATTCTATCTTAGATCATATTTATCATCACTTTAACGTGATGATGATAAGGGACTATGCAGTTAATTTGGCTCATGGTTACATGAGCTGGTGATTATGGATGAGGTTTGGGGAACGACTAAATAAAAGATTGAATTGTTATTGACAGCTTAAAATAACTTGTGTTTTTGAATTTTTAATAGGATGCATTATACAAATGTAATGGCAAGTTTTCAAGTTTAAAAGGTTTTTTAACTGAAGAGTTCTGCTAATGCTCTGTCAAATTAGAGTAATAAGATGGTGATTTTTTTTGTGTCTGTAAATTGTGAAGGAGCAAAAATGGCCTTTGCAGTGATATGTACTTAGAGTCATAAAGATGTACAGCATGGAAACAGATCCTTCAGTCCAACCTGTCCACGCCGACCAGATATCCCAACCCAATCTAGTCCCACCTACCAGCACCCGGCCCATATTCCTCCAAACCCTTCCTATTCATGTACCCATCCAGATGCCTTTTTAAATGTTGCAATTGTACCAGCCTCCACCACATCCTCTGGCAGTTCATTCCATACTCGTTCCACCTTCTGCGTGAAAAAGTTGCCTCTTAGGTCTCTTTTATATCTTTCCCCTCTCACTCTAAACCTATGCCCTCTAGTTCTGTACTCCCTGATCCCAGAGAAAAGACTTTGTCTATTTATCCAATCTATGCCCCTCATAATTTTGTAAACCTCTATAAGGTCACCCCTCAGCCTCTGACGCTCCAGGGAAAACGCCCCAGCCTGTTCAGCCTCTCCCTATAGCTCAAATCCTCCAATCCTGGCAATATGCTTGTAAATCTTTTCTGAACCCTTTCAAGTTTCACAAGGAAACAATGTTAGGCCACAGAGAGATTTATACACAAGGAAGAGAATTTTAGAATTTCATTTCTTTTGTGGGAATTTAAAGAGAATTAAGGGTTACTGTGGATTATATCTGCCATAAATGCTGTTGGATGCGAATCTTATCAGATTGAGTGGATCAGTTGGAGAGACCGATAGAAGCGATGAGGAATTTGCAACAACAACTGTATGTGATGGATAGCAGTTATAGGAAGGGGGGAATGTCTCAGATACAGTCACATACTTGGGTTAACTCCAGGAAAGGTGAGAGAGGTAGGCAGGGGTCCTTTGTGGATATACCCATTTCAAACAGGTATGCTGTTTTGGAAAATGTAAGGGGTGATGGATTCTCAAGGGAAAGTAGCACGAACAGCCAAGTTTCTGGTATTGAGACTGACTGTAATGCAACAAGGGGTATGTAGGCTTCCAAGAGATCAATTGTGTTCGGGGATTCTGTAGTCCGAGGTACAGACAGACGTTTCTGTGGCCAGAAGAGAAAAAGCAGAATGGTGTGTTGTTTCCCAGGTGCCAGGATCAAGGATGTCTCAGAGAGGGTGCAGAATGTTCTCACAGGGGAAAGGGGCCAGCTGGAGGTCATTGTCCACATTGGAACGAACGACATGGGAAGGGAAAAGTTTGAGATTCTGAAGGGAGATTACAGAGAGTTAGGCAGAAATTTAAAAAGGAGGTCCTCAAGGGTAGCAATATCTGGATTACTCCCAGTTCTACGAGCTAGTGAGGGCAGGAATAGGAGGATAGAGCAGATGAATGCGTGGCTGAGGAGCTGGTATATGGGAGAAGGATTCACATTTTTGGATCATTGGAATCTCTTTTGGGGTAGAAGTGGCCTGTACAAGGAGGACGGATTGTGCCTAAATTGGAAGGGGACTAACATACTGGCAGGAAAATTTGCTCAAACTGCTTGGGAGGATTTAAACTAGTAAGGTTGGGGGGGGGGGGTGTAGGATCCAGGGAGATAGTGAGGAAAGAGATTGATCTCAGATGGGTACAGTTGAGAACAGAAGTGAGTCTAATAGTCAGGGCAGGCAGGGACAAGGTAGGACTAATAAATTAAACTGCATTTATTTCAATGCAAGGGGCCGAACAGGGAACACAGATTAACTTGGCATGGTTAGCAACATGGGACTGGGATATCATAGCAATTAAATAAACATGGCTTAGGGATGGGCAGGACTGGCAGCTTAATGTTCCAGGATACAAATGCTACAGGAAGGATAGAAAGGGAGGCAAGAGAGGAGGGGGAGTGGCATTTTTGATAAGGGATAGCATTACAACTGTGCTGAGGGAGGATATTCCTGGAAATATATCCAGGGAAGTTATTTGGGTGGAACTGAGAAATAAGAAAGGGATGATCACCTTATTGGGATTGTACTATAGACCCCCCAATAGTCAGAGGGAAATTGAGAAACAAACTTGTAAGGAGATCTCAGCTATTTGTTAGAATAATAAGGTAGTTATGGTAAGGGATTTTAACTTTCCGAACATAGACTGAAACTGCCGTAGTGTTAAAGGTTTAGATGGAGAGGAATTTCTTGTGTGTACAAGACAATTTTCTGATTCAGTATGTGGATGTACCTACTAGAGAAGGTGCAAAACCTGACCTACTCTGGGAAATAAGGCAGGGCAGGTGACTGAAGGGTCAGTGGGGGAGCACTTTGGAGCCAGCGACCATAATTCTATTAGATTTAAAATAGTGATGGAAAAGGATCTAAAAGTTAGACCAGATCTAAAAGTTGAAGTTCTAAATTGGAGAAAGGCCAATTTTGACAGTATTAGGCAAGAACTTTCAAAAGCTGATTTGAGGCCGATGTTCGCAGGTAAAGGGATGGCTGGAAAATGGGAAGTCTTCAGAAATGAGATAACAAGAATCCAGAGAAAGTAAATTTCTGTCAGGATGAAAGGGAAGGCTGGTAGGTATAGGGAATGCTGGATGACTAAAGAAATTGAGGGTTTGGTTAAGAAAAAGAAGGAAGCATACGTCATGAACAGACAGGATAGATCGAGTGAATCCTTAGAAGAGTATAAAGGAAGTAGGAGTATACTTAAGAGGGAAATCAGGAGAGCAAAAAGGGGACATGAGATAGTGTTGGCAAATAGAATTAAGGAGAATCCAAAGGGGTTTTACAAATATATTAAGGACAAAAGGGTAACTAGAGAGAGAATGGGGCCCTCAAAGATCAGGAAGGCAGCCTTTGTGTGGAGCCACAGAAAATGGGGGAGATACTGAATGAATGTTTTGCATCAGTATTTACTGTGGAAAAGGATATGGAAGATATAGACTGTAGGGAAATAGATGGTGACATCTTGCAAAATGTCCACATTACAGAGGAGGAAGTGCTGGATGTCTTGAAACGGTTAAAGGTGGATAAATCCCCAGGACCTGATCAGGTGTACCCGAGAACACTGTGGGAAGCTAGAGAAGTGATTGCTGGGCCTCTTGCTGAGATATTTGTATCATTGATAGTCACAGGTGAGGTGCCAGAAGACTGGAGGTTGGCAAACATGGTGCCACTGCTTAAGAAGGGCGGTAACGACAAGCCAGGGAACTATAGACCAGTGAGCCTGACTCAGTGGTGGGCAAGTTGTTGGAGGGAATCCTGAGGGACAGGACGTACATGTATTTGGAAAGGCAAGGACTAATATGGGATAGTCAATATGACTTGGATGTGAGCGTAAGAGGTACAGTTAGTAAGTTTGCAGATGACACCAAAATTGGAGGTGTAGTGGACAAGGAAGAGGGTTACCTCAGATTACAACAGGATCTTGACCAGATGGGCCAATGGGCTGAGAAGTGGCAGATGGAGTTTAATTCGGATAAATGCAAGGTGCTGCATTTTGGGAAAGAAAATCTTAGAAGGACTTCTACACTTAATGGTATGGTCCTAGGGAGTGTTGCTGAACAAAGAGACCTTGGAGTGCAGGTTCATAGCTCCTTGAAAGTGGAGTCAAAGACAGATAGGCGAAGTTAAGGCATTTGGTATGCTTTCCTTTTAATGGTCAGACTATTGAGTACAGGAGCTGGGAGCTCGTGTTGCGGTTGTACAGGACATTGGTTAGGCCACTGTTGGAATATTGCGTGCATTTCTGGTCTCCTTCCAATAGGAAAGATGTTGTGAAACTTGAAAGGGTTCAGAAAAGATTTACAAGGATGTTGCCAAGGTTGGAGGATTTGAGCTACAGGAAGAGGCTGGGGCTGTTTTCCCTGGAGCGTTGGAGGCTGAGGGGTGACCTTATAGAGGTTTACAAAATTATGAGGGGCATGGGTACGGTGGCACGGTGGTTAGCACTGCTGTCTCACAGCGCCTGAGACCCGGGTTCAATTCCCGACTCGGGCGACTGACTGTGTGGAGTTTGCACGTTCTCCCGTGTCTGCGTGGGTTTCCTCCGGGTGCTCCGGTTTCCTCCCACAGTCCAAAGATGTGTGGGTCAGGTGAATTGGCTATGCTAAATTGCCCATAGTGTTAGGTAAGGGGTAAATGTAGGGGTATGGGTGGGTTGCGCTTCGATGGGTTGGTGTGGACTTGTTGGGCCGAAGGGCCTGTTTCCACACTGTAAGTAATCTAATCTAATCTAAAAATAGATAAAGTTTTTTCCCTGGGGTTGGGGAATCCAGAACTAGATGGCATAAGTTTAGAGTGAGAGGAGAAAGATCTAAAAGAGACCTGAGGGGCAATGTTTTCACGCAGAGGGTGATACGTGTATGGAATGAGCTGCCAGAGGAAGTGGTGGAGGCTGGTACAATTGCAACATTTAAGAGGCATTTGGATGGGTATATGAATAGGAAGGGTTTGGAGGGATATGGGCTGGGTGCTGGCAGATGGGACTAGATTGGATTGAGATATCTGGTCGGCATGGACAGGTTGGACTGAAGGGTCTCTTTCCATGCTGTACATATCTATGACTCTAAATGTAAGGGTGGTAGTGAAGGGTTGTTTTTAGACTGGAGGCCTGTGACCAGTGATATTCCAGGATCGGTGATGGGTTGACTACTTTTTGTCACTCATATAAATGATTCGGATGTGAACATATGGTTGGTAAATTTGCAGATGACACTAAAATTGGAGGTGAAATGAACAGCGAAGGAGATTACCTAGAGTACAACAGGATCTTGATCCAACAGGCCGAGTGGCAGATGGAGTTTAATTTTGATAAAATGTGAGGTGTTGCATTTTGGAAAGGCAAATCACGGCCGGACTGAGACACTTAATGGTAAGGTCCTCGGGCGTGTTGCTGGACAAAGAGATGTTGGAGCGCAGGTTCATGATTCCTCGAAAGTGGAATCCCGGTTAGTGAAGAAGGCATTTGGTACGCTTTTCTTTATTGGTCAAAGCATTGAGTATAGGAGTTGGGAGGTCATGTTGCAGCACCACAGGACATTGGTGTGGACAGTTTTGGAGTATTGCTTGCAGTTCTGGTACCTTTCCTTATTGGAAGGATGTGGTGGAGGCCGGTACAATTACAACATTTAAAAAGCATGAATAGGAAGGGTTTAGAGGGATGTGGGTCAAATGATAACAAATGGGACTTGATTTAAATAGGATATCTGGTTGGCATGGATGAGTTGGACCAAAGGGTAAAATCATCTGTATGGTGGGCAGCGCAGTGGCTCAGTGGTTAACACTGCTGCCTCACAGCAGTAGGGTTCCAGGTTCGATTCCTGCCTCAGGCAACTGCCTGTATGGAGTTTGCACGTTCTCCCCGTGTCTGCATGGCTTTCCTCCCACTATCCAAAGATGTGAAGGCCAGGTGAATTAGCCATGCTAAGTTGCCTCTAGCCTTAGGTGCATTAGTCAGCGGTAAATATAGGGTGGGGGAATGGGTCTGGGTGAGTTGCTCTTCAGAAGGTCGGTTGGACTTTTTTGGGCCGAAGGGCCTGTTTCCATAGTGTAGGGTATCTAATATAATCTAGGAGCTTAATTTGACCTGAAGACTGATTTTATTACACTGCAGCTATACAGAGCTTATGTATGGATCTATACCTTATATATGGCTTTTGAAATGCATTCATTTGCAAAAGTTGATGTACTCACTTTCTGGTTACTTGTGTGTTTTAATGATTGAGAAAGTGTAGATTGGATACAAATATTTTCTGGCTAGTTTTGTTTCAATTAAATATTTGAAGCTTGGAAGTAGAGTTGAATAGTATAATACAAGGTAGAAGAAATAAAGTCAGAATATGTTAAAATGAATTGACATTATCAATTTAAATAGCAAAAAGAAAGATATTTTGTTTGTAAGCTTTTCGTGTAAACTGACAATGTAAGGCCTGTGCATCTTTATACAAGACTGACTAAATCCAAGGGAAAAATACAAAGCAGTTAAAGGAATGCAAATGCATTCAAACTAACTATAAGGTAACAGCTAATTATTTTTGAGTTTTTTTTTAAAAACAAGGAGCTAGAAGCCCCGAGAAAAGTCTGGGTGATATGTACATCAATTTAAATCAGCCATTCATGACTTTTTGCATGCATTAAGTGGTTAGCCCTAAAGAAGTATGAAATGTTGTACTGGGCTTTGGATTTGATGAAGGTTTCAACCGCAAATAATAATCTTTTTACTTTAATTGCTGATGGAGTTGCTGTATATTTCTAGCACTTCCTGTTTCTATTTTTACCTTTACATTTTAATTCCAGAGTAAAAAGATAACTGATAAATTCAGAAGCATCAATCAATCGATTTCAAAGGATAGTGAAGAAGGCGTTTGGTATGCTTTCCTTTATTGGTCAGAGTATTGAGTACAGGAGCTGGGAGGTCATGTTGCGGCTGTACAGGACATTGGTTAGGCCACTATTGGAATATTGCGTGCAATTCTGGTCTCCTTCCTATTGGAAAGATGTTGTTAAACTTGAAAGGGTTCAGGAAAGATTTACAAGGATGTTGCTAGGGATAAAGGATCTGAGCTACAGGGAGAGGCTGAAGAGGTTGGGGCTGTTTTCCCTGAAGCGTCGGAGGCTGAGGGGTGACCTTATAGAGGTTTATAAAATTATGAGGGGCATGGATAGGATAAATAGACAAAGTCTTTTCCCTGGGATCGGGGAGTCCAGAACTAGCGTGCATAGGTTTGGGGTGAGAGGGGAAAGATATAAAAGAGACCTGAGGGGCAACTTTTTCATGCAGAGGGTGGTACCTGTATGGAATGAGCTGCCAGAGGAAGTGGTGGAGGCTGGTACAATTGCAACATTTAAGAGGCATTTGAATGGGTATATGAATAGGAAGGGTTTGAAGGGATATGGGCTGGGCACTGGCAGGTGGGACTAGATTCGGTTGGGATATCTGGTCAGCATGGACGGGTTGGACCGAAGGGTCTGTTTCCATGCTGTACATCTCTATGACACGAATAACAATAGAAATCATACCGTTGTGGGGGGTGAGAGGTTGTCTGTAAGGTTGGGGGAGGGGAAGCGGGATTGATGGTGGGGAGGGTGAAGCCTGATGATATACTAATGATTAGATAGGTAAGACTTGTAAAGTATTCTGGTATTGAACTTTTTGTTGTTTAACAAATACAAGAGGTAAAATCACCTATGATTAGTGATGTGATTTGAGAATCTGCCTTGTGCCAAGGAAATAAAATAATGTGAGTGACACTGTCTCAAGTCACTAAACTGATGATTTGCTGTTTGTTTGGAAATGGTGATAGCATCTCTCCCTTCCCCCTGCCTGTCCAGCTCCCATACTGACTATTTCAGTGAAAGTTTCTGCAGAAACAAGCAACATTGATCCATGCATTTAAAACTGGTAAACAGATCACTGATGGTGAGACTTGTTGTTTAATAAGCACTTCTCATTTATGTTACATGTTGCAATGATTTGTTTTTCATGTAATTTGTTGCATCTGAAAAAATGCGCGACAAAGATAACTTGATTTGGACTTGGGACAAATCCAGTTGTTTGGAGGAACGTCTTTTAAAACGTACATGTGATGATTATATCTAAAGATCTGACACGAGAGTTTAAATGAAAAGACCCAGCAAACAACTGGGCCTGATTAACTTGGCTGATTGACTTGGGCAGAGGGCTGCAAAATCTGCTCTGAGCACGTTATCTCTAATAATGTGTGACAAAAAAGCATTCTTTGATTTTGTAACATTGTGGCATTGTTGCATTTGTTGACATTGATAAACTACTGCTATCCGCTTTTGATTGTTTGAAAGTTTCAGTGGACTTTGATGAAGTTTGACTAGGAAGACTTTCATGGCTTTCTCACAAATCTCCGTGTTGAGAAAAATCTAAGCTGGAAAATTGGAAAGCCATCAGTTTGACAACCAAACCATCTTGCTGATTCCACTGCCACAAGGAGGAATTTTTAATATGAAATGCACGTGAAAGCAGAATTAATAGCCATAACCCCACAAGTGGGAAATGAATATCATTTAATTGAATTAACTTTAGTTGTGCAACGAGATGTTGAAACAAACTACTCTTCACTGGTCAGTTTCTCTTTGGACATAATTATGTTTTCAGTCTCTGCTGTTTCGGCAGACAGTTCCATTTTAGTTTGGATCAGAGGCTTTTGCAAGTGTTGCTCGTGATACCAAGAGTTTGCTTTGGAATCATCGATGGACATCTTTGAACACTGCGCTTAAGAGATGTTCCGTAATGGAAGCTCTCCTAATAAATTTAATATCAAGAGAGAAAACATTCACCATTTCACCTGCAGTACTTCAGACCAGTTGTAGTCTGCCTTTTTTTTTAAACCATTATGATTGAGCACAGACACAGTCAGCAATTCAGCAAGTTTACCCTGACAAAATCTTCCAAACAATCTTAGTTTTGCTATTTGTGAGGTGAATTAATGTATATGGCTCGTCATGCTCCTTTGAACCTCCTGCTCCAACAATTTGTAAATATATCAATCAGCTTTGCTCCATTATAACACGTAGGGTTAGGAGATGTTAACAACATGTGATGTACAGTTATGTTGTGCAAGACTGCCTTGCTTTGAAATTTTGACTCTTTTTCTGAAATCTGTTAAACCTCTTACCACATGGGGTTCAATCACTTGTTAAATATTTCTATACATATGAGGGATCCAAGATGAACTGGGTTTTGAGAACCACAGGTGCAGGTAATTTGTTTTTTTAAAAACTAAAATCCAATACAAAATGTTAGTTGTGTATTAAAGTCTGTTAATAAGATGATTAAACAGGAGCTTCTTTAAGAAATGTTTTCTGGTAAATATATTAAGATATAAAGTGTCCTCTCATGCAGCATCTGTGTGGTGAGATAATGATTGTGCCATGTTTTGGAAAGTAAACTATTGTGCTTGGACAGGATTTACTAAATATTATTAACCTCTGAGCCTTTGACTCCCTTTGTCATTATTGTGATAGTATTTTATAATGGTCAACATATGTTTTCTGTGTTAAGGTTCTGGCTGCTGGAATTCTACTGTGTATATTTAATTCAGATTTAAAAGTTTAAAATCATTAATTCTGTAAAATATAATTTATGTTGGCTGATTTTAAATCAGTAGTTATCACCTGGCAATGAGAAATTGTAGTCCATTCCAGTTAATGTCAGTTTTGACTATTTTTAAATGAGGTTTGGATAATTTGTTTACATGTCATGCTTTGAAGTGTGATATGATTCTGTGTCTGAGATGTTTCATGTTGTGTAGAGTTCTATGAAGAATCAGATTTTCAGCTTTGACCCCAGGATTGAATTTAATCTGAATCCCAGAATGACAATAAGCACAGCAGGGTAGTCTGTTCTGTTGTTTTCTGTTGCAGGGGTATAAATTACTTAGAATCAAGTAATCAACTTAGAATCAATTACTGAATACATGAATTGCAAAGTTTGGAAAAGCTTTTGGATAGACCAGTACAGCTGCACAAATTTGGTTTAAATTTTTGCTGTGTCCATTTTCTTGCTATGGTAGGTCTTTTTTCCAAATTTTGCTAGAGTTGCTAATTTATAATGTTCCATGTTGCTTAGTATCTCGGCAGTTGTTAGGTGGTGATGGGGGCAATATACTTTCTTACTCATCTTTGTTACTGGGAGGTGTGTACGTATGCATGTTGGCTGACAGCAGTGAAGAATTGGTGGAAAATATGAAACAAGTAATAATTTTGAGTCACAGACCACAGGGCCGATGCATTAAATTTAAATGTAATAAATTAACATAGGATTGATATTAATAAAAGTTTGTTTCTTTCACAGGAGAGTGAAGATGGCATAGAAGGTGATGGTAAGTATCATGGTTGCATGTGAGCTTTATTGTTTTCATTTAAGACACTGCATTCTTGTCCCCTTGTCTCCCAATCCCTAATCAAATGCAATGCAGTTTGTCAATAGTTTATCATTTATTGTAGAGGAAGAATGCTCATCTTTTGGCACAGAAGTAGTGTTCCCCATCTGAGCCAGAAGGTCTGGTTTCAATTCTACCTACTGTGCAGATGTGTCATAATATCTCCGAGCAGGTTGATCAAAAATGAATTATAACTGGTCTATCCAAACACAGTCGAAAACATTCTGACTAATGCAGTGGTACCTCATGCAGGGATAATGAAGGTTGTCAGGTAGCTTTACCATGGGAGGTTCTTGCAGCACAACGTGAACCTATCCTGACCTAATGTGAGCAGCACTTTCTAGCAGAAAGCATTGCTTAGTAATGAGCACTGCTTGCTGCTTTGCTACATCCTATATCCTGTCTCTCTCGCTCCCACCCCCACCCGTTACCCTATTCCTCGTCCCATTAATTGCATTGCTCCATATAACAAACCAGGACTTAAATCGGGCCCTTTAGTGTCACAACAGATGGTGAATTAGCCATTGGCCAACCAGACAAATCTATCCATTATGTTTTCTTATTAATGATTAGGCTGTTGGGTTAAATAAAAAAAATCACTAATTGACTCTTTGTTTCCAGGTACTGATAGAATGTGTTGTGGTACTTTGATTACAAATTTGCTAATTTTTGTTCTTTGTTTTCAGCTGTTGTGCTTTCAGACTATGAAAGTGCTGAAGAGAATGGTTCTCAGAAATCTGTAAGTCCAGCAATTGATAGCTGCATAGTGGGAGGGAAGGCATTGTTCTATTCTTGTGATGGTAGTGGGCAGATGGTATTTTGTGAATATTGTGCTGCCAGTGACAAGGGAGGTTCTATTGTTGCGGTGAAGGTACAGTTTTGTACCATGTCAATTTGTACTGATAATATGAAAGCTACTGTTCTCATTTTCTCTGAGATATACAACCAATTTGCAGGCTTCCTTTAGGCTTCCGTTATTTTTGGGTGTTGGCGTGAGCGACTAAAAGTAAAGTCGTCCTGTGGTGCATTCACTCTCTGTGACCTTCCACCAATTGGTTACATTCTGCGCAAACACTCGTCTCTCCTTTCTCTCTTGACTCTACTCTGCAGCTCCTTTTCCTGGACCCTGTTTCGCACTTGAGCTCCTTCCTGTCTTTCTCTCCTTTGGTGAGAAACTGCTTGCTGACCTGGTTTCCTTGAGTCTGCTTGCTTTCTTCTCTTGCTAAGCGGTCCATTTTGTCTGATGTCTCCCGAATAGTCTCTGCTATTGTTTTGGCTTCTTTTGCATCTTTTTGATGAGCTTGTCTATCTCATCTCTTCAAGTTCGTGTTGGCTTATATTCATTCAGCGACTCAGTTGCACTTGCCTCTAACTTTTTTTGTAAACAAGATCTAACTTGATTTGCTCTCGATTTGTACTTCATTTGGCAATTCGATATATGGTCGTCAACTTGGATTTCAGTGTTCCTCTCTCTCTGTGTTATACAAATATAACGTCATCAAAAGTTTTTGAA
Source organism: Hemiscyllium ocellatum (assembly GCF_020745735.1). NCBI lineage: Eukaryota > Metazoa > Chordata > Chondrichthyes > Orectolobiformes > Hemiscylliidae > Hemiscyllium > Hemiscyllium ocellatum. The sequence goes on along the minus strand of NC_083432.1, from coordinate 38,880,103 downwards.
TTTTTTTTAGTTTATCTGTGATTTTTGTAGAGTCCAGTTTTCAATGGAAAGATCATTTTTAATATCGACTTGGTCAGGTAGCTTGGTCACAAAGAGGCAGCATGCTATAGTGGTATTGTTGCTGGACTTGTAACCTGGAGCCTCCAGGCTAAATGCTTTGGGCATATGGTTTTGAAACCCACCATGGCAGATGGTGAAATTTGAATTCCATGTCATCTGGATTTTAAAAAAAGCTAGTCTCATGGTGACCATTGTCATTTTTAAAAAAAATCTAGTTATTTAATGTCCTTTAGTGAAATAAATCTGCCATCCTTAGCCAGTCTGAACAAATTAGAAATGGGCCTCGCAAGCAATACCTTATCTCATGTAAGAGTGGAAAGGAAAGTATATGTTTTTAAGTTGAATATATGTACTAAACCAGTGTCACAGATGTCAGAATGGTGGGGTTCAGAATGAGTACTCCCTGGGGGGGAATGGGCATTATCCTTGAATAAATAAGATGATAGGCAGATGGAATCTGTGACAGTGTATCATGACCTGAACTAATGTGTGATGGAAAATTTTACAATGGTTGCATTCTTGAAATCCTCTCCCATGTTGCTGGATGTCTATAACTGTGCAGATGTGAGTGGACATGTGTTCAGACACTGGGGAAGAGGAAAGAAAAGTGCTGACTATTGAGCAGAGCAGCCATAAAAACTATGTACTGTATTTCAAATGAGGATCTGATCAGTTGTACATATAGTGTGAATTATTTAGCTATATTGTCTTAGGTTTCTAATCAGATAAGTTTCTGTTTAAAAAATAATTTAAATGTAAATTATTGTAGAATTCCTGACGTTCCTGTTGCTCCAATTTGATCATTCCTGTTTTGCTGTCTCTTCGATGAGGTATTTGTAGATTGATATTGTCTTAATACAGTCCATGTTTTATAGTGGCAACTTTCCTGCTGCTGCAGTGACTGGTTGTTAGATAGCTGGACTCTGATATAACACTCCTTAAAGTTCTGTTGCCAGGTCAATGCTTTGATTCACCCATGAATGATGCTCCGAAGGATAAAGGATTGCCAGTGAGCTGCTAGCAGCTGTAAAGGCCAGGGAAGTATACCAATGAGAAGAGGAGCAATGGGGGAAGAATAGTGTTACAATTTGTTCAGGTTTGAGGAAGGAGGAGAAATATTTGTCCAATGATGGTGTTGAATAAGAATGATATTCATCTGATTATATCACATTATATTGTACAAGTAACACAGCTTTCAAAGCTTTCTTTGAAGGCAGTTAACCCTCAGAGTTCTTGCAAACTCAATGTACTCATATCCTTTAGGCATGAATAATTTAATAATTTTTTATGGTTGGGTTATAACTATTGAACAAATGCATTATGTAGAAAAGTCCATGTTAATTTACTTGATGCAGTTGACAAAGTGTTATCACTATTCAGTTTTATTTCATGGATTTTGCTGTTCTGAGTTTTGATACAACAGTGTGAAATGGTGAGTTTATCTGTAAATCAAAAAAACTGGCGCAGCTTTCCTACAGTGCTGCTGGGACTCTCCATTTTGTCCCAGCATCCTTTTGAGGAAATATCAGAGCATTGGCCTATTTGTCTACTATAATAGTGTAGCACATGAGTTTGAAGGCAGTACTGTTTCTTCTGGTAGCAGTGCTGTCATCCCTCCAGCAGTAGACATTTAATTGTCAGAAGAAAGAAGTAAGGCATGATGAGGCCTGTGTTTTTTTTAATCTCTAAAGGCCAACTTCAGATACATGCGAAGGTAATGCAGTTAGAAAAAATGGCTATGACATTATGACATGATTAAATCCTGATGTGCAGTTGTATTTATTGTTCCTGTGTTATGGAATAAAGATTTCCACATAAGTCTTGCATGCTATTGTTTTTCAAAGTGACCCTGCAATGTAAATATATCTATTGGAAAGGGAGTAAGTAGATCTATTATTTTACTTGTCCCCAGGAGTGATAGTGTGGTATTCTTATGCAAGTATGATTCCTATCAACTGAAGGTAGCGGCTTATTGGGATTGATGTTGAAAGGTTTGGAGAGGCCAGTGGACTGTTACTTCAGTTTTTAAAATAAAATGTTCAATTGCTAGGATCATATTTAAAAAAAGTTTTATTTCATGTTATTGAAGTCTGTCTTTTTACCAACACTTGACAAATCTTTCTCTGCAGGGAGATGAAGAAGAAGTGGAATATAGTGAAGAAGATGTTCCAAAAGAAGAAATAAAATCAAGCAATGAAGGGGATAAAGATGAGTCCTCTAAGGAAGGAAAAGCTGAAGACAAAAGAGAGATTACTGGAGAAAGACAGAGCGGAGATGGACAGGTAACAGAACCTGTCACTGTTGTTCTGATATAGATGGGGAACAGGTTTACATTTTTAATAAACCTGGTAGAATTAGAGGAATTCATGTACAATGAAACAACGTACCAAGGAAGATTGGAGAGGTGCAGAATGCCACAATAGTAGAGGATTACAAACACATATTGACAAAATAATTGAAGACTTGCATTTTTATACCGACCATTTACTTTGTAGATATTTCGAAATATTTCTCAACAGGTGAACTATTTTGTTCTGTTGACTTTTCATGTAGGGAAATACAGCCACCATTTGACCAATTAATTCGTTTCTGCTGGCTTCTCATGAAAGACTAGTGTTTGCAAAAATTTTGGGTGAACTGTATGGGACCTTTAACATATGTTACCTAGTACGGTGTACGACATGTCGAAAACCAGACCTTCCAGCTCAGTGAGCTAACTCAGACATATTGTACTGAATTGTTAATCTAGTTGGTATGTTCAGTTCTTGGAATGAAAAATAGACAGGCAGGAGTCTGGAAGAGCACAGCAAGCCAGGCAGCATCAGGTGGTGGAGAGGTCGCCGTTTTGGTTGTAGCCCTTCAGGACACAGGCTAGGGATAGGGGGAGCTGCAGGTAAAGGGATTGGTAGGGGCAGGGTGATGAATTGGGGATGGGTAGAGGATGCGACCTGGTTGGTCAATGGGAGGAATGAATCTGATAGGTGGCAGAGGAGGGGGAGACGCTGGGAAGGGAGTCGGTGGATGGGAAGGGAGGATATTTGAAGTTGGAGAACTTAGTGTTGAGTCCTCTGGGCTGTAGGCTGTTCAGGTGGAAGATGAGGTGTTGTTCCTCCAATTTGCAGTGTGGTTGGTTGTGGTAGTGGACGAGGCCAAGGATGGCCATTTCAGAAAAGGAGTGGGAAGGGGAATTGAAATGAGCAGTGACTGGGAGGTCTGGTCAGCCATTGCAGGCCTGACTGAGATGCTCATTGAACCATTCCCTAAGTTTTCTCGATAAATTCTCATTCTGACCAGTATTTTCAAATGAACCTGATGAATGTTATCCCTTTACACAATTTAGGATCTCACGTCATGGTTATGATGTTAGTCAGACACTGAATATATTAACAAGAGGCTGTAGCTGTGCATATTAAACAAGACATCAAAGTTTATTACATACAAGAAAAGATGGGGGTGAAAGCCAAAATACAATTTGGAAAGATGTTCTTATAAACAGCCAAAAGAAAGATTTAACACTTTTCCCCAGCTCTATCATTTACAGGTAAGCACACCAGCGAAATTGCTTAAACAATGCATTTTTGACTTTCAAAAACAAGTCACTTTCACAGAATTGAAAACCATGAATCCATTTATTCTTTTTTCAGAATGCAAGTTCCTACATAACATTATAAGCCTTCATCAGAATAGTAATATTGAGAAATAGGAATGCCTACATGTGAAAGCTAGCTTCCCCAAAGGTTCAATTGAACCATTGGTTCAGGAAGACCCCATTCTAGTCTGTGTGTTGAGTTAGCTTACATCACATGGCGTGCTGCAACTGAACTCAGGTATTGAAAGGGAAATTGGCTGCGGTTCCTGCTTCTGATTGCTAGGCATTGACTGTTAGTGAAAATGCACATGTGAAAGATTAGGTGATGATCTTGCATTATTTTATTGCCAGTGGACACGTGTTGTCAAACATCATACATAAGTGCTCACTAGCATAAGCTATGTGGCCCTATTATCAGTGGCTTTAAGGGAATAAGATTTTAAAAAATATGTTGGAGACAATAAAAATCCATTTGACCGATTTACAGAAATTGGTTGCAGCTGCAGACTACTTAAAGGTAGTCTAAAGCTGCTTAGTTGCTATTTTGCAGATTGTTGGTTTTACGCTAGGTCCTTGAGCCTTTCCTCTTTCCTTGCAGGAAAGTGCAGAACCTATTGAAAATAAAATAGGTAAAAAGAACAGAAGACAACTAGATGATGATGAGGATCGAAAAAACCCAGCCTATATCCCACGGAAAGGACTCTTCTTTGAACACGATCTCCGAGGGCACACTGAACCCGAGGAAGTGAGGTTTGTAACTAGTTGTAATCCTGATTATTACATTTAAGCCTGAGCTTTAAATTAACCGGAAAAATTAGGGACTTGAAATTACTATTTTAATGTGGAGATAACCATAGCACTGTGGGATAGGGCCATTCAAGAGGAAAATGTGTAAACTCCTGGAACTAAATTTGCAGGATATTCATTATACCTCTTTTGACATCAGCAATCCAGCAATATCTCTTCCAGTAAATATCCATGCCGACTCAGGATTAACGTAGAATAAACCATTTCACATAAAACTGATTTTTATTGAGTAAGCTATCATTAGCATGCATTTTAGCAATGTTCTGAGGTAAGAGCTTGTCTCAAGTGGCTGATAGGTTAAAAATCAATATTAATCCAAAGAAGCAGATATTAGCAGTTTAGTCCAAGAAGTAGGTTATAAGGAGAGTTACAGGGGAAAGGAAGGTGTTTGTGTTTGGGGATTAATAAAGAAATTCCAGGTAATGGATCCAAGACAGTGGAAAGTGGACCAAATTGAAGGGGATTAATGAAGCCAGCATTGGTGGACTGGCATATTGTGGAATGATATGGTATGTGAAGGAAGATAATTTATGAGAATTTTAAGTTGAGGGCTTAGTGAACTAGGAGCCAGTGTAGGAGGTCAGCAAGAAAGACAATGTTGGGTAAGTGGAAGCTGGTGTGGGATTGGATTTAGGAAGTAAAAATTTGAATGATTTAGTTTAGAGTGTGGGAGCTGGTCACAGGGCCTTGGAATATTTGAAATTGGAGATAACCAAGGCACGACTGAAAGCTTCAAGAGCAAATGTGTTGTGGCAGATGTCACAGAGCTGCACGTAAACTGTCATTATGCTGAAGAGGGCATGGAGTCAGAAACTCAGTTTGAGTTTAACAGAGCAATGAGGTTGTAAACAGTTTGGTTTGATGTGAAAGGATAGTAAGAGAAGGAGCTGAAATCTGTGTAAAGGATCCACAGCTTGTGGTGGGGACCAAAGATAATGAGGTCAGTTCCTCCAGTATTTATCTGGAGGAAAGTGGTGCACAGCCCACGCTTGATATCGAATGAAGAATAGCAAAATGGAAGGGTTGAGTTGGATATTGTCAAAGTTGTTGGGAAGCAAACCTCCTGCCTTCAGCTGATACCACAAAGGGGAGCATGGAAATGAGGAAGAAGAATGGCCAAGAATCGATTCAGGTAATGGAGCTGCCATTTCTGACTTTGAGACCATTCCATTGCTGAAGAATATTGACAATGAAGAAGCAGTCACAGTTATATTTGTTATCTTCAGATCACTCCATAAGCAATTACTCCAAACCTTGTAATTATATTAACGAGCAAACAGATTTTCTATAGCATTTCCCAACCACTGGATTTCTAAAAGCACTTTATAGCAGGTGAGGTCCTTTTTTTTTTGTAAACATATTTATTAGCAAAAAAACATTTTTTTTGACTTCACAAACATAAAGTTATTGAAAAATACAACCAATAACAAATACCAGTAAAATAAAGAGAAAAAAGTAAAACACAAATTACAATACAACTACTGTCGATTAACTACTAATCTACCCTATAAAAGCAAACAAAACCCTAACACTGTGCAGAACAACACCAATAAATAAGTAAATGACTAATAAATCAAAAGAAGGCGCAAAATACAAAATAGCTATGCTCGCTGTAAAGCTCCCAAACTTAAAAAAAAGCATTGTATATATACCTGTATTAACTCAGGCGTCCCCCCTCCAGGGCCCAGGGTTAAACAATGCCCTAGTTAAAATAGCTGACAAATCTATATCCAAATAACTCAAGTAGGACTGCTGTGTCTTATAAACATGGCCTGTTGTGTGGTGCACCGTGTTTGTGAAAAGAAATCTAGGAGAATGTGCTCCATAATTAATTTCTGCCATCCCAGCAAGCCCAGCGGCTTCTCAGACACCCAATTCATCAGAATATTCTTCCGTGCACAGTAAGCTAGAATATTAAATAGTTTCTTCCCATGCCCGTCTAAAGATGGTAAATTCGGTAGACCTAAGAGGAGAGATGCTGGATCTACTTTAACTTCAGTCCTCAATACCCTCCCGATCTCTCCCACCACAGCGCTGCAATAAACATAGAGCCTGTGGCATGTCCGGGAGCAATGGGTAAGAGTACCTACATTATTCTACATTTGGGGCACACTGAAGATGCCCCTTTTTTAAAAACTTCGCCACAGTTCAGTGCCTGGTGAACCCTGTGCAGAACTTTTAACTGCGAAGCGCATGTCCTGTCTTTCGCATGTTCTTCCATATGTCCTCCTATGTTTCAGAAGAGGTCTCCACTCCTAGCTCTTGCTCCCAGACCTGTCATAACTGGTTAATGTCCTGCCAGGCCCTGCCACCCAGCAGGCTATAGAGAGCACTAACCGAGAGGGTGCTTGTGGAATGTAGCAACAGCCTCTCTGTATCGGGCTTATAGGCTTAGTGAGAAGCGTAGTCTTCTGGATAAAATCCCTAACCTGAAAAAAACGGAAAAGGTCTCTGCTGGGCACTTGCTCTGTAGGAAACACTGCTATCGGTTACCCAATTGTGAAGCTGTTCTTCTGGAATCTTGAGTCAGGCACGGTTAGTACCAACTGTTACCAACCTTTTTAGTTTTTAAAGTACTTTCTCATACGTCTTTATCATGTGTACCAATAAATGGATATGTCTTTCTCATTTGTCTTTGATATTTATCCATCTTGTATTGTAACAAACTGCCCAAATGCATTGCCCTTAATGTACCATACTGTTGTATTTAGCTAATGTCAAACAAAGCATGGATTTTGACCAGAGCAATTGATTTTATTAGCATGTTTCTAATTACAAACTCATTGATAAATCAAATTAAACACCGTGCAGATGTTCGCAGTTGTCATGTGCACTCAAATTACTTATTATATCAGCAGCTCAATATATAACAATAGGACAGAAACAAAATAGAAAATGAGGCAGGCTAGTGTTGAGGTGTCTTGTTGGAAAATGTGTGCTCACTCTTGCACTCCACGTACTAACCCCTTAAATTGTCATTCCAAAAAATCAAAAAGGGGTAGAGGTGTTCCTGTGACTACAGATTTTAGGCATTAGACATTCCTCATTGAAAACACATTAAAGATTGCAAGGTTTGTGAAGGTTTGTAGCTCAGGTTGAGGTTTAGGGTGTAGTTTTGCTCGCTGAGCTGTAGGTTTGATATCCGGACGTTTCATTACCTGGCTAGGTAACATCATGTGTGATGACATCACCACAAACCCCAGGAACCCCATCCAGGAGAAAGATAGATATAAATAGAAAGCAGGAGACAACAGCTTCTCTTCACTTGGAGGTCACCACTGATGATGTTACCGAGCCAGGTAATGAAACGTCTGGATATCAAACCTACAGCTCAGCAAGCAAACCTACACCCTATAAATTAAAGATGCTACACATCTACCAAGTTCAGCTGGGTTGGCTATGATATTCTAATGCTAATCCAGAGTGCTGCAGTGTTTTGAATACTTAGGGTTTTTTTTAAGGTGACTTCCAGTGACGCTAAATATTTGAAAAAGTTTGCTTTGAAGTTTTGAAGGAGTAATAGTGTTTTTCTTTCCCACATATTGACTTTGTTTGCTGCAGGACTTAGAAGATCTCAAAGTCCTGCCATGAGTATAGAATTTAAGATTGAATCTTATAGTGTGTTCATCTCATAGCTCTGGATCATGGTATACAAGGTATTCTGAACTTGTTCTGAAATTCTCAGTGCGTTTGCTCTTCTCATTTTACAGACCCAAAGTCCGCCAGCGGAAGCTCTGGAAAGATGAAGGACGATGGGTGCACGATAAATTCCAGGAGGATGAGCAAGCACCTAAATCCCGAGATGAACTTATTTCCCTGTATGGTTATGATATTCGATCAGACAGAAATCCTGATGAAATAAGGTCACGAAGGATAAGGAAGCCAAGGTTTGAAAAATTTAAAATCACTAAGCTTTCAGTACATTGGTGGAAAGATAGCTTTGTAAACTGTGCAGGCCTAATCTTTCTCATATATTGCACATTAACTTTAATTTGAGTATGTGTACAAATTGACATTCTCCAGTCCATTACTACTTCAAGTCTTCCCTCACAACAACTACTTCAGCCCTCAACCTGTGTCCCTTCCTTACCCCCACTCCGCATCTAGAGGCATTTGAGAGATTTGCACCATTGCAAGATTTGGCAAATGGACTGGAAATTTCATAGCATCTTGGTAATATAGAGCGATGATGTTGTACATCTGAGGTGCTGGGTGGGAGCTCCCTGTTATGGTGTGCTGATGGGCAGTGATATTCAAAAGGATCTGGTGTTGGTGTCTGGTGAGATGAAATGCCTAGGCTTTAACTACATCAGAAAGAAACGCTGTCATCCATCAGCAATTGGTCTTGGACTCCAGCAAAATCCGGGAGGCAAATTCTCGAGCCTGGCAACACAGAGTTGGTTCTGTAATGTATGAAAGCTGCTGCTGGGAAACTGCTGCTTTCTAAGGCATTTGAGAAACTTGTCTGTTTGAGGTACAAACAAATAGATAGCAGGAGGGAATGGTGGAAATGCGAATAGGTGAAAGGCAAAGATTATTTTCTCATTTTTGATGACTTTACAAATAGAAATGATGTGGGAAAATATATTGCCAAGAGTGCAGAATCCTCAGCTAGATGCCCAGAATCCCTTCCTTTTTGGGAATAGAGTTTTCATAGGTAAGTAACTAACTGCATCAAATTATCCAAGACTTTTAATTTTTTTTAGATTAGATTGCTTAGATTACTTAGTGTGGAAACAGGCCCTTCGCCCAACAAGTCCACACCGACCCACCGAAGCGCAACCCACCCATACCCCTACATTTACCCTTTCACCTAACACTATGGGCAATTTAGCATAGCCAATTCACCTGACCACATCTTTGGACTGTGGGAGGAAACCGGAGCACCCGGAGGAAACCCACACAGACACGGGGAGAATGTGCAAACTCCACACAGTCAGTCGCCTGAGGTGGGAATTGAACCCGGGTCTCTGGCACTGTGAGGCAGCAGTGCTAAACACTGAGCCATCGTGTATACGTAAAATCATCTTTGTTTGTTTTTGTCAGTTTCTATGTGTCCAATAAGAATTGGAAGAATAGGCCTGCCTGCACAGTTTCGCTGCAAAATAACTTTAATGTTAACTTGCTTCATCTTAACCTTTGGGTGTGTAATTCTGATTTTTGAAAGGTTTAGAAGTCCTCAAAATAGAGAGCCTGATTGGATGGATGAGCCACCACCACCAAGAACGTACATGCGTAAACTTGGCAGTAGTGTTCCTTCCACAAGAACTTTTAACCGAAGAGTGGGAGGTCCAGAGCGGAGATCTCCAGCGAAGAGCTACTCAAAAAATGCTGCTTATAATGAAGACCGTATTAATATGAAACCAGCTGAAATAAATAACTCAAGAAGTTATCACTCTTCAGGAGAGTTGTCCATCAGTGAAAATAAAATGGATGTGAAGAATGCTGAGCAGAGTCATTTGAGGGAGAGTGTGATTGTGACAGACAGCGTGCAGTCTATGAAAAACAATGGTCTAGTAAAAGAAGATACCATTGTGCAGAATCAGTCCGTCCCTCCTGAGGATGTGCCGCAGGTACAGGAAAAGATGATTGAAAAGAAATCTTATTCTCGTATTCGAAGGACCAGGAATAAGGTGCCCGAGGTAGGAAAGCCAGTGGTGGTGGAGGACAGTTCTGTACCAGCTTTGGTGTCTCCAGCACAGCAGGTTCCTGTTCAATCTGTCCCTTCTCCAGTACCGAAAGCAGGCTCATGGGAAACGCCACCTGTAGACCCTACAATGACGGGGCTAGAACGTGAAATGACCCAAATAAATTTATCAGGGAAAAACTGGCCAGCGAGCACTCAACCACAGTATGTACAACCACGAGAACTTCGAGGTAAGTTCTGGTTGACATTTCTGTTTCCTATTTGACCATTTCCAATGTTAAAACTTTCTGATCATGAGTATTGTTGGTAGGATGATGGATTCAAACCTAAATCTCTGAATAACACGGCAGTGTTGAGTAGGAGTGATTGATTGTACTTGATAAAAGTTGGGAAATGCTAAATGCCCCTAAAGTACAATGGCCAAAATTTGGCTTTCTCCAAGTCCCATCTCTTTACTCTCCGAGTGTGTTTACTTTTTCTGTGCATTGTATTATTTTCCAACTCCTTGCCACTCTCTAAATTCAATATTGTTTGCTATCCTCAAAAACATCCTTTTTATCTTTCCAGCATCGTGCCATGGCATGTTACTGCTGTCACTCTACTCAGTGGGTCCTCTTAAAGCTTTCACTGTGGTCAGGTATTTGGCAGCCTCCCATTTCTGCTGCAACCACCAGTCCCTCAGCACATACATTCAGTTGTGGATGAATGAACCTTGTCCTGCAAATCTGACTGTAATATAGTCTCGCTGTCCAGACCATTTCTTTTCACTGCAGGTTAATCCAGAACTGCGCTTGTCAACAGCGACCTGTCACCATCACGCCTGTCTCTCAGTAATCATTGCCATGTGACGATCTTATAGATATTCGGGTTCAGGGATTCATGGGTCATCCATGTCCAACTTAGTTTAATAAGATTTTGGGGGTCAGTTACCTCAGTTTGCTGGATGGTTGGTTTGTGATGCAGAGTGACACCAACAGAGTGGGTTTAATTCCCACACCAGCTGGGGTAACCACGAAGGACTTTCTTTCTCAACCTCTCCCCTCACCTGAACTGTGGTAACCCTCAGCTTAAAAGCAAGAACAGCCCTCTGGTCTGGGAGTAATCTGGCAAGTTTACCTTTTTCTTTTAATAAGAGATTCCTGAGAAATGCATTTTTTTTTTTTCAAACATTTGTGGGTCCAATAAACAATTGCAAGTCATTAGAACTGCAGGTCATTAAAATAATCTTTTACTTAATCAAGTTCATTTTGATTTTCTGTCCCTTCCAGTATTTAATCCTAAATGGTTTGTGTTGCACTCCTCACAACATATTTTTATTACTATTCCAAGGTATTTCTATTATGTTTAATATTAGATACTAAAAATTTGTTATTTTGTATACTGTGTTCTTCATTCTCTTAGGCAACAGTACAATTAAATGTCCTTGTAAAAGAAATTTTATTTATTTGCCAATTCTGTTGGACAGCTCTTTTACCAAAAAATTTATATCGTCAAATGAAATGAGCATTGATGGCTTGCATTCGTATTTGCGTCACCTTTCATGATCTTGATGCATCTCAAGGGTCTTCACAGCCATGAAGTTTTGAATTGGTTTTACTGTCTCACCATAGGAGTCACAGAAGCTAAATTGCATGCAGCAAAATCCCAAAACAGCAATCTGCTGATCAGGGCAAAATATTAAGAGTAGGCGATCCAGTACTCATCAGCAGAAATGCAACCCACTGTTCGATGTTTAGAGAATATGCCATATTGACGGAGGTAAAGAGTATATACAGCACAGAATGAGAACAATACAGCTCAACATCTTGAGATTATAGAATGGTTTTCTTTATATAAGGGAATAAATGTAAAAGCGTCCCCTATTAGCCTAGCTTGCTGAGCACGGCACAACATTTTATTAAAGTTCATGTAGGGAAGGATAATTAAAGATCAGACTTTAAATAAATATGTAAATGTGTCCTTTAGTTTCTACAAGTAATTGGATATTTCACATGTGATCTAAAGGAATATTTGTGCTACATTTAATTTTTATTTTGACGTTGATCAAATGTTTCCTCTTAATTGGAGGAATGCAGTCCATGATGTGATTCTAAAAGTGCTGTCAACATCAGACTGTGTTTAATTTGGACAAAACTGTGCCAGTTCAAAGCTGAAATTTCTCACTGAAAGTGAGTACAGGCTGATAGACTACAGTAACATGCTGTTTGTGGGAAATTTAATTGGTGTTGCAGCGATATAAATATCAGTCAAAAATAAATGGAACAAAATGGTCTCTAAAACAATCAAATTCCAAGTCTTTTCGTAAGTAAAGAATGACGGTGACATTTTTAAAGTGCTATTTACAAAAATTATACAGCTGAAAATCTTTCTTATAGATGATCAATCAGCACGGTATATAACAGGTAGGAATTGACTATTGTTTCTTCCAGGAATCCCCAATTCATTACACATCGGGACTGCTCCAACCCAGTATAATCGGGTGGAAGACATGGTAAGTCAAGTAGAGTTTGACTTTAACTTTTAGGCAATAAGTGATTCTAATTTACTATGACATTTGAATGACTTGGATACAAAATCATTGTGATTACCCATATATACCCTATATTATCAGCATATGGTTTCCAAGAAGTAACTTGCTCAAATATTTAAAGCACTGGACTAGCAGATCCTGATATTCTGAGCAACAATGGTTGCACTTGAAATAGATGATGTGAACAATCATTAGAAGCATCCTACATCTGAAAGTTTATGAAAATATAGACTTACGATTTTAACCTGGGCCCATACTTAAGGGGGCGGCTTTATTGATACTACTATTTGTGACTGATAGAAACACCCAGTGCATTTTGCAGCCTGGCCTCACCAGTTTAAGGACAGAAGTATAATAGATTATCACATTCGGAGAAGTAAGATGTCATACCATGATTAGTGGCTTAATGGAGTATGGATATGAAGCTTACACCTTTTTTTTTTGTATAATTTAACTTAAAATGATTGAATGTGTTACAGGGTAACCAAGGAAGACGGGCGAAACGTTACTCCTCTCAACGACAGCGGCCACTACCAGAAGCACCTCCTCCACCGCCACCACCACCACCTCAACAACCAGCACCAGCCCCAGCACCAACCCTCGGACCAGCGCCAGCTCCAGCCCCTGCGCCTATGCACATTGGCCTCATGGAAGGACACTATTATGACCCACGTAGGAGGATTTATTTCTCAATTTTCTATCTGACATGGTCTTTACAACAACAACACGTTTAAAATTAGTTTAGAATGTTGGGATCACAAAATGCCCACTAAGATTATTCTCGTCTGGTTTCTTTTTAAACTTCTCCATTTGTCTAATTAAAAAAAACCTTTAAATGCATTTATCCTTGGACTACATAGTACAGAAATAAGTAACATTTCGAATTATTCCTAGTATGTTTTAATGGATTGGAAGTTGCAGTGTCTGTTTCACAACATTTGATAAACAATAATTACTTTTGTATTTTGACGCATTCCCACTTGCTGTTTGGTATTTCCATACAGAATCATCAAATAGAAGAAAGGATTGACAAGCAACCAGTTTACGTCTTGCAGGGCAAATTATTTTTCTTGGGTAAAACCCATTGTGTTGTCAATTAATTGAAGTCATTACTTAGGTAGCAGTGCAAAAGTCAGCATGAAAAGCAAGTTCCAAAGGATTGTTATATTATGCTAATGTTATATCTTTGCAAAGACTAATTTTGCAGAGTTTTATTGTGAATAATTACCCGTAAGCAGTTTTTCAATGCTCTGTTGTCAATGCTGTGACCTATCACCATGATCTAAACTATGATTCCTGTTCACAGTACAATTTCAAGGACCAATATATACCCACAATGAAAGTCCAGCTCCTCTACCACCTCAAGGCATGATTGTACAGCCAGATATGCATCTTCCACATCCAGGTATATTAATTTTTAAAATAAAGATTGTTATGAAGATGTGGGTGTACTGTACTTTTAAAGGTGTTAAAAGTGAGCAGAACTACCTGACGGCACCAAGTGTTCTTAACAAGATGCAATGTAACCTTTTGGTCCAGCAGCCAGTGTAGCTGGTTGTCTGAAGAAAAAAAAATGCAAATTCAAATTAGGCCAATCAGTTTAAACTACACCCTGAAAAATATCAAACTCCAATCCAGTTTGAATTGAGTATGTTGACATTATTAAAAGCCGTTGACACAGTCCGATGCTTTGGGGGCATAAGACCGGGAAAAATTGAACAGTTGGGGGAGAACTGCCAAAAGACCAACAAAGGTAGGCTGCTAGTCAAAACTCTGAGACACACTTGTCTAAAGAAGGAGTTTACACAGAAAAATATCAACACTGACCTGGAGAGCAAATCTACAGAAGAAGATATAAAGAGAAGATTTGATTGCTGGTTGGTTTTGAAATGTGAATTTTTCAGTAAATCTTAATCGGGTTTTCTCGGCCTAATATTATAGAAGGGAAAGTAATAGGTTAGAGGAAGGAGTTGTAAATTGCTGGTAGATAATTATTCTCTGTTAAATTTTGGGAAATAAAGTTAATTTTTACTTTAAGTAGTGACATTTGGGATAGTTCTTGGCCTCTCAAATTTTCACAGATTACCACACGGGTAAATCTTTCTTGTGTTGGTTTAATATAGTGGAGTGGGGGGGGTGGAGACGGGAGAGGAAAGGGGTGTTACTCTGTCATAACAGGAAGGACAATTGACTAGCGTCCACTTGTACTCAGTAGGCTGAGGGAGGAAGATCTTAATTGAAAATCCATACGATAGATTCAATGGTTGGATTCACATTTGATTAGTTAGAGGGAACCTCACTACTGAAACAAAGAGTAATTCAGCAGGTCTGGCAGCATCTGTGGAGGGAAAGTGGAGTTAAAGTTCAAAGTCAGGTGACCCTACTCCAGAACCAATCACAGTTGGAAAAGGTGGTAAAGGGGGAAGTGAGCAGATAGGTGATGGAGTCCAGAGAGAGATAGAGAATGAGTGTTAAACAGACGAAGATATGGTAAACCAGGGAAAGAAACACCATAACTAAGTGAAAATGGGTGACCATTGCTCAAAGCAGCTCGTGTCGTGACAGGTCTTGGGGTATGGGAATTTTTAAAGATGGTAGAATAAGGTGTTCAGGTTCTGAAGTTATTGAACTCTATATGGAGTCCTAAGGGCTGAAGGGTCCCCAAACAGAAAGTGAGATGCTGTTCTTCTAACGTGCACAGAGCCTCACTGAAGCATGACAGCAAGCATGAGGCACAAATGTTGGCCATGAAACACAGTCATGTGTTCAAGTGGCTTATTTTTGCGGACAAAAATATTGGTGTTCTACAATGCAGTTACCCACTCTGGGTTTTATCTCCCTAATGTAGAGGAGACCATCTTGTGAGCAGCGAATGTATTAGAGTAGAATTGAGCGAAGCGTAGGTAAATTGCTGCTTCACCTGGAAGCTGTGTCTGGAGGCTTGGATAGTGAGGAGGAGGAGGAGGAGGATAAATGTGTAAGAAGTGTTGCACCTTCTGTGATTGCATTGAGAGATATTGTGTGGATGTGAATATTGGGAAGTATTAGGAGTGGATGATGAGAGGACCTCAAGGATTATCCCAGAGGGAACGGTCCTAACAAAATGCTGACAAACCTCACCTCTGAATTCTTTCATTAATGAATTTTTACCTTTTATCCAAATTTCTCTATATCTATTAATTTATGCTGTTGACCTTTTCTTTTAAGCTTTTAGTTCTTGTGGAAGTCCATCCTGTATAGTTTAATATTTATGAATTGTTCCTTGGAGTCTTTGTGAACTATGAACTATCTTTGGCTTGTTCATCACCTAATAGCTGATCGTTGTCAGTTCCAGGTTTCAATCACCACCAGTCGCCTGGTCACCTCACCAATCCAGGTCTCTATGCTCCACAAGTCCAAATGCCAGCTGGACAACCACCTCCACCTCAGGTGCTGCCCCCTCCCTTCTTCACTCCAGGAATGATGAACTATGGAAACCCCAGTTATCCATACACAACTGGGGGCCTTCCACCTCATATTTATCCAACCACTCAGGTGAGAATGCCTGCAGGGAATGGTTGGTGTGCCAGAGTTTACAGATCGAAACGTATGATCCTTTGATTTATTATGTGGTACACTTTACTATCAGGGCAAAAACCTGAGTACATGCTTGGAGCCAATTTTACCAAAGTGTTTTGCTTTTTATTTTTAAGTAAGGGCAGTAACTTCAGTGCAGTTTTCAGTATTTTTGACAGAATGGAGGTAAGAGCTGAAAATATGTTGCTGGAAAAGCGCAGCAGGTCAGGCAGCATCCATGGAGCAGGAGAATCGACATTTTGGGCATGGGCCCTTCTTCCTGAAGAAGGGCTCATGCCCGAAACATCGATTCTCCTGCTCCATGGATGCTGCCTGACCTGCGGGGCTTTTCCAGCAACACATTTTCAGCTCTGATCTCCAGCATCTGCAGTCCTCACTTTCTCTTCCAGAATGGAGAGTAAACCAAGCATATGTCATTCTTATGCATTAGTGACTGATGTATATCCAAAGTAAAATATCTGGATTTAAACCAATTTGTGGGATCTAGCGAGACAGGTTAAGATAATTCTTTTGAGAAAATGTGTGTTCCCAAAGCAATGGTTAAAAATTAGGTCGCTTAACCTTGCTTGTCTTTTGTATACATTTCCTTTTGTACAAAATTAGCATAATTGGCACCAATTGATCATAGCCACCGAGGTTGCCTTTATTTATTTGCTCTCTACATTGAATCAGTGTCATTTTGAAGCCGCTATCATTCCATGTTTCACGCACCACAAAAAGTGAGTGTCCAGTGAGGCAAAAGCAACTTTGTGAAAAGTAGCAAGACATTTTACATTTGTCACATATCCTGTTTGCCACGGAATTAAGAACGTTTTGGAAATATTAATCATTTGTTGTGTATGGTCAGGCCCAGTCTCAGGTCTTTGGTGGAGTCACGTACTACAACACTGTACAGCAGCAGGCCCTGCCTAAACCATCACCTCCACGGAGACAATCGCAGCCTGTTACTGTTAAACCACCGCCACCCGAGGTACTTGATACATCCGTCATCTGGTTTCCATGCAGCTTAGGTACAACACCATCTGAAGCTGCAAAATATCATGTAATACCACGATAACTTGTATAGATCTATGTATCACAATCTCTACTATTGTCTAGTTAATTTGTTTTCTGAGAATTTGTTATTTTCATTTGCTCCCTCTTTGCTGAAGGTTCATTCTTTCACTTCCTGTTCTCTTCTGTGCTGTCCTTAGCTACCTGTGTTGTTCTTGTCCCACTATGTCCCTTTCTGTATATTTTTTTTCTCCATTTTGTTTACTCTTTCACTAGTTTTTATAAATCTATCAGTCAATATGAAAATTATTGTATGGCCTTTTGTTTCAATGTCATTTTAAACAAAACCACAATAAAAGAAACTTCATTATAATTGAGTATGTCAATGCATTTTTTGCACAGTTGTGAGAAATCGTGTTTAGGGTTCTCCAGTTTTCTTTTAATACCTGTTAATGAGGTGAATTGTCTTTGGCTTGTCTGGATTTGAAAGTCTGAAATTTAGCCAGTCTATCCATGTGTCTATGTGTGGACTTCAAGCATTAACGTTTTCTCTGATTACCTCAAAGTGAATAACTTGCTCTCTTCCATTGTTAACCATTCCTGCCATGTGGCCAATAGTCTGGTTAACACTTCCTGTGGTTCCACACTACTTGGATGGAAAATTGGATATCAGTCTCATGTCATGTACACTGTCCTAAATGTGTTAACAGCTAGAATGTAGTTCTGCAACTGTCTGAAACCACTAAGTAATTCCCTCAAATTTGGAACATTAGCTGTGACTTTTGAGAAGCAGATAGTGAACAGAAACACAGCTGAGTTCTCATGCTGACCTGAGGTGTGTTTGTGCAGCTTCCAGCAATAGTCACTCAGCAGTGATCAGGATTAGAAGCCCAGGTTGATTTTTCTTCTCCTGATCCCAAAGATCTTTGTATTGCCTGGGAATGCTCATATTTTAAGTAATGAAAGATGTTTAACATTTAATAGGAACACAATTTTGGCATTTATTTGCTTTAAAAGTTACCTCTTGTACCAGCTTGTTGAGTTTTGAAGTTCTACAATTTATTTTTGCAGGACACCCGAAGTGAAAAGCTGAAAGAAAGGAATGAAGCTTAATGACTGGAGAAGTCTTTTTGTGAAGTGAAACAGAGCGGATTGCACGTAGAAGTGGACAGAACTGGACTGATAGCCAGAGTCCTCGGTTTGTGGTGCTGGATGTCCTGCTGGCCGAGCAGCTTTCTGAATGTTACCAGCTATTGTTTGACTCTGGCTGCAGGGCATGAGTTCTCGAGGCAGGGCAGTGAGCAACTTGACGCCTTCAGCATTTGTCCTGCATCTGTTCATGAGTTGTGGTTCTTTCGCCACTTTCTGCTGGCTGTGTGAATGGTAACTGCAGCAAACCAGCTGTTGGTTCCACCCAGGTCTGATTTTGAATGAATCCCATGTGATCAAGTGCAACTTAGTAGTTCCTAAAAAGTACAGCAATAACCTCCTGACCACTGAACCTTGACATTGATCAATGTTGACTGATCTGTGGGTCAGTCTGCTCTGGCCTTGTCTTTCTATAACTGATAGTACACATTTTTCAATATATGATCCAATTATTTCTTGAGTCCAGTGTATGGTAATACCTAATATGGGAAGACTGAACTGATTAACTAAATGGGAAAAGAGGAAAGATGTAGCCATATGCATTTTATGTACTGTTTAGGTTTATGCCTGGCTTTAAAGGTGCTCCTGTAGAGTATTAGTTTGGAGAAATTATTTGTCTGTGTCTCATTTTGCTTGATCTTGCTCTTTCTTTGGGGGAAAAAAAAGCCTCATTGACAAGCTTCACCCAAGTCAGGTGCCAAGGCCAGAGGGCCATGTTGCACACCTTCCTACGTGTGTGCTGGAGTGAACGGTCCTTTCATTTCATAACAAAGTCAGTAATCAAGGACCTGTTGTGTTCCACTTAAAAAATCTTTTGCTTTGTATTAACTTTTGAAAGAAAATGCGTGTTTTCTCATGCTGGAAAATGTGAGGTGCGTGCAAACTGATGAAGTGCAGTTGGCTTATGCTATTTCAAATCGGATTGTATTTCAGTTAATACCATCTGCTACCTACTGAGGGAAAGATGACTTTTTTTTATCCCAATGGTAATTACAATACCAATCTGAAATCTTGATCTGTTCTATAAATAATGCATTGTGCATTTGCTGTACAGGATAGAGCTGGCATGAGCATGTGACTTCACCTCTGTGTCAACTCATCTATATTATAGCATTCATGTTGTATAAGAGCACTTTACTTAGGGATAGCCTTGACCTGTTGGTTTGTGGCAATGTGACCATTGATACAGTAAATAAACACGAGCAGAGAAACATTTCAGAGAGGGGCAAGCCAGGTCCAGGTGCTGGAATTTCCACTGACCAATGATTTTTAGGTCAAGACTGTGAAAATTATTGTAAGTTTAATAAACAGTTGGGGATTATGAGTAGTGAGTTGTAGTGTTGCATTATCCATTCTGCCATATGCCGTTGCTTCCCAGGAGGCTGCAGAGGCTGAAATTGGATATTGTATCACCACATTTACCAGGCCACAGGCCTATATGTTTCTTTGTGTTTACAAATCTAAACATTGATGCTGTTAACCTGGATTAATGTGTCTGCTACCCTTGGGGTCTATCTAGCCTGTATCTGTTAGGCTGCTTTTGACAGGTTGTTTATATGTTAACTGCTGACTAATAAGTGTGTAATTATTCCTTATAACAGACATTTTCTAATCTGAAAGAAATGTGTCAAGTATTGCCGAGTGTAAACACTTTCCAAAATGTTGCATTTAAATGTAATAAAGTTTTTTTTTTCATTTTTTGCTTTAAAAAGATTGAAATGTATTTGTCATCTTCACATTTCACTTGTGTGACTAATCTAGACCCCCAGAACACTGTGATGGCTAGTTTTTAACCTTCTTAGAAATTGAGATTTGTAATCAATATTTTTGTTGCCATTTGGTGGACACTGTTTAATAAAGTGTGAAAAAAAATAAAACTTCTTACACTGAAGCTTGTTTTAGCAAAGCAGAAGTTCAACCTTTTCATGTTTCTTGAGTTAATTCTATGCCTGCAGTTCTTTGCCAGTTAGTTTCTTTTAATCGTGAATGCGGCCAATTACTTCTGTACTGGACTGTTCAGACAGCTGTAAGAGAGCAATTATAAAAACAGATTGCTGGAACAGCTTAGGTCTGTTAGTCCCTGCGGAGTGAGCAACAGAGTTAATGTTTGGGAGTAACTCCTCAGAAGATGTTGTACCACACTCAACACTAATTCTGTTTCTCTGTCCACAGATGATGCCTGTCCTGCTGAGTTTCTCCAGCAACATTTTTTGCTTAATTTCAGATTTCTAGAATTCTTAATATTTAGATATCTTTCTCCTGGCTGAAGACGGGTCTGACCCACTGAACCACAATATCCACTACAGGGCTGGCAAGGAGGCAGGTCCTGAATCCACCATCTCATACCAGCCAACTGAGCCAACCTCCACTCTCCCCTCACTACCCAAAAAAAGTCAGTGTCAATGTTGCAACATACTGTACATTTTTAATTGCATGTTGTCACCTGCATAGAGATGGTAAAGGCTGTAATTTCTTTCCTTGTTGCTTGCCATGAAAACCACCTATTACATTTTGCTTTTGTGCTATAGCAATGAGTGCCTTCGAGTAACTTGTCACTCATTAGTCTTCTTGAACCGAGACAATAGAGAGAGGCTGAATAGACTGGAGCTGTTTACCTTGGAGCATCGGATGCTGAAGGGTGACCTCATAGAGGTTTATAACATCATGAGGGGCATGGATATGATAAATAGACAGGTTCTTTTCCCTAGGTTGGGTGAGTCCACAACTAGAGGGCATAGGTTTAAGTTGAGAGGGGATAGATTTAGAAGGGACCTAAGGGACAACTTTTTCACCATAGGGTGGTGCGTGTATGGAACAAGCTGCCAGAAGAAGTGGTGGAGGCTGGTACAATTGCAACATTTAAAAGGCATCTGGATAGTTACATGAATAGGAAGGATTTTGAGGGATATGGACCAAGTGCTGGCAAATGGGAATAGATTAGGTTAGGATATCTGGGTGGCAAGTTGGACCGAAGGGCTTGTTTCTGTGCTGTGCTCCTCTATGACTGTCTGACCTCAGAGCTTGCCACTGTTGCTGAACAGCACCATACAAGTCTTGCTTTAAAAAAAATGCAAGAAACCAGTATTAACTTTACCAGTGGCTCGGTGAATTAAGGTGCGGTTTTGTGAGAATTGCACACCAGACCTTCGTTTCTTGTTTTCTGCTGTAGAAGCTGCTCATGTCCACAACAGCAGTTGACCAGGGATTAGAATAAAAATCTGCAATCACCTACGTTCAGTGACTTTTGAGTGCCCTCTGCTGGCAATGCAGTCCAGGGCCTGTAGGTCAGCTCTGGAATTAGCATTGCTGTGATGCTATCTGCTGTGGAATAGCTTACTAATGACGATAGAAACAGGAGGCCATTCAGCCTTCTGAACCTGTACAACTGTTCAATTATTGCTGATCTGTATTTACTAATCTTTGATCCCTGTCACATGATATCCAACAAAGGGAGTCATGCTATCTTTGACATCCACAGCACAGAAACAGACTCTTTGGCTCATTGAGCCTGTCCCATTCAAAAGCAACCAGAAAACTATTAGAAACTGTGTAGAGTTGCGGAACCACAAAAGAAATAAAGACCTTGGTGGGAGTTATGTACAGGCCTTTTAGTAGTAGTCAGTAGGTGGGGCAGAAGATAAATCAGGGATAGAAAATGCATGTAAAAAAGCACTATTGTGATAATCATGGGGGTCCTTCAAAATACAGATGCACTGGAAAAATCAGGTGGCAGATCCCAAGTAAATGAATACATGGAATATGTATGAGATGATTTTTTTTTTGGAACTGTTTATGGCAGAACCCCCCAGGGAGCAAGCAATTCTGGATTTAGTGATGACACAGACTTAATTAGAGAGCTTAAGATGAAGGAATCCCTTGGGGACAGTGACTGTAATATGGTAGAATTCATTGCAGTTTGAGGGGGAGAATCTGGAATCGGATGTAATGGTATTACATTTGAGTGACAGTAACTACAAAGAAGTGAGGGAGGAGCTGGCTATAGTTGATTGGAAGGGGAACCTAATGGAAGATGGTGGAGCAGCAATGGCAGGAGTTTCAGTGGGCAGGTAGTGTAATTTGGGAGGCATAACTGAAGCTAATCCCAAGGAACAGGAAGCCATGGCTGACAATGGAAGTCAGGGACCAACATAAAGGCAAAAGAATGTGAGCTGGTGAAGATTAGTGAGTTCCCTTGAAAAGACAACAGAGGGCAACTAAAAAAGCAATGGGAGTGGGTGGAGCAGGGAAAAGATGAAATATGTGGGTAAGCTAGCTAGTATAAAAGACTGCAAAAGGTTTTTTTAGACATATAAAAGGTAAGTGAGAGGCAAGAGTGAACACCAGACCACTGGACATCAAGGCTGCAGAAATTGTGATGGTGAGCAAAGATATGGCGGAGGAACTGAATATGTACATTGTATCAATCTTCACCGAGGAAATTGCTAGTAGCAGATGAGGACTTAACAATGTCACTCTGCAGATGTTAACGCATCTTAAAAGATGCAACTGTTGTACTGAAACTGAGTTAAAGTGTGAAATAAAAGCAAGCTAAGTCATAACCTATTTACTTGTAGTGCATTCCTCTACAGTGAGATCTCAATAACCTATACTGGGCTGGAGAAGAAGCAGAGTAGTTTCCACCTTGGTCATCTCTGATATATATTAACAGTATTTCCTGATTAGACGCAGTAACCAACAAATCCTGGGGCATGTAGGTTCCATCAGCATATGCTTATTACTGACCCAATGACCTCTGTGCTAAATTCATCAGACGCGGGCAACAAAAACAGAAATTGCTGGAGAAATTCAGGTCTATGGAGAGAAAGAGTTAATGTTTCAGGTCCAGCGACCCTTCAGAACTGATTGTGGCTTAGAAAGGTTGGTGCATCTGCTGGGTGGGGGAAAAGGCAGTGTAAACAATTGGTGGAGATGGAGCCATAAAGAGAGCACAGCAATTGAGCAGAAGGAGGAGTGGGTAATGGTGAGCCAGGGAGAAACATGAGCTGATAATGGGGGGGGGGGGGGGGGGTAGAATTCATGAATGACTTCAGGGCCTGAGCACCTTCACACACACACTAGGCGTCCTGAGAGAAGCTACTTTTTCACCAATGCTAACGCATTTTCATCCTGTGATGGTCCCTATTAGCAGCTTTTCTCTCACCCCAACTCACCATTATCCAATTCTTTGCCCAATTGCTGTTCTCTTTCTTTGGGTTCCACCCCCACCTCTCATTCACTCCTTCCCTACTCACCTTCAGCGTATATACCAACCTTTTTCTAGCCACAATCAGTTCTGAATAAGGTCTCTTGACCTGGACCGTTAACTCTACTTTCTTTCTACTGATGCTGCCAGTTTTTCCAGCAATTTCTGTCTGTGTTTTAGATTTCCAGCATCCTCAGTTTTTTTTTTGTTCGCCTTATGATGACTGCAAACTAAAGCTGTTTGTGGTGAATTAGCCAAAGTCATAACCTCCTGGATATCCATGCAGCACCATAAGGACACAAGCAAATGGGATTTAATGGTGACAGCGACTGACATGACTGTGAGAAAGTCTTTGATATCTATGTCCTCTGCAGGCTGACTTCAGAAAAGTAAACAGAAGCTGAAAGCTCAGCTGGTTGAGCAGAAGACAGAGACCAACAAATCATGCACCTTCTCAGTGAACTGCCTCCCTCTGCAGATATTTCAATGAGATTACTTTCCTGAGCCACACAAGGTCATGTTTAATTTAGGGCTGACCACCACAGCACAAAGGTAAAAACAATGACTGCAAACGCTGGAAACCAGAGTTTAGATTAAAGTGGTGCTGGAAAAGCACAGCAGTTCAGGCAGCATCCGAGGAGCAGTAAAATTGGCATTTTGGGCAAAAGCCCTTCATCAGGATTACAGGCAGAGAGCCTGAAGGGTGAAAAGATAAATGAGAGGAGGGTGAGGAGAAAGTAGCATAGAGTACAATAGGTGAATGGGGGAGGGGATGAAGGTGATAGGTCGGGGGGGGGGAGGGTGGAGCATCTTACAAGATGGAAGGTTGCCACTTTCAAAAAAAAACAACCTTACAGTTTAGATTGTCCCACAAGAATTGGGGCATGGTGGTCAGTGGTTAGTACTACTGCCTCACAGCACCAGGGATCTGGGTTCGACTTGCAGATTCTCCCGGTGTCTGCGTTAGCTTTCTCTGGGTGCTCTGGTTTCCTCCCACAGTCCAAAGAGTTTCAGGTTGATTGGCCATGCTAAATTGCCCTTAGTGAGAGGGATGTGCAGTCTAGGTGGATTAGCCATGGAAAATGTGGGGTTGTGGTGAGGGGTAGGACTGGGTGGGATTCTTGTTGGAAGCTCAGTGTGGACTCAATCACCTGATTCCACACTGTAGCATTCCAAGTAAAAATAGCTTCTCTGGATGTCTACTATAAATATTTTCAATGCTTTAAACACCACATTGGTTCATCCTTTGACACTCTAAATTTAAAACAAGCTTTTTTATGTAATCTGTCCTCTTTAACCAACCCTTTAAACTGAGATATTATTCTAATGATTCTGCAATGTATGCTCTTCAGTAATTTAGAATTTATTGCACATTTCTAATTGCCCAGAAGGTAGTTAAACGTCAACCACATTGCTGTGGGTCTGGGGTCACATATAGACCAGACCTGGTAAGGTTGGCAGTTTCCTCCCCTTAAAGGACATTAGCAAACTAGATGGGTTTTTTTGACAATCGACAACGGATTCATGGTCATCACTCAACTCTTAATTCCAGATTTTTATTGAATTCAAATTCCACCGTCCGTCATGGCAGGAATCAGACCCGGATCCCCAGAATATTACCTGGATCCCTGGATTAACAATGAAGTGACAATACCACTTGGCCATCACCTCCCCTCTTTAGTGAGGGTTTGTATTTCAAAAAAACCACTTGTGGCAAACGTGTAGTTAGTTTGTGTATGACACCCTGCACACTTAACAATGTAAAAAGAGTAGTCCGCTTTAAAAATAATTGATTGGAAATAAATATGATGCCTCCAATGGGAGGCAGAGTAACAAGAAAGTGCCTGGTAGAGGGTTCACAAGAGATTTACCGTGATGTTGCTGGGTATGGAAGGTTTGAGTTGTACAGAAAGGCTGGATAGGCTGGGACTTTTCTCACTGGAGCACAGGAGGTTGAGAGGCGACCTGATAGAAGCTAATAAAATAATGAAAGGGATAGATAGAATTGATGGTAGTTGTCTTCTCCCTGAGATGGGGTTTTCAAGACCAGGGGGTACATTTTTAGGTGAGAGAAGAGAAATTTAAAAAAGACATGAGGGGCTAATTTTTTGTGTGGAGGTTTTTGTGGAGAATAAACTTCCTGAGGAAGTGGTAGATGTGGGTATAATTACAACATTTAAAAGACACTTGGATAATTACATGAGTAAGGAAGGTTTAGAGGGATATGGGCCAGTAGCAGGCAGGTGGGGCTAGTTTAGTTAGGGATTATGTTCAGCTTGGACTGATTGAATGGAATGATCTGTTTCCGTGCTCTATGACTGTACGACCCCATGTGTCTCCCAGAACCGTTAGTCTGTGTTGTGTTTCTTTATTTTCAGATACCCCATATAATTAAGCAAGCATGAGA
The DNA here is from genome assembly GCF_020745735.1 of Hemiscyllium ocellatum. Taxonomy (NCBI): domain Eukaryota; kingdom Metazoa; phylum Chordata; class Chondrichthyes; order Orectolobiformes; family Hemiscylliidae; genus Hemiscyllium; species Hemiscyllium ocellatum. Next base: position 38,854,142 of record NC_083432.1, on the reverse strand, counting down.
GTTCTGCTTAGAGACCGGCTTTGCGAAAGTGAGGACTGTGGATGCTGGAGATTAGAGACGAGAGTGTGGTGCTGGAAAAGCACAGCAGGTCAGGCAGCATCCGAGAAGCAGGAGGGTCAACGTTTCAGGCATAGGCCCCTCATCAGGGAATGGAAGCAGTTATGCCCAAAATGTCGATTCTCCTGCTGTTCAGGTGCTGCCAGACCTGCTGTGCTTTTCCAGCTCCACACTCTCGACTAGAAACTGGCTTTGCCTTTCCCTCTCAGTTTTAAAACACAATCACGCTACTCACAGCAAAACCCAGTTACATGCTCAAAGTGTAGAAATTTGCAGGATTTGTTGTGCAATGACTTGCTCAAGACATTGCCTCTCTGGCAGACATGTCGTTAGCCTTGGTGCAATTGATCTGCGGAATCCTTGCCCATGACGAAGAGCCTTTAGTCAGAGTTCACTGTTCAGAACTCCTCTCCCTCACAGGTACAAAATAATCAGAAAATACGGCGAAATGTTTTACAGCAGCTACACATTTTATCTAATCGCGAAATAAGCAATAAAGCAATGTATTGAAACTAAAAGCAATCCAAAGTTTTCAGTAGAATATCAAAATAAATATTGCCTATTTCCTTGCAAAGTAACACTTTGTTATTATTGATACAGCTCAGTGGATTTGTGATTTAAAACAGATTCATTCCAGTTACGACTGAGATGAGAATTATTTTCTCTCTGAAGTCGATGCTCTTTGGAATTCTCTTCCACAGTGGAGGCTGAATCACTGAATAGAATCTTGGCTGAGTTAGACTGTTTTGTGATTGACAGTAGAGCCCAGAGTTCTGAGGGACAAAGTGGAAAGTGAAGTTGAGGGCACAACCAGATCAGCCATAATGGTAGAGTATTGTGAAGCAGGCTTCAGGGCTGAATGGCCTATTCTTCCTGGATCGTGCATTCTCTGGAATTGATCTGAAAAACTAGAGGGCATAGGTTTAAGGTGAGAAGGGAAAGATTTAAAATGACCTAAGGGGCAACTTTTTCACACAGAGGGTGGAACATGCATGGAATGAGCTGCCAGAGGAAGTAGTTCTTCAGTAGTTTTACAACATTTAAAAGGCATTCAGATGGGTACACAAATAGGAAGGATTTAGGGGGGTATGGGCCAAATGCTGGCAAATGGGACTAGATTAATTTAGGATATGTGTATAATTTAGGACTAGTTGAACCAAAGGGTCTGTTTCCATGCGGTACATCTCTCTGACTCTATGTCACTGTCATCCTACTGTTCACCTGCTTTGTTCTATACAGACAGGTAGAAGGGAGTGCCATTTTTCGAGATATTAACCAATCATTTTCTATTTGATCCCTTTGAGAGCAGTAACAAATGCACTGTGTGCATACCTTTGTCATTGTATATTGGAGATTTTATAGTCCTGATGTGGAAGATTCACACTGATATTGTATTTCATATGTTGTCAAGTCAAAAGTCCATTGAACAATGAATCCTGAAACTAATGAGTACCACATGTGGTAAACTTAACTGCTCTGTCCAAAAGGGAGTTAGTTAACACAGTATGATCACTATATGCACAAATCACTTTTCGGATGAGAAAGGAAAGTTGCTCAAGTTTAACTTAGACAGAAACATACAGTAAGACTTGCTATTAGGAGAAAGATAGTCTCTTTTATGAAATTGAATTGAATTATCTTTATTGCCACATGTACTCAGATAAAAACAATGAAACGTTTACAAGTCACCACTCACAGGTTCAAGGCGCAGATCTTCAGTACACATCCTTAAGGAAAAAAGATGAAAATAAAGAAATAGAAGGTTCAGAACAGCAGTCCTTCCGACCCAGTACTCAATGGCACCTAGCCCCAGACCATGCTGGGCCTTGACACCAGACCACGCTGAGCCTTGACACCAGACCACACTGGGCCTTGACTCCAGACCATGCTGGGCCTTGACACCAGACCACGCTGAGCCTTGACACCAGACCACACTGGGCCTTGACACCAGACCACACTGGGCCTTGACTCCAGACCATGCTGGGCCTTTACTCTAGTCTGCAGTGGGCCTTGACTCTAGACCATGCTGGGCTTACTCCAGTCTGCACTGAGCCTTGGCTCCAGTCTGCGCTTGGCATTGACTCCAGTCTGCACTGAGCCTTGACTCCAGACCACACTGGGCCTTGACTCCAGTCTGCACTGAGCCTTGACTCCAGTCCGCACTGGGCCATGACATCAGATTGCACTGGGCCTTGACACCAGACCGTGCTGGGCCTTGACTCCAGACCGTGCTGGGCCTTGACTCCAGTCCGTACTGGGCCTTGACTCCAGACCACACTGGGCCTTGACTCCAGACCGTGCTGGGCCTTGACTCCAGTCTGCGATGGGCCTTGACTCCAGTCCACGCTGGACCTTGACTCCAGACCAAGCTGGGCCTTGACTCCAGACCACACTGGGCCTTGACTCTGGGCCTTGATGGGCCTTGGTTCAGATTATTCTGGGCCTTGACTCCAGTCTTCAGTGGGCCTTGACACCAGACTACATTGGGCCTTGACTCCAGGCCACACTGGGTCTTGACACCAGACCACACTGGGCCTTGACTCCAGACTACGTTGGGCATTGACTCCAGCCATACTGGGCCATGACTCCAGTCTGCAGTGGGCCTTGACTCCAGACCATGCTAGGCCTTGACTCTAGGCCACGCTGGGCCTTGGCTCCAGACCACGCTGGGCCTTGACTCCAGTCCAGGCTGGGCCTTGACTCCAGACCATGCTGCGCCTTGACTCCAGTCCGCGTTGGGCCTTGATTCCAGTTCGCATTGGGCCTTGACTCCAGGTCATGCTATGCCTTGATTCCAGACTCGCTGGGCCTTGACGCCAAGCCATGCTGGGCCTTGATTCCAGACTGCGCTGGACCTTGACTCCAGGTCGCGCTGGACCTTGACTCCAGGTCGCGCTGGGCCTTGACTTCAGACCGCACTGGGCTTTGACTCCAGACTGCACTGGAGTCTTCACTCTCGGCTGCACTGGGCTTCCCCTTAAGACTCTCAAGGCCGGGAGACCGCATTGGAATCACCTTGGACGTCCATGGTGGCCAAGAGATCACCACGCCAGGCCAAGAGGTTACCGCCTAATTATAAAATGCTGGCCCACTCACATCCCACTGAAGGAATAAAACCACGTTTGATGGAAGTGTTCCAAAGTGAGAAGTCTGGACACCAATTCAGAGAAAGGAATAAGTTTTCCCATTGGTGGAATTATCAAAAATCTGGTGACACCAATTTAAGGCAAATGCCAAAGAACCAAAGGCAACCTATGAATTGTTTTTTATTTATACAATTATTAGTTTATTAAAGATATATCCCTTTCAAAATCGAATCCACGTTTCTACTGTTTTCTGTAGATTGGATCCCAACAGGGAAGTGTAATACACTGAAGTATTCCTGTCATGTCCCATTTATATAATTTAGTCATTGCAGGTACGTCCAGGCACTACATTATACTTTCTCTTCGACAGCCCTTCTTGGTCGACGGTGACTTGGTTCCACATTAAAACAAGAGTTCTCAGGTGACTGAAGAGTCCACCACATAATCTACAGTCTCTGTCCCAGGAGGGGCTGGTGGTGGTCGGGGGAATGGGAGGGTGCTCTCTCTGGTGAAGCTTGCTGTCGATGAGAAGCTTTGAGGTGGACAGATCCTCCTTCAGCTGCTTTCCCTTCACCTCCGGCAGTGCTGAGCAAGAGTTTCCCAGGTCTCGATGGGAACGTTGTATTTTTCTAAGGAAGGTTCGAGGGTGTTTCAGAGGCATTTCCTGGGGCTTGTTTGTAGTGTTGAAGCTCTGAGTTGACCATTTCTTTCATGGGTCCCATGATAGGCATGTGGGCAATGTGGCCCAGTTGGTAGAGCTGATTGAGCTTGGGGATGTTGGTCTAAGTGGGAGACACCGATGGGTGCACCTTTCCTAAGAATGGACTGGCAACATCTTGCTAGAGGCACGTCCCCCAGTGCCCACTGTAGTAGTCTACATCACTGAGCTATAAAGGCATGCAGGTAACACCACTGCTGTTTATACCATGAGATTTTTGTCAGGTTTGAGGTCCTGGTGTTTAAACTCAGCCTTCCTCAGGCAACTGGTACACTGAAGGCCATACTCATTTGCTGTTCAAACATGCGTTGTGCTTGCGGCTTTTTCTTTGATATTTGCTCGTGAGATGTGACGGGGTCTTCCATTGCACATCCCTAATTGCCCTTGAACCTTGGCTTGCCAGTACCATTTCAAAGACCAATTAAGAGCCAACCACATTGCTATGGCTCTGTAGTCACATGTAGGCCAGACCATGTGAGGATATCATTTACCTTGACCACAGGTCATTACCGCCAACCCAGAAAGGTATTTCTTACAATAACCAATGTCTACATGGTCACCAAAGTCTTATCCACCTCATCAGCTCTTGGATCTCCTGGTTGTTCTTATTGAAGCAAGTAGATTTTGTTGGAGTTTCCTGGTCAAATAACCAAGTGTCACTTTGGTTATGGAGTCCTTGATGGCAGATGAGGCACTGTGGATGCTGTGTCTCTGGGTCATCAGGTTGGTTGTGAGGTGTTGGCTGAGTAAGGCTCTCATTTCAAGGTCTTGAGTACCCCAACATAGAATTTCCGGTAGCACTGTTTCTATTACCATCATTGCTTCGGGCCAATGTCTTCCTTCACAAATCAGGCATTCCTAGAATCGGATGAAGGCTCTTGGCCCTCATGTGCCTTAATTCCATGCTCTTCATCAATTCCTTCTTCCAGCTGCTCAAGCAAAGGGTGGCAGAGATTTGGAATTCGCTTCTGCAAATGTCAATTAATGCTTGATCCATTGTTAATTTTGAATCTGAGATTGATAGAATAGTCATCAACCAAGACTTGTTGGACCGAAGGACCAGTTTCCACACTGTAGGGTTCTGGGGAAAAGATGGGTCATTAAATTAGGTCACTGATCAGTCATGATCTGACTGAATGGAGGAACGAGCTGAAAAAGGGCACTTTCCTGTTCCTATATTTCTCCAAGGTATTCATTTGCCCCTCATGAAATGATTGTGTTGTTTATCTTTGAGGAACAATTTAAGTGGAAACCAAAGGCTCTATGATGTACTGATAGTCCTCCTACCTTTGAATCCCACCTACTCCAGGATATATAATAACATCTCTGAATCACTTGACTGGATTAGATCTACTAGTCAGGAGTTGGGGAACAGTAGTAGTGGCCCATCCCCTGAGTAAGGAAGCCTTAGTTCATGTACCACCATTCACAAGGAGTGAAATAACATTTCTGACCAAGTTGATAAACTCATTGGAGTTTAGAAGATTAAGGAGAGACTTAATAGAAACTTACAAGATAATACATGGCTTGGAACGGGTGGACGCTAGGAAATTTTTTCCTTTAGGCGAGGAGACTAGGACCCGTGGACACAGCCTTAAAATTAGAGGGGGTCAATTCAGAGACATTTCTTCAGCCAGAGAGTGGTGGGCCTGTGGAATTCATTGCCGCAGAGTGCAGTGGAGGCCGGGATGCTAAATGTCTTCAAGGCAGAGATTGATAGATTCTTGATGTCTCGAGGAATTAAGGGCTACGGGGAGAATGCGGGTAAGTGGAGTTGAAATGCCCATCAGCCATGATTGAATGGCGGAGTGGACTCGATGGGCCGAATGGCCTTACTTCCACTCCTATGTCTTATGGTCTTATGATAAAGAAGTGTCTACAAGTATAAACTCTTAGCCTAAGGAGTTGAATTTATCTCTTTCAACAGCTTTGCCTTTTATTTCGCACTGTATCCTTGTAATGTTTTGTGGATTTTGGGAACAGCATGTTCAATTCTTTCTTCACTCTATCCCTCACAGTATTTATTTTTGAAATGTTTAGAAATGCTGTAATATCAAACAAACTTGGCAAACAAGATTGTTAAATAGGGACGGCTACGGAAAAATAAAATCTTATTTACGGTCACTGTGGCTTTACAGTATTTTTTCAATAGTATTTAGCAATGTGACATTTTAAGTGTTGAAAAATAATTTGGAACCTAATCCTAGACTATTAAAAATGAAAAGTAAGAAAAATGGAATTCAGCTTTTTCTGTTCATCAATAAACCCGTGGCCCCATGAATCACTTGTTAAATTGCTAAATTGCATTTTTATCTGTCATATGCTGCACCTAATGCTATGTGTGTACAATTCCCAGCGGAATAGTCAACTGAAGAATATCAGGTCGAGCTACACAATGGGGAACAATTGGAATGGAAAGAAAAAAAACTGCAAGTGCCGGAAATCTGAAACAGAAATAGTGAATTCTAAGAACACAGAGCAAGTCAAATCAGCAACTATGAAAAGACAAATTACCTGAAGGAATGCTTAGTTTTCCCTCAACAGATGCTAACTGGAATTCCTGCAAGTCCATTTTTGTTTCGCAAATCCATTTTAAGATGGTTAAATGTGATGTATGGTGTTCTTATTTTTTTAAAGCATTGATATAATTTGTTTTATAGAGTTTGGATTTTGAACTCGTAGCATTTGGGCTTTCATCTCTGTTTACAAGGGAGTTTAATAATTAATTTGTCATAATTTCTGAAGTCATGCTTTACTTTAAAGAAATAAAGGTCAGTATTCTATATGCGATGCCTATTCGCTGCTAACTTTGGATGCTAACATTTTGTGATTCATGCATGAGGACCTTCAAATCTCTTTGTCTTTCTCCATTTAAATAATATTCAGCTCCTCTATTCTTCTTGCCAAAAGGCATAACTTGATATTTTCACACATTATATTCCATCTGTTAAGTTTTTGGCCATGCAATTAACTTTTGTAGACACTTTGTGTCATCCTCACTGCTTGCCTTCCACTTATTTTAGTATCACCTCAATGATGATAGCACATTCACTTCCCTCAATCAAATCATTAAGATATTATAAATAATTGTGATCCCCAGCACTGATGCCTGTGGCATGCAGCTGGTTAAAAGTTGCCATCCTGAAAGTGTCCCCTCCATCTTAACTCTCTTTCTCCATTAGTTAACCAATCCTCAGGTCATGCTAATGTATTATCTCCAACACCATGGCACTCTAGATTAGATTAGATTACATTACAGGCCCTTCGGCCCAACAAATCCACACCGGCCCGCCAAAGCGCAACCCACCCATACCCCTACATTCACCCCCTACCTAACACCACGGGCAATTTAGCATGGCCAATTCACCTGACCTGCGCATCTTTGGACTAGGGGAGGAAACCAGAGCACCCATAGGAAACCCACGCAGACACGGGGAGAATGTGCAAACTCCACACAGTCAGTCACCTGAGGTGGGAATTGAACCCGGGTCTTAGGCGCTGTTAGGCAGCAGTGCTAACCACTGTGCCATCGTGCCGCCCACAATCCTAATAAATAGTATTAAGTCTGGTAACTAATTAAACACCTTCTGGAAATCCAAATATATTACATTTATCAGTTTCCCTTTATCTATTATGCTTGTTATTTCCTCAAAGAATTCTAATAAGTGCATCACGTGTGTCAAGGCATGATTTTCTGTCGTGAAGTCAAACTTGATTAGATTATGCACTTCCAACTGCCCTGCCCATTACAACAGACTCTAACATATTCCCAATAGCAGATGTTACATAAGCTAACAGTTATCCGTTTTCTCTCTCCCTCCCACTTTGAATAAGAATGTCATATTGAAGGTTCTTCAGTCATCTGGGACTTTTCTGTAATCTAAGGATTCTTGAGAAATTTTTATCAGTGAATCCACGATCTCTGTAGCTAATTCCTTTAGAATCCTAGGATGCAACCCATCAGAAGCAGGGAACTTATTAAGCTTTAGCCCTATTTGTTTCTTGAATATTTTTTGAATCATAGTATCCCAATACTGTGGAAGCAGACCATTCAGCCCATTGAGTCCACACTGTCTCTCCAAGGAAAATCTCACCCAGACTCACCCCTCTACCCTATCCCTGTAACCCTGCATTTTCCCATGACTAATTCCCCCTAGCCTGCACATTCCTGGACAATAGAGGCAACTTAGCATGGTCAATCCCTCTAACCTGCACATCATTGGACTGTGAGAGGAAACTGGAGCACCCGGAGGAACCCCACACAGACTTGGGGAGAATGTGCAAACTCCACATAGAAAGTTCCCCAAGGCTGGAATCGAATCCAGGTCCCTAGCGCCATGATGTAGTGGTGCTAATCGCTGAGCCACCTTGCCAACCCCAGCAACAGTTTGGTATTTGCCTCCTCCCCATCTGTTGCCTGTTAATTTGCATTTTTAGCATGTCATTAATATACTGTACCATGAAGACAGAAACAAACTATTCACTCAACTTCTCTGCCATTTCCTGGTTTCCTCCAGGTGCTTCAGTTTGCGCCCACAGTCCAAAGATGCACAGGTTAGGTGAATTGGCCATGCTAAATTATCATTGTGTTCAGGGATGTGTAGGTTAGGTGCATTAGTCAGGGGTAAATGTACAGTAATAAGGTAGGGGAATGGGTCTGGATGGGGTTACACAAGTTGGTGTGGACTTGTTGGGCCGAAGGGCCTGTTTACACACTGAAGGGATTCTATGAATTCTATGAATTATTATTTCTTCAGTCTCATTCTCTAAGTGCCCTAATTCACTTTGGCCTCTCTCTTCCTTTTTCTATTTAAAGAAACTCTTACTATCTGTTTTTATATTATTTGCTATTTTCTTCCTCTTTATTACTTTTTGGTCATTTTTTTTGTTCACTATTAAAACCTAACCAATCTTTTGGTTTACCAAGAATCTTTGCCAATTTGTATGTTTTTTTTAAATTTGAAATTATCTGTAACACCTTTGGTTTACAATGATTGGTTTATGCCCTTCCTAGAATTCTTCTTGCTCACTGGCAAATGTCTGTGAATTATTTCCTTACATGACTGCCATTGTTCATCAACTAGACTCCTTTCAAAATCTCCAGGACATCCACACCAATCAACCACACCACCCCGTGACCGAACATTTCAACTCCCCCCACCCCACTCTGCTGAGGACATGCAGGTCCTTGGCCTCCTCCTCCGCCACTCCCTCACCACCTGGCACCTGGAGGAAGAACACCTTATCTTCTGCCTCGGAACACTTCAGCCCCAGAGCATCAATGTGGATTTCACCAGTTTCCTCAGTTCCCCTCCACCCACCTTACCCCAGTTCCAACCTGCTGGCTCAGCATCATCCTCATGACCTTCCCTACCTACCAATCTTCCATCCCACCTATCCAGTCCACCCTCCTCCCTGACCTATGACCTTCATTCCCCACCTCCATCCACCTATTGTACCCTTTGCTACCTTCTCCCCAGCCCCAACCCCCCTCCCATTTATCTCTCCACCCAGGGGCTCCCTGCCTTTGATTCCTGATGAAGAGCTTTTGCCCAAAATGTTGGATGCTACCTGACCTGCTATGCTTTTCCAGCTCCATTCTAATCTAGACTTCTTTCCCAGTCCACTCCAGTCAACTGTGCCTTTATTCATTTGCAATGACCATTTTTACAGTCATTTTACATTCAAGTTTCTCACTGTCAGACTGAATGCTAAATTCTTCTATGTTATTGTCACCGTTTCCTGGGGGATATTTTACTCTAAGATCATTTATTACACATTACTATGTGTTTTGAAATCTTTCAAATTGTGTCATATGAAATAGCTTGGTTCATTCTGTTTTACCTTTTCTTTTGTGTAATAAAGTTATGTTTTATTGTTTATAAAAAATGTGGATCATGTGTTTCAGTGAAAAAACACCTCATTAAATTAAGAAAAAAAAATCCACCAGAACAGATTTTAGCATGGGATCTGATTGGACCACTATGAATATCAGCTGTTATTATAACATTGCCATTTACTGTTGTCATTTTTGATTAGGTTTATTTTGTCATTTATTAGAAATTAAGTGTTGTTTTTGTAACAAAACTTTGTGCTCTAGACATATGCTCTTTACGAACTGAGTTATTAGCTGTTTTATTCAGGAGTTTTCTGTTCTTTGTTTGATCTTAGAGTAGGATAAAAGATTGACACAACATCCAAGGCCGAAGGGCCTGTACTGTGCTGTACTGTTCGATGTTCTATGTTCATATGAGCTCAGGTCAGCCTTCTGAGTTACTCTTAAACAATGTTCATTAAAAAATCTCGTACATGATGTTAAGGCTCCAGATCAGCATGCTCAGAGTTGTACTAGGTCCAAGGTTTCAACAGTGTCTCATCTCAATCATATTTTACAGGTCATGTTTAATGAATACATAGATGAGTTTCTGAGGTCACCTTTACACTGCAACACACCTCAGGGCTTATCTACATATTTATTACGCCTATCTCGACAATATCCTTTGAGCTCACCTTATCACAGAGCTGATAACCAGAAAAAATCAGTGGCATTTCTTAACATCCAAACACAAAAACTAAATCACAGTGCCACCCAAGTCCTAACCATTTATTTCACCCCTAGTAGTTGTCACTGTATTTTGAACTTACATAATATTGATGGTTTCATAAGACTGAAGGGTCATCTGTATATTTATTTCCTAACAGTTATCAATGATTGGAAATTCTGGATGTCCTTATGCTGAATCTTTCAGCATTCTGGCCATTCTTATTTCTGAGCCCTATGAATCGTCATGAATACTTTTTCCATTTGTCACTTTCACCTTTGTCTTTGAGAGGCTTGATTTAAACAATGATTCCTAACCATTCAAAAATTTTGTTCCCGTCAATCCTTCCTTTTTGCTCAAGTTGCAACTCGTCCGATTCTTTTTCTGACTTCGTTCCTGTGTGTCCTCCATCAATCTGTTTCCTGTAAGTTGGAGGATTACGGAGTATCCCATTAAATGATCCATCAGACGTACAGGTATATAACAGCTTAAGATTTAAAACAACTGAAACACCTTCAGGCTCTATGTTACTACACATCACTTACTCAGATTTCCTCAGCCAAAAGACCATTGGATGTGTTAGCGGTTAGCGAGAACAGGACAGATTCTGGATCAGTGGTGCTGGAAGAGCACAGCAGTTCAGGCAGCATCCGAGGAGCAGTAAAATCGATGTTTCGGGCCAAAGCCCTTCATCAGGAATAAAGGCAGTGAGCCTGAAGGGTGGAGAGATAAGCTAGAGGAGGGTGGGGGTGGGGTGAAAGTAGCATAGAGTACAATAGGTGAGTGGGGGAGGGGATGAAGGTGATAGGTCTGGGGGGGGGGGGGGGGTGGAGTGGATAGGTGGAAAAGAAGGTAGGCAGGTAGGACAAGTCATGGGGACAGTGCTGAGCTGAAAGTTTGGAACTGGGGTGAGGTGGGGGAAGGGAAAATGAGGAAACTGTTGAAGTCCATATTGATGCCCTGGGGTTGAAGTGTTCTGAGGCGGAAGATGAGGTGTTCTTCCTCCAGGCATCTGGTGGTGAGAGAGCAGCGGTGAAGGAGGCCCAGGACCTCCATGTCCTTGGCAGAGTAGGAGGGGGAGTTGAAATGTTGGGCCACAGGGCGGTGTGGTTGATTAGTGCGGGTGTCCCGGAGATGTTCCCTAAAGCGAACAGGACAGTGTCAACCTTAATCAGAACTCAGTTCCAGTTATGGGTGGCATGGTGGCACAGTGGTTAGCACTGCTGCCTCACAGCGCCTGAGACCCGGGTTCAATTCCCGATTCAGGCGGCTGACTGTGTGGAGTTTGTACGTTCTCCCCGTGTCTGCGTGGGTGTGCTCCGGTTTCCTCCCACAGTCCAAAAATGCGCTGGTCAGGTGAATTGGCCATGCTAAATTGTCTGTAGTGTTAGGTAAAGGGGTAAATGTAGGGGCATGGGTGGGTTGCGCTTCAGCGGGTTGGTGTGGACTTGTTGGGCCAAAGGGCCTGTTTCCACACTGTAAGTAATCTAATAGATCCAACTTTATGTGTGAATGATCAAGTCCCTTTTCACCTGCGTGACACTCTTGGCTACTAGACACTATGAAAAAGCAGACATTGGCTTCACAATTGATGATGCGGTACAAAATAATTTGCTAATTCACAAATGGCGAACAGTGAGGGTTTATTGTACTGCTTACTAAACAAAATTTTAAAAAAGTGAAACATCTACCTTTCAGATACAGGCAAAGTGTATTGGTCTCTTTTGATATATCGATTCCTACCTGGTATCATTCAGGAGTGACTTACATGACATTGGATTTGCTTCGCAAAGAGCGAATCCATTAGAAAGTTTTGTACGTGAATGGGAAAACGTGACTTTCCAAAAGCAGCGAGCACTCTGATTTTTAAAAAAATTTGCTTTTCTGTAGTTTGAAGTGATTAATAAACAAGCTTTTTGAACTGCTTGGCAGTGACTGGCGTGTGTGTCCAACCAGAAAGACCAAACTGCAATCATGGTTTGTCTTCTTTGGCATAACCAATTGAAACTCAAGTTCAGGCTGTCAGTCATTGGTGCAAGTCAACACCAATCTGTTCATGAGTAAGTATCTGATACTGAAAGGGTGGGTCTAAATACTCAGGTTTCAAAGTTTCAAAGGTTAATCTATGTAGCAAAAACTGCTGGCTTGATTTGAATCAAAATTGTGTCAAGCCAGAAGTCTCACTCACAACAAGGTTTCCCTGATAATTTTTTCCATTCTGGACATGGGAACATGCTTCTGAAGAGGTGAGTGAATCAGTAGTCAGGATCTTTTTTGTCTCTGTCTGAACCATCACAGGAAACATAGAAATGGCTTTGGAACTCTCAAAAGCCTTGAATCTTTTTGTGTTATGTGCCTTGCTGTCTCCTGGAAGCGCCCAGTGGTGGAATATTTTTCGAAAGAAGGTAGAAGTTTCAACAACTGAACCTGCACAGATTACAACAGCCCAACCTGTAGACATTGCAACCATTCAACATACAGAAATTGTAACAACTAAACCTACAGAAACTGCAACAACGCAACCTGTAGAAATGGCAGATATTCAACCTGCAGAAATTGCATCATCTCCCCCTGTAAAAGATGGAACAGGTCAAGTGACAAAAATTGCAACAATGCAACCTGCAGAAATTGCATCAACTCAACCTGCAAAAGATGCAACAGATCAAGCTGTGAAAATTGCAACAACTCGCCCCGCAGAAAGTACAACAATGCAACCTGCAGAAATTGCATCAACTCTACCTGCAAAAGATGCAACAGATCCAGCTGCGAAAATTGCAACAACTCGCCCCGCAGAAAGTACAACAATGCAACCTGCAGAAATTGCATCAACTCAACCTGCAAAAGATGCAACAGATCCAACTGCGAAAATTGCAACAACTCGCCCCGCAGAAAGTACAACAATGCAACCTGCAGAAATTGCATCAACTCAACCTGCAAAAGATGCAACAGATCCAACTGCGAAAATTGCAACAACTCGCCCCGCAGAAAGTACAACAATGCAACCTGCAGAAATTGCATCAACTCAACCTGCAAAAGATGCAACAGATCCAGCTGCGAAAATTGCAACAACTCGCCCCGCAGAAAGTACAACAATGCAACCTGCAGAAATTGCATCAACTCAACCTGCAACTGCTCAATCTGCCAAAACTGCAACAACCATGGACAAAGTGAGTCAAGTCACTCAAAGTACTGCATTCTTCAAACTTGATGTTAGTTCTAGACCAGTTGATTATGATTTGGAACGTGAAGAAAATAAAGAAAAAGTGAAGATTGAATCTCTCAGCTCTGTTTCACCCTTCCCAGCTGCAGCACCAGAGGACGAGCCATCATCTCCTCCAGGTCAGTGAAAGGTTGCATAAATCTTTCTCTTTCTCACTTCCTTGTTCACTCTCTGTATTTTAAATACACAAAGCTATTGAAATGGCTGAGTTGAGCAAGAGTTTTGAATTTTCTTGAGATATTGTCAAAAACAGAACTCTTCACGGTTATTTGTGACATGATTGCAACCTCTTAATTCTCTCCACAACCCCCATCCCCAACACCACAACCACCCCCCCCCCCAACAATAATCCACCCTCAATGCCTTGTCTTCTACCCACACCAGTTCCAAATCAGACCATTTGCTGGACCTAGTCTTCTTTATCTAGCCATACATTCTCCTTTGGTTTCTCACTGTTGATTGTTGCATTGAGAACTGACATTAACAGTCTGTTGCTCTACTTTTTTATGCTCATTTAATAAATCGTTTTCTTCTAAACCTGTTGCTGAGGCATCCTGAACTAACAAAGATGTCTCCATTGTACAGGAGAATGGACCTTAGTGAGATGAAATCATGAGCCAACTATGTGACAGTAGCTTTCACCACCCTCTGGCCCTCAGCACAGCGTGACTCAGTTGGTAGCATTGCTACTTCTATGTGGGAAGGTTATGGTTCAAGTGTCACTCAAGTACAAAATTCAAAGCTGAAGATTCCAGTGCCGAGAAAGTATAAGGGTCAGTTAGCTCAGTTGGGTGGACAAATGGTTTGCAATGCAGAATTATGCCAGAGTGCAATCCTTACATTGGCTGAGATTTCTATAAAGGCCCCCATTCTCAACCTCTCCCTTTACCTTAGGTGTGGTGACCCACAGATTTAAGGCACCACCAGTTGTCTCTCCCTGCCTTTCTCATTATGGTCCTCTAGGACTTCAGTAACTTTAAGCCTCACAGAGGGTATGCTGCATTATTTTTTGGATGAGGTGTTAAGCCAAGGCTTTATCTCTCTTCTCTGATAGATATATGAGAGACTCTGCCATTTTCTTGAGAAAGTTCAGGGGAATTATTCCCAGTGTCTTTCCCAGTATCGATCTTTCAATCAACATCACAAAAGCAGATTATCTGCTCATTATCCTGGTTTTGGGAGTTTGGAGTGTGCAAATCTACCCTATTTCCAGCATCACAACAGGGACTGCACTTTGAAAGTACTTGTGATGAGATCCGTTTCATGTTGTAACCAACTGTACTAGGGGAAGCCAGCAATCTGTGCATTTTAACATTCAGAGTGCACAATGTTGCAGGAGTTGCTGGGTAGCTCCATTTAATTCTGCCTAGTAATAGAGGTTAAGTTTATTGCTAGGTTTATACTAAGTCACTCAGAACTTTTCAGGAGTCACTGAAGAGTGGTTCAAAGATTACGTACGGTGAAGAAGCCAGAGAGCATAAGACAGAGATGTTGACATAATGTACTGTAGTTGGTGCTGCTTTTAATGATACTGATGAGGAGGCAAACTAATTACATACCTTCTGTGAAAAGTTGGATATCTGGGGTTAGGACTCAGGTGTAAGATTAGTAGGCAGCTTAGTGTTGGAATTATGGGGGTCCTGGGTATGGTTGGGGCTCAGAAGGAGCTGTGTACCACTAATACCTCAGTCCAGCTGAGAGACAGAGTTGAAAACTACTTAAGCTTTAGTCACTTGATGCAATTGAGCAAGATAAAAACTTAGACCAAATACAAAACCCAGGGCAGTTCTAGCCTGGTGAAGATACTTCTCAATGGAGTTATATCAGTGAGTGAGTACTGGGCTGCACTTTCAAAAATGTCTAAGGGAGTGTAGAGCAAGGAAACAAGGATAATCAAGCAAATTAAGAGCAGTTGTTGAGGTAGTCCATGACTGAGCAGCTCTTGAAAAGAAGTTTCAAAGTCAGATTGGCAAAAGTGAGGACTTGTCAAGTTTAGTGAGTTTTAATGACCAACTGTGTCATTAATGTCTCAGAGGAATTGTTACAAAATCAGTGGGATCTGTCTTAATCAATTTTGCTATTTGATTTGGGTGATTGGGATATTCAGTCACAGTCTGTTAGCCATTTTTGCCACATGTTAATTCTGGGTATTAGAATAGAAATTGTGCATATCTTGGAGATTATCTCAAGGTTCTCACACTGTGTAGTAAAGTTTACTGTTATTTATTCAAAGACACAGAATCTTGTGTCTTTATTCTCTTCTTAAGACATGTCGATCTCACATCTCGTCTACTTTTAAAAGTTACTTGTTCCTAGCCAGATCTTAATATAAATTTGGCATTCTGGTCTGGGATAATAACATGCAAGAACAAGGTAGGTATAGCTCTTGTGGTTAAAGGGCGAAAATGATATGGGAAGAGAGTGGGATAAGGGTATTCAGCCATGATCATATTGAGGAGGAAGTGAGGACTGATCATATTGAATCAGGTTTAAGGGATTGAATGGCCTACTCTTGCTCCTATCTTCTATGCTTCATTGGTCTTCAAATGCATGGAGAGGTCTGGTGTTTGTTGTTGCTGCTGCTATATAAATGCCAGTTTTTCTTTCTTTCCACTACTGAAAACTGAATTAATATTTCCATTTTCTTAAACCACTGTACCTCCATCCTGTTTCATCTCGGTCTCAGCAACATGGACATTTTTGTCACAAAGATTGAGACAATGCATCAGCTTCACCTCACTCACATTAATCCACCTGGCCAGGTTACCTTTACGGCTCCCCTTGATCTGGCCCTGAACTTGCAACTTTCTTGAGATTGTCTCTGAACTTCCCTCAAGGCCTCATTAGCTCATCTTATCCATGAGATTCACTTCCTGCTCCCTTGATTCTAATTCCATTAAATTGTTGACCATCCAACCTCCCTTCCTGGCCCCCATGTCAGTTGACATTGTAAATAATTCTCTTTTCTTCAAGTGCGGTCACTTTGTCCTTCACTAGCACATTGTCACCCTGTTCCTCATAACAAAACTCAATTTTTCCGAACCATAATCGCAGTTCCGACCTCCCTTTCCTCTCCAAGTCATATGGCAGAACGCCATCGCTCTGACCCTACGTTCAGTCCTGCGACATCTGGATAACAAGGTCACCTACGTTAGACTCTATTTATTGGCTTGGAGAAAGTGAGGACTGAAGATGCTGGAGATTAGAAACAAAGGTGTGGTGCTGTGCTCTTCCAGCACCATACTCTCGACTCCTATTTATTTACATGAGCTCTGCTTTCAACACCATCATTCCAACCAAACTCATCTCCAAGCTCCAAGACCAAGGAGTCTGCTCCCCGCTCTGTAACTGGATCCTCAGCTTCCTAACCCATAGACTGTAATCAGTAAGGATAGGTGACAACACCTCCTCCACCACAATCCCTAACACCAGTACTCCACGAGGCTGCGTATTCAGCCAATTAGTATATTCCTTACACACTCATAAGTGTGCAGCCAAATTCTGTTCAAACTCCATTTGCAAATTTGCTGATGATTCTACCACAGTGGGTTAAATCTCAAATAATGATGAGACAGAGTACAGACAGTTTAGTGGCACGGTGTAAAGACAACAATCTCTCCAACGCTGTCAGCAAAACGAAGGAGCTGGTCATTGACTTTAGGAAGCAGAGTGGAGGCCACGCCCCTGACTGTATCAATGGTGCTGAGCTGGAGGTGATTGAGACGTTCAAGCTCCGAGGAATAAAAATCACCAATATTCTGTCCTGATCCATCCATGTTAATGCTATGGTCAAGAAAGTTCACCAATGTCTCTACTTCCTCAGAAAGGGTGGCATGGTGGCTCAGTGGTTAGCACTGCTGCCTCACAGTACCAGGGTCCTGGGTTCAATTCCTGCCTTAGGCAGCTGTCTGTGTGGAGTTTGCACATTCGCCCTCTGTTTGCATGGGTTTCCTCCCACAGTCCAAAGATGCGCAGGTCAGGCGAAATGGCCATATTTAAAGAGAAAAATGTGGGCGACATGGTGGCCTCACAGCACCAGAGACCCGGGTTCAGTTCCCGCCTCAGGTGACTGACTGTGTGGAGTTTGTACGTTCTCCCTGTGTCTGCGTGGGTTTCCTCCGGGTGCTCCGGTTTCCTCCCACAGTCCAAAGATGTGCGGGTCAGGTGAATTGGCCAAGCTAAATTGCCCATGGTGTCAGGTAAGAGGTAAATGTAGGGGTATGGGTGGGTTGTGCTTTGGCGGGTCAGTGTGGACTTGTTGGGCTGAAGGGCCTGTTTCCACACTGTAAGTAATCTAATCTAAAGGCTAAGGAAATTCGGCGCATCCACGATGGCTCGCACCAATTTATGTAGATGCACCACAGAAAGCATCCTACCCTGATGCACCACAGCTTGGTACGGCAACTGCTCTGCCAGGGACTGCAAGAAATTACAAAGAGTTGTGGGAACACAGCCCAGTCCATCACAAAAATCAGCCTTCCATCCATTGAGCTGAATCCTCAGGAATCCTGAAGAAGGGCTTATGCCCGAAACGTCGATTCTCCTGCTCTTTGGATGCTGCCTGACCTGCTGCGCTTTTCCAGCAACACATTTTTCAGCTCTGATCTCCAGCATCTGCAGTCCTCACGTTTTCCATCCATTTTCTCCATCTACACTTCCCGCTGCCTCGGGAAAGCAGCCAACATAAACAAAGACCCTTCCCACCCCAGTTATACACTCTTCCACCCTCTTCCCTCAAGCAGAAGATACAACAGTTTGGAAACATCTACCATTAGATTTGAGAACAGCTTCTTCCCTGCTGTTACCAGACTTCTGAATGGACCCCTCATGTATTAGAGTTGATCTTTCCCTGCACCTTCTCTGTAGCTGTAACACTATACTCTGCATTCTGTTTTATTATCCTGATGTACTTGTGTTAGGTGTGATTTTCCTGGATAGCACGCAAAACAATACTTTTCACTACCTCTTGGTACATATGACAATAATAAATCAAATCAAAAATTCCTTGGATGTGTTATCGGCACCCAATCTGTCCTCACGTTTCATGGAGTTCCCTGTTAGTTTCTCTTGATTCAGGTTTGGCTTGCCTTGTCTTCCATTTTCTGTTTGCAGCCTTTGACATGCCTGGCCACACCATCCTCACCGAGCACTTCTCATTGTGATTGGTGGGATTGCTTACATCTGGTCATCGATTTATCTACCTAATGGTAGCAAAAGAACCAGCAGAACTGGCTTCTCTTTTTGTGTCTGCTACAACTCTGATGTTCTCCAGGGGTCTAACCATTGTTGTCTCCTTCTATGTACACGCTGCCCTCAGTGACATCATCTGAAGGCACACCATTACTTTCCAGATGATTGATAATGACATCCAGCAAGTCAGTGAGCACAGGGTCAATAAATGCAACTTGCTGTGAATTAAGACACAGTGAATTAAGAACACGTTTACGTTAACACAAGTTTATAGATGCTATAATGACACACCTGCAGGAATGTGTTGGAACAGTCCTGTGTAGAGTAACATGGGTCTCCTGCAAAGCAAGCATTTTTCACAAAAGTTGATTTTTCGGAAACCTTGTTTAAAGAAAAGGCTCTGATGTCTGCTGTGATGCTATAATGTCCTCTTTTAAAGAAGCCAGTCTTCTTATCTCCACGAAAGTTGAAATGAATCTATTTCCCACAATCCTTCAAAACAAGCATCTTCATAACATCTGCTCGCTTGAAAATATGAAATGTAATTTTTAAATGTATTGTAAAATGCAGACAAAACAAAACTATAAAAACATTAAGACAAATTTGCACATATTCTTATTTCAGGTATTTATCTAATTTATTCTGTGAACCTTTGTACTTCTTAAATAATTTAAGTTACATTCTTAACAAACATTTCCCTCTGCAGTGTGAACATTTTTAAGAGAGAAGGCTGTATTAGCAATTCTATTGATAGAATTTGGTACCTTAACTTTTGATATTTTCACAAAGCCTAAGAAATTATAATCAGTACAGGTCGTTCTGCTACAACATGTCCTTCTGTGACCTCCCGCTATAGAAAATCACGCTATAGGAAGCTGCTATAGAAAATCACATTGTAGATGATTGCTAGTAGAAAATCACTCTACTCATTCAGTAGAAAGTTTGCGTTATCCAAACAACATGAACAATTCACCAATCACGTTATAGCCAATCGTGTTATTGCAGAACTACCTGTGTATATATCATTATCTCTCTGTAGCCGTTATGAACATATACTTCAAAATATTTAAGTGCCCGTAGCAATCCCAGGATTTATTTTTCCATGCGAGAGTTTCTCTGTTGATGCTGATTTAGCTTATTAGAAAATATCCTTCTAGGCTTGTTGTGTCCAACCCATCTTCTGATGATAGAACTGTACCCACCCCCAAACCAATAGCATCCATTGCTACTTTGAAGGGCTTAGAGAAATTGGATGTGACCTAAAATTCATTGAACGAAATGACTTCCAACTTCTTAAAGGATGCCTGGCACTTCCCTGACCAAGCTTTCTTTTGGAAATTATGCATCAGGAAAGCAGCTATCATTAAGGGGAGGTGACGTCTCATGGCATTAATACTGGACTCCAGTCAAGCAACCCAGCTGATGTTCTGGAGACCTGGGTCCATATCCTGCCATGGCACATGGTGGAATTTGACTTCAATAAAAATCTGGAATTCGAGTCTAATGATATTCATGAATCCACAGTCAATGTTGGGGGGAAGCTCATTTGGCTCAGTAACGTCCTTTAGAGAAGGGAACTGTTGATCTTACATGTGACTCCAGACCCACAGCAATGTATTTGACTTTCAACTACCCTCTGGGCAGTTATGGATGGGTGATACATACTGGCCTTGCCAGTGGTACCCTTAGCCACTGAGTGAGTAAAATTAGTCAAAATAAAAACCATTCATCTCCAAAAGTCTCATTATATCCTATTTTCCCTCCCAAACCCATGGCCACTTCTATCTAGAAAGTCAGGGGCAGCAGGGGATACCTGCAAGTTCCCTTCAAAGCCACTCAACATCTTGACTTGGAAATATATCACTGTTCCTTTAGTGGGTCCAAATCCGGTACTCCCCTCCCTCACAGCATAATGATCTAGCACATGGATTGCAGTGGTTCAAGAAAGCAACTCATCACCACTTTCTCAAGAGCAACTAGGGACAGGCAATAAAAGCTGACCCAGCCGGAGACACCCACATCCCACAAATGAATATAAAAATAAGCTTGAGGAGTTAGAAACTTTCACTAATGTTTGGACTGGTGCTGTTCTTGGCAGCACCTGCCCTTCTCCTGTCATGTCCCTGAGGCGGATGACTGGCATCTTTACAAGTTCCCTTCTGGAAATGTTTATCCCCAAATCAACCTGTTCTAATTTCCCAAGGCTAGTCTTAGTTGTTTCAAATGGGCCTTCCAAATGTCACCATTAACATACATTTGTAAGGCAAACTATACAATTCGGATCATTTCATTCCTCAATCTCTAAAAAATTGCTGGAGCATCTTTAGCTCCAATGGCATCACTTGGCATTGGAAAAGACTGTCTGGTTTGCCAAAGGCCAATGTTTCTTTACCTCTG
The DNA here is from genome assembly GCF_020745735.1 of Hemiscyllium ocellatum. Classification (NCBI taxonomy): domain Eukaryota; kingdom Metazoa; phylum Chordata; class Chondrichthyes; order Orectolobiformes; family Hemiscylliidae; genus Hemiscyllium; species Hemiscyllium ocellatum. The sequence goes on along the minus strand of NC_083432.1, from coordinate 38,832,932 downwards.
GTTCTGAAGGAACTTAGGTAAAAGTAGATACTGTAGATGCTGGAGATTAGAGTCAAGATTAGAGTAGTGCTGGAAAAGCACAGCAGGTCAGGCAGCATCTGAGGAGCAGGAAAATCGACGTTTCAGGCAAAAACCCTTCGTCAGGAACTTGCCAGTTTCTCAGAGACATTCAAGAGTACACTGGATGACTATTTGGATAGAAATGGTGTGCAAGGGTACCGTACAGTGTGAAATCTTGATCTGACTGGATCGCAATTGGTGATCCATATTAAGTAAAGTCACTTTAGCTATCTTAATGTGGAAGTGCCAGTGTTGGACCGAGGTGGACAAAGTTTAAAATCACACAACACAGGTTGTAGTCCAACAAGTTTATTTGGAAGTACTAGCTTTCGGTGCGCTGCTCCTTAATCAGGTAGCTAGTGGGGCAGGATCATAGGACACAGAATTTATAGTAAAAGATCAAAGTGTCATACAGGTGATGCGATGCATTGAACAAACCTAGATTGCTGTTAATTCTTAATCTCTTAGAATGGGTTGCAGGTTTCGATTCATTAACATGTAAATCCCAGATGTAAGTCACATTCTCAAGATTGCTTAAGGTCTTATATTAAAAAAAAGTGACATCTCAGCTCAGACAGTGCATTAAAGCTGTGAGGTTAGAGTCTGTCTGTATCCCAATCTTGAGTCAGACTGGTTCTATTTCCAATGTAGGAATTTATAAAATGTCACATGGAGTGACTGCTTACAGATTGTGTGCTTTTTGAACAAAATAGAATATGTCTGCAAATATAAATTCAGCCCATATGTGCATGCGTGTGTGAGGGAGAGAGAGAGTGTGTGTGTGTGTGTGTGTGTGTGTGTGTGTGTTAGGGAAACCAATTAGTCTCATCTCTGACAGTAGGATATTTTGGTTTCCTGCTTTGGATTACTAATCTAAATGCTTATCTTGAAGGTCCATATAATTATAGACATCATCACAATGAATGAGATTATTAGCTGGTGGGATCAAAATCTTTCAAGATCACTTTCCTGCCTTGTGTTTTATATCAATATGAAGACCAATATCACAGGAAACATTGTCATTCCCAAATTCCCCTCCAGGTCACCCTAACTTGCATTGTTCCTTCACAGTTTCAATTTCCTGAAACATTCTGCTTAAAACCATAATGGAAACACTACCATTATAAGAAACACAGTGGTTCAAGAAAAAAGCCTACAGCACCCCTTCAGGACACCTTGAGACAAGCAATTAATGTGGTCTTTCAGAATCACCCCCATCCTGAGAGTAAACAAATTAAATGATCACGCTGTCCACATCTGTGTGGGATCTCATCAGGAGACCAGAGTTAGAATAGAATCCATACAATGCAGAAAGAGACTATTTAGCCCATTGAGTCTGCATTGACCCTCTGAAGCACATCCCACGCAAACTCAGCCCCCTACCCTATCTCCATAACCCTCCATTTACAATGGCTAAGCCACCAAGGCTGCACATTGTGGACGATTTAGCATGACCAATCCACCTAAGCTGCACACCTTTGGACTGTGGGAGGAAACCAGAGCCTGGAAGAAACCCACATAGACACTGGGAGATTGAGCAAACCCAATACAGACAGACACCCGAGAATTGAACTCAAGTCCATGGCGCTGTGAGGCAGCAGTGCTAACCAGCAAGCTACCTTGTTGGCAGTTGGAATTAGTTGCTACGGGAAATGAGATGGTGTGGTGGTTCACTGTGAGATGCTCTGGTGGTTAAGTGAGAATTTATCCAATCAAAAGTTTGACCTTGGAATCAATTCGATGGAAGAGGATTAGGGCTGGGATAGGTGGGTAGGGAGTTGGAGTACCGCTCTACAATTAGGTGTGTAATCAAGATTTGTTGAGGTAGATCAAAGAATTGTTAAACTCAAGATTGTATTTTTTTTCTCATATTAAAACTCACAGGGCAATTTCAGATAAATTATTGTTTGAATTCAAGCTGTTGATGCTTTACTAAAATTAGTCAATCATTTCTTATTTGCATGCATAATTCTTTGTCAATTTAGATTTTTCTTCTCCTTCTATATTTTGTCTTAGTTGGCCTCCACTACCAGCTTTGAGGAACTTCAGCTGTCTGAAAAAACTGACACATTTGGATTTGTTGTCCTTAGAGTAGAAAGGGTCAAGAACTTACGCAAAAAGTGTGTCTTATCATTTATTGTGGAGTTCAATAGTTTGACTAATCTGTGTTTGATCATGCTAGGCTTGTAGCTAGTCTTTGTATACTATACCTAATTGCTTAAGCTTGTTAATGCAGCTAGACAGCTAAGAAAACTGACAAAGTTCCACTCAAGAAAGGAAGTTCTGGCCTGTGACCGTGCATATAGAAAATCCTGTAAGTTTTATGAAATTTTAAAGTATTGTAATAAAAATATGGTTAGTTCAGAATGAATATCATCGCGGCATTGTTCTGAGATAAATGCAAAATATAAGATATGCAGCATACTGGGGAATGCATCACAGTGTCCTTTCTCATAAATGAAGAGGAATTATTTTCACTGGCAGATCCATTGGTAGCCAGAGGACTCAGATTGAAGCTGATAGATATTGACTCAAAGTCAACATGTGAAAACATTTCCTCATTGAATAAATTGTTGTAATCTGAAATTCACTGCTTGAAGGGGAGTAGATCAATATCAATTTTCAAAATAGAACTGTAAAGTATTTGAAGACAAAAACATTTATGGGGCAATGGGGAAAGAGCAGGGGTATGGGACAAATTGGATAGTTCTGCCAAAGGTCAGACACAATGGGCTGAATGGCCTCATTCTACAATAGCTGACTCTTTGATTAAAGCAACTTGGATCAACACTGTGTTAAACAAGTATATAGTTAAAAATCACACAACACCAGGTTATAGTCCACCAGGTTTAATTGAAAGCACACTAGCTTTCGGAGCTTCATCAGGTGATAGTTGTGTAAGTGAATGGCTGTGAAAGAGTTAATGTTGAAGTTGGATCAGCTCCACCCAATCTGATGATATCTCACACAGTAGAAACGTGACATGAGCTATTGTATGGAGCAGGCGTATTCTGTACACCTCCCGAGGATCCTGATGCCTGAGAAGGGAAGCAAGCAGTACTCATTGCACGAAGTAAATCATCTTGTTCATGAAGACAAACATCTTTGTTTAGATGCTCCCAATCAGCATGCGTTGGTTTCTGCTTTTGGAAACTGCTGTTGCACAAGGATTCAGGAGGTCTGTGGGGCAGTAAAGATATTTAGATTTTTTTAGATTAGATTAGATTAGACTTACAGTGTGGAAACAGGCCCTTCGGCCCAACAAGTCCACACCGACCCGCCGAAGCGCAACCCACCCATACCCCTACATTTACTCCTTACCTAACACTACGGGCAATTTAGCATGGCCAATTCACCTGACTCACACATCTTTGGACTGTGGGAGGAAACCGGAGCACCCGGAGGAAACCCACGCAGACACGGGGAGAACGTGCAAACTCCACACAGTCAGTCGTCTGAGTCGGGAATTGAACCCGGGTCTCAGGCGCTGTGAGGCAGCAGTGCTAACCACTGTGCCACCGTGCGTATTCACCAGTGATTCTGTTTAGATTGATCAGTGGTCTATCATCTATCACTGATAGCTCCTAGACACAGTATAGTCAAGAGGATTGATTGTAGCATGTTCACGAATTAGCAGAGAGGGCACATACCACAAGGTCTAGATTAGAGTGGTGCTGGAAAAGCACAACAGGTCAGGCGGCATCCAAGGAGCAGGAGAATTGATGTTTCGGGCACAAGCCCTTCAGCAGGAAGGGTTAGTCCAGCTCAGTTTCTGGTCAATGATAATCTCCAGTATGTTGATAGCAGGGGATTCAGCAATATTAATGGCATCAAATATCAGGGGGTAATGGTTAGATTCTGTCTTGTTCAAGATGATCATTGCTATCTCTGAACTTGCATGGTGCAAATATTAGGCAAAAGTGAGGGCGACGGATGCTGGAGATCAGAGTCTAGATTAGAGTGGGTGCTGGAAAAGCACAGCAGGTCAGGCAGCATTCCTGATGAAGGGCTTTTGCCCGAAACGTTGATTTTCCTGCTCCTCGGATGCTGCCTGACCTGCTGTGCTTTTCCAGCACCACTCTAATCTAGACTCTGATTTCCAGCATCTGCAGTCCTCACTTTTGTCTAGTTGACAGACTACAAGGTCTCAGCAATCAGGGCAGTCACCACTCTTCCATCAGATCATTCCGCAACTACAGGACTGTGAACTGGACCCAACCAACTCCACCCCTCACTGGGAGCTTGCACCTCGAAATTCTCAATTGTTACCGTTTGTCGCTTTCATTTTGATCCATATTTGCATTCCATCTTTATGGCTAGACCATTCTGTCTTCAAAATCAAATTTGTATCAAAATCTGCTGGATCCGTCTGTGACTTGAGGTTCTATACAATATGCAACTAGAATGATATGAGTTAAATTCAAATGGTAATAGTAAAATTAAAATTAAACTAAAATGCATTAATTGCACAGTAAGTCACTTAGCACCTAAATGAGAAAGATGGGTTGGAAGAAACATTTGCATTTATATAGCATCTTTCCTGGCCTAACACCTGAAAGCACTTTAGTGTAGTCACTGTTGTAATTAAGAAATGTGGAGGTCAATTTACACACAATACGCGCCCACAAACAGCAATGCAGTGATGATCAGATAATTTGTATCATTTAGTGTTGATTGCGGAATAGATATTAGTCAGGACTCTGGAGATAACACAGCTTTCCTTCTTCAAGATATTGTCACAGGATCTTTCACATCCATCTGTGCAGGCAAGTGAAGCCTTGCTTTAACATGCTGTTCAAAGGTCAGTACCATTGACAAAGTAGCACTCTCATTGAGTTAGAGCCTTGATTTTTGCACTCAGATTCAGGATGGGACTTGAACCTGGAACTACATGTTTCTGAAGTAAGAAGGCTACCAACTGAACCACAGTTGACTCAATTTAGTGGTGCCAGTGGAGTGCTTTCATCAGACCTAGCCTAGTCAGACTGGTTTCCAAGAGAGTAAAAAGTGAGGTCTGCAGATGCTGGAGATCAGAGCTGAAAATGTGTTGCTGGTGTAAGCACAGCAGGTCAGGCAGCATCCAAGGAACAGGAGATTCGACGTTTCGGGCATAAGCCCGAAGATTCCAGAAGAAGGGCTTATGCCCGAAACGTTGAATCTCCTGTTCCTTGGATGCTGCCTGACCTTCTGCGCTTTTCCAGCAACCCATTTTCAGCTCTGTGTTACAGTCTGCCAAGCCTTCCAATACACATCAGTGGCCGGCAGTCAGGGTGGAGGAGATTCCTCTAGGAGAACGTGAGGACTGCAGATACTGGAGATCAGAATCAAAAAGTATGGCGCTGGAAAGGCACAGCCAGTCAGGCATCATCTGAGGGCGAGTTGGTGTTTCAAGCATAAGCTCTTCATTATCCTGATGGAGAGAGTGGCACGGTGACTCAGTGGTTAACACTGCTGCCTCACAGCAGCCAGGGACCCAGGTTTGATTCCAGCCTTTGGCGATTGTCTGTGTGGAGTTTGCACATTCTCCCTGTGTCTGCGTGGGTTCCCTCTAGGTACTTTGGTTTCCTCCCACAAAGATGTGCAGGTTAGGTGAATTGGCCAAATTAAATTGCCCATAGTATTCAGGGATATGAAGGTTAGGTGCATTAATCAGGGGTAAATGTAGAATAATGGGGATTGGGTTTGGGTGGGATACTCTTTGGAGGGCTGGTGTGGGCTTGTTGGGCTGAAGGGCCTGTTTCCACTCTGTAGGGATTCTAAGGAACTGGATGATGGAAAGCCATCTCTGTTCATATATATCCCCAGCCTACAACAGGGCATGTCAAGTGCACTACGTACTCTCTGAGCGAACGGCAAAACTGGTATTAGACGTTTAATGTGACTGGGGAATAGGATTGCTCGCAGAGTAGTGACCGGAATCCATAGAGTGATGCTTTTGACCATACTATGTAACTTCTGAAATAAACCTTGAAGAACCAGTTTGGAAAGAATTCAATTTCTACTTGGATTTTGTTTAGTACTTTTAGAAAATGAATAGGAAGGCAGGGAAGTAGGAAGAATAGCTGAACTTCCTTTTAGAAAATGATAAGAATCAACTTACAGTGAGCAGTGTGAATGTAACCTGCAATTTATTATTGCAAATGTCAACATTCACCTTCCAATGTGTGTTAATTTATTAAGTAGATTATATACATAACGATGAGTTAAGTAAACTAATCGGAGATGGTGAAGTTGTAGCCTTACATTCTGTCTGACTGTACGCTATCATCAGCCCTCTGAAACAGAGCAAATGTCTGTGATGCTGTTGGGAGTGAGCCAGGCAGTCATCCTTGACACGTTATCAGGACTTGGGGACGATAACAAGATGTTCAAGAGGCGAATTTGAGTTTGTTGCTGACTTCAGAGCAGATTCCCAGCTAGTATAAGGAGCATGTTGTGAAGAATAAATTGACACGGAGTCATCTGAGCAATCCCAAACAAGTCTCTTTCAAAAGTGGTTGCATTCCAGTTGCAAGCCCACTCCAGAGGGACCCTCGCCCCTGCTATGCCTCCTTCCTTCTTCAGTCTCCTGGGTTTCTTGCTGCTCTCTGCTCTCTACCATCCAGCAAGGTCATGGTGGTGGTATGGGGATGAGACCTCACCAACCACTCAGTCAATGCAGCAGCCTGAAGTGACAACACTCTCCCGGCCCATAAGACGAGATGATGTGCAGTTGATTCAAACTTCCGAAAAGACATCTGACGAAAACAATGCTCAAGGTACAGAACTAACATTCTCTCTTTTGTCAAGACTGGAAAATTAATCTTATAGAAAATGGGTGAAACACGATTGCAAATGGTTGGGGTGCTTCACTTGAGATCAATGCTCCAGGGCTGAGGAAAGCAGAATCAGACAGTATTTTATTGCTGGAAAAAGCATTCAGTGCATGTCCATTGAGAAGAAAGCTAGACTTGCCTGTGATGCTTCTCTAGCTGAATAGTTTCACTTGATATTCACCCAGACTCAAACATGTGAAGGTCATTTTGGACAAGAAATGGAGGAATGGTGTTGGTAAGTGCCTTCATAAGAAGGCAGAAGATTAACACAGAGATAGAAATGTAGGTTTTAAACTAGCCTTGTTTTCCTTAAAATATGACAGATACTCTAATATCAGCATATACATAAAATATCTTGTCATTTTTTCCTAATAGTAGAGTTAATTGTATAATCCAAACATTGAAATCAGGGCGGAGTGCCCGAAACGTCGAATCTCCTGGCCCTTGGATGCTGCCTGACCTGCTGTGCTTTTCCAGCCACACATTTTCAGCATTGCCATCAGGGCAGCAGCACAGTGACACTGTCACTTTTGAAAGTCTAGCTGAGCAAATAAGAGTCTTTGGTGAGAAAGCTTGCTCGCAGTCTCCTTATCCATCTCAAAGATAAAACTTCGGAGCTTTGAGATGGCAAGAGGTAAAGCATTTATATAGCACCTTTCACAACCGTTAAACACTTTAAAGCACTTTAGTGTAGTCACTGTTGTAATGTACGAAACATGGTGGTCAATTTACACACGAGAAACTCTCACAAACAGCAATGCGGTGCTGATCAGATAATCTGTGTCATTTAACATTGACTGAGGGATATATATTGGTCAGGACTCTAGAGATAACACAGTTTTCCTTCTTCAAAAACATTGTTACAGGATCTTGCACATCCACCTCAGCAGACATGTGAAGTCTTGGACTTCAATTTTGCTCATAGTTTGAACGTTTTTAGAAACCACCCATTGGCATTATTTGATGATTCCCAGTAATTGTTTTTGCTTTCTGCTTGGTAGTTGTTTACTCACCTGAACAGTGTAGGTGGAGACGGAGGGTGCGTAATGAGGATTGGGGAGGGATGTGTTGGGAGCCGCTGGACGATTTCCCAGGTTTCTCCTTGCACCAAGTGCATGGCGGTCAATTGTCACCTAGGTCAATGGCAACCGAGAATCCTCTGACACTGCCAATTCATTGTCAGCTTGTGGAAGTTCAGGGTCAGTTTTGTGATGCTGCTTACCATTTTAGATTTGGGTGTGAATGCAGCTGGACGTGATGGAAGAAACTAATCATGTGGTGTTCCAATCCAAACCCTGGTGGATAAGAGCATTTCAACACTCCTGGTTGGGTTGGATTTCTGTGAGACATTACATTCTGTTTGATTTTACTAATTTCTTAATGAGTGTGGTTCAAGGAGCGAGTGTCTAGGAGGGGGAGTGAAGGAGAATATCCTTTCTTCTCTACAAGGAAACTGTAATTAATCATGACACAGGTGTTGTCCCTCCTCTTCAGATTCTTTCTGATCTCTGTGTTTTAGCCGCAAACTACAGAGGTCGTCAGCACTAAACCGCAGATGTTGACAGGGACTTCTTTATGAAAACAGTCATAGAGGGAATAAAATTTCTACTTGTTAATGTGCTTCCTAATAATACAATATTGTACCTGAAATGAATCAGTGCATGAGCAAGGTTTCCCCTCTAAGAATGTCCACCACCCTCCTCCACTCTGCACTGTACAGCGTGCTTGTAAAAGTTTTCCAACGTATTTATTCGCAGGATGTGAGCATCGTTGGTCAGACCTATGTTTATTGCCTATCCCCAATTACCCTTGAGCTGAGAGCCTTGCCAAGCCACTTCAGGACATAAGTGCATTGGAGTGGTTCAGAGGAGGTTCATAGATTGATACATGAAATGAGCAGATTGTCTTATGAGGAAAGGGTGGACAGGCTAGTTATTTTTTGAGTTGAGAAGGTAAGGGCTAACCTGACTGAAGTATGTAAGACCTTGAATGGTCTTGACAAGGATGTCTCCCACGTATATGTCAAATTTTGTGTTCAACTGTGGCTTTAACCCTTGAATTTCCAGCCTTTGGTTTTCAAGTCTCGGATATTTGTTTAACTCTTGTCCTCATTCTGTGATAAGCATTGCTGAAGATGTGGGAATTTTATGTCAAGTATTTGAATAAAGTTTTCTGTAAAATCAGAAATGCATGTCCTACAGAGAGAGTTAGAGATCATACACAACACCGTTGTAACCATACTTGTATAAACACAATTAATCGTGTGAGTCATGATTAATTATGTCAAGAAGAAAGGATATTCTCCTTCACTCCCCCTCCTAGACACTTGCTTCTTGAACCACACTCATTAAGAAATTAGTAAAATCAAACAGAATGTCATGTCTCACAGAAATCCAACCCAACCAGGAGTGTTGAAATGCTCTTATCCACCAGGATTTGGATTGGAACACCACATGATTAGTTTCTTCCATCACATCCAGCGGTCAGTCTCAGCTGCATTCACGCCCAAATCTAAAATGGTAAGCAGCATCACAAAACTGACCCTGAACTTCCACAAACTGACAATGAATTGGCAGTGTCAGAGGATTCTCAGCTGCCATTGACCCAGGTGATAAATGACCGCCATGCACTTGGTGCAAGGAAAAACCCGGATAATCTTCCAGCAGCTCCCAACACATCCCTCCTCAACCCTAATCATGCACCCTCCCTCCCCACACACACCTTTCAGGTGAGTAAACAACTACCAAAAAAAAGCAGAAATAATTAAATGTACAAGTTTTCCTGAGATCAATGGAGGTGATGTTTAAGTTTGCAGCACAGTGTATCTGGATATTGTTCAGCTTGGCAGGAGGTGAATTATTTTAGCAGCTGAAGCTGTAGAAAGAATTGTTGATGCCTCAACTGAGAAAAGATTACCATCTGACTTTATGTTGAATCTCCAAGAGAAAGGCAATGCAACCAGTTTGCACATACAACTAGGCTCACCAAGTTCTGGAAATATTGCTCACTGTAAATAGACAGAGTATAGGTGGACCTGCACCACATGGTTTACAGTGGTTCAAAGTAACAGCTCACCACCACCTTCTCCATCTCAATTAGGGATGAGCAGTAAATTCTAGCCCCACAGCCCATAAATGAATAAAATAACCTTTAATGAAATCAATAGACTGGCTCTCTTACAATATTTAGTGAGCTAAATTCCAACTGTATGCAATAAATTTACATCAACTTATATGTACATTTATGAATCGCAAAAAGTTAATACTGATTTACTGTAACATAACTCAATTTCCTTTGTAAGCCTTGTTTATGTATTTCATTATTAACTCCCTCGATTAATTCTTTGCAATGTTGAAGAACTGCTAACTATGATTGTTTGTTGTTATGGTGTCTGATGTCTTTGATAATTGATGAACATGCCAACATCCAAATGAAAATATAAAGCATTTGACCCCTCAAACCCTGCTCCACCATTTGATAAGATCTGATTATGGCCTCAGTTCTATCGTTCTGACTATCTCGGATACCATTGGCTCCCTTGACAATCAAGAATCGATCTAACTTAGTCTTAAAAATAATCAATGGCCATGCCTCCATTGCTGTCTGGGGAAGAGAATACACTTAACACCAGCTCCTGGCAAACACCACCAAAAACCTTCCTTCTGTCTAAAGGCACAACTGTTCCCCATTAACTGTCAGCCAGTTTTATATCCATGTTACTACTATCCCTTTTACTCCATAGATTCTAACTTTTCTCACCAGTCTGTGTATGGCACTTTATCAAGTAAGGACTATCTCATCCACTCAGTGACTTGTGTGAATCTTGTCAGAAGGTTAGGAAAGGAAATGTGAAGCATAGAGAGTCTGTTGAGCCAGATTTGGACATCACCATCTCTGAGGAAAGGGCTGGATGATTCTATTCTACACTTACTTGATCCTGTCAAACCCTCTAGACCTCACCAGTATAGACTGATAAAAATTAAACTTCAAAGAAACAATGACAGGGGCAAATAACCACAAAATAAAGCCCCTGAAAAATAAGTGAGGCTGTTAAATTATACAGTTACCTTTGGAGACGATTAGCTGTCCCAAAAGTCTGAAGAAAGGCCAAACAGATTTCCACCTCCAATTTCCATCCTTTCTTTTCTCTTCTGGAGTCTTTGACTGCCTTGTTGTTGTCATCCTGATTTTTGGTGACGTGTTGATTTGAAGGTTTGTCTGAAGCCTCTTGATGAATATGACTTTTGGTCCCAGTATTGTTGAAGATGCTGAAGAATGAAAGGGGCCTGTGTTGCTAATGTGACTTCAGGGATCAATATTGACAAGGACCCCATATGTTTTACCTGGAAAAGTGATGTTAGACTCTCTCCATCAACAGAGATTCATTATAACATGCGCAAAAGGCTGCCTTGATGATTTCAAAAAGAAATTGGTTGGGCATTTGAGGGAAATAAGTTTGCAGAATGAAGGAGTTAAAATGGGGAAAATGGGACTGAATGGATTGCTTGATAGACGTCTGGTGTCGACATGATGAACTGAGTAGTCTCCTTGTGTGCCAACCTTAATCAGTGACAGTAAACTGCACTCAAATATCTTTTACAAAACATTTATATACAAAGAAAAAGAATAACACCATCAAAACAGAAAAAAAGGCAGTACAAGAAAAGCCGTAACACAGTTCGATTGTTAATAAACGACCTCCTATTCTACCAGAACAAACATATCTAATTAACTTAAACTAAACCACAAACATATTAAATAAACACTAACTTAAACTAAATTCAAATAATTTAAATTAAATAATATCTCACTACTTTATTCTGTCTCAGTCATCACAACTCCACTGAGGCTCCCATCCCTGGGAGCACCTTCTATAGTACCCGAATTCTTTTTCTCCCAGTCTTCTCCTCCCGGGGCCCCAAAGGCACCTGTACTGATTCCCATGGCTATATCATGGCTCTAATTAATATTGCTGGTAAGTCTGCAACAATACAATTTAAAAAGGGCCACCACGTCATGTAAAACTGTTCCGTTTTGTGGTGCACTGTATTTGTGAGGTAGTCTTGGGGGAGATGCCCCATCACCAGCCTACACCACCCCATAAGAATTTGTCATTTTTCTGATGTCCAATTCACCAGAATGTTCTTCCTCATACAATGGGTAAGAGTGTTACACAATCTCTTCCCGTGTTTCCCCAGAGAGGGCAAATTTGGCAATCCCAAAAGAAGAAATACCGGATCCACGTTAATTTCTATCCCCAGGATAACCTTTAGCGCCCATACTATAGCACCCCAGTACCTCTGGATCTCACAACAGGAGCAGTAGCAGTGTTTAAGAGTGCCTATACTAATGTTACATTTGGGACACCCTGGTGACGCTCCTTAGCTAGCTTTTCTGGCACCATATGAGTCCTGTGTAAGATCATCAATTGCATGGCCTGCGCTCTGTTACATACTGAGATTTTCCTTACATTCCCCCAGATGTCTTGCCATACCTCCTATGAAATATCCTAACTCTCGATTCCATGTCCTATAGAGTCCTTCCATGGCCCCCAGGACGCGACCTTTCTGTAAATAATATAAAGTACTGAGTGAAAGAGCCCCCGTACACTGGAGTGTTCTTCTCTCCATGTCTAATTTATAACATTGGACCAGGAATGTGGTCTTCCTCTGAATATAGTCCCTTATCTGGAAGTATCAGAAAAGGTCTCTATTAGACAATCCATATTTCTGATTTAACTGACTAAATGACATCAGGACCTCTCCCTCGAATAAGTCTCCTAGACAAGAGATTCCCTTATTCTCCCATGCCTTAAAGCCGGAGTCAATTGCCCCAGGTTAAAATCCTTGGGCTCCCCCCAACAGGGTAAATGGCGAAGTCTTAGACCAATGCCCTCGTCTTGCCTCATTATCCTCCAGGCTCTCACCATATTTAAAATATTTGGACTTTTACACTGCTAGGTCATCTTGTCCATGAGTAATAAATTAATTAAAGGATATCTCCACTGCAGAATTTGTGCTGAAGTGAGACTTGAACCCAGAAGCTGGAAGAGATAAAATTGCTCTACCACTGACTGATGATGTGGAAGTGCTGGTGGTGGACGGGGGTGTACAAAGTTAAAAATCATACAACACCAGGTTACGGTCCAACAGGTTTAGTTGGAAGACTTGCTTTCAAAGCGTTGCTCCTTCATCTGATCCCGATGAAGAAGCAGTGCTTTGAAAGTTAGCACTTCCAAATAAACCTCTTAGACTATAACCTGGTGTTGTGTGATTTTTAATTTTGACCACTGAGTGAAGTTGACAGCAAAGAGGATGGAATATGCAAACCACATAAAATATGAGAGAATCCCCAAGAAAGAGCAAGGTGGGGAATGGGCATTATTTGACTTCCTTGAGTTATATCGAAGTGTAAAATCATAAGATGTAGGAGGAGAAGAAGGCCATTTGGCCATTCAATAGTTTATCCAATAATCCTCAACACCATTTTCCTGCCTTTTCCCCTTAGATCCCCTAAAGATTAAAACCCTGTCTATCTCAGCCTTGAACTAATGCAAAGTGAAAACAAAACAACATTAAGTATTAGCATCTTCAAACCTGACAAGGCTTTGGCAAGCCATGTGGTCAATATGTGTTTATCTATTTTACGCATTCTTGAGATGGAAGAGTTACTGGCTAGACTGATGTTTATTGCTGATCCCTAATTGGTGCTGGTGAGTTGTCTTCTTGAACTGTTAAAGTCCACCTGATGTAGGACCACCCACAGTGCTGCTAAGAAGGAAGTTTCAGGATTTTGCTTGAATGACAGTGAGGAAACAGTGACATATTTTCCAAGTCAGGATGGTGAGTGAATTAGAGGGGAATTTGTCAGCTGGTGGTATTCCCATGTATCTGCTGCCTTTATCCTTTCATATGTTTGGAAGGTACATGAGAAAGCCTTGGTGAGATGCTGCAGTACATCATGTAGTTGGTACGCACTGCTGCCAACGCGCATTGGTGGAAGACAGCATGAGTCTTTAAGGTGATGGAGGCTGCTTTGACCCAGGTATTCTTGATTTCCTTGAGTGTTACTAGAACTGCACCCATCCAACACTTGCCACATATTCTATGCAACAACATATTTGTGTTCCTCAACGGACGCTGAGACTTCTCCCAGAGACTTCTAAAAGATTGTTCATTGATGTTTGCATCGCTGGCTGGCTGAACTGTCATGGTCTATTCCCAGCTGCCCTTGAGAAGGGCATGGTGAGCTGCCTTCTTGAACTGCTGATTTCCAATTATCATAGCGACACTCTCTGTGCTGCTCGGAACTGAGTTCCAGGATTTTGGACCCAGTGACCACGTGGGGACAGCGATACATTTCCAAATCAGGATGGTAAATGACTTGGAGGGGAACTTGCAGGGGGCGGTGTGCCCATGTATGTGCTGCCCTTGTCCTTCTAGATGGAAGTAATCTTGGGTTTGGAAGGTGCTGTCTAAGGAGCTTAATGCTTGAGGTAAACCAAACACAACAAAGAGCTGCAGATGTTAGAAATCAGAAAAAGAACCCAGAAATTGCTAAAGAAAAACTCAGCAGGTTTGGCAACATCTGTGGAGAGAAAGCAAAGTAATATTTTGGGACCAGTGACCCTTCTTTAGAATTGGACCTCTCTGCAGATGCTGCCAGACCTGCTGTGTTTCTCCAGAAATTTCTGTTTTTTTCTGTTTAAGGCTACATGATAGTTTTGGCAATTTATGAACTTCCTCCTCCTTTACAGCTGAAAGCCACCAAAGCTGCATTTACCAAAAGGCTGAGCATTAATCAGTCATATGTTTTTATTCAAAGTTTGTGAGAAGATTTGTAGCTCGGGTTGTGGTTCTGTTCACCGAGCTGGGAATTTATGTTGCAGACGTTTCGTCCTCTGTCTAGGTGACATCCTCAGTGCTTGGGAGCCTCCTGTGAAGCACTTCTGTGATCTTTCCTCCGGCATTTATAGTAGTTTGTCTCTGCCGCTTCCGGTTGTCAGTTCCAGCTGTCCGCTGCAGTGGCCGGTATATTGGGTCCAGGTCGATGTGTTTGTTGATAGAATCTGTGGATGAGTGCCATATCTCTAGGAATTCCCTGGCTGTTCTCTGTTTGGCTTGTCCTATAATAGTAGTGTTGTCCCGGTCAAACTCATGTTGCCTGTCATCTGCGTGTGTGGCTACTAAGGATAGCTGGTCGTGTTGTTTCGTGGCTAGTTGGTGTTCATGGATGCAGATCGTTAGCTGTCTTCCTGTTTGTCCTATGTAGTGTTTTGTGCAGTCCTTGCATGGGATTTTGTACACTACATTGGTTTTGCTCATGCTGGGTATCGGGTCCTTTGTCCTGGTGAGTTGTTATCTGAGAGTGGCTGTTGATTTGTGTGCTGTTATGAGTCCTAGTGGTCGCAGTAGTCTGGCTGTCAGTTCGGAAATGCTCTTGATGTATGGTAGTGTGGCTAGTCTTTGGGTTGTAGCATGTCCTCGTTCCGTTGTCTTTCCCTTAGGCATCTGTTGATGAAATTGCGGGGTTTTCCGTTTTTGGCGAATACATTGTATAGGTGTTCTTCTTCCTCTTTTTGCAGTTCTGGTGTACTGCAGTGTGTAGTGGCCCTTTTGAACAGTGTCTTGATGCAACTTCTTTTGTGTGTGTTGGGGTGGTTGTTTTCATAGTTCAGGACTTGGTCTGTGTGTGTGGCTTTCCTGTATACCTTTGTGGTGAATTCTCCGTTCGGTGTTCTCTGTCTAGGAATGGGAGTTGGTTGTCCTTTTCCCCCTCTCTCGTGGATCTGATTCCTGTGAGTGTGGCGTTGATGATCCGGTGCACACAGAACCACAACATATGTTTTTATGTCAGTGATGTATAAAACCATATTGAAGACGTAAAATTTCCCAATTGCGGCCAGGATGGCACGAAGGCTCAGTGGTTAGCACTGCTGTGTCACAGCACCAGAGACCTGGGTTTGATTCCAGCCTCAGGCAACTGTCTGTGTGGAGTTTGCACATTCTCCCTGTGGCTGTGTGGGTTTCCTCTGGGTGCTTCAGTTTCCTCCCACAATCCAAAGATGTGCGGATTATGTGAATTGGCCATGCTAAATTGCCCATAGTGTTCAGGGATGTGGAGGTTAGGAGTAAATATAGGGTAGTAGAGGAATCGGCCTGGTTGGGTTACTCTTCAGAGGATCAGCATGGACTTGTTGGGTCAAAGGGCCTGTTTCCACACTGTAGGTATCTGTTCTATTCTAATACAGTGTAAGGGACTGGTCATGAGTATAAGGAAGCAAATTTAGTTTGCCAGTGATGATGCACCTTAGGAAAATATAACACATTAAACAGTGACTCTGGGACCTTGCTTCATGATGAATCACTTTAATTTGAAGAACAAAATAGATTCCAACTGATTAAAGGTAAAATTTCAGCTGAAATCAGGAAACGCTTAAAGCTGAAAGATCAACACTTTGGAATAGAGGCTGGAGTGACACTCAATTAACTGGAAGTTGAATGGTCTGATAGGGAGTGGGGAGTGAAGGTGGGAGGGGGGCTCTGTAAGGTTTTCCAGATGGAGAGTCAATCTGGTCAAATGGTTTTCCATCTCAAGATTGATTTTGTTGTCTGAGACATAGAGTCTGGCTTCCTGTCTTGCTTTTGTCTTCATTTCCTTCCTAATCTACTTAGCCAGACACACTATCTGGAGTTGTTATCAGTTTTGGCCTCTTCTTGCATTTTCACCACATGGACGATTATTATGGCTCCTTCAAGAGACTCATGTCAACTATCTGTTATCAGGAAATTTCCCCTTGAATTCACTTTTTTTAGCTACAGACGCTGCTGTGCCCAGATAATCACTCAATTGATCTGTTCGGAATAATAGTGCTTGAATCAAGAGCTTTGGAATCCTTCAAATAGCAAAACTTGCTGCAAATCTTAATGTGACATTAAATGTAGCTGGTCAGACGGTTAAAGCAGCTTTTACCGAAACAGTTACATGCACCTTAGGTCTTTATCAATACGGCACCATGTGTAACCCAGATGTGCAACATTGCCCCTTGAAACTGGTCCTCTTCCCCCTAATTTTTCAAATGGAGAAAAGGAGTGAGGACCCCTGACCCATTTCCTCATTCAGTTGCCCACTAAAATTGGGTCAAGTTGCCAGCTGATAGCACACACTTTGTAAATGGAGCTGATAGGCTTAATTATTCTAACAGGGCGAAAGTGAGGACTGCAGATGCTGGAGATCAGAGTCAAGATTAGAGTGGTGCTGGAAAAGCACAGCAGGTCAGGCAGCATCCAAGGAGCAGGAAAATCGACGTTTCGAGTAAAAGCCAGAATGATGATGAAGGGCTTTTGCTCCTCGGATGCTGCCTGACCTGCTGTGCTTTTCCAGTACCACTCTAATCTTGACTTTGATTATTCTAACAGGCCACCCAGGTGTTCCTGAATTCTTTCCTCCAGGGAATTGTACTCTGCCTTGTTCCCGAAATAAACTGAGCCTTGGACCTGGATTAACATAACCAGTGTAGTGGAACTAGATGCAAAGCTAAACCATTTTGTGCCAATGATATTGTTGGAATGTTAATGCACCCTTAGATAGGCAAAGACTTTTATCATGAGGAATTGGCAGATACTCAAGAAAGTTGCCCCCTGAACTTTCTGAACCTTCCCTTCAAATTTATTTGCATTCTGAGGTCTAATATATCAGGTTTCTTCTTATGATAAAATACATTCTTCTGTGTATACAACAGCAAATCAAATACCAAAGACTGTGACTATCTCCTTACACAAGGTTGTTGGCTGGGACTAGTCATAACATCTCCAGTTCAGTCCAGTCCACCGACTCAGTGATTTACAGAAACCTGACATTTTAAATCCAAAATCTTTATCTTCTCCAGGGTGGTATTTAGACCTTGTTGAAAAATGTACAGTCCATACGTAGTCTCGTCAACATGTGACTCCAGTCTCACATTTCTGAAGTGGCCACTACATCCAGCCATGGGGACGGGAATAAATGTTGCTCTTGCTATTTTATGGCAGTGGCTGCAGTTCACTAGACCCCACACTTTAGAATATCCTTCTAAACCTCTCTGCATTTCTCTCTCTCTCTCTCTCTCTCTCTCTTTATAACCTGATCTTCATCCCAAACTTTTAGTTACTCCTTTAATATCTTCTGAGGTGATCTGATGTTAAACAGTTCTCTGAAAATGTCTCCATTAAATTACTACGTTAAAGGTGCTTCATAAACCTGAGTTGTTGTTGTCATCAACAAAACCCATACCCGAAAGCCCATATCTGAAAGATGTTTTTGGGAAAATTGATTTGGGTGTATGTTGCTCTGGAATCTTATTTCCTTTAATGTTTCTTTTCCAAAATGCATAAATCCAACCTTCAGACTGTAACTGCAAAGTCAAACTCTCGCATGAGGAATGAAGTAGGAAAGGACTAGAGAGAAAGCATACAGGGGGTTTGAAGGACAGATGTGGCCCAATTATGCTCCTGGCCTGTGCAAATAGATAACGTACTGGCACTCATTCTCAAGCCTTATAGTCGGGCAATGGTCACGTGAGTGGGCGAATGGAAATGAAAATGTTCACTGAAGGTGCCTTTATATTGAAGTCCCTGATACAGGGAAGCAAGTCTTTTGGGGGTGGGGGAATAGGGGGTGAAGAGTAATGAAGGGGCAGGTGTTAGTTTGAGGGAACAGCTTCATCAACTTCCATTTCCATCAGTCACTTTGGCCAGAAACCGATCCAATACTACCTGCCAGCAGCTCTCCAGAATTAGCACAGAGTCGGTGCTCGAACAGGAACCAGCTATGTTACAGCAATTTACTCCCCTAATAATGACAAATAATGAAAGGAAGGGGTTTGTCATCGCCTGCCTTCGTAAGATCATAATGTCTTGAGTGAGATTCTCAGCTCAGTGGTGTTGGGACTCTCATGGTACAGTGGTAATCTCCCTCCCTCTGAGCCAGGAGACCTGCGTTTAGGTCCCACATGCTCCAGAGGTGTGCAATAACTTCCTTTATCGGGTTGATTAGAAAATATCCATCTTTAGTAATTTGACCTGGAAGGAGTCCAACAAAGACTGATACCTGGGATGAGGGAATGGTCCTACGAGGGGAGTTTGAGTATTTTAGGCCAAGCAGCCTAGAACTGAGAAGTGATCTCATTGGCATGTAAAACTCTTCAGGCATTTGGTACGGTTCATGTTGTGAGGATGTCTGGGCTGTCCACGAAGTCTCAATCCAAGGGTCACATGGTTCAGCATACAGTGGGTGGGTGGGGGTGGCTATTAAGGACTGAAATGAGGAGGTGAAGACTTCATTCAAAGGCTTCTGAACCTTTGGATTTTTATAACTCGACAACTGGGATGCTCAGCTCCTGAGTATATTCACAGGAAATTGATAAATGTTTGGACACCAAGGAAAAGAAAGGATATGGAGATAATGTGGATGGTTGAGTAAGATGTTGACTTTAAGGGTTGGAAGAAGTTCGAGGGGCTGAATGGCTACAATTTCTTCTGTTCTTTTCTATAAAATCTGGGAAGAGGGAGGTTAGGAATTTTTTCAAAAATCACAGCAGTAAATGGACTATTTTGTTTTTTACGAATTGAATGGTGATAGACAATAATTACAGAGGTGATGAGGTAATGACTGGAGACTGGGCAGATCACTCAGTCTGTCCTCAATTTGAGCAGACTCATTGTATTAAACAATCCTCTCAAATGTCAAGATGTCTTCCCCAGGATCAGGTGCCCCCCCCCCTCCACTGGCCTGGGCTGCTGTCCAGTAAAAGGCAGTGAATTACTTGGCAGAGCCAACAAGAAGAGTGGCTGTTGATGATAATGAACACGCCAGAGGGACAGAGTTGAGGAGACATCTCAGCCACTGATGGGGATGGTGGGACAATGTTCATGAAGGAGCAGAGGAGGGGAGGTCAGCAGTCAAGGAAGAAGGAAAGCCCTCACTAAACATTTGTGCCCCCCTCTCCTGATCCAGAATTCCTTAGGTAGGCACTGAGCAGCGTTGAACAAGGGAATGGCTCCAACAGGAGCCTGTGGATAACCTGGATAGGGCTTTGCTGAGTGGGAACCCCTCATATGCCTAACACAGGTCACATGATGGGCCCCTGCCCACTGAAGGGCTGTGTACAAGTCATCCACCCCAGCATTGGGAAGATAGTGGTGTCGTGGTAATGGCAGTGGGTTAGTAATCCAGACTCCTTAACTAATGCTTTGGGAAAATGGATTCAAATCCCACCGTGACAGTTGATGAAATTTGAATTAATTGAAAATAGGAGATTAAAAAGCTAACCTAATTGTGACCATGTCAACAATGTTTGTAAAAAGTGCCATAAAAGTCCATCTTATTCACTAATGCCCATTCGGTAGCTATCTGGTCTACATGTGATTCCAGGCCTACAACAATGTGGTTGATTCTTGACTCTATATTGAGTATTTGGGGATGGGCAATAAATGCAGGTCTAGCCTGTGACACCCATATACTATTGAAGAATTAAAAAAAATAATTGTAGCAGAAGTAGGAAGGTTCCATGGTATATTATGCAGTTTGTAACTGAATCGATGCCATAATCATGTGTTGCCCATCCACCTATCCAGTCCCACATGTGTGGGAATTTTATTTACAAAGTGAGCTATGCAATGTTTTAAGATGTCTACTTCAGGCTTACTGTTCTGGCTTCCAGCAACTTTACAGGTAACTTTTTTTCTAAGACAGCAGCCAGGCTTAACTAACCAAGCATGATTATCAATAATAAACAGACTCGTATAATCAAACGCAGGACAATCAATTGATTAACTGTGCACTGTTAGACTTGGAAGGGCATTAAGTGCTGCCTTATATGATTCTTTATACCACATTAAAATCAGAACATTGATTTGCTTGCATATCTTGCAATTTATCCTTCTGCTTTTACAGTACTGAGCTGTGCTATCGGGGATAGAGCATCAAATCTACAATTTCAATGCTCTTCTGCCTGCCCAAAGTTTCTTATCGATAAAATCTAGGAAGAGGGAGGTTAGAAAGTTTTTTTAAAACACTGCTTCTTTCCCTCACACACTCACTAAATATGATATTTATCTTTCAGGTATTGAACTTCAGGAGAACATCAATCTGCTCAGTCTGGTACCTGAAGGCTCTCCAGATGTCTCCAAGATGGAAGGACTGGGTGGGAAAACTGGGCTTAACTTCCACAAGGATTTCACCCCCACACCGCGCTCAGTTCAAACTGTCTTTCCAGAGCCATTTTACAAAGATTTCGCTATCCTAGTCACCCTGAAGCAAACCAATCTGAATGGCGGGGTGATCTTTGCGGTGGTGGGTTCTTCTGGGAAGATCATTAATCTCGGAGTTACGTTATCCCCAGTGGAAGATGACGTTCAGCACATTGACCTTTATTACACCCCACCATACTTGGATTCTTCCAGGAAAGCAACTTCCTTCAAGGTGCCAGCCAGGGTCAAAAGGTGGACACGGTTCGGGCTCCGTGTCGAAGGTAATACAGTGACCCTGCATCAACAATGTCAGAGACCCCAACGACTCAAATTCAAAAGGTCATGGGAACCTCTCGAGTTTGAACCAGATTCTAAAATACTCATCGCAAGTGCTGAAGAAGCAGACCAAGCCAAGTACACTGTGAGTACTGCTGACAGGATGGGTCCTGAAGATCTAGTTTAAAGGCTTTCAGAGTGTGAGCTGATGGTGGCTCAGTGGCAGTGTCACTGGCCCAGTGATCCAGATGGTCGGGACAGTGCTTTAGGGTCATGGATTCAAATTCCACCATGACAGCTTAATGTCAATGAATTAATCTCTGAAGTTGCGATTTAGTCTGGGTCTTGGTGACTATCATCAATTATTGTTGATATCCTGTAGGGAAGGAAATCTGCTTCCTTGGTCTGGCCCACAACAACGTGATTAACCCTAAAATGGCCTAGAAAGTTCTTCTTGTGGGTGGTGATGACCTAGTGGTAGTGTCACTGGACTACTAATCCAGTGAGCCAGGTAATGTTCCGGGTTCAATCCCACTATGGCGTATGGTTGAAATTGAATTCAATGAAAAATCTGGGATTAAGACCCTAATAAAACCATTGTTGGAGAAATCCATCTGGTTCACTAATGTGCTTTAAGGAAGAAAACTGCTCTCCTTATCTGGTTTGGTCTATGTGTGACTCTGGTCCCACAACAATAATTGTTGGCCCATCTAGATGACACTCAGTATCCTAATCTGCTTGGTATCTGGTATACTTGGGGAATGGGGGGAGGTATGTTGCTTGAACTTTAGTAAAGCTTTTGACATGGTTCCATTTGGTAGCCTAATTAGTAAAGTTAGATCACATGGGATTCAGGGTGAGCTTGCTAATTGGATACAAAATTGGCTTAACAGCAGGATTTGGAGGAGTCAGTATTGGACTGGGGTGTACAAAGTTAAAAATCACACAACACCAAGTTATAGTCCAAAAGGTTTAATTGGAAGCACTAGCTTTCGGATCGCTGCTCCTTCATCAACCACCTGATGAAGGAGCAGCGCTTCGAAAGCTAGTGCTTCCAATTAAACCTTTTGGACTATAACCTGGTGTTGTGTGATTTTTAACTTAACAGCAGGAGGCCGAGAGTGGTGGTGGAGGGTTGAGTTTCACACTGAAGGTCTTTTACCAGCGGTGTTCTACAAGGATTGGTGCTGAGTCCACTTTCATTTATCAGTTGTATAAATGATTAGATGAGAATGGAGAAGGCGTGATTAGTAAGTTTGCAGATGACACCAAAATTGATGGACAGTGAAGAAGGTTATCTAAGATTACAAAGAGATCTTGATCAATTGGGTCAATGGGCTGAAGAGTGGCAGTTGGGAGTTTAATTTGGATAAATGCAAGTTATTGAATTTTGGAAAAACACACATGGGCAGGACTTACACAATTAAAAGTAGACCCTTGGATAGTGTTGTAGAACAGAGAGACCTAGGGGTTCATGTACATAATTCTTTGACCTTTGTGTCACATGTAGACGTGGTGGTTAATAAGGCATTTAACACGCTTACCTTCATTGCTCAGACCTTTGAGTATAAGAGTTGGGACATCATGTGAGGTTGTATAGGATATTGGAGAGACATCTTCTGGAGTACTGTGTATAGTTCTGGTTACCAGGCTCTAGGAAGGATATCATTGAATTGGAGATGTTCAGAAAAGATTTACCAGGAAGTTGTCAGGATGAAGGGTTTGAGTTATAAGGAGAGGCTGGATAGGCTGGGACCTTTTTGACTGGAGTGTAGAAGGTTGAGGGATAGCCTTATAGAGGTTTATAAAGATATGATAAATATAAACAAGATGAATTGCAGGTGTCTTTTTCCTAGGGTGTGGGATTTCAAGACTAGGGAGCGTACTTTTAAGGTGAGAGGAGAAAGACTTAAAAAAGGCTTGAGGGGCAATTGTTTTTCACAAAGAGAGTGGTTTGTGCATTGAATTAGCTTCCAGGGGAAGTGGTGGATGCAGGTACAGTTACAATGTTTAAAAGACATTTGGATAAGTATGTGAATGAGAAATATATGGAGGGATATGGGCCAAGTGCAGGCAGGGGGACTAGGTTAGTTTGGGATTATGGTTGGCATGGACTGGTTGGATCAAAGTGTCTGTCTCCGTGCTATATGACTCTATGTGTCTAGTATAATGCTTTTTAATTCTTCCAGCCAAAATGGACAAATTCACACACCCACATCTTCATAACACACTCCACCTGTCCAACCTTCGCTTACTTATCTAGTGGAAGATGGCTCAGGTTCTGGGAAGGGGCCAGACCTGCACCATGTACTACAACAACAGAGAGAGTGCCTCACACTTCTTTTTCAATTCAAAAGTATATTTTATTCATAAAAATACACCACACAGCCACTACAGCAGTTGAATCCTGTACACAATCTTTACAAATGTCGAACAAACACACCCAAGGCATTTCTTGCTTATACAATCCTATATTTACAGCATTTGGGGCATTTGGAAGGTCTGATAACTGAACGGACCCCCATTGTACATCATCAGAAAGATGTTAGAAATTGGTCTTTCCCCACTGTGCCTTGGTGTTAGCTGCCCCAAGCTTCAGTGTATCCATCAGCATGTAATCCTGAACCTTGGAATGTGCTAGTCTACAACACTCGATCGGGGTCAACTCCTTGTTCTTGTAGACCAATATCTTTCAGGCAGACCAAAAGTGTCTTCCACCGAGTTGATGGTCATCCAGGCATAGTCAATGTTTGTTTGCGTGTGCGTCCCGGGGAGCAGACCGTACAGCACAGAGTCCTGCTCGGGGCAACCTCAATAAACACCACTGCATCTTTCTCCAGACCTCCTTTGCAAAGGCACATTTCAAAAGGAGGTGTGTGACAGTCTATCCCATCTCTCTCCCCACCCCACAGCCACTTTGAGGGCAGTGGCTGTGGCACAGACTGACCAGGCATACAGGAAGGATCTCAGAGCTTCTCACCACTGGCCAAGCAATATCTTGGTGCTTGTTGGAAAGTTCCGGTGATGAGGCATTCCACCAAATGCTTTTGGTAGTCTGCTCAGGGAACCACATGACAGGATCTAACCTCTCCCTTTCCTGCAAGGTCTCTAGGACTCTATCCGCTGACCACTTTCTGATGGATTATGGTCAAAGGTGTTTCTCCTCAAATTTCTCCACAAAGGACAGGTGAAATTAAACGGTCTAACTCCTTGGAGCATTCAGTGGCAACGAGGCCAGTCCCATCCTTCACAACAGGGGGTCAGGTAGAACCTCAGTACATAGTGAGACTTGGTGTTTGCATGCCAAGGGTCTACGCACAGGTGGATGCAGCCGCCCACAAAGGTGGCCATCAGGGTGAGGGCAGCATGGCGTATGTTCCTCCCCCCTTATCCAGAGTTTTGTACATGGAATCCCTGCAGCCATGGTTCATCTTAAATCTCCAGGTGAAGTGGAAGGGACAGCCCTGCACCATGTACAACAGAGAAAAGGAGCCTCAAGTTTTTGTGCACCTCCGAACCATATTCCCATCTCCTTCAGGTGGTCTGTCATGACGATGAGAGGGATGAAGGTGTGGTTGGCCCAGTTCCCAAAGATCATGGCCTCACTGTTGCCCTGATTTGCCCTGACTCTAGAATCTCATTTTTTTAAATTTCAAAAATATACCTTATTCATACAAAATATATATACATACATCGTTCAGCAATTTGGTTCTGGACAGAAGCATATGAAGAAAACAAACAAACATTGGAGTTTGACTCTGTCCAACAAACTAAAGACAACTCTGACTTGTACAAGGTCACATTTACATGTATTTGAGGCACTGGGAGGGTTCAGTAACTGAATGAACACCCATTTACCTTTACCAGGAAGACCTCAGACAGTGTTCTGTCCCCACCACGCCTTGGTGGCAGCTGCCTTAAGCTTTAGTGCATCCATCAGCACATAGTCCTGGACCTTGGAATATGCCAGTCTGCAACGCTCAGTTGGTGTCAACTCCTTGCCCTGAAGACCAGCAAGTTTTGGGCAGACCAAAGACCCCTGAGTTGATGGTTCATTTATCACACCTTTCAGGAATTTGCTGACCTCACTACCAAACTTCCCTGAAACTCTGTGGGTAACTTGTATGCCTATTATGTTATCTCCTATTCTTCTTCCATGGACATTGGTAGTGAGGAGATTGGTAAGGTGTCTCACAGGCAGTCAAGTTGAAATGACTTATTTTGGGTCACCTGCCAAAGTGAAATGAAACCCATGAATATTTTATGGCACTTCCAACCGAAACTTTGCAGGTTATTTTACATTTTTGTCTGTTCCTGATTGGTCTGGTTCTTTCTGAATGCAAAGCTCAATTTGATGTGACCCTGTCACTTCAAAGCCTTTTGGAATGTGCTTTGTAATGTGTCTGCTATAACTGACCCACTTGATTGAGAAAATCTATTTTACAACTTTATAATGGAAGTCTTGCAAATTATGAGAGGTTGAGTAGGTCGGGCCAGTCCTCATTGGTATTTAGAAGAATGAGTGACAACCTTATTGAAACATATCAGATTCTTCGGGATTTGACAGGGTGGGTGAGGGAAGGTTTTTTCCACGTGTGGGGACCAGAGGATATCATCTCACAATAAGGGGTCATCCATTGAGATGACTCAGAGTATAGTGAATCTGTAGAATTCCTTAATGCAGAGGGCTGTCAAGGCTGAGTTGTTAAGAGTGTTCAAGGCTGAGATGGACAGATTTTAATTGGTAAGGGAATCAGTGTTATAGGGTAAAGGCAGGAAAGTGGATTTGAAGACTTCACACCATGATCTCATTGAGTGACGGAGCAGTGGGCTGGGCGGCTCATTTCTGCTCTTGAAGCTTTTGGACATTCTGCGTTGGTATTTGTCATCCTCTAGATGTTTCTAACGTTTAAACCCTTCTTTGCTAAAGCTGCAGTGAAACCTAATGTCTATGTGTGTTTGTTCCAGACTGAGGGGGGTTATGATCAGTCCTCCATGAATAGCCTGATTTCGCAAGGTGTCCTATAAAGTAATTCAGCGTAGGGTTAACAGAACCTATTACACAAAGAGCTGGAAGAATTGATTTGGAAGATGAGGCCGGCTCACAGTGAGTGTTGCTGAGTATGAGGGGAGACAGCAAGGTTAGCGTAGTGCCTCCTACCTGCTTCCATATGAAACAGCATTGAGACTGAAAACCAGGACATGCATAGCTGTGGGAATGGAGTGTCAGGCAATACTAGAACTCACATGGAATTACATTGAAAAGGATCTGCGGCACAGAGACAGCCTATTTGATTCATTCGAGACTTCTCTCATTTTTTTTCTCATCTTAATCTATCATTTTTCCTCCTACACTTATCCAGTTTCTCCTTAAATACCACTTCATTCAGCTGCTTCCTGGAAGAGTGCATTTCACATTCGCTTCGTTCTTTGGATGAAGGCGTTTCTTCCAAACTTCCTATTTGATTTTGGGTGACTATCTAACATTGATGGCCTCTATGCTGTTGCCCACAAGAAATAAATAACTGGTTGAATATTGCGTTAAAACATGATTTTAATTGGTGGCAGTGATATGAAGAGAATCCTATACAAGTCTGTGTGGGTTTCCTCTGGGTGCTCTGATTTCCTCCCACAGTCCAAAGATGCTCAGGTCAGGTGAATTGGCCGTGCTAAATTGCCCGTAGTGTTAGGTGCATTAGTCAGAGGGAAATGGGTCTGGGTGGGTTACACTTCAGAGGGTCGGTGTGGACTGGTTGGGCCGAAGGGCCTATTTCCACACTGCAGGAAATCTAATCATCATTATCAAAGTAGTTAGGCTCAGTTCAGTTTTACATTGCATTTTGAAGGTTGAGTGAATGATTCCATTTGCAAGTAGGTCATCAGTTGTAACAATGTGTTTAAACTTTTTAGAACCTTTTGTTCTGTCAACCTACAGCTTCGCAGACAATACATCCCAATAAAAGGGTTGACTTTCGGAAACTACAACATGCCAAGGAGACAAAAACAGAAGACTTAATAATCTCCATGTTTAGACTTAAAAAAAATGGAAAACAAGTTATAGGCCATATTTAGAATCTCTAGTATCTACTTCATGTCAGGCAGTAAAATGACACTGCTGAGATAGTCAAGGCTGGTTCAAACATACAGTACAAGGTTAAAACTCTCTTTCTTTAAAAGTAGCCATTCATGGGATGTGGGCTTCACCAGTTAGGGCAAAGAGTATTACCCAGAGGGCAGTTAAGAGGCACTCACATTGCAGTAAAGCTGAAGTTACATTTAGGCCAGACCAGGTAAGGGTAATAATAGACAGGTAGGAGGCTGGAAGAACACAGCAGGCCATGCAGCATCAGGAGGTGAAGAAGTCAACGTTTCGGGTGTAATCCTTCTTCAGGATGCTGCCTGGCTTGCTGTGTTCTTCCAGCTTTTGGAATACTGCATGCACAGTTCTGGCCTCCCTCCTAGCGGAAGGATGTTGTGAAACTTGAAAGGGTTCAGAAAAGATTTACAAGGATGTTGTCAGTGTTACAGGATTTGAGCTACAGGGAGAGTCTGAAGAGGCTGGGGCTGTTTTCTCTGGAGCGTTGGAGGCCGAGGGGTGACCTTATAGAGGTTTATAAAGTCATGAGGGGCATGGATTGGACAAACAGTCAAGGTCGTTTCACTGGGCTGGGGGAGTCCAGAACTAGAGGGCATAGGTTTAGGGTGAAAGGGGAATAATTTTAAAGAGACCTAAGGGGCAACTTTTTCATGCAGAGGATGGTACGTCTATGGAATGAGCTGCCAGAGGATGTGGTGGAGGCTGGTACAATCACAGCATTTGAAGGTATCTGGATGGGTATAGGAATAGGAAAGGTTTAGAGAGATATGGGCCAAGTGCCAGATTATGTTGGGATAACTGGTTGGCATGGATGAATAAGGACTGAAGCGTCTGTTTCTGTGCTCTACGTCTCTATCACTCCATGCCTCTATGACCACAGCTTCTCTGTAAATTTTCTGCAATGTTTTACAACTCAATGAAATATCAGCACAGCCTCAAAGATACAATTTGGGTTTTTTTCCGATTGGTTCTCAACATGGAGGGATGGTATTCATAGAACTCAGAAGCACAAACATTTGGCAAGCCCAACTAAAAAGCAGGACTAAAATTATACTCCTGAACAACAGGAATTATTGTTCAGAAACAAATTTCTGAAAGGCACGTTATTCACATTCCCTTGTCATTATGTTTTGATTGAAATGTACTGAACTGGTAAAGGATGCGATCTGTTGGGTCAGTTCTCAAGACAGCATTTGTCACACCCTACGATGCTGAACTTCCATTAGGTTCTTATTCAATGTTCTCTTCAATTTGCCGTTGCTAACCCATTTCTGATGGTGCGTTTCATGGATAAACGTGCCTTTTTCATTGATGATTAATACAATTTCAGATTCTGAATTCAGATCCAAGTGACTTGAAGTGCACACCCTCTGAGGCCAAAGGTAAGCACAATCTACGTTATGTCATTCCTACTGGACTACCCTGTCCCTAACACCATGCCTTTGCTTTTTCAGGGTGCTATTCAACAATTGACCATCACACCAAACCCTGAGGATGCAGAAAGACCAGAGTACATGATGTGTGATGATAACCTGGTGATTGAAGGTGATGATGAAGATGACCTGGAGGTATGAGCTGTGCAGTTAGAGACTGAGTGGTGCAAGTGGCTAGGACCTTACCCCCTCAATGTGTGCCACCACATTCAGGGATGTGAAAAATATTTGTTAAGAAACAGAGGTTTATCAATAGTTGAAATCTGGCTTTGTCCAGCTACTGGTCTCTCGTAGGAAACAGACGCTCAAATGGAAAGGTGGCTGAGTTTCTATCCTTGAAAAGTGGATCAGAGATTTCTTCGCCTGAAGACTATTTTTGATCTTGCCAATTTCCCTCCAGAATGGCTGTTGATCAGTCTCTGTTCTTTTATGGTGGATGACACAGAACTGACAGTGGAACTAGCAACTGGATGGTTTGGGAAAAGAACAATTCACTATGTAAGACCCACCTGAGGTTGAGGTATAACGATTTACGCAAATCCCAGAAAAATTGATCCACAAAGAGTTTGTTATTGGCATTGGCTGATCTCGATCCATCACCTTAACCACCATGGAAAACATTAACTAGCTACTCAAACAAATAACACCATTTCACAATTATGGGAATGTATAAAGGATATTGGAGGAATGTTAACCGCAGAACCTTGTACTGACCCCTGTTTATCAATTCCTCTCCATACTACCCTGCCCCTCGACTTAGTCCTTCCTCCTTTAAGACTCACCTTAAAACCTACCCCTTTGTCTCAACTTTTAGTTATGGGTCTAATCGCTCTTGATGTGGCTGGATGTGGTTTTTTTGTTTTATAATGGCCTAGGAAAGCATTTTGGGACATTTACGTGCCTTGGCCAAAAGCAACCGAGTTTTGAAACAGTTCCGACAGATATGTGAACTCTCAACAAACAGAATGTTAGATATGGGCAGTAGCAGACAGGTCATTGGCATATCAAAATGGTCAGTTCCTGATTTCAGGAGGAGGTGGTGCCAAGGCAAACTTCTCAAGTGTCAAGGGAAATCAAAGAGAGAGAGAGAGAGAGAGACTGTCGGTATAATCCTCAGCATTGGTGTGGGCTAGCTCTCCGTTTAAGGAATGGTGGGACACATTGGTTAATGGACAGTCACACAGACCTGGGAGCAAATAAATTCTAAAGTAACTTGCTCTGGCTTAAACTGGAGCTTCCATGTAATGCTTGCCCTGTTCACCTTGCCAAATATAACAAAATGTCAACACACAGGTAATCTAGAGAGTAGAGAGCAATTGCCCTGAGCCTGGGAACTAGGTTGTTTTATCTGTACATCTTGATGTTTAGTGTAATACTGGAGGACGGTAACATACACCAAATACAAGTATTAGTCCCTATAAATAAATCATGTGAAAACATTCAGTCTGGAGTCATGAACGGTGTAACTTTCACCAGGCAGAATTATTGCAGTGTTATGGCACAGGAGGAGGCCATTTGGCCCCATTGTGTCTGTGCTGGCTTTTCAAAGAGCATTATGACTGGGGGCCATTCTGCTGCTTTTTCTCTGCAACCTTGTACATTGCTTCTATTCAAATAACCATTTAATGCCCTCTTGAATGCCTCAGTTGAATCTAAGGCAAACCCAAGGCAGGACTTAGACAGTTAATGGTAGTTCCCCGGGGAGAGTTGAAAATGTGTTGCTGGAAAAGCACAGCAGGTCAGGCAGCATCCAAGGAACAGGAGATTCGACGTTTCGGGCATAAGCCCTTCTTCAAGAAGGGCTTATGCCCGAAACGTTGAATCTCCTGTTCCTTGGATGCTGCCTGACCTGCTGCGCTTTTCCAGCAACACATTTTCAGCTCTGATCTCCAGCATCTGCAGACCTCACTTTCTCCCTGGGGAGAGTTACCGAGCATGGAGACATTGGGATGCAGGTGCATAGTTCCTTGAAAGTGGAGTCACAGGTCGACAGGGTGGGGAAGAAGGTGTTTGGTACAATTGCCTTCATTGGTCAGAACATTGAGTGTAGGAGTTGGGACGTCATGTTGCAGTTGTACAGGACATTGATATGGCCTCTTCTGAAGTACTGTGTTCAATTCTGGTGCCCTTCTGGAGGAAGGATGTTGTTAAACTTGAGAGGGCAGAAAAGATTTACAAGGATGTTGCCAGGGTTGGAGAATTTGAGCTCTCGGGAGAGGCTGAACAGGCTGGGGCTTTCTTCCGTGGAGAATCAGAGGCTGAGGGGTGACTTTATAGAGGTTTATAAAATCATGTGGAGCATGGATCGGATAAATAGCCAAGGTCTTTTTCCAGGGTGGAGAAGTCTAGAACAAGAGGGCAGAGATTTAGGGTGAGAGGGGAAAGATTTAAAAGGAACCTAAAGGGTAACTTTTTCATGCAGAGGGTGGTGCATGTTTGAATTGAGTTGCCAAGGAAGTGTTGGAGACTGTTACAATTATGACATTTAAAAGGCATTTGGATGAGTCTATGGATAGGAAGGGTGTGGAGGGATATGGGCCAAATGGGACTAGGTTAATTTAGATTAACTGGTTGGCATGGATGAGTTGGACCGAGAGATCTGTTTTCTTGCTGTATTCTACGACTCTGCTTCCAACAAAGTTCCACGCAGTGTGTTCCACACATTAACCACTCGTTGTATGAAAAAGGTTTTTCTCACATCACACTTGCTACTTTTTCAAATCACTTTAATTCTGTGTCCTTTTCACGAGTGGGAACAATTTCTCTCTATCTACTCTCGCCAGACCACACTCGACTTTGAAAGCTCTCAAATCTCCTGTTAGTCATCTTCTCTCCAAGGACAGCAGTCCCAACCTCGCCAAGTTTCCCACCCATGGGAATATGCTTGTAAATCCTTTCTGCGCTTTCTCCAATGTATTTGCATCCTTTCTGTAGTGTGGTGCCCATAACTATACACAATACTCCAGCTGTAGAGACAATTAATAGAGGGAAATATGCAGTTTCTCTCTTGAACAGATTTGACCATTTGGTACCTTTTCCACTGACAGGTTTCTGGTTTGCTGGAGGTTGTGGATCCAAACATTCAGATCACCACATCACAACCGGTAGGTGGAGAATACTAGTGTGGCCAACATACTTTAAAGACTTTTCAACCATTATAATTTTTATGATATTATATTGCTATAATTTTAATGTTGGCATAGATTGAATAATATGCTATGGCCCCGAATGTCCAATGGGAAATGGAGGAACCTACTGGAAAAAAACAAAATATAACTTATAGAGGGAGAGATGTGTAGGAAAGGGATTCCAATGGTAGATCAGTTGAAGTCGGAGAAGCTTATGAGTTCAGATCCAGTTGTACAGATATCATGGAGGGGTGTGGGCTTGAAGGAGATTACAGAGAGATGGAGGGACAAGACCAAGGATGGGTTTAAAATCAAAGATGAAAGCTTTTAAAAAGCAAAATGCCAATGGACTGAGAGTCAGGGTAGGCCAGTGAGCACAAGGATGTTAATACTCCATCCATATTCAAACCTTCTGGGTTTTACTCAGGAGGAACCTCATACAACAGTGATCACACACGTGGATTGAAACAGGAAGATGGAAGGTTGACAACTTTACTGCTACACCTGCTGAAGTTCTCTGGTTCTGCAACGTCATCAGCATGGCTTTCCTCTCCTGTGATGAGCGTTGGTCAGATAAACATATGTCTGGCAAAGAAAGGAAGAGGACCTGGTTCATCTTCCAAGCTGGTTGATTAACAACGCTCTGCACAGCATAAGTGCAAACAACTTGTCCCTTTCACAAACCAGCCCTTGATGAGTGGAAACCAGTTGCTCTTAAACACAACTGGAGCATGCCCACATGCACACTCCATTGACACTGTATTTGCAACATGAGCTCCAACCCTTGTGTCAATGGGTTGTTTGATAAAGCAGGGGGATTCAAAGTTAAATAGAATCCTCCTCTCCCTGACTTTTGGAAACCTCACTTTAGAGCAACCAGGAATAACAAACATCAGGTTATTTTCCTGCATCTAATTTAGGATCACAACAAATCATTGTAGCAGCTCCAACATCGATGGGCCTTTGAGATTGAAACCTTACTGGTCTTTAAGGCTCAGTTCCTCCAGAGGCACTGCATTAATTCCGTGAGTGGAGTAACTAATCATTTAATTATCATAGAGATTACACTGTGGAAGCAGGCCGTTCAGCCCATCGTGTCCACACCGATCCTCCGAAGGGCATCCTACCCAAACCTACTCCCTACCCTATCTGTGTAACCCTCCATTTCCTATGGCGAATCCACCTAGTCTGCACATCCCTGAACAATTTAGCCTGGTCAATCCACCTAAACTACACATCTTTGGATTGTGGGAGGAAATTGGAGCACCTGAAAGAAACCCACATACATAACTCCACACAGACAGTTGCCTCAGGGTGGTATCAAACCTGGGTCCCAGGTGCTGTGAGGCAGCAGTGCTAACCACTGAGCCACTGTTCCGCCTCTTTGGGAATTTGAGGGTATTTGCTCATCTGGCTTTTCTAAGTAACTTAGATTATTCCACTGTATTGTATTAAAACTTGATAAGGTATCTGTGTCTGATTACATTCCAACCTTTGTAATTCTGCCTGTTTGCTTTTGGTTATTAAATGCGGACAACAAAGCTGATCACTGATTACTGTCTTCCCTGCCTTATCCCCAAGTACAAAATCCAACAAGTTAAGCTTCGTTTGGACAAAACTAAGTTGCAGAACTTGTAAATTCATGATAAAGATTGCTAATTATAAAACTTCCAATGAAGCCATTTCTATTTCCCTCATCAAAGGCAGCACTTTCAGGTTCAAACGTCGTAAAACAATCCAGACAAAAACCCAGACAACCTGAACCCATGATTCACACCCGTTTCCGAAAGCATTTATTGTTTTATTATTCAGTGGATTGTCTGAAATCTCAGTTGTAATTATGAACCTTTCAAAGGCTAAAGGAATTTCCACCAACATAAAAAAAGGATCAGGAGGATCCATACCTCAGTACGATAAAGGAGGGAAGAATACGCTGGGTAACTGTAGAACAGTCAAACTAGTATTGCTTGGAGTAGGCTTCTAAAGGGTATAAAATGGAATGAAGTTAAAACAAACTTACAAACTTATGCACTGATGAAAGTCAGCTAACAGGATTTATAAAAGGCAAACCATGTTATAGCAAAAGTAATAAATGTCTTAGAAGAAGAACAATCTTGGAACAATCTTGATGACTTGAACTGTCTTCTTCCACAATATAAAGTACAACAATTCCAGAAAATCATCTCCATCACCTCACTCTCCGGAAGTCACATTTCGTCAGGACGTTAAAGAAGTAGGGGACAGGGTGTTATTTATTTACTTGCAATGTGACGCCTGTATTTATTGCTCAGCTTTAATTGCACTTGAATATTTCCTAACCATCCTAAATGTTACAACACACCTCAGGTGTAGCTGAGACTTGAGCCTGGTCCTCCTGGCTCAGACGGAGTGACACTACCACTGCACCACAAGAGGAATTCAGTTGTACTGGGGAAGGTCATGGTTGTGTTTGTCTGGTAGGGTCTTTCCTGAGACTGAATGGAACTGGGGGACAGGTGATTGTTTTATGTTAGCCAGGGGGTAAATTTAGTGAGCACTTGACTAGATGTACATGTGTGGAGAACTGGTAATCAGCATGGTGGAAGTTTTGTTGAATGCAAGTAGGGATAATACCGTGACTAGAAATGTTAGTGCTTCCACCCTTGTCAAGCCAATCTTGGTAAGCTCTGGTGTTTAAAATTGGTGAGTTGCCTTTTTGAATCACTGCAGTCCACACAGTTACCTTGCATTCACAAAGCTGTGAGGAAATTCCAGGATTTCACCTGGCAACAGAGATGGAACGACAATAGATTCCAAATCACAGAGATGTGTGGCTTGAAGGGAAACTTGTAAGTGGTGGTGTTCCTATGCATCTGGTGCCCTTTTCTTGTGAGGGTTATCTTTGTGTTTGGAGGACACTGTCAGAGGGGCCTAGAGAGGCCTATTCAAAGCATTCCGTGCAAAGGACAATTTTTAATGCTTCAATGACTTTTGCAATGTGTATGGCAATTGTTCCCCAGTTTTACCATATAAATATACACATGATGCAGAGGAATGGGATTAGTGAGTGGTAGACAGTATGTAACTTATGGTTACACTGCTCAGAATCGCTCAGAATATTGCCATGTACAATAAATGATAGAAGTATGTCTGCAATTGTAACGTTTGCATTTAACAATTCCTTGGTTGTATGCTCAACCGTTGTTTGCTGCTTCGTGAGAATGTCTTTTCCATTTTCTTGTAGAAAGTGCCTGATCAGCCAGAAGCAACTTCTGACCACAAATCCATGCAAGGCTCTGGGGAGGAGGCTATCACAAGTGTTCCTGTCAAACCAGATACTTCAGGTGAACATCATCTCTGCAATGATTCCAAACAACCTACACTTAAGATATTTCATACAGAATCAATATTTTATTTTACTATCTTTTATTATACTCTTTTCATAACATTTAGTAGCAGTACTAAATTGGCATATAAAGTGCAACGCAATTCACTGTATTTCCTTATAGCATGCTGTCTGTGTGTCTGGTAAGGCAATTCACTTGCAGTGTAAATTGTCAATATGTATTTTCATGTCAACATTACAACCTGAGCTTACTGTTATAGAGATTGCAGACCCTTAGTGTGCTGTAAAGGGAAGACGTTAGACTGTGGCCCATCCCATTGAGTCTCTGTGGTGGCTACTCCAAGCTTTAGTGTCTCCCTAAGCTATAATCTTGGAGTTTGGAATGTGCCAGTCTGTAGTAGTCAATTGTCAATAGTTCAAAGACCAACATGTTTGGACAGACCAAAGTGTGTCTTTCACTGAGTTGATGGTCCTCCAGCAGTTGATATTTAGTATCATGGAATTTTACACCACAGAAGGAGACCCTTTAACTCATCATGTTGTGCTGGTCATCAAACATCCATCTACACAAATCTGATTTGCCAGCATCTAACCCATGGCATTATATACAGTGGCATTTCAAGTGTTCATCTAAATAGTTCCTAGATATCCTGAGGTTTCTTGCTTCTTCCATTCTTTTAGGCAGTGAGTTCCAGTTGCTCACAACCTCTTGGTAAAAAAGAAATTGTTCAAATCCCTTCTGAATCTCCTGATCCTTATTTTAAACCTGTTCCTCTTGGTTATTGACCTCTCTATTAAGGGGAAAGGTTCCCCTATTTACCTTGCATATGACCCTCAGAACTTTGTACGCATCAATCATATGCCATTCCCCCCACCCAGCCCCGCCCCACCCCAGCTTTCAATGCTCTAAGGCAAACTATTCCAGCCTAACTAGTCTCTCTTTATAGCCAAATCGCTCCAGCCCAAGCAACGTCCTGGCAAACCTCTTCTGCACCTTTTCTCATGTAATCGCATCCTTCCCATAGGATGGTGCACAATACTCCACTGTGGCCTAACTAATGTTATATACAGCACCAATATTACCTCCTTGCCCCTTTAACTTAGTATACACTCCTGGGAACAACCAGTAGAGAACAGAGCTTCATTCAGCTTGTTGGGATGAATATTGTCAAAACCACTCTTGCTTTGAAATGCCACATCCACAAACACCAGTCATGGTAAAGGAAAATGGGAACAGATGTGCTAGACCCAAGGAGACTACAGCCATAATCAAGAGAAAATGATCTCAGTTGACAGTGTGGTGCTAGAAAAGCATGACCCTTCCTGCTGAGATCCACACAGTTTAACATTGCTGAGGGCATTTCATGTGAATCAGGGCAGGTCACCATCAATCATCACCATTCTGAGTTTCTCGTATATAGACAGAAAGCAGGTTGGAACAGATCGATGTTATTTGAGATATCCTGCAGATTTGTGAATGAGTCCTGTTCAGAGCAGGGCCACAGCTGAGTATTTGTTCCTGTTTGAAAAGCCATTGACTTGTATTCACCAAAAAGCACCAAAACTTCGCTGCCCCGGGGACCCCTGCTGCGTGAAGCACTCCAAAAAACAAAAGCAAAACATTCTCACTTGAGAATATAACTTTTAAAACAAAGTTTTGCAATTTACATATGAAAGAACTGAAACCAACATGATCATTCTAAAAGATGAAAAGCTTAATAAACAATCCAGGTCTTTCTCAATGTATAATTTCAGTTACATCACACTGTGCTATAAATTCTGTTTTCCACAACCACCTGATGAAGGAGCAGCACTCCGAAAGCTAGTGCTTCCAAATAAACCTGTTGGACTATAACCTGGTGATCGTTAAACCATGGAAGATTAGAGCAGCTCTCTGCAGGGAAAAACACTTAGATTACTTACAGTGTGGAAACAGGCCCTTCGGCCCAACCAGTCCACACCGACCCGCCGAAGCGCAACCCACCCATACCCTTACCCCTACATATACCCCTTACCTAACACTATGGGCAATTTAGCATGGCCAATTCACCTGAATCGCACATCTTTGGACTGTGGGAGGAAACCGGAGCACCCGGAGGAAACCCACGCAGACACGGGGAGAACGTGCAAACTCCACACAGTCAGTCGCCTGAGGTGTGAATTGAACCCAGGTCCCTGGCGCTGTGAGGCAGCAGTGCTAACCACTGTGCCACCGTGCCGCCCTTCTGTTGGAGCAGCTCGTGCTTCCAGTTTGTGAAGTGGCGTCTTTTTCCTGCTTCTCAGATCCCGGAGCAGCTCATTGTGAATGAGGCTGGTCAATGGGGTATCCTGCTACATAGGGACAGCCACTGTCTAGCAGGCCCACCTTCCCCATAACCAGACCCACAAAGACACACAACACAAGAATTACAACAGACAATACACACAGCAGAGAGTTCTCCTGGTGACTTGACCAACATCCAAATCTCAACCCATATACCCAAACTGGATGTAATTGATTATTTATCTCATGAATGTTTGAGCTAATTTCCTGAATGCAAAATGCTCGGTCACCCATTTCAAACCAATGAATGTATTTCAAACATGAGTTATTTGACTTTAAGCCATTAACCGGTTTGGAGGATGTGAGAACACACTTCCACGTGTCTTTTTTGATGATATTATCCAAAAGTACAACCTCAGATAGCACGTATCCACTAGGACCCAGCTCCCCTTCACCCTTATAGCCCTCAACCTTCCCCACGCAGCCTGTGATTTGTCACACAGATTGAGTGACGTCTGGGTTGGGATGAATTTAAAACTTACCAAGGGTAATATTGGGAAGTCCAAAGTCATTATCATAGAGACACAGAGATCTACAGCACAGCCCATTGCTTGCACTGGTCAAAAACAACTACCTAGTTATTCCAATCCCATTGGCCAAAAGCCTTGTATGCCTTGGCATCTTAAGTGTACATCTGAAAGCTTCTTAATTGCTATGAGGGTTTTGGCTTTACAACCCTTACAGGCAGTGAGTACTAGACTCCCACCACCCTCCGGGTGAAAAGGTTACCCCTCATATCTCCTCTAAACCTTCTGCCCCTTCCCTTAAATCTGTGCCCCAGACATTAATCCCTCATCAAGGAGAAATGTTTCTTTCTGTGTACCCTACTTATGCCTCTTATCATTTTATACGTCTCAGTTATGTTCCCTCTCAATCTCCTCTGCTCTAAGAAAAACAACCCCACGCTGTCTGGTCTCTCTTCATAACTGAAACTCTCCAGCCCAGGCAACATCCTGGTAAATCTCCTCTTTACCCTCTCTCTCCCATACAATCACATCCCTCCCATAATGTGGATTCCAGAACTGCACACAATACCACAGCTGTGGCCTAACCCATGTTTTATATAATTCCAGTACAACCTCCATAATCTTAAATGGTACGTCTTTACAAATAAAGGCAAGCATACCGTATGCCTCTTGAACCAGTTTATCCAACTCTTCATTGTAGGTAGTTCCCTGCCACAATATCTATCCCTTAGCCTCTCTCTACCCAGCCATTACCTAATACTGAACCTTGGTGTGTTATTTCTCCCTGAGCTGTGTTTCCAACCCCAGATCCTCTCTATTGCCAAGACTCCCGCCTTCCTAACAATTCTCATCTCCATCTCAACCTCAGCTCCTCTGTTGCTAAAACCCTCATTCCTGTTGCCTTCAGACTTGACTGTTCTAATGCCAATCTGGTTGGTCTCCCATCTGCACCATATATAAGCTTGAGCTCATGTCAATCTCATTTACCCATTAATCACATCAAGATCCAAACACCTCTCACTACCAGGCTCACTGACCTAGACCGGATCCTGAGCCAGGAACACTTTGGTTTAAAAATTCACATCTGTGTTGTCAAGGTCCTCTGAGCCTTTGTCTCTCACCTGTACATCTGATAGTGAGAGGTGTTTGGATCTTGATGTGATTAATGGGTAAATGAGATTGACATGTGCTCAAGCTTTTAGATGATGCAGGTGGGAAACCAACCAGATAGGCATTGGAACAGTCAAGTCTGAAGGCAACAGGAATGAGGGTTATAGCAACGGATGAGCTAAGGTTGAGACGGAGATGAGGAGTGTTAGGAAGGCGGGAGTCTTGGCAATGGAGAGGATCTGGGGTTGGAAACACAGCTCAGGGAGAAATAACACACCAAGATTCAGTGCCATAGCATTCCAAAATCTCTGTGTTCCTCCCATTCTTTCCTCTTTGTACCCTCGATTTTCACTATATGTTGCAAATTCAGTTGCAAGCTCTTGAATTCTCTTCCTCCACCTTACTGCATGAAGTTGTTGCATTTGCTTTTTAAGAAAAAGACACAGTGAATATCCTTCAGGGAAGCAAACCTGACATCTGGACCTGGACTGGCCTATATGGGCTCCAGTCTCAAGCCAACATCGTTGCCTTTCAAGTGTTCAGTGAAGTAGACTTGCAAGACCCACTTGGTGACACTGAAGTAGGATGAGCCTCTGCCTAACAACATTGCATGAGAGTATCTTCACTAAACAGAGGGTAACCTTTAAAGATGTAGGGGTGGTATGGTGGCTCAGTGGTTAGCGCTGCTGCCTCATAGCGCCAGGGACCTGAGTTCAATTCCAACCTCGGGTCACTGTATGGAGTTTGCACATTCTCCCTGTGTTTAGTCCAGGTGCTCCGGTTTCCTCCCACAGTCCAAAGATGTGCAGGTTAGGTGAGTTGGCCATGCTAAATTGCCTGTAGTGTTAGGTGCATTAGTCAGGAGTAAACATAGGGTAAGGGAATGCGTCTGGATCAGAGGGACGGTGTGGATTTGTTGGGCCGAAGGGCCTGTTTCCACACTGTCGGGATTTTAATTCTAATTCTGTAGACCCACCATCACCATTTCTGGGTAACATGTGATGGGCAGTAAATGCCAGCCTTGCCCAGTGACCCCCACACGCTGCAGATAAAGTTTTTTAAAAACGTGATGTGTTACATGGAATGTTGCTTGAAAAGAATTGTAGCATGGCAAACTGAATGCATGCAAAATAGAGATAAGCAGATTTAACTCTGAAATTCATGATTAATAATCAAAAGCAAAAGGTTCTTGTGGTAGTGTCCCTATCTCTGAGCCAGGAGGTCTGGGTACAAATCCCATCTACTTTGGAGGTCTGAACGTGGCTGAACAGATTGATGAAAAATATTTAATCATCAAAAGAAAAGCTAAAATGATCTATTTGATGATAGATATGGAAGAAGACATCGACATCAGACCTGAGAAAGAGATCTCGCCATCGTCAAAAGGAGACAAGGTGAATTGAAGTTCAGAGGGTTCTATGTTGGTAAATTACCACCCATCACATCAAACTGTCAATGGATTAACTTGTTATGTGGTGAAGGGTTCAATTGATTGATGTTTGATTATAAGA
Organism: Hemiscyllium ocellatum; assembly: GCF_020745735.1. Lineage (NCBI taxonomy): Eukaryota > Metazoa > Chordata > Chondrichthyes > Orectolobiformes > Hemiscylliidae > Hemiscyllium > Hemiscyllium ocellatum. Next base: position 38,792,159 of record NC_083432.1, on the reverse strand, counting down.
GTCTGGGAGATAGTAAGGATTGCAGATGCTGTAGAGTCAGAGTTGATAAAGTGTGGCGCTGGAAAAGCACAGCAGGTCAGGCAGCATCTGAGGAGCAGGAGAATCAATGTTTCATGCATAACTCTTCATCAGGACTGTTGCAGCGTTATGCCTGAAACATCGACTCTGTTGCTCCTCAGATGCTGCCTGACCTGCTGTGCTTTTCCAGCGCCACACTTTATCGACTCTGAGAAGAGTCTGGTCCTTTTTCTCTGTGTGTGGTTAGTTGAGTCTGGATATGGCGACTTAGAAAAATAACCTAAACTGCAGGCCAGTTGCTGTAAGCATTGAACAGACATTTTAAACTATTGCAAATAAAGCATACATACACACACACACACACACACACACACACACACACACACACACACACACACACACACGTGATTACTACATACCTCAAAGGCTTAAACTGTAACACTGAGTAAAAACATACTTCCTCCTCCTAAATTCCTAACTTACCTTAAACCATTAGTCTCTGTTGACCATTGATCCCGTGCCAGACAATGTAAACTACAGGTACTGCATGGAAATACTTAGCAGCTCTTTCAGCATCTGGGAGAGAAAACCCAAAGTAACAGGGGCTCAAAGAAACAAGGGACAGAATTTTCCCAACCCTGAAGCTGATGAGAAAGGGAAACAATTGGGCAAGTTGGCACCGGGGAGATATTTAGCGCCTCTTCCCCTCAGTTCAGTGTGAGCAGCTCCACTGGGAACCTGCATGACCTGACACCAATTTACACCCTTATTGGCCGCAGGAGGGTCCCAATTTGCCACCCTATAGTGTGGAAGTAGGCCATTTGGCCCATCGACTCCACACTGACCTGCTGAACAGCATTCCACCCAAATGCTCCTCCCTTTAGCCTATCCCTGTAACCCTGCATTTCCTATGGCTAATCCACACATCCTGCCATCCCTGGACACTATGGGCAATAACCCAGGGCTAATCCACCTAGCCTAACTTAACTATTGGAGCAATGATCCAAACTTTTTCCCTTCTTCTGAGTTGGCAGAATTCATTTTATCTTGCTCATTTTACCATCGCCATTATGAAAATGACAAGTATTAGTGCAGTTTTCGCTGGCGAGTGGTGTTGCTGAATTGGTGATCTCTGTTTTCTGAAGTTTAATTTCACGTATTCTCATCCAGGAAGAAGTTGATCCATGTATCTGCCCTGTCTCCCCAGGACCTCCAGGGACAAAGGTAGGGAAATGATTGAACGTTCAACACTTACAGTTGAGATTTTGTCAATCGGAATTGGAAAGCAGTGAGTAGTAACTTGCAGTGTTTTCTACTGAGGCTAACATTTCCAGGACGTTCTACACGATATGTCGTATTGTTCAGGATTCAGTCATTTAGAAGCTGTTGTTAACAGAAGTCTCTGATTGGTCACATTTTCCTTATTTCATCAGCCTTTTAATATTTCTGATGAATTTCTGTAAAAAATTTACAAAAAACTTTGCAGAGTCCTGCTCAACCAATAATAACCAACATGTCTACTTGATGATCTACGATAATGAATTGGTTTCACGGCACTTTCACTTTGTAAAGATAATGGTCGACTTACTCAGCCCTGGAAGAGCTAATAAATAACAAGTAGAAGAACTGAAAGGGTGAGGCAACATGGAGTTACAATGGTTGATGATAACAATTGCTCAGACTGGAGATGAAGTGCTTCATAAGGTGTGGGGGCCATTGGCAGGGCTAGCATTTATTACCCATCCTGAGTTGTCCTGGAGGAGATGATGGCGAGTCATCTTCTGGAAAGCAGCTGAATGGTTTGCTAAACCATCCCAGTTCAGATTCAACCACATTGCTGTGGGTCTGGAGTCACATATAAGCCAGTGTTGCAACATGAGGTAAATCCCTTTGCTAATTTAAACACGGAAAGGATTCACCCCATACTATTAAAATTCAAGAGGCAATGAACTATCCCAAAAGTCACCATTTAAAGTAAAAATTAACAACTTTATTCTGTAAGTCCAACAGAGAATATTAACTAACAACTATTTACAACTCCTTTCTGATAAACCTACCTTTTACTTCCCACTTTACAATACTAGTCCGATTTAAAATCCCGAATGTGATTTATGAAAATAAAAATCACGTTTCAAAGCCAGTCGGCCTTACTGATTTTCCTTTGTGGATTCTCTCCAGGTTGGTTTCTATGTTTTGCTGTGCAGACTTCTTCCGCAGACAGGTACCTCTCAGAGAGCTCTGAAACTAGCAGCCTACATCTGTTGATCTTTTGCCAGTTCTCTCCCTAAGTGTTCAAAATGTCCAGTTTTATACCCCAAAACATTGGATCGTTTCACTAGTTTAAATATTATCAAAATACTAAATTCAAACTTGATTGGATTTTGGTATTTTGGGGTATAAATTAAATTGGTTGGCCGAATTTGAATTTGTTTCTGTCTCCAGGCAACCCAGCTACTCTGTTTGTGTTGACCATGTGTTACATTGTTATCTTGATCAGAACACTTTGTGCTGTGTCAGATGGTTTTGCTAGCTTTCCAACTGTCTTAAAGGTACAGTACCTCTACACCTTCATAACACCAGGCTGAGTAAGGATAGCAGATTTCCTGCCTTTGCAGATCACAAGCTGAACTGTGACAATCCAGTAATTTCAACATTGTCATCACTGAAACAAATGTCTTATACAATCAATCAATCAATTTATGGGCTGCCTCACAGCGCCAGGGACCTGGGTTCGATTCCAACCTTGGGCGACTGTCTGTGTGCAGTTTGCACAGTCTCCCCATGTCTGCGTGGGTTTCCTCCGCGTTCTCCGGTTTCCTCCCACAGTCAAAAGATGTGCAGGTCAGGTGAATTAGCCAGGTTGAATTGCCCATAGTGTTAGGCAGGGTAATGGGTCTGGGTGGGTTACTCTTCAGAGGGTCAGTGTGGACTTAGAGTCATAGAGATGTATAGCATGGAAACAGACCCTTCGGTCCAACCCATCCATGCCGACCAGATATCCCAACTCAATCTAGTCCCACCTGCCAGCTCCCGGCCCATATCCCTCCAAACCCTTCCTATTCATATACCCATCCAAATGCTTCTTAAATGTTGCAATTGTACCAGCCTCCACCACATCCTCTGACAGCTCATTCCATACACGTACCACCCTCTGCGTGAAAAGGTTACCCCTTAAGTCTCTTTTATATCTTTCCCCTCTCACCCTAAACCTATGCCCTCTAGTTCTGGACTCCCCAACCCCAGGGAAAAGACTTTGCCTATTTATCCTATCCATGACCCTCAAAATTTTGTAAACCTCTATAAAGTCACCCCTCAGCCTCCGACGCTCCAGGGAAAACAGCCCCAGCCTGTTCAGCCTCTCCCTGTAGCTCAAATCCTCCAACTCTGGCAACATCCTTGTAAATCTTTTATGAACCCTTTCAAGTTTCACAACATCTTTCCGATAGGAATGAGACCAGAATTGCACACAATATTCCAACAGTGGCCTAACCAATGTCGTGTACAACCGCAACATGACCTCCCAACTCCTGTAGTCAATACTCTGACCAATAAAGGAAAGCATACCAAACGCCTTCTTCACTATCCTATCTACCTGCGACTCTACTTTCCAGGAGCTATGAACCTGCATTCCAAGGTCTCTTTGTTCGGCAACACTCCCTAGGACCTTACCATTAAGTGTAGAAGTCCTGCTAAGATTTGCTTTCCCAAAATGCAGCACCTCGCATTTATCTGAATTAAACTCCATCTGCCACTTCTCAGCCCATTGGCCCATCTGGTCAAGATCCCGTTGTAATCCGAGGTAACCCTCTTCGCTGTCCACTACACCTCCAATTTTGGTGTCATCTGCAAACTTACTAACTGTACTTCTTATGCTCGCATCCAAATTATTTATGTAAATGACAAAAAGCAGAGGGCCCAGCACCAATCCTTGTGGCACTTCACTGGTCACAGGCCTCCAGTCTGAAAAACAACCCTCCACCACCACCCTCTGTCTTCTACCTCTCTGCCAATCTGTATCCAAATGGCTAGTTCTCCCTGTATTCCATGAGATCTAACTTTGCTAATCAGTCTCCCATGTCGAATGCCTTACTGAAGTCCATATAGATCACATCTACTGCTCTGTCCTCATCAATCTTCTTTATTACTTCATCAAAAAACTCAATCGAGTTTGTGAGACATGATTTCCCACGCACAAAGCCATGTTGACTATCCCGAATGAGTCCTTGCCTTTCCAAATACATGTACTTCCTATCCCTCAGAATTCCCTCCAACAACGTGCCCACCACCGTCGTCAGGCTCATTGGTCTATAGTTCCCTGACTTGTTCTTACCACCCTTCTTAAACAGTGGCACCACGTTTGCCAACCTCCAGTCTTCCGGCACCTCACCTGTGACTATCGATGATACAAATATCTCAGCAAGAGGCCCAGCAATCACTTCTCTAGCTTCCCACAGAGTTCTCGGGTACACCTGATCAGGTCCTGGGGATTTATCCACCTTTAACCGTTTCAAGACATCCAGCACTTCCTCCTCTGTAATCTGGACATTTTGCAAGATGTCACCATATATTTCCCTACAGTCTATATCTTCCATATCCTTTTCCACAGTAAATACTGATGCAAAATAATCATTTAGTATCTCCCCCATTTTCTGTGGCTCCACACAAAGGCCGCCTTGCTGATCTTTGAGGGGCCCTATTCTCTCCCTAGTTACCCTTTTGTCCATAATATATTTGTAAAACCCCTTTGGATTCTCCTTAATTCTATTTGCCAAAGCTATCTCATGTCCCTGTTTTGCCCTCCTGATTTGGGCTGAAGGGCCTGTTTCCATACTCAAGGGAATCTAATCTAATCTAATTGATCAAATTGAAATTACCTCAGCTGCCTTGATGGACTTTTGAGCTCCTGATTCCAGATCATGATTCAGGTGTCTGGATTACTACTAACAGAAATACAGTGCCTCCCCACTAACCAAATACGGCTTACTAGACATCTTACAAAGTTTTGCAAATTGGATAGCCCTTGACTTCAGTGTCTGTAACTAGGCTCCAGTGAGACTGGAGAGGGGTGTGAGAGAAAAATTATCAGGTCAACTTAAACAAGACCGGAATAATTTCTATTTAATCTGTTTAGGAATCATCTATCACCATAAAACTGTGAGAACTAAATGAGAAATGTTTTTATCTGTTATAGTGCCACTTTCTAGTCAGCAAGAATCACCTTCATTTTTACAGGACAGTGTTATTCTGGTTTCAAGTAAAAAGTGAGGTCTGCAGATGCTGGAGATCAGAGCTGAAAATGTGTTGCTGGTTAAAGCACAGCAGGTTAGACAGCATCCAAGGAAAAGGAAATTTGACGTTTCGGGCCAAAGCCCTTCATCAGGAAGGTTTCAAGCCAATGACCTGGGATTCAATTATCGAAAACAAAATAATCTGGGACTGGGTTGAGAAAAAGGATGCTGCAGATACTGGAAACCTGAAATTTAAAAAAACAGAAACTGCTGCAGACACTGCGCAGCATCTGAGGAGAGAGAAACAAGTTAACGTTTAGAGTTCAAAATTATTTCTTCCAAAGAAAATTTGTATTTGACGCCAAAATGTTAGCTCTGTCACATGTCTGTGACCTTCCATCAGACAAAACATCTCCACAGATGCTCCACTAACCTGAGGAGCATTTCCAGCATTTTCTGTTTATCGTCTGAGACATTGCACTGGGTTACAGTATAACTCCTATCCAGTTGGAATCCAGAATACTTCATAAAAAGCCTTCTTCACTTGGGCCTCTCTCGAGAATTCCCAACATTTTTTCTGTCAAAGTTTTTGATGTGGGGAGGGTAGGGTCAAGCTGATGCTTCTGTTTCCTACTGTCAATGAAAGACAGAGTGGAGGTTGTTTCCTGTGAAAGTATATTTGCAGACATCTTCGTAAACCCAACTGAAAGTACGATCCATGGGAAGTGTATGAGGCGGCACCTCACTGCCTTTCAGCTTGGCAACTTTCAGGAATGTAGGAACAGGAGGAGACCATTCAGTCCATCGGGTCTGACTTGTCATTCATGGGCTGATCTGTGGCCCAACTCTGCAGACCTGCCTTTGGTTCATATCCCTAAATACCTCAGTTTACCAAAACTTTACCTCTCTCGGGTTTAAAATTAACAGCTGATCCATTATCCGCTGCCACTTGCGGTAGAGACTTCTAAGCATCCACCTTTTTATGTGTAGGATTTCATCAGACAAACAGGTCTCTGCTGTCTGCGTGATAAATCTCACCCAGCAGGGTTGCTCCTTTACCTGACAAATGTATTTTCCGCAGGGGGAGCAGGGGCTTCCAGGCAAACCAGGTCGACATGGAGAAGATGGAGCTCCTGGCCCGGTGGGTCCAGCTGGTCCTGAGGGACACCCTGGAGCACCCGGATTACCCGGACAACCCGGATTACCCGGACCACCCGGATTACCCGGACCACCTGGATCAAGAAAAGAAACTGGATGGTTTGGCACTGGGGTGAGTTCCTTTCATCTTTCTATTGCTATAGAGATATGACATTGGGACAATTGTGTTTGACCTGGAGTTTCGGTCCTTATTTACCCTGCAGTTCTGCAGGACACATAGTGAGCTCTGAGAAGTGGGAAACCTTTTTACTTTTCCATCTGGTACTTCACCAAGCCCCTGTGAAATAGATGCTGGACGGAGCCACTGACCAAGCGCGGCGCTACAGCCAGTGGGGTATTAGTGCTGTAATGCAGCAGTTAGGGAGTTAGTGCAGTAATGCAGCAGATAGGGAGTTAGTACTGTAATGCAGCAGATTGGCAGTTAGCACAGTAATACAGCAGATAGGGAGTTACCACTTTAATGCAACAGATAGGGAGTTAGCACAATAATGCAATAGATAGGGAGTTAGCACAGTAATGCAATAGATAGGGAGTTAGCTCGGTAATGCAGCAGATAGAGATTCAGCCTGTATTGCAGTAGATAGGGAATTAGCACAGTAATGAGGCAGATAGGGAGTTACCACTTTAATGCAGGAGCTAGGGAGTTAGCACAGTAATGCAGCAGATTGGGAGTTAGCCTGTAATGCAGCAGACTGGGAGTTAGCACAGTAATGCAGCAGATACAGGTTAGCACAGTAATGCAGCAGATACGGGTTAGCACAGTAATGCAGCAGATACAGGTTAGCACAGTAATGCAGCACACAAACAGTTAGCACAGTAATGCAGCAGATACAGGTTAGCACAGTAATGCAGCAGATACAGGTTAGCACAGTAATGCAGCACACAAACAGTTAGCACAGTAATGCAGCAGATACGGGGTTAGCACAGTTATGCAGCACACAAAGAGTTAGTACAGTAATGCAGTAGATAGGGAGTTAGCACAGTAATGCAGCAGATACGATGTTAGCACTGTAATATTGCTTATAGGCAGTTAACTGTGTAATGCAGCAGATTGGGTATTAGCACAGTAATGCAGCACACAAAGAGTTAGCATAGTAATGCAGTAGATCTGGAGTTAGCACGGTAATGCAGCAGATACGGGGTTAGCACAGTAATGCAGCAGATAGAGAGTCAGCAGGAGATCGGGAGTTAGCTCGGTAATACAGGAGATAGGAAGTTAGCACTGTAATATTGCAGATAAAGAGTTAGCACAGTAATGCAGCAGACAGGGAGTTAGCTCCATAATGCAGAAGATAGGGAGTTAGCACAGTAATGCAGCAGATAGGGAGTTATCACAGTAATGCAGCAGAAAGGGAGTTATCACTATAATGCAACAGATAGGGAGTTAGCCCAGTAATGCAGCAGATAGGGAGTTATCACTATAATGCAACAGATAGGGAGTTAGCACAGTAATGCAGGAGCTAGGGAGTTAGCACAGTAATGCATCAGATAGGGAGTTAGCACAGTAATGCAGCAGATAGGGAGTAAACCTGTAATGCAACAGACTGTGAGTTAGCGCAGTAATGCAGCAGATAGGGAGTTAACACAGTAATGCAACAGATAGGGAGTTAGTTGTGTAATGCAGCAGATGGGGAGTTAGCACTGTAATATTGCAGATAAGGAGTCAGTACTCTAATGCAGCAGATAGGGAGTTAGCAAAGTAATGGAGCAGATAGGGAATTATCACTATAATGCAACAGATAGGGAGTTAGCACAGAAATGCAGGAGCTAGGGGGTTAGCACAGTAATGCATCAGATAGGGAGTTAGCACAGTAATGCAGCAGATTGGGAGTCAGCACTGTAATGCAGCAGATAGGGAATTATCACTATAATGCAACAGATAGGGAGTTAGCACAGTAATGCAGCAGATAGGGAATTATCACTATAATGCAACAGATAGGGAGTTAGCACAGAAATGCAGGAGCTAGGGAGTTAGCACAGTAATGCATCAGATAGGGAGTTAGCACAGTAATGCAGCAGATAGGGAATTATCACTATAATGCAACAGATAGGGAGTTAGCACAGAAATGCAGGAGCTAGGGGGTTAGCACAGTAATGCAGCAGATAGGGAGTTAACACAGTAATGCAGCAGATAGGGAATTATCACTATAATGCAACAGATAGGGAGTTAGCACAGAAATGCAGGAGCTAAGGGGTTAGCACAGTAATGCATCAGATAGGGAGTTAGCACAGTAATGCAGCAGATTGGGAGTCAGCACTGTAATGCAGCAGATAGGGAATTATCACTATAATGCAACAGATAGGGAGTTAGCACAGTAATGCAGCAGATAGGGAATTATCACTATAATGCAACAGATAGGGAGTTAGCACAGAAATGCAGGAGCTAGGGAGTTAGCACAGTAATGCATCAGATAGGGAGTTAGCACAGTAATGCAGCAGATAGGGAATTATCACTATAATGCAACAGATAGGGAGTTAGCACAGAAATGCAGGAGCTGGGGGTTAGCACAGTAATGCAGCAGATAGGGAGTTAACACAGTAATGCAGCAGATAGGGAGTTAACACAGTAATGCAACAGATAGGGAGTTAGCTGTGTAATGCAGCAGGTAGGGAGTTAGCACTGTAATATTGCAGATAAGGAGTTAGCACAGTAATGCAGCAGATAGGAAGTTAGCAAAGTAATACAACAGATAGGGTGTTAGTACAGTAATGCAACAGATGGGGATTTAGCTACGTAATGCAGCAGATAAGGAGTTAGCACAGTAATGCAGCAGATTGGGAGTTAGCCCAGTAATGCAACACATAGGGAGTTGGCACTGTAATGCAGGAGATAGGGTGTTCACACTAATGCAGCAGATAGGGAGTTAGCACTATAATGCAGCAGATAGGGTGTTAGCACAGTAATGCAACAGATAGGGAGTTAGCTGTGTAATGCAGCAGATAGGGAGTTAGCACAGTAATATTGCAGATAGGGAGTTAGTACTCTAATGCAGCAGATAGGGAGTTAGCACAGTAATGCAGCAGATAGGGAGTTAGCACAGTAATGCAGGAGATAGGGACTTAGCACAGTCATGCAAGAGATAGGGTGTTAGCTGTGTAATGCAACAGATAGGAAGTTAGCACAATAATGCAGCAGATAGGGAGTTAGCACAGTAATGCAGCAGATAGGGTGTTAGCACAGTAATGCAGGAGATAAGGAGTTAGCACAGTAATGCAGGGGATAGGGTGTTAGCACAGTCATGCAGGAGATAGGGAGTTAACTGTGTAATGCAACAGATAGGAAGTTAGCATAATAATGCAGCAGATAGGGAGTTAGCCCAGTAATGCAGCTGATAGGGAGTTAGCACAATAATGCAGCAGATAGGGTGTTAGCACAGTCATGCAGCTGATAGGGAGTTAGCACAATAATGCAGCAGATAGGGTGTTAGCACTACAATATCTGAGGAGTCTTGCGTGGAACTGAACGTTATGCAATCATCAGCAAACATCTCACTTCTGACATTATGGTCGAAGGCTGTTTATTGATGAAGCAACTGAAGATGGTAATGTCTCAGACACACTCATGAGATCCTTTTACAGAAATATCCTGGAACTGTTTGACCTCCAACAATCATATCTGTCTTTCATTGCACTGGGAATGACTCTAACCAGGAGTGAGGTTTGCTCTCATTTCCATTGACTCCCGTTCTGCCTGTGTTCCTCGATACTACACTCAGACAAACCCTGCCTTCTTGTGAAAGATGATCACTCTCAACTCTCTGCAGAATTGGGGGGTTTTGCACCTGTTTTGCCTGTGATTGGATTGAGGTGAGGAGCCGAATCCGCCTGTTTGAATGCAGTCTGACTGTCACTGAGCATGTTATTGCTGTTCTAATGCTGCTAGGAGCACCGTCAAACCCCCTTTCCATCACTTTGCAGATGTCGAAGGGATGATAATTCGTTGGATTGGATTTGACCTTTTTGTGGGCAAGATACTTCTGGGCATTTTCCCAGATTTCTGCTTCAGTGCTAGTGTTGGCTGTCCTGGTTCAGCTAATTCTGGAGCACAAATCCAATACTATTACCATGTTGTCAGGACCCATAACCATTTGCAATCTCCAGTGTCTTTTGTGATAAAATGGGGAGTGAATCAAATTGGCTCAAGATTGGTAGCCATGATGCTGGGAACCATCTGGAGGAGGCCAAGATGGATCATTTGCTCAACACGTTTGGCTGAAGTTAGATAATTCAGCCTTATCTTTTGTGCTGATGTGCTACACTCCCCATCATTGAGGATGGGGAGCTTTATGGAGCCTCCTCTTCCTCCCACAATTATTTATTTAATTGTTCTCCATCATTCATAGCTGGACGTGACAGAAGCTAAATCGGATTCTATGGTTGTGGGATCACTTAGCTCTGTCCATCCCTAGTTGCTTCTGATGTTTGGCGCACAAGTGTTGCCCCTAATCAGGTCGACACTTCAGTCTGAGATATGCCCATTGCTGCTCCTGTCAACCCCTCCTACACTATTCATTCAACCAGGGTTGATCCCTCAGCTTGGTGGTGATGGCAGAGGGAGGGACGTACTGGGCATGAGGTCTTGAGTTGCTAGATCTATTTGAATCCATTTAGCAGAGCGAGAACGCCACACACAACACGATGGAGTGTGTTCTTAAGGTGAGGATGGGACTTTGGATGATGCAGTCATCACTTTTCCTGGGCCTCTAAAAGACAGCTATATCTGCAGCAGCTGGATCGATGAATAGCAGGTCTAGCAGGTATCCTTCCCTTTGGTTCCCCCTCCACCATCCACAGACTAGGTCTGGCAGGCACATCCTGTCAGTTTTGACCATCCCGGTCAGTAACTGTGTTCCCAAGTCACTTTGAGTGAAGGACACTGAAGTTCCCCCACTCTCCACCCTTGCTACCCCGAGTGCTGCCTCCAACTGGCGTTCAACATGCAGGAGGATGGATTTATAGTGTGCATGGCCCTTCAGCCCAACAAGTCCACACTGACCCTCTGAAGAGCAACCCACCCCCCTACACTATGGGCAATTTAGCACACCCAATTCACCTCAACTGCACATCTTTGGACTGTGGGAGGAAACCGGAGCACCTGAAGAAAACCCACACAGACACGGGAAAACTGTGCAAACTCCACACAGAAAGTTGCCTGAGATGGGGATTGAACCCAGGTCTCTGGTGCTGTGAGGCAGTAGTGCTACCTACTGTGCCACCGTTCCACCCATTTACATTTTCAAATTTCTCAAGCAGTCTCAAACTAAGACATAGAAAGGGAAGAAAGTGTAAATATCTCAAAGACTAAAAGTCGAATGTAGCTGAAGGCTTATTCAATACTTGGATAACATTTCCATGGAGTCTGAAATGCTGATGTTACAAACTTCCATTTCTGGAATGCAATTCTGTTTGAACCATTTTGGTGCTGGGAGAAACAGGAAAAGCAAAGAGGTTTTTTTTAAACTATTCTGACATATAATAATATCCTTTTTTTTTCCAGAGTGAAGCAGTTCCTGGAAGTCCTGGCATTCCTGGGAATCCTGGTTTAGATGGACCCCCGGGGCCGAGAGTAAGTTTTGAGTCTAATATTTGTAATAAGAAGCAAGTTGTGTTCGTATAGAGCATTATTAGGTTTCTCAGGAAGTCCCAAAGTGCTTCCCACACTCTGAGTTGTTTCTGAATTGCACACTGCAGGCAAAAACGGCAGCCATTTGTGCTCAGCCTGATCCCACAGGCAGGGATGAGTTGAATGTGCAGTGAATCTGTTTTGGTAGTGTGGGGGAATAGAGGAATGAATGATAGCCAAAACACCGGAAGATGTCCCTGCTCTTTTTCCACCCTGTGCTTCGAGATCCTTCACAATCAGTAGATCCTTTCCTGGCCAGCTTACTCCCCGATGTAAAACCCCAATTGAGCCCTGAGGTGTCATTGTGTCTACACTGGCTTTTTGAGTGCTTTGATTTTGTGCCAATCTCCTGCTCTTTTGCCATGCCCTTGCAAGTTGTTTCTATTTAAATAATCATCCAATGGCTTCTTGAATGAATCAACTGAACCTGCCTCCACTTCCGGCCAGACCCAAACCACTTGCTGTACGTGAAAAATTTCTTCCACATCATGTTTGCATCTTTTGCAAATCACTGTGAATCTGTATCCTCTCATTCTCCATCCAGGAGCATGCAGGATCAGTTTCTCCCTGTCTACTCAGTCCTGGCCCCTCATGATTCTGAAAACTTCAATTAAATGTCCCCTCAGCTTTCTCCTCTCCAAGCAACTCAGAGCCAACTTTTTAAATCTATCATCGCTGAAACTTCTCATCCCTGCAGCTCCATTCTTGTAAACTTAATCTGCACTGTCACCAACTCATTCATATTTTTCTAAACATATGGCATCCAGATCTATGCATATCTAGAGTCATAGAGATGTACAACACAGAAACAGACCCTTCAGTCCAACCGTCCATGCCGACCAGATATCCTAAATTAATCTCGTCCCATTTGCCAGCACTTGGCCCATATCCCTCTAAACCCTTCCTAATCATATACCCATCCAGTTGCCTCTTAAATGCTGTAATTGTCCCTGCCTCCTCCACTTCCTCTGGCAGCTCATTCCCCACATGCACCACTCTCTGTGTGAAAAATATGCCCCTTAGGTCCCTTTTAAATTTTTCCCCTCTCACCCTAAACCTCCAGTTCTGGACTCCCCCACTCCAGGAGTCTATCCATGCCCCTCATGATTTTATAAACCTCTTACCAACCCTGGCAACATCCTTGTAAATATTTTCTGAACCCTTTGAAGTTTTACAACATCCTTCTGATAAGAGGAAGAGCAGAATTGCACACGATATTCCAAAAGTGGCCGAACCAACATCCCGTACAGCCGCAACATGACCTCTCAACTTCTATACTCAATACTCTGACCAATAAAGGAAAGCATACCAAACGCCTTTTTTACTATCCTATCTACCTTGACTCCACTTTCAAGGAACTATGACCCTTCACTCTAAGATCCCTTTCGTCAGCAACACTCCCCAGGATCTGGCCTGATTTGCATTCTAAAATGCAATAGCTCACATTTATCTAAATTAAACTCCATCTGCCACTCCTCAGCCCATTGGCCCATCTGATCAAGATCCTGTTATACTCTGAGGTAACCTTCCTTGCTGTCCACCACACCTCCAATTTTGGTGTCAACTGCAAACTTACTAGCTATACCTCCTAGCCTCTACAAGTTGGAGTGTAAGTAACATTGGATACAAACTGTTTTGATTAAAATTTATCTTCAGCCTTGATTTTATACAAAACGTAACAAACAATTTCTCAACAAGTCTGACCTGTCGTACAGTGAACCACATTTCACTTGTGAGCAGTACACTTGGAAACTGTCACCTTTGTTGCCCAATGGTGCCATCTACTGGTTTTGGTCAAAGTCTAATCCAATAGAAATTCACCGACTTAGACCGCCCTGTTTAAATCTCAAGGTCCTGAAATTTCATATGCGATATTATCTCCTGATGATTAATGTATCTAAAATTCCCCTCTTTGCTGTTTTAGCACCAACATTAACTGCAGCTCCTTCTCTGTCTCTTGACTTCAAACACAGCCCTGGTATAATCTCCCTCTGTCTGCTGCAATTAATCCCTCTTCTCCGATTCCAGGGCTTACCGGGTGAGACTGGTTTACCAGGACATTCAGGACCACGTGGACCAGCAGGGCCTCCGGTCAGTGTCACATGCTATAAGATTGAAATGATGTAGATATTGATGTGTAGATGATGTTTTTTCATCCCTGACCTCAGTGCAGAAATCAATAAAATTCACCAAAATCACTCCTGAATCCTAGTCACAAATTCCAATGCAGCATCATGCAAATCAGTACAAGTGTTCGCGCACACACACACACACACACACACACACACACACACAGACACATCTCAAACACACCACACACATCTCACAGACACCCACATGCACACATCTCACACGCATCATACGCACATCTCAAATACACCACACATAGAGTCATAGAGATGTATAGCATGGAAACAGACCCTTCGGTCCAACCCATCCATGCCGACCAGATATCCCAACTCAATCTAGTCCCACTTGCCAGCACCTGGCCCATATCCCTCCAAACCCTTCCTATTCATATACCCATCTAAATGCCTCTTAAATGTTGCAATTGTACCAGCCACCACCACATCCTCTGGCAGCTCACTCCATACATGTACCACCCTCTGTGTGAAAAAGTTGCCCCTTAGGTCTCTTTTATATCTTTCCCCTCTCATCCTAAACCTATGCCCTCTAGTTCTGGACTCCCCCACCCCAGGGAAAAGACTTTGTCTATTTACCCTATCCATGCCCCTCATAATTTTGTAAACCTCTATAAGGTCACCCTGACGCTCCAGGGAAAACAGCCCCAGCCTGTTCAGCCTCTCCCTGTAGCTCCTCCAACCCTGGCAACATCCTCGTAAACCTTTTCTGAACCCTTTCAAGTTTCACAACATCTTTCCGATAGGAAGGAGACCAGAATTGCACCAATGTTCTGTACAGCTGCAACATGATCTCCCAACTCCTGTACTCAGTACTGGAAAGCATACCAAACGCCTTCTTCACTATCCCATCTACCTTTGACTCCACTTTCAAGGAGCTATGAACCTGCACTCCAAGGTCTCTTTGTTTAGCAACACTCCCTAGGACCTTACCATTAAATGTATAAGTCTGGCTAAGATTTGCTGAATCAAAATACAGCACCTCGCATTTATTCATTCTCACACACACCTCAAACACACAACTCACATACACCTTAAAAACACCACACACACATCATTCTCACACACACCATACACACATTTCAAACACACCACACAAGCATCATTCTCACACAACTTCAAACACACACATTTCACGCACACCTCAAAAATGCAACACACACACACTCACTCATACACACACACACTCACTCATACACACATCAATCTCACACACATCTCAAACACACCACACACACACACACACACATCTCACACACACCTCAAAAACAACACACACACACACCTCATGCACATAAACCCTCAGATTAGACCACCATCAGTCATCTCTCTTTCTCTCTCTAAAGAAAACAGCCTTATAGTCTGGTAAGACTGTGGCGACTTTGTGTCAATAAAAGTTTTGTTGTATAGAATTACACTGATGAATTCACATTTAACTTATTTCAATAGGGAGAAAAAGGAGACATAGGAGATAGAGGGCCCAAGGTCAGTATTCACGTTCATTCTGAGATATAAACCATTTATCATTAAGTTATAGAATGGAAATTAGAACACTGAACATCGGGAAAAAAAAGTCTCAATAGGTGTAGTTTGTACTAAAATAAAAATGAATTACAGGTGTAGTTCTTTTGCTCCTCTAGCCATTGTCTGCCAACGATTGGGACTTTTCTTCTTAATTAGACTTCTGTGACGCAATATGGGATGTTTTACTTTGCTTAAGGTGCTATAGCAATGTAATTTGTTGCTGATAAATTATTTTGAGGAGATGCTGGAGAAGGGACCCCTCTCCAGGACCCTGGGTGGGCCCAATTTATTGCCAAGACCTGACAGTGCCATGTTCTTAAAGGCAGTATTACTGAACCCCAGATTCAGGCTGGATTTTGGAGCAAATTCTCTGAACCAGCACAATACTGGCCCCAGCAAAAGGAAAATGGTCACCGGCAAATATGGGGCAGTTAACCCCATATGTGTACCAATTCCTGGGGTCAGTTATCCAGCTCTTAAATGTGTGTTCCCTGTCCAACCCAAAAACATGTCTTTTTTTTATTAAACTTCCTGTTGCCTCTGTAACACTGGGCTGAACATTACATGCCCCCCTGCCTGAGTGTGTGGGTTTTGGTTGGGGACTACAGGTAACCAGGACGGAAAAACACACCAAGCGACACAAACTCTTCCAACTCATCTTGTGTGCTTTTGATTGGAGCTCCGGTCCAATCAGTGTGCTTGTTTCTAGGTTTGATTTGGATTGTTGTTAACGATTTTCCCTAACCCACCACTGACCTGTGTGTGAACCTATATCATACAGAGAATCAGTGTAGTCCATTCACTGTATAAGTAAATAAATAAGTGAGGATCCATTGGTGCCAGTATGTAAACAATGATAGAAAATGCTGGAAAAACTCAGCAGGTCTGACCGCATCTGTGCAGCAAGAAGTAGAGGTAATGTTTTGTGTCCAAGATGGCTTTTCTTCAGAGCTGAAGGACTGAACTGAAGAAGGGTCACTGGATGTGAAACGTTAACTCTGTTTTCTCTCTCCACAAGTACTGCCAGACATGCTGAGTTCCTCCAACAATTTTTGTCTTTGTTTCAGATTCCCAGCTATTGCCGTATTTTGCTTTTATTTGACGCTAATATTACCCCGCCCGTGATATCGTACTTTTGGTGTAGGTCAAGAGAGGTCAACTCCTTTTCTTCAAAGTTTTAAAGCAGTGAGTGGGAAGTGGGTGCTAATTTGGAAGACGCCCTTCCCCCATCATGGGAAGCCCCCCCCATGAGACATTTTCCCCCTCCTCTTCCTGCTTGTACATGCTTTGAAACCTCCAATTCAATCCCATCTCTCTCCCACCCACCCTCAGTTGGAAAGTGCTCCCCTACCAATGCCCCTGAGATACCTGGGTCCTAGGGTCCTGCCCCTTTGTGGACAGCTCTGACTCTGCCTTGCACTGTTCATTTCCAGCCACTGAGGGGCAGAGTCTCACTCTGCTCTCACTCCACTTCAGCAATCTATACGTCACAGTGATCTATACACTGCCACAATCTATACATTACTGTGATCTATACAATGCTGCAATCTATACATCACAGCTATCGATACACTGCTGCAATCTATATGTCATAGTGATCAATACACTGCAGCAATCTATCTGTCATAGTGGTCTATACACTGATCTATATGCTGCAGGGATCTATATGCCGTGGTGATAAATGCAGTGCAGTAATCTATACAATGCAGTCTATTATACACCACAGTGATCTATACATTGATCTATATGCTGCAGGGGCCCATATGCTTCAGTGGTCTATACACTGCAGTAATCTATACAACACAGTGTATTATATACTACAGTGATCTATACACTGCCGTGATCTATACAATGCCATGATCTATACACCACGATGATCCAAATGCTGCTGCAATTTTTAAGCTGTGGCAATCTATACAATGCAGTTATCTGTACATTACAGTGATCTATAAGCTGCAGCAATTATATGCTGCAGCAACCTATAAGCCACAACAGTCTATAGCTGTAGCTATCTATAAGTTGCAGCAATCTATAGCTGCAACAATTCATAAGCTGCAGAGATATATACTCTGTAGTGATTTATACAATGTATAAGCTGCAGCGAATTATATAGTACGGTGAACAGTGAGCGCAGTGATCTGTATACTGCACTGATCTACAAGCTGCAGCAATCTAGACCTTTCAGTGATCTATATGGTGGGTGGGGGGGCGCGCGGGGCTTTGGGTGGTGAGGGGTAAGTTCCTTCCCACTGTTAGCTTGTTTCTGGATTTTATAACAAGTGAATTGTCTGATCTTTCTGTTTGTCCAGGGTGAAGAAGGGCAGCGAGGATGGCCAGGGGTTAGCTATCCCGGAGCAAAGGTAATGTTGACGGTTTAGATAGCGGACAGTACGAGATGTTCAAGTGTAATTAGGAAGGTGTGTTAGGGATTGGTTTGATCAGAATCAGTGTATACTGAGGATTGTAAATATTGGGAACTGTTATACCTATAACCTTCACAGGGCTGATCATTCTGTGTTTACCGAGGAGTGATTTTGCAGAGAAGAGTGTTCAGCAGAGAGCATTTGTACAGACAGAATAATAGATGCTCAATTCTTACATAATAAAGATAAAGAACTCATGCTTTATGATAAATACAGTCCAACCTCAATTGTTTAAACATCAATTATCTGAACTTCGGATTATCCAAACAAGATCTCAAGGTCCCATAAAAACAGCATTAGGCAACTCAGCATTCAGTTATCAGTTAAACGCATTATGGAGTGCATAACCGAGAAATGTTTGGATAACTGGCATTCATATATTCCTGCTTGTTTACAATCAGATTGAGTATCTGAACAATCAGTTATTTGAACAAAATACTCCCCATCCGTTTTGTTTGGATATTCAAGTTTCTACAGAATACTCTCAGCTGGTGGTATTGATGGTATTTCTCCTTGTTAAGAAATGTCTTTTTGGTTCAGTCTTTTACTGGATGTGGGTATCGCTGGCAGGGCTGGTATTTAATGCCCACCCCTAATTGCCCAGGAGTAGGTGAGGGTAAGCTGCCTACTTAGCCCACAGTCTGCGTAATACCGGGTACCAGGGCCGGGGAGAGAAATGATGAGCCCTGCTGCTTCTCCTGTTTCTAGGCCCTTTGTCACACTCCTTCCTTTAACTCCCGACAGTTTCACAATGTGGATCCTACAGAATACAACAGTGGCTCATTCAGCCCGTCGGGTTTACACCAACTCTCTCCAAGAGATATCAAGCTCTACCAACTTGTCGAACTCCACCCATTCTTCCTGTTTTATTTCAAATATTTATCCCATTTTGCTTTGAGCTCAGCTTTGATTCTCTATTCACTCAGTATCAGGGAAGAAGTGCATTCCAAATCCTAAACATTCCTTGGGTCAACATTTTTCCTCATATTGTATCGGGTTTGTTCATCCATTAACTTGGAAAGTCAAATTATTGTTGAGCTTTAGCCATTGGAAACATTTTTGATTTAGTTTATATTTATTTTAACGTTTCATAATTTGATCACCATCAAACCTCTAAGGACAACAACACCAGCTTCTCCATAATCCCGAATAGTAAAACTTTTTCCTGTCAATTTCTTGTGAAGTCTCTTCACATCCTTCTGGTGCTCAGAATTAGAGACCATAGCTACAGTGAGGTCAAAGTACTTTCCATAAGTTCAGCAAAACCTCTTCACTTTTGGATTACAGAGGAATCCCTATTATCCGAAGGACACGAGCGGGGAGTGTTTCATTTGACTAACTGAATTCCGGATAATCGAATGCCAGATAACATGTTTAGCCAAGAATCGGGACCGTGCGATCTTGCTGGATAATCCGAAATTCAGATTATCGAATGCTGGGTAATCGGGGGTTCCATTGTACATGCCTCTATTTATAAAGAGGAGAAAGTGAGGTCTGCAGATGCTGGAGATCAGAGCTGAAAATGTGTTGCTGGAAAAGCGCAGCAGGTCAGGCAGCATCCAAGGAACAGGAGATTCGACGTTTCGGGCATAAGCCCTTCTTCAGGATTCCTGAAGAAGGGCTGATGCCCGAAACGTCGCATCTCCTGTTCCTTGGATGCTGCCTGACCTGCTGCGCTTTTCCAGCAACACATTTTCAGCTCTATTTATAAAGACCATCACAAACCCAGGTTTGCAATTATAGCTTTGTCAGACAATTACACATAACTTGGTTACACATATCGTGTAAATAGCTCTACATTTCTGAACCTGACCCTATATCAAATTAGTTTTTGCAAGGGATGTTCTTAAGATTTTCTTGAAAGAACTATTTTTTGATTTTCAGGGGCTGCTTTTCATTCTCACAAGCTGAGTATGAGGTGGTTCAGATGTTTAGTAACAATCCTTTGTGTTCATACATGCGGTGCTTGAACTCAAGCAGAGGCAGAGTTGGAAGAATTCATCAACGTCCTCAATTATCAACCCCCTGTCCAACTTTAAGCCACAACACACAAGGAAAGCGTTAACTCATTAGACACCACAATAGTGGCATGGCACAACAAACATAAGTTAGCAGAAAAGTTTTCTTCAATATTACTGACAGGTTGAGGGGTAAGTATTAGCAAGGACTGTGGGCAGAACTGCAGTGTTATGCTTTGAAATAGCCTCATAAGATCATTTACATCTACCTGAGAGAACAGACAGAACTTTGGCTTGACATCTGATCTAGAGGACAACATTACAACATTACAATTCTCCCAATACAGCACTCCCTTGAAACCACACTGGACCAAATCTGAGTCAAGAGATAAAAACAATGACTGCAGATGCTGGAAACCAGATTCTGGATCAGTGGTGCTGGAAGAGCACAGCAGTTGAGGCAGCATCCAACGAGCAGCGAAATTGACGTTTCGGGCAAAAGCCCTTCATCAGGAATAAAGCTTTATTCCTGATGAAGGGCTTTTGTCCGAAACGTCGATTTCGCTGCTCATTGGATGCTGCCTCAACTGCTGTGCTCTTCCAGCACCACTGATCCTAAATCTGAGTCAGCTTAGATTTGTGCACAAGTTTCTCAACTATAACTAGTAAAGGCACAGCCTGCAGCTGGCTAAGCTGCATCTTGGATTCGCACTGTCAGAAATTATCTGAAGTTTCTTTTCAATGTTAACAGGGTGAAAAAGGTGACGTTGGACCTCCCGGTCCAGCACCACAATGTCAAGATGGGTCAGAGTTTCCTTGTCAAGGTTACACAATTAGTGGTGAAAAGGTAAGTTTAGGTCACTACTTCCTTTGAAGAACATCTTCCCACAATGAAATGTTATTTCGTTCATCGCAGCTCTCCAGTACTCTCAGTTAAATGGGCCATCACTGTGGCCAACCTGACAAGTTTTCAGTCTCCATTGGGGATCTATGCTAACTGTCTGTAGCCACCAGCCAGGAGAAACACAAAACCTCTCCAGTGTGTCTTCTCTGTGTATCTTTTCCTCATCCTGTCTTACCTGAAGTGCTCAGTTTCAGCTGACAAAAATGTTGGAGCTGCTGGTTCTTTCTTTTTGAGGGCAAATCAAACAGACAATGGGCAGAGCAATCACACCGTCAGTGAGAGAGGCCGGAACTAACTCTGTGAGCAACTGCCATGACATTATCTTTGGAAAGCAGCCAATGATTGCAGAGAGAGGGAGAGAGACACACAGAGAGAGAGAAAGACAGTATAAGACCATAAGACATAGGAATGGAAGTAAGCCCATTCGGCCCATCGAGTCCACTCCGCCATTCAATCATGGCTGATGGGCATTTCAACTCCACTTACCCGCATTCTTCTCGTAGCCTTTAATGGTGTACCCAAAACAGGAACTCCTTGAAGCCCAGGACACTTTGCGGAATCCCTGAAGGTGTATTTGAAGACCCCTTGTACAGATGATGAACTCTATTTATGTGTGTCTCTGTTTGTGTTTGTGTGTGTGTGTGTGTGTATATGTCTGTGTCCATGTGTCTGAGTGTATGTATACCCATGTGTGTGTATACATATATATCTCTGTGCGTGTCTGTGTATATAGCTGTGCATCTGTGTGTCTGTATATGTGTGTGTGTGTGTGTATATATAAATGTGTGTCTTTGTGTGTGTGTGCATGTGGTATAGTGGGAGGGAGCACTGGAACAGAAAATCCAGCACCTTCGCTCCAGAGCCAAGGCAGAAGCAGAACCTTCCAGTCACCATGGGAGTGGGGTAGGTTGTCCTGGAGATGGCAGATAAGGGAAGGAAGTTCTAGACACGACAAGAGGAATGTGTACATTCTCCCTGACTCCGCACAAAGTGAGTCAGTGCTCTGAAGGCTGACCTTTAGAAGTCCCTTTCATGTATATCCAGCAGTATATGACCTACACAGAGTACAGGACCCTACACTATCAATTCAAGTGGGCTCTTACCAGTTACAACTGTTCACCAGTTACTCAGTCTACCCCAAAATCACTGCAGGCAGGAGGCGGTAAATAGGATGCCACCTTTTTGGCCCAGTTGGCATTGCTCTCACCCAGTAGTTAGTATAACCCCATTTGGCAAGGACAGTGTAATATTCTCCTGGAGCCTATGTTGTACATAGAACCAGCTTAGTCACAATGTGCTGATTATGTCCTTGGCTTTCATTTACACTCATGGGGCAGGACAGTGGCTCAGCGGTTAGCACTGCTGCCTCACAGCACCAGGGACCTGGGTTCAATTCCAGCCTCGGGCAACTGTCTGTGTGGAATTTGCACGTTCTCCCCTTGTCTGCTTGGGTTTCCTCTGGGTACTCCAGTTTCCTCCCACATTCCAAAGATGCACACATCAGGTGAATTGGCCATGCTAAATTATAGTTTTCGGTGTATTAGGCAGGGTAAATATAGGGTCAGGTGGGTTGTTCTTTGGAGGGTCGGTGTGGAATTGTTGGGCCGAAGGGCCTGTTTTTATACTGTAGGGAATCTAATCTAATCTAAAATACCAAGGTTTCTAAGGTTTGTGGGCATTTCTGGTGTGGTCATCCTTTGTTGGTCTCTCCTTAGTTGCACTCGGGAAAGTGGTGATGAGCCATCTTCTTGACCCTCTGCAGTCTTTGGGATATTGGAACACCCTCACTGTGTTGTTAGGGAATTTTGACCGAGCGGCAATGAATGAACAGGAACATGGAGCCAGTCAGGACGGTCAGTGGCTTGGAAGGCAACTTGCAGATGGGATTGTTTGAAACTATTAGCTACCCTTGTCCTTCTCAGTGGAAAAGGTCATGAGGTTGAAAGGTACTGTGGAAGGGGCCGTGATGAGCACTGTCATTACCTTTTGTTAAAATCACTCACTGAGTGTTGGTGATGGAGGGGAAGAATGTTTTTAAACTATGGCACCCACAGGCTGATACAAAATTCCGAAGCTTATTCCTCCACTGCGTGTTACTCATGGGAATGTGGCTAACACTGAGACTGCACGAGAGTCAACCAAAGACTGGAAGAAGAATTGGAGGAGAGAATCTCTTATTTCTTTTTGAATGAGTTATTGATTCCTGGATTGTCAGCCAGCAGGAGTCTCTCAATCCCAATGGATCTGTTAAGTTTGTAATGGCTGTTCTTTTTATTTGGTTAAAGGGTGAAAAAGGTGACCCAGGTCGTCCAGGTGAAGAGGTAAATTTTCTTTTGGTACTCATTCCGATAACAGGAAAGCTTCCTGATCAATCTTCATTTGAGTAACAAATCATTGGATTTGTTACATTTCCTTAACAGCACATTGGTTAGACCACTGTTGGAATATTACGTGCAATTCTGGACTCCCTCCTATCAGAAAGATGTTATGAAACTTGAAAGGGTTCAGAAAAGATTTACAAGGATATTGCCAGGGTTGGAGGATTTGAGCTATAGAGAGAGGTTGAACAGGCTGGGTCTGTTTTCCCCGGAGCGTTGGAGGCTGAGGGGTGACCTTATAGAGGTTTATAAAATCATGAAGGGCACGGATAGGATAAATAGATAAGGTCTTTTCGCCAGAGAGGGGCAGACCAGAATTAGAGGGATTAGGGTGAGAGGAAAAAAATATAAAAGATACACAAGGAGCAACTTTTTCATGCAGAGGGTGGTACGTATATGGAATGAGTTGCCAGAAGAAGTGATGGAGGCTAGTACAATTGCAATATTTAAAAGGCATCTGGATGGGTATATGAATGGGAAGGGTTTAGAGGGATATGGGCTGGATGCTGGCAGGTGGGACTAGATTGGGTTGGGATATCTGGTCCACATGGACGAGTTGGACTGAAGGGTCTGTTTCCGTGCTGTACATCTCTTTGACTCTATGACTCTATAAAGGGGCAGATGGGACTTTAGGTTAATGTCAATGAATGACAATGCAGAACTCCCTCGGCACTGCATATTGAAGGACTGACCAAATTCTGTGCTCAGATCATGGAGTGGGAGTTGAATTCACAACCTTCTGACCCAGAAACAACAGTATTTTCACTGAACTGAGCGACACAGTAGATAGGATAACGAAGAAGGCATTTGGTATGCTTGCCTTTATTGTTCAGTGCATTGAATATAGGAGTTGGGAGGTCATGTTGCAGCTGTATAGGGCTTTGGTTAGGCCACTGTTGGAATACTGCACGCAATTCTGGTCTCCCTGCATAGAAAGGATGTTGTGAAACTTGAAAGGGTTTAGAAAAGATTTACAAGGATGTTGCCAGGGTTGGAGGGTTTGAGCTATAGTAGAGGTTGGATAGGCTGGGGTTGTTTTCCCTGGAGTGTCGGAGGTTGAGGGGTGACCTTATAGAGGTTTATAGAATCATGAGGGGCATGGATAGGGTAAGTCGATAAGGTCTTTTCACTGGGATGGGCGAGTCCAAAACTAGAGGGCACAGATTTCGGGTGAGAGGGGAATGATTTAAAAGGGACCTAAGGGGCAACCTTTTCACACAGAGGGTGGTGCGTGTATGGAATGAGCTGCCAGAGGAAGTGGTGGAGGCTGGTATAGTTACACCATTTAGAAGGCATCTGGATGGGTATATGAATAGGAAGGATTTAGAGGAACATGGACCAAATGCTGGCAATTGGGACTAGGCATAGATGAGCTGGACAGAAGGGTCTGCCTCCATGCTGTATATCCCTGTGATGGTATGACTTGAGAGTACTTGTTAGTGAAATACACCAGTTGCTGCTATACGTTGAAACATAAATCAAAATCTCCTCTTTCTGTCTCTCAACTTCAGGGTTTCCCTGGACCTGCTGGTCCTCCAGGACTTCCAGGCCCCATTGGAGCCCCCGGGCCCTCGGTCAGTATGGCGTTCTCCAGATTTTCATTTCAGCTTCATGGCTTTATCTTCCAAACTGCTGATTTCCGATACAGCCCACTGAATAGCTGGTGTCCCAAAAACGAGTGACAATATTCCGTCAGGTTCCTACAGCTCAGATTGTGTTTCTTTCTTTCCAGTCAAAAAGTGTGGTGCTGGAAAAGCACAGCAGGTCAGGCAGCATCCGAGGAGCAGGAGAGTCGACGTTTCATCAGGAATGGTGATGTAGAGCTTGTGCTTGAAACGTCGACTCTCCTGCTCCATGGATGCTGCCTGACCTGCTGTGTTTTTCCAACACCACACTCTGACTCTAATCTCCAGCATCTTCAGAACCGTAATCCTCATTAGCTATATCAATCCATTTGTTAGCCTGGTCTGAAAGCTCTGGTGTCACCAACACAATAAAGAGAAAATCTTTGAATAGCATTTTTCACAACCATCGAATGCCCCTTCAAAGCTTATGAAGTATTCTCTAAGGGTAGCTACTGTTGTGTTATAGGAAATGTCACATCCAATTTACACACAGGAAGGTCCCATTAACAGTAGTGTGGTAATGTCTAGGTAACCGCTTTATTTAACTCTGCAGCACTCCTCAGTACTGACTGGGTACGTCACCGTAGATTTTCTAAACACAAAAGCTGGAGTAGAACTTGCCCTCAGAACCTTGTGAGTCAGAGACAAGAGTGAAACCAACTACAACTGACTGTGCTGTGCAGGGAGTTCACATCGTGAATACAAAAGCCTAAGTGAGTGGATTTGGTCTGATCCATAACATGTCACCAATCTGGAGGTCAAGGCTAATATTCTGGAGAAATGGGTTCAAATTCCATCAGATCATGAAAATAGAATTTAATGAATCAAAATCTAGAATTGAAAGCTAGTCTCAGTGATGGTGATGACGAACTTACTGATATACTGGACAACCTCGATTATCTGAACATCAATTATCCAAATTATGGATTATCCAAACAAACTTTCAAGGGCCCGTAAAAATGGCATTAGGCAACTCAGCATTCAGTGATCAGTTAAAAGGCATTATGGCGTGCCTTGACGGATAACCATCAGTCATAAATTGCTGTTTGTTTACGATCAAATCAGTTATCCGAGCATCGATTATCCGCACAAAATACCCCCCGCCTGCCTCGTTCAGATAATCAAGGTTGTCCTGTAGTTCACTCGCATGCTTTGGAGAAGGAACTTGATGTTCCTCACCTGATTTGGCCTAAATGTGATTTCTGGTGTACTGTAATATAGTTGACTACAGTATTAACTGCCTTCTGAAGTGGCTGGGCAAAGCACTTCCTTTATGAACGATTAGGAACAGTTAATAAAATGCTGCTCAGACTGACTTCTCATCAAACAACGAATTCTATCTCTTGTATGAAGTAAATGTGTTTGTTTTTTTTTCTGTTCTCTTCACGCTCCATGTGACAGGGTGTCTGTGATCAGGAATGTGTCTGTCTGCCAGGGCCCCAGGGCCCCCCCGGACCCCCAGGACCAGCCAGATCCCAATTGTTTGACATTTCGTCCGGTCAGGTAAATGAATGCTGACACCGCTCAGGAACCAGCATTTCTGTCGTGTTCCAGGCTTGCTTCAACGTCTGTTGGATTGATAGATTTTCCTCTTAGTAAACACTTACATGAAACAAATTGAAGTTTGAAAGTTTAAGTAAAGTACGCTTTGGAGGAAGACAGTCACTGGTGTAGCAATCCAGAGGTCTCAGCTAAAGTTCTGGGAACAGAGGTTTGAATCCCATCTTGGCAGAGTGGAGATTAATTTGGTTCCTATGATGTGGAATTGAAAACTAGTCTCAGTGACGACGGTCATGAAATTATCATCAATTGTTTTAAAACCCTGGTTCACTTTAGGGAGAGAAATCTACCATCCATAACCAACCAGGCCTACATGTGACTCCAGACTTATAATAATGCAGTTGATGCCCTCTGAAATGGCCCAGTAAGCCATTCAGTTTAAGGGCAGATGGACCACTCAGTTGCATCTTCATCCCTGAAAAGAATAAATGAAAAGTTTAAGTAACGTAGGTAGCGGGAGGGTCAGTACAGAGCTGTCTTTGATTGGCCAGACTCACGAAGAGAGACTGCAGTGGGGAAACGCTGCAGTTGTGCACCCAAAAATATTCTTGTGAATTGGGGCACTAAGGTGCAGACCTGAGCTAAGAGTTTATTGAGTTTAACTTTAGTCTCTCGTTTATGAATTGCTTTTAGTAATAGTGAAATGAAGCGTGTTAAATTCGTGCCCTTAACCCCCTCCACCTTGGTTTGCACATTGAGAAATAAACTCAAGTGCAATGCAGTCTTTTTTTATCCCATCAAAAAGGTTTGAAAAGGATTCCTGAGGGATCCTTAACCCAGAAATGTTGGTAAATATATCTAGCTTTTGGAGCGCTGCTCCTTCAACACGTGGTTGTGGAGAATAACATTGTAAGATACAGAATTTATAGCAAACAATTTATAGCTTTTTTGCTATAAATTCTGTGTTTTACAATCTTATTCTCCACAATCACCTGATGAAGGAGCAGCGCTCCGAAAGCTAGTGCTTCCAAATAAACCTGTTGGACTATAACCTGGTCATAGAGTCATAGAGATGTACAGCATGGAAGCAGACCCTTCGGTCCAACTTGTCCATGCCGACAAGCTATCCTAACCCAATCTAGTCCCACCTGCCAGCACCCGGCCCATATCCCTCCAAACCCTTCCTATTCGTATACCCATTCAGATGCCCTTTAAATGTTGCAATTGAACTAGCCTCCACCACTTTCTCTGGCAGCTCATTCCATACACATACCACGCTCTGCGTGAATAAGTTGCTCTCTTCGGTCTCTTTTATATCTTTCCCCTCTCACCAAAAACCTATGCCTTCTAGTTCTGGACTCCACCCACCCCAGGGAAAAGACTTTGTCTATTTATCCTATCCATGCCCCTCATGATTCTATAAGGTCACCCCTTAGTCTCCGGTGCTTCGAGGAAAACAGCCCCAATCTATTCAATCTCTCCCTGTAGCTCAAATTCTGCGTTATGTGATTTTTAACTTTGTGCACCCCAGTCCAACATTGGCATCTCCAAATCGCAAATAAATCAGCAGTCAATCATTGGGTGCAGAACAGGCATTAATGTACTCATGGGTCAGACCTGTTAGAATACTAAGTTGTCTCATTAGATGGTTTAAATCAGTTTGGAAAATATTGACAGTGATTCTTTCTCTTTTCGGTTTTGATGCAGATGTTGGAGCAACTGAGGGGAGAGCTGGGCCCACCTGGAAGACCAGTGAGTGATCCACTACCCTTCCAATTAACTTCTCCTGTATTCACCTCAAATCCTTAGCTAATATGTTCCTGAAAGTTAAAAGTGCCTGTTTGGTTTGCTGGTATACAGATGACAAAGGATGGAATATAGAATTACACCAGATGGACAGCACAGAAACAGGCCCAACCGGTCTCTGCCAGTTCTGATGTTCCATTCAAGCTTCTTCCCAATTACCTCATCAAAAACTATCCCCATAATCCTCAATACCCTCCACCATTGTATCTTTGTCTAGTTTCCCTTTAACCACATGTTAAATATTCATTTCGCTACCCCCCCTCCTTACCATTCACTCAGTAAAGAAATTTCTTCAGGTTTCTTTCGTTGAGGAGAGGTCGCAGAGGACTGGAAAATAGCCAGGGATAGGTTTTATTCACATTTGGAAAACAATGGATTTATTAGTAATAAGCAACATGGCTTTGTGAAGGGAAGGTCATGTCTCACTATTGAGGAAGTGACACAGATGGCTGATGAGGGCAGAGCAGTAGATGTTGTCTGTATGAGCTTTAGCAATGCCTTTGACAAGGTTCCTCGTGGCAGACTGATACAAAAAAGGGTGTAGTCCCATGGAATCTGAAGTGAGTTGGTAAGATGGGTACAGAATTGGCTTAGCATAGAAGACAGAGAGTAGTAGTGGAAGGGTATTTTTCAGATTGGAGATCTGTGACCAGTGGTGTTCCATAGGGACCAGTGCTGGGACCCCTGTTGTTTGTAATATATATAAATGATTTAGAGGAGACTGTAGGTGGCCCGAATAGTAAGTTTGTAGATGCCAGAAAGATTGAGTGAGCTGCAGATAGTGAGGAGGATTGCCAGAGGATACAACAGGATATAGATAGGCTGGAGACTTGGCAGGGAAATGGCAGATGGAGTTCAATCCAGACAAACGCATTTTGGGAAATCTAATGCAGGGGAGAAGAATACAGTAAATGGCAGAATGCTTAATAATATCAATATACAGAAGAACCTCGATTATCCGGCATTCGATTATCCGAATTTCAGATTATCCGCACAAGATGGCAAGGCCCTGATGCTTGGCAAAACTGTGTTATCCGGCATTTGATTGTCCGATCATTCGATTATCCGAACATTCGGTTATCCAAAAATAATACTCATCGCCCATGTCGATCGGATAATCAAGGTTCCTCTGTCCAGAGGGATCTAGGCATTCAGGTCCAAAGTTCCCTGAAAGTGGCCACACAAGTGGAGAACTTAGTCAAGACGGCATCTGGCACACTTGCCTTCAGTGCTTGGGGAATGAAAAATTGGCAGCCATATAGACCTGTAGTTCAGCCACATTTGGAATATTGTGTACAGTTCTGGTCACCACACTACCAGAAAGATATGGAGGCTTTGGAGAGGGTACAGAAATGGTTTACCAGGAGAGATTGGACAAACTTGGTTTATTTTCACTTGACTGTTGAAGGATAAGGAGTGACCTGATAGAAGCTTACAAAATGATGAGAGGTGTGGATAGAATGGGTCATCAGAGTCTTTTTCCTAGGATAGAAATGTCACTTACTGGGGGATGTGAGTTTAAGGTAAAAGGTGATAAGTGTAAAAGAGATGAGAGAGGCAGGTTTTTTACACAGAGGATGGTAAGTACCTGGAATATACTGCCAGAGGAGGTGGTGGAGGTGGGTACAATAGCAATATTTAAGAGGCACCAAGACAGATAAATGATAGGGAGGGAATAGAGGGATACAGACCATGTAGAGGCAATAGGGTTTTAGATTAGAAAGACATCATGTGTTGGTGTAGTTTTGTTGGGCCGAGGGCCTGTTCCTGTGCTATATTGTTCTTTGATCTAAACCATTGGATTTCTTAGTGACTATCTGATATCTTCCTTTATGTAAGCTATTCTCCAAAAGAGCAAGACGGTCATGTAATGGTATTGTCTCTGTACTCCAGAGCCCCAGGTTAAAATTTTAAGGCCGCAGGTTCAAATCTCATCAGGGCGGATGGTGAAATTTGAATCCAATTCAAAATCCTGAGATTGGAAAGCCGGCATAATGGTTCCCATTGTTGTACAGAGCAGTCTGATTCAATCAAGTGCTTTAGGAAAGGAATCTGCTGTCCGTAACTGGTCCAGATCCACAGCAAATGTGATTGACCCTTGACTGCCCTTTGAAGTAACCAAGCAAGCCATGTAGTTGTATCAAAACTTAATGTAAGGAATGGAACCAGACAGGGCACTCAGTCTCAACTTACCCCCCTCCCCTCCCACACCCCCCCACTCCCCCAGAAACAGCAATGGTAAACCTGACCCTGGAAAGGTCTCTTCACAAATCATAGAGTCATACAGTCATAGAGGTGTACAGCTCAGAAATATACCCTTCAGTCCAAATCGTCCATGCCAACCAGATATCCTAAATTAATCCAGTCCCATTGGCCCATATCCCTCTAAACCCTTCCTAATCATATACCCATCCAGATGCCTTTTAAATGTTGTAATTGTACTAGCCTCCACCACTTCCTCTGGCAGCTCATTCCATACATGCACTACCCTCCATGTGAAAAAGCTGTCCCTTAAGTCTCTTATGTATATTGCCCCCCTCACCTTCAGCTTACACCTTCTAGTTTTCGACTTCCCCTAGCCTGGGGAAAAGACCTTGGCTATTCACCCAATCCATGCCCCCCTCAGCCTCCGACGCTCCAGGGAAAACAGCCCCAGCCTATTTCAGCTTCTCCCCATAACTCAAACCCTCCAACCCTGACAACATCCTTGTAAATCTTTTCTGCACCCTTTCAAGTTTCACAACATCCTTCCTATAGGAGGGAGACCAGAATTGAATGTCTCAGAACATGAACCTGGGCTTTTGGATGATTAGTCTAGTTGCCCCACTCACTGCCACCGACCAGGGTAGGAAGACCTGGGGCCTGTCTCTCTTTCCACAGAGGCTGCCTGCCATCCTAAGCATGGTCACAATTTACTTTAGTCCAGGTTTCCGCAATATTTTGCCCTTTGGGGTTTTTCTTGACCGTTCCCTCTTTGTGTTCACAGGGGCGTCCCGGACTGAAAGGAGAGAAGGGAGAGCCTGGTGTTTCAGGAGAACATGGAGCAGTTCCGTGTGTGAGTCGATATGCCACACCCTTGACACTGAGTTGATGTGCAATAAAGATCAGGGAAGTTGGTGATGACAAAAGATCACTTTAGAACCTAAACTTTCCAATGCCGGCTTCAGCTGTGTTTCAGATATCAGCACCAGGCTCAGTGACCCAGAAAGTTTGAATTTCAATCCCCTTTGTCAATTGTCAAAGCGAATTGATCTTAGCATGGAAAACAATCAATGAATCATTGCTGGCCACAGCATGTTGGAATTAGGAAAAATCAGTCAATATTCCCCAGTCTCTCTGTGTTGTTAATTTCGAGACAAGTGTTTGAGACATCAGCAGTACATGCAGAAGTATTATATCGTATGTTTATTAGAGTCATGCTGCACGGAAACAGACCCTTCAGCCCAATTCATTTATGCCGTCTAGTTTCCCAAACTGAACTAGTCCCATTTGCCTGAGTTTGGCCCATTAATTTATTTAATGTCATGTGTATTTTGCGGCACCGTCTTAAAACACAGAAAAATGAACCAAAACACAGAATATAAAGAAAAAAAATGAAGGGATAAAGAAATTCTCTAACCTTACAGTCCTTCTTGTTAAGTGCTCCATCATAGGCCATAGGCCTGGTGGTCAGGCATGCGTCCCTCTGCCACATCAACTCAGCTGAAACGAAGGTCACCCATTCTTCGGCGCCATCTTGCCTCCACCAATGTAACCGGCGCCATCTTGGTTACACATTTGATTACAAAACCAAACTTAGAGAGAAGCAGCAGAAATTACAGAAACAGAGCCAAAAGGAATCAGGAACCCTCTGACCCGAAACACGTTGCTGCTATTCCGCATCATGGTACACCCTGTACCTCACTCACTGTGATGTGAGAGCTGGCATTTTACACAGAGATGATGGCTTCATCCAGCAACTGGAAAATTGGAGTCTACCCCTTCTCCAACTGCCACGGAAGCCCCAGATGAATTTTGAGTTCATCAAGCAGCTCCTTGACCACCGTTGTTACCTCCCCTTCCTGTGGAAGCAGGATATTCTCCAACTTTCCCATCCCCCATCCCCCACCCAGGAGCTGCCAGCTAATCAGAGAGACAGCAGCATTTCTAGCCCAGTGGCGCCACCTCAGGTGGTGGTTACTCCTGGGACTGCAGTTCCTGGAACTCCAGTGTTCATCAAGGAATCCCCAAGTGCAAGGAGATTGGGGATCACTGAGACCAATCGGGCAGATCCCGGTGAGTGAGGTGGTGGGGGGGGGGGGGGAGGTGGTTTCGAACCTGAGGGAAAAGGAAGGGTCATCTGGCAGAGATTGCATTTGACACTGTGGGGGCCCACTATGAGGCATGGCTACCCGACTGGCAAGACTGTCCTGTACCCCTCAGCCCTGAGTCCATGGGGAGTCGAAAAGGAAAACCTGGCTGTCTCCTTACATGGCTAAGTGCCTGCACACAAATAGGGTGGCATAGTAGCTCAGTGGTTAGCGCTGCTGCCTTACAGCACTGGGGACCCAGGTTCGATTCTACCTTGAGCGATTGTCTGTGTGGAATTTGCACATTCTCCCCAGGTCTGCGTGGGCTTCCTCTGGGTGCTCTGGATTCCTTCCACAGTGCTAAGGTGAGGTGAGGTGAATTGACCATGCTAAATTGCCATAGTGTTCAGGGATGTGTTAGTTATGTGCATTAGTCTGAGGTAAACGTAGGGGAATAGATTTAGGGTGTGATACTCTTCGGAGGATTGGTGTGGACTTGTTGGACGGAAGGGTCTGTTTCCACATTGGGGGGGATTCTATTCTATTCTAAATACCAGTGGCCTAGTAATCCCTTATCATTTTGTACCATGCTGCCTCCCAGCATTCCCCTGGGACTCCATAAAATGCCAGCCAATAACTATCATCTTTAACAGGGTCTAATATGAGGACCACACCACCACAGATGAATTACATTGTGTTTTATTTGTTCAATACACATTAGAGAGTGTACGCATTAATTGGCATTGAATAGTTGGGATTGGGGATTGTAAGCAATGATGACTTCTATAGTAGAATAGCCTTCATATGCAGTGTGATACTGGGGGCTCAGTAGGCTCCATCACCAGAGATAGGCTCAGGACTCCCATCCTGCTGTCTGTAAGATCTCTGAATGAAGCCTAAAACTCCTGAGGGAAGTGGACACAGGGGATAGGCAAAAACTGTCCCCATTGTTGGCAGGATCGAAAACCCGGAGGGCACAAACTTAAGGTAATTGGGAGAGGAAGCAGTGGAGACAGGAGGAGAAACATTTTCACACAGCAAGTGGAAAGTGCTTCCTGAAAATATGGTGGAGACAGTTTCCATCGAATTGTGAAAAAGGGAATTGGATTATTATCTAAAACTATGCTGTGATTCTGTGAAATGATACTTGGGCAAGATGTCAACTAGTGCCAGTGGAAACAAACTTTAACAAAAACCATTGTTAGTGCGAAAAAATATGGAATTTTTTTTAAAGACCCATACACTACCAGAATATTACTTCATCCCAATCTGCTGGGATGGAAATCTCTTGGTAAAAATGTTATCACAATCACTGATATTGTATTACCTTTTGGAATATATATGTGTTCATTGAGACAAATACCAGTGTCAAGGACGGAGTTGACAACTCAACAGATCTCTGGAAGACCAGAGAGTAGAGCAGAGCTTACTGCACATGATGTCCAATAATTTAATGTCTCTGTGTTTGATTAGGAAAGTCTGGAAACTAATCTATACTCACTGTGCTTGATTGGTGAAGTGTGGATGCTGACTCAGAGCTAAAGGAAACAGACACCACAGAATATTCTAGAAGCTTGGATAAGTGTGATGCGGATGTTTTGTGATTGCAGAAATATTTAAAAGCACCGGTTGCGAAATCTGTCACACATTTAGAAACTAAATTTAGTCACTGCATCACTCTATGTGTAAATCAGTCACGTAAAATATAATTGAGGCAAAATATCAGAATGATGTGGATTGAAACTCTATATGCATCTCATTTATACTGGAACTGAGCTGGAAGTGTGATCACAACATGAGGAAGGCAAAAGTGATCCACTCTCACGCATTTTGATGATTTCAAGCTTATGTTCTTTTTGTCTAAAATATCCCTTTTTTTCTTCTGTTTTAGGGACTCCCAGGTACTCCAGGTGTTCCTGGTATTCCAGGACCTCCAGGACCACCAGGATCTCCAGGAATTCCAGGATTGTTTTACTATAATGTAGGCCCATTCAGTAACTGAATCATTTTCCTTCAGCATTGTCTTTCTGTTTAACTAAGGCTTACTACTTTATTGTGTTTGCAGAGAATTTTCCCTGTTCCCCCGAGGCCTCACTGCAAAATACCTGCAAGTATTACTTTTTAATTGACATGGTGTAAGGTGTCATTTACTTCAGAATGATATATTTCGTAGTGAGTGCAAAGGACGAAGGGTTTTCAATGCACTTGGTAGGGTGGGGGCGGGGGTTGGGGGGGAAGGGGTGGCATTGCAATTTTCCTTTTCTCTCTATTTGATTGATGTAGTAGGTCAAAGAAACCAGAGACTGTCCAGAAATATGGGAATGGGTGTGGGGCTAGTTTCATCTCATCAGTGGCAGCACCACTATTGTGAGGGGTGTGGAAAGAGGAGCTGCAGGGCTAGGAAGTGCCATTGGCCAAACCAATTAATGCTCATCAAGAGCCTTGTTCAGTGTAGCTAATTCAGACCAACTGGAATGTGCTCGTCAACCTTCAGTTTTCCAATACGATGGGCAGCACAGTGGCTCCATGGTTAGCCCTGCTGCCTCACAGTGCCAGGGACCCAGGTTCGATTCCAGCTTCGGGTGACTGTCTGTGTGGGGTCACATGCTCCTCGTGTCTGTGTGGGTTTCCTCCAGGTGCTCCGGTTTCCTCCTACAGTCCAACAATGTGCAGGTTAGGTGGATTGACCGTGCTTAATTGTTCCATTGTGTGCGGGGAGGTGGATTAATCAGGGTAAATGTAGGATTATAGGGATATGGTGGGATGCTCCTCAGAGGGTCAATACAACCTTGATGGGTTCAATGGCCTCATTCTGCACTGTAGAGATTTATAAACTACCCAGAACGATCAGTCCAATGTTCAAGTCTGAGGTCAGAAGAATTTTCTTTCAACACGGGGTTGTGAATCTTTGGAATCCTCTGCCCGAGAGTTCAGTCATTCATCAAATTTAAGCCAAAGGTTGTTAAATTTTGACCACGATGGGAGTCTTGGAGATAATGTGGGAAGGTGGACTTGAGATGAAGTCATATTCTGTCCTGCACAAACTGATGGTTGCATTTGTTAGTCCTGGGTGTGATTGTGATGTTGATTCTTGATTGATTAAGCCTGAGTGTTGACTCAGATGCCACAGAATGTACTAGAAGCTTGGGTAAACATGATGAGGGCATTTTGCGATTGCAGAGATATTTAAGAGCACTGGTTGCAAAACCTGTCACACACTTAGAAACTAGTGTGGTCCCTGCATCACTAGTGTCATAGAAACGTACAGCGCAGAAACAGACCCTTTGGTACAACTCATCCCATCTGACTAGACATCCCAGTGTGACCTAGTCCCATTTGCCCTCTGAACCCTTCCTATTCATATACCCATCCTAAAGGCATGAACAAACCAGATGTGTTTTTTGCAATAGATAACAATGGTTTCTTGGTCACTGGTATAGAGACTAGCTTTGGATTCCAGATCTTTCGAGTGGAATTTAAATTCTATCACATGCTTTGCTAGGATTTGAACCCTATGAATTTGATGAGTACTGATGGGGATGGACTGGGAAGATTTTGGGTGTTAGCTCATTTTCATGCATTGCTGACCATTAGCTTCACAGCTTGCGCTTTTGTCACCTTCAATAATTTGACTTGTTTCTTTCGGCAGGTGAATCAAGACATCAGGAGCCCAGGTATCTGCACGTGTTGTAGAAATGTAATTGCGCTGAAATTGGAAAATGTGTGGCATGGTCCCAGTTTTTGCCCCAGGTAGACGGGAGCAGGGGAATCGAGTCTGCCCCATCGACCCGTGCAGCAGACTTTAGGTAGTCACTGAGATGGGTCAGTGCCAAGGTGGGCTGGTTTGAAGACATGTGTTGCTGGAAAAGCACCACAGGTCAGGCAGCATTCAAGGAGTAGAAAGATCGATGTTTCGGGGTAAGCGCTTCTCGGATGCTGCCTGACCTGCTGGGCTTTTCCAGCAACACACTTGTGACTCTGATCTCCAGCACCTGCTGTCCTCACCTTCTCCTAGTTTGAAGACATGCAGAGATTCTCTGGAATTTGGTCCTGGTAGCTTTAGATCACGGATTCCCAACTATGGGACATAACCCTCAGCAGGGTCACAAGTCGAATGTGAGGCTGGGGAACTCTGAGGAGCTCTGGTGATTTTGTGAGGAAGACCTGGATTCAACAGTTCCAGGGTTGGCTACAAGGCCTCTTTAAACGTGCATAATATTACTTACCTGTGGATGAGGACTAATCCACTGAGCTTTGAGGTCCTTTCACTAACACCTACATAGCATACAAAATGTGTGGTGCCTGAGTTTTGTTTCTGTGCCTGTGTCCAAGCTGTTTGAATGCCCATCCCACTCAACCACCCTCCCCCTTCCCTACCTCAAATTTTGACTCTGGCATTGCGCTGTGTGTAGCATTAAAATTGAGCTTCACTAGAATTAGGTTGGGAACCATAGTTTTAGATGCTGTTTGCCACTCCAGCCCTTACCCCTCACATCTTCACACCCTTCCTACATACCCCCATGCTCCTTATAACCCCATGCTAGCTCCATGCCTTTTCATGTCTGCACCCACCTCATCATACTTCCCATGTCCTCTCGTACCCATGTCACCTCCATAGCCCATTGTCCAACAGGAAGACCTTAGGAGCTATGTGGAGACTAAAAGCAATGAAGTGCTAACAACCTAATACAACTCTAATGCCGATACACTTGGTAATGGAAAAATAAACTCCCATTCAAAAATCTAATTCAAAGCTTTTAAATCTCTTCAAATCCAGACAGTAATTCTATAATGTGATGGTTGCGTTCTTATGCAACTCAGCATTATAGAAAATTCACGTTAGAGAAACAGCGCTTAAAGTGTTGGTGACATAATCGCCAACACATGTTTTAAAAGTTTGTGCTTTAGAAACAACATCCCCATTATAGCAGAACCACCTGTGGTTAATCTTTCATAAGAACAAACCTTTCTAATCAGACCCCCACACCAAAGACAGCTAATCCTTTACCAGCCTCATTTAACCGATAATCAAGCTGTGAACTCAGAATGCCCTGCTGAGATAATTGTTGGTTTTAAAACTCAGCGACGTGTTCATAATGTACAGTGTAATAACAGTCCTGAGGAACTTTTAACAAACACTTCTGCTGAAACTGTACGGCCAATTGTCAATGTATTTTTTTAAACTATAACAGGTTACTTGTCCAGTCAAGCTCTGTGCAAGGGAGTTTTGTTTTCAACTCTCAGTGACATTTTAAGACTTTTATTCAAGTTTAATGAGTGGGGGAATTTCAAGAACTTCAGATCACAACACTTAATCAGATGGTATGTCTGCCCTTTGAGGTGAATATTTACAATATCTCACTGACTCGTGACTTGGTCCTCTAGATTATGTATCTGACAACAATCAAAATAGGATTGGTTTGAAATCATGACTCAGTTTAAATATCACTGAGCAAAGCACCCTCCCCCTTCACCCAATCCAGCAAAAACATTAATCGGTCACAAATGAGGGAAGGTCTTCAGAATCTGGTTACTGCCTTTCATTGAAAGCTCAACAGAGTCTTCCTTACTCTGCAAAAATCTGGCTGGATTTTTAGCTTCTCATAATGGCAATTTGTTACAATTTTAGGAGCCCATCTTTTGTAGTTAATTAAAACTTTACGTCAGTCGTCTAACGTTGCTTTCACAAAAGAATTGAAACAAATCCCAGAAAGTAAGTCCTTGGAACAGTTACCAGTTAAATCTGTAGTTTTCAATCTGTCAGGCTTTTTGTCACTTCTGCGTTTGTTTCTGTCCTTGTTCAAGGAACTGTGTCCCTGATGAGGCATAATCCCAATCTGTGGCACTTCTCTTGAGCAACAATCATTAACAAGAAATCGCAGAAGATGGTTTAATGGAAACCGGCAATAAAGAAAGTTTGCTCATAGAAGAGACATTGGGAACTGGAAAGAATTCATAGAATCCCTGCAGTGTGGAAGCAAGCCATTTGGCCCATCACGTCCATACTGACACTCCAAGGAGCATCCCATCCAGTCCCAATCCCATCCCCATAATCCTGCATTTCCCATGACTAATCCACTTAGCCTGCATATCCCTGGACACAACTGGAAATTTAGTGTGGCCACTCCACCTAACCTGCACATCTTAGGACTGTGGGAGGAAAACGGAGCACCCGGAGGAAACCCACACAGACGCAGGGAGAATGTGCAAACTCCACACAGACAGTCGCCCGAGGCTGGAATCGGACCAGGGTCACTGGCACTGTGAGGCAGCAGTGCTAACCACAGAATCATTGTGCCGCCCCTAAGTGTCAATTCTCATTGCAGACAACAGTTACTTATGCAATTCATAATAATAATAATAATATTCTAATTAAGAAAACCACTTTAAGCCTTAAGGCTGAATTCTGTAAGAAATAGGAACAGAAGGTGGCCATTCAGCCCCTCAAGCTGCTGTCCTCATCAACAGGAACGTGGCCAATCTACCCCGGTCCTCAATTCCTCTTTTGTGCCAGTTCAGCACAGTTGTCAATTCCCTGATTTTTAAAAGAAAATCTATCACTTCTTCTAATACTGTTAGTGATCCAGTTTCCACAACTCTGCAGCAGAGATTTCCAGACCTCCACTACCCTCTGGGGGAAGAATTTCCTTTGTGTCTCCATATTCTGTAACTATATCCTCTAGTTTGAGATTCCGCAACTTGTAGAAACATCTTCTCAACATCCTGCCCAGTCAGATGCACATAAAATCTTGCATGTTTCAATAAGATCACCCCTCATTCTTCCTAACTCTAATGTGTAAAGGACTAACCTACTTAGCCCTTCTTGATAAGTCACATCCCTCACCCCAGGAATCTGCTGAGTGAATCTCTTTTGAACTCCCTCCAGTGGCAGTCCAGTGACACTCCCATGATCCAGAACCCAAGGATCTGGAATTCTCATACAAGATTCAAAAGGGGAAGTCCAGATGATCAGGATCCAGAAAGCTTTAATGGTATTAGTTAAAAATCACATAACGCCAGGTTATAGTCCAACAGGTTTATTTGGAAGCACTAGCTTTTGGAGCGCTGCTCTTTTGACTGGTCACTCACCTGATGAAGGGCCGGCGCTCCGAAAGCTAGTGCTTCCAAATAAACCTGTTGGACTATAAACTGGTGTTTTAACTTCTTCCACCCCAGACCAACACCGGCTCTTCCACATGATTGGTATAGGCAATTGGAAGGGAATAATGGTCGAGATGCTTTCTTAAACTTAGTTCAAGATTGACCCTGTTATTGAAGATAGAATCACCCATCAGTAGCTGGATATTGTACTATTTATGAATAGTCCTGGCTGACCATTTTTAAAAAGCATGTTCATCTTGTGGCAGTGATGAGTCAAGTTCTCCCAGCCCCCTCGAGTATGTCTCATGCCACCTGCAGATTCAATTAATTCCCTAGTTGTCATAACGACCCTTCTTGTTTAACAATTGCCCTTCAGAGTCGGAGATAATAGTTTAGCAAGCCAGTCAGTCACTGGCATGGACACAATGGGCCAAATGGCCTCTTTTTGTGCTGTAAAACCTCTATGGCTTTGATGGTTCTGCATCCATGAATCTGGTTAAAGCCTGTAGTGTATAGGATCGAACTGGTCCTCACTGAAATGAGTGCACAGAGGTGGTACTGCCTGTTCAGAGCCAGCTCTCAGAGTGCCAGAATTTCTGACACTGCCTTTTTTTTTGCTTTTTTTCCTTTTTTTGTTTTTTTAATAAACCCCCACACTCCCGCCCAACTGTGGTAGTGCTTGTTATTATTTTTTCCCCCAGTACCCATGTCGTGTGTGTGCAGGTGTGGGACACAGTGAGAGACACAAGGTGCACAAATCTTTATTCGGTTTCCACCACCAGGAAGAAAGGAAACACCCGAGTGGCCAGTGACAAGCAGTGCCCTTCACATCAAAGGGCAATGCTGCGTGATCAAAACAGTGAAGGGGAGGGCAGGGATTAAATCAAAATAGAATTGGAGGGGGAAATAACGCACTCCACTCCCTGCGGCAACTGCATTTTTTTTACCTGTCAGCCTGGGCTCCCTGATTGGACCTGATTAACAGCCTAGTTAGTGAACTCCTATTCTATATGAGGTCCAGTTGGCTGACCTCATTACAGTCAAAACAGTGACATAAAATCCCTATTGGAATCCTGTCCATGCCTTATTACAAATTACTTTTCATGTGAAAGAGCCTGTTCCCTGAACCTGGCAGATGCTTTGGACACCTGACAACAGGCCACTTTCAAAACAGAGCCAATCACGTCACTCGATGCTGTTGAGCTGGGAAGGTGGCTGCTGGAGGCTGTTAGCAACAACAAAAACTTGCACTTACTTAGCGCCTGCACGGCGTCCCGGGGCATTTGAGCACTGATCCAAACAAGTAATTATCAGAGGAGGTGACCAAAATCCTGGGCAACAAAATAAGCTTTAAAGAAGCATCTTTAAGAAGGAAAGACATGTTTAGGGAGGGAATTCCAGAACTTGGGGGAACAGCTGAAGGCAGTCAGAATTGACACCATTGACTACACCTTGGAAAAAAATCCCAATGGGTGTTAATTTCAAATCCAGAAGTGGGATAAGTTTGGAAGAAGTCATCTCCTTGTTTTGGCAATTCTATAATGTTGAAAATATAGGAAAATGTATAAAACATATGAAAATATACAGCACTCCTTAAATGCTTTCATCCACCAACTACTGTTTCCAATGAAGTACCAAGTTCAAGGATAAATAGTTAATCCTGAATTTCTACAACGTATGATTTCGAAAGTAAAGATGTCAGCTCATATAAAAATGTTTAGCAATACTTGCTTGGCTGTTTACATCAATTGGATTTACATAAGTTACATATTGTGTTAAAGATAGTAATCAATGAGATTTCATTAGCTTGTTGTGTCCGTAATGGGAGCTCCCCTGACAATTGACTTACCTGTTAACTACTTGGTGTTAACGATCAGGCAGGAAGCTATACCAAGATGGCAATTCCATGAAAAATGCATTCACAGTGATGGAAGTGTGCATCAATGTAATAACGTTAAGAAAACAATCCTGGCATCTCTCTCTCACTCACACACACACACACACACACACACAAATATACACACGCACATACACACACAAAGTATATACACACACACACACACACACACACACACACACACACACACACACACACACACTTTGTGACCCAGACATAACTAAACGCTATTCTGTTTCTTTCTAGACCTGCAAAGTCCCAAACCCAATGATAATCTCTTTGACAGCAGCCTGAAGGTAAGCTTGTGAAATGACCCATATTTCAGTCCCAATGATCATTGATGTCGTTATCATCTTGACCAAACCTGGGTTTCTCACTGTTCCCACTGGCGCTCTGTTTTGTCATTTAATCCATCCTGCCCTGCCTTTCCACCTTCTTGCCTCCAGATCCCCATTCCAACCGACTTAAATTCTTTTTACAAATCTACCTTTCTCCTGTTTCTAATGAAAGGGCATTGACCTGAAACTCTCCACAGGTACTGCCTGTTCTGCTGAATGATTCCAGCACATTTTTTATTTCAGATTTACAGCGTCAACAGTATTTTGCCTTTGAGTATCCAACATATTGTTTCAAGTTAGAATTAGAATGAGGTTTATTGTCACATGTACTCAAGTACAAAATACGGGAGTACAGTGAAACGTGTACCATATTACCACACAAGGCACCATCTTAGGTATAAAGTTGCTATGTACGGATCTTAGGTACAAAAATAGAGGAATAAAGAGAAAAGCTAAAAGTTGTCTGTTACATTCTTCATTGTATAAATTAGGAAGGTAAAGAAATAAAGTTAAAGGGTAAACATTACAATCCTTCTCCTGCCTGCAGTCTCTCCATGGTGTGGGCTTTCCACATGTGAACTTGCTCTCCCTGCACCTGCCAGGTTTGAGATCTCTGACAGACTGACCGTCCCAGTCGGCCGTCCAACTCCTCTGGGTCCCCAGCCTACTGGCTGAATGGCCTCCTCTGTTCCTATGACTAACTCCCTAGAGATACCAGGCTTATCTAAGTTAAAGGTAAAGTCAGCATAGTCCCGAGGACCATAGAGTTGCTCTGTTGTTGGAGAGAAATGACTGGCGGTGGCTAACCTGAGGCTCACCACGCCTCAAGTGAGGGTGAGGTTGAGAAGGTGGGACCTTTATGGTAATTTCAGCTGGTATGAGAATTGAACCTGCGATGTTGACATCACAATGTGTGGCAAACCAACCATCCGGCTAACTGATTAGATTAGATTAGATTACCAACAATGTGGAAACAGGTCCTTGGGCCCAACACGTTCACACCGACCCTCCGAAGAGAAACCCACCCCCCTAAATTTACCCCTGACTAATCCACCTAACACTACGGGCAATTTAGCATGGACAATTCACCTAACCTGCACACCTTTGGATTGTAGAAGGAAACCGGAGCACCCTGAGGAAACCCACACAGACACAGGGAGAATGTGCAAACTCCACACAGATAGTTGCCCGAGGCGGGATATGAACCCGGGTCCCTGGTGCTGTGAGGAAGCAGTGCTAACCACTGAATCACCAGCTGACATTAATTCGACTGGCAAAATACACATAAAATCGAACCAAGTCTGGGACAAATTTCTCTCAGTTACCTGGTTGTTAACTGTGGAGGTAAGATGAACAATCTGGTTAGCTCCTTCCACAGACACTCACTCATATCTAGGTGGCTGTATCTACTTTAGTATCTCA
Source organism: Hemiscyllium ocellatum (assembly GCF_020745735.1). NCBI lineage: Eukaryota > Metazoa > Chordata > Chondrichthyes > Orectolobiformes > Hemiscylliidae > Hemiscyllium > Hemiscyllium ocellatum. The sequence continues at coordinate 38,748,826 of NC_083432.1, read as the reverse complement.
GCCAGCCCTTTCAGGACCATCATTCTGAAGTAACATTACCCATTCAGTAGCAGCTCAATACACAGGTTTGTCCCAGACTTAGTTTGATTTTATGTGTATTTTGCCAACCGAATTAATGTCAGGCTGTGAAATATTTGAGTTGAAAAGTGTGACACTGGAAAATCACAGCAGGTCAACCAGCATCTGAGGAGCAGGAGAGTCGACAGTGCAAGCAAAAGCAGCATCTGCAGTCCTCACTTACTCCTGTGAAATATTTGTATCGTGCAAATTGCTCCAATCGCGAACCGTTCAGTAAACCCTGTCAGAGTGCAGATGTTGGGTGGGGGGTAGGAGTAGGGGTGAAAGTTGGGGTTGATCGTGGGTCTTTCGAGGGCTGGGCCATTTTAAATAACAGAATTGGGCTCAGTTCTGGTCTGCTTCTTGTCGGCTTATCCTCGTCATGAAGCCTAGGCTTGAGTCATGACCATTAACAGGGTCAGGATGGGTGACTGCCCGTCATAAAACAATACCCAGCAAAACGTCTGCGTGGAGTTGCACATTCTCCCCATGTCTGCTTGGCTTTCCTCTGGGTGCTCTGGTTTCCTCCCACAGTCCAAAGATGTGTAGGTTAGGTGGATTGTTCATGCTAAATTGCCACAGTGGCCAGGGATGTTCAGGTTAGGCGATTGGCCATTGAAAATGCAGGGTTACAGCGATAGGGTGGGGGGTGGTTGGTCTAGGTAGGATGCCCTTTGATGAGTTAGTGCAGACTGATGGGCCGAGTAGCCTCCATCTACACTGTAGAAATTCAATGGCCCACTCTGCTATGTTTCTGAGGGAGAAGAAAAGCTTGGCTTAAGAACATTAGGAAAAGAAGTGTCCCATTTTGTTGCAACTTACTCTTAAATGGAAACCCAGGTCCTGTCTTTCACATGGAATTACACTGAATCTCACATGTTATGTTGAATCTCACGCATAATGTTTCTCTGATGTTTATAGATTCGCCTGTGTTTCTAATGCAATACGTTAAATGTACTTTATACGACACAGAGCCAGGTCTTCAAGAATGTTGAGCTCATGCTGAAGGCAACTCCGATAGTTCCTGAAGGTTCTCTGGTCTATGTATCAGAAGGAGGAAAGGTTTTCATTCGACTACATAATGGTTGGAGAAAACTCTGTGTGAGTATATTTGTTCCCGGGATCTGTTAATGGGAGTATTGCATTTACGTAGCACCCTTTACCCCCCTCTGGGTGCAAACCTTAGCGTCGGGATGTCTAGCCAGTGACTGTTGTTGATTGAGGTCCAAAGGGCTCAGTGGTTAGCACTGTTACCTCACAGCGCCAGGGACCTATGTTCAACTGCCCCCCCCCATGCCCCCACCAGCTAACTGTGGAATTTGCACATACTCCCCATGTCTTTGTGGGTTTCCTCCCATGGTCCAAAGATGGGCAGGCTAAATGGATTGGCCAGGCTACATTGCCCATGGTGTGCAGGCTAAGTAGATTAGCCATGGGGAATTCTATGATACTATGGAATAGGAGTTGTAGTATCAGGCTTTGTTAAATAAGAATTTTTCGAAGTTGAAGAAATAAAGGGTTCAAAATTACAGTGGTGAATATTTTGCTTCACTCCCCCACGCATTGCTGGCTGAGATATCGATGGCAGAGGTGCAGAGTCCATCCATGGTCAAGGCAACTGGCTTATAGTAGCTCAGCATTGCGAGCAGCATTGCTGCTTTTAAGGCAGGATTCTTACGCTTTTCTCGTCTGGAAGTTCAGTTTTCGGGAGATGGCAGCCTATTGGACAACTGACAGGTTTTAGTCATTCTAACCACACACCCCACCCCCACAGGGAATAGTGGCCAATGCCAGAATGACAGGCAGTCACACCTCTCTGGATTGAGTCTGGTGTTGGAAGTTTCCGGATTGTGTGGGGCTGGTGGTGTCTTGGGGGCCAGGTACACCAGGCCAGGCAGGTGGAAGGTTAAAGGTGGCACATGATCTTAGAATCAATGGGAGCCCTGTAGTGTGGAAAGAGGCCATTCGGCCCATCAAATCAACACTGACCCTCCAAAGAACATCCCACCAGAACCAGCCCCCACCCTATCTTCACAAATCCACATTTCCCATGGCCAATCTACTCAACCTACACATCTTTGGATTGTGAGAGGAAACCAGAGCATGCGGACAAAACCTCTGAGACACGGAGAAGTAGTGATTGTAACGAGGTCAGCCTGGTGGACCCCGTAGAATATGAGTTCCCTGATTGGGGCTGTTAATTTGGTCCAATCGGGGAGCCCTAGCTGACAGATATAAACAGGAGTGTCAGCCTGGCCAAACTGGCTATAAACAGGTCCAGGCAGCGGGCCATGGAGGGAGTCATGGGGGCCAATTGCTTGCCTCTCTTCCGTGGTCACGTTCGAGCCTGGGTGTCTCTGGAGAAGGAGCACACAGTGTCCCTTGAGCTGCTCCGGGAGAGGTGGGCGCCGCAGGGAGTAGAGTGTATTATTCCTCCCTCCAACTTGATTTTGACGTAATCCTTGCCTTCCCCTTCACTGTTTGATCACGCAGCATTGCCCTTTGATGTGAAGGGCACTGCTTGTCACTGGCCACTCAGGTGTTTCCTTTCTTCCTGGTGATGGAATATAAATAAAGATTTATGTAGTTGTTGTTCTTTACTGTGCCCTACATCTGCACGCACACGTCATGGGTGTTGGGGAAAAATAAGCACTACCGCTGTTAGGCGGTGTGTGGGGGAATTTTTTTAAAAGGAAGAGAGAAAAAATATAAAATATAAAGAGGAGTGTCAGAGGTTCTGTTCACCCTGGGAGCTGGCTCTGAGGGAGCTGGAGCAGTGCCAAGTGCTATGCTTGTGTAAATAAAAGGGTGACTTGGTGACAGGAAACCCGGCCTCTGTGGAGTTATTTCAGGGGAGAACATGCAAATCGCACATAGACAGTCGTCCAAGGCTGGAATTGAATACGTGTCCCTGGAGCTGTGAGGCAGCAGTACTAACCACTGGGCCATCGGGCTGCACCTTAACAGCAAACGATTAACCAAGTTAAAGACGTTTTGACGAGTAGGGAGTGCCTTCCCCACGTGCTGAACATCTGTCCATGCAGCTAATCGTTGCTAGACGTCCGGCATGAACTCCTCATGCAATGGGCGTGGCGCCTTCATGGGAGACAAAATGAGAACGTTAAATAGGAACGAAGGCACACTGTAGGCCTCACCTGGTTGGAAAAACTAATAAAATAGGCAAATGTGGCTTAAAAGGAATGACTCATATTGTGTACTTCAAAATGGAGCTCCGGTGTGACCTGTGCATTCATTTCCAAGTGTTACTGTGTTTTTCGCCTTCAATGTAGGGTCTCCCCAGTCCCTCATAAAACCTTCAGGAAGTTGAGAGCTGACAGAATGCCATCCACTGGATTTTACCAATCTCTCACTTTCCAACACGCCTAGGGGCGTAGGGTTAGCTCAAACCCCGTGTTGTGAAGTTTCCTTCTTCGAAAGCGTCAGAGGAAATTGCTTCCACTGGCAGGAAGGCAGGCAGAGAGTGGAGGTCAGTGAAAGGTTAGAGCATCGCAGGTTTAACTCACCATCTCTTACTCCCCAATGGGAATGTGCACACTGCACAGTCTCCAAAGCACAAAGAGTCATTCCCAGCCTAACTAGACAGTATTGGAATACCCCTGCAATCATTACTCCCACTTCTGCCCACTTTGTATCTAATTTGTCATTTAACAAAAAAAAATGAATAATTTTATTGGAAACCTCAGGTGTTGCCCTGTTCCAATTCAAAAGGGTTTTCACCAAGGCAGCTGCAGAAAGGTTTAGGATCGTCTTCTTTAATAAGAAGTGGATAGTTAGTACTGATATAAATGCATCCCATCTGAGTGAGGTGAGTCAGTGCTGAGACCTGCAGTTTGTATTAAAAGACCCAAAAACGTGACCCTCTGAGCAGCATAACTTGTCAGACTGAACGTGATACAATGAATTGACTTGTTCGACTTTAAGAAAGAATCTCACAGGCTTGTGTCATTTTCAGTGTTAAATGCGGCTGCTTCCGGTGGGAGGGAAAAAAGAGGAGCCATCAATTTTGTTTCATCTTCCAGTTTATTTGTTCACAGGATATGGACATCACTGGGTAGGCCAGCATTAATAGCCCATCCTTAATTGCACCAGGAGAGAGACATTGTCTTGTGCACCTGACAATGCTTTCTTCTGCATGAGGTAGGACGTGGGGGTGCTGGTGTTGGACTGGGGTGGACAAAGTCAGTAGTGACACGACACCAGGTCATAGTCCAACAGGTTTCGTTGGAATCACAAGCTTTCGGAGAGCCGGTCCTTCGTCAGGTTCACCTGATTTTTCAAATAAACCTGTTGGAGTATAACCTGGTGTCGTTTGACTTCTGTTGTTAGAGCTGAGCAGATTGCTAGGGTCAGTTCACAGCACAGTTAAGAATCAATCACATGTGGGTCAGACCAGGTACGGAAGGCAGATTTCCTCCCATGATCGTTATAATGAATCAGATGGATTTTAATGACAATCCAGTAACTCTGTAAATAACTATTAATGAGACCAATATTATGTTCATGACTTATTCATTGATTGAATTTACATTCCCCCAGATGGGATCCAATCTCATGCCCCCAGACTATTAGCCCCGGGCATCTGGATTATGAACTCAGTAACACGACCAGTATGTATTTAATAAAACATAGATATGATTTATCAAAAGTAAGAGGCACTTCAGATTTACGTTGTGTGATTTATGCAGCAAATGCTCTTCATGGGAGCGGGCAGATGGTGTGGTCTGGCTCAGTGTGTCAGTGCAGTATTCGATGTTAAATTAAACAAGGCAGTCGATCAGGAAGCTCTCAGATACAAACCTTGATCGACACTGAGTTAACTGCTTTTCACCTGACCGTCATTGAGGTGATACGGTGAGACAGGAAAGGTGGTTAGCACTGCTGCCTCACAGCGCCTGTAGACCCGGGTTCGATTCCCGACTCAGGCAACTGACTGTGTGGAGTTTGCACGTTCTCCCCGTGTCTGTGTGGGTTTCCTCCGGGTGCTCCGGTTTCCTCCCACAGTCACAAAGATGTGCGGGTCAGGTGAATTGGTCAAGCTAAATTGCCCGTAGTGTTAGGTAAGGGGTAAATGTAGGGGTATGGGTGGGTTGCGCTTCGGCGGGTCGGTGTGGGCTTGTTGGGCCGAAGGGCCTGTTTCCACACTGTAAGTCTAAGTCTAAGTCTAAGTCTAAGTTATCTGACTCTGATTCCGTTTCCGACACCACGTACATGAGGGTTGAATGAAGCCTATGTTGAGTTTGAGTGGTCTGCCTCTCATTGCCATATAGCTCACTGACACCACCTGGGCTCATAAATATAGAAACAGAACCTGGGGAGAGTCAGCCAATCTGGACAATGGCAGTTACTCACTTCACAGAGCAAATAGATAATGGACAGAAAAACAGGCATTATTTTGTTTACAGAATAATTTAAAGAGACTGCACATTCGCTTATGTTATATTTCAAATTTGATCTTTTGCTGAATAGACTTTATAGTGGTAAAAACAGTTGTGACATTTATGTAGCACCCTGAATGTGAACATTGCTGCTAAAGCTTGTTACCATTTTTGAACATGTTCTCTTACATACGTCTGATCCTCCTAACAGCTTGAAGACTTCTTCCCTGGCATCGCTTCTGATGATCCTGCTGTATCAGTAAGTACGCAGTGCTCCGGCTCAGTGTACTATTGCCTTGTTTCTGTTTATGTGATAGCAAGATGATGATGACTTTTAGTCTGCGAGTGAGTCATGTGGACTGTTTTCCACAAGGAAAATCTGATGTTGCTGCTGCCTCTTCTTTACCATCTGTGTAGCAATGTAGCAGCTAGGTGGCAGCATTCAACTGGGCATCAAAGCCTCTCTGTTCCTCCCACTTTCCCTCTCTCTCTCTTTCTTCCTCTTACTTTCTCCTTCTCTCTCCTTCCATCTTGTTCTTTCTCTTTCTTTCTTCCCATTTCTCTATCTCTCTATCCCACTTGCTCTCTTTTTATTCTTTCTCTCTCTCTCTTTCTTCCTATTTTTTTCATATTTCTCTGTCCCACGTTTTCTCTTTTTCTTCTTTGTCTTTCTTTTCCTCTCTTTCTTCCTCTCTCTTTCTCTTTTTCTTCTTCTCTCTTTATTGTGTGGATCATGGTCAAATTAAACATAGAACAGTACAGGCCCTTCGGCCCTCGATGTTGTGCCGGCCTTTTATCCCACACTAAGATCAGACTAAACTACATACCCTTCATTGTGCTATCATTCATGTGCCTATCCAAGAATTGCTTAAATGTCCCTCATGTATCTGTCTGTACTACCACTGCTGGCAGTGCATTCCACACATCCACCACTCTCTGTGGAAAACTAACTTGCTGGAATATTGTAAAGGCAAAAAAACTGCAGATGCTGGAATCCAAAGTAGACAGGCGGGAGGCTGGAAGAACACAGCAAGCCAGGTAGCATCAGGAGGTGCAGACGTTGACTCAAGTCCTGAAGAAGGGTTACACCTGAAATGTCGAATTCTCCACTTCCTGATGCTGCCTGGCTTGGAGTATTTTAAAGAGCTGATTAGTCACACACACACAAAAAAAAATCAGCCTTTCCTTTCCTTTACCTTATGCGTAACACATACAAATGGGTATCAGGATCAGGTTTTGACAAGAAATATTTCATGTTCAATCTGGACTATCTTGGCCTGACCACTTTGTGGTATACAAAATATATCTGAATGGTTAGATTGGCAGGGCCCTGGGTCTCTGGGAGGCTATTACCTAAATGTTTTCTGCTAGTGAATTAGCCTGAGGAGTGTGAAACAAATAGCCAACACTCAATATGTCTTTCACTTGGTCCATCAGTTGTTAGATTTTGTTTTCTGGTACCAATAGCCTGAAGAGATATCCTCTGGATCTTCCTTGGGCCCACGTTTTTTTTAATCACTTATGGGATGTGGGTGTCGCTATGTAGGCAACATTTATTACCCATCCCTAATTGCCCAGAGGGCAGTTAAGGGTTAACCACATTTCTGTCGTTCTGGAGTCCAGTCCAGGTTAGGGTGGCAGTTTCCTTCCCTAACGGACATCAGTGAACCAGATGGTTAATTCTGACAATTGGCAGCAGATTCACAATCATCATTTGACTTTTCATTCCAGATGTTTTATTGAATTCAAATTCCACCATCTGCCGTGACAGGATTCGAACCCAGGTCCCTAAAACATTACCTGGGTCTGTGGATTAACAGTCCAGTGGTGATACCACTAGGCCATCACCTGCCCTTTTTTTTGTGTTTCATAACACTCTCACCAATGTTGGAGGCGTCGTCAGTGATGGGAGGAAGGTTTGCACCTCATCAAGGTCAGGCACAGAGGCAAGCAGGGCACCATCATACTGGCATTGGCCGACACGTCAGGCCCATGATTGTATTCTTGATGTTGGTCTGCTTGGCGGAGGCAGCGGTTCACTGTGTGACAGAGCAGCCTGTCCCTGTGAGGGGGCCAGCCATTTACACGCTCATTAGATGCCCTGATAAGGGCGGTTAAAGGAGTCTGGCTGGGGTTTTCTAATTGGCCTGTGGTTTGCCGGCTGAGTGGAGGCAGGGTGCCAGGTTTGGGAGACCGTAGGGCAACACTCTGGGTAGGGCCATGGGTCCCTCCCTCCCTCCTGGCCTGCCTGCCTGGTGAGGGTGCAGTGGAAAGCCACCCTCTAGAGAGACCAACACCACCCTCCACATCCCCTCCCCTCAACCCCCCCAGCAGTAATCAAGCTAGTCTTTTCTACTTCGAATGTTAGAGAGCTGGGCTGTTCATCTTTCAACACTTTGTGATTTACCCTGTTACTGCTGAATGCTGCTTACCTCGAGCTGGAAGGTCTGACTGGATTTCCAGTTACGAAGCTTACCCGCCAAAAGTAATTGGACAATTGAAGGGTCAAAGTCCCAGGATTGGCATTGGGACTCAGAAACAGTGGGTTCCCATCCCTGAAGCATTGATGCAACTCTCCCCCTGCTCCCCGCCCCCCCCCAAACTTTATTGTTCTATTTTACACAGTTTCACTCTAATGTGATTGTTTGATCAAAATGCCAGGTAGGTGTTGAACAAGAACAAACTGCTTCTGTGTTTCCAACATGTGCAGTTCAGAATCTAATGTGCATTTCCTTTTCCTGTCACTAGGTTAAAGTGCCCGATGGCTCCCCTGTTCTAGGATCAGTGGTAAGCTGTTGGTTCTTTCAACTGGATTATTTCAGAAATTAAAACCTCACAACCAAAGTTAACTAAAATCGGTGCTAATTGACAAACCTCTGAGTGTTGCTCAGCTCATATCCCACAATCCTCCTGACCATGGCATGTCCACCTTCATTTTTTTTAGATTAGATTAGATTACTTACAGTGTGGAAACAGGCCCTTCGGCCCAACAAGTCCACACCGACCCGCCGAAGCGCAACCCACCCATACCCCTATATTTACCCCTTACCTAACACTATGGGCAATTTAGCATGGCCAATTCATCTGATCAGCACATCTTTGGACTGTGGGAGGAAACCGGAGCACCCGGAAGAAACCCACGCAGACACGGAGAGAACATGCAAACTCCACTCAGTCAGTCACCGAGTTGTCTGATATCTTTCCCAATGACAGGAGTTTTGCTAATTGAAACAAATAAAGTAATTCTTTAATCTGCTTAAACAGCTCCATTGAATACATTTCCTCCCCTGTGACCCGGTTTGGTTCCTGAACAGATTTTCTCTAACTGTCTGATGATATTAATATATTTGCTCAGGCAGATGTATTCAGAGATGGATTATTCATATGTTCAAGGAAAGAAGAGATCAGGGAGGGAGCTCAGGATAGATCTTGTCACAATAAAGTTGCAGTGCTGCCTTGACTTTTCAGTGATCTGATAACATCTTTGCAACTTGAAGGACACAAGAAACATTACGAGGTGATGAGCACATTTGTAAACAGCATTGGTCCCCTGAGGTTTGGGGGTGACACCAGTGCTCAGTGTTTCTCCGAATTCAATAGAAAATCTTATTTTGACGAAGGAATTACTTTGTCTGAAATGTTCACGCTTCACATCTCTGTCTGGGAAAGAGCGTCAAATTGCCATTTGTTTTGCAGTGTCCTGGGAGCATCAGGATGGAGGTTGGAATAATCATTTGACATCTGTGTGTAATGAGTGTTGTAATTGAACTGGATAGGGAGCATCACAAATAAACCTGATCATGTTCTCATTTTAATTCTGTAAAGTTCACTTTAAGGTTAGCACCCAGAAACAGGTGTTATGGTGATCAATTGTTCTGTGTTTGATTATGTGAGTCTGTTTACAATCGATGCTCACTATGCTTGATTAGTCAAGACTGGGTGTGGAATGAGAGTAAAGGTGAACCTAGAAAGAGGGGAAGCCAAATCTGAACCACGGAGTGGACTTTTAAAATCTTGTAAATATAACCTACTATATACAGAAAAACTAATTTCATCTCTGCATACAGCTGAGATAGAAAATATACACCAAGATCCTTCTTGATTTTATTTTTTCTAGTCCATGTGTGTTGCGGCCAATTGTGCTTAGCATCACTACAACCGATTCCAACCAGGGACTAAAACTGTGCCAGTCAGAGTTGTATTACACCATTCTAAACCTCCAAGGGTCTGAGCATTGTGTGACTTTTAACAATGTTTAGCAGGCCTCAACCAGGTTTTCTCAGCTGAATAAGGACAAAGGAGAATTTTACACGATAAGAGACAATGTGTTTTTCTGCTGCAGCTTTACCTTGTCTGTCCTCTAAAGGCCACAAAGTCGAGTTGTTCCTGCTGAGACCAGTCGGCAACAAATTGGATAATTGGTCAAAATCCCAAACCAGTGGAAGTTAGTGTTGCCTTTGGGAGTGGCTTTGAGACTCTGAAACAGTCCTGGTTCGCTCCCCAAAGCATTAACTCAACTTGTCTATCCAACCCTCCCCTACCCCCCGGCCCCCCGCCCGCCCGCCCGCCCCTTACTGTTATCCTTTACACAGTTTCACTCTAATGTGATTGTTTGATCAGAATGCCAGGTAGGTGTTGAACAAGAACAAACTGCTTCTGCGTTTCCAACATGTGCAGTTCAGAATCTAATGTGCAATTTATTTTCCTGTCACTAGGTCAAAGTGCCCGATGGCTCCCATGTTCTAGGATCAGTGGTAAGCTATTGGTTGTTTCAAGTGGATTATTTCAGAACTTAAAACCTAATAGCCAACTTTAACTAAAAATCGGTGCTAATCAACAAACCTTCTGAGTGTTGCTCAGTTCATATCCCACAATCCTCCTGACCGCTGCGTGTACCCCTTTACTTTCCCCCAAACTGTCTGCTATCTTCCCCAATGTTTGCTAATCGAAACAAATAAAGCTATTCTCCAACTGTTGTTTAAACAGCTCCATTGAATGCATTTCAAATGCTGGGAGTAAGCGAAGTTCGGAAATTGATGATCATTTGTAAATTCCTGCCTAAAAGGAGAAAAAGAATTATAGTCTTTCCTTTTAAAAATAAAGCTATTTTCAGGTTTAATAGTGCAATCCCTAATGCAGGAAGTTATGGTAATGTTGTCACAACGGCAATTTTCACACCTCCCTGGGATAATGTGCTGGAAAATAAACCCTGCTGTTCACAGAGTTGTTATAAACATTAAGGATTTTAAAATAATTATTAAGATTTCCCAATTTAGCTGATTTTCAAGCCCAGGTTTATAGAAAGCATGGACAAGGTTTCTGCACTTTATAAGAACACTCTTTATTACAAGTAATTAGACTTTCACTTCAGTTAAACAGTTAAAAACCATCGGCACATACCACAAGTTAAAACTAATTCCCTTACAAACTCACCATTATACAAACACACAGGCAGACAAACAAGCAGGCAAAGCTAGGTCTTGGAGCTCTGTGGTTACTAAGATGATCCTAAGTTGTTCTGAATGATTTTTTCTGGGAGATCCCATTCGTTTGTAGCAGATACTGGGTGGCTGATTCACCTCTGAAAGGTCTCTGACGAAACAGATAAAAGTCATAGTTTACAACAACAGCTGAAGGAAGGTTGAACTAGGTTTCTCCAGTTTTAACATGGTGTTTGACTGCAGAGAACAGCGCCCCAGCTGCTGTACTGGTTGAAGTTAAAACATTCGTCCCTATCTCATTCCCCATCCCAAAGTGTTCACTACATTGAGAGCCAATCATACAGCTATTGGCAGGCAAAAAGGCTTTTGTTATTAATAACTGGTCACTCGTCCATAGACCAATCAACTTCTTGTTACCATCCAACTGCATCTGTACAAAGAACCCCTCCGCTCCAGTTCACCTACAATCACTTAAATTATTGTTTGATCAAACAGCTGTACAAATCATGCTTGCCATGAGTGTCAGGTTACTTGCTTTTCAAAACATGCAGCAAACTTTTAAACTGAATGAGCTGCCAGAGGATGTGGTGGAGGCTGATACAATTACAACATTTTAAAAGCTTCTGGATGAGTATGTGAATAGGAAGGGTTTAGATGGATATGGGCCAGGTGCTGGCACGTTTAGGATATCTGGTCAGAATGGATGAGTCGGACCGAAGGGCCTGTTTCTGTGCTGTACATCTCTATGACTCTATAACTCTAGTTTCATAACAATTCTTTCCCATTTCGACACAATTTTAAAAAGCACAAAAATAAAAAGATACTTTATTTTATAAATTAGTGTTGAAATCCATTGAACATTGTAGAGTTGCTAAGATGAGGAAAGGAGACAGGTCATAACCCATTTAAAGGCGCTTTTACATAAAGGAACATAGATATCATGTTTATGTTTGGAGCTACACAAGCAAGAATCATTATTTTCACATGTGATGGACTTATCTGTATCCCTGTGCTGTGCTTAGAGATTTAATACTGAATTACAAAAGCAACACGATCAAACTGTCCTTGAAAAGAAGCAATTGATTGGGACCAGTCTTCAGAGACAAGTGCTGCTAACATTCTGTCCCGTTTCCTTGCTTGGTGACCCATCTCTAATTGCAACTGACACTAGACGTGAACAGAATGTGCCGAGTCTAAAGGAATAGATGTGTCTTATCAAAGCTCAAAGTGGAATATTTAACCCACAGTGCAGTGGCCAAATTCAGCAAGAGTAGCAGTTCCCACAGCCACTTAATAATTAAACACTCTGTTTCCATAAGATTGGTAACTGTTTGGACATATTACCTTATTAATCATATGTTAATTATGTTACGTTCATTGTTTAATTAAGTACCCAGTGAAATTATAATGGGGACCGGCTGGTTGGAGACTGCAAAATGCAATGCTGCAAACCTATTATTCAGAAATATTTAATGTCTAATTAACACTTGGGACATAACAGCATTACCAGCAGTGTAGCGAAGGCTCGCCCCAGTGATGTTTTTTTTAGATTAGATTACTTACAGTGTGGAAACAGGCCCTTCGGCCCAACAAGTCCACACCGACCCGCCGAAGCGCAACCCACCCATACATATACCCCTTACCTAACACTACGGGCAATTTAGCATGGCCAATTCACCCGACCCGCACATCTTTGGACTGTGGGAGGAAACCGGAGCACCCGGAGGAAACCCACGCAGACACGGGGAGAACGTGCAAACTCCACACAGTCAGTCGCCTGAGGCGGGAATTGAACCCAGGTCCCTGGCGCTGTGAGGCAGCAGTGCTAACCCCTGTGCCACCGTGCCGCCAATCTGGGATGGAGGGGTGCTATCTGATGAGGAAAGGTTGGACCTGCATCTAATGACACTCAGAAGAATGGGAGGGTGAATCTTATTGAAACTTCCACAATCCTGAAGGGCTTTGATTGGGTAGGTACTGAAAGAACCTTTTGGGAAAAACTAAGACTTGGTGCACAATTTAATATAAGGGGTCTCCAATTTAAGACTTTTTTTTGCTCTCAGATGGTTGTGAGTCCCTTCCTTGGAGAGCTGTTGAGGCTGAGATCCTGAATATTTATAAAGTGAAAATAAATAGCTTCTTCACCAGTAAGAGAATGGTAGACTGCGGATGGGCAAGAAAATGGAGCTACAACCAATGGATCAGCCATAATCTTATTGGATGACAGAGCAGGCTGAGGGGGTGAATTGCTACTCCTTGATTCACATTCACTAGGCATTTTTCATGGAACGATTTAACGTTACTTGTGAGCTTACTTGGCAGTTAATAGTCAGCCACATTGTTGTGAGATTGGTCTTAGATATATGCCAGACAGTTCAAGGTTGGCAGCTTTCCATCTCCTGAATAGTGGGCACACAGTAAGTGGGTCAGGTACGGGTACACCCGGAGAGTGGGTACACAGTAAGTGGGTCAGGTACAGGTACACCCGGAGAGTGGGTACACAGTAAGTGGGTCAGGTACAGGTACACCTGGACAGTGGGTACACAGTAAGTGGGTCCGGTACAGGTACACCTGGATAGTGGGTACACAGTAAGTGGGTCAGGTACGGGTACACCAGGATAGTGAGTACACAGTAAGTGGGTCAGGTACAGGTACACCTGGACAGTGGGTACACAGTAAGTGGGTCAGGTACGGGTACACCAGGATAGTGGGTAGACAGTAAGAGCATCAGGTACAGGTACACCTGAATAGTGGGTACACAGTAAGTGCATTAAGTACAGGTACACCTGGATAGTGGGTATTAAATAAGTCGGTCAGGCACAGGTACACCTGGATAGTGGGTACACAGTAAGTGGGTCAGGTACGGGTACACCAGGATAGTGGGTAGACAGTAAGTGCGTCAGGTACAGGTACACCTGAATAGTGGGTACACAGTAAGTGGGTTAGGTACAGGTACACCTGGATAGTGGGTACACAGTAAGTGCATCAGGTACAGGTACACCTGGATAGTGGGTACACAGTAAGTGCATCAGGTACAGGTACACCTGGATAGTGGGTACACAGTAAGTGGGTCAGGTACAGGTACACCTGGATAGTGGGTACATAGTAAGTGGGTCAGGTACAGGAAATTGCCCAAACAAAGGGCATTAGCAAACAAAGCCAGTCTGTAGTTTGATGATCCTTCTTGATGACGTTCATATTTTATCCCAGATTTATTTATAAGATGCGGCTAATTCCCAACATGAATTGAATTCATGCTCTGAAGAGTAATCTAATCCTCTGGATTACCACTCCACTGATTTGCTGAAACCCACTGTCAAGATGTACCTATACCTGACCCACTTACTGTGTACCCACTATCCAGGTGTACCTGTACCTAACCCAGTAACTGTGTACCCACCATCCAGGTGTACCTGTACCTGACCCACTTACTGTGTACCCACTATCCAGGTGTACCTGTACCTAACCCACTTACTGTGTACCCACTATCCAGGTGTACCTATACCTAACCCACTTACTGTGTACCCACTATCCAGGTGTACCTGTACCTGACCCACTTACTGTATACCCACTATCCAAGTGTACCTGTTCCTGACCTACTTACTGTGTACCCACTATCCAGGTGTATCTGTACCTGACCCACTTACTGTGTACCCACTATCCAAGTGTACCTGTACCTGACCCACTTACTGTGTACCCACTATCCAAGTGTACCTATTCCTGACCCACTTACTGTGTACCCACTCTCCAGGTATACCTATACCTGACCCACTTACTGTGTACCCACTCTCCAGGTGTACCTGTACCTAACCCACTTACTGTGTACCCACTATCCAGGTGTACCTATACCTAACCCACTTACTGTGTACCCACTATCCAGGTGTACCTGTACCTGACCCACTTACTGTATACCCACTATCCAAGTGTACCTGTTCCTGACCTACTTACTGTGTACCCACTATCCAGGTGTATCTGTACCTGACCCACTTACTGTGTACCCACTATCCAAGTGTACCTGTACCTGACCCACTTACTGTGTACCCACTATCCAAGTGTACCTATTCCTGACCCACTTACTGTGTACCCACTCTCCAGGTATACCTATACCTGACCCACTTACTGTGTACCCACTCTCCAGGTGTACCTGTACCTAACCCACTTACTGTGTACCCACTATTCAGTGTACCTGTACCTGACCGACTTATTTAATACCCACTATCCAGGTGTACCTGTACCTGACGCACTTACTGTGTACCCACTATCCAGGTGTACCTGTACCTGACCCACTTACTGTATACCCACTATCCAAGTGTACCTGTTCCTGACCTACTTACTGTGTACCCACTATCCAGGTGTATCTGTACCTGACCCACTTACTGTGTACCCACTATCCAAGTGTACCTGTACCTGATCCACTTACTGTGTACCCACTATCCAGGGGTACCTGTACCTGACCCACTTACTGTGTACCCACTATCCAAGTGGACCTGTACCTGATCCACTTACTGTGTACCCACTATCCAGGTGTACCTGTACCTGACTCACTTACTGAATAACCACTGTCCAGGTATACCTATACCTAACCGACTTACTGTATACCCACTATCCAAGTGTACCTGTACCTGACCCCCTTACTGTGTACCCACTGTCCAGGTGTATCTGTACCTGACCCACTTACTGTGTACCCACTATCCAGGTGTACACATACCTGATCCATTTATTGTGTACCCACTGTCCAGGTGTACCTGTACCTGACCCACTTATTGAATACCCACTATCCAGGTGTACCCGTACCTGACCCACTTACTGTGTGCCCACTATCCAGGTGTACACATACCTGACCCACTTACTGTGTACCCACTATCCAGGTGTACCTATACCTGACCCACTTACTGTGTACCCACTATCCAAGTGTACCTGTACCTGACCCACTTACTGTATACCCACTATCCAAGTGTACCTGTTCATGACCTACTTACTGTGTACCCACTATCCAAGTGTACCTGTACCTGACCCACTTACTGTGTACCCACTATCCAAGTGTACCTGTTCCTGACCCACTTACTGTGTACCCACTCTCCAGGTATACCTATACCTGACCCACTTACTGTGTACCCACTCTCCAGGTGTACCTGTACCTAACCCACTTACTGTGTACCCACTATTCAGGTGTACCTGTACCTGACCGACTTATTTAATACCCACTATCCAGGTGTACCTGTACCTGACGCACTTACTGTGTACCCACTATTTAGGTGTACCTGTACCTGACCCACTTACTGAATACCCACTATCCAAGTGTACCTGTACCTGATCCACTTACTGTGTACCCACTATCCAGGTGTACCTGTACCTGACCCACTTACTGTATACCCACTATCCTGGTGTACCTATACCTGAGCCACTTACTGTGTACCCACTATCCAGGTGTACCTGTACCTGACCCACTTACTGTATACCCACTATCCTGGTGTACCTATACCTGAGCCACTTACTGTGTACCCACTATCCAGGTGTACCTGTACCTGACCCACTTACTGAATACCCACTATCCAAGTGTACCTGTTCCTGACCCACTTACTGTGTACCCACTCTCCAGGTATACCTATACCTGACCCACTTACTGTGTACCCACTCTCCAGGTGTACCTGTACCTAACCCACTTACTGTGTACCCACTATTCAGGTGTACCTGTACCTGACCGACTTATTTAATACCCACTATCCAGGTGTACCTGTACCTGACGCACTTACTGTGTACCCACTATTTAGGTGTACCTGTACCTGACCCACTTACTGAATACCCACTATCCAAGTGTACCTGTACCTGATCCACTTACTGTGTACCCACTATCCAGGTGTACCTGTACCTGACCCACTTACTGTATACCCACTATCCTGGTGTACCTATACCTGAGCCACTTACTGTGTACCCACTATCCAGGTGTACCTGTACCTGACCCACTTACTGTATACCCACTATCCTGGTGTACCTATACCTGAGCCACTTACTGTGTACCCACTATCCAGGTGTACCTGTACCTGACCCACTTACTGAATACCCACTATCCAAGTGTACCTGTACCTGACCCCCTTACTGTGTACCCACTGTCCAGGTGTATCTGTACCTGACCCACTTACTGTGTACCCACTATCCAAGTGTACCTGTACCTGACCCACTTACTGTGTACCCACTATTCAAGTGTACCTGTTCCTGACCCACTTACTGTGTACCCACTCTCCAGGTATACCTATACCTGACCCACTTACTGTGTACCCACTCTCCAGGTGTACCTGTACCTAACCCACTTACTGTGTACCCACTATTCAGGTGTACCTGTACCTGACCGACTTACTTAATACCCACTATCCAGGTGTACCTGTACCTGACGCACTTACTGTGTACCCACTGTCCAGGTGTATCTGTACCTGACCCACTTACTGTGTACCCACTATCCAGGTGTCCACATACCTGATCCATTTATTGTGTACCCACTATCCAGGTGTACCTGTACCTGACCCACTTATTGAATACCCACTATCCAAGTGTACCCATACCTGACCCACTTACTGTGTGCCCACTATCCAGGTGTACCTGCAACCGAATTTTCACTTGTGCAAAGTGCACAAGAATGCAACTGTAGCATGGAATGAATCGAGAGATGGAGAGGCTGGTGGCTTATTGTCTGGAATATACTGTCAGAAAGTGCGATGTAAGCAAATGTAATCTTAGATTTCAGAATCTCTACTTAAAAACAAAAAAAAGTGCAGGCCTGTAGTGTAAGTAGAGAGCAGTGGAGCTAATGGATAATTCTCTTTTACACAGCTCGCACAGGGACAGTTGGTCAATGGACTGACTTCTTTGCTCTATTAAAACCTGTTCTAGCATTAATGAAAAACATGCAATAGTGGAAGGGTAGTGACAGAGCTTGGAAAGGACCCTTCCTTAGCATGTTTTCTCTCTGATCATCTCCAGCCTCACGGCCCATAGAAATCTCTACATTCGTGTAATTTTGTCCGGCTCAGCACTTCCCATTTGAATTGCTCCGGCGTTCCTGACCGGGCATTCAGCTTTGGGATACCCTCCTAAATGTTTTCACCTGTCTGCCCGTATCTCCTCCTTTAATTCCACTCCTTAAGCCCAAACACCCCATTGGCTAGCCGCCCCAACATTGTGGAAGGAGAAAGTGAGGACTGTAGATGCTGGAGCTCAGAGTCGAGAGTGTGGCGCTGGAAAAGCGCAGCAGGTCAGGCAGCATCCGAGGAGAAGGAAAGGCACCAGAACATTCCTGATGAAGAGTTTATGCCGGAAACATCGACTCTCATGCTTCTCTGTTGCTTCCTGACTGGCTGTGCTTTTCCAGCACCACACTTGTTAGCCTCAATGTTGTGGAATGTAGCTGGGGTCACACGCTGTTCTTGGGGCAACACCACTTGGTGTGCTTCACTATGTTAAAGGCGCTTCAGAAATGCACATTTGCACTTACCCAGCGCCGGAGTTACTTGCTGTTTCGCCTCTTCTTCCTGCAGCTTCACCTGGTGGCTCTGAACGCTCCCCTCACGGGCGGGATGACTGGGATTCGGGGCGCTGACCTGCAGTGTTTCCAACAGGCTCGGGAAGCCGGGCTGCAAGGAACTTTCCGGGCCTTCCTCACCTCAAGTAACCAGGACCTGATCTCCATCGTGAGGAGATCTGAGAGGATGTCCGTGCCAATTGTCAACCTCAAGGCAAGTACCCATCCCGCGGGAGATAACTCATTATACTTGACTGGGCAATCCCACAGGGGAGCTGTGCTGGGGGACAGAGGGTAGAATCCATTTGAGGCCTGAACTATGTGAGCCACGGCGAGATTTGAGGAGACAAAAATAAATACTGCAGATGCTGGAATCCAAGGTAGGCAAGCAGGAGGCTGGAAGAACACAAGACAGCAGCAGGAGGTGGAGAATTTAACGTTTTGGGTATTAACCCTCCTTCAGGACCCCCACACCTAGTCCTGATGCTGCCTGGCTTGCTGTGTTCTTCCAGCCTCCTGCTCGTCTCCGGTGAGGTTTGTAGCAGAGAAGGTTTATCCCAACATCAGGGGTAGACTTGCCAACTCAAGATTATTGCTTTTTAATGACCCAACTCACCTCAGTAATACTCAGCTTCCGATCTCACCGAACATGTCATGAGACCGCACCGTGGATGTCAGAACAGGGACCACAAGCTTGCTGATTTCCCCAAATGTCCCTCATGTTGGTCACCATGGCATTCATAGAATCGTAGTATCCCTCGAGTGCAGAACCAGGCCATTAGGTCCATCGAGTCATTACCGACCGTACAAAGAGCGTCCCACCTAGCTCCACCCTCCCAACTCTATCCCTGTAACCCTGCATTTCCCATGGCAACCCACCTAGCCAGCACATCTCTGGACGCTATGGGCAATTTAGAATTGCCAATCCACCCAAACCTCACATCTTTGGACTGTGGGAGGAAACCGGAACACCCGGAGGAAACCCAGGCAGATGCAGGAAGAATGTGCAACTCCACACAAGTAGTCACCTGAGGGTGGAATCGAACCAGGGTCCCTGGCACTGTGAGGCAGCAGTGCTAACCACTGAGCTACCGTACCACCCTGCTTGAGGTGTGCCAGCCTTTAAAAATTCTCATGGCGTACTCCCACCGTCTGGCAGTACGTTTCTGTCCTTCAGTGCTGTGTCCCAGTAACTCTCATGGTCAGGATGCAGCAAGGACACTGTGTGCCCAGGGACACACTCCTTGCTCATGGACTGCACCAGGTTGCATCTCTGGGCTCTCCACTCACACTCACTGGCTCTGAGCTGCCCTGGATACTCACAGCGTCCTGGCCCTGCCTGGTGATATTTCTCTCCTCAGCAGAGACACCAGGCTAACCCCACTGCTGTAGTACAGGCACTAAAGCAGAAAGCTTGTCACAGTTGTCAGTCAGGGCAAGGAGATTAGCCTTCGGGAATGGGCCTCTGACACAATATGACAAGGGCAGTTGGTGGTTCCGGTCCAGGGGCAAGGGCATGTCAGCTGCTCAGAGTGGACAGTATCCTGACTCCGACCACCGAAAGGGGGCAAGAGCTGGATATCAGGAATCCTTTCAGGTTGCTTCCTGACCTATCGAGGGCTCCTTACCTCCTGGAATGTGGGAAAAGCTGGTGCTAAAGGAGCTGGCAGAGGGTGGGAGAGCTGTTGCTGCAGGTGGGCAAGTGCCAGGGCGAGTGAGTGGGCAATGCAGAGGGACGGCAGGATTAGTGTTGTCGGGCTGGGGGGTTGGGACGGGGGACATTGAATGAATAAAGACGTAGCAGTCCGTGAGCGTGAGCCTTGTTGGGAGATGGATACAGTAGCAGAGATAGAGTGAGTGTGCGGTGACAGGGAGTAGATGTTGGCACCGACATGTCATTGACCTTCTTGCTGTCCATTCCTCCAGAGGACAGAGACTGTGCTGCTTGGGTGCAGGTGGGGGGAGGTGTTGGGCGTGAGGGGAAGAGGTGGTGGGAGTGGGGGTGGGTGTGGGGGGGTAGGTGTGGAGGGTGAGGGGTGCTTGCCAGACTGACAGCGCTTGTCCAGGTGCACAATAAGGGCTTTTAACCACGGCACCAGTGCCAGGGATGTTAGCCAATCCCAGAGTATCCTGACTGGGATATGGTTGAGCGATAGGATGGAGCTAGGATTGGGTGCGGCAGTGCCGTATGACCAGGAGATGGGGTTAATGAAGCAAGTTTGATGAGATGCACCGAGAGAGAGAATCCTCCACAAGGCAACCAAAACAAATCATGAAATTCATCCCCTTGAACAGAAAATGCGGGGCACAGGTTGCGTCAGCTGTATGTAGAAAGAGTAAATGACCAGTCTGCATCAGTGCTTTCTGTTTTATTCCCTCATGGGATGAGGGTATCTCTGGCTGGTCAGTATTTGGACTGCCCATCCCCTGTTGTCGTTGACAACGCGGTGGTGGTGGTGAGCTGCCTTCTTGAACCACTGCAGTCCATCGGCTGTAGGTAGACCCACAATGCCCTCAGGGAGGAAATTCCGGGATCTACTCACTGCAATACTCCCAGCCTCTGACCTGCTGTTGTAGCCACTGTATTGATATGACTAGCCCAGTTTGTTTTCTGGTCAATCCCCAGGATGTGGAAGGTTCAGTGATGGTTTGGCTATTGGGTGCCAATGGACAGTGGGTCACTGTCTGGTATTCGTGTGGCACGAACGTTAACCGGCAATTGTCAGTGCCAGTCAGGATATTTGTCTAGGTCTTGCTGCACTTGTAAATGCACTGCTTCAGTTCCTGAGGAATCATGAACGGTCAGCGTATTGAAGGCAGTGTGGACTTGATGGGCCGAATGGCCTACTTCAACACCATAGGGAGTCTATGAACACTGGGTTACTGTATTCCACTGTAGAGTTCATTTCTTTTCAGGTTTTGAATTCTTTTTCCTCAAAGGGGATCTGTTTATCCTGCTGTCACTCTGCCTTCTCTCATTAGGGGTCAGCTCACTCATCAGCTTTTTATCCTATAACTGTTGAGAAGCCACATTCTGATTTTGTCCTTTTTTTACAGGGTGAAATGCTGTTTTACAACTGGGATGCCATCTTCAGTGGCTCTGGGGGACATTTTAACCCAAAGGTGCCGATTTATTCATTCCGAGGTCAAAATGTCATGACTGATTCCACGTGGTGAGTACAGAGAGTGTCAGGATCCCACATGGCAATTGGCCAACATTATGTTCCTGTATCCAGTCTGGGGCACAACCCTGAAGACTGGACAGCTCACAGGGTGGATGTGGAGGAAGAGTATACAGTACAGTATGGTGGAGATGGTGACATAGTGGTGAAAATGTGTTGCTGGAAAAGCGCAGCAGGTCAGGCAGCACCCAAGGAACAGGAAACTCAACGTTTCGGGCATAAGCCCTTCATCAGGAAGGGCTTCCTGTTTCGAGTTTCCTGTTCCTTGGATGCTGCCTGACCTGCTGCACTTTTCCAGCGACACATTTTCAGCTCTGATCTCCAGCATCTGCAGACCTCACTTTCTCCTCCATGGTGACATAGTGGCAATGTCACTGGGCTGGTAATCCAGAACCCCAAAGCTAATGTTTTGGGGTCGTGGGTTCGAAGCCCACCATGGTAGATGGTGAACTTTGAATTTAATTTTAAAAGCTTGGGTTTTAAAACCTAACTGAGTCAGAGTTGAGAGTGTGGCGCTGGAAAAGCACAGCAGGTCAGGCAGCATCCAAGGAGCAGGAATCAACACTTCGGGCATAAGGCCATTCCTGACGAAGAGCTATTGCCCAAAACGTCGATTCTCCTGCTCCTCGGATGCTGCCTGACCTGCTGTGCTTTTCCAGCGCCACCCTTTCTGACTCTGACTCTGCAGCATCTGCAGTCCTCCCTTCCTCCTCACTAACCAAGTCACCATTATTGATTTGCCATAAAAATCTCATCTGGTCCACAAACGGTTCCTTTCTTTAGAGAAGGAGACCTTTGCTGCTCTGGCCCTCACAACCCCACAGTAATGTAGCTGACTCTTGTCGGGTCTCTGGGCCATAAATGCCCACATTCCATGATCAAAAAAAAACATCCTGGTCAACGATGGACCTGAAAAAGCAGCCGAATTAACTACCACATAACAGTCAGAATATACCACAAAGAAATCATTGTCAGAAATAATTGATCCAGGGTAGACTCCCTCCAGGAGAAAGTGAGGACTGCAGATGCTAGGGATCAGAGCCTAAAAATGTGTTGCTGGAAAAGCACAGCAGGTCAGGCAGCATCCAAGGAGCAGGAGAATCGACGTTTCGGGCATAAGCCCTTCATCAGGGGGCTTATGCCCGAAACGTCAATTCTCCTTCTCCTTTGATGCTGCCTGACCTGCTGCGCTTTTCCAGCAACGCATTTTTAGACTCGCTCCAGGTCAATGCCTTCAGTCCATCAAAGCAATTTATTTTAATCCTTCAAAGCCCCTGTAGACCATGCCTTTCAAATGGTGAGTGATAGCTGGCATCTTGCTCCATGGTTTCTCAGACTGCGGAAGAATGGTCTAACACAGTAACGGAGGAGGCCATTCAGCCCTTCAAGCTGCTCCACCGTCCAACGTGATCTTGGCTGACTATCCAACTCAAACTGTCTGTGTGGAGCTTGCACACTCCCCCCCTCCCAGTGTCTGCGTGGGTTTCCTCCGGGTGCTCCGGTTTCCTCCCACAATCCAAAGATGTGCGGCTGAGGTGGATTGGCCGTGCCACGTTGCCGTTGGTGTCCAGGGGTGTGCAGTCTGGGAGGGCTAACCATGGGAAATGTGGGCTTACAGGGATGAGGTAGTTCTGGGGTGGAATGCTGTTCGGAGGGGTCGGTGTGATCTCAATGGGCTGAATGGCCTACTTCCACTCTGTAGGGATTCTGTGATGAAGCCGGACTGTTAAATCTTTGGCATGTGGCTAGTTAGAGTCTTTATTTTCCCAAGTTGGAAATATCAAATCCTAGTGGGAAAAGGGTTTGAGATGAGAGGGGGAAAGTTTAAAAGAGATGTGAGAGGCACATTTTCAACACGGAGAGTGGTCAGTGCCTGGAACGTGCTGCCACAGCAAGTGCTAAAGGCAGATACGATAGCAACGTTTAAGAGGCTTTTAGTCACACACTCAACCAGGCAGGGAATAGAGGGACAAACCTGGGTTAGAGACAAGAACAATTGCAGATGCTGGAATCCAAAGTTGACAAGCAAGAGGCTGGAAGAACACAGCAAGACAGGCAGCATCAGGAGGTGGGCAGGTCGACATTGCGGGTGTTACCTTTCTTCAGGACTAGGGGTGGGTGTAGGGGGAGTTGCAGATAACGTGGGGGCAGGTTAGTGAGGTGGGGATAGGTGAAAACAGGCTGAGGGTACGACCTGATTGGTCAACGGGAGGAATGAATCCGGTTGTTGGCAGGAAGGAGTGGAAGGGAGGGGGAGGGGCTGGGAAGGGAGTCGGGGGATGGGAATTATTTGAAATTGGAGAACTCAATGTTGAGTCCTCCGGGAGGGAGGCAGTAAGGACTGCAGATGCTGTCAGTAGGTGTGAAGCTGGAAGGACACAGCAGGTCAGACAGCATCCGAGGAGCAGGAAAGTCAATGTTTCAGGCCTTTTAGCTCCTCGGATTGCTGTCTGATCTGCTTTTTGGTTGCATCTTACCATCTATTGACAGAGGGATATGGACCACTTGCGGGAAGATGGGATTAGTTTAACATGTCACCATGAGCAGTGCAGATATGATGGGCTGAAGGGCCTATTGCTCTGCTATTCTTTTCCATATCCTATTTTCTGAGTAGTGTGGGTACTGTCAGAACATACCCTGAAGTAGTTGGTAAGATTCACAAGGAAAGAAAACTTACACTTATATCGCACCCTTTCCAAGCGCTGAACTATTAGTTGAGGTTAAGTCACTGCTTTAACATAGGAAACACAGCAGCCAATTGGTGTTGAGCAGTCTAATAATGACTGGATGATCTACTTTGATTTGTGATGACTGAAGGGTCACTGGATCCCCTGCCTCTCGTAGGGATCCAGTGCCACGGGAGTCTTTGACATCCACCTGAGCAGTTTCACATCGCACCTGACAGACTGGTGGCATCTCCAACCGTGCAGCCCTCAGTTCTGCACTGGGATTGTTGGCCTTCACTTCTGTGCTGAGCGCCTGGAGTGGGACTAAACTCTCTGGCTGAGGGGACACAGTCAACTGACTTCAAAGTCATAGCTTCCCCACCTGGAAGGTGGTTGGTGTCCGCGATAAAGGCAGCATCCGAGTGTGAAAGGGCGAACTGATTTGACGTTTGTTTTTACCTGTGTTACTAGGCCTCAGAAGATGGTCTGGCATGGCTCAAGCACCAGAGGGATTCGCATTTCAGGCGATTATTGTGGTGAATGGAGGAGGGGGAATGGCGCGAGTGGACTTGCAGCATCACTTGTGAGTGGGAAGATGTTGGGGCAGCACTCATACAGCTGCTCCAATTCCTTCATTGTGCTCTGCATTGAAAACAGCATTACACACACTCACCGGGCAAGACGCAGTAACTGGTAGTGTCTACCATGCGTTTATGCTCTTACATAAGGTCAAGTGACAAAGATTCCCACTTCTGCACTATGGTGAGAAAGTACTGTCTTGGGGATTAATTCTCTTTCTGCTTAGATCCTGGTTTAGCTGTTTATACCATTTCCCTGTTATATACATAACGGCCGCCTTGCTGTTTTTTCCATGTGAAATGCCTTAATTAAATAAAAATAAGTAATGAAAGTAACGCCTGTGCAGATAGAATTCTCTTTGCCAGATTTTCTATCGCTGTGTTTAAATGCGGAAGGAGTGAGGTGGTGGCCTGTTGCGGAGAATGTCGGGCAGGACACGCTGGGCTGAATGATTGAGGTGGGATGGCCAGGAAGGAGGGGGGAGAGAGAAGCGAAGAAGACCAGACAGAGGCTGCTGGGGGAAAGACTTAGATCCAGTGAGATTGCAAGAAGACTGGATGACTGACTGGAGGAGTTTAGATCAGAGTGGTGCTGGAAAAGCACAGCAGGTCAGGTAACACCTGAAGAGCAGCAGAATCGACGTTTCAGGTAAAAGCCCTTCATCAGGAATAGCCTACTGACTGTAGGAGGCAGGAGCATGGAAGGCCATTGGGTTGAGTCAGCTCACTCTGCCATTCATCTAGATCAAGGCTAATCATTAACCTTGACACCATTGTCCCACAAATCCTTTGATACCTTTATAGCTACAAGTCTGTCAGTTCCTGTGTCATGTTTACTCAATGATTGAACCTCCATATACCTCTGTGGTAAAGAGTAACAAATTCTCACCATTCCCCGAGTGAAAATTTCCCTCCTCATCTGAGAGGGAATGGACCTACCCGTTATTCTGAGACTGTAGCCCCTATGGCTGTAGCCCCCTAAACCAGGGGAAACATCCTTGCACTCCTTTAGTCCCACTGTCAGAAGTTTGAATGCTTCAAAGGAAGAGGAGATGGAAAAGGGTGTTCGACCGACTCGATGGCAATTCCACTTAAAGTGACAGGCATGATGTTTTAAAGCACAATTCACAAGCTTCCTCATAGTCTCACAACTGCCCATTTTATTCAGGCCATAGCCAAATTAAACAGAGTGAGTTAAAAGTGTCACCACAGACAGGCAACCGGTGATGAGTTTAACCTGAGGTCATCTCTCCTCAGGTGGGATCTTCGTGGGCGGCACGGTGGCACAGTGGTTAGCACTGCTGCCTCACAACGCCAGAGACCCGGGTTCAATTCCCGCCTCAGGCGACTGACTGTGTGGAGTTTGCACGTTCTCCCCGTGTCTGCGTGAGTTTCCTCCGGGTGCTCCGGTTTCCTCCCACAGTCCAAAGATGTGCAGGTTCAGGTGAATTGGCCATGCTAAATTGCCCATAGTGGGTAAATATAGGGGTATGGGTGGGTTACGCTTCGACGGGTCGGTGTGGACTTGTTGGGCCGAAGGGCCTGTTTCCACACTGTAATCTAATCTAATCATAGTGACCTTCGGCAGTGTCAGGGATCAAACCCACACTGTCGGTATCACACTACATCACAAACCAACCGTCCAGCCAACTGAACTAAACAACACAAGCATGTTCAATTGTCAGTTTAGCCAACCCAACTGAATCATGTATTCTGTCATCTTAAAAACTAAAGTGAAGTTCACTATTTCAAAACATTGGAGATTGGCAACTTTAACAATTTACAATCCTCCTGAAACACAGAAAGAACCAAACATGTCTGTTCACAATACAACACGTGAACCTTCAAATGAAGCATTGTGTGGAACAAACCGAATTCTTACAATAAGAACACAAGTACAATCCTCAATATTTGCATATTGTTTGGTACATTATAAGATTGGTTCAATTTGGAGGTGATAGGTTCTGTATTTTAAAGAAACAATCCAGCATGAATGGTAAACTGCGTTACCACCCGTCTCAGTCACCCTCAGATTAGGAGACACGATTCTGTTTTGTCCTCAAGTGGTCGGTATAAATTATCTACAAGTTATCTTTGGAAGACGAGCTTGTCAAAATCCTCTCCCTTTTAACCTAAAGCAGTTGATACAGTTAATATCCTTGTCAGGTTGATGTAAGGACTACCTGTCAGCATCAAAATAAAGACTTCTTCTGTACATCTTTCAGTAAATTAGGAGGTGAGGGTAGCCTAGTGGTAATGTGAGTTGTGATGTAAACAATATGATTTCTGTCATTTTTCTTATCATTATTGTACGTTTGGGCATTTGATTTCTGAACTATAACATGTGAGTTTTCTGTGTGCCTGAAGTTAATAAATAACTTCTAAGTAATTCTGTAGTGATGGTAATTTCTTTTAAAACGGTTTTTGAGGCCTAGCTTCTCAGTCTTCCTTCTCTAGATGCTTCCACTGGTTCACAGGAGGGATCCAGGGGCTGGTCCACACTTGTGAAAGATCTCTGATGTGTTAATTCAAAGTCACAGTTTGCAACAACTGCTGACAGAAAGAGAACTCTGTTTGCTTTAGGTTTCAAGCAGCTTTTACTGCAGAGAACAGAAAGCTTCTGAGCTGGTGGCGATCTGAAGGCTTCTCTGGATCTCGTTCACACTCCTAGCTGTTCAGCTACCTGGGGAGCAATCACATCATTGCTGGCAGGCAGAAGACATTTGTCATCATTGGTCTGTGGACTAGTGACCAGTTAATCAGTTACTAATTGACAGTCAAAGCTACAATTGTGCACAACCTTCTAGTTACAGCTCATCTGCAAACTACAGTCTGACTGCTGCTGGAATTGGCAGCTAAACAAACAGTGTTTACAATGAGTATCAGGTCACTTGCTTTCGAAACACTCAGCAATCCTCCAGCAATCCTTGGTGTTAAAATGGTTCTTTTCTCATTTCAGTCCACAATTAAAATGCAGAGAAATAAAACATGGTCTTTACATGCTTCCTCAAGAATCCAAGTTGGAAATGTCAGAAGTGAGGTAAACGTTTAGAAAATGAGGTGGTTACTCTGCTGTTCAAAATCACCTATCAGAGTATTCATAAATAAAGTAATTACTCCAGAAGCTAGAAATCTGAAATAGAAACACAAATTTTGGAAGTACTTAGCATGGCTGGAGAAAGAAACAACACTAATATTTTGAGTTAAATATAACTCTTCCACACCATCTGTCGGTACTTGTCCTATACTGGGAAGAATTATCATTTCTCTCGTGAACCAAATTCAACACGTCTGCACTCGATTAACCCCAGATCACAGAATGCTGAAGTAAAACAAAGAACTGTCAATGCTGGAAATGTAAAGCAACAGAAATTGTTGGAGAAATCAACAGGTCTGGCAGGATTGTGAAGAGAAAGCAGTTTTGGGTCCAGCGACCCGTCAGAACTGATAGGAACTATGAAAAGTTGGTATTTAGTCTAATGACAGGGGCTGGGGTGGGGGATAGGAGTGAGTGGATAGATGGAGGTGGAGCCCAGAGAGAGCAAAACAAAGTTAGACAGACAAAGGGATAGTAAGAGTAAGCCAGGGAGGAATATCACCTGATAATGGAGTCCAAGAGTAGGTGAAAATGAGTCAACTGTGCTGAAAGCATGTCATGACAGGATCTGGGGTGTGGGGTGGGTCAAGATCATGGAAGAGTTGTTCAGGCTGTAAAATTATCAATATCGTCATTGAATCCTGAAGGCTACAGGGTCCCCAGATTAGATGCTGTACGTTCAGCTTGTGCTGAGCTTCGTTGCAGCAAACCTCGACTCTGTGGCTCCCACATCACTGGACTCACAATTCACAGCCTGCAACTTAACGTTGAGGGATTACTCACAGATACACCCAATCAGCTCAATCCAACAGCATGCCCACGATGGAGACTCAAGAGGTACCAGGGTGGGCAGGAGGTGAGAATGTGATAGCTAGGGCACATTCAAATAGGCCATTGCCTTATTGAATGGTGGAGCAGGTTCGAGGGGCTGAATGACTTATCCATCCCCCTAATTCATACGTTAAACAGTCAAGAATCATCACTCCCATCAAATGAATCTGGGGTGGAGGTGTTTGTAAAAGTTATGGCTGCATTACACAAGGCAGTGATACTTTTGTCCAAATATTGCCATCTGTTTCTCCATTGAAAACTCTTACATCATCAATGTTCGTGTCTCCTACATTATAAATGCCTTTAAACTCCCTATTATTGGAACCAATAGGTTCCTTTCAATCCTTGATGCACCCAACTGTCCACAAGTCAATGCAAAATGGCTCAAACGTCAGTTTCATCTCACCACCAGGTGGCGGTGTGCGCTGGCTGTGTCCTGACCTGGCGACCTCCCGCCACCAGGTGACGGTGTGAGCTGGCAGTGTCCTGAGCTGGCGACTTCCGTCACCGGATGGCGGTGTGAGCTAGCATCATCCTGAGCTGGCGGCCTCCCGCCACCGGATGGCGGTGTAAGTTGGCATCATCCTGAGCTAGGCAAAAGTGAGGACTGCAGATGCTGGAAACCAGAGTTTAGATTAAAGTGGTGCTGGAAAAACACAGCAGGTCAGGCAGCATCCGAGGAGCAGGAAAATCGGCGTTTCGCGCAAAAGGCTTTCATCAGGAATAGAGTGGTGACCTCCCTCCACAGGATGGCGGTGTGAGCTGGCATCATCCTGAGCTGGCGACCTCCCGCCACCGGATGGCGGTGTGAGCTGGCATCATCTTGAGCTGGCGACCTCCCGCCACCGGATGGCGGTGTGAGCTGGCATCATCCTGAGCTGGCATCATCTTGAGCTGGCGACCTCCCGCCGCCGGATGGCGGTGTGAGCTGGCTGAGTGGCGCTGAGGGTGATGTCACAGAGGGGTTGGTGTGGGGGGCGGGGCGGAGGGTCGGGGGATGTTCACCGCGAGCCCGCAGCTGGAGAACGGCAGCAGCGGCGGCAGCAGCTCGAGCTCCTGAGGCCCCGGGCTCCGGGCGTCCCTCCCAACACCATTTCACACCGCAGTCCCCAGGTAAGGGACCCGGGGAACTGAGCCCCGCGGGGGAAGGAATGGGGAGGGGGTGTGTAGGGGTCAGGCTTCAGGAGGGATTAAGTGGAAGGGCATGTTGGGGTACATGAGGGGATGGGGTGGGGATGGGGTGCTGAGGCTGAGGCTGAGGCTGCACTTGGTGACAATAGGTCCCTGTAACCTCAACAGGGGCTTTACAAGAGAATGGTCCTGGATTAAAGAAGGAGAGAGAGTCTGTCTTTAAGGGGAGCCAAGGTGGGGGTGGGGTCTTATAAATGATTTCCTTTTTAAAAAATGTCAAAATGTTGCAGACCTTTAACCTGTTGGACTATAACCTGTGATTTTTAACTTTGCAGACTAGCTGATGGGTGCAATTATTAATTTACATCTTGGTTTTTAAAAAAAACACTTTTGTGTTCTTTTAATAGTTGCTTTTGCATTTGTGTTGCAAATTACATATCTGACCGTCCCTCGTTCAGGTCAGTCACTGCTTGTTTGGTACTGGAATTTCTCAGTCAGAACCCTGGATTGTAGATAAACGATGAATTTTGGTTTTGTCCTGAAATAAAAAGCATTGTGTTCTCAGTTGAGTGAATGGAAATGAAATGGTGTTTATGCTTGTGTTTGCAAAGTATAAGTAAGTGGTTAAGCTTTTATGTCCGGGCGTGAGGTTGAAAGCCCAGGGCATTCTGTTATTTATAAAATCCCTCTTGAATGTTACACATGAATCCTTTACATCGCATTTCTAAACAGTCCATTCTGCCTTGTCACTCTATACCTCTCCTCTTATCACCTCTGGTTGCGTTACTAATTAAATGGAGAACAGTTTTGAGCAGGAATATGGACTCTGAACTGTTGATGACATTTCAAAAATTGACGTCCACGTCTTGCACTTTGGTTTCTGAGTTTTTTTTATCTTGGGTGATAGTCCTTGTTTGGCTCAGTGTGGGGAATTGTGGCATGGTGTTTTATTAGAGATTTTGAGCTTAAAATTGAATCAGTCGTGGGCTATTGATTCATCGTTTTAATTCTGCCTCTGTGCTGATGGGAAATTGTGATAAATAGTATTTGTCTCAAATACTGTAGCTGGAGAACTGAGAATACAGATCTCCTCCTTTCCTCTCTTCAAGATGCTGAATCATCTCCTCCCTGAACTCCCCCAATCTCATTACATTCTAATACCTTTCTTAATGTGCTACCAGGTTGTGGTGACAGAAAATTTGATTATGAATAATATTACCAAATCCAGAGCCTTTCCTTCTAAACTTAAGTTTACATCAAGACCCTACTGCTTAGAGACCAGGACTGACAACCTCAGCAAATCATCTCAGGACCAGAGCCTCCGAGTCACAGCACAAACCCTGATTTTAATCAACCAGAAATTGTGGTTTTTGGGTGTTATCAGGGCAGGTTTAAGCTTGGCAGTGATGCTTATATAGTTGAATAGACTTTTGACTCAGTAGCGAAGAATGACTTTAAAGGTTGCCGGTTAACTCGAGGGAGCTGTAGAAATATATTTTACTCAGTCTGTTATCTATTGACATTGTTGGTGGAATTATCTCCCCTGACCTCAAGTAGCACGCTGTAATCTCATCTATTTTTAATTCAGTCATGTCCAGTGAAGTCTTGCTCAAATATTGAATCCTGCTGCTGTTTGTCAGATATCTTCTGGTACCTTATATGCACGCTGTTTAAAGCAATATATGATGATCAACATCTCTCACTCTTTCAACCTTTGTGTTGCAGTTTTGCTGATTCTGCAATCATTCATTTTTCTCTGCCTTTGTTTTCTTCCCTAGATCCCTGTTGTGAAGTGTCTGGCATTTATTCTTAAGAATTAAAATGTGCCCTCTTCAACTTTGTGTCTTCCATCTTGAAGCTGGCTAGTGCTGGCATTTAACCGTGTCTTTTTTCACAATGAAAGTAAATGAGTCAGGGTAATAAGTTCCTGGCGATCGATTGGGATTTTGAGCATTTGGAATGCTAAGGTTGAATCTCTGCCTCTGCTAGAGCACGTGGAGCTAAGAAGTCTTTATTGAGAAAAAGGTAAAGTCGTCATTGTCCTGCAGAACCATCGGGCTGTGCTCTCATTAGGAAGAGATGACTGGTGGTGGTTTGACCTGAGGGTCACCGCACCTCAGGCAAGGGCTGAGGCTGGGAAATCAGGACCTTTTATGGTGACCTGAGCCAGTGTGAGAATTGAACCCATGCTGTCGGTGTCACTCTGTGTTGCAAACCAGCTGTCCAGCCAACTGAGCTAAACCTCCATTTACAACATTCCAAATATATTTTCAAAGGAAGAAGTGGATGCTGAGGAAAAAGAAATGGTCGACAAGAGAGATTTCCCTGTCCAGTAACTTTTCCATGAGAATGGGATTGGACTTGTGGATGCTTACTTTGGGCTAAACCACCAAGGTGCTCAGTCAGGCACTCACCTGAACGGTAAATTGTGTACGACCTCAGAGCGTAACAGAATATGTGAAGCTGTAGTCTGGTAGAATGTGTGCCGTCAGGAAAGTAGCGGGAAAAAAACAGTGGTGGGAGAACTGGAGGAGTCTTTGTTGACTCCATCTATTCTACGCATTTCTCTATGCAGTCCATCCAGAAAAAAAAAGACTTTTTTTTTGTTGCTGTTTCAACTGGTCTAACATGGTGCTGGAAATGCATACAAACACCAGTATTGTGCACAGAGGAACTTCGATTATCTGGCATTCGGTTAACCGAGCAAATACTCCCTCCCGTGTCCTTCAGATAATCAAGCTCCCTCTGTAATTTAAACTTAGCGTTATTGGCTGCAAATGCTGAATTGGAAATAAATTAGGACATGTTTTGTAGCATGTTTGCAATGAAGCATGTTCCAAAATTTGAGCTAACACTAGTTAAATTCAAATTTGTAAATTAAAAGTTCTGTTTGCCCACATTCCAGCATTAAATCTGGAAACAGTGCAGTAAGTTTGCGCATTCTGGTTGGATATACTTTTCTCAGCTGTATGTTTAGTTTTTGTATACTATATCCTGGACATTTTTTGAAATAGGATCTGAGCTGTTACATGTCGTAGAGGAGGGTAATACAAGGCATTCCCAAGGTGAAAAGGGTAGGAGAGAGAGCAAAATTAATCAAGAACCGATTCTGATTCAGGCTAGGGCTTACAAAGTGTCTGCAGTTTATGAACAAGGGGAGATTGAAGGAAGTAAGAGTTCCCACGGTTTTTAGATCCTGTGAATTTTCTTTAGAAATATGCCAGTGTAGTCACACACACTCCTCTGAGTCTGGATTATGCTTGTCTGGGCACTTTCTCACTGATAATTAGATTACACACTCAGCATTTTTGTCTGTTCGTCCGGTCAGAATGTCTCATCCACTCTAAGCAATATGCTCTTATTTGTTCCAAATCAGATAACGTGCTGGCATAAAGGCTAGCTGGGGGTGGTGAGAGAAACAATTGACAGTGAGGGTATTGGCAGTGTTGGGGTTCCAAATCTGTGATCCATTACTGTGTTGGATCCAAACCAGATACTTGCATCCCATTCTGTTTCATGGAGCCCTGTTCTATTTACTGAACTTGATTTGAGGGCTTTAGATACCAGAATGAAACTTATTAGTGATTTGATTATGCCCTTCATGTTAGTGACACGAGTTGTCTGAATTCTGTCCGTACCCAGGAATTGATTTTTTTTCCAAGCAGCTGTAAGAGATGATTGTTCCTCATTGCCAGGAGATTTGCTTTTATTGAAGGGTTTGTCCTTCAGGGCAATTTCTGTCATTCATTAATTTCTCAGTACTGTGCTGAAAGCTTCGAGGGGATGCTATTTCAGCCTGTTGTGCAGTTCTGTGTCATCTTTATTGCCGTTGTTAAAGGAGTTCCGTGCAGCAGAATCTCGGGCAGCTGTTGTGTGCGCTTTTATTGTCATCGACCAAAGACGCAGTTTTGTGAGCTTAGGCAAGTCATCAGTGCACCTTCGGCCTCTTTTATCTGAGCTCCAAAATGAGGGGGAGAAAAGGGAGAGACAGCACCAGCATTTGTGATGCCAAAGAAGTCTGGGTTTTCAGAAGTGGCATACAGTTACAATTCAATAGGTTCGCTTTGAGAGTTCCGTGATAATACCTTCCTCACGTGCATTAAGCTCTGTGTTCTACTGTTTCTTTTCTACATCCTCTTTTTGGTTAGTAGAGTTACAGACCATCATATTCCTCTTTTTCACAACTAATCTTTGCTTTTTCACTTTGGGCGTTCTATCTCTGATTCTATGAAGGTGCAACAGTGTTGGGTTGGTCAATAAGGGGTCTGTCAGAGCACAGCCCATTGTCTTATTTGCTGTTTTCTGAACACTCTACTTCCTCTGGAGATCCTTGTGCTTCAGCATACTGCTAAAAGATTGTCCTTCATCTGTGAGCCTTAAAAATTAGAACTGATTATCGTAGCTCAGAGCACAGGATTCAAGCTTGCTCATGCCAATTATACTTGGAGTTCCAACCGAAGATTGTTTGATTTCAATCCAGTCTGGGAACTGCAGTGGTTTTTTCCTCCCTTACTTAGCGGCCGCAGCTGACATCACCCAGCTTTGGATAGATATTGGTGGGAGTGAGGCAAATCTGTCCTGGGACTTTCCGAACATAGAATATCTAACAATACAGCGCAGAGCAAGCCTGTTGGTCTTGCACCGACCTGTGAACTAATCTAAGCCCATCCCCCTTCATTATCTCATCATCATCCATGTGTATATCCAACGAATGCCCCTAATGTGGCTGAGTTAACTACATTGGCAGACAGGGCATTCCACGCCCTTAGCACTCCCTGAGTAAAGAACCTGTCTCTGACATTTGTCTTAAGTCTATTACCCTACAATTTGCAGCTACATCCCATGCCCTCCCCAAGCCAACATCATCATGCTAGGAAAAAGACTCACCGTGCACCCTTTCCAATCTCCTGATCATCTTGTATGTCTCTATTAAATCCCCTCCCAGCCGCCTTCTCTTCAATGAGAACAGACCCATATCCCTCAACCTTTCCTCAAAGACCTTTCCTCCAGACCAGACGACTTCCCGTCTAACCTCCCCTACAACCCCCCTACCCCCCCACCAAGGCTTCCACATCCCTCCTGCAATTGGGCGATCAGAACTGCACACAGAACGCCCAAGTTTTTCCTGAAATCTGATCAGTTAAGTGTTCTTGCTAAATTAATGGTTTCCAAGCTCTAATGTCTTGGGTCCTTATGAACATTGAGATTCCTCCAAGATCCTTTGACACATACAAGTAAACCCAAACAGATGTTGACTGAGTACCAATGAACTTCTTAAAGCAGGCTGCAGAAAAAGTCTGGTGTAACAGAATCTTGGGATACTGTTTCAGAAGTAATGTGCTGATAGCTTTAAACATAAACATTTGACAACAGTCATTCACTCAGGTAGTGCAGCTGATGGAGCAACCTGTACCTTTCAGTACATATTGTCTGGAGCTATGGAGAGTGATGCCAGAGGCTCCTTCATAGATCTGACAAGTGAAATCTTTCCTGTTGTCATGTGTTGGAGGGATTTGCAGGTTGATGCACAACCTGTTTGACCACATTATGAACACGCCTTCCTTGGCAATCACGTCCTGGGGTGTGACTTGAACTTGGAGCTCCTTGCCTGGGGGCAGGGACGCTACCCACCTCCGAGCCAAAGTCCATGTATCTTTGTTTTGAAACCAGTGCTGCAGACAAATGAAAAGCCCAGTAGTATATCATCGCTAGAGCTGGACAAAAGAAAATGTGTATGATAAATAAAATACAGTAAAAGATTTAACTCTGTTCCCTTGTGCATGTATTTTTTTTTGTGAGTGGTCTTTGAAAGCTAGCATCTTAATGCGTGTTATTGTGTTGCCTGTAATGAGATCTTGTGTCAGAGAGCTGAACATAATGTGAGTAATGGTCAGTTGGCTGAGTAACCTTACCCCAATAAGGGGAATTTAGATTTTCTGGCTGAAAGGGCAGAAGCTTGGAGCAGGGAAAATCGTTATTTTACTGTTTGAAATACTGAGAAATTATTGAAGACTGGGCATTGACCAAGCTTTTCACTGTGCCTAGGTACACATAACAATAAATGCAAGTCAATTCATTGATCACCTTAAAAACAGGAACAGCAGATATGCCTGTATTAATTTGTTTTTCAGGCTTAGTATTATGTAAAGAAAATAATAAATATTCAAAGGTAAAAAGTTATTACATTCCCTTTTGAATGTTTAAGTATCATGGCTTGTAAAACTGTGCTCATAGCTTTTTATAATTTTATTTGGAGGATTGCATTTCACGTACTTGAACATACTCAAAGTGGCGCAGTGAATTTGAGCAAGCTGGTTATTAGTATTAAGCACCCTTAACATTAAGCAACATTTGGCGCAGTTCAGTGACCCATCAGTGTTGCGATCTCCTTTGGTTGAGATCTCCACATGGTGACTGGAAATAGTTGGTAAAAGTGACTGAATATTCTCCTGTGATTAGCATACATACTGTCCTTTTCTGCCTCAGGTTTAACCTTGCAATAGAACATTACAGTGCAGTGCAGGCACTTTGCTCTTTGATGTGAACCCAATCTGAACCCCATCTAAACTACACTATTTGATTATCATCCATATATTTATTCAATAACCAAATGAACGCCCTTAAATTTGGTGACTCTACTATTGCAGGCAGGGTGATCCATGCCCTTACTACTCTGAGTAAAGAACCTACCTCTGACGTCTGTCCTGTGACTGACTCCTCAATTTAAAGCTATATCCCCTTGTGCTAGCCATCGCCATCCAAGGAAAAAGGCTATCGATGTCCACTCTATCTAGTACTCTGATCATCTTGTATGTCTCTATTAAGTCACCTCTCAACCTTCTTCTCTCTAATGAAAACAGCCTGAAGTCCCTCAGCCTTTCCTCATAAGACCTTCCCTCTGTACCAGGCAATGTCCTGGTAAGTCTCCTCTGCACCCTTTCCAATGCTTTCACATCCTTCCTGTAATGCGGCAACCAGAACTGCACGCCATACTTGAAATGCAGCCGTACCAGAGTATTTTACAATTGCAACATGATCTCGTGGCTCCAAAGCTCAATCCCTCTACCAATAAAAGCTAACCCACGTATGCTTTCTTAACAACTGTATTAACCTGTGTGGCAACTTTCAGAGATCTATGCATCTGGACACCACGATCTCTCTGCTCATCACACTACCAAGAATCTTACCATGAGCCCAGTACTCTTTATTCCTCTTACTCCTTCCAAACTGAATCACCTCACACTTTTCCACATTAAACTCCATTTGACACCTCTCAGCCCAGCTCTGCAGCTTATCTATGTCCCTCTGTATCCTGCAACATTGTTCTGCACTGTCCACAACTCCACAAATGTACTAACCCATCCTGCTACACCCTCATCAAACAGCAGTGGCCCCAAAACAGATCCTTGTGGTTCACAGCTTGTATCTGAACTCCAGGATGAACATTTCCCACCTTTCACCAATCTCTGTCTTCTTTCAGCTAGCCAATTTCTGATCCAAACTGGTAAATCATGCTCAATCCCATACCTCTGTATTTTCTGCAATGGCCTACTGTGGGGAACCTTATCAAATGCTTTACTGAAGTCCATATACACCAC
Organism: Hemiscyllium ocellatum; assembly: GCF_020745735.1. Lineage (NCBI taxonomy): Eukaryota > Metazoa > Chordata > Chondrichthyes > Orectolobiformes > Hemiscylliidae > Hemiscyllium > Hemiscyllium ocellatum. The sequence goes on along the minus strand of NC_083432.1, from coordinate 38,711,336 downwards.
ATCAACTGCTTTATCCTCAGCCACCTGTTTGGTCACCTTCTCAAAGAACTTAGTAAGGCTGGTGAGGCATGACCTACCCTTCACAAAACTATGTTGACTATCTCTAATCAAATTATTCCTTTCTCAATGATTATAAATCCTATCTCTTATAATCCTTTCCAACACCACACACTACCAGACCTGAAAAATGTGTTGCTGGAAAAGCGCAGCAGGTCAGGCAGCAGCAGGAGAATCGACGTTTCGGGCATAAGCCCTTCTTCAGGAAGAAGACTCCAAGCACAATTTCCCACTCCTGTCCTTGACTGGCCCTAATCTTACTCGCGTCATTCATTGGACTGGGAACTGAATATCTTATCTGCCCCATGGGTAGGGTGTCAGATTTGTTGCTTTTATAAAATAAATTCTGCTAGCCTGAGAATAGTTTAGATGTTCTGGTTTTCACCGTTTCCACCTTACTGCAAGTTAACAAAGTTTTACAGGAACCTGTGTGAAGCAGGAAAACTCGTAGAGGTGCACTCAAGTGATGGGGTTAAGATTTGTTGCAACAAAGAACTGTCTGTGTCAAAAATCTTCTCTTATTTTTCTCTTGGAACCTCATACTTGATACTTGATACTTCTTGATACTTGATACTTCTCAGTTTGGAGAAAGTGAGGATTGCAGATGCTGGAAATCAGAGTCGAGAGTGTGGTGCTGGAAAAGCACAGCAAGTCAGGCAGCAACAGAGGAGCAGGAGAATCGACGTTTCAGGCATAACTCCTTCATCAGGAATGGCTTATGCTCTCGAATACTTTTCAGTCTGCCAGAGTTATTAGTACCTATGTGTGAATTCTAGTCAAGCAACGTTCTTTTCTTCCTATTTTTATGGTATCATTGCACAAATTCCCAGATAAATGGGGTAACACAGGAATTCACTACTTTGGGAGAAAGACTAGAATCATGGAATCCCTGCAGTGCAGAAGCAGGTTCACACCAATTCGCCAGAGAGCACCCCACAAAGACCCATCCCGAGTCTGCACATGCACGGACGCTATGGGTAATTTAGCTTGGCCAATCCACCTAACCTGCACATCTTTGTACTGTGGGAGGAAACCAGAGCACCCGGGGGAATCTCACGCAGACACTGGGAAAATGTGCAAGCTTCACACAGACAGTCGCCTGAGGCTGGAATCGAACCTGGATCAATTGAAGTAATTCAGCTAACCACTTAGCTACTGTGCTGTCCTACTAGATCGCCACTGTAGTGCGCTATTTTATGATTTAATGTTGAAGACACAAAAAGGCTTCATTCATGTTTTAACACTTGATGTTTTGTCATGGTGTTTGTGAATGAACCTTATTGCACTGCATCCTAATCTTCTGGAGTTCTTATTGCTAGTCACTGTTCAATGAACACTTGTGATTTATTGACTAAAAATGTACTGTGAAATTTGGAACAATGTGCTACTATACAGAAGCTATGTCAATAGAAGGCTTTGACATGGTCAGTGATTCTGTGCAATAATTAAGTTGAAACATTTTGTCGTCAAAACTCCAACCTTTCGTTGACCTTTCTTCAATGTATTACAAAATTGCAGGGTGTCTTTAATTACAATACGTATCAGTTGAACACAAAAATCACCGATACACTGCGTTCCTTCCATCTGCAGGCTTCTTATTGTTCATTCTCAATGCTGTCCTTTTCCAACCCAACATCTTTTCAAAAGCCCTTTTGATTTCTTTGACTTTGAAAGCTATTGCTCCATCTCCAATTTTCACCAGATTTGAACCAATGTTACCTCGCAAATACCAATCTTCCCTGAAACTGCATGTTAGAATCCCTTCAGTCAGTTTTTCCATTTTTGCCACAGTAGTGAAATGGGTTTTTCAAATTCATGAATGGCAAACTATGTATCTCTGGGGGTAAACTGTCCCTTTTTGTCCTCTGGATCTGTCTAAATTACAGCTGTCGATAAGGTTGAATACACCATGCTGTTTCTCACACTATGTTGACCAGCCGGATGAGTTTCCAGTTTCTTTCATATCTGTCCAACTGTAGCTAAAGTTGTATAGTGTCTTCCCCTCTATATCCTTGCCTGTGATCCAGTCTTGGCTTTTGCTATTTCACGTTTGTACAGTGTGCTTAATGACATCATCTGAAAATATGTACGGTGAGGGTAGCATGTTGTTATCACCACCAACTCCAACCAACTATAAATGCTCCCCCTGAAAAGTCTTAGGATGATTTAAGTGAGCAGGGGCAGCAGTAGTGAAGGCGGCAAATGGTATGTCAGCTTTCATGGTAAGACAATTTGAGTACAAGTGAAAGGATGTCTTGCTGCAATTGTACAAGGCCTTGGTGAGACCGCTCCTGAAGTGTTGTGTGCAGTTTTGGTCCCCTTATCTGAGGAAGGATGAACTGCCAATGGTGGTGGTGAGGGAGGGTCCAATAAAGGTTTTCCACACTCGATCCCAGGAAGGCAGGACTGATATATTAAAAAAGACTGGATTGGTTAAGACTATATTGACTGGAGTTTAGAAAACTTCAGGTGCATTTCACAGGAACCTGGCAAATGCAATGCAGGAAGGGTTTCCCCATGATAGGGGAATCCAAAACCAGCAGTAACACATGTCTGCAGGAAGTTGGAGCAGCAGTTAGAGGCAGTGAGGAATTTACAGGAGCTAGGGGTGTGATGGGTGGCAGTTACAGGAAGGGAGAAAAGTCACAGTTACAGTCAGCTAGATGGGTTAACTCCGGGAAAGGTAGGAGAGGTAGGCAGGTAGTGCAGGAGTCTTCTGTGGCTTTTCCCATCTCAAACAAGTATGCTGTTTTGGAAAATGTAGGAGGTGATGGACATTCAGGAGAATGTAGCAAAACAACAAGGTTCTGGTACTGAGACAGACTCTAATGTAATGAGGGATATGTTATGTTCCAAGCGATCGATTATGATAGGGGACTGTCTAGTCAGAGGCACAGACAGATGTTTCTGCAGTCAGCAGCGAAAAATCAGAATGGCCTCCCTGGTGCCAGGATCAAGGATATCTCCGAGAGGGTGCAGAATGTTCTCAAAGGGGAGAAGGAGATTGTGAACATTGGTTCCAATGCCATAGGAAGGGAAAAGGATGAGATTCTGAAGGGAGAATGTAGAAAGTTAGGCAGGAATTTAAAAGGGAGGTCTTCGAGTAGTAGCACTGGGAGTATTCCAGATACTGAGTTAGTGAGGGTGAGAAATAGGAGAATAGAGCTGATGAATACATGACTGAGGAGCTGTATGGGAGAAGAATTCACATTTTTGGATCATTGGACTCTCTTCAGGGGCAGATGTGACCTGTACAAGAATGACGGATTGCGCTTACATTGGAAGGGGACGAATATACTGGCAGTGAGATTTGCTAGAGCTGATCAGGAGGATTTAAAGTAGTACAGTGGGGGGATGGGACCCAGGAGAGTGAGGAAAGAGATCAATCTGAGACTGGTACAGTTGGGAAAAGGATCTAGTCAAACAATCAGGGCAGACAGGAACAAAGCAGAGAACGAGGTAGGACTGATAAATCAAACTGTGTTTATTTCAATGCACACGGCCTAACAGGGAAGGCTGATGAACTTGGGGCATGGTTAGGAACATGGGACTGGGATATCCTAGCAATTACAGAGATGTGCCTCAGGGATGAGCAGGACCGGCAGATTAATGTCCCAGGATACAAGTGCTTTTGGAAGGACAGAAACTGGCAAGAGAGGAGGTGGAGTAGTTTTGATAAGGGATAGCATTCTGGCTGTGCTTAAGAAAGATATTCCTGGGAATACATCCAGGGGAGATATTTGGGTGGAACTGAGAAATAAGAAAGGGGCGATCACCTTATTGGGATTTTATTATATATTTCCCCTGCTCATCTGCAATAGTGAGTGGGAAATTGAGAAACAAATTTGTAAGGAGATTTCAGTTATTTGTAAGAATAATAGTGTTATAGTAGGAGATTTTAACTTTCCATACATAGACTGCATTACCATAGTGTTAAGGGTTTAGATGTTGAGAAATTTAATTGTGTACAAGAAAATGTTCTGTTTTCAGTATGTGGATGTACCTACTATAGAGAAGGTGCAAAACTTGACCTACTCTTAGGAAATCAGGCAAGGCAGGTTACTGATGTGTATTGGGGGAGCACTTTGGGTCATGACCATAACTCTATTGGTTTTAAAATACTGATAGAAAAGTATAGACTGGATGTAAAAGTTGAAGTTCTAAATTGAAGGAAGGCCAATTTTGATGGTATTAGGCAAGAACTTTCAAAAGTTGATTGCAGGTAAAGGCATGGCTGGAAAATGAGAAGCCTTCCAAAATGAGCTAACAAGAGCCCATGGACAGTATATTCCTGTTAGGGTGAAAGGAAAGGCTGGTAGGTATAGGGAATGCTGGATGACTAGAGAAATTGAGGTTTTGGTTAAGAAAAAGAAAGAAGCATATGTAAGCTCTAGACAGGAGAGATGGAGTGAATCCTTAGAGTATAAAGGCAGTAGAAGTATACTTAAGAAGGAAATCAGAAGGGCAAAAGGGAGACGTGAGATAGCTTTGGCAGCTACGGTTAAGGAGAATCAAGGGGTCTTTACAAATGCATTAAGAACAAAAGGGTATCTAGGGAGTGAATAAAACCCCTCAAAGATCAGCAAGGCAGCCTGTGTGTGGGTGTATTTTGTATCAGTGTTTGCTGTGGAGAGGGACTTAGAAGATATGGGATGTGGGGAAACATCTTGAAAAATGCCCACATTACAGAGGAGGTCTAATGTCTTAGTATGCATAAAGGTGGATAAATCTCCAGAACCTAATCAGGTGTGCCCTAGAACTCTGTAGGAAGCTAGGGAAGTGATTGCTAGGCCCCTTGCTAAGATACTTATATAATTGATACTCGCAAGTGAGGTGCCGGAAGACTGGAGGTTGGCTAACGTGGTGCCACTATTTAAGAAAGGTGGTAAGGAAAAGCCAGGGAACTATAGACTGGTGAGCCTGACATCGGTGGTGGGCAAGTTGTTGGAGGGAATCCTGAGGGACAGGATGTATATGCATTTACAAAGGCAAGGACTGATTCGGGATAGTCAACATGGCTTTGTGCGTGGGAAATCATGTCTCACTAACTTGATTGAGTGTTTTTGAAGAAGTGATGAAAAGAATTGATTAGGTCAGAGCAGTGGATGTGATCCATATGGACTTCAGTAAGGCATTCGACAAGGTTCGACATGGAACACTGGTTAACAAGGTTAGATCCCATGGAATACAGGAAGAACTAGCCATTTGGATAAAGAACTGATTTGAAGATAGAAGACAGAGAGTAGTGGTGGAGGGTTGCTTTTCAGACTGGAGGCCTGTGATCAATGGTGTGTCACAAGGATCGGTGCTGGGTCTGTTGCTTTTTGTCATTTATATAAATGATTTTGGATGTGAACACGGGAGGTATGATTAGTTAGTTTACAAATGGCATCAAAATTGGAGGTGTTGGACTGCCAAGAAGACCTCAAAGTACAACGGGATCTTGATCAGATGGGCCTATGGGCTGACAATGGCAGGTGGAGTTTAATTTAGGTAAACGTGAGGTGCTGCAGTTTGGAAAGGCAAATCAGAGCAGGACTTGTGCAATTAATGCTAAAGTCCTGGGGAGTGTTGCTGAACAGAGAGACCTTGGAGTGCAGGTTCAGAGTTCCTTGAAAGTGGAATTGCAGGTAGATAGGATAATGAAGAGGGCATTTGATATGCTTTCCTTTATTGGACAGAGTGTTGAGAATAGGTGTTGGGAGGTCATGTTGCGGCTATGTCAAACATTGATTAGCCCACTTTTGGAATATTTTGTGTAATACTGATCTCCCTCCTACTAGAAGGGTGTTGTAAAACCTGAAAGGGTTCAGAAAAAATTTAACTAATGTTGCCAGGGTAGGAGGATTTGAGCAATAGGGAGAGGCTGAATAGGTTGGGGCTGTTTTCCCTGGAGCGTCAGAGGTTGAGTAACCTTATAGAGGCTTATAAAATCATAGGGGCATGGTTTGGGTAAATACACAAGGTCTTTTCCCTTGAGTTGGGGAGTCCAGAACTAGAGGGCATTGGTTTAGGATGAGAGGGGAAAAATTTAAAAGGGGCCTAAGGGGCAACTTTTGAAGGTGGTGTATGTATGGAATGAGATGCCAGAGGAAGTGGTGGAGGCTGGTACAATTACAGCATTTAAAAGGCATCTGGATGGCTGTATACTTCCATTCTTATTTCTTATGGTCTTCTGGTCTTATATGAATTGGAAGGGTTTAGAGTGATATGGGCCAGGTACTAGCAAATGGGACTAGATTAATTTGGGATTTCTGGTTGGACGAGTTGGACCGAAGAGTCTGTTTCCATGCTGTACATCTCCATGACTCTGTCATTAAAGATATGGGGTAGGCTGTAGGACTTTGGGAGAAATTTCTTCACACACAGACTAGTGAGTCTGTGAAATTCTGTCACAGAAGTAGTTGAGGCAAAAACATTGAAGGTTTTGAAGAAGGAGTTAGATATGGACCTTTGGGCTGAGGGATCTCATGACATGGAGAGACACAGGAATAGAGTACTGAGTTAGATAATCAGCCATGGTAATGAATGGCAGAACAGATTGAAGGTATGAATAGCCTACTCCTATTTTCTGTTTATCTTGTTAAAGGTACTAGGTCAGTACAGGTTTTTGGGCAATACAGATAAACATGCTTTTTAACGTGGCTGTTTAGCCACTCAAAATTAAAACCAGTCAGTTTATTTGACTAAAACATGTATTTGTCATATATTTTCTACTTTAGTTACTTATCTAATTATCAGGGAGTTTTAGATTCAAGTTGCACTAAATTCTGGTACTGGCTCCTGTTTTGCAGCTTTTATTTCCCCTGTGATAGATGAATGCAGGAATTCAGGTGACTTGAACAATTGATGGCATCGGGTTGTTCTGTTTAATTATTTGGATGACTGACATTTATGGAAACTCATCATTTGGCTAAAGTGTCTCTGAGGAATCCTACAGAAAAATCCACATGACCTTTTCTGACTAGAAAATGCATCTTTACAGTAGAGAATGCCCTGGTCAAGTTCAGAGGAGGTAGTTTTGCAAGAATACAGTGTGCAGGAAAAGGTGCTGCTGCAATTTAGCAATCACTTACAATTCAGAAAATTGTTTTTACTGTAAGAACCTCTCTCCCCATTAGCTTGTCAGGTTGTCCAGAGCTGGTTAATGGTATGTTCACTATAAGCTTACATTTTTGAAGAAAGAATAAAGCTTCTGTTTTATTCACCAGAGCGCCAGCTTTTGCCATAACTGCCCCAGATGTCCTTGGTATTTTCCAACCAATACTTGGTGGTTGCAAAGTCATAATATTGTACTTGGCACCTATCGTCAAATCTTCCCAGTTTCACCTTTCTTCATGATGAGCAGACCTAACTGAGTAAACAGGAAAATCTGCCAACCAATTTCTTTTTATCTCTGTCAGAGGTGCTGCCAGAGACAATGGCGACTGTCTGTCTGTAATCCATTCCATTAAAGGTTGTTGGGTGATAATGCAAAACTGAGCCTCAGTCTCAGCAGATGTTCAAGTTTCCTTTTCTACCCTATTGATTTGGATTTTATTTAAAAAAAAACAGGATTTGCCCACGTATTTTTAATTTTTAACTTCACCAGAGTTGATAAAGACATTGTCGATTGGTTACCTGATCCTTGAGGTTCCACAATTCTTTGCAAGGCCAAAGTAAACTTTACATTTTCCCCATGAGCAAACTGGCAGCAGTTGAAAGAAACAATCTCCAAATCATATTGTGTGTATGTTGTGACGACACAAGGACCAGTTAAGGTTAAGTGACGCTGAGAGTTCCAGGGTTTACGTATAGTTTGCAGTCTCTTTGGAAGTCTGTTGGATAAGTAAGTAATCTAATCTAGTAATCTAATCTAACCTATATTTGGAATTGAGACCACCAATGCTAGACATGTCAGCAAGTCAGTTAGTCAGTCTAGGAATGGTATTTTCCGAAGTTGCTGAAGGAAGGAGTTGTTCAAGGAGAATTGCTGGTTTTTGGAATTGATATCCGAGACGATTACCACGTAACTGTTTCCCAGCCGTACCCCTTCATAGGTTCCAACGCTGTTATCCTACAGAAAACTAAAATTGTTCTCATCCACTATGCATGTATTTCCAGGTGACTCGTTCTAGAGTCACCTGGAATTTTCTAGAATCTCCCATCTGCTATCTCTCTCTCGGGTTTGCAGTGTCCATTTCTGTGGAATTACTTTACTTTTGTTTCAATTAATACTGCTTCCTTTTGGTTTATTCTGATTTATCACTAACAATTATTTCAGTCTTTTGAATTACTAGACGCATAAGCCATCACTAGCGCAAATAACTTGGGATGACACGACACAAATATTCACACTTTTGAATGACATATGGTTCGAGTACAATAATTTACATAAAAAGCTAATGCATGTGGAAATGTCAAATGCTTTAATCGCTTAAAAGCTGCCACAACAAGTCACTTGTCGTGATTATAACAGTACATTCTTCATTTTTATTTATTTTGTAAAGTATAAAAATAGCACCTAGTACATTCAGGATTCTGGCATGTTCAGTCACGTCCATGTTCAGTGTGGGTAGATAATGGAAAATGTTCCTAGCAGTGTATGTTGAAACATTCTAAAACTACGTGCCAAACACACCATCCCTCCCTTTCCCTTTTAACCTTTATTTGGCAACACCCTGGTCCACTCCTCATTCACCCCTTCACTTTTCATGCGATCACAGGGGGAGGCAGTAAAGACAAAGTGTGCACTGCATCTGACCCACTTCCCACCAATCAGGACCACAAGTCCTTTCGAAAATTAATCAACAAATTACTCATGCCACCTTTAAGATGTTACACTGTATTACTCAAATTGCTCATGATGCAATCTTTCCTGTGTTTGGGAGATCAAGCACTAATTTGGTCGCTACTTTGTGGAACATGTCTATTCCACACTAAAATGTGACCCTGAACTTCTGCTTGCCTGATCATTTCAATTCTGCTTCACTGCTCTGATATTGCTGTCCCTGATGTCCTACATTATTCCAATAAAGCTCGAGAGACAGCACTTCACAGCCTTCTGGACTCAACGTTGACTTTAATAATTTCAGGTCATAACCTCTGACTCCAGAGGTGGCTGGGTGGCTCAGTGGTTAGCACTGCTGCCTCAAAGCACCAGGGTCCCAGGTTTATTTCCAGCCTCAGATGACTGTCTGTGTGGAGTTTGCACATTCTCCCTGTGTCTGCTCCGGTTTCCTCCCACAGTGTGGGCGGCACGGTGGCACAGTGGTTAGCACTGCTGCCTCACAGCGCCTGAGACCCGGGTTCAATTCCCGACTCAGGCGACTGACTGACTGACTGACTGACTGTGTGGAGTTTGCACGTTCTCCCCGTGTCTGTGTGGGTTTCCTCCGGGTGCTCTGGTTTCCTCCCACAGTCCAAAGATGTGCGGGTCATGTGAATTGGCCATGCTAAATTGCCCGTAGTGTTAGGTAAGGGGTAAATGTAGGGGTATGGGTGGGTTGCGCTTCGGCGGGTTGGTGTGGACTTGTTGGGCCGAAGGGCCTGTTTCCACACTGTAAGTAATCTAGTCTAATCTAATCTAGTCCAAAAGATTTGCAGGTCAGGTGAATTGACAATGCTAAATTGCCCTTAGTGTTAGGTGCATAAGTCAGAGGGAAATGGGTCTGGGTGAGTTGCTGTTCGGAGGGTTGGTGTGGACTGGTTGGGCAGAAGGACCTGTGTCCACACTGTAGGGGTATCTAATCTGATCTAATCCAGTTTTTCAGACAGCAGTTGTTTATAATGGTCATATTAATCTTTGGTGTTGGTGACAAGAAACTTTTACACAAGCAACTGAAGTGAAAGCAGAAAGCCATCAGCCATAGATAAATGAGGAGAGGACCTACTCTTAGACAGCTTATTTCTATGCTCTTCCCATTTACACCAGCTCTTGACCTATTATTTGATATTTCTAAGTTGTTCTGGGGTGGGTGCAGGAAAATACAGACATTGTGGGGTTTGTATGTCTGTTCATAGGATGTGAACAGTGTTGGCTGGGCCAGCATTTATTGCTCATCCCTACTTGGGGTCAGTGTTTTGAGGAGGGGTTTAAAAGCAAAAGGGTGAAAGTTTAGATTTTTTAGGAAATCCATCAACCTGATGAAGTATTCTCTTCAACTGGTTGTAAGGAGTGCTATCTGTCAGGAAGCATTTATGTATAGTTTCCAAGCTATCCCAGCTAAGTTAAATTTTAATGGTTTCTTTACAGCAGTATGTTTCAGTTTTTGCAAAATCATTCGCTTTGTTTTTTTTTCTAGTGCTAAATCGCCCATTGCGTACAGGGACATGCAGGTTTAGTGGATTGGCCATGGTAAATGCAGGGTGACAAGTATAGGGTGGGTTTGGAAGGGGATGTTGTTCGGATGGTTGGTGTGGACTCGATGGGCTGAATGGCTGCTTCTACAGTGTAGGAATTCTATTCAATGAAGCGACATAGGTCTGGAGTCACAAATAGGCCAGACCAGGTATGGACAGCAGGTTTCCTTTCTTAAAAGACATCAGTGAACCAGATGGATTTGTAACACCAATTGAGGGTTGTTTCATGGCTGCTCCTGGGTTGACTTATTAGTGATTTTAAATTTCACCATCTGCTATGGTAAGATTTGAACCCATGCTCCCAGAACATTAAGCTGGGGAATTAACACTATTCCCCATCTCCCCGTTTGCTAATGAAAGTAAATTGTGTAAATTCACAGTCAATAAAGCATCTTAATAGCCACTGAGTGGGACACAATTGAATTCTGAAATTATTGCTGTGATCATTTTATTCGTATACGTGTGTCCATTCTTCATCAAGTTTAATGAAAAGCCTTGCAGATGAACTTATACCCAAATTTGTACCATATATGGTTGAATCTATACCCTAATTTTGTTTAATGTGCAAGTTTTGCTGTTTACACAAAATAGATTTCAAGTTTAGCTGTACAACCTTCCTGACCTCGAAGAAAAATTCTGTACTCTGAGTTTGACCTGTTTGCATCAATCGCTGATTTCCCAGGCAGCGGGTGTTTGAACAGCTGAAGCATGCTCATATTTATTCTGAGACATTTTTTTGTATGGTGGAGCATAGCATGCTGATCTTAAAGAATGCATTGGATCGAGCATGTTTAAAGTAAAATTTTTACTAATGTTTATGGAAACTGCTAAAATAAGGACTTTTCAAAAAAGCCTTTGTTTTGTCCCTATGAATTCTATTGATATTTGTCTGCATAAAAGAACTCCCTAACTAGGCACTGGTTGTTTTGACATGCCTTGCCTTCCATTATTCAGATTCAAATGCAGTCTTTCTTTCATCCTAGCAAATTTCTTGCACAGCATTTTTTTGGATCAGGGTGGTTACCTCTAACCTCATTTCCTGCCTGGATCCCTTCCTTAAAGCATTCCCCATGGCTGTAAGACTTTGCATAAGAGTTATTCAGCAGGTCGGAGCGTGGCAAATATTCTCTTCTGAGGCACAGGAAGTTCAAAATTTTAGTTTAAGAAATTAAGTTAAACTTGTAGTGCAGATATAGCAGATAATACAGACCACAGTGTATAGGTGGTGGATGGCCAATGACAAAGGTAGTGATGAACTACTTGCTGAAGTTGCATTCGTCCAAACAAGTGGGTATTATTCCTTTGCATTCCTGACTTGTGGATGTTGGAAAGTGTTTGAGAGTTAGAAGGCTGTATTAATGTTTTAATAATTGATGTATATTATTAACAATCCAGTCATCCGCACTTCTTCCAAGCTGCAAATATAGATTTCTGAGGACATATAATCTGAGGAAATCTATGTAGAGCCTGGCAAAATGTAAAAATTTCTGAAAATTTACAAAAGGTGCAGTAGCTTTAACTAATGCACTAAAAATACATCAGACCCACAATAAGGAAGCCAGAGCAGACTAAATCCTTTTGGATGTGGAGGAATTTCTTCTCTTGCAAGAACACAGGTTTTTGGAATTAGATTAGATTCCCTAAAGTGTGGAAACAGGCCTTTCGACCCAACAAGTCCACACCGACCCTCCAAAGAGTAACCCACCCAGACCCATTCCCCTACTCATGCACCTATCACTGTGGGCAATTTAACTTGGGCCAATCCACCTAACCTGCACATCTTTGGATTATGGGAGGAAACCAGAGCACCCAGAGGAAACGCATGCAGACATGGCGAGAATGTGCAAACTCCACACAGACAGATGCCCGAGGCTGGAATTGAATCCGGGTCTCTGGCGCTGTGAAGCAGCAGTGCTAACCACTGAGCTATCATGCCGCCCAGAGAGAGCAGTGGAGTCGAGGTCATTAAATTTAATTGAGGCTGAATTATATTTTTGCTTAACATGGGAGTTGAGGGTTATGTGGGCCGTCTGTGAAGTGGGAATGAGGTCATATCAGATCAGTCATGACCTTATTGAATGACCGAGCAAAGTTTCCTAGATACATGTTTGGTCAGTGCAGAATATTTAGCTTCGAGCCTACTCTTATATGGATTGCCCAGTTATGCTTCTATTCAGTGATGGCCCCCAGATTATTGATGGTGTTGTATTTGATGATTCTAAGGGCATTAAGTGTCACGGGGAGGTGATTCGATGTTTTGTTGTTGGCGATGGTCATTGCTTGCCTCTTTATGAATGGTTTTTGCCCCTTACCAGTCCCATTCTCCCCTCAGTCGAAGCAAAATGCTCAGACACACAGTAGGTTTGCCACCTCCAACTTCATTCTGGGTCCTGGAGGGAGAGAGAATGATCACCCATATGCACAGGGAAAGGGTTCTCAGTCTTCTCTCTAACAGCAATTTCTAAATGAATACATAATTCATTTTACAGGGAGGAGCATCCAGATAAGGCAGCATTCATATTGATTGGATGACCGTCGCAACAGCGAGCATCAACAGTAAAGATTAGGCCTCTGCTGTTACACAATAAATGTTCTTAACCTTAACTTCATAATGAATACTTTTCACCTTGTTAACCTGATCTTACATACTGAATGCTTCCAATATTATTAACTGGCTCTACATAATGAATACTTTTCCACTTTGTTAACCCATTACCCTTTGCCTTCAGCACCCCATTGTTCACTAAGTTCTTATCTGAGTCGTGCTCAGCTGAAACTCGTTTCTCAAAACCTAACTCTTTCTCTACCTGCTTATATCCTATATACTTTCTCAGTTGAAATGCTGTCCACGTTTGACTGTGACTGGATTCTTTCAGTATCTGATGAGCTGTATATTGTATGCAATCATTGGTGTGTATTCCCATTCTGACCTTGTCATTGGAGGATGGATCACTGATGAAGTAACTGGTTCTTTGTCTGAGGACACTCCCCTGAGTAATGCTTACAGTGATGACCTGGAACTGAGCTGATTGGCCTCCAATCACCATAACCAACATCTCTGCTGGAATTGACTAGCCAATGAATAGGTTGCCCCCAATTGACTTCTGTTGTATCTGAATCTTGTCTAATCCTTTCTTTAGATGCTGATGCCAGCATAACAATAGTTACTGCCTTTGTTGCAAGAGGTACTGAAGCGTGAGATTTGGGAAAAGGATTCTTCAGCTCTGTTAGGCTTGTATCATCTTCGGTGCACCAGTGGTGACAGTTTGATGTGTTCTTGTTTTTTCTAATCTCCGGCTGTTTGGCAGACAGAAAGCAAAGATATTGATGAAAGAAATCATTAACATGTGAAGGGCTATTCTCTCAGGTGTTTTGTTTATTGTCACCTGTCCCTTGTTGCCACATCTGTCCAGGTGATATGGTCTCTCAGGCTTTTATTAGGGCTAATTCATAAAATGATTCACAAGCACAGACCAGCTAACTAACCTCAATTTTTCTTGACAGAATCAGTAACTAATGCAAGTTAATGCTGTCAACCACAATATATCTTCTGTGGCTACTTTATTGACCCACTTTAAAGAGCTACTTAAATTGGGTAAACAGAAATTGCTTTCCATCTGCCTTTGCAATCCAACTTTTGAAAGCGTAGCTGGCTTTCCCTGTCTTTTCTAACCTGATTTGGGTACTGTGACAGATTATGGTGGTAAGCCTGTACTTAATGCTTTCAAGGAAAATAGTGAGTGGAATAGATGAGCGAACAGTGGTTAATCTCAGATTATAAACTACTTCAGTTGTCACTGCATCAGGATGCAATTTAGCATCATAATTTTGTGTATTAGAATTCAATGTCTGGTGTTTCGGTGCAGGATCAATGCACTTCTAAAGCAACCTGTGCAGTTCAGAAAGCTTGTACATTCTCAGCAATTCCAATCTCTGGTTGATGCAGCACAGAGCTCAATGTCTTTGCTTTTCCATCTGATTCTATTTGTATGGGCACATTGTCTTCAGGAATTTGGGAACCAAAAGCTGATTACAATGCAGCAACAATTCGAGTATCCAAGGTAATACAGAAACGAGAGTCAGTTGTGAACCTCGATAATAGAGCTGATTTCACAGAATTTCAGAAGAATGATTCCTGTATGTTTTTTTTAAAAAAAAATGTCTGGCTGCTCATTCCCATTGTCTAGGTCTGGCTTTAATCCATTGCTTTCTGGAGCAAACCAGGCTTTCTTACAGAGTAAAATACCAGAGCTTCATTTTACTGTTGAAATCTGCAGATATTGTAAATAATTTGTATATGAGTTATTTAGCTTCTCTGTTATTATTTCACTCAAAAATGGACTGTAGACAATATCTTGTCGTTTTTCATACACCACATAATTCTTAGTAGAAATTGCATAAAAGAAGAGGTGTGAAATTTTCATGTTCAAATAAACTGTGTGAAATACAGTTGGAGGGAGCACTTAAAGCTATGTTTGACCCTTTTTTAAAAAAGAATTGAGTCTGACATTGCTGTTTTACTGCCTGTGAAACTGGAGAGAGGCAGGCTGTTCTTAAAATGGTGGCTGTAAAACCAATGCTATTCCATATTGGCCTATTCAAAACATCAAAATGGTGATTTGTTTCACTTTTTGGCAATTTGGTTGACATTCAGCATTAACAGCACGAATGCAATTCCTTCAGAAATAAAATCTTAGGAAACATATTCATAGCTAATAAATGCTTTGTAACTGTTATAGCCTTGTGGTCTTAGTTAGCTTGGTCTAAATGTCAGTGCTTGTGCTGGATGTAATTTAGCGTAGAATGTGTGTCCAATGAATCTATTGCTTTACAGTTGATTTGAAACTCATGAGCTTACAGAATATGTCACTGCATGTACTACACCCAGAATATTAACAAAGAAAATCTTACATTCCTTTAATGACATCAGGACATCCCCAAAAAGTTTATGCCAGTGTTGCAGTTTTGTTAGAAACCTTATGCTTTTTATTTATATTCTTTTTCTTAAATGTCTGGCAGAAACTGGACTGCTGTGACTTATTTGAATTTGGCTCAGTTACATGGAATAGATGTTTGCCCTCCCTGCTAGCTGCAGGAATCATGTTTGATGTGTTGGAAAGTCCAGTTATAATTACCTGAATCACCATTAAACAGAGTCTGAGGCCAAATGGAAATGATGTAGTAGGAGTGGATTATGTAACTATGTTGTGATTTGCAAAATGTTTGTGTTAGAAAAACAGACAAGTGCATGAAGCTGATTTCAATGCTCAATATTCTAGGTACTTCCATTCTCAACAACCATCATGTTCTTGACCTTGTCTATAACATTCATCACTAAAAAGGGAAAGTTGTTAGACATTAGAACAATTGGTCGTGTTCAAAGATGTTTATAGATTGAAAAAGAGAGTAATTGACTGAGTTGATGTTGGACTCCGTATGAAGATCGACTATGAAATAAATTTTTGCATTAATAAGTTTGTTTAAAAATAGGATTGGTCAACATGTTCTCAGCCTCAAAAAGGATGGATGCAATGAATATTAATAGGCTTCTGTAACTTGAATGGTTTTTAAGTAAGAGAATAGAGAGTAAAGGCAAGATCTAATTTCCTTTCCAGCCAAAAGAAATCATTACGCCTATTTTTCTAATCAACCTGTTCAGAGTTGCCATTACACACCTCTGAGGTAGGTGGGACACGAACCTAGGCCTCTGGTCCAGGGGAAGGGACACTACCACTGCAGCACAAGAGAGTTAAGAAATCATTATACCTTTTTAAGGAGATAAATTAGACCCAGGTTGTTCTGACTATGACGATAACTGGAAGAAATACATGTTTTATTGGAAAACTTAAGATAAATTGATTCCTTTGGAATTTTTAAGTTAGTTTGAATGGAGGCCTTGATTTTGTGGTTGTAGTCATATATTGAAGGGGACAGGGCTTCATACTGATGTGCTTTTAAAAAAGTTTTCCAAGGTTTCGGGGTCAGAAATGGTGTTGTCATATTCACTTTCTAAATTATCTCTGCCCATCCTGAAACTAAATCCCATTTTTAAAAAAAATTTGAGTGAGGTGTATGTTTTGGGAATGTGGCCAGTTCTTCAGGAATGCTAGCATTTAAAAAGTGACAGGCTTAAATGCTCTATCTTTTTGAATCTTTAAGATTTTCCAGTATTCCTCTCCTGGACATGATTGAAACTTTCTATGCTGTAATTCATCTCGCCACTGATCTCTGTTTTCAGAAAGGTAAGAAGTGGACAGATGCTTTGCCTGAAAGCAATTCAAGACAAAGGGATATATGAGCTGGGCCATCTTTGTGTGTCTCCTAGCAAACGTCACACCAGAGACAGACAGACAGTCCATTGGATAGGTGGCCTAACTCTCCTTTACCAGAGTGTGTTGTAAAGCTGAATAAAGTACAAATGTAACTTATCAAAAGAGCCATTCTATGAAGATTGATACAATTCAGGACAAATGATTTACATAATATTGTGAACTTGTTGATGAAGTATTTACAGTTTTAAAAATTAGATTTTGTTTGTCTGGTTTTGATGCATCATTTAAATATCACGTGCAATTAAATATACTTTGGTATGTGGGTCAACCATTAAAATATTAAGTTAGAATGATCGCAAGGGAGCGGGTTTAGCTTTCCTCTAAGAGCGTTACTGCGACAAGACACTGAGAGGGAGACCCGACACCTGCAGTGGGATTGAAATTCAGATGAAATGGTTTCTCCAGTCTCGTGTACTCACTGTTATCTCACCAAAAGCAGATGGTAAACTGGGCAATCCGTATTTCACAAAGCTTACTGCTGGAAGCTATTCAATTGCACCCTTCTCTGATAATTTAAAGTTATTTTATGCATTGAAAAGAACTAGAATTTTCCTGTAATTTTAATTAAGGAATGCCAATAATACCTCAGGGAGGTTAATGCTTATAAAATAGAATAATTAGATCATTTGAAATGAGTAAGACAGAATGTCTTGCAAGTATAGAGCACTTTCTTTAACTGATGGAAATCTCAAAGTGCTTCACAGCCACGAGGTATGTTTGAAGTACAGGTACGGTTGAAATGTGGGAAATGCAAACTCCCACCAACGCCAATGACCAGATCTCGAAGCATGTTCTCATTTTAATGTCTCCTCCAAAAGACAGCAGGTCGGGCAGTGCAAGTTGTAGTGCTAAACAGCAGTGCCTTGAAGTTTGTGCACTAGCCCTGGACTGAGACTTGAATTGGGGACCATGTAATTCACGTGAAGGTTCTACCCACCAACGACTTAACTGAATTAAAGGAATATTGAGTTATTTGATTCCAAACTAGACAAAGGCGTGCAAGTTATTTCATGTTTTGTTTCATCACTGCTTCTGGTTTTATTAGTTTAGGTCAGTGAGTCAACAGACATTTGAGACCAGGTATAGAAACATGGCCACAACCGTAGTTTAGACACTTTTGCCTTACATTGGGTATTCTGAAAGTTAATGCAAATCAGTCACTTTCTGTAGTAGTGATTGTGACAACAAACTGTCGATTACTACATTCAGACATTATTGTATGACATAATTATCTACTCAATGGAAGTTTAATTTTGTAAGTAAAATATTGTCAGGGAAAAGAGATACCTTCAGGTAAACGTAATAAGTTTATTCGTTATCCATTAAAGCAAGGTTTAGTCCAGAGATAAAGAAGGCAGGTTAGCCTGTTCTCTCCAAATATTAAGGAACTACATATTTTCAAGTAAAGACATTGTCATTGCTTTTCACCACAGAGTTGCAATTTATTTTTCTGTTAGTTTTGTCAGGATTAAAATTATGGGATGTAATTCTCATTTGTTCAATAAAATGGATTTATTAGCTCTGATTTAGATATTTTGAATGAAGCTACATCTCGATTGTACAGAGGCTGTTATCATGTAGAGGTCTTAATTGTAGTGTTTTATATTCAGCAAATTAATATAATTTGCCTGTTTTGTGGAATTTAATTTTTAGCAAGTTTTGAGAACATTTGTAGCTCAGGTTGAGGTTCTGGATGTAGGTTTGCTCACTGAGCTGGGAGGTTCATTTCCAGACATTTCATCAACCTGCTAGGTAACATCTTCAGTGGGCCTAAGGTGAAGCAGTGTACATGAGTCCTGCTTTCTATGTTTATGTTTGGGTTCTCTTTGCGTTGGTGGTGTCACTTCTTGCAATGATGTAATTTCCTGTTCTTTTTCTCCTCAGGGGGTGGTACGTGGCGTCTAACTCGATGTGTTTGTTGATAGAGTTCCGGTTGGAATGCCGTGCTTCTAGGATGTCTCTGCTTGGCTTGTCCTAGGATAGGTGTGTTGTCCCAGTCGAAGTGGTGTCCTTCCTTATCTGTATGTAAGGATACTAGTGAGAGAGGGTCATGTCATTTTGTGGCTAGTTGGTGTTCATGTGTCCTGGTGGCTAATTTTCTGTCTGTCCAATGTAGTGTTTGTTACAATTCTTGCAAGGTATTTTGTAATTTACTGGAACTCTATCAATAAATACATCGAGTTAGACCCGTCTATCACCCCCTGAGAAAAAGAACAGCAAATGTCATCACAGCAGGAAATGTCATCACCAACCCAAAGAAACCCAAACATATAAATAGAAAGCAGGAATCATGTACATTGCGTCACCTGAGGTCCACTGAAGATGTTACCTAATAGGGTGATGAAATGTCTGGAAATGAATCTCCCAGCTCAGCCAGCAAACCTATATCCAGAATTTTGTTTTGCCCAATACAAATGGCAAATTTTATCAAGCACTCGGTATGCAGAGTTCTGTTGGAAAGTATTCTAACAGCCCTTTTAGATTTTTGTTTTTAGGAGAGCAGTTCTGTTTGGTGAGATATAGCAAACATGAATTGTCTACTAAAGCACTTCCACGTTTTAAAAGCTGAAAATAATCACCAAACTTTACATTTTAAAATGCATCAATGTGCAACTTTTTGATGTAGTTGCATTAAGTAAGAATGTAGTTTGTATTAACATTCTACTACCAAGAAATATTAATGACTTGCATGTTAATGACTTGTGTATGAATACAGAAAGTATGGTTTAAATTTGCAGATTACGCGAATTGGTGGTGTTAGTGAGGGGAATAGTGTCAGGCTACATTCTGATTATTGGTCAGCTGATAAATTGGGCAGAACAAAGGCAGATGGAATTTAATCCTGATAAGTGTGAGGTGATACATTTTGGGAGCCTAATAAGGGAAGGATATTTGTAATGACTGGTAGGCCTGTTTGGAGTATTTAGGAGCAAAAGGACCTTAGTTTAGGTGTCGGCTCAGGTATAGGGTGGCATGGTGGCTCAATGGTTAGCACTGCTACCTCACAGCACCAGGTTCCCAGGATAGTTTCCAGGCTCGGGCAACTGTCTGTGTGGAGTTTGCACATTCTCCCTGTGTCTGTGTGGATTTCCTCCGGGTGCTGAGGTTTCCTCCCACAGTCCAAAGATGTACAGGTCAGGTGAATTGGCCATGCTTAGTTGCTCCATAGTGTTAGGTCAATTAGTCAGAGGGAGTTGGATCTGGGTGGGTTACTCTTCGGAGGGTCGGCATGGACTAGTTGGACCAAAGGGTCTGTTTCCACATTTGAGGGAATCTAATCTAATTTTAAAAAATACAGGGTGGTGAAGAATGCATATGGGATGCTATCAAGGAATATAGGAATAGAGTATAGGAGCAAGGAAGTCTTGTTAAACTTTATAAAGCATTGGTTAGGCTACATATGTAGTTCTCATTATCACACCATTAGAAGGATGTGATTGCACTGGAGAGGGTGCAGTGGAGATTCACCAGGATGTTGCCTGGGGTGGAAAGTCCTGATAGACTGAGTTTGTTCCCCTTGGAGCAAAGGGGGCTGCGGGGATCTGATTGATGTATACAAAATTATTAGAGGCAAAAACAGAGTAGATCATGACAACGACACAATGGGCCAAAGGGCCTAAATCTATGTTTTATGACTCTGTTAAGCTACTTCTATTCAGATTACTGTGTAAATTTGTTCGCAATCTCAGCTGAGCTATTGGAGTTGCATATGGCATATTGTTGAGCAGCCACTACTGCTCAGCTGAAAGCACTAAAGGCCTCAACGTGGTAAAACGTTAGAGGTTGAAAACCTGGGAAAAGCGAATTATTTGTTGTTTACATGAATGAGTCATAGAGTCATACAGCATGAAAACAGACCCTTCAGTCCATATCAAACATAATCTCAAACTAAACTAGTCCCACCTGCCTGCTCCTGGCCCATAAACATCTCCTAGCATTTCCTATTCATGTCTCTAAATGTCTTTTAAATGCTGTAATTGTACACAAATCAATGTGATTCACAAAGTCAGTATTATTTTCAAGTAGAATAACCTAATACTGCTGAATTGCCAATTGTACCTATCTCTCTTTAATCAATCACTGTTGGTCAACTGAAAAATGTCTCTTCTATAAATATGAAGATTGCCAGAAACCTCACATGTCAGCTGTGGACTAGTTTGTTGTAGTAAGGATTTAGAGTTCCAAAATTGTGATTACTTTTTTTGCCTCTGAGCTAGTGGGGAGTGGTGAAAAAATCAGCAAGGACTTGCGTCTC
Organism: Hemiscyllium ocellatum; assembly: GCF_020745735.1. Lineage (NCBI taxonomy): Eukaryota > Metazoa > Chordata > Chondrichthyes > Orectolobiformes > Hemiscylliidae > Hemiscyllium > Hemiscyllium ocellatum. The sequence goes on along the minus strand of NC_083432.1, from coordinate 38,690,351 downwards.
GTCACTCCAATGTCAATACCTATGCGTATGTTAAGTACCTGATCAGACTCTGGTTCTTCCAACTGTCAGGAAAGGTCAATTGGCCGGGGTTGGGGGGGGGGAGGCGGAGGGGTGCTGTTTCATAAGGTACTGCCTTGAGAGTGAAGGAAGAAAATTGGACAGAATATTTTTGCTTCCCGGTTGGACCATGTGAATTTAGTTTTGGTATGTGTTTGCATAACGTCCTCACCCAGTTGATAAGACCATTGGAGATAAAGATATTTCTTAATGTTGTGCGGAACACTGGCCATTCAGATCAAGGTTTGAATACTGTTCTGGGGCAGGGTTCTTCTTAAACCTAAGTACTATTGCGATTTCATTGCTATGATTTGAGTCAGATGTGCCAGGGAAAGGTGATGTGTTGTTGATGTCAAATCGGGTGGGGAAAACAAAAGCATTTGCCTGAAAACACCACCACCACCTCCTCTCAGAAAAATGTGTTGATGTGCATCAATAGTTGTAGCTACTTTATTTATATTTTGGAAGCGATCAAGCCCCTCCTATTGATGACGTGCTCCCAAAATCTCAGACATCATCAGATATTGCAGCACATTTCAAAGCTGGGTGTAGCTCCAAAAGTTGTTGGAAGGCTATTAAATATGCAGAAGCATTGTATTAAAGGGTTTTATGCTTCAGGACTTTTAGGAGAAAATGGCCAATGTTTATATTCTGTGAATTTTATGTTGAAGTAAAGTAGGATAAAATATTGTCAGTTGCGAGAGAACGCTCGTCAATTTTTAAATGGCTCACTTTGAATTAATGGACAAAAATGATTTAATCATTGTCTTTGTCTGCACAGCACACATCTCCACGAGTCATCCTTTCAGGTATTGCAGGTTTTAATCATCCTTTCTTGGTGAGCATGTAAATTTGTTGTTATTTCCCATTTGGATTCACTTCCATGATGTCAACTGTCAAAGGTATTTGCAGACTTTGACACCGAGTACCTCTGAATATGTGGCCAAGGTTTTCTCTATCTCTGGAATGTTTAATCTATAAAAGAAGATAAGTAATTAATTGGGTAATGCCATTGGATATCTAAAGGCAATCGAACATGAAAGGTAAACAGTGAAGCTTGTGATTATGATTAAACATCCATGGTTATAGTTCAGGGTAATTTGAAATTTTTTTTCTGTTGTGATCGCACTTTCGTTTGTAAGACTTTTGGAAAATAACATAAATATATATTCGTACTTCTTTCCTTGTTTCCCTCCTTTTCCCCAATAAAGTGTCTCAGTCAAAGACTGTTTCGAATTCTTATAGCCATTGTTAATGCCATCAGTGTTTCAGAAAGGTGAAAAGACTGATTTTTTTTTAGGTCAGGCTACTTGCAGGCTGGTTTTCAGAAAGAAAAGAAGGATGAAATTGTGACTTGGATTCTCAAAACACTATTTCAAGAAATCTAGACTTCAACACAAATACAACATTAGATTAGGTTAGATTCCCTACAGTGTGGAAACAGGCCCTTTGGCCCAACAAGTCCACACCGACCCTCCGGAGACTAACCCACGCAGACCCATTCCCCGACATTACCCCGACTAATGCACTTAACACTATGGGCAATTTAGCATGGCCAATGCACTTAACCTGCACTTCTTTGGACTGTGGGAGGAAACCGGAGCACCCGGAGGAAACCCACGCAGATACGGGGAGAATGTGCAAACTCCACACAGACAGTCACCCGGGGCTGGAATTGAACCCGGGTCCATGGTGCTGTGAGGCAGTAGTGCTAATCACTGAGTTACCGTGCCGCAATATTGTGACTATGTTTATTTGCTTGCTTTCTTTTCTAGCCGTAATGTTTATTCCAAACTTGTTGGTGACTGCTGCGAGTTTTACAATTGAATTGTAAATGTCCTCAATAAGTCTTAAAGATTATTGTCATGAATGAATCAGTCTCTCAAAGCCAGTTGTGGAATTATTAAAGGGAACATACAATCAATAACAGAGTGTGACAATCCTTAGATGTGACAAACTGCAGTGATCTTGTTTTCAAACCGATGCACAATAACCTGTTTTATTTATTGATACTGGAGATGAAATAAAAATTCTCCATGTTAAATAAAAAGAAAATTGAAGCTGCCACAAGCTGACTTAATTTGCATTCATACGACTGAGTTAGCCAATAAATAATAGTAAAGGCTAGAATGGCTAAGACAGCAGCCACGTATATTGCTTGCAAGAATATAAAATGTTATGTTTTCCACTTGAATAGTTTTCTCCATTTGTTTGGGGTTGTGTGGGAGCTTAACTTTCTGGATGTAGATTTGCTCGCTGAGCTGGAAGGTTCATTTTCAGACATTTCGTCACCATACTAGGTAATATCTTCAGTGTGCCTCCGGATGAAGCATTGCTGATGATTCTTAATTTCTATTTATATGTTTGGGTTGGTGATGTCATTCCCGGTTCTTGTTCTCGGCGGGGGGGGGCTGCGTAGATCGGGTCCAAGTCAATGTGTTTGTTGATACAGTTGAGAGTTCCACTATCAAAAAACACATTGACTTGGACCTGATCTACCACTCCCTGAGAACAAGAACAGGAAATGACATCACCAACCCAAAGAAACCCAAACATATAAATAGAAAGCAGGAATAATCAGCAGTGCTTTGTTCAGGGGCTAACTGAAGATGTTACCTAAAAAGGTGACAAAACGTCTGAAAATGAACCTTCCAGCTCAGCGAGCAAACCTACATGCAGAACCTCCAACCTCAGCTACAAATCTACTCAAAACTTGCTAGCTTAACTTTGTTTTTTAATTATTGCTGGAGTCACCATGAATAATAAGTATGTGTCCCTTGAATTAAAAAAAATTCAGAACTTAATTCTGCATTTCTTTTCTTCCCCCAGGTTAGGTTGACAAGAAACAAGCCATGAATGTGGGCACTGCTCACAGTGAAGTGAACCCGAATACCCGGGTTATGAACAGCCGTGGGATCTGGCTGTCTTATATTCTGGGAATAGGTTTGCTTCACATCATTCTGTTGAGCATCCCATTCTTCAGTGTGCCAGTGGTATGGACACTCACTAATGTTATTCACAATATGGTAAGGCTGATTGAAATGTTGACGCAACTCATTGAAGATGCAGTGACGCTTTTCAGACTATTTCAGACGCTGTCACTTAGATGTGCTGCAAAGGAAACGTGTGCACTGTATGCAAGAGTAGGAATCGTTGAGAGTATTAGCTCTTCATTTATTTTCTCTTTTAGTTGGGGATGAGTAGAAGCTTAATTTCCTGCTTTTAATTATTTCTACAGCCAACATTGTGTCATGCTTTTTTCCCTGGTTTAGTTTTTTTCATTTTCATATTGGTTTTACTAAACTTTGCCTCTTTTAAGACAGTTGCAAAAAAAATAAAATTTCTAGAAAGCTCTGTTCATGAATGTGTTTTGGAAGCTTGTAAGTAAACTACTTTAAAATCAGCCTGGACTCGTATCATAGCTCTTATTGCATTGGCTACATGATCAGATTATTTCTTGTTCCCTTTCCTACTCCATGTTGGAGCAGCTTCCTAGACAAGTTACTGAGCTCTCATTAGGTGATGAAATGGGATGCCTACATCCAAGAGTATTTCATTTAGTTCTATGAAATAGGCTTTAGGATGATTATTGACCTTAGAGAGGCTGTTCTCTTGAATGAAGCCAGAACTAAAAGTGTTAATTCATAAAGGCAGATTACAAAGATTGAACGTGCATTCCCTTGGCAAAGAAGATTAAGGGGTAATCTGGTTGAGTTTTTTTTTAGAATACTTAAATGATTTGTTTCCGTGGATAGAGAGAAACCATGTCCCTTGGAAGGGGAATGAGGGCTTAACCTCAAAACAGAGCTATGCTATTCAGGGGTGATGTCAGGAAACACTCGTCACATGAAGAATAGTGGAAATCTGGAACACTCCTTTTCCAAAAAAATATGTAATTCCTTCTAAAATTAATATTGATTTTTTTGTTACATGAAGCCAAGCCAAGTAAATGGAGCTGTGATACAAATCAGCTTTAATCTGTTGAGCAGCAATAGCAGAATGACCTACTTCTGTTCCTATGTTGCATTTTACTTGTGTCGACCAAGTTGTTGCCTTCATTGCTCAGTGGTATGTTTTCCCCATCAACTCTCATCCCTCCCCAATTTAAATAAGGATAAAGTGGAAGAGTTAATAACATTGAAACATTCCAGCTGTCTTTTTGAGCTGTCTGCCGATTAAAGGTAACTAACAAGTAGTGCGACAGTCATTACCATTGTAAAATCTATGGAACATGCAACACAACATTTCAGAATGCGAATAGCTGTTCCCTCTGAGGTAGTATTTTGGGAGTGCATTATCTAGACTCAATTTACAAAACCTGGAGTTAAATGTGAGCGCTCCAGTGCAATTAAAGTATTTCCAATCTACATAAATTGTCTGAAAACATCAGAACCAAATGGATTTTTGGATAAAGGATATTTTCAGTTCTCAGACACACTTGCAGATAGATCCATTTGGGCCCTTTGGCAAAAATCTTGACCTTTAGATCTGTTCTGGTCCGCTTTAGTGTTTAGGTTTTTTTGGTTTTCAGACATGCAGATAACGGGTATCTAACCTGTAATATTTACTGGAGCATCACAGCAGTACAGAACATTGGCTTGGTCACATTGGTTTGTATATTCCTAACCACCTGATTTTGTTATGCCTCCAGGATTTATTTTAGTGTGATGTTGTGCAAGTTGCTACTAAGTATAGTACTTTATTTCCTTGTTAATGAGCTTTAAATCTTTGCATCTTTGTTTATTTATGGACTGTGTACATGTTAACATGAGGATTTTGCACCTTTTGAATGCTGTTGCTGCTGGAATCTTCAGCCCAGATGCAACTCTTTTTCTCTGTCGAACAAAGTTGCCTGTTTCGCATTTCTAACCTTCAGTGCAAAATTTGAACAACTGCAGTCTTTTACTGAAATTAAACATATTTAAGTGAAACTCTATATTCTCTCTCTCGCTCTCTCGCTCTCGCTCTCGCTCTCGCTCTCGCTCTCGCTCTCGCTCTCTCGCTCTCTCTCGCTCTCTCTCCACAAGATCAGCTCAAATGGGGCACCAACCCGTGTGGTCCTGATTCAATGTCGATATCCATGAACAGCACATAGCTTGCTAGCTCTCACAATTGGCACCGACATATCCAGCTTGTTGCTGTTGGCATTCTTTTGGTGCTAGCAGTAAATGCAGAAAATCCCCAATGAGAACCAAATAATGCAGAGGGACAAACTGATAGTTTATTGCTGGAGGTTATTAAAGTAGCCATTCCTGTGCGAGCTAGTTATGTCATTACCTGCTTCCTAAACATGAAGTCCCTCGAACAAATCATGAATAAAATGAAGAGGTGCTTGAAATTGCAAGAGCAAAAATACATCCAAGAAGGGAAATCTAGATAAGAAAATGTCAATATTGCCAAAATGTGGTTTAATTTAGTGATATGTAGGGTGCTGCATTTTGGAAATACAAATCAGGGCAGGACTTATACACTTAATGGTAAGGTCCTGGGGAGCGATGTCGAACAAAAGATCTTGGAGTGCAAGTTCATAGTTCCTTGAAAGATGTACAGGACGGTGAAGGTATTTGGTATGCTTGCCTTTATTGATCAGTGCATTGAGTTTAGGAGTTGAGAGGTCATATCACAGCAGTACAGGACATTGGCTTGATCACTTGTGGAATACTGCGTGCAGTTCTGATCTCCCTCCTAAAAGAAGGATGTTGTGAAACATGGAAGGGATTCAGAAAAGATTTAGAAAGATGTTGCCAGAGCTGGAGGGTTTGAGCTACAGGGAGAAGCTGAATAGGTGGGGCTATTTTCCCTGGAAGCTGAGGGGTGACCTTAGAGAGGTTTATAAAATCATGGATAGGGTAAGTAGACAAGATTTTTTTCTCCAGGGTAAGGGAGTCCAAAACTAGAGGGCATAGATTTATGGTGAGAAGGGAAAGATTTAAAAGAGACCTAAGAGGCCATGTTTCAAGCAGAGGGTGGTATGTGTATGGAATGAGCTGTGCGAGAAGGTCAGAGTCATCGAGATGTACAGCATGGAAACAGACCCTTTGGTCCAACCCGTCCATGCCGACCAGATATCCCAACCCAATCTAGTCCCACCAGCCAGCACCCGGCCCATATCCCTCCAAACCCTTCCTATTCATGTACCCATCCAAATGCCTCTTAAATGTTGCAGCTTCCACCACTTCCTCTGGCAGCTCATTCCATACAAGTACCACCCTCTGTGTGGAAAACGTTGCCCGTTAGGTCTCTTTTGTATCTCTCCCCTCTCACCCTAAACCTATGCCCTCTTGTTCTGGACTCCCCCACCCCAGGGGAAAGACTTTTTGCCTATTTACCCTATCCATGCCCCTCATAACTTTGTAAACCTCTACAAGGTCACCCCTCAGCCTCTGACGCTTCAGGGAAAACAGTCCCAGCCTGTTCAGCCTCTCCCTATATCTCAAATCCTCCAACCCTGGCAACATCCTTATACATCTTTTCTGAACCCTTTCAAGTTTCATAACATCTTTCCGATATGAAGGAGACCAGAATTGCACGCAATATTCCAACAGTGGCCTAACCAATGTCCTGTACAGCCGCAACATGGCTTCGCAACTCCTGTACTCCATAATCTGTCCAAATCAGAAAGCATACCAAGTGCCGCCTTCACTATGCTATCTACCTGTGATTCCACTTTCAAGGAGCAATGAACCTGCACTCCAAGGTCTCTTTGTTCAGCAACACTCCCTAGGACCTTACCATTAAGTATATAAGTCCTGCTAAGATTTGCTTTTCCAAAATGCAGCACCTCGCATTTATCTGAATTAAACTCCATCTGCCACTTCTCAGTCCATTGGCTCATCTGGTCAAGATCCTGTTGTAATCTGAGGTAACCCTCTTCGCTGTCCAGTACACCTCCAATTTTGGTGTCATCTGCAAACTTACTAACTGTACATCTTATGCTCGCATCCAAATCATTTATGTAAATGACAAAAAGTAGAGGGCCCAGCACCGATCCTTGTGGCACTCCACTGGTCACAGGCCTCTAGTCTGAAAAACAACCTTCCACCACCACCCTCTGTCTTCTACCTTTGAGCCAGTTCTGTATCCAAATGGCTAGTTCTCCCTGTATTCCATGAGATCTAACTTTGCTAATCAGTCTCCCATGGGGAACGTTGTCGAACCCTTTACTGAAGTCCATATAGATCACATCTACCGGTCTGCCCTCATCCATATTCTTTGTTACTTCATCAAAAAACTCAATCGAGTTTGTGAGACATGATTTCCCACGCACAAAGCCATGTTGACAATCCTGAATGAGTCCTTGCCTTTCCAAATACATGTACATCCTGTCCCTCAGAATTTTGGTGTCATCTGCAAACTTACTAACTGTACCTCTTATGCTCGCATCCAAATCATTTATATAAATGACGAAAAGCAGTGGACCCAGCGCTGATCTTTGTGGTACTTCACTGGTCACAGGCCTCCAGTTTGAAAAGCAACCCTCCATCACCTCCCTCTGTCTTCTACCTTTGAGCCAGTTCTGCATCCAAATGGCTAGTTCTCCCTGTATTCCATGAGATCTAACCTTGCTAATCAGTCTCCCATGGGGAACCTTGTCGAACGCCTTACTAAAGTAATAGATCACATCTACCGCTCTGTCCTCATCAATCCTCTTTGCAACTTCTTCAAAAAACTTAATCGGAGGCTGGTACAATCATAACAGCTAAAATGCATCTGGGTGGTTACATGAATAGGAACAGCTTAGGGGATATGGGACAAATGTTGACAAATGAAACTAGATTAATTTAGGATATCTGGTCAGCATAGATTTGTTGGACTGAAGGGTCTGTTTCTGTGCTAGACAGCTCTGTGACTAATATTTCATTTGATCAGAGCTGAAAAGCTGCAGATATATCTGCAAAGGGCAGAGTGGAGGGGAGGAATCTGATGGGATTCACTTGAGCAGAGTTGGACTGTGGACACCAGAGTGATAAGTTACAGTGGATGTGTAAGATAGATGAGTGTGACGTTCCATGATAGCAGATGTAGCAGTCGTTACAAGCAGCATTAGCGTTTATTTCAGTTTCAGCTGACGTGATGATTACGCTCATCACATCTATCTCAAATCTGTTCCATCTAAACTTTGTTTTAATGGCGACAGATCCACTATCCTAAATTTGAATTCTTACTCAGGCTTTATTTTGGATGTGCCACACATCTCCAGTAGGGGACCTTCCTGTGAAGTTAGGATTAAGCAGTTTAGCATATGAAAGAGAAGTGGTGTTTTATTTATTCCATTTGTCTTTTATGCTGAATATGGGAGTTCTTAATGCTGGCATGATGCCAAAAGTGGAAGTATTCTGCTCCTGAAAACAGTCAACCCTCAGTGTGATTACCACACACACAGGCCTAATGTGGTAATTTGATTCTTTTGAAGAAAAAGGCCTTGATCTTTTGATTGAAGTCTCTCAACAGTGGACAATAGACTGCAGACCAAATCTGTTTGAAATGTCAGCACATGTTAGAGTTTTTACAGACTGCAATGTTGCTCTAATGTGCATTCTCTGAGCTCTAACACTGCACAGAGCCAGTTTGGATTTTTAAAAGAAGCTCTGGTTTGTCTGTTTAGTGCTCACAGGTCTAATTTTTAATGTTTTGGTCACAATGTTTTGCTCTATATGCATTTTACACTTTTTTGCTATTTCATTACTCATCTGTCTATACTGCATACATCTCTCAAACTGAATTTTCTTCCCCAATCAATTTATTTACTGATTTTGAAATTTGCCAGGTGAACATGAGGACAGCAGATGCTGGAGATCAGAGTCGAGAGTGGGGTGCTAGAAAAGCACAGCAGGTCAGGCAGCATCCAAAGAGCAGAAGGGTTTGATGAAGGGCTTATGCCTAAAATGTCAGTTCTCCTCGGATGCTGCCTGACCTGCTGTGCTTTTTCAGCCCCCGACTCGACTCCAATTATCTTGTAAATATCAAATCAGAGTTTCTGGGAAGAAATCTGTTCAAGCAGCTTTGTACTGTTGCTTTGTCATTGCAATTTCATGTCTTGTTATGGGCATGTTTGTCATTTGATTACTGGGAGCAATGAGCAACACTTCATGGGGGCATTTGGTTAGGATTTTCCATATGGTGCCCAAAGATTTTGGTGGAAAGCAGCATATGAAGGTTCATACGATCACTGAAATCGTATTGATTTTTAATGCTGTAGGTGATTTCCCCAAAGTTGCTTATATGTATGGAAAGTTACATATTTAATTTGAGTAAATGGAAGTGATGAGATGGAATTTTATCCAGTGAGATTTTATGAGATAAAGAAATAATCTCCTGAAAGTGCAGGGATGAATGTGACAGGTATTCACTGAGGAATTCATTAAGGGGTGAGGAGAAAAAAAAGCCGGAAGTGTGGGATGAACAGGAGAGCGTCACTGTATAGCACAGTTACCCTGATAGTGAATGCTGGTGTGAAAAATTGGGGTTAAGTGGGAGGCAAAACAGGTTACTGAGAGAATATAGAGATAGACATTGCAAGGCATGATCTCTAGATTCGAGTGGTGCTGGAAAAGCGCAGCAGGTCAGGTAGCATCCAAAGAGCAGGAAAATCGATGGTGATCGAAATGCACAGATGTCTACTGTAAATTTTGATGGTAGGAAGGAGCTAATAGACTGGGGAAAAAGAAGGCTTCTTGTCGCTGTGCCAAGCTAATTGGAAAAAAAATTACACCTGTTCCTCCAAAAATATTTAAATTGACTTCGATGTGAGACTTGTTTGTATGGATACGTTACAACTCTCTCTTGATTAGAGGAGGAGACCGATTTTTAATGGTGATATTTTCCTGGCATAATAGGATGTGTCCAGTGAAGTCTAGTCAGTGAGTCCTCTAAAATGGAGTCTCATGGAGTTGTTGTTAGATCAGTTGTATTAAACTTGGGAGAAAGTGAGGACTGCAGATCCTGGAGATCAGAGTTGAAAAGTGTGGTGTTGGAAAAGCACAGCAGGTCAGTCGGCATCCGAGGAGCAGGAAAATCGACGTTTCGGGCATAAGCCCTTCTTCAGGAATGAGGAAGGTATGCCAAGCAGGGTAAGATAAAAGGTAGGGAGGAGGGACTTGGGGGAGGGGTGTTGGGAATGTGATAGGTGGAAGGAGGTTAAGGTGGGGGTGATAGGCTGGAAAGTGGGTGGGGGCGGAGAGGTCAGGAAGAAGATTCCAGGTCAAGAAGGCGGTGCTGAGTCCAACGGTTGGGACTGTGATAAGGTGGGGGGTGGGGAAATGAGCAAGTTGGAGAAATCTATATTCATCCCTTGTGGTTGGAGGGTTCGTAGGCGGAAGATGAGGCACTCTTTCTCCAGGCGTCATGTCGCCATGGTCTGGCGATGGAGGAGGCCAAGGACTTGCATGTCCTTGGCGGAGAGGGAGGGGGAGTTAGTGTTCAGCCACGGGGCGGTTGGGTTGGTTAGTGCAGGTGTCGCAGAGGTGTTCTCTGAAAAGTTCCGCAAGTAGACGACCTGTCTCCCCAATGTAGAGGAGGCCACATCGGGTGCAGCAAATGATGTGTGTAGAGGTGCAGGTGAATTTCTGACGGATGTGGAAGGACCCCTTGGGACCTTGGAGGGAAGTGAGGGGGGAGGTGTGGGCGCAAGTTTTGCATTTCTTGCAGTTGCAGGGGAAGCTGCCAGGAGTGGAGGTTGGGTTGGTGGGGGGGTGTGGACCTGACGAGGGAGTCGCGGAGGGAGTGGTCTTTCCAGAACGCTGATAGGGGAGGGAAATATAAAACAGACCCCACCACCAAGTCCTCCAAGGCAGTTCGGAGAAGATTCACTCGAATGATACCTTGAGTGGGGTGGTTGCCTTATGAGGAATGCTTGGCTCATATCTGCTGGGGTTGTGAAGAATAACCGGTGACTTGATTGAAATGTAAGATCCTGAGGAGTCTTGACAGGGCTGATGTAGGGAGGATATTTCCTCTTATGAGAATCTGGAACAGGGGTTCGCCTATTTAAGATAGAAATAAGGTGCATTTTATCTGAGATTTGCATATCTTTGGAACTCTTCGTCATAGAGGTGTACAACGTGGAAACAGAGCCTCCAGTCCAGCTCACTCATGTCAGCCTGGTATTCTAAATTAATCTTGTCCCATTTGCCAGCACTTGGCCCATATCCCTCCAAACCTTTCCTATTTATATACCCATCCAGATGCCTTTTTAAATGTTGTAATTGCCCCGCCTCCTCCACTTTTTCTTGCACCTCATTCCGTACATGCACCACCCTCTTTGTGAAAAAGTTGTCCCTTTCACATCTTGCCCCTCTCACCTTAAACCTGTGCCTCTAGTTTTAGATTCCCCTACTCTGCGGCAAGGATTTTGACTTTTCGTCCTATCTATGCTCCTCATGATTTTCTAAACCTCTATAAGGTCACCCCTCAGCATCCTCTTCAGGAAAACAGCCCCAGCCTATTCAGCTTTTCCTGATAGTTCAAGCCCTCCAAACCTGGCAACATCCTTGTAAATCTTTTCTGAGCCCTTTCAAGTTTCACAACATCCTTCCCATTCCAGGCAGACCAGAATTAGGCGCAGTGTTCCAAAAGTGGCCTAACCTCTGTCCTGTACAGCCGCAACATGTACTCGATACACTGACTTCCTGAAAAGATGGTGGAGGCAGAACCTATGAATATTTTAAGTCAGAAGTAAATATATTTTTCAGCAAGGAGTGAAACATTATCAAAGGTAAGGAAAAATGTGAATGATTTGAGATGAGTCAGATCAGCTACGTTCTTATCAAGATGGAGAAGGCTTGATGGGCTGAATGTTTGCAGCCTATTATGTATGTTTTTGTGTAATTATTTTCCCTTCTGCCTCTAGGGAATGTACATATTTCTGCACACTGTGAAGGGAACGCCATTTGAAACTCCAGACCAAGGAAAGGCACGGCTGCTGACACACTGGGAACAGATGGACTATGGCGTACAGTTTACAGCCTCGCGCAAATTCCTCACAATCACACCTATTATCTTGTGAGTCTCAGAAGTAACTAGTAAAGACTGGATCAGTCCATGGAACAATGATCACTTATATTAGAAGAAAGAGAAGTTTAAAAGCTTTGTTAATACACTGTCCTTTTTAAAGAAAAAATGCAAAATGTCTGTCCTTTTTCACTAACTTTGTGATTGAAATCACAAAGTCCACATTCTATAATCCTAAACTGTAAACTTCAGAAAGCCCCCAATGGTGTAGGAAGTCCAGAGCACCATTGGATTTCCAACAACTTCCGATAGTGTTTCCAGGCTGGAGGGGTGATGAGGAGATTGACCAGGATTCTCCTTGATGGGAGTTAGCTATGATTTCTGGAATTCCTTGGTGAGGTTGCCCAGTGATCATTAGATTGTGACACACTTCAAGATCAAATAATGTTGTCCTGTGTCTGAAATGGTGAGCCTTTTATCATCCACAGCAGTATACTCCATAATCCAGGGAGAGAAAGGAAATTAAGTAGTTCAAGAGAATGGTTTCATTATTGGTAACCTGTTTAGATATGATGAATTGTATGAAATTTGAAAATAGCACTCGTAAGTTATTTAAAAATATAAACCTTAAAAGTTGTCAACATTTAAAATCTTTCCAGCGTTAGAATTCTAAAAGCTATAAAAAGATTGTAGATGTTAAGACAATGCTGCCAAGTCTTCAGGAAATTTTTGATGCTCTTTGTCTTTTTTATTTCAAAAACAGGTATTTTCTTACCAGTTTTTACACAAAATACGACAAGTTACATTTTGTTATAAATACAGTTTCGCTGATGAGCGTCCTCATCCCAAAGCTGCCTCAACTTCATGGAGTCAGAATCTTTGGCATCAACAAGTACTGAAGACAGCATGATGACACACGTGAAAGAAAACACTTTTAGAACAGCTGTCAGCAGCAAGGACACTTCGTGTTCAGATATTAGGACTTATACCCTGCACCCGATAATCTCTTATCATGGACTTTTTATTATGAATAGTATATTTGTGAATGAAGCAGCTCAAGTTGGTTGCTCAAGTATCACATTAAATGTTTGCAGTGCTCGGAATAGAAAGCCTGCTTTTTCGTTTACTGTCTGTAGATCCTATTTTCACAAATGATAATTTTGATACCTTGATTTGCCATTATTAAGTGAGGAGACTTTGGTATTGTAAACATTTAGTTACTGCAGTATGCAAATTTGCTGTCCACTGTGACCAAGCAGATGTAAAAGTATAATGTGTAAATACTGTAATGAAGGTAGATTTATGAAGGTATGCAGTTTGATGATTGCAAAAGATTTGTTTTCAGTGTCACAATAGAAGCAGTTGCTGAAGATTCTAATATCATGCATGCTGCAAAATGGCAGGATTGATTAGGTGTCCTTCACTATTGAGGTACTTGGAAACTTTGTCTATTGGCTTCGTGGCCTCTTTGAAGAAACAGTGCTGGTCTTACTGTGCATTTTTAATTACTATCTTTTGCAGATAATTTTATTTATTTTTTTTTTTCTTTTTTCCCCGTTTCACTCAGTGTTGTTTGAGAGAAAATTACTTGGGAGAATATAAGCAATAGTAAGGATGTGTTTTGAAGCACAGCTTATGAATGTTTGATTTAAAAAGGTGTTTGTTTTTGGAGTTTTTTAATGTAAAGTGTTAAATAATATAGATTCTGTGTGTTAATGAGAACAGTGATTGAAACTGGATACTTAAATCTGTCTACCCAGGGTTTGTTTGTATGGAATCTTAGAGTGGGATGTTAATTGTTGGAATACTGCAAAACATCAGTGATCATGCATTTTCCTATAAGTTTGCTATGTTGCCTAACTTGCATTCCTTTTAAAACAAAATGTAATGCTGGTTGTATCTGATCTGTTTTTCTGTCAGAGTATATTGTAATTTAAACTGGCCGAAGAGATGTGTATGAATTTCATCTGGTTTTTACTGGATGGCAGCAATGTACCTGACTTCTTTTATACTGTCATATAACTGTTGCACACTTGAAGTGCACACTAGTACAGCTGGCATTCCTTGCAGTCTGCTAAGACTACAAAATGACAGCGCTGTGAATCATGTTTTAAGCAATAACATATGAACACGTCCCATAGCAAGGGAATTGAAGGCATGCCTAGATGGTGAGGCTTTGACTGCTATATACATTTAGATTGCTGAACCTTGGTTCTTAAGAATCTGGTTTTGGAACTAGGTGGAAGGAAAGACCTGACGTTAAAATTCTCAATCTCCATCCAGTTGCTAAGAATGTAAGACTACATGTTTTGGAATGATTTGACAAGCCTGCCAAGACAAGTGAAGGTTCCTGATTTTAGAAATGCTACTACAGTGATGCAGTTGGAGTGAAGACATATTGCTCTGACTTCAGTGACCATCTGAGTTACTCTATCCTGATCCAGGAATACCTAATACTGATGGTGCTGATTGCTTTAGCAGATGTGAAGTATTACTTTTCCCAATGGTGACTATCTGAACCATGTAGATTGGGAAGGAGGGAGAGGCCAGGATCATGTCCCATTTTTTAATTCCAGTCAGATTAGCTAACTGCAGCTGGGACAGAGGTAAGGTATAATTGCCTCTAGTCCACAAAGCTGGAAAATCAATCAGTTTGCAAAAACTAATGGGTAACCATCTCCTGGAGATGTGCTAGTGTCGATGTTGGGCAAGAGGTGATTGAACTCGGTTCCCCTTCCTGCTGAATCTCTAAAGCTTCACGCATGAAACCTAGGATTACAAACAGTAATTAATAGAAGTATTGAATGGTCATGTAAGAATAGTAGGCACCTGGAAAAGCTGCCAGTTTTGGTGGAGTATGGGAACACAACACTGTGAATGGGGAAGAAGTAAATCCATTTCCATTCCCATCTTTCATTCCCTGCTAAGGTACGCATGTAAGTATGTTACTACTTTTGACGAGACTTTCAACCTGTTGAAAAGTCCTGATCTTTTAAAGAAATCTGCCATATTTTTAAACTTTAAAAATTATGCTTACATTGGGAAGTGTATCCTGAGGTATTTTATCAGGAATAGTATACCAGCATAATCAGAGTGCCCAGTTATTGGCAGTAATTAAAAGTTTACAGTGTTTTCTAAATTTGGGAATTTAATCATAATCTTTTTTTCTTGCATTACTACTCAGTTGGAGAAGAAATATTCAAAT
This sequence comes from Hemiscyllium ocellatum, assembly GCF_020745735.1. Taxonomy (NCBI): domain Eukaryota; kingdom Metazoa; phylum Chordata; class Chondrichthyes; order Orectolobiformes; family Hemiscylliidae; genus Hemiscyllium; species Hemiscyllium ocellatum. The sequence continues at coordinate 38,675,140 of NC_083432.1, read as the reverse complement.
TGCACTTTTTTAAAATGTTTACAAGCCTATACTGATCTCCTGCAGCAAGGAGGAAACAAAGAAAACAATTGGAGTGCAGACTTTAAAATAAATGCCCTCAAATTAACATCTCTCAAAGTTTTGAAACTGAAACACATTACTTATCAAATAGTTAACAACTGCAACAGGTTAACCCTGTCACACTTGATTCTGTAGGAGCACAATCCTCTGCTTTTTAGTTTGACTATTAATGAAATCTTTTATTTACAGGGCTTAGTTTGTGTCATATTATTCAAACTCTGTGAAAGATTATGCCAGTGAAAGGGTTAACCTACTATATCCAGGATTTGTTAAACATTTTAAAATATTGCTTTGCTGATCTGATGCCTTGTACAAGATGATTAACGCCTTGAATTTATCAATTTTTGAATGCTGGTAATGAAATACGTGGCTGTTTTTATAGTATTTTGATGGGTTCTGGATTGTCAAAAAGTAACTAACTTCTGTGGTGAAAAACAGTATGGTCTTTTGTTTCACCCACAACTCCCTTCCACTTTCAGTATGTATCATAAATGTTAATGGGTGATGGGTTGGTACTGATTAAGTACCAGTGATATCCCTATCCTAAAAATAAAGTAGTAAATGTGGGAATTGATGTATTTTAGAACAATTCAGGGTCAAATTCCTGCATTATTTTTATAGTGGCTGTAAAAGGTACGAATACCAAAACTATTTTGGTTGAATCTAAATTAAATATATGGCAGGCTGGGCCTTTTGAATTTTATACCAGTCTATCAATTGTGATATTTACCATTTGAAGAATTATTTGCATTGGGGATTAGTGAGTTTGTGTTTGAACATCATGTAAATAAGAGTTAATTAAGCATCTGGTGTAAAAGGGTTCTGTATGCCAACTGCCCTTCTGCACATAGATGTTTTTTCATCTAGATCTTTGTAAGAAAGTGTGAATAATATTTTTATTACTCCTTTGTACAGTATTCTGATATTTAATAAAGGGCAGTATTCATGTAACTATGCAGTCTCCTTCCTTGTTCATGCTTTTACAGCAATTGTATACTAAAGCATCCACTGAAACTAACAACATTGAGAGAGGAGGTGTGAAAATGAAGACATCTGATTGGCCCCCAAGTTTCTTATCCTGTATTGATAAAAGACAAACATAAATGGGAGATAATGCCTCATTTGAAAATTCCCAGCACATTGACTGCAGAGAGGCTGTGGAGAATGTATAATAAACTACAGTAAGTTCCTGGCTGTGAATATTCCCCTACCACTCTGTTCCATTTAGTTACTACCATTTATAACAACAATGATACATTGAGAGCTTAAGTCTTCAGATTACTGAAATTGCAAAATCTACCCGTATGCCTATTTTATTTATTCTGATTTGGGACACTGGTGTCTCTAACTGGCCAGCATTTATTGCGCACCCCTAGTTGGTGTGAGCTACCTTCTTGAACCACATGGTGGCTCATGGTTAGCATTGTTGCGTCTCAATGCCAGGGACCCAGGTTTGTTTCCACTCTTGGGCAACTGTCTGTGTGGAGTTGCCCGTTCTCAGTGTCTGTGTGGGTTTCTTCCCACAGTCCAAGGATGTGCAGGTTAGGTGGATTGGCCATGCTACATTGCCCACAGTGTCTAGGGGTGTGTAGGTTAGGTGGATGGGGTGGGTTTGAGTGGGATGCTGTTCGGAGGATTGGCGTGGACTTTGTTTGAATGGCCTGGTTCCACACTGTAGAGATTCAATAAGTCACTGTAGTCTCTGTGAGGTTGGTGGACCCATATTAGGCAGGAAATTCCAGGATTTTGACCCAGTGATGGTGAAGAAACAGCAGTGTATTTCCAAATCAGAATGGTGAGTGGCTTAGGGAGGAACTTGCAGGTGGTGTTCCTCTGTGTCTGCTGTCCTTGTCCTGTGTGTAAGTTGTCGTGGGTTTGGAAGATGCTAAGTATCTTTGGTGAATTTCTGCATTACACACTGCTACTGAACGTCACTGGTGAAGGTTTAATTTTTATTCTTGTGCTTTTGATAAAATTACAAGAAGTTAAGTTTTAATACTGAGATATCTGTTTAGATAACTTATGCTCACTGTATTTGGTAAGCCTGCCATTTTCACTAACTCTAATTGCTTTCAGACGAGTGGCATATTGAAACCATTTATCATACAGCAACAGGGAAACAGACTCTTCAGTCCAACCCGTCCATGCTGACCAGGTATCCCAAAACTGAAGTCATCCCATTTGCTGCATTTAGCCCAGATCCCCCTCAACCTTTCCTAGCTGTGTACCTGTTCAAATGTGTTTTGAATGCTGGAATTTGTACCTGCCTTTATCACTTCCTAAGGTAGCTCATTCCACACATGCACGACCCTCTGTGTGGAAAAAGTTGCCCCTCAGGTTCCTTTTAAATCTTTCCCCTCTCACCTTAAAATAATGCGTTCTAGTTTTAGACCTCTCTATCCTGGGAACAGAATCGTGGCTATATAACTTATCTTTGCCCTTCATGATTTTATAAACCATCAGCATCTGACACTCCAGGGAGAAAGGTTCCAGCCTCTCCTTACAATTGAACCCTCCTCCCCCTCCCCAGTCCTGGCAACATCCTTCCTCCAGCAGAATGACCAGAATTGTCCTATGGCTATAACAATACTAATGATTAAAATCATATATTGGGTACAGTGGCTCTTTGATTAGTACAGCTGACTCCTTGCCAGGGACCTGGGTTCGATTCCACCCTCAGCTGACGGTGTGGAGTTTGCACATTCTCCCTGTTTCCATACAGCTCTGAATCACCTCGTGTCTGCATGGGTTTCCTTCAAGTGGTCTGGCTTCCTCTTACAATCCAAAGATGTGCAGGTTAGATGGATTAACTATGCTAAATTGCCCATGGTGTGCAGGCTAGGTGGGTTGGCCATGGGAAATGCAGAGTAACAGGGTGGGGTTCTGAGTCGGATGCTCTTTGAGGGTCAGTATGAACTCAATGGGCAGAATGAACTGCTTCCACATTTAGGGGTTCTATGTATGCAAGTTTCCCTCTGAAGCCTAATCATCTGACAGCGTGATTTCAAGACAGTAATTTCTGCTGGGGCTAAAAGCTTTAAGAAAAATGAAGTCACTCAAAGTTTGAAGTTGAATTTGGAGTTTTTAATTCACTTTTAGACCCTTTTGTCTGCTACTTAATACTGTGTTTGCATCAGTGATTCTTGGTTACTTTTTACCCAGTTAGTTGTTAGTTCAGTGAACAGTTTTATCTCTGACTTGGGTATGAAGCATGAAGTTCTGGAAATACCCAGCAGGCTTGGACACATCCATGGGTGGAGAAATAACATTTCAGGTCAAGATCTTTCCTCAGATCATATTGTCAGCATTTGCTTTCTTTAGTCATATCTACCAAATCATCAACCTGAAATTCTCTTTCTCACAGAGTCCCTCTTTTTCTCCCTCTTTCTTTCTTTCTCTCCCTCTTTTTCCCTCTCCCTCTTTTTCCCTCTCCCTCTTTTTCCCCCTCCCTCTTTTTCCCCCTCCCTCTTTTTCCCCCACTGCTGCTGCCTAAGCCACTGAATGGCCTGCTTCTACACTATACAGATTCTATTTTCAGCTTTTGTTTCCAATTTCTGGCATCCACAATACTTGGCATTTGTAGGGGGCTGAAGCAAACAATGGTGAAAGTTCCTGGCTGCAAGGATTCTAACAGAAATGAAGTTGGACAGGTCTGCACTAATTCTACCTGGGTGTGGCATTGCAGCACAAAATTACCCTTTGCATACTCACTTGAAAAATCTAAAACCTTTTGTGTCAGGAGTTGTGAATAGGAAAACCAAATACCAACAATGATCTGTTCAATGTTCTGAGGTTTCTGAAGTAAATGTGTTAAAACGTATTTAATCTGTACATTACATACATTATGGCACACAGTTTAAATGATTTCTCACCTTTGAAAAAGGTTTACACTAAGAACATGATGCTCTCTAAAGTTACATAGAACGTCGCTATATAAAGGTTGTCATTTGGAGGTCTTGCACTAGTTGCAGTAGAGCTACCCACTTCACCCTGCATCATTAGTATACCCTCTTTATCTTCAAATATTTATCCACTTCTCTGTTGAAATGAACTCTTGATTTTACTTCCAATAATGTGTTACTGGTGGGATGGTATAGGGCTTGAAAAGAAATCCAACTTCTATTTTGGCAATTATAAGTAGGAAATAAGTTTTTATTTTTCCCCTGTTGTGGCCCAGCTGGTAGTGCACTCCTCTCTGAATAAGCTCTGTTTGTCTTCCAAGTCCCACTCCAAACCTGAATTGCAAAGTGAGACTAGCTGTCGAATTATAGAGGGCGCTGGAGCAGACTGTTGAGACTGGAATACGCACAGATATAGATGATTATTTTCCCATGGATGTCACATAACCAAACAACAACATGGACGAATCATTCAGAAACTACATTAACAGCAATATTCAAGACCCTAAAGAAGTCAAGTATTAAAATCGTAAAGATTTTCTCAGTCGTTTCATCCTTGATAACCTTTCACTATAAGCCAACTGTACTCAAAGCAGATTGATTATTCATCTTGTCCTTTATCAGATGTGGGGGAAGGAAGGACTGCAGATGCTGGAGATCAGAGTCGAGAGTGTAGCGCTGGAAAAGCACAGCAGGTCAGGCTGCATCCGAGAAGCAAGGGAATCGACGTTTCGGGCATAAGCCCTTCATCTGGAATGAGGCTTGTGGGTCAGGGCTGAGAGATAAATGGGAGGTAGCTGAGAAAGTGATGGGTAGATATGGTTTGGTTTGTAGCAGTCTGTCAACAGGTTTGAGTTCAAGTGCTCCTCCAGATCATGTAAAATGACTATGCAGTATTAGGAATGTGTTGTAGGAGTGTGCCATCTTTTGGATGAAATGTTAAATCAAGGTCATGTCTTAAGTGGATGTTAAAGAACTCACAGTACTCCTGTAAAGAATTATTCTTTGAAATAAGTCCATGGTGGGGTATTATCCCTGCTGTTCTGGTTAACAATTTATCCCTCAATTTACATCTCAGAAACTGATTTATCTGATCTTGTCACATTGCTATTTGTGAAAGTTTTCTGGGTGTATGTCAGCTGCTGTTTCCTCTAATGCAACACTGACTACACTTCAAAATATTCCATTGTCTGCTTTGCCTTAAACTTGTTTAGCGTTTTATGCAGCATCTGTTCAGGTAGTGAATTTCAGACACTTCGATGAAAAACATATTTCACCTTCCTTTTCATCCTTTCATTTTTTTAAAAAATTATTAGGATGTGGGTGTTGCTGGCTGGGTCAGCATTTATTGCTTGTCTATAGTTATCCTGGCAGATGCTAGTGAGATGCCTTCATGAATTGCCTCAATCTATATTGTATAAATACAATATAATGGTGGAGACAGTGCCATAATGGTAATGTCACTGAACTAAGTAAGCCTGAGATCCTGGCTAAAGATGGATGAACTAATTAACCATGCGCTGTGGTACAGGAAACCATTCGAGTGTGGGGAGCAAAAGGGTGTTACTCTTCATTGCAAACCAGCTGTCCAGCCAACAGTTAACCAACCCTGACTAAAACTGACAATAAAGCTATTTCAATTCCATTCAATCCACTAAAAGGAATGTAATGGTAGTAAGGACAGAATGGTCTGGGGTTTATCTTCTCTGGGCCGGAGAAGGTAAAGGTAGGGGAAGGGGTACAGTGGTTGTGGCCCACCTCTGTAACAATGATCTCTGGTAGAAATACAAGAGAGATTCTGCTGGAGAAGTATGGGAAAGTAGACATTAAATCAGAACCTCAACGGTAATAAGGATCTAATGTGCATTAAAATATGGTGTAAGTTTCAAATAATTGCTCATTGAGAATTGCTTCAGTTGGAAGGAGACAAGGTAAACAATGATAATTTCCTGAATTATAATTCATAGGTGTAATAATCATTAAAGGTAATAGTTGTTGGATTGTTCCCTGAAATGTGCATATTGGTTTAGAAGGATTGAGATGAAAGAGATTGCATGCAATTGGGCAGCACGGTGGCACAGTGGTTAGCACTGCTGTCTCTCAGCACCTGAGACCCGGGTTCAATTCCCGACTCAGGCGACTGACTGTGTAGAGTTTGCATGCTCTCCTCGTGTCTGCATGGGTTTCCTCCGAGTGGTCCGGTTTCCTCCCACAGTCCAAAGATGTGCGGGTCAGGTGAATTGGCCATGCTAAATTGCCCATAGTGTTAGGTAAGGGGTAAATGTAGGGGTATGGGTGGATTGCGCTTCGGCGGGTCGGTGTGGACTTGTTGGGCCGAAGGGCCTGTTTCCACACTGTAAGTAATCTAATCTAATCTAATTAAAGAATTGCATGCAATTCTGGTCTTTCTATCGGAAGGATGTTGTGAAACCTGAAAGGGTTGCCAGGGTTGGAGGATTCGAGCTACAGGAGGAGATTGAATAAGCTGGGGCTGTTTTCCCTGGAGCGTCGGAGGCTGAGGGGTGATCTTAGAGGTTTACAAAATCATAAATAGACAAAGTCTTTTCCCTGGGGTGGGGGAGTCCAGAACTTGAGGGCATAGGTTTAGAGTGACGGGGAAAGACATAAAAGAGACCAAAGGGGCAACCTTTTCACACACAGGATGGTACATATGTGGAAACAAGCAGCCAGAGAGAGTGGTGGAGGCTGGTATAATTGCAATTTTTAAAAGGTATCTGGATCGGTACATGAAAAGGAAGGGTTTGGAGGGATATGGGTCGGGTGCTGGCAAGTGGGAGGACTAGATTAGGTTGGGATATCTGCTCAGTTTGGACAAATTGGACCAAAGGGTCTGTTTCTATGATGTACATCTCTATGACTCGATATGAGGCTGTTGGCAGCAACATTGAAGAACGGGGATCTGTAATGTATAAAAACAAAACCATGGTTTACAAATGACTTGGAGGTGTGAGTGTTGAACTATTGTTGTGTGCTTTTTAACATGGTTTACAAAGGCACTTAGAGTTAGCACATGATATGGAGGTGCTGGTGTTGGACTGCAGTGCATAAGTTAAAAATCACAACACCAGGTTATCGTCCAACAGGTTTATTTGGAAGCACTGGCTTTCGTAGTGCTGCTCCTTTGTCAGGTAACTAAACCTAATGAAGGGTCAAAGTTAAAAATCACACAACATCAGATTATAATCCAACGGGCTTATTTGGAAGCACTAGCTTTCAGAGTGCTGCGCCTTCATTAGGTGGTTGCGGAGTATAGGATCGTAAGGCACAGAATCTATAGCAAAAGTTTACAGTGTGATGTAACTGAAATTATATATTGAAAAAGACCTGGATTGTTCAAGTCTCCCAGCACCAGAGTCCCAGGTTCAATTCCAGCCTCAGCCTGTGTGGAGTTTGCACATTCTCCCTGTGTCTGCGTGGGTTTCCTCCGGGTGCTCTGGTTTCCTCCCACAGTCCAAAGATGTTCAGGTCAGGTGAATTGGCCATGCTAAATTGCCCATAGGATTAAGTACATTAATCAGAGGGAAATGGGTCCGGGTGGGTTGCTCTTCAGAGGGTCAGTGTGGACTTGTTGGGCCGAAGGGCCTGGCCTGTTTCCATACTGTAGAAAATCTAAAGTCTCTCTTCTTTAAGAAAGAACTGAAACCAACATGTTCATTCTAAATGTAAATCACAGAACTTTTTTAAAAGTTACATTCTCAAGTGAACTTTAACACTTTGTGCCATGTCGGCCCAGAAGCACTGAAAGTGTGAGGTGCCCTGTGTGCCACAATGTCTGTGCCACAATGTTCAGGGTGATTCTAATCTAAAATATGGATTTACAGACTCTTAGATGGATTCATGCAGTTTTTGACCAAAATAAAATGTAATTCTGCAGTACAAATTCATCCCACAAACTTACATATGTGTATGGGGCGGGGGATATGAGTGTCTGTGAGAGTGTGTCTGAATGAGAGTGCAAAGGAGTATAAGTCTGTGAAATGTGTGTGTGTCTAAAGGGGTACAGGCCTATGAGAGGGTGTGTGTGTGTGTGTGTATATGACTGTGTAAAGGGGTAAAAATCTATGAGGAGGTATGTGTGTGCGCGCCAAGGGGCACACGTCTATGAGAGGATGCGCATGGTCAGTGCTCCAAAACCTTGTGCTTCCAAATAAACCTGTTGGACTATAACTTGGTGTTGTGTGAGAGTGAGTACAGGCCATTCTGTTATAACCCGATTGGTGGGGCCGTGGTGTTTCTATAACGCGAACATTCGCATCATCTATCTGTTATAACGCGATTGGGGCCCTCAGTTTACATGGTGCCGCCATTACACGATTTTCTTATAAAGTTAGGTTTGTGTGAGAATGGAACCATCGCGTTATATCAGCACCGAGTAAATTGGGCCAGAAGGAGAACACACAATAAGTACCAGGCGCCATCGATCGATGTTTGATGGGGATCTGCGCTCGATGCGTCGTGGCTGCGGTAGATGATGCGGCGGTGGATTGAGCGTGCCTGACGGTGCGGCCTAGTCCGGGAGGGGGCGGGGGTAGAGCCTGGGAGATAGTGCTCAGTCATCGCGGAGACACGGGAGCGGGAAGGCGGTGAGAGAGAGGCCCCGGAGACAGAGACCGCAGCTGGACCCCCCCATCCGCCCAGTGCCAGGCCCCGCTCCCTCCGCCAGGCCCCCGCTCCGGACTCTCCTTCTCCCTTCCCGCCGCCGCCATGAAGGACACGGCGGGGAAGCACAAGCCCAAGGAGCCGGCCCCGGACAAGGCCAAGCTGGCGGCCGGGCCTCCTGCCCCCGATGTGGAGATGAAGGATGTGTCCGCCGAGCCCGAGGCCGAGCCGCCCGAGAGCGGAGAGAAGAGCCAGAAGGAGCTGGACCTGATCACCTTGGAGGGTGAGGAGGGGGGGAGAGCGAGGGTGGGGGGGGGGTGAGAGAGGGGGTGGGGGGGGTGGGGGGGGGGGTAGAGCGAGGGGTGGGGGGGGAAGGGTGAGTGGGGGGGAGAGAGGCGGGTGGGGGGGGTAGAGCGAGGGGGGGGGGGGGAGGGTGAGGAGGGGGGGAGAGCGAGGGTGGGGGGGGGTGAGAGAGGCGGGTGGGGGGGGTAGAGCGAGGGGTGGGGGGGGGAGGGTGAGTGGGGGGGAGAGAGGGGGGGGGGGGGGTAGAGCGAGGGGTGGGGGGGGAGGGTGAGTGGGGGGGTGAGAGAGGGGGGTGGGGGGGTGAGAGAGGCGGGTGGGTGGGGGGGGTAGAGCGAGGGGTGGGGGGGGGGGGGTGAGTGGGGGGGAGAGAGGCGGGTGGGGGGGGGGTAGAGCGAGGGTGGGGGGGGGGGAGGGTGAGTGGGGGGGTAGAGCGAGGGTGGGGGTGAGAGAGGCGGGTGGGGGGGGTAGAGCGAGGGGTGGGGGGGGGGGGGTGTGTGGGGGGGGGGAGAGGGGGGTGGGGGGGGGAGAGCGAGGGGTAGGGGGGTGAGAGAGGCGGGTGGGGGGGGTAGAGCGAGGGGTGGGGGGGAGGGTGAGGGGGGGGGTGGGGGGGAGAGAGGGGGGTGGGGGGGGGGGTGGAGCGAGGGTGGGGGTGAGAGAGGGGGTGGGGGGGGTAGAGCAAGGGGTGGGGGGTGAGAGAGGCGGGGGGGGGGGGAGAGCGAGGTGTGGGGGGGGAGAGAGGCGGGTGGGGGGGTGAGAGAGCGAGGTGTGGGGGGGGGAAGGCTGCTGCAGGAGCTGGGGGTCAGGGTCCGGCTTAGAGAGTGACGCTGGGAAAGCAGAGCGGGTCAGGCTGGAGTGAGGCTGATAGAGAAAGGGCAATAGCCCCCAGCTATTGGAGCACCTCAAATACCCCAGACTTGGGGGGGGGGGGGGGAGAACTGGATCATCCTGGGGGGAAGGGGGAATTGTATCATCCTGGGGAATTTGGGGGGGGGGGGACTGGATCATTCTGGGTTGGGGAGGACCGGTTAATCGTGGGGGTGGGGACTGGATCATCATGGGGGTGGGGGTTGAACGTGGATCATCCTGGGGAATGGGGGTAGGGGAACACCTGGATCATCGTTGGGGCGGGGAAACATGGATCATCCTGGGGAGTGGAGGGGGGACTGGGTCATCGTGGGGGTGTGGGAAATGTGGATCATCCTGGGGATGGGGGGGGGGGGGAGAGACTTGGGTCATCCTGGGGGTGGGGACCTGGATCATCCTGGGGAGTTGAGGGGCGGGGGAGAGACTGGATCGTCCTGGGGAGGTGGGAACTGAATCATCTTGGGGAGTTGGGGGAGGAACTCGATCGTCCTGGTGGGGGTGGGGGGGGTAACTCGATCATCCTGGGGCATGGGGTGGGGGCTACTGCATCATCCTGGGGGGTGGGGTGGGGGAGACTGGATCGTCCTGGGTGATATGGGACTGGATTTTTCTTGGTTGGGGGACGGAATTGGATCATCCTGGAGAGGGGCTTAAAATATCTGCTAGAAATAAACTTAATCCAAACAGAGTTGGGCAGAGGGAATTGAATTCCAGCATGGTGTAGGAGTGGGTTAGGGATAAAATATCCACAAGGAATAATCAGCCCCACACCTACAATCCTCCAATGAAACACTGGGGATTTAGAGGGGTTGGGGATGCTGAGCAATATATACATTATTTATATATGTGTGTGAATGTATATATAAAACATTTAGAAATAGTAAACCTCAACCGTCTCAATCTAGACAGACTGGGTCTGAGGGGCAGTGAGAACTAAATCCCGCTGGCATTGTGTACGTTGGGGCTGGGGATTGTCTATGTTTTTTAAAAAAAGATCCAAAAGGAAACGTTGCTCAGGTAATCTTGCAATGAAGACAGAACTGTTTCACTATCTGCAAAGGAGAGTCCAGAATAGAGGGTATAGGTTTAGGGTGATAGGGGAAAGATACAAAAGAGACCTTTGGGACAACTTTTTCATGCAGAGGGTGATATGGGTATGGAATGAGCTGCCAGAGGAAGTGGCGGAGGCTGGTACAATTGCAACATTTAAAAGGCAGCTGGATAGGTGTTTGAATAGGAAGGGTATGGAGAGATATGGGCCGTGTGCTGGGCTGTTTCCATGCTGTATATCTCTATGACTCTATAACAATCAATTCCAAACTTAAAATTGAAATTATGGGGGTGTGGAGCAGAGAACCTGGGGTGAAGGTAAAATATCCAGAAGATATAAAGTCAACTATCTCAATCTGATCCAAACAGATTGGGGAGAAAACTGAACCGAATCACTATTTTAGTTGGGTGGGAGCAGAGTTTGTATTCTAAAATATCCTCCAAATCATGACCCCTGTTAAACAGTGGGGGTTTAAGGGCAGAGAGCTGGATGATTGTGGGGTAGTGGTGGAGTAAAGATTCACAAGTGATAAACTCAGCCGGCTCAATCTAAACAGTGAGGCTGAGGGTGGGGCGAAAACCGAATATCATCATGCAGGGGTCGGGTAGAATATTCACAAAGAATTATCCGCAAGTAAACTCCACGTAAATTATCTCAATTAAACAGGGGTATTAGGTACAGAGAACTGGATCATCCTATATATAACATACAAAGAAGATTATTACTGTCAAGCATGACCTCAGTCCCCTTTCTCATAGATATATAGCTGTAGTAATCCAGTCACCTGGGTTAATGTTGGAATGCTGGTTTAAATCCCTCCATGGCAGCTGCTGGAATTTTAATCTGATTAATACTTTGGAATTGTCAGGCAGTCTCAGTAATGGTGAGCACACCAACTCTTGTCAATAGGTTTTTACAACTACCTGATTCACTCATGTGCTTGAGGGAAGGAAATTTGCTGTCCTGACCTACATGTGACTCCATACCCACAGCAATGTGGTCGATCCTTAATTGTTGTCTGACATTATCTAGAAAGTCACCAAGTTCAAGGTTAATTTGTATTCTGCATTCAATTAACTGCTGATTGAATTTAGATTTCAGCGGCAGCAGAAGTGGCACTTGAACCTTTGTCCTAGAGTAGCAGGCTGGTTTGTTAATCTAGCACCATCACCAGTGTGCCACTCTCCATTCAAGGATGGATCATAAACGTTGGCCATTGCAAGGAGCACCCATGTCCCATGAAAGAATAAATAAATATGTTGAGTCGATAAAATGAGCATGAAGTTGAATTGAAAACTGTACGGGTCTGATTATCCTGAAGAGCAAAGTTTTCCCAAAGAAACCTATCACTATGTATCTTAAACTATCCCATATAGATTACCTTTGTGGGTTAGAGACAGATCAGTCTGCACATCAAATACAGAATAGACCATTACACAACTCTACCTTAGCTTTAGTTAGGCCTCTTACTATTTTAACCTTTCCTCAGAAGGCAACCCGATATCAGTTTAATAACCATTCTCGGAACTGTCTTCAACATGTTTACATTCTTCCTTAAATAAGTGACCAAAACTTTGCCCAGCACTCCAGATACTGTCTCTCTAGTGTCATGATTATAGAACAGTATAACATGTGAATGGGTTCTTTGCCCCTCCATGTCTGTGCCAGCCATATGCCATTCTAAACTAAGCCCATCTGCCTGCATATGGTCTAATTCTCTCTCTTCCTTGCCTGTTCATATGCCTGTTTAAACGTTGCTATCATAGCTGCATCTGCCACTTTTCATAGCACCACATTCCAGGCACCTACAGTCCCCTGTATTTTAAAAGAAAACCTTATCTCACACATATCCTTTAAGCTTTTCCCTTCTCACCAATGGTCCATAGTATTTGACGTTTCCACCCTGCAAAAAAGATGATTCACCCTATTCGTGCCTTTCATAGTTTTATTAGGTTCCTCCTCAGCCTCTGATGCTGTAGTTAAAACAATCCAGTTTGTCCAATCTCTTTTCATAGATAATATACTACAATTGAGGCACTACAATCCTTGTAAACATTTTTTACACCCTCTCCAAAGCCTCCACATCCTTCCCATTCAGAACTGCACACAATGTGGCCTAACTAAACATTTATGCTCAGTGGCCCAACCAAGGAGGGAAAGCATGCCTTACATCATCTTTACCATCTTATCTATTTGTACTGCCACTTGCAGGGAACTGTGGGTTTTCACCCCAAGATCCCTGCGTATATCAATGCTCCCAAAGATCCTGCCTAATAAAGATCGCTTGAAATGATTTGTCAACAGTTGTTGAATCAGATGAATCTTGGTGATTTTGCATCAAGCAATTCTATTTTTGTATTGCTCTGAAGTGGATATATCAGTTGTTTGCAGGTCAGATCAACTTCTCTTAGTGAGCTGGTTGGGACTTTGCAACAATCTCATAAATTTTCTTGGCTGCAGTCTTGTTCAAAAGGCAGTAAATGATTTATCCGAATGCAAGTTACAAACAAGAACAAGTTGTAAACTTGATTCTTCAGTTTTATACTTGCTGTGGTGGTATTTTTTTTTAGATTAGACTTACAGTGTGGAAACAGGCCCTTCGGCCCAACAAGTCCACACCGACCCGCCGAAGCGAAACCCACCCATACCCCTACATTACCCCTTACCTAACACTACGGGCAATTTAGCATGGCCAATTCACTTGACCTGCACATCTTTGGACTGTGGGAGGAAACCGGAGCACCCGGAGGAAACCCACGCAGACACGGGGAGAACGTGCAAACTCCACACAGTCAGTCGCCTGAGTCGGGAATTGAACCCGGGTCTTCAGGCGCTGTGAGGCAGCAGTGCTAACCACTGTGCCACCGTGCCGCCCACTTGAATTTACAAACTCTTAGTTATCAGTCTGATGCCCAGAAGCCTTACTGTCAAATCTAATATCTGTCTAATTTGTATCATTACTTATTACTTCATTAATAGCTTCATTAGGATGATGACCTTTTCAGCAGTGACAAATAACGGTTTCTCACCTCATTTTGTGTTTGTGAAAAGTAGTGAAGAAAAAGCTGTGGAAGTAATCCAGTTTCTGTCAACCACAACTTACTAATATGGAGCCTTGGGTTTGGAAAAAGCCCCAGGGTGCTACAGAACCACACTATAAATGTTGGTAATTCCGTCAAACTTTAAAACCTCAAAGTCTGTCCAAAGTCGGGATCCCGATACACATACAGAAACAAGCCACCAGAACATGTGGCCATTGTTTTGAAATGTTATTAGCGTCCACATCGTGTATTGTTTGCTTGTTTCCTAATGCTGCATTATAAGGTACTGGTATGTAAAAAAAAATGTAAAGAACACAAGAAACAAGGGCAGGGGTACAAGCAATGGCCGAGCACACTTGCCCTTCAATAAGATCATGGCTGATCTTGGGTTTCAACCCCACTTTCCTACCCACTCCCCGTAGCCCTATTAAAAATTGGCGGCTAATGCGCATTATAACATACTTTGATTGAAAAGTGGTCTCAATTTGTATGCCAAATATATGCAAAAACTTGATTTTTGTTTTTGTGGGGAACTGGAAGAATCTGGCTTCCTTAGATGCTGAGAGTTGAAAAGTGTGGTGCTGGAAAAGCACAGCAGGCCAGACAGCATCTGAGGAGCAGGAGAATCGACGTTTCGGGCATAAGCCCTTCTTCAGGAATGAGGCTGGTGTACCAAGCCGGCTGAGATCCTTAGATGCTGGCCTGATTTATAGGCCAAGATTTACAGTAATCACTAGAGGTGGGACAGAGATATTCAGAGGGTTGACAAAGCCCCCAATCATACAGGTCGCTTTCAGAGGTCTAGAGGCGGGGTTGAAGCCAATGTGTTTTGGGAGAGAATTCTAATTTTGAAGCATGAACTGATGTCAGAGGTGAGTTGGAGAAAATGGAAATTGTGCAGAAGGTCAAAATAAAAGGGAAAAGAAGTATATGATACGTCTGGTTTTAGAGACAAAAGAGGTTAGATGGTTAGGGCGAGGTCACAAAGAAAAATTTGAAGGTGAGAATTTTTTATTTCTATTATGTCTTAGCAGGCAAATCACAGGGCGGTGTCTTTAAATTTGTGTAATTTCTAATTAAGTTAAATTCACAGCCCATATTTTCCATCATAGCGAGTGTTTTAGAGTTTAAGTATTAGTGATTATTCCCCAACTCTGTTGCTTGATTCCTGTTTTTACCCATTGTATAAAGGTGCCTTCACATACTGCATATTGTATTCAGAAACACATCGATGGCCAGCTGATAGTGTGCCTCAGAAATTTATCAAGTATGATACCTTTCATTGCGAAGTTGGGCTCATAATGAATGTTGCAAGAACCTGCTCTAGAAAAGGTCCTATAAGAATGATTCCGTTATTGTAGCTATCAATTGGAATTATTAAAATTGGCAGCTTTTCAAAAAAAACCACTGGGGAAAATTTTGTTGTGTTGTTCAGAAAACAGTGACTATTAAGGCTGTTGCCTCTAGTTTTCAGGGTGCTAAAGAACTAGGTGAATTTTGATTCATAGCCATGATATTCATTGAATCTGTTTACAGTATGCACCCTGTAGTAAGTGAATAGAGCAGTGAATAGAGTTTGTATTCTGAAGTGTATGGCAAACCATCACCAGCAATGTGGGCAGTGTGTGTGAGAGATGCATGGGCTAGCTCATGGTGCCCATACAATTTTTTGCAACAGTAGGAATGTTATCAGTAAAATGTGCTGGGAAAGACGTTACAGAAAGTGAGTTTGATACCTTTTTAAGATTGTCTCCTGTAGAAACACATGGAGAGTACAACTTTGTAAAAGGGCAGCCATCGTGGGTGGGAAAATCTCAGTGGTCACAAGGTCATTGGGATTTGATGGTAGGAATCAACGTCAAAACAATAATTCCAGTTAGTTTGAAACAAGGCATTGATATTTTTCCTTTCAGATATTAAAGAACATGTGAAGCAGATTGAGAAAGCTGTTTCGAGTAAAGAACCACGGTTTGTCCTACGGGCGCTGCGAGCACTTCCTCCAACCTGTCGCAGATTGAACCCCACTGTCCTTTACAAGGCCATCAATGGTTTCTTCATATCAAACACCTCGATGCGGGATTTCCTTCTGGCTTTTCTTGAAGAGGTTAGTTTTGAACACTGAGCACTTGGTAGATGTTTTAATGATTGTTAATGTGCAAATCCAAGGTAATTATTTGGCTGAACAAGAAATTCATCAAATGTTTTAGACAAATCAGGGCAGAAGGAACAATTTGCCACTTTGAAATTATTCTATCATTCATGGGTAATCTCCACCTGAATTACGCTTGCCCTCCTTATTACCACATCGTTGATTCCCATTATTTCATAAAGAGAATCCTTAACTCATTCACCTGAATTTCCTCTCGAGGAATCATCTCGAGTTTACCATTTAGCCCCTACTGAGAAGTTAAAGGATAACTAAAATTTGCATTGCCAAACTATCTTTCATCAAGTGATTGGATCATAGAACCATTTGCCACACCAATCTTGTGTCAGGATGTGTGCAAGCTGAGTGAAATCATTATACACTTGTTACTGATTCTTGAAAACATAAATTAAAAATTATTTATTAATATTAGAATTATAAATGTAAATATTAGAAGTATTAAACCAGCCAGAATGATTAATTGACAAACTAAAGGTGGTTCAGTAATGTGTAATTTCATCACTCACTTTTGAATTTATAGTCACGATCAGTAGTCTGATCAGTATAAATGAGATTAATTTAGAATTAATTTTCTTAGTTGACCAGTTAACATGAGTTGGGTAGTTAAACTGTTGAATAAACTCCAAATGCTTGTAATTTTTTATTCTTACATGGGATGTGGATGGTTCCCATCCCTAATTGCCCTTGAACTGAGTGGCTTGCTGAGGTCAGTTAAGAGTCAACCACATTGCTATAGATCTGGAGTTACATGTAGGTCAGAACAGCAAGGATGGCAGATTTCCTTCCTTAAAGCAGATAGGTTTTTTATGATGATCACTTCTTGGAAACATTATAATTCCATATTGTTTGTTTTGAGAAACAGTGCAGATGAAATGGTTTTCTCACCTTTATCTGGAAGGTAGGGGTGTGCATTGTTAAAATCACCGGGTATGGTGTGTGAAACAAAAAAGAACTACCACACAGAGCCTTCAATTCCTAGAATGGTCTTTTTTTAACAGGTCAACTAAAAATGATTGCTGTGTAGATAATGCAATGCAGTTCTGTTTTCTAACTGTCATTCTTTCTTTAAGCCCATGGATACAGAAGGAGATGTACAATTTCGCCCTCGAACAGGGAAAGCTGCCACAGTACCACTTCTCCCTGAGGCAGAGGCCTATCTTCAGCTTTTACTTGTCATTTACCTGACGAACAACAAACGATATGTTGAGGTGAGTGAGTTTTGACTTCAAAGATAGTCATCCAATAGAAATTTGTACACTGTAAAATCTTAAATAAACAGTAACACAACTTTCACTAATTTATCAGCTGCTTAAGAAAAGTTTTTGTAACTCCGTAGCAATTAAAGAAAGCACTTGGATTTATTAGCTCCTTTCACATCTTCTGAATAATTCAAATTCCTTCACAACCAAAGAATTGCAGTTTCAGTTTTACAGAGAAGTTTGACAGCCACATTATACAAAAAAAGTCCCCCAGTTACCAATTCAATAAACAACAAATGCTTTTTTAATAAAAAGCAAGAGTTAATGTCCCACAGATACTGGACAATTCAAAGCATTTTCCAGCCTGTGAGTTACTTAAATCCTAGTCATGCAATGGAAGGAACTTCCCTACTCTTCACCAGTGCAGGCAAATATTTTATGCCCGCCTGAGCAGGTAGTTCAGTTTAACATCACGTCTGAAAGATGGCACTTCTGATGATTATGGCATTCTTCCAGTACAGCAGTGAAGAGTTAGCCTAGAGTGCATGCTCAAGTCTTTGGAATGAGGCTTTAACAGATGGTCTTCTGACTCAGATGTGAGAGCGTTGTCACTGAGGCAAAGCAGAATCTGACTGTTATTCCGTGGACAACTAAATTGACCAGGTAATTGATCACTAGAACATACTTATCGCATTAATGTGCTGCGTGTGTTGGGATTTTAACAACTGATTCCAGAAGTGAATTTATTTCCTTGCAGAGCTGGTAACAAACCTGTCATGTCCTTTCCCAGGAGCCCCGTTGAGATTAGCTTCTAATTAGCCCACTGGCTGCCATTCACAGTTCCCAGCCCCATCCGGGAATTTTCATGCCACTTTTACTGGTATAGGGAGGCATGTGACCAGCCTCTTCAGAGTTACTGTTACTGTAGTAAGCTGGAGAGTGAGGATTGTTGCTGGAGCCCAAGAACATGGGTAAATTGGGCAGCATTGCCAGAATCATTCAGAGGGGCCCTAGCCAGTGTCCTTTGCTGAGAGCATGCCTAAGAAGGAATGGTCCCAACTTCAACAAGGTCACAGATACGTCCACCAAGGTTCATCTGGGGGCTGGCCTGGCCCCTGCCTGTGTTAGTTGAATGCATCGATGGTGAGATGTGGCCACTGATGAGGAACTCAAATGACCTTAGGGATGCTCTTGACTCTTCCATGTGCCTGAAAGTGGGGAAGATGTCTACTCTCTATACCTCTCCTTCCCATCGTTCAGTTGTGGGAAAGGGGGTAGGTGTTAAATTCAGTCCCACATACTGATCAAGAAAGTGCATCGGTGATAGCTTTGCATTGTCTTATTTTCAAAATGCAATCGACTGGCAATTCACACAACTTAAAATCTTTAATTTTCTGTGATTGTTTTATTTGAATCTAATCCACACTATTACAATGAAGATATCATCTTTAAACTTCCTAAATAGATTTTGAAAGAAGGGACTACTTTTAATCCAGGTATGAGTTGACTCCTTTTGATGTTAAGTTCCCAGGCTGGGATTTTGTGGTTATGGAGATAGTGAAACTCAACTAACGGTTCAAGCCTAGTCCAGGCTCATCATGAAAAAAAAGTGACATTCCAGCTTCCCAAAGACCTGATGTAAAGGCACTTCTTGATTGAGCATTAAAGCCCAAGATTCCAGACCAGAGAGTTCTTTGTTAGGTTCAACCTCTGACTGAACTGTGACAATTGGCACACTACATTTGACCTCAGTGCCTCCTGGTAAGGGAGAGATAATCTCCGTCTGGCCTGTCTTCTGTAAAGTGTGTATGTGCGGACCTCAAGTTGATTCACCTTAAATTTATATTGCAATTTTAATGCAGTAAGTGAGCTCACAGGTCGATTAATCTAACACTAAACTCCATACAAAAACACTTTGAAAGTTGGGGGTGTGCGGGGTGTGAGGTCGATGTGCTGTAATGTAAACGTTTGGTCCTTTGGAGTAATTTTGAGAGGAAGAAGCAGAAAGTATTAGGAACAAAATTCTAGGTCCAGTCAACTGAAGGCATCATTGTCAGTGGTATACTTATGGAAAAGTGAAGATGCACAAGAGGCCACTGCACAGGAAGAGTGCAGTGTTTTCAGATGGAAAATCCTGCAGTGGTTGAAAATTGACGCTCTTGCTTGTTTCCTGCTGCATTTGAAGATTACTGACTTGTAAGTGATATTGGAACCTTCTGGTAGGATTTAGCACATTCAAAATAGAGTGGAAGGTGGCACTAAAGAAACCCAGTGCTTATGACATTTTCTTTTTTTTTCTGTAATACAGGCACAGAAATGCTCAGATGATTTGATGCAAAAGATTGCTGCTCAGAATCGGCGGGCTCTAGACTTGGTTGCAGCTAAGTGCTATTATTACCACGCTCGCGTATATGAATTTCTAAGTAAACTCGATGCAGTCAGAAGGTGAGAAAGTTGTTTTACTTTTGATCTTTGAGCACAACAGTAAAGATTTATTAAAATTACAGTTCAGGGTATAGCAATGAAAATGAAGGACTGTTTTCGAGATTTAAAAATCTTGATACTTCCATCAGCAATTTACCATGTTAGCTTCCACATGATAAATACTAAATCCTATTGATTAGGAACATACAAAATATCAGCCATTTGGGCAATTTATATGTCTTAGTTTCACATCAGAACTAGCCAACATGGTTCTGTTTCCCTGTGCTTTTTAATCAAATCCACGAGACATCAATGATTCAGAGACCTGACTATATATGCCCTCCATATTTTCTCCTTGTTTTCCAAATTTTAGCGCTGGTGGTAAGTATAGGGTGTAGGTTTGCTCGCTGAGCTGTAGGTTTGATATCCAGACGTTTCATTACCTGGCTAGGGAACATCATCAGTGGCGACCTCCAAGTGAAGCGAAGCTGTTGTCTCCTGCTTTCTATTTATCTCTTTCTCCTGGATGGGGTTCCTGGGGTTTGTGGTGATGTCACCAAGAAGGAAGAAACCGACAACAGACTCGCATTCCTGGACATCACAGTCAAAAGAAAGGACAACAGAGAACTACAAACCTGCATATACAGAAAACCGACAAACACTGACCAAATACTTAACTACACCAGCAACCATCCCAACACACACAAGCGAAGCTGTATTAGAACACTATTCCAACGAGCCACCACACACTGCAGCACAGAAGAACTATGCAAAACAGAGGAGAACCACTTATACAATGTATTCAAGAAGATCGGATACTCAAAACATACAGTGCGCAGATTCCTCAAGAACAAGCCACCACAAGCAGACCAAACGCAGCCAGAAAGCCAAACCACCTTACAATACATCAAAGAAGTTTCGGAAATGACAGTCAGATTACTAAGACCCCTCGGAATCCTAGTAGCACACAAACCCACCAACACTCTGAAACAAAAACTAACAAACTTAAAAGACCCAGTACATCCCATGGACAAAACCAACGTCATCTACAAAATTCCATGCAAGGACTGCCACAAACACTACATAGGACAAACAGAAAGAAAGTTAGACACCAGGATACATGAACACCAGCTAGCCACAAAAAGACACGACCCTCTCTCCCTCGTAGCCCTACACACGGATGAAAAAAGCCACTATTTCGACTGGGACAACACATCTATCCTGGGACAGGCTAAGCAAAGGCATGCCAGAGAATTCCTAGAGGCCTGGCACTCCAACCACAACCCCAAAAAGAAACACATTGATCTAGATGCTATCTATTGACCCCTCCAAAAACAAGCAGGAAATGACATCACAAACCCCAAAAAATCCCAGGAACCCCATCCAGGAGAAAGATATAAATAGAAAGCAGGAGACAACAGCTTCGCTTCACTTGGAGGTCACCACTGATGATGTCACCTAGCCAGGTAATGAAACGTCTGGATATCAAACCTACAGCTCAGCGAGCAAACCTACACCCTAAACCTCAACCTGAGCTACAAACCTTCACAACCTTGCAAAAGGTGGTAAATATACTGGCAGTATTGCAGAGTTGGTATGATCATAAGACATAGGAGTCGAAATAAGGCCGTTCAGCCCATCGAGTCCACTCTGCCATTTAATCATAGCTGATGGGCATTTCAACTCCACTTACCCAACAGTCTCCCCGTAGCCTTTAATTCCTTGCGTGGACAAGAATTTATCAATCTCTGCCTTGAAGGCATTTAACGTCCCAGCCTTCGCTGCATTCCGTGGCAATGAATTCCACAGGTCCACCAATCTGGCTGAAGAAATGTCTCCTCTCTTCTGTTCTAAATTGACCCCCTTTAATTTTAAGACCGATCTTAGTCTCCCCGCCTAATGGAAACAACTTCTCAGTATCCACCCTTTCTAA
This sequence comes from Hemiscyllium ocellatum, assembly GCF_020745735.1. Taxonomy (NCBI): domain Eukaryota; kingdom Metazoa; phylum Chordata; class Chondrichthyes; order Orectolobiformes; family Hemiscylliidae; genus Hemiscyllium; species Hemiscyllium ocellatum. The sequence goes on along the minus strand of NC_083432.1, from coordinate 38,653,579 downwards.
GCCATGCATTATCTTGTAAGTTTCTATTAGATCTCCCCTCAGCCTTCTAACCTCCAGTGCATACAATCCCAGGATCCTCAGCAGTTCATCATATGTTAGCCTAACTTGTGAATCATCCTTGTGAATCTCCTCTGGACACGCTCCAGTGTCAGTATGTTCTTCCTGAGGTGTGGGGCCCAAAATTGGTATTCTGAGTGGGGCCTAACTAGAGCTTTATAAAGTCTCAGAAGCACGTCGCTGCTTTTATAATCCAACCCTCTTGAGATAAATGTTTGTTTCTGTAGGCTTCCCGATCTTCTGATTTCCCAGTGCTCTTGGCCAGTTTATAGGCTGTCTCATTTTCTTTGATACATTTCCTGACTTCCTTTGTCAGCTATGGCTGTCTAATTCTACCCCCCCCCCCCCCCCCCCCCCCCCCCCAATAATCTTTCTTTTCTTTGGGATGAACCTCTGTACTGTGTCGTCGATTACACCCAGAAACTCCTGCCATTGTTGTTCTACTGTCTTCCCTGCTTGGCTCTGCTTCCAGTCGATTTTCATCAGTTCCTCTCTCATGCCCCTGTAATCACCTTTATTTAACTCTTACGCAATTGCATCCAGTTTTGCCTTCTCTCTTTCAAACAGCAGACTGAACTCTACCCTATTATGATCGCTCCCTCCTAACTGATCCCTTTAAGATCTTTTATAAAGTCTGGCTCATTACATAGCACTAAGTCCAGAATAACAAGCTGTTCCAAAAAGCCATCCTAGAAGCATTCCACGAATTCCCTTATTTTGGACCCATCGGCAACATTATTCACCCAGTCCACCTGCACATTGAAGTCCTCCATGTCACAGTGACCTTGCCTTTCTGACATGCCACACAGACTCCACATCATCTGACCCTATACCATTCAGTGTGATAGATTTAATTTCATTCTTGACTAACAAGGCAACCCCGCCCCCTCTACCCATCTTCCTGTCTTTTCGATAAGTTGTAAACTGCCAGTCCTGAACCTTCTGCAACCATGTCTCTGTGATGCCTCCCACATCATAATCATTCACGATGATTTGTGCCATTAATTCATCTACTTTGTTACGAAAACAGCAAGCATTCAGGTAAAGTGCCTTAATGCTAACTTTGTTATTGTTATTAGCGATATCGGAAATCATAAGTTGTCCCAAGTTATCCTTCCTTTTTGCTGCATTGCTAGTCTACCTCAAGCTTAAACCCACCTGCACATTTGGGAAATGCTGCTTATCTTTCCATTTAACTCCATACTCCCTGTCGCATTTGCTTTCCCTTCGCCCAACTCAGAATTTTAAAGTCCTACTGACCATCCTATTTATCTTTTTCACTCAAACGCTGATTCCAGATCAATTCAGCTGGAAATCGTCCCAACAGTATAGATCCCCCGGTTCCGCGATATTGCGGGTGGGCCATCCCGAATTGCCCTTAAGGTGGTGGAGAAGCAGCATGGGTACTGCTAGCCCTGGCAGTGATGCTTGCATTCCATGAAATAATACTAAAGTAAACCCTTTGGCCAGATTCTGTTGTACCTCCACTGTGGATAATTCTTCAATAGTCGGTATCTTAAGTGATTCTTGTTTGAAGCCTGTGAAAGTGATAAATCTCAACATGAAAGCTACCATCAGTGAAGGAGAGAAAAGGAAATGGTGATGCCTGAATATACTGTATGACGGGAGATCAGGTCAGCACAGTGGTTAGCACTGCTGCCTAGCAGCAGGTTTGATTCCACCTTGGGGTGATTGTGCAGAGTCCCCTCAGGCATTCTGCCCATACCTCTGTGAATTTCCTCCGGGTGCTCTGGTTTTCTCCCAAGGATGTGCAGGTTAGGTTTAGTTAAATTGTCCGTAATGTCCAGGGATGTGCAGACTAGATGGATTATCGAGGTAGGATAGGGATTCTGGGTGGGATGCTCTTTGGATGGGCTTAGTGTTGATGGGCTGAATGGCCTGCTTGCACACTGTAAGGATTCTATGATGCTATGTATCGTCGTTCTGACCTTAAGTGTAACTTTATAAACTTGTGAATGAACAATCTTTTTTATGCTTGAAGTTTTCTGCACGCACGTTTGAGGACAGCTACCCTTCGCCATGATGCTGATGGACAGGCCACTCTGCTGAACCTGTTATTGAGAAACTACCTGCAGTATAACCTGTATGATCAGGCAGAGAAGCTTGTTTCCAAATCCATTTTTCCAGAACAAGCAAATAACAACGAGTGGGCAAGATATCTGTATTACACTGGTGAGACTCAGTCCAATCGTACAATGTGAAGTAATTGTTAAAGAGTAACTGCTAACTCTTTTTAAAGAAAACCTTCCTTTCGTACATTGCTATTGACAACTTTGGCGTATCCCAAAGAGCTTTATGCACAATTAATTTTGAAGTGTACTCACTGTTGTAATATAGAAAAACTGGCAGCTGGTTTGTGCATGATAAGTTGTCTCACAGAACAGTGTGATAATGACCAAATAATCTCTCTTTGCAGTGGTGTTGATCAGCAGCTAAATATTGACCAGTGTATTATTCTCTTTAGAAGAATTTCATTGGATCATTCCCATTCACTAAATGGGGCCCCCCTTTAATGTCTTACCAAAAGATGGCAGCACGGACAGTGTGGCACTTCCTCAGAAAGATCAGGCCTGAGTTTTGTGCTCATTGTCTCTGGCATGCAACTGAAACGTACAAGCTCCTGTCTCAGAGGCAAGAGTGCTGCAAACTGAGTCACAGCTGATGCAATCCTTTGGGAATGAAAGCGAAATAAAGAGTTTTATGAGATATTATGCCTTCTACAATGCTCATTCAGTTTATCTCCAGTCACGACACAGCCTTTTCCCCATTTTGTGACTGAATCAGCATTTACTGTTCATGTCATCTGATAATTTATCACACCAGATAGGTGATGAATATATCTGTATTACTATCATGCAATACACTGTAAGCAGCTGTTAAATCATTGTGACAAAAATTGTTTGCAAACTTTGCAAAGATACAGCAAAGTGTCAGTCAGTAAATAATTCGTTTGTTGCGTTGAAATGTTTTCTGGAACCTCCTGCTTTATACATGCTGATTAGATGTGTTAGTAATATCCAAGTAGATGTTTGATTTAGAAAACTAACTGAGTTTGTTGCGTGTAGGTCGTATTAAAGCAATTCAGTTAGAATATTCTGAAGCACGAAGGACCCTGACTAATGCTCTGCGAAAGGCACCACAGCACACTGCAGTTGGCTTTAAGCAAACAGTGAGTTGAAAAAAAATTATAGAGTGGAATCTTTTTACGTTTTTTTTCCCTTAATGTCATTCATCTTAAAAAAAAAATTGGTGGCTTCATAAATTTGTCAACAAAACTAATTTTATGAGAATTGTGTGTGTTTTGTTTTTAACCAGGTTCATAAGTTGCTGATTGTGGTGGAGTTGCTATTGGGTGAGATTCCAGACAGGCTACAGTTCCGACAACCATCGCTCAAACGTTCCCTGATGCCATACTTCCTGCTTACTCAGGGTGTGTATGAGGCAGCTACGCACAAGTATTTTAATTTGAAAGCACATTTCATTTTCTTTGTTCCCTTGGAAAACCAGTTACTGGTGAATGCAGCAAGTGAAGATTGTCTTGTACGTGTCGCTTACAAAGCGGTCATTACCACCATCTAGATGAAGTAAATAGTCTCACCCCTTGTGCCACCTCAAGCCATTCCTTTTGTAACTTTCCACAATACTGAAAGGAGGAAAGATGTAAGTTTAGCCATACTGCAGGGTTATGGAATTCAGCCTGATAGCAAACCATATCAGCATTTACTTTTTGGAATTGATGACTTCTATAATGACTTAGTGACTCTTAAATGGAGTCTTTTAAGGTTATGGAATTCACTGAACCAATGGATGCATTGAACCGATTGGTATTGTTGCTCTTTAAAATTTAAGTTGTTTAACTCAGGATTAGATCAAAATAATCATACCATTGGTTAAGGTTAAGCAGGTTTTTAATTTCATTAATTTGAATCAGTTTATTTTTAGCCCCTGTCCACTTCAGTATTCACATCAGAAGCTTCAGCCACCACCTGCTGGTTTGTTAAAATGGCAGCAGCTTTTCCGTCAGTGAAATGGGGAGCTGAAGACTTGATGGGTTAGTATCTCTACGTTATGGTTTTGAAAGCACCCCTAGATTGATGAGGCCAAAATCTCTTTATTTTTGTTCAGAGTTGTGAGTGTCTAGGACAGTCTTAATCAAGATCTCAAGAATGTGAAGTTTCAGGGCAAGCTATCTCTAATTTGGTACAGGCGTTCAGAGGCATCTCTGATGGAAACTGAACAGAGTCTGCTCTGATGTTGCACTGTAGTGATAGAATAGAGTAAGCTTGAGATTCAGTGAATCCCTGGAAATCCAGCTGTGAGGAATAGACAATTCTGCTCTGATTTGTTGATTTGGTCCTCTTTATTTTGCTGGTCCGGATCTGCATAAGGCTGCTTTTAGTACTGTTACTGTCAGTGACTTGTGATGCATGCATTTTATCAGAACACGTAGATCGAAACTGAGAGACTTCATGTTCTTTACCAATCTGCCCAAAAATCCAGAAGTTTGGACAGTGTGTGGATTTTAAGTTCCCTTTTCTAGAAGCACATGTTGATGGCACTGAATGCTAAAAATATATATCATTTATTTAATTTCAGAAATGCTACAATTAATTTAAAGTTTTTTGATTTGCAAACCCATATGATCTCAATCATACTAATGACTGGAAATAACTCTTGCTTGTTTTGATTGGGTGTTAAATTTATTCTTTTGTGTTTTTTCATTGAGTTTGCTGTGGTTTTATAGCAGAAATGTTTGTTTTGTTATAGATTTGTTCTTTTAGCTGTTTCTTTTTTGTTTAGACAAAAACTCTGTTTAAAATCTGCTACATTTAAAAGTTGCCGTGAGTGAGCTGTTCTCAATTTGAACAAATAGCTTCATGTTTCTGCCTTTCCCTCTGCTAGCTGTGCGAACTGGGAATTTGGCCAAGTTTAACCAGGTTTTGGAACAATTTGGAGAGAAATTTCAGACTGATGGCACCTATACATTGATCATCCGCCTGCGCCACAATGTCATCAAAACAGGTCAGAATTTGGTCTTAAATTATTAACCGTTTGCAGCACTTCATCTCTTTATTTCGTTACTTCAGCAACTGCTCCCAGGGTGGTGCATCTTGATTGACCTCTTAATGTGGGCGATTCATATCCTCATCCTTGTAATGTGTACACAGTTGTATAGCAGTCCACTCGAACCACCCAACTTGGGGTATTTGTTTGACTCCCTACTAACTCCGCAAAGGAGATATTCTGTAGCATGTGTTACGAAGCCACATAAAGCACAAGTTTGATTCTCAGCTCATGCTGATTACAGCTAGACTTGCAGTAGGTAAATTAATATTCACTGTTGTACATCGTGTCATCCATTTACCAAAGCAGGAATCAGTCTGTCTTCCACATTTGTTGGTTTGCATATCATAATTTAATAAAACCTTCAGACTGCTCTCGCCCCTTCCTAATCAATTCCTCTTATTGGAAAAATCAGCCCTTTGTAAATCAATCTGTGAATCCAGGCCTTATAGCCCAGAGTTGGGGACATTGATACTACACATGAATCCTTAAAAAAACAGCTGTTAAATAATAGTTATTCTCTAATCAACCTCTTAAACGATGTTATTACACCCCTTCTGGAGTAGGTGGGACTTGACTGGCTCAGGGTAGGAACACTGCCATTGCACCACAAGATTCCCCAGCCCTTTTCCTAAATGCTATTAATGTGTCCTCTCCCATTGTACTTCTGGAAATAATCTGTTCAGACATGTTACAACACACCTCTGAGGTAGGTGAGACTTGAAGGGATAGAAACTGAATCCTTTTCATCAACTGTTGCACCTGTTAAGATAGGTTAATCTTTTAGAGTTGGGAGAGCATTTTAAAATACTTAAACATTCAAAGAAGAGCAAGAGCATTTTGGGAATCTGAGAAGCCAGTAGTAAATTTGGTACTTGAGAAGAGAAACAGAGAACTGAGAGGTCCAAAGTTCAAAATTCCAGGCTGTCTGCTCAGTGTCTCTGATATGAGACTGTCTCTTGTATTTAATCCTCAGCCCCTCTTATACGTTTTGTATGTTTTGCTCCTGCCAGCTGCTACAGCATAATAGCTTAAAAAAAATTGAATCATAGACAATTTTAAAAATCTCTTTCTTCCCTTTACAGGTGTAAGGATGATTAGTTTATCTTATTCTCGGATCTCTCTCACTGACATTGCACAGAAACTGCAGCTGGACAGTCCTGAAGATGCTGAGTTTATAGTTGCCAAGGTAAATTCCAATGGGGGTGGGATTAAAAGAAAAAATTGTTGCTTGAATTCTGAAATTTAAAATCAAAATGCATTGCAAGTGCACAGCAGATTTTTCAGTCTCTGAATTTGAAAGGGCGAGGATTCCCCCTCCTTGAAGTAACTGGACTGGTGATGGGACGCTCAAATAAGCGGCTCAATTAGGAAGTCAGTGTGTTGTGCATTAGTGGTTGTTTATATTAGGTCCAGAATTCAGAAGGTTGGAACCTCACTATTGCTTCCTGGGCCAGGCAGCCCCCAGTTACAAATATCTATGGAGCTCCTGATTGGAGAGTGAAGTGGGAGCAATTGGAATATTAAGGGAATCTAGGAAACCTGTGATTGACATTGTGGTGGTTTTCACTTGCTGTGGCTGTCTGAATTGAATTTCATTGAAGAGGGAGTCAACTTTAGTAAAGGCTCAGCTACATTTTATTTTCCCTTTATCCCTCGGATAAGGTAGCTGAAATGTCACGACTCCGTGTTTTGCTGCACATGTAGTGAGCTCTCACTTTAAAAGCCTTAAAGGACGGGGGTTTTGAATGAGCTCAGCTTTGAGGGGCACAGTATAGACTGAGAAGAGGCAAGTCTGTTGAGTATTATTATGGTGTAACAAGCTGTCTTGCGATATCGAAAACGACCTGATCGATATCCAGTGATTCCTGCTCTGAAGTGTATTGACCCAGGCAGGACTGACCTTAGCGGTGGCCCAGCATACTTGAACCCTCTGATAATATTTACTTTCCAGTCTTTTGCACCAAGACTGCCCACTTCAGTCAGATTCTGAGGGGGCTGCTGAATTTCAAAAACCCAGAATGAGGCTGCACTTCAGAAGAAGGAAAAAATGCAGAGAAAAACATGCTAATTTTCTTCTTTAAACAGGCCATTCGTGATGGAGTGATCGAGGCGTCTATTAACCATGAGAGAGGATATGTCCAGTCAAAAGAGACTATCGATATTTATGGCACAAGGGAGCCGCAGCTGGCATTCCACCAGAGAATCTCCTTCTGTCTGGATATTCACAACATGTCTGTCAAAGTAAGGAAAAACCAACACCAGGCTGTTTCCATTGTGGATTGAGTTGAATTTTTAGAATGATCAATAGAGATGTAATGAAGAATTAATTTTGACCCATAGTTTTCTGATTGGAGGGATATATTACCCATTTTCTCTTACAAAAACATAAGATTGGATTACCTTGCTCTGCTTTATCAGATGGTTGTTTGGCTTGTTTTTCAGGTGGACCAAGTGCTTTTCTCAGCAAAATAACACACTTCCATGTTCTTTATCTGCCTTATCTGCATGTAGATTTGAAGCGTTTGCAGTGTTTGTGCGAGGGGTGAAAACATGTCTTTGCATTCATTGGATTTGGTTGTTGCTGGCATTAGTGAATTGTTTTTGTATGCCATTCGGGTAGTTACATGGTCACCTTTACCGATACACTGGGTCAGGTTTTATTGCTGGTTCCATACTTATTTAGCTGAATTTAAATTCCCCAGCTGCCTCAATAGAACATAAATTGGATTCTCTGACTCTGGGTGACCAAGTCCAGTATCTTTTTGACAAGGAATGAGTAGTGAAGGAGGAACCCTGTCTGGCATGGGTTTTGCAGAATCTCATTCTCCAGTCTTTATTCTTTAATTGTAATTATTTTTGTGAACAAGACATTTAACAAATGTGACCAGGTTATTCTGTAGCAATTGATGTCATTTTCTTTCGCGACAGTCTTAGCTAAAGGCCAGTATTGAGTGGCCCAGTGCCACATGCATGCAGCTCCTGATTAGATTCCCTACAGTGTGGAAACAGGCCCTTCGTCCCAACAAGTCCACATCGACCCTCCGAAGAGTAACTCACCCAGGCCCATTTTCCCTCTGACTAATGCACCTAACGCTACGGGCAATTTAGCATGGCCAGTTTACCTGACCTGCACATCTTTGGACTGTGGGAGGAAACCGGAGCACCCAGAGGAAATCCACGCAGACACGGGGAGAATGTGCAAACTCCACACAGTCGCCCAAGGCTGGAATCAAACCTGGGTCCCTGGTGCTGTGAGGCAGCAGTGCTAACCATTGTGCCACTGTGCTGCCAGCTGCACTGGGTTATTGGCTTTGGAGTGAATAAGATCTCTGTGGCCTCAAAGTGCTTGACCTACTAGCTGCAATTGGTTTATTAGATCTTTGTGATGGAAAGTATTCAAATGTGACTCAAAGCTAATGTTCATGACATTGGTTCTAGAACCAACAGAATGTCTCTTGGGAACTTTCTTCTGTATCAGAATATAAAGAGGGAGTTGTCATCTAGAACTTATATTCCTAGAGGCTAGAAATAATTAAATTGTTCACTTCTGCTTTACAGGCAATGCGATTCCCACCCAAGTCATACAACAAAGACCTGGAGTCGGCTGAGGTGAGGTTTCCATTGATAGAAGTCACAAATGTAGGGAAGCATTTGGGGTTTTAAATGGGGTGCCAGTGATGATCCGGAGGAACTGATTAGAGAGGTAGCTTCAGAAAGTAATGTTTGACCAATTCAGATTTCTTAAAAGGGTTGCAGGTCTTTCTGGTAAAGGTTAGGGTCTGGGATGATCTCTGTCTGGATTTCAGGAAAGAATGCATGTAGACTGATTCTCAAAATGTGTTCCCATAGGATCGATGCCAGAATATGGGCTGATGTGTGACTGAAACGTAGAGTGCAGAGTTGGTGTAGATAGGGAACATTACTTTAAGGGATGACAAGTGAAAAGCCATGGCAAAAGTTGCAAATGCATAAGTGATCTTCAACAATTTTCATTTCTGTACATTGCAAAAAAACAACAGGGAGGGTGACCAAACCATGGCTTACAAGGGAGATTTGATGCTGGATTCACCTTTATTAGATCTAATAGTAATTGGCTTTAAAAAAAACACCAGGCAACAGTAGTTGGAGCAGTGAGAATTGAACAATGGAGGTCAAAGGGTTAGAGTCATAGATAATGCCACACAGAAACAGACCCTTCAGTCCAAACTATCCATGCTAACCAAGTTTCCCAAACTAAACTAGTCCCACTTGCTTGCATTTGGCCCATATCCTTCTAAACCCTTCTTAACCATGTACTATCCAACTTAATTGGATGATCAGCCATAATGGTGGAGGAGGATTGAAGGGCTGAATGGCCTACTCTTGCTCCTATGTTTCAACATTTCCTTTTTTTTAAATGTTTCAACACAAAGGTTGCACATTGAAGCTGATACCTGGAGGTGCTGTTGGTCAGGCGTTAGTATTAGGATGACACATGACTTGTGCTTGTGTTTATGTGTGTGTGTGGTGAGAGCAAAGTACTTCTAAAGTGCCCAAAGCTGTGAATGCCAACAAATTGGATTCAATAACACTTAGAGGTTTGGGCAAGTTATATTATTGGCCAGAGATGTGGCAGATGGCGAATGGCAGGTGAGGGCCCATGGTGTTCGAGGTGAGCTACTGGTATGGATTGAGGATTGGCTGTCTGACAGAAGGCAGAGAGTTGGGATAAAAGGTTCTTTTCCAGAATGGCAGCCGGTGACAAGCGGTGTCCCGCAGGGTTCAGTGTTGGGGCCGCAGCTGTTCACATTATACATTAATGATCTGGATGAAGGGACTGGGGGCATTCTAGCGAAGTTTGCCGATGATACGAAGTTAGGTGGACAGGCAGGTAGTACTGAGGAAGTGGGGAGGCTACAGAAGGATCTGGACAGTTTGGGAGAGTGGTCCAGGAAATGGCTGGAATTCAACGTGAGCAAATGTGAGGTCTTGCACTTTGGAAAAAAGAATAAAAGCATAGACTACTTTACAAACAGTAAGAAAATTCGTAAAGCCAAAGTACAAAGGGATCTGGGAGTGCTAGTCAAGGATTCTCCAAAGGTAAACATACAGGTTGAACCCGTGATTAAGAAAGCGAATGCAGTGTTGTCATTTATCTCAAGAGGGTTGGAATATAAAAGCACCGTTGTGCTACTGAGACTTTATGAAGCTCTGGTTAGGCCCCATTTGGAGTACTGTATCCAGTTTTGGTCCCCACACCTCAGGAAGGACATACTGGCACTGGACCGTGTCCAGCGGAGATTCACATGGATGATCCCTGGAATGGTTGGTCTAACATACGAGGAACGGCTGAGGATACTGGGATTGTATTCGTTGGAGTTTAGAAGATTGAGGGGAGACTTAATAGAAACTTACAAGATAATACATGGCTTGGAAAGGGTGGATGCTAGGAAATTGTTTCCGTTAGGCGAGGAGACTAGGACCCGTGGACACAGCCTTAGAATTAGAGGGGGTCAATTCAGAACAGAAATGCGGAGACATTTCTTCAGCCAGAGAGTGGTGGGCTTGTGGAATTCATTGCTGCAGAGTGCAGTGGAGGCCGGGACGCTAAATGTCTTCAAGGCAGAGATTGATAGATTCTTGATGTCACGAGGAATTAAGGGCTATGGGGAGAATGCTGGTAAGTGGAGTTGAAATACCCATCAGCCATGATTGAATGGCGGAGTGCACTCAATGGGCCGAATGGCCTTACTTCCACTCCTATGTCTTATGGTCTTAAAACAATACAAAGTGATGAAACTAGTGGAAGGACAGAAATTAGTAAATATTAAGCAGTCACCAAGAATACTCCTGTCTGAAAGCTGTGATCAAAGGTGCCACCATCGCACTTTTGAAGGTGGATTGGATAATTACCAGAGGAGAAAACTCATACAGAGCTGTAGGGAAAGATGGGGGAGTGGGAGCCAGCACACTTGTGATGGGCTGAGTAGTCTCCCCCTGTGTTGTAACCATTCTCTGACATGCTTCAAGTGACAACAGAAGAGGGAGATTGTTGGATAGGTCATTGAAATCACTTTCATGGGTACTAAAGAAACAAAGAGGGTGTGAGTTGTAAGGTTGAGGTTGATGAAATTGTATCAAATGTTCGTGCCAAGTCAGTATAAATGTCTTTAATTTGGGTGATGTCAGAAAGCCTTAAATTATTTTTAGAAATATTGATGGTGTCAACTGCTAAATTTAAGAGGGCAATTATACAGAAAGTTTGAAATTCATAGGTATCACTCTGTAATTGGCAAGACTTAATTGAGGTTTTAAATTCTCCATGGCCATGAAAATCTTTGGATTCAGGAAAGTTCTGGAGCCATGGGACTCGAGGGACAACTTAAAATTAAGTGGTGGTGGTGGTGGGGGGGGGGGGGGGAGGGGGAGTCAAATGAAAATAATACTTTTAAACAACTTTTCATTGAAAATGAAACAAGAGATTTGTGGAAAAGAAAATGGCAAGGCTTTAAGAAGGAACTGGGTAAGTTCCTAATGTGATGGAGGGTCTTTCATTTCCGATCCTCAATAATGTAACACTTTTGCATCAGAAAGTTCTGGGCTCACCACCTGCTCCCAAGCCCCAAGAATGTAACAGTGTTAACAATCACAGTACAGTACCGAGAGACTTCCTCTTATTGGTGATACCATCTGTAAAGTATTGAGTCACATTCCTTTTTCATGTTCTGGTGGTTTAACAATCCTGCTGTTTGAAGAAGAGCAGGAAATTTTCTCTGTTGTGGCCAGTACTTCTCCTTGATCCAGCTGCAGTAAAAAGAAGCAAACTAACTGACTCTCTTAGCTGCTTTTGACATCTGCATGCAACTTATCAACATCAACCCAACAGGAGGTACTTCATTCACTGTGGTTAATTCCATGGGAAGTGGTCTGGAAACATCTCTGTGAAATATGATACAAAATTATAATGCAGTATGGATAAAGTTTTCAAATGAATTTGTGTGAATGCAAGGTCCACATTTCAAATGGCATCTCTGCCTTACAGGAGCGGCGAGAACGGGAACAGCAGGACCTGGAGTTTGCAAAAGAAATGGCAGAGGATGATGATGATGGATTCCCATGAGGCTATATGGGATTTTGATTCTGAAACACTTGGAATATTGTAACCGCAAACAGTAAAGATCAATAAAACTAGAATCGTGACTTTAAAGTCCTTTAAAGTCGAATCTGTCTGGATGTTTGCAAATGGGAATGTTAACCTTGTCAAACCAGGTTTGACACATCTTTAACTGCTTGTATTTTTCTTAATTTACTGTTGTTTTCTGAGGAATAGTTACCTTTTGTCCCTTTAAGCCTTGTAAACAATACCTGACTGATGATAAATATATGGTCAATAAAACTGATAACAAATATTTGTGGTTTTCTTTTAAAGTTCTCCTTGTGTGGGCTGCTGAAATGACAAAACCAATTCCACTGTCCCCACTCAAACCCAATTTTAGAATTTCTGTGTTCCTTTCTGACTGGTTTGAACATTAGAGAATTATCAGGTCTCAGCCATTAACATTGGAAAGGTCTTGGGAATCACTGATGAATATTTGGGCTGCTTGAAATCTCACAATGCTTCAAAAGATTTCTTTCTACAAATGGTTCATATTTATCAATTGAAAGTATTGGATTGATGTTACTTTTTAATAAACATTTAGCTTTCTGCACCTGTGTGAGCACTGGCTCATCAAAAATGGTAAGATCTTAGCCTTGTGTGATGGTGAACCGGAAGCAAAGGCTCACAATGCATGAAGACTTTAAAATTCAATCTCCAGTGCCTGATTCAGCTAAACTCAGCTGTTGGCCTGTCCATCTTTGGACTAGGAAGGAAATTCTCACCAAATCGTATCCATTGACTCACATTGGAAGTGCATGTATCTGTGCATCATTGATGTAGGATCGGATTGGTCTTGATTGTTGAAACTCCTTGATTTTTCCTATTTTTTTAAATAAATTAACCCCCACACTACCGCCTAACTGCGGTAGTGCTTATTATTTTTAACCCCAGCACCCATGGTGTGTGTGCGCAGGTGTGAGACACAGTGAGAGACAAGGTGTACAAATCTTTATTCAATTTCCACCACCAGGAAAAGTAGGAAAACACCCGAGTGGCCTGTGACAAGCAGTGCCCTTCACATCAAAGGGCAATGCTGTGTGATCAAAACAGTGAAGGGGAGGGCAAGGACTAAATTCAAATAGCGTTGGAGGGGGAAATGATGCACTCCACTCCCTGCGGCGCCCACCTCTCCCTGAACAACTCCAGGGTGTTGGTGGACACTGCGTGCTCCTTCTCCAAGGACACCCGGGCCCTTTGAAACTCCTTGATTAGATCCACACGTGAACGGTGATTGGATGAAGGTGCTAAACCCACTTAACAGACCTGGATCTGTATTTGTTGATGGAGTATTAACCCTGTCCTTAGCTGCTGTCTGCGTAAGTCCATTTCCCATTGGTCATTGATGATCTACAATGAGATTCCCCTCTCATTTTATTTCAAGTGATGTTCAATCTCGTTACAGTGACTCTGTTGCTGAACAGTGAAGCTTTTTGTCAGCGCTAACTAGGCTTAAGGAAAAAGTGTTGAAAAGTACTCAGCAGGCCTGGTGACATTGACAGAGAGAGAAACAGAAATGTCCTTCAGAGCCTTCATTTCTCACCTTCATTATCTGTTTCTCTTTCCATGGATCCTAAGACTCATTTAGTAATTTCAGCACATATTTTAAATTTCAGATTTCCAATATCTGCAGTACTTCGCTTTCATTATAAGAATGAGAACTTTCCTGATTCAGCAGCTCATTAGATAAGCTCAGTGAGACATGGAGGGGTATGTCTAATATTTCAAACACAACTCGCATGTTTATTGCAGACATGCCACCACTCATATACTTAGTTCCCATTTGCATTTTGACACTAGTTAAACAGTAAGAGTTCACAATGAAACCTGATCTGTAAAACGCAAGCTTGTAGATGGAGCTGGAGAACAATGAAAGCATTCTATTGCCGATGTGACAAAACTATAATGTGTGCTCACTAACACAATCATACTAATATTTATGAAATGTCTTCTGTCAACATGTGTAGGTTCAGTGGATTGCCTATGCTAAATTGACCATAGCATCCAGGGATGTGCAGGCTAGGTAGATTAGTCAAGGGAAATGCAGGGTTACGGGGATAAGATCGGGTTGATGGGTCTGCATGAGACACCCTTCAAAGGGTTGGTGTGGACTTGATGGGCTGAATGGCCTGCTTCCACACCAGGGATTCTATGAATATCTCAAATGCTTGATGATGATTTTTTTTTCCCTGTTAGGGTTGTAAATCTTTGGTGCCAACCTGCAGATGAAGAGAGTTTGACACTTGGATTATTTTCAAGGCAGAAGTGGATAGATTCTTGGGAAGCGGAAGGATGAAGGATTGTCAGGGCAAGTGGAATGGTATGACGTTACTATCAGATCTGCAGGGATATTGAATGGAGGAGTAGGCTTGACGGGCTGAACAGACTACTCCTGCTCTGTCTTTAAATGTTCATGCAGCCCACAAAATGCCATAGGAAGTACATCATCTGCAAATAAACAAGGAGGGGGGAGAAAGTAAAATAAACTTGGATACTGAAACCCATGTATGAATATGGTTACAGCCTCAATGAATCTACCTTGTAAAGATAAACCTCAGACTTGAGATTGGGTTCAGTTGTGACAGTCCCCCCATGGTCAATTGCCCACAAGGTCTGGCCCCTTAATTTTTGTCAGCCAGTGTTTGAAGCACAATAGATTTATGTATGTCAAAGCAGATTAACAATTCTGAAATTAATAAATTATAAAGGAATAATGTTAAGTCTTTAATGATGATTTTTGTCTCTACAACTACCAGGTGTATGATACAAAGGAATGATCACAAGGTTGTTAATGTGTTCATTTAAATCCAGTTGAAACAAGTGGCATATTTATTTCCGTGGAATCATACAGTGAGTCAACGTGCTGTTGACAAACGCTTTCCAATAGAGGTCAGTAGACACTAATACATGGTGGGGACTGTAGCTTGATTTCCTGTTTCTGAGGCCAGTGTTTATTGTATCTGATTGTGCCGTGTTTCTTACCTCTGAGCTAGAACCAGCTATTTAGCACAAATTGGGAGTGAAATATGAAATCCAAAGTGAAATCTGGAATCGTGTGGACTGACTAGCTGTAAGACACCAAAGAATTTCACTATGAACTCTGTCACTAGGGGAATCCATCTTTGTCTTGCAATCTGTCCTGAATTGCGTCATCCATTTTCAGACAAGATGTCGTCATTTGTGATGCATAAAGGCATGGTTTAGTCAGTGAACCAGCCACTGTCTTCTCTACTGTCACAGAGCTGTGAAATTGTATGGGCCATCACTGAGGTGTTTGAACCTGAACCATCCCCCTGGGCACACTAGCCAAGTTTCAAATAGCTGCCTCACAGACATCTTGGGAGAAGAATGCCCAGGGGAGGACAGCAGTTGCTGGGGTCTCTTCCTCTAATAGTACATGGGATGGAATAGAAGCATAAAGGAATTTGGTAACTTCACGAGGGCTGTAGAACAGGAATGTGATTTGGTGAAGAAATAACCATGTTCCAAAATGTATGTCTGCCATCCTTTATTTGATGTTCAAATGGTTTCTCACCATCCCTTTGTCCATGAGCCTTGCCATAAGATTTATGTGGTCAAAAGAACACCTGCTAACAAGTGGAGTGATAAAGATTAGTTCCAACCACAATGTTGCATTACTGTCTAAGAGATGTATGTACTTCAAATGATGTGTCACCCTTTACTCAGTGTAGAGTTCAAAGTTTGTGAGAAGATTTGTAGCTCGGGTGCTCGTTGTTGTGGTTCTGTTCGCCGAGCTGGGAGTTTTTGTTGCAAACGTTTCGTCCCCTTTCTAGGTGACATCCTCAGTGCTTGGGAGCCTCCTGTGAAGCGCTTCTGTGCTGTTTCCTCTGGCATTTATAGTGGCTTGTCTCTGCCGCTTCCGGTTGTCAGTTGCTGTCCGCTGCAGTGGCCGGTATATAGGGTCTAGGTTGATGTGTTTATTGATAGAATCTGTGGATGAGTGCCATGCCTCTAGGAATTCCCTGGCTGTTCTCTGTTTGGCTTGCCCTATAATAGTGGTGTTGTCCCAGTCGAATTCATGTTGTTTGTCATCTGAGTGTGTGGCTACTAAGGATAGCTGGTCGTGTTGTTTCATGGCTAGTTGGTGTTCATGGATGCGGGTTGTTAGCTGTCTTCCTGTTTGTCCTATGTAGTGTTTTGTGCAGTCCTTGCATGGGATTTTGTACACTACGTTGGTTTTGCTCATGCTGGGTATCGGGTCCTTTGTCCTGGTGAGTTGTTGTCTGAGAGTG
Source organism: Hemiscyllium ocellatum (assembly GCF_020745735.1). NCBI lineage: Eukaryota > Metazoa > Chordata > Chondrichthyes > Orectolobiformes > Hemiscylliidae > Hemiscyllium > Hemiscyllium ocellatum. Next base: position 38,637,046 of record NC_083432.1, on the reverse strand, counting down.
GCTGTTGGTTTGTGTGCTGTTATGAGTCCTAGTGATCGCAGTAGTCTGGCCGTCAGTTCGGAAATGCTCCTGATGTATGGTACAAAATCCCATGCAGGTAATCCAGGACTGACAAAATCCTGGAGTGGGACTGGGCAGTAAAAAGCCAGATCAAAAAGCAGTCAATCTGCTCTCTGACACCATGTTACCCAGAGCACAAATCAAATGGTGACTCTCAGGTCCTTGCTAACCCTATGATTAATAACACTGGGAGACTTGACTATTTGTACACTCCCATGGTCAGCCTTCCAAATGGCATTTTGGTTTTGATATTCAAACACGGGGAGGTAGTGGTAATGTCATTGGCCTAGTGATCGAGGTTCAGGTCCGGGGACAAGGGTTCAAATTCTACCTAAGTAGATGACACAGTTTGAATTTGAATAAAAATCTGGAAATAAAGGTGAGCTCAATGTTGACCACCCACAAACACTGTCAATTGTCCGGGGGAAACCCATCTGGTTCACTAATGTCCTGTAGAAAAGGACATCTGCCAGTCTTACCCAGGTCTGTCTACATGGGACTACAAATTCCACAGCGATGTAGTTGACTCTTAATTGCCTTCTGGCAATAAATACTGGTCTGGCTAGCAATATCTACATCTTATGAATGAATATTCTAAAAATTTGGTCTTGGAAGTACAGTGCCTTTCCTGCAGGTATGAGGCCCACAGCAGGATTTGTTAGTAGTGGAAGGTGCACGAGGGTTCAGGAAAGGACTTACCAGGGTGTTGCCAGGAATTGAAAAGTTAGAGTTATAAAAATAGGCCAGGACTTTTTTCATTGGAGCGTAAGAGGTTGAGGGGTGACCTTATTGAGGTTTATAAAACCATGAGAGGCTAGATAAGGTGAACAGCAGAGGGTCTTTTTCCGAGGGTGGGGGAGTTCAAAACTAGGGGCATATTTTTAAGGTGAGCAGAGAAAGATTTGAAAAGGACATAAGGGGCAACCTTTTTTACGCAGAGAGAGGTTCGTGTGTGGAATGAATTGCCAGAAGAAGCGGCAGATGCAGGTACAGTTACAACATTTAAAAGCCATGATTTGTAGGTGCCTGTGTTGGACTGGGGTGGACACAGTTAAAAAAAATCACACAACAGCAGGTTAATGTCCAACAGATTTATTTGGAAGCACTAGCTTTTGAAGTTCTGCTCCTTCATCAGGTGATTGTGCAGTATAGAATCATAAGACAGAATTTATAGCAAAAAGGTTGCCGTGCATTGGAGCTGTATTGATATATTAAACAAATTTAACTTAAGTCTTTCACCTTTTAGAATGGGATAAGCCAGCTTCAATTCTTGGATATATAAATTCCAGAACTCCTTTTAAGTTACATTCTCAAGATAGCTTTAGTTTTTTTTAACAATACGTGCTATCTCAGCTGAGATATATATAAGTTTGTGGGATGAATTTGTATTTGCAGAATTACATTTTATTTTGCTCAAAAACTGCATAAATCCATGTAAGATTCTGAAAGTCCCAGTTTAGAAATAGAATCAGTTTTGCTCAACATTGGGACACAGACGGACTTTAACCTGACACCTTTAATGCATTGTTTGAGCAGAGATAGCACTTATTATTAAAAAAGCTAAAGCTATATTGAGAATTAACTTAAAGGGAATTCTGAGATTTACATATTAAAGAAATGAAACTAGCATATCTCATTCTAAAAGATAAAAGTCTTAATCTAAATTTGTTTAATGTATCATTACAGCTCCATGACACTGTAACCCCCTTTTTGCTATAAATTCTATGTCTTATGATCCCATACTCCACAACCACCATTTGAAGGAGCAACACTTCGAAATCTAGTGTTTCCAAATAAACCTGTTGGACTACAACCTGGTGTTATGCAATTTTTAACATTTAAAGGACATTTGGATGGGTTCATGAATAGGAAAAGTATGGAGGAATTTGGGTCATGTGTGACCAGGTGGGATTGGCTTAGTTTAGGAACATGGTCAGCATGGATTGGTTGGACCGAAAGGTCTGTTTTCCAGCCGTATGATTCTGTGATGCTGTGGAGCTGAAATGATTGACCTCCAACAACTACAATCATCTGCTTTTGTGCCAGGTATGACTAGAAATCTGAAAAAGGGTCACTGAACCCAAAATATTAATTCTGCTTTCTCTCCACAGACCTGCTAAGTTTCTCCAGCAAGTTTTGTTTTTATTTATGACTCTACAAATGATGATAGGAAAGAAATTAGCTCACATTCAAGATCACAGTGACTCTCCTGTTGTCACGTCTTACAAGTTGTTGGAGTTGGGACAAAACGCTTTTTCTTTTAGTCAGAATGGAATTTTTTTTTAGAATACATTCTAGGGATGTGAAAATTGCTGGCCAGACCAGAATTTCTTACTATCCCTTGATCCTGAGCCATTTTCTTGAACCATGTAGCTCATGTGTAATTAGTTTACCCACAGTGCCTGTTTTCTGTAGCAGTCTGATATAACTGAATGATTGCAAGGCCTTTTCACAGGAGATGTAAAAATCAATGACATTGCTATGAGCCTGGAGTTGCATGTTGTCCAAGTCAGGTAAGAATGCAGATTCCATTTCCAAAAGGGCATTAGTTAATTAGTTTGATTTTTCATGATAATCGAGTAATTTTATCATTGTTAACGAGGCTAGCATTTAAATCCAGACTTTGCATTTTATAAATTCATTTGTGGGATGTGGGTTTGACTAGCTGGGTAAGCACCTATTGCCCACCCCTTGAGAAACTGATGAAGAGCAGTTACATGCAATCTATTTTTACTCAAATAGATGAACATTGGAATGTGAGCGATGTTTTTCATTATGACAAACCAACCACTGCATTTTTTTATTGGAGTTTCAGAATTTTTGATCCAGCAACAATGAAGGAACGGTGGTATATTTCCAAGGTAGGACAGTGAATGGCTTGGAGGGGAATTTGCAGGCGATAGTGTTCCTATGTATCTGCTGCCCTTGTCCTTCAAGATGGCAGTAGTCTTGGGGTCTAAAAGGTGCTGTCTAAGGAGCTGCTTCTGTGAAGTGTTACAGTCCAGAGGTGTGTAGGTTAGGTGAATTGGCCATGCTAAATTGCCCATAGTATTCAGGGATGTGTAGGTTGGGTGAACTGGCTGTGCTAAATTGCCCATAGTATTCAGGGATGTGCAGGTTAGGTGAATTGGCCATGCTAAATTGCCCATAGTATTCAGGGATGTGTAGGTTAGGTGAATTGGCTATGCTAAATTGCCCATAGTATTCAGGGATGTGCAGGTTAGGTGAACTGGCTGTGCTAAATTGCCTATAGTATTCAGGGATGTGCAGGTTAGGTGAATTGGCCATGCTAAATTGCCCATAGTATTCAGGGATGTGCAGGTTAGATGAATTGGCCATGCTAAATTGCCCATAGTATTCAGGGATGTGTAGGTTAGGTGAATTGGCTATGCTAAATTGCCCATAGTATTCAGGGATGTGCAGGTTAGGTGAACTGGCCATGCTAAATTGCCCATAGTATTCAGGGATGTGCAGGTTAGATGAATTGGCCATGCTAAATTGCCCATAGTATTCAGGGATGTGTAGGTTAGGTGAATTGGCCATGCTAAATTGCCCATAGTATTCAGGGATGTGCAGGTTAGATGAATTGGCTGTGCTAAATTGCCTATAGTATTCAGGGATGTGTAGGTTAAGCGAATTGGCCATGCTAAATTGCCCATAGTATTCAGGGATGTGTAGGTTAGGTGAATTGGCCATGCTAAATTGCCCATAGTATTCAGGGATGTGTAGGTTAGGTGAATTAGTCAGGGGTAACTACAGGATAATAAGGTAGGGAAATGGGTCTGGGTGGATTATTTTTTGGAGGGTCGGTGTGGACTTGTTGGGCCGAAGGGCCTGTTTCCACGCTGTTGGGATTCGATGATTCGATGATTTGCTACAGGTATATAAGCAATGCCATTAGGGAAGGATCCCAAGATTCTGATTCAATGACAGTGAAGGAACAGCGGTATAATTCCAAGTCTGGATGGTGTGTGGCTTAGAGGGAAACTTGTGCTTAGTGATGTTTCCATGCACCTACTCCCCTCTTGATGGGCTGCATGGCCTAATCAAGTTTCTATTTCTTATATTCTTATTTTCATGGAGAAGAAATATATCAAATGGCATCAGTTAGATTTCTCTCTGTGTATAGTTTCAGTGATAATCTATTCAAATATGTATGGGTCACTCTAAGTTCAGGTCAGTAGATCTCAGCAGATTATATTGGCCTTGGTTTCCCCATTGTTAATATTGTGATTCCCTGATACTGACTTTATCGATCAATTTAAGATCCAGTAGCGGATCATTGAGTAGGGGGTATGACTTTAAGATGAATAGCAAATAAAAACAAAGGCAAAATGGCAATTTATTTTTTATTTAGAGGGGAGTTAGCATGTGTAATATGGTGCCTGAGAGTGTGGTAGAGGTGGATTTGATTCTGACTTCCAAAAGATGAATCAAAAGAGGTTTGCAGGACTGCATGAAAAAGTGAGACTTGCTGAGTTACTGGTATGGACGTGCCATGCTGAATCACCTCCCATTCTGCGCTGTTTCTATTCTATAAGTCTCACTTCAAGGTTTGGGCTGTGTGAACGAATCTCAGGCAAAGCAATGGGAAGGAACTGCGATTAACTTCAAAAACCTCAGGGCTACGACGTAGTTGTAAATTAGCGTGTAATAGGGGAGGCCTAGTGGTATTATCACTGGACTGTTGATCCAGAGACCCAGGTTATGTTCTGAGGGCCTGGGTTTGAATCCTACCATGATAAATGGTGGAGTTTGAATTCAACAAAAATCTGAAATTAAGAATCTAATGATGACCATGAATCCATTGTAGATTGTTGTAAAAACCCATCTGGAACACTAATGTTCTTCAGGGAAGGAAACTGTCATCCTTATCTAGTCTGGCTTACATGTGACTCCAGACTCATTGGGATGCGGTTGACTCTTAACTGCCCTTGAGGCAATTAGGGATGGGCAATAAATGCTGACCTTACCAGCAACACCCTCATCCCATGAATGATATTTTTAAAATCCCACTCCTTACCGTTGCAGTGAATTGTGATACACAAGCAAACATTGGGTGAGGATGGGATTGAGTGCTCTGTGACGGAGTTCACCGTCAAACAGCTTCCTTACTGCCTAGGTATATCTTTGAAAAATAGCGACTTGGGTGTGAGCACCAAGAATGTGGCAAGTATTATACCACAACACTTCCTGAGACACGGGATGGTGGGGTGGGGTGGAGTGGAGAAAGAAACTGTTTTGAAAGTAAAAAGCAGAATTAGCATTCTCCTTCTCAGATGAGGTGACATTAATGGAACAAATACTAGTTGTATTTTTAACAAATGTTGATTTTTACTAAGATTCAATGATGTACTGTTTATAGTTACAGACTAACCCGGTCACTTACATAACAGCCTGACTAGCTGTCAGCCTCCCCCCTTGACAATGTAACTTTAAAAAAAAGTTTTGTGATTTACATATAAAAGAAGTGAAACCAACATGGTCAATCTACAAAATGAGAGACTTAACAAACAATCCAAGTCTTTTTCAATGTATAATTTCAGTTACATCACACTGTAAGCGTTTGCTATAAATTCTGTGTCTGACAATCTTATTCTGCATAACCATCTGACAAAGGAGCAGCACTCCGAAAGCTAGTGCTTCCAAATAAACCTGTTGGACTATCACCTGATGTTGTGTGATTTTTAACTTTGTACACCACAGTCCAACACCGGCGTCTCCAAATCATTAACCCCCATTCCCATTGCATAAACAGAAAGTCTTGTGTCAGTAGAGTTAAATATTTCTCATCTCTGAATCATGCTTGGGTCAGCTTCCCCCTGACTGTACAGCTGACAGCAGCTCAGCCTAGTTGTAACTGTAGTTGAGGGAGGGAGTAGGCTGAACATCCCACTGTCTGAGATAAGTACAGGATGTACTGATGGGTGAGGATTACTCATTACATGAGGGCAGTTGTGCCTCTGAGCTGTTCCTGTGCATTACAAGGAAAACTTCAAATATCTTCCATTACCGGGATATAGGGTTGTGGTGGAGAATCGTGGGCTTTCTCCTCCTTTCCTGCACCTACACCCTCCCCCATCACACCCACACAGCATACTATAAGCCTGTCTGGACCTTGCCCCCCTCCCCCCACAAAGCAATAGCACCTCATTGCTGAGAATACAGTATCTGTCTCTCCATGAGAGACATCATGGAATAGAAAACATCAAACTACAGGAAAATAAGGCTGTCAACCGGGCACCACATTCAGCACAAAGACACATTCACTACATGTTTGAGAAAAAAAATTCTCTTCCTTTTACCGACACGCAGGTTTTTACAATTCCATGGGGGTTCCTGTAGGAGCATGCTTCACATATTCAACTGAATCATAGGGCACAGAAACAGGCCAGTCTGGCCTTCTTTAAAAGCACTGTTCAAAAGTCCCACTTTCCTGTTCCTTCCCTCTAGCCTTGTGTTTTTCTCTTATTTAAGTGTTCCCTTTTGAATGATTTTTGTTTGAATTTCTTGTTGTTTGTTCATGTGTGTATAGGGGAGTCATTGCTAATTTCAGATTGGCCTTACACTGATTTGCTGGGCCAATTTTTAGAGGGCCGTTAAGAGTCAGCCACATTGCTAGGGTCTGCAATCCCATGTAGGCCACAACAGATAAGGATGGCCAATTTCCTTCACTAAAGGACACAAGTGAACCAGATTTACTATAACTGATAGTGGTTACATGGTGAAAGTGAGGACTGCAGATGCTGGAGATCAGAGTTGAAAATGTGTTGCTGGAAAAGCGCAGCAGGTCAGGCAGCATCCAAGGAGCAGGAGAGTCGACGTTTCGGACATGAGCCTTTCTTCAGGGTGCAGCAGATGCAGTGGCGGCCTGTGCACATTCGCTGCACCCGATGTAGCCTCCTCTATATTGGGGAGACAGGCCGCCTACTTGTGGAACGTTTCAGAGAACACCTCTGGGACACCAGGATCAACCAACCCAACCACCCCGTGGCTCAACACTTCAACTCCTCCTCCTATTCCAACAAGGACATGCAGGTCCTTGGACTCCTCCATTGCCAAACCATAACAACACAACGGCTGGAGGAGGAGCGCCTCATCTTCCAGCTAGGAACCCTCCAACCACAAGGGATGGACTCAGATTTCTCCAGTTTTCTCATTTCCCCTCCCCCCACCTTGTCTCAGTCAAATCCCTCGAACTCAGCACCGCCCTCCTAACCTGCAATCTTCTTTCTGACCTCTCCACCCCCACCCTCACTCCGGCCTATCACCCTCACCTTGACCTCCTTCCACCTATCGCATTTCCAATGCCCTTCCCCCAAGTTCCTCCTCCCTACCTTTTATCTTAGCCTGCTTGGCACACTTTCCTCATTCCTGAAGAAGGGCTCATGCCCGAAATGTCGACTCTCCTGCTCCTGGGATGCTGCCTGACCTGCTGCGCTTTTCCAGCAACACATTTTCAGTGATTACATGGTCACCATTAGGCTGGCTATTACTCCATTTTTAAAAATTGAATTCAAATTTCATCATCTGCCATGGTGGGATTTGAACCCAGATCCCCAAAAACATTAGCCTGGGGTTCTGGATTAGTAGTCCACTGATTTTACTACCGTGCCACTGTATTGATAAGAACAAGGTCAGCGAGTTGGTCATCATAGAATACGAGTTCCCTGATTGGGGCTGCTAACTTGGTCCAATCAGGGAGTCCTGGCTGACAGATATAAAGTTCACTCCACCCTGCCCTCCCCTTCATTGTCTGATCACACAGCATTGCCCTTTGATGTGAAGGGCACTGCTTGTCATTGGCCACTCGGGTGTTTTCCTACTTTTCCTGGTGGTGGAAATTGAATAAAGATTTGTACACCTTGTCTCTCACTGTGTCTCACACCTGCGCACACACACACCATGGGTGCTGGGGATAAAAATAATAAGCACTACCGCAGTTAGGCGGTAGTGTGGGGTTTAATGAAAAAAGAGAGAGAAAAAATAAAGTTCACTCCACCCTGCCCCCCCCCCTTCACTGTCTGATCACACAGCATTGCCCTTTGATGTGAAGGGCACTGCTTGTCACTGGCCACTCGGGTGTTTTCCTACTTTTCCTGGTGGTGGAAATTGAATAAAGATTCGTGCACTTTGTGTCTCTCACTGTGTCTCACACCTGCACACACACACCATGGGTGCTGGGGAAAAAAATAAGCACTACCGCAGCTAGGTGATAGTGTGGGGGTTAAATTTTTTAAAAAGTGATTAAAAAAAAGAAACAGGGACTTGTCCTTTGACTTGAAGGACACTGCTTGTCACTGGAAAGAAGAAAAAATAAAGTTCACTCCACCCTGCCCTCCCCTTCACTGTCTGATCACGCAGCATTGCCCTTTGATGTGAAGGGCACTGCTTGTCATTGGCCACTCGGGTGTTTCCTTTCCTCCTGGTGGTGGAAACTGAATAAAGATATGTGCACCTTGTGTCTCTCATTGTGTCTCACACCTGCACACACACACCATGGGTGCTGGGGAAAAAAATAAGCACTACTGCAGCTAGGCAGTAGTGTAGGGGGAAAAAAAAGGAAAACAATAAACAGGAGTGTCAGAGATTTTGTAAAAAAAACAAATAAAAATAAAAATAAATAAACAGGACCATCAGGGCTTCTGTTCAATCTGAGAGCTGGCTCTGAGGGAGCTGGCTCAGTGTTCAAGGACTCTCCTCTGAAGAAAGAAAAAATAATGTTCACTCCAAGAGCTGGTTCTGAGGAAGCCAGACCAGTGGCAAGTACAATGCGCATGTAAATAAAGTGTGACTTAATGATGGGATACCGGCCTCTGTGGAGTTATTTCAGACACTAATTCCCTTAATTTTCGCTGCTCTTTCAGTTGGTGTATTGCAGCTCACAACTTAGTGAATGAGGTTTGCTGGTTGATGAAGCTTCAGTCACTGGAAGCAATTTCACCTTCTTAACCCAATCCCTCAAAACCCTTCCAGATTCTAAACACTCTATCTGATCTCTGAATGTCCACTATCTCTCAGGGGAACATTCTCAATTTCTCCATTTAAATGGAGACTTTCAACCTGGCTACTGCATCATCACCTCTTGTGCTCTTGACCAGTGTTTGATAAAGGTTTAATCAGTATTTTGTTAAGGTTTAGTATATAGCTTTAGGTTGGTTCTTTACTGCATGGAATCGGGGGAATGTTGGATGGCTACTTTTGAGTGTCAACAATGTTATGGTTAAGCTGTAAACCTATTGTTGCTCAACATCCTCAGATGTACAGCTTCCAGCAGGGAAGTGAGAGTTTCAAACAGTCCATTATTCCTCTGTCACAGATAGAGTCATTGAAAGTGACAATGTTTGCCTTGCATGTGAAGCAAGGTTTGATCAGTTTGACACCGCTATATAATTAGGTAAAAACAATGACTGCAGATGCTGGAAACCAGATTCTGGATTAGTGGTGCTGGAAGAGCACAGCAGTTCAGGCAGCATCCAAGGAGCAGCGGAATCGACGTTTCGGGCAAAAGCCCTTCATCAGGAATGCCTGAAATGTCGATTTCACTGCTCCTTGGATGCTGCCTGAACTGCTGTGCTCTTCCAGCACCACTAATCCAGAACCTCTATATAACTGACAAACCAATAATTTTATACACTACCATCTTACATTCTGATGTAAAATCTGCATGCATATACCTGAAAATGAAAACAAATTATTTGGTTATGTTGAAGAATAGAGGAAATGGGGGTGATTAGAAAACTCTTTCAAAGATACATATCTGACAGGCTGCATGTCCTCCTCCTATATGATTCTGTTTATGGTCATATTTGCAATGGAGTTGCTGAACAAAGAGACCTTGGAGTGCAGGTTCATAGCACCATGAAAGTGGAGTTGCAGGTTGATAGGATAGTGAAGAAGGCGTTTCATATGCTTTCCTTTATTGGTCAGAGTACTGAGTACAGGAGTTGGGAGGTCATATTGTGGCTGTACAGGACATTGGTTAGGCCACTGTTGGAATACTACGTGCAATTCTGGTCTCCTTCCTATCGGAAAGATGTTGTGAAACTTGAAAGGGTTCAGAAAATATTTACAAGGATGTTGCCAGGGTTGGAGAATCTGAGCTACAGGGAGAGGCTGAAGAGGCTGGGGCTGTTTTCCCTGGAGCGTCGGAGGCTGAGGGGTGACCTTATAGAGGTTTACAAAATTATGAGGGGCTTGGATTGGGTGAATAGACAAAGTCTTTTCCCTGGGGTGGGGGAGTCCAGAACTAGAGTGCATAGGTTTAGGGTGAGATGGGAAAGATATAAAAGAGACCTAAGGGGCAACTTTTTCACACAGAGAGTGGTACGTATATGGAATGAGAAGATGTGGTGGAGGCTGGTACAATTGCAACATTTAAGAGGCATTTGGATGGTTATATGAGTAGGAAGGGTTTGGAGGGATTTGGGCCGAGTGCTGGCAGGTGGGACTAGATTGGGTTGGGATATCTGGTCGGCATGGATGGGTTGAACCGAAGGGTCTGTTTCCATGCTGTACATCTCTATGACTCTATGTGTGGTGTATTTGAGATGTGCGTATGATGCGTGTGAGATGTATGCATGTGGGTGTCTGTGAGATATGTGTGGTGTGTTTGAGGTGTGTGTGAGATGTGTTTGTGTTTGTGTGTGTGTGAACACTTGTACTGATTTGCATGATGCTGCATTGGAATTTGTGACTAGGATTCAGGAGTGATTTTGGTGAATTTTATTGATTTCTGCACTGAGGTCAGAGATGAAAAAACATCATCTACACATCAAGGGTTTGGAGGGATATGGGCCGGGTGCTGGCAGGTGGGATTAGATTGGATTGGGATATCTGGTTGGCATGAATGGGATGGACTGAAGGGTCTGTTTCCATGCTGTACATCTCTATGACTCTATGACTCTAAGTGATGATCTAGTGTTATCATTGCTGGACAGTTAAGCCAGAGACCCAGGTAATGCTCTGGGAACCCTATTTCAAATCCCACTGTGGAATTAAGATTCTAATGATGACCATGAATGCATTGCCGATTGTTGGTGGAAAATCCATGTGGTTCACTAATGTCCTTTAGGGAAGGAAACTGCCATCCTCACCTGATCTGGCCGACTCCAGACACAAAGCAATGTGCTTGACCCTTAACTGCCCTCTGAACAATTCGAAACAGGCAATAAAAGCTGGACTAACCAGTGATGCCCTCATCCCATCAATTAATATTAAAAAGAACTAAATATAGTTCAATTAATCTCAAACCTTATGCTTATCACTCGATCTGCTTGTGATTCCAATCTGGCTTGGGTCTTAGGTCCCATCTTCTTCCTTGGCCACTGAGGGAAACTGCTGATCACTTGCCCTCCAACTCACAAGACATTGATAAAGAAGCCAGCCCTGAATCTTTCTGATCTCTGTAATCAAACACAACTCTCTCCTACCTTTCAGATGTTCCTTAAAACTGACCTCTGTGACAAAGCCTTTGGTCACCTGAGCTAATATTGCCTTCTAACTGTGTCAAACCATGTTTAATGATGTTAAAAATCACACAACAGGAGGTTTTAGTCCAACAGGTTTATTTGGAAGCACTAGTTTTGAGCGCTGCTCCTTCATCAGGTGGTTGTGTCATGTTTAATAGTGCTCCTGTGCAGCATATTGTTTTACTCTGTTGCAGACATTTTAAGATGTGTGCGTGTGTGTGTGTTATAGTTGTTGCCAAAAGGATATGGGATATTTCAGATTCTGTCTAGCATCAGTGGTTTACGCTTAAAAAAATGTTATTTGGCTGACCTGAGTATAAAGGAACTGAGACAAAATAATAACTGCACTGATCTATTTACACATGAATGAAGTGTTTGCATCTGGTGCAATATATATTATGACAATAACTTTTGAATAAGTGTCATATACTATAGATGGTAATCAAATTTCAGCTTTGATGTAGCAAGGAATAGAAAAACTTCACAACTTTACAGTCAATGAAGTATTTTGTGACGAGTAGTCTCTGTAATAGACAAACCACAGCAGGCAATTTGTGCACAGCCAGCCCCACAGAGGAGGTGCAGAGAAGAATTCACCAGGATGGATAGGGTAAACAGCTGAGGTCTGTATCTGGATGGGTACATGAATAGGAAGGGTTTAGAAGGATATGTGCCAAATGTTGGCAAATGGGATTAGACCAGTTTAGTTCTGGTTTATTTTAGAAGTTTAATTCAGTTCAGATTTGGCATGGATGAGTTGGACTGAAGGGTCTGTTTCCATGCTGTATAACTCTATAACTCTATGACTCTATGTTGCCTGGGTTGGATTGATTCAGCTATGAACAACCACTCAATAGACTGGGGTTGTTTTCCTTAGAGCAGAGAAGGCTGACAACTAACCTGGCTGAGGTTTATAAAATCATGAGAGGCATAGATAGAGTAAATAGGAAGAAATTGTTCCCGCTAGTAGACTGGTCAGTAAGGAAGAGACACAGATTTAGGGTAAAGGGCAGGAAACTTAGAAGGGATTTAACAAAGGATTATTTCACCAGAGGGTATTGGAAACTCGCTGTCTGAAAGTAAGCGCAGGAACCATCACAACATTAGGAAATATTTAGATGATCGCTTAAGTTGCCTTACTGTGAGACACTGAGCCAAATGCTGAAAAATGGAACTACAGTAGGCAGGTGCTTGATGACCAGGATAGGCAAGACAGCTGAAGTGTCTCTTGCCATGTTGTAAAACTCTGTGGCTCCGTTTCCCTTGTTGGTTTAATTGCTATTCTCAGTCAAGTATCTCCTTAGAAGGGAAGCTGGCCTTACAGTGACATCAATGCAATTTCTGGCACCGAACAACGTCCCAGTACTGATGGAACCGATAAGTGTGGCGCTGGAAAAGCACAGCAGGTCAGGCAGCATCCGAGGAGTAAGACAGTCGACATTTCGGGCATAAGCCCATTCCTGATGTAGGGTTTATACCCGAAATGTCGACTGTCCTGCTCCTCAGATGCTGCCTGACCTGCTGTGCTTTGCCAGTGCCACATTTTTCGACTCTGAGTCTCCAGCATCCTCACTTTCTCCCAGTATTGATGGAATCCAGGGGATTGTCTGTTCCCACCTACTAATCAAAAAGTTGGGAGAAACTATTAGACTGTGTGTGGATGGGTGAGAGGAGGGGGGAGGAAATATGGAACAAAAAAAATCTAAAAAGAATCAATTAATTAAAATTTACATGTTTGTTGTGTTTGATAAAATCAAAATGTTGGAACATATACCTATTTCCAATTAATTCAATACAAACGCTGCAAATTGTCTCCCTTATTTCTTTCCAGGATTTATTATTTTCCTTTTTCTATCTCCATCTGTTTGTCTTCACTTTGTTTCACGTGGTACATTAATCCAAGCAGCATTTGACAGCGATTTACGAAAAAAACTCAAGTCCTAAATCTTGCTTCTTTACATTTTGTTTTTAATGGTCTTTTTTCCTTATTACTTGTTTCCCCTTTCTCTATGAATCTCAATGCTCTCTCCTCCTCCTCCTCCACACCCCCACTCCAGTCTGTGTTGTCAGCAGTGAATTCAAACACTGCTGTTGATTCATATGCCTGGCCAATGTGCCTACCAAACACACAGACACACACACTCATTCCTGTTCTCGTCTCTCAGTCAGTCTAAATCTGGTGGAAACTTAAAATTCTTTCTGTGTATGCTTGGCTCTCTGTGTCATTTTTCCTCTCTTTCCCACTCTCTCTGTGCCTACACTCTCTCAGCTTTTCAACCCCCTTGGCTCAGACATTCTTTCATTGTCTCTGCCGGATTGTCTCTCTCTGGGTCTGTGCTCACTCTGTTCCTCCCCCCCAGCCTCAGGGAAACGCGTCACTATCTCTCAGTCTATGCAAAACCACTCAGGGGGTGGGGAAAAAGCCTCTTAAGGAGGTCCATGAAACTTGAAGGCAACATCTTTATTGGCATCAAATTTCTTTATGAAGTTAAAATTACACTCTGATTACAGCATTTTGGAAGCATCCAGGTTTCGTTGTACACTATAGGCAATCTGTATTTGCTAGACAACGGCATGAATATTTAACGACATATTTGCAAATCGATTTTAATTAAGATCACTTGGTTTTAACTGGGAGACGGTGAAGGCTGTTCCCTTAAAAACTGAAGTCACTTTGTAGTTTGTTTTACTTTTTGTCAAAAGAAAGACGCTGCGTGATGAGAACTGTCCAAGTAAAGTTCTGTGCTACAATTCCAAACAAAATACTGTACGGTGCTAAACTTCTGAACAAAAAAAATGCCAAAAATACTCCTCTAATTGAAAGGTCACAGACCTGAAATTTCTTTCGCTCTCAATTCTGCCTATCCTGTCGAGCATCTTTCTAACCTTGTCTGGTTTTACTAACATGTATGAGTGTTGCATCAAAATTGCTACAACTTCCCATGTGCAAAATACATGGGAGTAAGAGAACACATAGTCCCTGACCCTGGGCATTTGACTTAAAAAAAAATCAGTGTGTTCCAAGCCAGTCTCCACACTGGCCTATACACATGTATTCAAGCATGTGAACTATTTTGGGGTTGTTCAGTTTTCTTTTTAAAATCTTAGGCAGCAAGACTAATTTCTGCAGCCATACGAGACTGCCCATTGTCCGGTACATGGGTCAAACACAGAGGTACACTGCTGTATTCTCCCTGGTGCTGGCTGATTTCAAAATATTCCTGCTTCCACGTCCCTCGTCCTACTCTGTCTGTGCTTCACCCTACAGCCCTTCAATCCAATCCCAGCCCAACTATAATCGTTCCAATTAAGTTCAGGTAAGAGCACCCAAAATCATCAATCTCTGTAGCTCTTTGAAACCTGTATGTCCGTCCTTAAGTCCCTCAGGCAAATGTTCTTCGACAACATTCATTTGAAGCTCCTAAACACGTTTTACGGTATGAAAGGCGCTACGCAAATGAAAATTGTTTGCTGTGTAGTTTTAACTCGTGCCAGCCCCTGTCAAGAAAGTAAAAGCAAACAACTGAGGATCAAAAACAAAAATTTGTACTACAGTGAAAGACATCAGGCGGCCAAGTGCCCGATTGAGGGGGGGAAAAAGTGTCACCAGAGGTAGGGTTGGTAAACCATGCCCTGAGTACCAGCTAGACCCACTGGAGATCAAAAAGCTGACCAAGTGATGCCACCAATGGTTAAAATCTGCAATCCACCCCCCCCCCCCCCCACCCAAAACATGTAAAGGCATTTGTACAGATCTTGAGGACTCGAAGGTGTGAGAAATGTTGCAACATCAGACAGCTGAGTGAAATTGCAACAAATGTTACCAGGGAGAAAGATACTTCATCCCCCCCCCCCAAGGATTTATCTTTATAGGGGGGTGGGTGGGTAATTATTTATGCTGAGGTGGGGTAGGGTTTTTATTTGCAATTTGCTTTTTGCATTTTTCCTTGCATGGACCACCTTAAACGCCTGCAGTGTGACTCAGCTCCCCACCCTCAGAGGGAGCCAGCACCAGGGTGGGGAAGCGCTTTGCAGACATTGAGTGTGCACTGTCGCCATTGCTCGCTGCCGCTGCAGTTTGTAGTAATTTGCTTTTTTGGGGAGGTGGGGGTGGTGGTAAGAGGTGGTGGAGCCAGGCAGTTGTGTAGGGAGGTTTTTTTTTAAAGGGGAGGGGGGGTGTTTAATTTGTCCTGGAACCCCCTTCCCCCACCCCACAGCAGTTCACCCATAAAGAGCGAATCCCCCACCCACACCGCCTTGTCCTGTACTCCGTGCCCCAGGCTCGGGAACACTGCAGCCGGCCCCGGAGTCCCCACTCTGAAGCCGAGAGTCGCAAAGCAGCGCCTTGTCTGTCCGTCCACCAGCTCCTAATCCAGGTAAGCAGCAATCCCCGAGTGTAACCTTTAACCACCAGACTTTGGCGATTTAAAAAAAAGCCCAACACTTCAAACCCTGTGCGAGAGCTGTAAGGAGGGGAGAGACCTGATCCCTTGTTCTGACCCATTTCTCTTTCTCTCTCTCTCTCTCCCTTTCTTTCTTTTTCATAGACATGCGTGCACCCAATTTAAAGCAGCAACGTCCTCTCTCCCATCTGTATTTAACTTGGTGGACCCCACCAGAAGTTGGTGGACACCAGCTGTTCTGTATTTTAGTTGTGGGGGCCTTTTGTCTCTCGGCACCATTTTGCCAGTGATCTCTTGTTTTTAGGGGACACAGGGATGAGGTATATTTTCTCACTTTGGAAGCACCCCACCTCCCTCACTATGAACTCTTATTGCAGAGGTGGCAGGGTCTTGTCAGAGAGTGTCTTTCGGAATGAGATGTTAAACTCTGCCTGCCTGCTGTAGGTTGTTTTGAAGGAGAGCAGGGGAGTTATCCCCAGTGTCCTGGCTGATCTGAATCCTTCAACCAACTTCACAGGTCAATACTTGGCGATTGTCACATGTTTTGAGAGTGTGGTGCTGGAAAAGCACAGCAGGTCAGGCAGCATCCGAGGAGCAGGAGAATTGACATTTCGAGCATAGGCCTTTCATTGTCACATGTTTACCTAGGAGATTTCTGTGCATAAATTGACTTTGTGTTTCCTACATTATGACAGCGACTCCATTTCAAATATATTGTAAAGCACATTGAGATTTTCTTTGGTGGTGAAAGCTGTAACGAAAGACAAGCCTTTCTTTTAACAAGTACCAGATGACGTGTTTTGGAGTGAGCAGTATCTAATTTCTTCATATTGAGAAATATGAGCTCTTTAATAATGTGCAGAATTGGTCTTGGGAAATGGTGATTGAGTAAAACAGTACCAATGTCACTGGTACCATTGTTGCCTTTTCTTCACTGGATGTGGATGACTTTCACAAAGCCACTTCATCCATTGATTGAGAAAATGGTCTTAGCCTCTGTCTGGACAATTATAGAACTCACCCTCATTCACACGGTGCTGCAGAGTCATCCTGGTAATATTGAATATTGCACGACATTTATATATTGTGATAGGGTCTACATATCAATATGGAGACTACTTCATCAATTGTTAAGTTTCAAAACCTATAGATTCATCATCTGCTTTTGGCTGTGCTGTCCTGGATAGTGTCACACTTCTTGAGTATTGTTGGAGCTGTACCCATCCACGCAAGTGAGGAATATTCCATCACACTCCTGACTTGTGCCTTGTTGATGGTGGACAGACTTTGGTGGGGAGGCAGGAGCAATGTTCCCGCTGATTATTTTTCCCTGCCTGTGCAGGCCTTCCAGAACTGTTGGCAGGATCCCAGAGGATATGTGGCTGTAGAGCTCAGAAGGGATGTTGGTGAGGAGGTGAGTTACTCCCCTCCCCCGTCTGCCCTGGACTCTGAGCTTCCCCTTCCAGCGGCAGCGTTGACAATAGCTGATCTAGTTAAGCTTCAGGTTGGTCGTGGCTCGAGCAAGTTGTCAATGGAGGTTTCAGCAACGGCTGCTGAATGTCAAGAGGAGATGGTTAGATTCCAGTCTTGTTGGGGATGGTCATAGTCTGGCACTTGTAGGATACAGCGGTTGCTTGCTCGATCTATGGCAGTAGTGTCAACAGCCTTGGGGTTAGAAAGGTGGATAATTAATCATTCGAGGGCATTACCCCAATGACAACCATCAGCAGGACCAGGCCTGGATTACTAGTGCTGGGACATTGTGCATTCTGTTTGTCCAACCTCACTGTCAAGTTGAACATGCTACAGATCCCCGCAGAAAGAGAAACTTTTGGGCCTATGGGATCACACTGCAACTTAATTTGTACCACCTGTTTCTCCTAGTTAGAATGGAATGAAGCCTAACCCCGCCTCCCCCAATTTGACCATGCACTCCAAAAGAATTTTATTATCACAGTCATGAAGTTGAATTCATGCAAGAGGCCCTCATTTTTGATTTTAAAAAAATATGAAACCCAGCAGTGTATCTCTCGCTTTTATGTTTAATGAGATTTGCAATTCACCCTTTAGTCAGAAATCTCACACCTTGTCTGTTTTCTTCCCACTTCTGCGCTGTGTCCAAGTCTCGAGTATGAATGTCAGCAGGCAGTTTGGCCAAGGCAGGAATTGCAGCTGAGTCCTGCCTGACCTGATGTGACAGAAGATTAAACCTCTCTCTCAGTGGTTCAAATGGTCGCTGGATTAAATGGGGAGAGATCACTGCCTAAGGCCCTCCTGCCATAATACAGAGAGGGGCTGGGAAATTCTGTGGCCTGAATTCACCAGAAAATATTTGACATGAAATATAGATGTCCATTATAAAGATAACCTTTTTTGAGTCACTTCATGTACTGAATCAAAAGAAATTGATCTACATTTTGGAATGTCAAGTTTGAACTGTTTCATAATATATTTCTACAAATTTGAATGAAGTATTGTTTTGAAATGCTGAGTTATAAAGGTGATTCACTTCTAACTTTATTAGTTAACTCATGCCCTGTCTGAGAATCGGTGTTTTTCAAATAGTTTGCATGTTAAGTGCAAAATGACTTGTAAATACATGGTTAATGTGGAGTTAGCCAGTTAGTTAGTCTGTGTGATTTTCTTCTGGATTATTGTTGACCATCTGAGGAGTTCAGGGACACGTTTTCTAGAGATTTCTTTCTGCTGTCTTTTGCCTCCACGCTAGATTTTATGCCTGAGGAAAGATGGCAGTAGGGGTTAGATGGTGGAGGTTGAGAGAAAAACTATTTAGTCATAATGTGGAGGAGGGCAGGTTCTGTTTGGAACTGCCCATCCATCTCGAAAATTAACATGTGTCTAACAATCTAAAGACCAATGTTTACTCATGTTAATGAGCTAGTGAAGTCACTGTGTTGTGTGGGAACAGAGCCAAGGCCTATAGATTAGGTAGAGTTGGAATTTTGAGCTCTGAAGCAGTGAGGCCTGCAGGAAAAGGCTTCAGTGTAATTCCTTCGACTCTTTCTGATCCTTGACTTTTCTTGCTGTGCTTAATGCATATGTGGAGCAACTCATTAAACAAAATTAATTGCCAGCCACATCGTGAAATTCCAGTGAAATGTCTGCCACTACCCCACCAAGTCCAAGAGAAGGAAAAGTAAGTGAGAAGTAAAACTCAGTGTTGGGCGCTTGTGAAGGGAGACTCAGTGAAGCGCATTTGATTTTCTTTAAAAGAGTTCCTTCAGAAAACAATGGGCCCGAACAAATGGGAGCTCTTATCATCTCACAGCAGAGTGCTGTAAGGAGAGTTTTTAAAATCCAAAAGAATTTTGGATGCTGGAAATCAGAAACAAAAACAGAAATTGCTGGAAAAACTCAGCAGGTCTGGCAGCACCTGTGAAAAGAAATCAGACAATGTTTCGGGTCGAGTGACCCTTCCTCAGAACCCAGAAGAGTTTATACCTCATTCTAAGTGACTCGCCGTCAGTTGTGATTTCATGAGGTTGTGCTGTGCTGTGTAATGTGGCTTGTGCTGGTTGTCAGGTTTCACAGAGCCTGTTGCTGTATGACTGCTTCACTGCTTTGTGACAGCTAGGCCCGTGTGAGATTAGGGGCAACGTCACTCAATCCCAGCAGCCCAGCAGCACCTGAGTCTAGTGTGGCAACCGTGATTCAGACAAAAGGGAGCTTTTAATTATCCATCTTCCCAATATGGATTTGAACAGGAGGGGAGGTGAGCCCTGAGTTAGGCAACGGAGAGAAGTTCAATGTGGGGGAAGGAAGAAAGGCAGTTGCCCCATGCTTTAACTTGCACTGAATTCCATTCCACCAGCAAACACCCCACCCCCCCCACAGTGCTTGTACATTTACATTGGCTCCCAGTCAAGCAACGTCTTGATTTTATAAATTCTCATATTTGTTTTAAGATCCCTCCACAGCTCAGCCCTCAGAATTTCTGAATTCGGTTCCTGTACCACAATCCTCCGAGATATCTGCACTCCTCAGCCTGGCCTCTTGTGCCCCTCACTGCTTTCAATTGTGGCACTATTGGCGGCTGTGGTTCATGTAACTAGGCCCCAAGTGTTGGAATTCCCCCACCAAACGTCCCTCTAACTCACTCTTCTCCTTCAAAAGACTTTTTAAAAACCTATCTCTTTGATTCAAGCTCTTGGCCTTTTGCCCAAACATCTCCTGACGTGGCTTAGGGTCATGTTTTGTTTTAAAACAGTCGATGACAGGACATTTCATTACATTTAAGACATGATATGACTCTGTGTTGTTGAGTCGTATTATTCTGTAATCTTGTGGTACTTTAAAAGTCTCCTAGCCTGAGAGGATGAGGGAAATGAAGGGGATGTATGTCCTTACATTCTCCTCGGGGGTTAGAGATCATAGGCCCATAAATTGTTCTCCCCGTGTCTGCGTGGGTTTCCTCTGAGTGCTCCGGTTTCCTCCCACAGTCCAAAGATGTGCGGGTCAGATGAATTGACCATGCTAAATTGCCCGTAGTGTTAGGTAAGGGGTAAATGTAGGGGTAGGGGTATGGGTGGGTTGTGCTGCGGCGGGTCGGTGTGGACTTGTTGGGCTGAAGGGCCTGTTTCTACACTGTAAATAATCTGATCTAATCTAAATTGATTGGTGATGCCTCCTACTTTAAGCTACCATGGAGCTTGAGTACGAGGGTCTTCGTTCCCCCATCTTCCTTCCCTCAGACTGAACTTCTCTCCACTGCCTTACTTAGGGCTCACCTCCGAATCTGTAATAGAAACAGGGAGCTGAACAAATGTTCCCTCATTCTTGAAGTTCTTGCTGCAAGGACACTTGAACAGTCAATTCTTGTGTGCTCTGTGAGGAATTTAGGTGACTGGCCATTTGCATTGAAGTGCTCCTCTCACAGCAGTGGATAGCTGTAGATTACTGTTAGCAGTGTCAGTGAAATGAATACTTAACATTTCCTTATTCCTTGCTCTCTGATTCTACAGAGAATGTGGCTCTGGCTTTGTCTGTGTTTGCGGTCCATAATGGATGGTACTGTTTGGATCACTGCTCTGAAGATGGTCACTGCACAGAGACCCTCGAGGGTGCCTGGCACCAAGGCTGTGCTGTCCACAGAGGGGCTTGTTGTATTTCAGAATAAGAAAACGTACTGTTGCACATAGTGCAGCCAGTTTATTTCCCATTCTCCCCACCGCACCGCAGCTTCTCCGTGAGCCCCTTCCCCTCACAAGCTTATTTCGGCTTTGGCCAACAAATCAGTCTCATCTCACCCCAGGGTTCCTTCTTGGACATGCACCACACCTTGCGGTTGTGTAGTACCTTGAAGTTTGCGAGTCACCTTCACGAGTGATTATCAAACAAAATTGGAACTCAGCCTACTTGGGAAGAGAGACTAGATTATTTCCCTTAGAGCAGAGAAAGACTGGGTTGGTGTGGGTGGATCTGACTGAGGTGTACGGAATTCTGAGCATAGACTAGTTCAGGAGAGGTTTGTAGAAGGGGTCAGTACCCAGGTGAAAGAGTTTTAAGGAAAGAATGTTTTGGAGTGGATTTGAGGAAAAGAATCATCCAGAGGGTGGAAATATCTGGAATCCATGTTGCCAGAACATTGGCCTGGGGTCCTGGATTACAGGTCCACTGTCGTTACTGTGCCATATTGATTGGAATATTTTTTCCACTGTGTCCAAATTGCATCCAATGCGCAAAATGTTGCCACTGCCAACACTTGCATTTGAAGGACTAAGAATCTTAAAAAAAAAAGGGCTTCGCATTTCTGTAGCGCCTGGGATGACCAGCAGACCTCTCCAGGCGCTTCTAGCAACATCCGGGTAGAGAAAAGCAGAGTTAACCTTTCAAGTCAGGTATGACTGTCCTTCAGAATGAAACGTTAACTCAGAATGAAGAAGGGTCATATTGGACTCAAAACTCTAACTCTATTTCTCCCTTCACAAAAGCTGCCAGACCGGCTGAGTTTCTCCAATATCTTCAGTGTTTATTTCACATTATCAGCATCCGCAGTATTTTATTTTATTCTCTCTTGTTGCATTTTACAGCAAATGACTTATGGTTGAAATGCCGAAGCTGTTGTCAAGTATGAAGTATGGGAGCCCGTTTGTACACAGCAGGCTCCCATGAACAGTGCTATGATAATAACCGGATTGTTTATTTGAATGTAGGATTAGCGTTAGACAGGCTGAGGGGGATAACTCGTCTTCCTCAAAGTAAGGGCCGGAGGAAGTTTTTGTATCTACTTGAGATGGTTGTAGGAATGAGAAACATTTGTTATGGGGATGGATTGGATTGGAGACTGTTCCTCCTGAAGGCTGAGTGGGGGTTTGATCGAGGTTTTCAAAATCATGAGCGAGCTGGGTAAAGTAGGTAGGAAGAAGCTGTTTGTGCTTGTGAAAGGAATAAAAACTTGACGGCTTAGATTTATAGTGATTAAGTGTGAGCAAAAACCTTTTCACATGTCGAGTAGTTAGAGTCTGGGATGCATTACCTGGAAATGTGGTGAGCACTGGACGGCTATTTGAATAGAATTGATGTGGAAGGATATGGGGAAAAGACAGGAGATTGGCACCAAAGGATAGAATAAATGCAGCTACGATGGGCCAAATAGCCTCCTTCTGTACCGTAACATATCGGATCTGGAAGTTCTGGCCTCAGTGTAATTCTCTGGCAGTGCAGCTCTCCTTCAGTACTGCAATAGAGCGTTAGCTTTGGACTCGGGTCCTGCAGTGCCCTGGTCTGACCTTGCAGCGGGTCCTGTTCCCCTGTCACCCTGATGGTCACTGACTTGCATTAGCTCCCATTCAAGCAGCATCTGAACTTTCACATTTTCGCCTTTGTTTTCAACTCCATCCACGTCCTCTTCCGCCTTGCAATCTCCTCCAGCCCCACAACTCTCCAACAAATGTTCATTCCTCTGATTCTGGCTCCTCGTGCGTTGCTCTACCAACAACTGCAGTTGGTAAGCTTTGGAATGTCTTCCCTACACCTCTCGTCCCTCTCTTTCCTGCTTTAAGACACTCCCTGAAACCCACCTCTTTGTCCATTATCTCCTTATCTGGCTTGGTTTTATGCTTTACGTTAGGTGTTTCTGTGAAGTGGTTTGGGACATTTTAATGGGGTTGATTAAAGGTGCTCTCCAAATATGTTAGTTTTCTTGATGGGGACTTGAATCCCCTGACCCAGAGGCGAGAGTTCTGCCAACTGCTAAAACGAATGTGTTGATTGCTGGCATATTTATATGTTGTACCTCAGCGGATTGGCTGAAGATTTGTGGCTCTGAGCAGCAGTTCCGGCCTCACTCAGATTACCAATAGGAAGTGTTAGAGACATTTCCAATAACACAGGCGTGTTTTTAAAAAAGCAACCGTTCAAAACACTTCAAAAGTTACTCATTGGCTGTGAAGTGCTTTGGGGAATATCTAAGAGTGTGCAAGATGCAATATCACAGCAAATCTGGCTTTTTAATTTCTCTTTCTGTGGCTCTCTACTTCTTACAAGATCACACTCTAGGCTGTAATTAGAACTTAATGTTTCCTTATCTAATTTATTTTTGTTTTGTCTGTAACACATAGTTCTTCCATAAGGTGATGGTTGCGTTCTTGCGCAAGCCAGCGTTATAGAAATGTGCTTTAGAAACTGCGCTTAAAGTGTTGGTGATGTAATCGCGTTACAGACAACACACGTTTTAGAAGTTTGTGCTTTAAAGACAGTATCCCCAATTCGTCAAACCCGTTACAGTGAATTCGTGTCAATGAAACGCGAGTTACAACAGCACGACCTTTTTTAAAAAATGCCGTAAGATCCTCTACATTCACCGCCCACCCCCCATCTTCTTCCAATGGAAGAATCAGTGGGACTTGGGTTCAACATCTCCTTTGAAAGATAATGCCTCAAATGGGTGTGTTGTTGTTTGGTATGGTGGGCAAATTTATTTCCAATGTTTCTGAAATGGGTCTTGAACCCCTGAACTTCTGACTCAGAAGTGAGAGAAAGCCACCCCTGACCGGAGGGCAGCACTTTGTGTGCTGAAAGTCAATGGATCTTCTCTCCCTTTGCATTTCTCCAATTAAAGATCATAGAATGGAATCCTAACGGTGTGGAAACAGGCCCCACATGCCCATACCAACCCTCCGAAGAGTATCCCATCCAAACCCATTCCCCTACCCTCTTGTTTTACATTTACTCCTGACTAATGCACCTAACCTACACACCCCTGACCACTATGGGCAATTTAGTATGGCCAATCTTTGGATTGTGGGAGGAAACTGGAGAAAACCCACAGAGACATGGAGAGAATGTGCAAACTCCACAGAGACAGTTGCCCAAGGCTGGAATCCAACCCGGGTCCCTGGTGCTATGAGGCAGCAGTGCTAACCACTGAGTCACCATGGAATTCTGGTCAGTTAATCATCTCCAACCGAAGTCACTCCAGTATTGGCAGCTCTACCTCAAGCTGGCCCGGCCCCAGGCTCCAGAGTTCCCTTCCCGCTCTCCTTTGTCCCCGTTCATTTTTCCTTCCTCCTTCAATACCTTTTGCAAGAGGAACCTCACCCCAGAGGACTCTGAGCGGCTGGGAGAGTGGGTGAAGAAGTGGCAGCAGTGCAATACAATGTGGGAAAGTGTGAAGTGATGCATTTTGGAAGAATCAAGGCATAGACTAATTCGAAGTGAGGAAAGGCTTCAAAAACCTAAAGCTCAAGAGAATACTAGTTCAGGATTAACTTGAGGTTAATGTGCAGGTTCACTTGGCAGTTAGGAAGTTAAGCATTCATTTCAAGAGGGTTCAAACATGAGAGCAGAGGTGTAGGCTGGGATTGTATAAGAATCTGGTTAGACTGCATTTAGAATGTTGTGAGCAATTTTGAGCCCCGTATCTGAGGCAGGATGTGCTGGCGTTGGAGAGGGTCCAAAGGAGGGTAATAAGAATGATCCTGGGAATGAATGGCTTGTCATAAAGATTGAGGACTCTGTGTCTGCACTCGATGCAATTTAGAAGGATGGGGGGGGGGGGGGATCTGATTGAAACTAACAGAATACTGAGAGGCCTGGATATAATGCCTGTGGCTAAGATGTTTCCACTGGTAGGAGAGACTATGACCCAAGGGCCCAGCCTCAGAGTGAAGGAACGATCCTTTAGAACTGAGAGGAGGAAGAATTTCTTCAGCAAGTGGGTGGTTAATCTGTAGAACACATTGCCACAGAAGGCTGTGGAGGCTAAGCCATTGAGTGTCTTTAAGACAGAGATAGAGAGGTTCTCTATTAATAAAGGATGTCCAAGTTAAGGGGAGAAGGCAGGAGTTGGGGTTGAGGAAAATATCAGCCATGATTGGATAATAGTACAGACCTGAGGGTCTGAATGACCTAATTCTGCTCCTGTACCTTATGGCCTGTGGTCTTATGGAATCTGCTGCCAGTAGGTGGGTTCAAGGTCACAGTCCAAGGATATGTATCTTCATCTCCTATTATCAAGAATCAGAGAAATGACTTCAGCCAGAGAGGGGGGAGCCTGTGGAATTCTCTACCACAGGAAGCACCTGAGGCCAAAACATTGAATGTTTTCAAGAAGAAGTGAGATCTAATTCTTAGAGCTAAAGAGATCGATGGGTAAAGGGAGAAAGTGGGAACAGGGAGTAGGATGACCAGCCATGATGGTATTGAATAGTGGAGCAGGCTTGATGGACTGAATGGCCTCCTCCTGTTCCTGCGTAGACCTTGAGCCCTGTGCCCTAGAAATCGAGCTTTTTCTTTCTCCGCCGAAAGGCCTGACCGTTGAATCTGTTTTGTTTTGTTTTGTTTCTCAGGGTCTTTGAGGTCAAGAAAGCGGGCTATGACGACCTCTCAGCCCTCCACCCTGGGCGAGCTGCAGCTCTACAGGGTCCTCCAGCGAGCGAACCTTCTCATCTACTACGACGCCTTCATCCAGCAGGGCGGAGACGACGTCCAGCAACTGTGCGACGCCGCGGAGGAGGAGTTTCTGGAGATCATGGCTCTGGTGGGCATGTCAAGTAAGCCCCTTCATGTCCGCCGCCTACAGAAGGCCCTGCAGGAGTGGATCACCAACCCCACCGCCTTCAATCAGCCCCTCACCAAGCTCCCGGCCAGCAGCATTCCCATTGCCAAGATCTCAGAACTCAACACCAGCAGCCCCAACTCAGCCGGCACTGCCCAGGGCCTGGTCTCCGGGCAGGAGGTGGCCAACAATCATGCCGTGTCACGGGAGACGTCGTCTCAGACCTCATCTCAGGCGGAGGCGGTGGCAGCTGGGGGCGTGCACCCGCTGCCCAGCATTTCCCACGTGATGACGATGCCTAAAGAGGAGCCCCACTCCCCGCCTAAGGATGGTGGCCCCTCGCTGCCCCTGACCCCAGACGTGGTGCAGATCATCGCGGCGTGCGCGGAGCGGCTCATCCACACCGTGCCCAGGATGGAGCCCAAGGAGCTGGAGTGCGTCTTCATCAGCAACAAAAAGATGGCCAAGTCGCTGGGCCACATCTTCGAGATGAGCGAGCAGGATCCCCAGAGGGAGGAAGAGATCCGCAAATTCAGCGCCATATATGGGCGGTTCGACTCCAAACGCAAGGATGGGAAGAATCTGACGTTGCACGAGGTATGGGCGTTGAGTTGTGATTAGAAAATAGAATTGTTTACAGTATGGTAGGATAGGAGGTGATCTCATTGAATGTCGGGGAGCATGCTCGTGGGGCTGAATGACCTACTCCTTAGAACATAGAACAGCGCAGTACAGGCCTTTGACCCTTGAAGTCGCACTGACCTGTGAAACCAATCTGAAGCCCACCTAACGCACACTATTCCATTCTCATCCTTCACCCTGTTCAGACTGGGGACACTCTCCTCTGCCCTGCAGCCAATACAGTGTGGCAGCTGTATAATTCTTATCAAGAGCAAAGGTGTATTTCTAGCTTTGTTTGTTCATGGTAGGGTGAGTGTTACTAACTCGGCCAGCACATATCGCCCAGCGGGCAGTTAGGAATCATCCACGTCGCTGTGGTTGCAGTGTCACATGTAGGCCAGACCAGGTAACGGTGGCAGTTTCCTTCCCAAAGGGATGGTTGTGAATTAGATGAGGTTTTCTGGCAATTGACAACGGTTCCCACTCTTAATTCAAGTTCCACCATCTGCGGTCTTAACAGAATGGAAACAGACCCTTTGGTCCAACCAGTCCATACTGACCACAATCCCAAACTAACCTAGTCCCGCCTACCTGCTCCTGGCCCATATCCCTCCAAACATTTCTCATTCATTACTTATCCAAATGTCTTTTAAACATTGTAACTGTACCCACGTCCACCACTTCTTCTGGAAGTACATTCCATGCACTGTCTGCGTAAAAAATGTAGCCCCTCATATCCTTGTTTAAATCTTCCTCCTCTCACCTTAAACATATGTCCCCTCGTCTTGAAATCCCTCACCCGAGGTGAAAGACACCTACCATTCAACCTATCCATATCCCTCATGATTTTATAAACCTCCTGCACTCCCAGAAAACATTCGCAGACTGTCTTGGTAGGATTTGAACCTGGGCCCCCATCATATTGACTGGCTCTCCAGATTAATACTTTTGTGAGAATACCATTGCCCTCCAATTATCCGAATCCCATTTTGAAATCCCTGATTGTATTAGCTTCTGCCATTGACAGGATTGGAATGTACAACCTGAGGCAATGTGCTGTGGTATGCTGTCTCTAGGCAAGGCTGTGGAAGCCTAACCAATAAATATATTTAAGTAAGAAATCGACAGATACTTGAAAGTGAAAGGTGTTAAAAGGTGAGAGTGGGAATGGCGTTGAGATAAAGAGTCAGCCATGATTATGTTGAATGGAATGGGTTCAGTGGGCCAAATGGCCTACCCCTGCTCCTATTTTCCATTTACTTCTGGGATTGTGTTAAAATCAGTGCCTTCTGTTTCTCCGTCATTGGAAACAGTTTCTCCCTCTCTGCTCTGCTCAGACTCCTCGTGATTTTGTTTATCAAGTTTCTCCTCAGCCTTCTCCTCACCATGGAGACCGGTCCTAGCTTCTCCCGTGGCTGACTGACTTAGGCCTTTCTCCTTCAGATATTTCCTAACCGACCTGTTCAGAGATGTTACCACCCACTCCTCCAGAACGGGTGGAGACTTAAAGCTGGGCCTTCTGGCTGAGAGATTGGGGCACTACCACTGCTCACAAGAGCACAAAAAAGATTGTGGCCTTTCTCCTTTAAATTGCATGCTCTTTTCGATTTGCGGCCTGTGCAATGGCTTCCAGCAAAAGCCTGTTTGTTCCTAAAAGAAACAAGCCGCGATGAGTTTGGATCTGACATTCCAGTAAACTCAGTGAAGATATTTTCTAATTTACTTATTCAGAAATGTTATTCCACTTCCCCGGAGCAGGTGGGACTTGAATCCAGGTCTCCTGGC
Source organism: Hemiscyllium ocellatum (assembly GCF_020745735.1). Classification (NCBI taxonomy): domain Eukaryota; kingdom Metazoa; phylum Chordata; class Chondrichthyes; order Orectolobiformes; family Hemiscylliidae; genus Hemiscyllium; species Hemiscyllium ocellatum. The sequence goes on along the minus strand of NC_083432.1, from coordinate 38,608,688 downwards.
TCAGAGATAGCGACACTACCACTGCACCATGAGAGGTTAAACTCAGCCATGTGACAACTCGGGATGGCATACCCGTGTGTCGCAATCATCAAGTTGAGGGTTAAAGCTGCATTGGTTTACAGGAAGCATTGAGGCAGCAGCATTTCTTAGTTTACTTCAAAGGACGGTTTTTAAGTGGTGGCTTTCTTCCCCTCACTTCACCTCACTGGGGATCCCAAACACACTTTACAGAAAGATGCAGCCTTGAGTGTGAGACTGGTACCTGACTCTTGCTGCTTCTAAGCTGACGTGAGGAAGGAGATGTAAAGACAGTGCCCAGCTTTCACACTCCAGAACGTCAGTATACATTCAGCCATTTTGAAATCCAGTCTTCAAATGGGAGGGCTGAAAATGTGTTGCTGGTTAAAGCACAGCAGGTTAGGCAGCATCCAAGGAACAGGAAATTCGACGTTTCGGGCATAAGCCCTTCATCAGGAATAAGCCATTCCTGATGAAGGGCTTATACCCGAAACGTCGAATTTCCTGTTCCTTGGATGCTGCCTAACCTGCTGTGCTTTAACCAGCAACACATTTTCAGCTGTGATCTCCAGCATCTGCAGACCTCATTTTTTACCTTCAAATGGGAGGGACAGTGAATAAAATCAGACTGATTGATTGAAATCCGTCAACAAATCACGCAGAGTCTCAACGTAGCCCGCAGCCAATGTATTGAGTAATGGGCCTATCTTTGGTCAATATTCACTGCCCAAGTTTGTAACAACCTCGTCCATTTGCTTTTTAAAACTTTTACTCCACCCCTCCCTGCAGCAAGTAATGCTGTCCCTCTTCCAGGTTTAGGTCCTTTGCCTGTGGGGCTGTTTCTTGTGTGTGGGATTAAGCGGTGGATATTTGCTGACTATTCACCCAGGGAAGCCAGCGCAGACAGAGCTGAGCTTCCTGTCAGCTGAGGTCATCAGGGATTGCTGGAGATAGGGGAGTGCAAATATGAAAGATACAGAAAGTAGCCCTTCCGTATCCTAGAAGTACATGGGAAGTGAGTTGAATCGCATTAAGACAACACAAATTATCTCATGTACCCTATACATGCTTCATGTATATGCTGAGATAGCAGGGATAATCATAGAATCTCTAGTGTGGAAGCAGGCCATTCAGCCCATCAAATCCACACTTGCCGAGATTCCTAATCTATCCCTGTAACCATACATTTCCCATGAATCCACCTAGTATGCACATCCCAGCGCACTGTGGGCAATTTACCATGATTCCTGATGAAGGGCTTTTGCCCAAAACATCGATTCTCCTGCTCCTCAGATGCTACCTGACCTGCTGTGCTTTTCCAGCACCACACTCTCGACTCTGATCTCCAGTTCTCACTTTCACCTAGTTTGCCTCGGCCAGTCCACCTAACCTGAGCATTGTTGGACTGTGGGAGGAAACACGATCACCTGGAGGAAAACCACGCAGACGGGGGAGAATGTGCAAACTTCACACAGACGATGCCCGAGGATGGATTCAAACCCAGGTCCCCAGCGCTGTGAGGCAGCAGTGCTAACAACTGGGCCACCGTGCTGCCCCATGGGGCTCCTCCCACTAGCAATGTCAGTTTTCTTTGTGCCTCGATAAGTCTTAACGATTGTAGCCATGATTTTATTGAAAGGTGAAACAGACTAGACAATAGCCCTACTCCTGCTCCATTTTCATTTACATCAGCCGCTGCAATCTCTCTGAGTCTCATTTCACTTGATAGCTGAAAATGTGTTGCTGGAAAAGCGCAGCAGGTCAGGCAGCATCCAAAGAGCAGGAGAATCGACGTTTCGGGCATGAGCTCTTCTTCAAGAATGTTTTCCTGAAGAAGGGCTCATGCCCGAAATGTCGATTCTCCTGCTCTTTGGATGCTGCCTGATCTGCTGCGCTTTTCCAGCAACACATTTTCAGCTCTGATCTCCAGCATCTGCAGTCCTCACTTTCTCCTCATTTCACTTGATAGCCCATCTTGCAATTTTTAAAAAAAAACTCATTTTTTTGAGAAAAGATTGACCTAACCAAACTTTGGAGTGCCAAAGAAATACTCCTTTTTTCTGGTTACTTTACAAAAGGCCTTAAAAATCACCAACACCAGGTTATAGTTCAACAGCTTTATTTGAAAGCACTAGCTTTCAGAGCACTGCTCCTTCATCAGGTAGCTAGTGGGGCAGGATCATAAGACACAGAATTTGTAACAAAAGATCACAGTGTTATGCAATTAAAACGATATATTGAACAAATCTGAATGGCTGTTAAGTCTTTTATCCTTTTAGAATGGGTTGCAGGTTTTGGTTCAGAAATATGTAAATCCCAGAACTTCTTTTATGTCACATTCTCATGATAACTTAAGGTTTTATAAAAGAAGGTGGCTTCTCAGCTCAGAGAATGTATTCAAGGTGTGAGGTTAGATTCTGTCTGTATCCCAAATGCAGACAAACTCTAACCACCCACTTCCCCATATCTCTTCATTCTCTCTCTGCCGGGACAGAGAAGGGTGATAACAGTCAGACATTGCACATGAATTTGAAGGAAACGTACTTTTCCAGTTTATGAAAAGGGGAATGAGAAGAGTCCCAATGTTGGTATCACCCTGAGCTAATTGGGCATCTCTGCTCCAACATGTAAGTGTCCACATAAGATAAAGGATATGATTCTGAAGGGGGTGCAGGAACAGAGAGATCTGTGTGTATATGTAGTAGGTAATCGTTAAGGATATTATTAAATTGGAGGGGGTACAGAAGAGATTTATCAAGATATTGCCGGGTTTGGAGGGTTTGAATTATAACGAGGGGCTGGATAGACTGGGACTTTTTTGACTAGTAGGTAGAAAGTTGAGGGGTGACCATATAGCGGTTTATAAAATCACAAAGGGTCTAGATAAAGTGAGTTGCTAAAGTCTTTTCCCTAGGGTGGGGGATTTCAACACTAGAGGACACATTTTTGAGGTGACAGGAGAAAGATTTTAAAAAGACATAAGAGGGGCAATTTTATTTTTACACCCGGAGTGGTTTGTGTGTGGAATGAACGTCCTGAGGAAGTGGTGGATAGTTACGTTTAAAGGACATATGGAAAAGTACAAGAATATATGTGTTTGGAAGGAAATGGGCCAAGCGCAGGCAGGTGGGACTAGGTTAGTTTGGGACTCTGGTCAACATTGACTGGTTTCTGTGTTGTATCCATGACAGTCAGAAAAAGCTGTTAATAAAGGCATTCTAGGCTTCATTAATAGAATATAAGAGCAGGGGGGTTATCTGAAACTAATGCAGAACACTAGTTAGACCTTAGCTGGAGTGTTCTGTTCAGTTCTGAGTGCCTATACAAAGGCGGTGAATATATTTGAGAGAGTGTAGAAGAGGTGTACAAGAGTAGTTCCAGAGAGGAGGAACTTCAGTTCTGAGGAAATATTGAAGTTGGGATTGTCTCCCTTGGAGAGGAGATTTGCTCGAAGTTTTCAATATCCTGAGGGATTGGACAGTGTAGATAAAGAATAATTGTTCCCACCCATAAATGGATGGAGAATGAGTGGGCGGAGTGTGGAAGAGTTTTGCAAATGGTTTTTAGAATGGAAACAATATGCAGGATTACAGGAGAGCAGCAGGAGATTTGTTAAGTTGATATATTCAGAGAGCCATTGCAGACACTGTGGGGCTGAATGGCCTTTTGCTGTCCTCTACCAATTCTATGGTTATGTTACAATCTGAGGCACGCAGCCTCAGGAACGTTTTGAAATTACTCAACCCAGACCGACCCCCAACTTCCTGTTGAACTGGACACTGACGTGTTTGTGGTGAGTTTGGGGTCACGGTTCAGATTTTCCATAATGTAAATTGCCCACCCTCATCCTGTGGTGGGTGAGGGGGAGTTGGTGCTAGGGTGTAAAATTCTACCTACCTACCTCCCTCGCTCCCACTAATTTCATGGTGAAAAGCAAGAACCCTTTTCCTAATGTTTTCATCAAATGGGAGTCACTGTGAAACTCATGGGGAGATGGTGGTGTAGTGGTAATGTCACTGGCCTGGTAAACCAGATGTCCTTTGAGTTAGCACCAGGTTCAAATCCCAACTGAGCAGCTGGTGGGAATTAAAATCATTTTTCATTTAAATTTTTTCATGGGACGGGGCTGTCACTGGCTAGGCCAGCACTTGTTACCCATTCTTAATTTAAGTTGAAAGTTGACTGCATTGCTGTGGGTCTGACTTGGTAAGGACAGCAGTTTCCCTCCCTAAAGGACATGAGTGAATCAGATGGGTTCTACCTACAATGGTTCCATGGGTGAAGAGTCATCTAAAGTTAAAATGTTAACTTGCCTCTTATCTGCAGATGCTGCCTGACTCACTGTGATTTGCAGCTTTTTCTGTACAGATTCCAGCATCTGCAGTAACTTGCTCCTAAATGGTTTCAAGGTCGTCATTTGACTCTTGGTTCCAGAGTTTTATTGATTTCAAATTCTACCATGGCAAGATTTGCACCCAGGTGTTGAATGTTATCTTGGGTTAACAGTCTAGTCATAATGCCACTAGGCCACCGCATTCCCAGACCTTAGAGTCAACACTGTTTCCAAGAAAAGAAGAGAAGCTGTGTCTTAGTCGAACTTTATCACTCAGTCAACATCACGACAGATTACCCAGTCACCATCACATCGCTGTTTGCCAGAGCTTGTTATACACAGATCAGTTGCTGTGCCTCCTACTGTCCATCGTCCTACTTTTTAGAAGTAATTATTTGGTTATGTGGTCATTGTGAAAACTGCTGTACAAATGAACGCAAGTCTTGTCTTTTCTTTTTATTGTTGTAATGGAGGAAAATTGCTCGCCATAAACATGGGTAAGTGGGAATGTGCTAGCTGTTGGGTCACTGCTGTTAGTATATGAATGAGCCAGGGACCAGACTGACACATGATTCAGCAGCAGAGTTCAAGCAGCAGTGTACTAGACTGAGACCATGTACATCATCTGCCAAGTAGTGCAATTTATCTGTTAATTAGATCTACTTGAGATTTTCAAGTGAACTCTTGCGATTTACTGGAACACTGAGGCTGGCAATTCTGTAATAAGGAACACAGCAGTAGAATATGACAATAATGATCAGTAAGTCTGTTTATATTTTTGTGATGTTGAGTGAGGATGAATATTAACTGGCACACCAGGTTAATTCCCTGGCTTTTCTTCAAAACAGTGATGTTGGGTTTTTTTAAAAATCCAACCGAGAGGTAGATGGGGCCACGGTTTGATACTTCACGTCAAAGATGGGTGTCTTCCTCAATGAGTTGCTTTGACTATGAACTTGAGGCTGCAATGTTTGTTAGTGACCATTCGACACTCTACTGAACCCAGTGTGATTATTTCAAACCGCGAACTTTTGGAAGGAAAAGTCTTGCGCTTAGCTTATCCACCTCATAAAAAAAATCTCTGAAGGGATCATACTGGGGTTTATTCTAACCCCATGTGACAGCATAGTGTTCATTTGCCTGGGCGTAGCTTTCATTGTGTGAGCTGTGTGTTTCTGAGGCTCAGGCTCTGTCACTGGGAACATGAGCTGTGGTGGACAATCCAAGAGTACCTGTCTGAAAGGAAGAAAATAAATCTCGGGTGTAAGAAGAGTCTCGGAATCTGAGTTAGTAAGGTGCAGAGACAACATTTGATCCCTAGGTACCTGTGCACAGTGTCATCAGCCGAGAGAGAGGGAGAGCATCTCCTACTCATGTGCTTTTACCTGCATTCTACTCAGCCCGAGGACCTGTTCCTCATTCACTGGGCGGGAGACCAAAATTCAGAATCAAGATGAGCTTTTGAATTCAATTCTTGGAACTCTAAAGAGATGGTGCAGGGTCAAATATCTCTTACATGCCTTTGCAGTTCACACATGTTACTTAAAAATCATGAAAGGATTCAAAAAGGATTTACAAGGATGTTGCCAGGGTTTGACCTATAGGGAGAGGCTGAATAGGTGGGGCTGTTTTCCCTGGAGCATCACAGGCTGAGGGTGACCTTATAGACGTTTATAACATCATGAGGGGCATGGATAGGATAAATATACAAGGGCTTTTCCCTGGGGTGGGGGAGTCCAGAACTAGAGGGCATTCATTTAGGGTGAGACTGGAAAGATATAAAAGGAGGACCGAAGGGGCAACTTTTTCGTGCAGAGGGTGGTATGTGTATGCAATGTGCTGCCAGAGAAAGTGGTGGAGGCTGGTAAAAGGCATCTGATGGGTATATGAATAGGAAGGGTTTAGAAGGGTATGGGCCAAATGCTGGCAAATGGGACTAGATGTATTTAGGATATCTGGTCAGCATGGATGAGTTAGACTAAGAGATCTGTTTCTGTGCTTTATAACTTTATGATTCTGTGTTCATCTTACTTTCCCGTAAATGATGCTGGCTTGGCCAGCTTTTATTGCCCGTCCCTAGTTGCCGTTAAGGTGGGGTTGAGTTGCCTTCTTGAACTGCTACAGTCCACCTGCTGTAGACAATGCCCTTTGGGAGGGAATTCCTGGGTTTTGAACCAGCAAATTGGAATTGAATTCCCCTTCCCAATGCAGCTCCCCGAGGGCAAGAGATATTTGGCCGACTGGATCCTGACTGTGTACAAGAAGCATGCAGGAAGCGAGGTATCGACCCTGGGGTAATTTGTTGTGAATAAGTTGCTGCTTTGTCCTTCCTGAGGGTCTATTAGCTATGCCAGGCCCTGACTGTGATTGGCTGACAGTGGTCTAGGGTTGGACTGGGCATGGTGGGTGATGGGAATGGCTCAAAAAGACTGGTCAAGGTTTGCAATGGGGTGGATCTCAATCCGAGTGCAGGCTGATTGTGGGGTGAGGGGGTGGATGGGCTGAAATGGTCAGCTGAGGGCACCCACTTCCAACTGAACACCTGACAGGATGCCCTAACCTTTGACCTCTTACAGTATCGGTAAGAGGGGGAGTGTGCAGGGGATAGAACTTCCTGCCTGACCCCACCACAAGCTTCACCAGCTATTCACACAGTCGCTGAGCTGAGAACTGTTGCACAGGAGAAGCTGACACATAGAGATTCAGAAAATTAGAAACAGGAGTAGGCCCATCAGCCCTTTGAGCTTGCTGCACAATTTAGTATGATCCTGGCTGATCGTCCAACTCAGTACCTGTTCCCACTTTATCCCTGGACCTTTGATCCATTTACCACAGAAAGTGGTTGAGGCCAAAACATTGAATGTTTTCATGAAGGTGTTTGATATAGTTCACAGTGAACACGGGGCGGCAGGTTGCTCAGTAGTTAGCAATGCTGCCTCACAGTGCCAGGGAGCCAGGTTCGATCCCCGCTTTGGGTGAGTGTCTGTGTGGAATTTTAACATTCTTCTCGTGTCTGTGCTGGTTTCCTCCGGGTGCTCTAGGATAAGTACATGAATATAAGTGTTTGGAGGGAAATGGGCCAAGCGCAGGCAGGTGGGACTAGGTTGGTTTGGGATTCTGGTCAGCATGGACTGGTTTCTGTGTTGTACCTATGACAGTCAGAAAGAGCTGTTAATAAAGGACACTGTATTCTAGGCTTCATTAATAGAATATAAGAGCAGAGAGGTTATCTGAAACTAATGCAGAACACCAGTTAGACCTTAGCTGGAGTGTTCTGCTCAGTTCTGAGTGCCTATGCAAAGGCTGTGAATATATTTGAGAGAGTGCAGAAGAGGTGTACAATAGTAGTTCCAGAGAGGAGGAACTTCAGTTCTGAGGAAATATTGAAGTTGGGATTGTCTCCCTTGGAGAGGAGATTTGCTTGAAGTTTTCAATATCCTGAGGGATTGGACAGTGTGGATAAAGAATAATTGTTCCCACCCGTAAATGGATGGAGAATGAGTGGGCGGAGTGTGGAAGAGTTTTGCAAATGGTTTTTAGAATGGAAACAATATGCAGGATTACAGGAGAGCAGCAGGAGATTTGTTAAGGTGATATATTCAGAGAGCCATTGCAGACACTGTGGGGCTGAATGGCCTTTTGCTGTCCTCTACCAATTCTATGGTTATGTTACAATCTGAGGCACGCAGCCTCAGGAACGTTTTGAAATTACTCAACCCAGACCGACCCCCAACTTCCTGTTGAACTGGACACTGACATGTTTGTGGTGAGTTTGGGGTCACAGTTCAGATTTTCCATAATGTAAATCGCCCACCCCTACCCTGGGGGTGGGTGAGGGGGAGTTGGTGCTAGGGTGTAAAATTGTACCTACCTACCTCCCTCACTCCCACTAATTTTATGGTGAAAAGCAAGAACCCTTTTCCTAAAGTTTTCATCAAATGGGAGTCACTGTGAAACACATGGGGCGATGGTGGTGTAGTGGTAATGTCACTGGCCTGGTAAACCAAATGTCCTTTGAGTTAGCACCAGGTTCAAATCCCACCTGAGCAGCTGGTTGGAATTAAAATAGCTAATAGACCCACAAGCTTCACCAGCTATTCACACAGCCGCTGAGCTGAGAACTGTTGCAGAGGAGAAACTGACACATCGAGATTCAGAAAAATAGAAGCAGGAGTAGGCCCATCAGTCTCTTGAGCTTGTTGCACCATTTAATATGATCCTGGCTGATCGTCCAACTCAGTACCTGTTCCCACTTTCTCCCTGGACCCTTTAATCCCTTTACCACAGAAAACGGTTGAGGCCAAAACATTGAATGTTTTCATGAAGGTGTTAGATATAGTTCATGGTGAACACGGGGCGTCACGGTGGCATAGTGGTTAGCGATGCTGCCTCACTGTGCCAGGGAGCCGGGTTCGATCCCAGCCTTGGGTGAGTGTCTGAGTGGAGTTTGCACAATCTCCCTGTGTCTGCATTGGTTTCCTCTGGGTGCTCTGGTTTCCTCCCACAATGCAGGTTAGGTGAATTGGCCATTCGTAGTGTTCAGGGATGTGTAGGCTAGGTGCATTAGTCAGGGGTAAATATAAGGATCAGGGAATGGGTCTTGGTGGGTTACTCTTCAGAGGATTAGTGTGGACTTGTTGGGCTGAAGGGCCTGTTACCACACTGTAGGAATTCTTAAAAAAAAAACTGCACAGACTCCTCGCTGTCTGGGTGAAGGCATTTCTCTTCATTTCTGTCCTAAATGGTCCACCCTGTATCCTTAGACTGTGACCCCCAGATTCTGGACCTGGTGGGAAGGATTTTTTTAATATTCGTTCATGGGATATGGGTGTTGCTGGCTATAGGGTAGTTAAGAGCGAACCACATTGCTGAGCGTTTGGAGTCACATGTAGGCCTGACCAGGTAAAGGGTGGGAGATTGAAAACCGGAAGATTAACTTTCCTAAAGGACATTGGCTTACAATAAATGACTGTAATTTAATGGCTGCTATTAGACCAGCTTTTTAACTTTGAATTGATATTTTAATGACCTGTTCCGCACCAGTAACTAATTTGCAGATCCCTATAAGTTACCTCTCACCTTCTATCCAGGTTGTGATGTCCATTTCTAGTCATGCTTATTTTTTTGTAAATATATTTATTAGCACTTTTTATAACTTTACAAACCTATAAAATTATTGAAAAAAACAATTAATCACAAATATCAGTATAATAAAAAGAAAAAAAAACACAAATTACAATACAACTACTATCTACTAACTATAATTCTATTTGTTTTAAAATCGTGATGGAAAAGGATAGGCCAGATCTAAAAGTTGAAGTTCTAAATTGGAGAAAGGCCAATTTTGATGGTATTAAGCAAGAACTTTTGAAAGCTGATTGGAGGCAGATGTTCGCAGGTAAAGGGCCGGCTGGAAAATGGGAAGCCTTCAGAAATGAGATAACAAGAATCCAGAGAAAGTATATTCCTGTCAGGGTGAAAGGGAAGGCTGGTAGGTATAGGGAATGCTGGATGACCAAAGAAATTGAGGGTTTGGTTAGGGAAAAGAAGGAAGCATATGTCAGGTATAGACAGGATAGAGCGAGTGAATCCTTAGAAGAGTATAAAGGAAGTAGGAGTATACTTAAGAGGGAAATCAGAAAAAAAGGGACATGAGATAGCATTGGCAAATAGAATTAAGGAGAATACAAAGGGTTTTTAAAATATATTAAGAGTAAAAGGGTAACTAGGGAGAGAATTGGGCCCCTCAAAGATCAGCAAGGCGGCCTTTGTGTAGAGCCACAGAAAATGGGGGAGATACTAAATGAATATTTTGCATTAGTATTTACTGTGGAAAAGGATATGGAAGATATAGACTGTAGGGAAATAGATGGTGACATCCTGCAAAATGTACATATTATAGAGGAGGAAGTGCTGGATGTCTTGAAACGGTTAAAGGTGGATAAATCCCCAGGACCTGATGAGGTGTACCCGAGAATTGTGTGGGAAGCTAGAGAAGTGATTGCTGGGCCTCTTGCTGAGATAACTGTATCATCGATAGTCACAGGTCAGTTGCCGGAAGACTGGTGGTTGGCAAACGTGGTGCCACTGTTTAAGAAGGGTGGTAAGAACAAGCCAGGGAACTATAGACCAATGAGCCTGACGACGGGTGGTGGGCACGTTGTTGGAGGGAATCCTGAGGGACAGGATGTGCATGTATTTGGAAAGGCAAGGACTGATTCGGGATAGTCAACATGGCTTTGTGCGTGGAAAATCATGTCTCACAAACTTGATTGAGTTTTTTTGAAGAAGTACCAAAGAAGATTGATGAAGGCAGAGCAGTAGATGTGATCTATATGGACTTCAGTAAGGCATTCGACAAGGTTCCCCATGGGAGACTGATTAGCAAGGTTAGATCTCATGGAATAAAGGGAGAACTAGCCATTTGGATACAGAACTAGCTCAAAGGTAGAAGACAGAGGGTGGTGGTGGAGGGTTGTTTTTCAGACTGGAGGCCTGTGACCAGTGAAGTGCCACAAGAATCGGTGCTGGGCCCTCTACTTTTTGTCATTTACATAAATGTTTTGGATGCGAGCATAAGAGGTACAGTTAGTAAGTTTCAGATGACACCAAAATTGGAGGTATAGTGGACAGCGAAGAGGGTTATCTCAGATTACAACAGGATCTTGATCAGATGGGCCAATGGGCTGAGAAGTGGCAGATGGAGTTTAATTCAGATAAATGCGAGGTGCTGCATTTTGGGAAAGCAAATCTTAGCATGACTTCTACACTTAATGGTAAGGTCCTAGGGAGTGTTGCTGAACAAAGAGACCTTGGAATGCAGGTTCATAGTTCCTTGAAAGTGGAGCCGCAGGTTGATAGGATAGTGAAGAAGGCGTTTGGTATGCTTTCCTTTATTGGTCAGAGTATTGAGTACAGGAGTTGGGAGGTCATGTTGTGACTGTACAGGACATTGGTTAGGCCACTGTTGGAATATTGCGTGCATTTCTGGTCTCCTTCCTATCAAAAAGATGTTGTGAAACTTGAAAGGGTTCAGAAAAGATTTACAAGGATGTTGCCAGAGTTGGAGGATTTGAGCTACAGGGAGAGGCTGAACAGGCTGGGGCTGTTTTCCCTGGAGTGTCGGAGGCTGAGGGGTGACCTTATAGAGGTTTACAAAATTATGAGGGGCATGGATAGGATAAATAGGCAAAGTCTTTTCCTTGGGATTGGGGAGTCCAGAACTAGAGGGCATAGGTTTAGGGTGAGAGGGGAAAGATATAAAAGAAACCTAAGGGGCAACTTTTCCACGCAGAGGATGGTACGTGCATGGAATGAGCTGTCTGAGGATGTGGTGGAGGCTGGTACAACTGCAACATTTAAGAGGCATTTGGATGGGTATATGAATAGGAAGGGTTTGTAGGGATTTGGGCCGGTTGCTGGCAGTGGGACTAGATTGGGTTGGGATATCTGGTCGGCATAGACAGGTTGGACCGAAGGGTCTGTTTCCATGCTGCACATCTCTACGACTCTGTGACTCTAACTACTAACCTACTCTATAATACAAAGCAAACCCTGACAGTGTGCAAAGCAACACCAAAAAAAGAAAGAAAAGCAAAAAAAAACAGCACAAAATGCCGAACAGCTATGCTCGGCGCAAGGCTCCCAAACAAAGGTACGGGAACATTGTATACATACCCGTATTAACTCGGGAGACCCCCTCCAGGGCCCAGGGCATGACAAATCTAATCATCCTGGTTAAACAAATGCCCTAGTTAAGATAACTGATAAATCTATATCCAAATAACTCAAGTAGGGCTGCCATGTCTTATAAAAATGGTTTGTTATGTGGTGCACAATGTTTGTAAAAAAGTCCAAGGGAATGTGCTCCATAATTAATTTCTGCCATCCCAGCAAGCCCAGGGGGTTCTCAGACACCCAATCCATCAGAATATTCTTCCGTGCACAGTATGCTAGAATATTAAATAGTTTCTTCCCATGCCTGTCTAAAAATGGTAAATTCAGTAGACCTAAGAGGAGAGATATCGGGTCTACTTTGACTTTAGTCTCTTGTCATGCTTTTGACTGAATTCAGACTCTGACAGAAAAGTCTGGTCCTTTGCCATTTTCCGTAGTAATCCTGATTTTTGTATCTCTGAACCAGTATCAGTTCCTCAGAGCCCATATGAAGTTATTTTTGGCAGCTCACTCACAGCCTAAGTATCTGTTCCTTAAAGTCTGGTTAAAGCAGCTTACTGGTTAACATTGGTACGCCCAGCAACACCTTGATTTCAGGCTTCTCAAATCCCTACTCTGCCTCGCCTCTCCCTATCTCTGTCGTCTCCTCCGGGTCAGCTTCCCAGAATCACAGAGTTGCTACAGTGCTGAGGGAAGCCATTCGGCCGTCTGTGCCTGTACTGCCTCTTCAAATGAGCATCATTACCCAGTGCCAATCTCCTGTCTTTCCCTTGCATGCCACTAACCAAACAGTGCCTCCTTGAATGCCTCTTCTGCAATCCTGATTTAAATTGATTCATTATTGGTGACCAGGTCTTCAGCCTCCAAAACTCCAACCTGTGGAATTTCCTCCCTAAACCTCTCCAGCCGTCGAGGGTCCCCTTTCACCCTTAAGGCGCTCATGAAAAAGTATGCATTTGTATTTGTGCCATACTGTGATGTTTGGTGTTCAGATTTACTTGGTGCTCCTGTAAAACTCGTTCAGCCATTTTGGCTGTCTTAGAGGTGCTATAGTTGCTGTTGGTCATTTTAATGTAAGATCGCCTGGAGCGTTAGAGGCTGAGGAGTGACCTTATAGAGGTTTATAAAGTCATGGTTAGACAAAGTCTTTTTCCTGGGGTGGAAGAGTCCAGAACTAGAGGACATAAGTTTAGGGAGAGAGGGGAAAGATTTAAAAGGAACCCAAGGGACAACTTTTTCACATAGAGAGTGGTACGTTAATGAAATGAGCTGCCAGAGGAATTGGTGTAAGCTGGTACAATCACAACATTTAAGAGGCATCTGGATGGGTATATGAATAGGAAGGATTTAGAGGGATATGGGCCAAGTGCTGGCAGATAGGTTTGGATTAGGTTAAGATATCTGGTCGGCAAGAGTGAGTTGGACTGAAGGGTCTGTTTTCGTGCTGTACATCTCTATAACTCTATTTAGAGAAGTTGGTGCAGAGTTGATGGATTAAAGGGCCATCTCTGCACTGAATGATTCTGTGCACCTACAACTCTTTTGGCTTTGTTAAGGATTTGAAGACAGCTCACAGGCTTATTCCAATAGTTGGTGGTGTAGTGGTAATGTCACTGGATTAGTAATCCAAAGATTCATTCTGTGGGTTCAAATCCCAATATGCCAACTGGTGGAATTTTAAATTCCATTCATAAATCTGGAATGTAATGGTGACCATTCTTTACTGTTGTTGTAAAACCCATTTGATTTACTCATGTCCCTTTAGCAAAGGGAGCCTCAGCAATGAGATTGAGAGAATAGATACAGCAACTGATACTTCGGAAATGTGACCTTTTGTTTCTGTCAGTCTTTTTACTTGCTTTTTGTCACTTAAACCCTGATTTTCACATGTTAGTCTATATTTTCACATGTTAGTCTATAGGGATACCTATGGCGTCAATTAACACCATTTGGACTTTTGCCCTACTTTGAAATTCAACACTTCGAAAGCTGTTAAGATTTGAAATTTCCTGGCCCTGCGATTGCCACCACATGATATATAATTGCTCCATCATAATTTATACATTTCTGAATCCCGCGTGCAGAAATTGCACACTCCAGCTCTTTTTATTGTGCAGTATCATGTGCACTATATTTTACCACAGCTACCTGTTGTTTCTGTATGCCACTGCACGCGCATTGTAGGTCAGCTCACAAGCTGCCAGCTTTCATCTTTCACAGAAGCAGACTTACAGAAACACCCGTGTCAGCTGTGGCTCAGTGGGTAGCAACCTCATCCTCACAGTCACCAGGTTCTGAGTCCCCCTCCCAGAGCTTGAACACAAACCTCTACACTGACGCTCCAGTGCAGGACTGAAGCTGTGCTGCACTCTTTGAAGTGCAATTTTTCAGATGATATGTTAAAACTGAGGGCTCACCTCCCTGCTCAGCCAGCTCCTAGAGGCACTATTTTGAAGGAAACATCAGAGCAGTACTCTGAACTAAAATTTATCCCTCAATCAGCATCACCAGAAATGGATTACCTGCTCATTACCACATTTCTGTTTGTGGGAGTTTGTTGGACAAATTGGATGCTTTGTTTCCAACCCCACAGAAGTGCAAATGCACTAGACTGAAAACCATCCAGAAATTTCATATGTTACCCTTTTATTTTCGGAGAATTGTAACTGGAGAGTTTGAGTTATAGGGAGAGGCTGAATAGGCTGGGGCTTTTTTCCCTGAAGTGTCAGAGGCTGAGGGGTGACTTTACAGAGGTATATAAAATCATGAGGGGCATGGATAGGGTGAGTAGTCAAGGTCTTTTTCCCAGGGAAGGGGAGTCCAAAACTAGAAGGCATAGGTTTAAGGTGGGAAGGAAAAGATTTAAAAGGGATCTGACTGGTAACCTTTTCACGCAGAAAGTGGTGTGTGTATGGAATGAGCTGCCAGAGGAAGTGGTGGAAACTGGTACAATTACATTTAACAGGCACCTGGTTGGGTAAATGAATAGGAAGGGATATGGGCCCACAAGCTGGCAAATGGGACTTGGTTAGATTGGGATATCTGGCCAGCATGGACACATTGGACTGAAGGGTTGTTTCTATGCTGCATGACCCAATGACATTAAGTGACGCTGTCTTGCAAGTACTTTCTTGGCTGATTATTATGGAAGGCGCCATATAAATGCAAGCTTTTCTTTCTTGCTTCAAACTGTAACCTAATGGAAAAAAGGAATATAACTTATTTTGTCACCTTGAACCTGAGAGAAATTAAAGCTATTTTTCTAATGGCCAATGCTGTTTGTATTGCCAGATTTATTTTTAGTGTGCATCAATTTCTTTATCCAGCAGCTTTTCTTGAAAATAACCAATCGATTTTAGATAGATTTCTATAAAATTGCTACCTCAGCTATAATCACAGAGTTGTAATAGCATGTGCTGTGTTAAAATAGCAGAGAGAGAAAGCCCCTTGGGATCCTAAAACATGAGACGGTTTTTCCTTTAATTCCACTCGCTCCTCCTCCTCCTCCCACTCCCCTTGGATTTCTGCCGTTAATTCCCCCTGAACCCAGCCCCTGGCTCTCACAGTTTCTCATTGTTTCTGTTCCTTTGTCTCTGTGCCTGTTGCTCTCTGTTCTTCTTTGAGTTGAAGGTCTCTAAATAAAGGCAGCAGTCCCATCTGCCAAGCTGCCCCGTTACTGAAACCAAGTTGTATAACTTCAAAGGGGACTCAAAAGAAAACAGGCTGCTTTTAAACAAGGGGGGCGATTCAGCGTTCCCAGAGAGACAGAGAAAGGGAGAGAGAGAGAGAGATCAGCCTGGGAAATTGTGTAGAATGTGGCCGGTGATTGGTGTGCATAACTGCAGGATCTACTGTCTTAATCCAGGCTGGGGAAAGTACTGACAAAGAAGTGTTAAGGATGGTGTTACGTGAAACCCTGTGAGTCTGCGACTCCTACTTTGTGAACGTTGATTCACATAATGAGCTGTTGGAAAGAATGCTACCAATCCCGACCCACAAATACATGTGCTGCTCCTGTCCTCCACAGACTCTTAAGTTTCGATTTGAATTAGCTTTACTCTCAGTTGAACTCAAATGAGTCAAATATTCTACTTCCATCAAGTTCCAAAGCTGGAATAAAAGCCAAATTCTGCAGATGAGGGAGATCTGAATTTTTTTTAAAAAAATGCTAGAATTAAATAAGGAACTGGAAACCCGAAACCAAAACAGAAATTGCAGAGGAATTAGCACTGCAGCCTCACAGCACCAGGGAGCCGGGTTCAATTCCAGCCTTGGGCGACTGACTGTGGGAGTTTGCATGTTCTCCCCGTGTCTGCATGGGTTTCCTTCCACAGGCCAAAGATGTGCAGGCCAAATGAATTGGCCATGCTAAATTGTCCGTTGTGTTCGGCACATTAGTCAGAGGGAATTGGGTCTGGGTGGGTTACTGTTCGGAGGGTCGGTGTGGACTGGTTGGGCCAAATGGCCTGTTTCCACGCTGTCGTAAATCTAATCTAAACTCAGCAGGTCTGGCAGAATCTGTGGAGACAGAACAGAGTGAACCTTTTGAGTTCAGTTCAGCAGAAGGGTCATTGGACCTGAAAAGCAAATGCCATCTTTGCCTGGTCTGGCCTACTCTGTACTCCAGAGGCACTGCAATGTGGTTAACTTGGGTGGTTAAAAAGGCATTTAGCACACTTGCTTTCATTGTTCAGTCGTTTGAGTATAGAAGTTGGGAAGTCATGTTGGGGTTATACAGGACATTGGTAAGGCCTCTTCTGGAATACTGTGTCCAGTTCTGGTCGGTCTGTTATAGGAAGCATACTATTAAGCTAGAGCTCGTTAAAAAGAGACTTACCAGGATGTTGCCAGATACAGAATAATTGAGTTATCAGGAAGGGCTGGTTAGGCAGGGACATTTTTGTCACTGAGCATAGGAAGTTGAGAGATGACCTTATAGAGGTTTCTAAAATCATGAGGGGTACAGACATGGTTAATGTAGGTGTCCTTTCCGTAGGATGGTGGAATTTTAAGACTGGGGGTATCTTTTAAGGTGAGAAGAGAAAAATTTAAAAAAGACATGGGAGCAAATCTTTTTACACAGAGCATGGTTCACGTGTGAGATGAACCTCCTGAGGAAATGGTGGGTAAAGGTACAGTTACAGTGTTTAAAAGTTACTTAGATAAGTGCCTGAATAGGAAAAGTTTGTAGGGATATGAGCCAGGAGCAGGCAAGTGGGAATAATTTAGTTTGGGATGGTGTTTGGCATGGCCTGGTTGGACTGAAGGATCTGTTTCCGTGCTGTATGACTTTATGACTCCTAACTGCCCTCTGGGCGTTTAGTGATGGACGATAAATGTGGCCCAGCCACTAACCATTGCATTCCCTGAACAAATAAATAAACCAAAACAGAGAGTGCTGGAGAAACTCAGCGAGTCTGGCAACATCTGTGGAGAGAGAAACAGGGTTAACGTTTCTACATGACTTCCTCAGGAAGGATTCTGAAGAAGAGTCATTTTTGACTCCAAATGTTAACTGTTGTTTGTCTCTCCACAGATTCTTCAAAAAGTGGACGGTGTATAATCTGGTATGTGCAGGAGTGAATATGTCTTTAATTTAAATTAGCTTTAACTGACCCTGTATGGGTGTAAAATATTAACAGTCAACCTTGTTCCTTTAACAAAGCCAAACTAAATCATTTCCTCGGTCAGATGAACTCTGTTCTTTTGAGGAGATAAACATTCACTCAAGTAAATGTTTGAGTGCCTGTGTTGATGTTTTCTGGAAATGCTTTTTTTTTAGATTACTTACAGTGTGGAAACAGGCCCTTCGGCCCAACAAGTCCACACCGACCACCCATACCCCTACCCTTACATTTACCCCTGACCTAACACTACGGGCAATTTAGCATGGCCAATTCACCTGACCCGCACATCTTTGTGACAGTGGGAGGAAACCGGAGTAAACCCACGCAGACACGGGGAGAACGTGCAAACTCCACACAGTCAGTCGCCTGAGGCGGGAATTGAACTTGGGTCTCTGGCGTTGTGAGGCAGCAGTGCTAACCACTGTGCCACCACTTCTTTTGGTTCAGAAAGTGTGAGCCTGGAAAGTGAACATTTGGGGCTGTCTGAATGCTTCAGTGTCGGATGTCTGACCACAATCACATCGTTCTCCCTCAGATTACAGCCAAACACAAGCCATAGGTCTGCCAATCTTAACACTGCACTTTGACTAAATAATTATGTTTGTATCAAGTTTCTTTTTCATTTTTTTGGCTGTGTATTCAAAGTTTGCAACTATTTAACAGAGTCAGAGAGTCCTACAGCACGGAAACAGACCTCTCAGTCCAATCAGTCCATGCCGAACATTAAACCCAATCTAAACCAGTCCCACCAACCTGCTCCAGGCCCATATCCCTCCAAATCTTTCCTATTCATGTAGTTATCCAAATGTTTTTTAAAAGTTGTAATTAACGTGGGGATCAAAGAATAGTTACCTCACAGAAGGAGGCTATTCATCCCATAGTGTCCATACTGGTTCTTCTGCACATTAGGGAGAGCTTCCATTGTATTGTATGGCACTACCAGTGTGTTAAATGGGATGGAGTATCAAACAGAAGCAATTTAAAACTGAGAGTTCCACAAAGTGCAGTGGGGCATCATTGGTAGCGGAATTTACCACAATCTTTAACCCCATGGCCCCCAGCACATACTCCACTCTGCCATCATCAACATCACATTGGGAGCTGCTTCAGTGAAGAGTGCATGTAGATGGGTAGCATGGTGGTTAAGTGGTTAGCATTGCTGCCTCACAGTGCCAGGGACCCAGTTTCAGATTAGAGTGGTGCAGGAAAAGCACAGCAGGTCAGGCAGCATCCGAGGAGCAGGGAAATCAACTTTTCGGGCAAGAGCCCTTCATCAGGTTGGGCGACTGTCTGTGTGGAGTTTGCACGTTCTCCCTGTGTCTGCGTGGGTTTCTTTTGGGTGCTCTGGTTTCCTCCCATAGTTGTGTAGTTAGATGGATTGGCCGTGGGAAATGCAGAATGGAAATGCAGAATTGTAGGGATAGGTAAGGGTGTGAGTCTGTATGGGATGTCCTCTGAAGGGTTGGTGTGGACTTAATGGGCTGAATGGCCTTGCTTTCACATAATAGGGATTCTGTGTTAAGATTTGTGAGAAACAGGCCCGGGCATATCTATAAATGAGGTGCTAAATTGGTGAATCCACAAACCAGGACCACTTGTGTGCCAGACAGAGTAAGTAGCACACGATAGGTAGGACTAATGAACCCACATTCCAATGGATCAGATATAAGTTCTGCCATACGCAATTGTGAATGGTGGTGGACAACTAAATAACTCACTGGAGGAGGAGAAAGCTCCACAAATATCTCCGTCCTCAATGATGCGGAGTCTAACACATCAGGGCTGAAGCATTCACGTCCACCTTCAGTTAGAAGTGTCAAGTGTTCGATCCACCTAGGCCTCCTCCAGAGGCTCCCAGCACCACAGATGCCAGCCTACAGCCAATTCTTGTGATATCAAGAAATGGCAGCAATGCAGGATACCACAAAGCCTCTGGGCCCTGACAACATTCTTGTATTACTAGTATAAACTTGAGCTCCAGAACTAAATGCACCCCAGTCAGGGTGTTAAAATTATCGATATAAGTACCTGACAATGAGGAAAATCATCCAGTTATTTCCACGCACAAAAAGCAGACCAAAGTAAACCCACCTAATTACCGTCCCAAGAGTATACTCTCAATCATCAGCAAAATAATGGAAGGAGCCATCAATTGTACTGCCAAGTGGCACTAAAGTCATAAAGATATATAGCACGGAAACAAACCCTTAGGTTCAACCAGTCCATGCCAACACACATGAAGGATCATACAGTTGAAGAGTCAGGAAATTGTTACAACATGTAAAGGAGCCCATTCAGCTGGTCACATCCCTCCTGGCCCTTCTGATGGAGTAATTCTTTGAGCCTCACCGTCCTATGGCCTTGGAAATTGTTCCTCTTCAGACGATGCTCCTGTCTGAATTATTGGGGAATATTGGCCCCTTGTGCGCCTGTTCTGTGAGCGTGCAGTTGTGGCTCCGATGTGTAATGTGACAATGTTAGTGAGGCTCATGACAACACTCTGTGCCAATGGAATAGGTCTACAGCAGGAGAGGGCTGATCAGGACTCTGGGTGATGGTGTCGAATGGAGAGTGGGTCAAGCAACTGGTTTTGTACCCCTCTCCGTTTCATTTCCACACGAGTCAGTGTCTGTACAGGTGGTACGTCCCTGTTTTATGCCGGGGCTTGGAGAGCTGATCTCTCCCAGTATTGACAGGGAGGAGCTGGAATTGTTGCTTTTATTCATTTATGAACTGTGGGCACAGCATCTACTGTGCAGAAGGCAGTTAAAGGTCAGCCATATTGCAGTTGCTCTGGAGTGATGAGTAGGCTCGACTAGGTAAGATAAGAACGTAGGAATAGGCCATTCAGCCCCTCATGTCTGCCCCTGAAATTCAACAAGGTCATGGCTGAAAAGCTGGAGGCCTCAACTCCTGTTTGGTGCCACCTTCTCGTAGCCCTTAACTTCCTGATTGGTTCAAAAATCAACCTTCACTTCCTTAAGTACTTTCATTCATATAGCCTCCACAACTCTTTGGGGTAGCAAATTCATCAGGTATTCACTACCCTCTGGAAGAAGACTTTCCTGTGTTTTAAATGAGTGCGCCCTATGTAGCCTAGTTCAAGATTTCCTCAATTTGTCTAAAAGTGAAACATCTTCTGTACGTCTACCCTGTCATGGCCACTCAGAATCTTGTATGTTGCAAGAAACTCCCCCCCCCCCACTCTTTTAAAATCGAATGAATAAAGGCCGACCCTGTTTAATTGTTTTTAATAAGTTAACATCTTCACCCCTAGTATCAGCCTAGTGAATATCTTTTGGACTGTTTCCAATGCTAGTACATCCTTGCTTAAATACAGGGACCAAAAATGTACACAGTACTTCATGCACAGCCTGACCAATGTCTTGTAACAAAATTTCACCAGAAATTGCTGGAGAAACTCAACAGGTCTGGCAGCATCTGAGGAGAGAGAAAACAGTGTTAACATTTTGGGTCCACTGACCCTTCTTCAGAACTTCACGCGTCCTTACATTAAACTCCATCTTCCAAGTTTTTGCCCCCTCACTCAACCTATCTATAATTCCCTTGCAGATTCTTTATGGCCTCATCACTACATCCCCTCCCACCCCTTTTTCAATCTGCAGCAAATACAGATACAATACTGTATTTGGCCCTTTCTCCAAGTCACTAATACAGAAAGTAAGTGAGTGAGGCCCTTGAACTGATCCTTGTAGCACGCCACTTGCTACATTTTTCTAACCTGAAAGAAGATTAATTAATCCTGTCTCTCTGTGTGTTAACCAGTCCTCAATCCAAGCTAACGCATGAGCCCATACCCTGAGTTTCTAACTTGTACAATAACATTTTATGTGGCACCTTTTTGAATACCATCTGGAAATCCACATGCACGGTGTCTACTGGTTCCCCTGTATCAACTCTGCATGTTATATCCTCAAAGAGCTCTGGAAAATTGTCAAACATGTTTCCTTTCACTAAATTTTGTTGACTCTGTTTAATAGCATTAAGCTTTTCTAAATGTCCTGCTATACCTTCCTTAATAATGGGCTATAGCTTTATCCCCAATGACTGATGTTAATCTAACCGGCCTATACTTTCCTGCCTTCTGTCTCCTCCGTTCTTGAAGAAGGGTATCACATCAGTGGTTTTCTGATCCACTGGAACCTTCCCAGAATCCAGTGAGTTCTTGATTATTTCATGCAATCCCACCACGATATATGCAGCCACTTTCTTGAACACCCTTGGATGCAGGCCTCCAGATCCTGGTGCCTTCTCTGCCTTTAGACCCACAACTATGTCAAATTCTTTGTCCCTCATGACAGCTTGTTACAAGATCTTTTCTGTCATTAATACCTTGCTTATCTGATGTCTTTAGGTTGTTTGTAGTGTCCTCCACTATGAAGACCAATTCAAAACATTGGTTTAAATGATCTGCCATTTCCCTGTTTTATTTAAGTTGGGGACACTAGTTTGAGACTTGATTTGCTCAGACTGACTTTGAAGTTCGACTGTTTTGCGATGTTGCGACACCTGAGGATCATTAGTTACGAGGTTACTTGTTAATCCTACATCGTTACACATTACTTAATCTAAAATAGCCTATTCCCAGGTAGATTCTGAAAACTACTGCTCTAAGAAACAATTTGCTGAAGCACTCTTCAAATCTGTACTCCATATTACTCTTGCCCATCTGATTTGCTTGGTTACTATGCAGATTAACATCACTATGGCAATATTACATGCTTCCAGTATTTCCTGATTTATACTTTTTCTGACGGTGAAGCAACCATGAATCCAGAGACTCCAGTAATGTTCTGTCTCTGATTTGAACCCTGCCATGTCAGGTTGCGGGATTTGAATTCAGGAAATATCTTGTGTCTGCATGGGTTTCCTCTGGGTGCTCCGGTTTCCTCTCACAGTCCAAAGATGTGTGGGTCATGTGAATTGGCCATGCTAAATTGCCCGTAGTGTTAGGTAAGGAGTAAATGTAGGGGTATGGGTGGGTTGCAGTTCGACAGGTCGATATGGACTTGTTGGGCCGAAGGGCCTGTTTCCACACTGTAAGTAATCTAATCTAATCTAATCTAAGCGTCTAATGTTGACTCCAGATCCATTGTCGATTGTCAGAAAGATCCATCTGGTTTGCTAATGTCTTTTAGGGAAGGAAATTGCCATCCTTATCTTGTCTGGCCTACATGTGATTCCAGACCCAAGCAATTTGGTTGACTCTCAACTGCCATCTGGGGGTAATTAGGGATGGGTAATAAATGCTGGCCTAGCAGTGATACCCTCATCTTGTGAATGAAATAATGCCAACTCACAGCCATAACATCTTTCCTTGCTAGTCCTTATTTCTGCTCAAACTGATTCCACATTATGATCTATTGCGCCTACATCACGTCTCACCACCACACTGATACCATCCTTGCCCCCACCTCCCCTTCCTTTTTTGTCTATTCTTCTGGAACACGAGAAACCCTTGAAAATTGACTCCCCAGCCTTGGTCACTCTGCAGTCATGTCTCCGTAATTTTGATAAGGCTGGCTGATTTCCTTCACTGAAGGACATTAGTGAATCGGATGTTATTTTTAGTAATCATAATCGATGACGGTTGCCATTAGGTCAGCTCTTTATTCCAAATTTTTGTTGAATTCACATTTCGCTCTAAGCCGTAGCGGGATTTGAGCGCTCACGCCCAGAATAGGCACTCCCGTTGAGAAGCTGCAGTTCTCTGCACTGAGTGTGAGTCAGATTGAGGAACCTGTGCACTGATTGGTGTCTGAGTTCCTCAAGTGTGGAATGATGCGTCGGTGTGCCATTGAGTCCCACATTTACTCTGAGCCAAAGCAGTGAGCCTGGCTTTAACTGGTTTGATTTGTCTTTCTCTTTCTGGCAGGTGATGGTCAATGAAGCAGCTGCCCAGCTCTGCCTGATCGACACCACCCTGCTTGCCAGGCGCGATGAGCTTTTCCCCCTCGCCCGACAAGTGGTCCGAGACTCCGGGTACAAATACAGTCACAGGTATTCCAGGTAGGGAAGGTGGTTTAACCCAGTCAGGGCCCCCCCCCACCTCTCCCAGCTCCCAGGTACAACCCACAGAACCTGATACCACCAGGGCTAACCATTGAAAGCTTGCAGCTTGTGGTTAACCCTGAAAGGACCAGACACTATCACCGAATCTGTGATTGTGGCGACCTTTCTAATGCCTTGCCACCACAGGGATGTGGCGAGGAATAGTTTTCTAGTGAACAGACTGGAGAAACAAAGCCAAATCAATGTGAATACATCACAATGTGAGCAAAACAAAAAGATTGAATCTGTATTATCTACAGAATGTATATGCATGGTTACAAGGTAAAGCGATTGAACATGATGCTTTTCCAGTTAATTCTGGGGATGTGAGGAATGCTTGGTCAGAACATTTGTTGCTCGTCCCTAATTGCCCCTGAGAAGATGGTGTTGTCTAATCTTCTGAAGCCGCTGCAGTGAAGGAGCAGTCAGCTGGGAAGTTTTAAGATTTTGACCTGACAGGTATGAAGGAAGATTAGGGCAATGGGTGCCCAAGTTGGTATGCAGGAACATTGCCTGGTTCTGGCCTTGGCAGAATTGGGCACCACGCTTTACAGCATGGAGGGAAGCTGTATGGGCCTTTGAGTCTGTGCTGCTGTCTTTCTGGGATAAGGAAGGACGAATAACACGGGGTAAGATTCCCACTGCTGCTGTGTTGCCGATGTCACAGTGTAATAATCTCAAGGAACCGCCAGACACAAAGGATAGGTTTTCTCACTCCCCGCTGAGCTCCACCCCAGGGGAATGCTGCCTGGAGTGTTGCCTGTGTGCATTGCCCACTCCCATGAGGTTTAGTCTACGAAGATTAGCAGGTCAAAAGTCACAGGCTTCCCACTTGTCCTCCTGTTGGGTATGGAAGCAGATCACTGTGAGCAAGTCCCTTAACCTTGGTGTTCACAGTCACCTAGTTGAAGGCCTGAATGGCCACTGTGTGAAAGCTTGTCCTATCCAGTCATGCTTAATCTAGGGCTGGAGAGGAGAGAAGATGTAAGATTACTGGGGACATGCAGAAATGTAGTGTTGTGGTTAAAATCAGATCAGTCAGAGTCATACAGTGTGGAAACAGACCCTTAGTCCAATTGGTCCATACCAACCATAATCCCAAACTAAACTAGTTCCATTTGCCAATGTTTGCCCTATATCCCTTCAACTACTTACCTAAGGTCATGTTGCGGCTGTACAGGACATTGGTTAGGCCACTGTTGGAATATTGCGTGCAATTCTGGTCTCATTCCTATCGGAAAGATGTTGTGAAACTTGAAAGGGTTCAGGAAATATTTACAAGGATGTTGCAAGGGTTGGAGGATTTGAGCTACAGGGAGAGGCTGAAGAGGCTGGGGCTGTTTTCCCTGGAGTGTCGGTGGCTGAGGGGTGACTTTATAGAGGTTTACAAAATTATGAGGGGCATGGATAGGGTAAATAGGCAAAGTCTTTTCCCTGGGGTTGGGGAGTCCAGAACTAGAGGGCATAGGTTTAGGGTGAGAGAGAAAAAAGTTATAAAAGAGACCTAAGGGGCAACTGTTTCACACAGAGAGTGGTACCTGTATGGAATGAGAGGATGTGGTGGAGGCTGGTACATTTGCAACATTTAAGAGGCATTTGGATGGGCATATGAATAGGAAGGGTTTGGAGGGATATGGGCTGGGTGCTGGCAGGTGGGATGAGATTGGGTTGGGATATCTGGCTGGCATGGACGGGTTGGACCGAAGGGTCTGTTTCCATGCTGTACCTCTCTATGACTCTAAATGTCTTTTGAACATTGTAACTGTACCTGCATCCATCACTTCCTCTGAAAGTTAATTGCTCACACAAACCACTCTTTGTGGAAAATGTTGCTCTCATATCCTTTCTTAATATTTCCCCTCTCACCTTAAAAATATGCCTCCTCGTTTTGAAATCCCCCACCCCGGGGGAAAAATATCTGCCATTCATCTTTTCATAGAATCCCTACTGTATAGAAACAGGCCCAGGAAGTCCACACTGACCCTCCAAGGAGCAAACCACGCTGACCATGTATCCCTAACCAACACATCCCTGAACACTACGGGCAATTTAGCTTGGCCAGTTCACCTAACCTGCACACCTTTGAACTGTGGGAGGAAACCGGAGCACCCTGAGGAAACCCACACCGACATAGGGAGAATGTGCAAACTCCACACAGACAGTTGCCTGAGGCTGGAATCAAACCTGGTGCTGTGAGGCAGCAGTGCTAACCACTGAGCCACCATACCGCCCAACTGTACCCTTCAAGATTTTACTAACCTCTGTAAGGTCACGCTCAATCTCCTATCTTCCGGTGAAAAAAGTCCCAGCCTCCTTATAACTCAAACCCTCCTCCATTCCCAGCAACATCCTGGTAAATCTTTTCTGAACCCTCTGCAGGTTAATGATACCCTTCGTACAACATGGCGACCAGTACTGGACACAGTATTTCAGAAGTAGCCTCACCAAAGTCCTGGATAATCTCAACATGACGTCCCAGTTCGAATGCTCCAAGGTCTGAGCAATGAAGGCATGCGTGCTAAATGCCTGCTTCACCATGCTGTCCAAATATGACGCAAATTTCAAAGAATCATGTACCTGAACCCCTAGGTCCCTCTGGTCTCCGCAACCCAGATAGCTGAACGCTAGAACAGGCTGGAGGGACTGAGTGGCCTATTCTTATTCCACGTTAATGTGAGAGCAATAGGTAGATTATTCCAAACGAAACAGAGTAACTTTGAATCTGCTTCTTTTCTGTTTCGAAGTTGCAGCTCTCTCCTCTCTCTCAACATGCTTTATGAATCCGATTGGTAAGGGAGAAGGAAGGGCTTCAGGAAGCAACTCTGTGACACAGATGGGTGTCCTCGGAGTTTAAACAAGATGGAATCAATGTTCCTTTCTGAAGGAAGAGTCATAGAGATGTACAGCATGGAGACAGACCATTTGGTCCAACTCATCCATGCCGACCAGCTTTCCTAACTTAATCTAGTCCCATTTGTCACGACTTGGCCTATATCCCTCTAAACATTTCAAATTCATATACCCATCGAGGTGCCTTTTAAATGTTGTAATTGTACTAGCCTCCCCCACTCCCTCTGGCAGCTCATTCCGTACATGCACCACCCTTTGCATGAAAAGGTTCCCCCTTAGATCCGTTTTAGATCTTTCCCCTCTGACTCTAAACCCATTCCCTCTAGTTCTGGACTCCCCCATCCCAGGGAAAAGACCTTTCCTATTTACCCTGTCCATGCCCCTCATGATTTTATAAACCTCTATGAGGTCACCCCTCAGCCTCTGACGCTCCAGGGAAAACAGCCCCAGCCTATTCAACCTCTCCCTATAACTCAAATCCTCCAACCCTGGCAACATCTTTGTAAATCGTTTCTGAACCTTTCAGATTTCACAACATCCTTGCAATAGGAATGAGACCAAAATTGCACACAGTATTCCAAAAATGGTCTAACCAATGTCCCGTACAGCCACAATGTTTTAGTGATCCCAGTAGTGTTCGATAAAAGCCAAAGTGCACAAAAGAAATGGTTTTGCATTTATCTGGCTCTTTTCATATCTTCAGAGCAGTGAATTACTGCTGAAGCATTGTCGCTGTTGTTATGGAGACCAATATCGTGTCTAGTTTGCACACAGCAAGGCCACACAGAGGTCACTTTTGTATCCACCAGACCAAGGGAGGCATTGCTTGGATGTAATGGCACCTTGGAATGTCTCATTGATGCCCACTGTCTGATCTTGCCCACGGAGAAGAGGGAGTTGAGTGAGGCATCAAAGAGCTGATGTCTACAGCACAGGGACTTCAGAAGAGATGGGCAAAATGAGGCCAGCGTAAACCATCTGACTTTCTGGATAATGGCCCTCTATGTCAGTCTTGGCACAGTAGCAGCTCCACTCCAGCTGTGCCTTTGAGATGGCGGTTTTGAAAGTGGCAAGGCCACTTCACTACTCAGGATGGTGTCATACGGCAGATCGCACCTCAACTGTATTTGAGTTCAGAGCGTCCATCATTGACTTCTTGTCCAGTCACCAATGTAGGCCCTTGAGCGGCCAACTAATGACAACGGAAAGGCCTGTGGGATTCCGATTTCCTCCAGCTGCCGGTGGGACTGCTCAATCTGCAGGCAGTTCATCAGCTAGAGTCAGGTGATCAAAGACAGAGTGGAGTATGCCCAGAGCCGTCCCCTCCCTTTGCTTCTGAAACCCTTGGTCCCTCTCCCTGTGTTCACTCCCCTGCCCCTCTGCCCAGTTAAACACTTGCCTTAAACCCCTGCCCCATGCTTTCCTCGATCTTGGCTCTCCTCCCACCAATGGACATGACCTGCTTGTTCAGTGCCAAACCTTTGATTGGCGATAGCACTACCTTGACAGGACTGTGGCCTTACGAGTGCCCGATTGGTGCCCGGGCTTTGTCAGTCTTTGCTTGAAAGTGTCTGTAGGGGCTTTTTGCTGCTGATGATGGAAGCCCCTGCTCCCGCCCCCCCCCTCCCCCCCCCCCCCCCCCAACCAATCTTCCTATCCTCCACTTCAATCCCAGCCTCCACTCCCGCACACCAACAATTGCCTCCTCGACAAGATTCTCCCCCAGAAAATCTGAGTGTAGAATCTAGGCTGACCTGACTGGGAGGTTCCTGCGCTGCCTGAGATGTCTCCTTTAGGGTGAGCTGTTAGACTGAGCCCTCAGTCTGTTCTCTTGGGTGGATGTCAAAATCTTACCATTCAGAGAAGTTCTGGGACATGTTGTCCGAGAGCAGACTCATAAAAAGCTCCTTTGATCTGCCCACTCCCCTCCGCCCAAAATCAAGAGCATGGGGCTGAATTGTGACCAAAAACACAACAAAAGATTTTTTCAATTAACTAAAAAGTCAAGAAGATTTATTTAAAGTAGGTTCTTGATTACATTATTGAATTAACTTTATTAGTGCTCCATTATCCTATAGATAGCGGTAAATATAGGGTAAGGGAATGGGTCTGGGTGGGGTTACTCTTCGGAGGGTCAGTGTGGACTTGTTGGGCCTCAGGGCCTATTTCCACACTGTAGGGAATCTATGAGCCACAATATACCCTCATTGCAGTGATAATGGTTCAGCTGTCTTCCTGCAAAATCTCTTTTCATTCTGAGATTCCAGTAATTCCTTAGCTTCATAGGGAGGCATGGTGGCTCAATGGTTAGCACTGCTGCCTCACAGTGCCAGGAACCCTTGTTCAATTCCAGCCTTGGGCAATTGGCTGTGTGGAGTCTACACATTCACCCTGTGTCTGTGCGGGTTTCCTCCCACAATCCAAAGATGTGCAGGTTTGGTGAATTGGCCATGGTAAAATTGCCCATAGTGTTCAGGGATGTATAGGTTAGGTGCATTAGTAGGGTAATGAGGTCTGGGTGAGTCCTTCTTTGGAAGGTCGGGCCGAATGGCCTGTTTCCACACTGAAGGGATTCTATGATTTTTATTTATCCCTTGCTCAACATCACCAGTGAAGCAGATTAACTGATCATTGTCCCTTTGCTGTGTGTGGGATCTTGTTGTGCTTCTCACATTACTACAACAACTGCACTTTAAATTTAAAAAAGTACAGCAGACTTTGTATTAACTGGCCCCAATGGGTGTGCCATGTGATCAAATATTCCTGTTGATCGAGAGGTCCACATAATCACTAAGTAATAGAAAGGTAATACAGTGGGTACACATATCACTATTAGACTTTATTTACAGCATAAGTCACTTAATAATAATGCAACTTTCCCTTAAATTTACCAGCAGAGAGCTTCTCACTTGCACTTTCACTGACTGCTTGGAGGTCGCGATAATAACTGTATATTTGGCAGTTTTGCAGTTGTATCATTTTTGCCGGTTTATCCAGAGTGCCAGTTCATAGGGTGCCAGTTAAAACAA
Organism: Hemiscyllium ocellatum; assembly: GCF_020745735.1. NCBI lineage: Eukaryota > Metazoa > Chordata > Chondrichthyes > Orectolobiformes > Hemiscylliidae > Hemiscyllium > Hemiscyllium ocellatum. Next base: position 38,579,082 of record NC_083432.1, on the reverse strand, counting down.
GGTTTGCTGTACTTCACTGGTTTTAAAATCCTGTGGGACATGCTGCAGTTATGAAAGATGTCAGTAAAATGTATATTCTTTCTTTCAAAAGGCTGAATAATGCAGGTACTGGGGGTCTTAAATAAGAGGAGAAAATGCAGTTCAAGCAATTGGAGGGGTGGTCACAAGATGATTTAGTTGGAGGTCACGGGTAATGCTCAGGGAATATGTGTTCACCGTGGTTGGGACAGTTTAACAAACCTGGAATTAAAAGTTTGTCTCAGTGATGGTGGAGTGATTGTCACTTGTCGTCTGGTTCACTAGCGTCCTTTGGGGGAGGAAATCTGCTGTCCTTCCCTAGCAGAGATATTTGTATAAGTTACAACCACAGATGAGGTGCCGGAGGACTGGAGGGTAGCTAATGTGTCTATATTTAAGAAAGGGTGTAACGAGCAGCCTGAGAATGATAGATAAGTGAGTTTGACTTCGATGTAGGTAAATTGTTGGAAGTGATTCTGAAAGAAAGGACCCCCATGCATTTGGAGACACAAGGACTGATTGGGGATATTCAGCATGGTTTCATGCATGGCAAATCATGTCATATTAACTTGATTGAGTTTTTTGAGGCGAGCGTGTCGTGCTGGAAAAGCACAGCAGGTCAGGCAGGGAGAAGGAGAATTGACATTTTGGACATAAGCCTGAGTTCTTTGAGGACATAACCAAAACGATTGAGGGCAGAGCAGTAAACACTGTCTACATGGACTTCAGTAAAGGGTCTGAGTGGGTTACTCTCCGGAGGGTCGGTGCGGACTTGTTGGGCCGAAGGGCCTGTTTCCATACTGTAGGAATTCTAATTCTAAAGCCTTTGACAATGTTTCAGATCACGTGGTATTCAGGGAGAACTTGCCATTTGGATACAAAATTGGCTTGGCAGTAGGCAACAGAGGGTGGTGATGAAGGATTGTTTTTCAGACTGCAGTCTTGTGACCAGAGGTGTCCCATAGAGGTTGGTGCTGGGTCCACTTTTGTTTGTCATTAATATAAATGATTTGGACGAGAATTTAGGCATGGTTAGCATGTTTGCAAATGACACTAAAATTGGTGGTATGGTGGATAGTGAAGAAGGTTATCTTATTCCAATGGGATCTTGATCAATTGAGCCAATAGGAGTGGCATCTGGAATTTAATTTGGATAAATGCGAGGTATTGCATTTAGTAAAACGAATAAGGGCAGGACTTAAACAGTCAATGGTAGGGCCCTCGGTAGTGTTGTAGAACAGGGAGACTTAGGGATTCATGGACATATTTCTTTGAAATTTGTGGCGCATGTAGACAGGGTGGTTAAGAAGGTGTTTAGTACTCTTGGCCTCATTGCTCAGATCATTGAGTACAGCAGGTGGGACACCATGATCAGGTTGTACAGGACATTGGTGAGGCCTTTGCTGGAGTACTGTGTCCAGTTCTGGTTGCCCTATATCTTCATAGGAAGGATATTATTCAACTGGAGAGGGTTCAGAAAAGATCTACCAAGATATTGCTGGGAATGGAGGATTAGAGTTGTTAAAAAAGGCTGGATAGGTTGTGACTTTTTTCCTGGAGTGTCAGAGGTTAGTTAATAAAATGGTTTAAAAAGTCATGAGGAGCATAATTAGGTGAATAGCAAAAGTCTTTTCCCTGGGGTGATATCTAGAGGGAATTTTGAGGTGAGAGGCAAAAGGTTTTAAATGGGGTTTCAGGGTCATTTTTTTTCACACAGGGTGATTCGTGTGTGGAATGAACTGCCAGAGCAAGTAGTAGATGCAGGTACAATTGCGACATTTAAAAGACATTTAGATAGGTACATGATTAGGAAAGCTTTAGAGGAATATGGGCCATGCGCGGGCAAATGGGACTAGGTTAGTTTGGGAAACTTGGTTGGCATGGATGAGTTGACCAAAGGGTCTATTTCTGTGATGTATGGGGCTCTACCCGACCTCTGTGTGACCCCAGTGATGTGGACGACTCTTAACTGTTCCTCTCACATGATCCAGCGGTCACATGATTCAGGAGGCAATTAGGGACGGGCAACAAATGCTGACCTCAGCAGCACCCACCAAATGAATAAATTTTGAAGTAACCTGCAATGAGAGGGGAAGAGTTCATGTTTCAGCTCAGTGGCCTCGCATCAGAATCTCTCCCCCCACAGACGCTGCTGATCTGCTGAGTATTTCCAGCACTGTCTGTTTTTTTTTAATTTCACATTCTTTGTTTCTTTTTTCTTTGCTGTAACATTTTGTCAAAGGGACAGCAGCTCTGGCAAAGCAGCACTCCCTCGACACTGCACTGAATGGCCAAGTCTATGAGTAGGAGAGGGAGACGGACCCATGGTATTCTGACTCGGGGGAGATGACCACACTGAGCCAGGCCAGTCACTGTCTGTGTTCACAAAGGGACGTCCCATTTCTGGCAAATGTCAATCATCAAGAGGGCACCGGCTCGGTGAAACCACTTCCTATAAATTACTCTATCTTAGCTTACTAGAAATGATTAACTGCTATCAGTAAACTAATTGTGTGACTGGAATACTTGATGAGATGGTTTCTGGGATTGCCAAACGTGACGTTTCCATGAAGTAAGGTTGACCACATGGAACAACGAGGGAGAAAAGTCCTCAAAGTTGAGCAAAATTTGTCCTTTCTTTATTGAACTGTTGTTTTTAAAATTATTGGAGCTTAGAAATCACGGCCGTTTGGCTGACAGTCCAATGCCATCCGCTTGTTAATACACTGAAGTTTCCTTTCACTTTCTGATTGGCTGGGAATGTGCGGTTGGCGGACCAAGACTGTGGGGGAGGGATGTATTTGGAGGAGGCGGGAGGTCCTGAGGTGAAAACTCCTGGAAAATATTCTTACACAGTGTTGGCAATCCTGGTGGATCCTGAGCAGGAAACTGTCTAAGCCGTCACCCAGCTGGTCCAGAACATGGACGCTGAAAGGAAAGGGATATTGTCAAAGCTTTCCCTCTTTCGCTGATCAGGACAAACGTAAAAATGCCAAATCTCAAGCAATCACAACAATTTAGAGTTGCAGGAGCAAATAGTTCTGAATCAAGAAAAGGCAGATTTACTGAGAATCAGAACCTCGATGATGCTGTGGTATAAATTGTTGTGATTATTTGTGAAATTTGCCATTCCCGCAAGGGTAAGGTGAAAAGCTTCGTCGACATGTCTCTTTCTTTTCAGTGAAAAGGGTGAGGGTTGTTCAGCTGTTTCCATGGTGATTAGGATAATTTCCAATATTTTGTTTAGATCCAAGTTTGCAGATGCACCGATACCAAAAAGGCCAAGGCTGGATCCCAACGGACAATACCTGCGTGACGAGGTGCACACGCGCACTGTACAAGCGGAACTGATGAAGCTGAAGAGACAGGTGAGGCTCACTGGCTGTTGTGTTCCCAGCAAGTCGCTGGAGTGAGGGGACTATTCATCCTGCAGCAACTGCCCAGTAGTCCCTACTGGAGCATGTTGGGTAGAGGGAGGGTCAGCCTTGACTTTAGTGCCCTCTTGTGCCAGACTGGCATGCACTCAGTTTGTGTAGCTGCATTGCATTTGTGCTTTGAAACAGTCACAACCCACCAACTGGGGAAAGAAAGCTGCAATGGTGTATATTCTGTGGATGTATTCTCATGATACATATCATTGGATCAAAGGTCATGAGGGTAGCTGCTTAGGGCAGAGGGAATGAATTCTTAACAGCTGGAGATATTCCATCTCAAAGACTGGAGCTCACTTCTTAGTTCACACCCCCTACTCCACCCCAGTATGTACAAACCTTCCAAAGCATGTAACTTCCATTTATATTCACAGTTTGATATTTTCCTAGTCAATCTGTTCAGAGATGTCATTACACACCTCTGGAGCGGGTGGGACTTGAAGGAGGAGAAAGTGAGGACTGCAGATGCTGGAGACCAGAGTTGAAAAATGTGGTGCTGGAAAAACACAGCAGGCCAGGCAGCATCCGAGGAGCAGGAGAATCGACGTTTCGGGCATAAGCCCTTCTTCAGGAATTCCTGAAGAACAGCTTATGCCCGAAACGTCGATTCTCCTGCTCCCAGGTGGGACTTGAACCCAGGTCTCCTGGCTCAGAGGCAAGAACATTACCGCTTTGCCACATGGCCCTTAGTTTTCTTCACAGCTAGTGATCTGCCTCTGAAACACAACAGCTGTTTAACAGTCAAATCTGGTGACTGATTTGCCAATGAGCAGGATTCCGTAAACAACTAACTAACCAGTACATCTGCTTCGATGGTGTTTGGTTGGCGATGGTTCATATGAATAGTACACTGTGAGGTATACATCTTCCGTGTACAGTCTCATTTCCCTTAAATCCACAGGGGCCTTGCTGTCATCTTAGTGCTGGCTCATCAGACAATGCAGTACTCCCCAAATCCTTCGGTTCTTATATAGCAACAAGTTTAAATTTTTGTCCTTGGGTGAGCACTTTGTCGACCTGTGGAAATAATCTTTCCCAGTTTGCCTCAAAATCTTAAACATCAGTTTTCAATCTCCAGTTGACTTTCCAGTCAAAATGACCTCTCCTTCTAATTCATGCCTCTCATTTCTGCTATCATCTGAATAATCTCTCCCGTACCCTCTAAGTGGCCTTCATACACCATCCACATCAGGTCCAAAGCAGACCAATCCAGGTTTGGCTTTATATTTTTATATTTTGTGCTCTAGGATCTTAATAATTCTGTTACAGCTACATAATTTGCTCTCTCATATTAAAAAAAACACTTTGTGCTGATTTCCTCTTTCTCTTAATCTGAATTACCGTTCAGCAAGATTTTGCCAATTTAGACAACTCATGGGTCTTGGGCTAAAGTTCTCTGGGCACTTGCAGTCCTCCTGCACCTCACGTGAAACATCAAGGCAGCTAAATGCAACAGTGCCACGATGTCGCAGCCTCAGGCTGACACCTTACCAGGGACTGTCACTAATTGATGATCAGGAGCAGGGAGCTTGGATGACCTCTTCCCCTCCATATCGATCAGTGATGGGGGAGCCATTGTCAAGCCCCTGTTCTGGCTCTGATTGGCTTATGTAGACCTAGGATAGTCTCTGGTATCTCAGTGCCTGCTCAGATATACAGAGGAATAAGAGTAAACCGTTCAACTCCTTGAGCCTGTTTGTCATTTGACACTTCTGTGGTTTATTTGTGACCCAACACCATGTTCCTACCAACTTCACCTCATCCAGGGACAGCCCCCCTATTGTTCCCCCAACCCCATTCACGCCAATTTCTTTTACCTTCTCCCCAGTATCCACAAACAGGACAATCTTAGGATTAGAGGTAGCTAGCTTAAAACAGAGTTGAGAAACTATTTCTCCCAAAGACTTGTGAATCTGTGGAATTTGCTACCTCAAAGTGTGGTGGATGCTGGGACAGTGAGTAAATTTAAGGAGGAGTTAGACAGATTTTTAATTGGGAATGGGATGAAGGGATATGGGGAAAAGGCAAGAAAATGGGGGTGAGGAACACATCAGCCATGATTGAACAGCAGAGCAGACATGATGGGCCGAATGGCCTAATGCTGCTCCTATATCTTATGAACTCATGACAGACCCATTGTTTCTGCCTGTCCCTGTCCCACAGAACTTTAAAAAGAAAACCGCATCCACAGTTATTTTGTATTGCTGTGTACCTGTCTTCGCTCCATATTCCTTAAGGGGATTGATCTTCTAACTTCAGGAGGAAACCGCTTACCCTGGAGGCAGTTCAGAGAAGATTAACTCAGCTGACTCTGGGGAGAAAAGGGTTTGAATTATGAGGAAAGGTTGAGCAGGTTGGGCTTTGCCTATTGAAGGTTAGAGGAATGAGGGATGGTCTTATTGAGAAATATAAAATTCTGAGGGTGCTCAGCTAGTTGGATATGGACTGGATGTTTCCCTTTAAGGAGTGATCTATAACCAGAAGACGTCGTTTTAAAATAAGGCGTCTCCCATTTAAGATGGAGATGAAGAGGAATCTCTTCACTCAGAGGCTCATCAGTGTTTAGAATTCCCCGGGGAGCGCTGGAGGCAGGGTCCTTGCATATACTTGAGGTTGAGTTTAGACAAGTTGTTGATTGACCGTGGAGTCAAGGATTACAGGATTGAGCCATGATCTTATCAATTGGCAGAACAGGCTCAAGGGATTGAGTCCTATTCCTAACGTTCTTATGGATATTGAACCAGTTTCTTTGGGACTTTTTCCAAATGGAATTGGTTGTTTGAGAGGATGGTCTATTGGTGAGGATGCTGATTAATATCTGAGAAAGTTGTTTATGTTATGACATGCCTTCCTTTGTTAACACGTACCGGGGCAGCCACCGCAACGACTGATAGATTGGCAGTACTCTGACAGAGTTCGGCCTACATCCTGCCAAGGGGAGTTCATGTGTTTTGTTTCTCTCTCATAGGAACGATTGCTGGAGATTCAGGCCATACTGGCTGGTATTTACCAGAAACAGGAAACCCTAAAATCCAGGATTATCCAGGAGGAGCTTAGTCACAATGTGGCTGAGGTCCATGAATTACAGGTGACCTTTCATTCTGCAATCTTGCAATGTCAAATACTTCGCTTGTGCCACAGAACCTTATTGGGAGCAGCCTTACATGTACTCTCTTGCGGTGGTTAAAGGACAGGTCTGCAGTTAGATGTGATTCTGTGATTGGGCAGCACTTCTGAGTGCACTAATAGTCACACTGGCAGCCAGTTCAAGATAATTGATTGCACTCATAACATGGCTCATTTACCCACGTTACAAACGGCATATATGCAGGGACTCTGCAACAAAACCAAATATGTTTAAAACTTGCACCATTTTTTGGAAATACCTAGGGACTTAGGGAGCATGTCGCTTTTTCTCTTAGCGAACAAAAGGAGTTGACTTGCCAACCAATCGATGCTGTTTTCTCTGGTAGTATAACTTGTTGTGATCATTTGAAGTTTAGTATTTTTCCCACTGTCCAGAGAAGTGCAAGATGAAACATTTCAACCAAATATCCCTCTTTTTAGAATTATAGGCATGCTTGAAGATTGGCTGCAGTTGTACCCTTCATCGACTGGCCTTGTGGAGAGTAGGTGACAGCAACAAGCTGTTTGTACCTATAATAATTCCCAATGACGATGCTGCGCCTATACTCTGCAATTCAGTCTCATTTCTGCATGTTTATTTCCTCTGGCCTTTAGCCTGATTAGTTTTGTTTTTCCTCACCCCTGTGTGTGTGTGTCTCTCTCTCTCTCTCTCCTTTGGAACCTCGCAGCTAGAACTGGAGAAGGTCACCACAGAACAGCTCTCGCTGATGCAGGAACAAAACGACCTCATCAAGAAGCAGAAACGTAGCGATAAATATTTCTCGGCCAAGGCTCGTAGCCTGTCCCTGCTGGGGATGCAGCCTGTGGAAGAGGAGGATGGCGGGATGTCAGAAGGAAGTGGCGATGGTAAGTTTTCCTTCCTCTATACTGCCCTGCGGACACTGCAGCAGAATATTCCTGCAGAAGCCGCCTTTGAGCTGGGAGGGCTCTGCCACAGTTTAACAAGAAACAGGTTCATGGCCTGCATTGTGTCACCCAGAGCCAGCTGTTTGATAAGGTGGCACCCTCGCTTATGTGAAGCCTTTCAGAGTCTGCTGGGTGTATCCGGTGGTGTAATCCGCCGCCAAATTGTGCAAAGCAGGATCCCAGAGGCAGCAATTATCTGAGTGACTTGATAATCTGTTTTGTTAATTATGCTAATTGAAAGACCAGCTTTGGCCAGAAGAACTCTCTGGTTTCTCTTTGAAAAATGCAGTGGAATAACTTATTGGAATCATACCAAAATGACCTACTTGAGTTATAACTTTGGTTTAGACCATAAGATATCAGAGCAGATGAGGCCATTTGGCCCATTAAGTCTGCTCCGCCATTCGATCATAGCTGATATGTTTCTCAACCCCATTCTCCTACCTTCTCCTTGCAACCCTTTATTCCCTTATTAATCAAGAACCTACCTATCTCTCGCTCTTAAAGACACACAATGACTTGGCCTCAATAACTGACTGTGGCCATGAGTTTCACAGATTCCCCACCCTCTGGCTGAAGAAATTCCTCTTCCTCTCAGTTCTAAAGGGTTATCCCTTCACTCTGAGGCTGGACCCTCGGGTCCTAGTCTCTCCTACTGGTGGAAACATCTTCTCCACAGCCATTCTATCCAGGTCTCTCAGTGTTCTGTAATTTTCAATCAGATCCCACTCATCCTTCTAAACTCCGTCAAGTACACACCAAGAGTCCTTAACCGCTCCTTATATGACAAGCCCTTCATTCCCAGGATCGTTCTTGTAAACCTCCTTTGGAACCCCTCCAGTGCCAGCACATCCTTCCATAGATACAAGAACTGCTCACAACATTTTGAAGGCGGTCTAACCACAGCATTGTACAGCCTCAGCAGTAAATCACTGCTATTGCATTCTAGCCCTCGTGAAAAAAATGCTAACATTGAATTTGCCTTCCTAACTGCCAAGTGAAACTGCATGTTAACCTTAAGAAAATCCTGAACTAGAACTCCCAAATACCTCTGTGCTTCAGATTCCTGAAGCTTTTCCCCATTTCAAAAATATCTACACCTGTATTCTTCCTACCTCACAATTTCCCACTTTCCCACATTGTATTCCATCTGCCACTTCTTTGCCCACTCTCCTAGCCTGTCCAAGTCCTTCTGCAGCCTCCCCACCTCCTCACACTACCTGTCCATCCACCTATCTTTATGTCATCTGCAATTTTAGCAATAATGCCCTCAGTTCCTTCATCCAGACTATTAATGTGTAAACGAATAGTTGTGGTCCCAACATGGACCCCTGCAGTCTCCAGCTGAAAAAGACCCCTTTAACCCCACTCGCTGCCTTCTGCCAATCCCCAATCCATGCCAGTATCCTGCCCCTAACACCATGGGACTTATCTTGTGTAGCAGCCTCCTGTGCGGCATTTGTTAAAGGACTTCTAGAAATCCAAAATGATCACATCCACTCCCGTCCTTTGTCTTATTTGCTCATTGCCTCCTCAAAGAGTTCGAACACATTTGTCAGGCATGACCTCCCCTTGATGAAGCTGTTCTGACTCAGCCCTATTTTACCATGCACTTCCAAGTACTCCGTAATCTCATCCTTAATAATGGACTCTAAAGTCTTACCAACAACTGATTAGATTACTTACAGTGTGGAAACAGGCCCTTCGGCCCAACAAGTCCACACCGAACCGTCGAACCGCAACCCACCCATACCCCTTACCTAACACTACGGGCAATTTAGCATGGCCAATTCACCTGACCCGCACATCTTTGGACTGTGGGAGGAAACCGGAGCACCCGGAGGAAACCCACGCAGACACAGGGAGAACGTGCAAACTCCCCACAGTCAGTCGCCTGAGGCGGGAATTGAACCCAGGTCCCTGGCGCTGTGAGGCAGCAGTGCTAACCACTGTGCCACCGTGCCGCCCCTGAGGTCAGGCTAATAGGGCTATAACTTCCCACCTTCTCCTTCCCTCCTTTCTTAAATAGGGATGTTATATTAGCCATTTTCCAGTCCGCTGGTACCCACCCTGACTCCAGTGATTCCTGAAACACAACCACTAATGTGTGTACAATCTCCTCAGCTTTCTCCTCCCGAACTCTAAGGTTTGGCTGATTTTCCATCTTCAAACCTTGCAGCTTCTCTCGCACCTTCTCGTCTGTGACAGCCACTGCACTCATCTTTGCCCCCTGACTCTCTTGCTATGGTTTATTGTCAGCACTGAGAGGCAGCAGCTCTGATGTTGCAGCCTTCCTTCAGTACTGCATTGCTACAGTAGACTATGCGTTTGAAATGAAGCTTGAATTAAACATTAATGAGGAGAAAGTGAGGACTGCAGATACTTGAGATTAGAGTTGAGAGTGTGGTGCTAGAAAAGCAAAGCTGGTCAGGCAGCATCCGAGGAGCAGGAGAATCGATGTTTTGGGCATAAGCCCCGCATCAGGAATGAGCTGCCTGACCAGCTATGCTTTTCCAGCACCAGTCTTAAACATTAATGAGTCAGTTCCTAGACCGGGGGAGGTGGTATTGAGGTAAGCTCTGCACATTACTCTGGTGTGGAGTGAGGGTGTTGCTGTGAAAGCTAAATGACAACGGAACCTTGTGATAGTGGAAGCTGATAGTTTAATAAAACAGTGAGGAAAATAGAATCTTTATTATGTAAGAAAATTGGCTTTGTATTTGGTTTACTCGGATCAAAAAGCATGTGAATTGTCTTAGTTGGAATGGGGGGGTACCGAGATTGGATTAATCCAGTTGTCAATGTTTCAGAAATGAAGTCACATGGACCCCACACTTCAGACAGTGAGGAGGGAAGTGAGAAAACTGAGGACTGCACCCTTGTACCTGGCATTCTGCCACCTGGTGGTGAGGAGGTCCTGCATCCTCCCAATTCTACCAACACTGATTTCTAGTGTTTACATTCACAGGCAAAGTTCTCAAACATCCTGCCTTCCAGCTGCTCAATAATTGGACCCACTGCTCTCTCTCTCTATCTCTCTCTCTCTCTCTCTATCCCTCTCCCCCTCTCTGTCCGCAACTGGGTGCTGTATGTCGTGGCTCCCCCCTCACACCTTCATGATTTGATTGACAGGAGGTGTACAACAATAAGTTGCATCTATGTAATGCCTTTGACAGAGTAAAATGCTGCAAGATGCCTCACAGGTATGTTAGCAAAGCAAACCTGCCAACTTGGCACGATTCTGCTAGTTTTTAATCTTTCCCAGAAGCTCACCCTCAGTCAACTGATATTTGTGATGATGGATATCCTCTCTAATAATTAGTGTTTAGAAAGGGGTGTTATCTTTGGGCCCCTGCCCCTTTTGTATTCTGTTTTCAAGTAGCACTGTTTTGAAAGTTTGATGGAGTTTGGCTAATCCAAAGATGCCTTTGTAGTTTGACTAACCGGTGAGTAATCAATCCAAGTGTTTTATTTTGCCATTCCTGATGCCCGTTGGCATAGAATAATCCAGGTTAGTTCCCCCAGATTCTTAATGGGCATAAAATTGCCACAGAGGCAGCCTCCAGGTGCTCAATGGTTGGCGAATCTGTGCCTGGGAGTGTGCATTGTTATAGAAAGGATATTATTAAATTGGAGATAAGATTGACCAGGATGTTGATTGGAATGGAGGGTTTGAGTTATACCTGGATAGACTGGGACTTTTCACTGGAGCATAGGAGGTTGAGGGGTGACCTTGTAGAGGTTTATAAAGTCATGAGCAGCACAGGTAAGGTGGATAGCAAAGATATTTTGCGTAGGATGAGTGAGTTCAAAACTAGGGGCACATTTTTAAGGTGAGAGGAGAAAGATTTAAAAGGGACTTGAGGGGACAACGTTTTCACCCGGAGGGTGGTTCGTTTGTGGAATGAACTTCCAGAGGAAGTGGTGGGTGCAGATACAGTTACAACATTTAAAAGTCATTTGGATAAGCTCAAGAATAGGAAAGGTTTAGAGAGAAAGGGCCAAAAGCAGGAAAATGGGACTTGTTTACTTTGGGAAACTTGGTTGGCATGGATGAGTTGGACCAAAGGGTCTGTTTCCACACTGTGTGACTCCATCAAATTAACCCCCGTGAGTGTTGGAGCTCAGCATTTGGACAAAACTCTGCTAGGCCAACCAAGTCTCCCAAACGAAACCAGTTCCACTTTCCTGCGTTTGGCCCATATCTCTCTAAACCTTTCCTATTTGAGTTCACACACTTGCAACCTCATCTCCTTTTAGGAAAAACGATGTGCTTGGATGAGCGAGTGTTGCTGGAGTTTGCAATGAACAGCGTTTGGGGCTCTCTGCACTTATGCACTCAATAACACACGATGTTAGCTTTCAGGTGAATGGCTGGAAATTAGGGAGCTCACTCACTGGCCAGAGTCTGTCCCACTATTGACCTCAGTGGCTTTTGCCCCTCCTTCATCTCTACATGATCGCTATGATTTGCTACTTGTTAGTCAAGGTCAGGTTGTGTGCGATGAAAAGTTTAATAAGTGCTGAGCAACCTGTCAATCCCTTCCACCTACGTGGCCGCTGATTGGATGATCATTAGTGGAGGTGATTGAGGGTTACTCTTTTGGAGAAGGATAATCATACAGGCACTCAAGTGGCCAACAATGGGTATTCTCTGCGATGGAGGACCGTGGGGGTTGAAATTGCAGCCCACGAGAGCTCCCAGCAGTCAGGAGCTGAAAGCCATACTGCTAATGGGTTCTGTGTCTGTCCACCCAGCATCCACACAGGACCGAGAGTCACTGCTCGATCCCAGGCCTGAGCTGAGTGATGATGTCAGGTTGGAGGTGCTCCTGAGTTGGAGTCTCAGAAACAAGCGCATGGGTTGCCTCTCGGTGACACCCTTCCCAGCACTGCATTGCCATGATCTAGTGGTAAGTGCCTTTGAACAACAGCCCCCTTCCCAGGGTCAAAATTCTGGAACTTGCTCTCTTGCAGCATTGTGGGTCTAAATACACCTAACAGACTGCAGCAGTTCAGGAAGGGGACACATCCCCACCTTCTCAAGGGCAGCTAGGGACTGGCAGTGAAAGCTGGCCCAGCCAATAACACCATCATCCTTGTTTTTATTCACTCATTTATTGTTCACCCCTAGTTGCCCTTTGAAAAGATTGTGGTGATCTGCCTAGTTCTTGAACTAATACAGTCCATGTGCTAAGGGTTGACCAACAATGCCCTTAGGGAGGAAATTCCAGGAATTTGACCTAGCGACAGTGAAGGAATGGTGATACAATTCCAAGTTAGGATGGTGATTGGCTTGGAGGGGAGCTTGAAGGTGGTGGTGTTTCCATGTATCTGCTGCCTTTGTACTTCTAGATGGAAGTGGTCATGGGTTTGGAAGGTGCTGTCTGAGAATCCTTTGGTGAATTTCTGCAGTGTATCTTGGAGATGGTACACAGCGCTGCTACTGACTGTCAGCAGTGGTGGAGGGAGTGGATGTTTGTGGATGTGGTGCCAATCATGTAGGCTGCTTTGTCTTGAGTCAAGCTTCTTGAGTGTTGTTGAAGTTGCACCCATCCAGACAAGTAGGGAGTGTTCCCTCACGCTCTTGACTTGTCCTCTGGACAAATAAAAGAAAAGGAACCCACCAGCTATCCTTCGTGGGTGTGCTTGTTGTGCTCACAGTGTGGCTGTCCGCCCACTGGGTTACACCAGTGAGAAGATGTGGGCCACTAGATTTGATCAGGCAGAGGTGTGAAGGTGGTGAGGTGCCCACCCACCATCTCTCTCAGTAAATACCCCACCCACCCCAAAACTCTACAAAGGAAGGGCCTCAAATTCCTCCCACTGTACTCTTGCCTCACCTACTGGTTTTGCTGAGAACTGACAAATCCTGTCTGGCTGAATGAGGGCAAAAGGTCAGTGAGGGACAGATTGAATCTCATTTAGCTTTCCTTCTTGTTCTTCTGCCAATTACAGTTAAATCAGCTGGCAATCTTCTGGTCCCCTCTGGCAGGACCTTATACTTCGACATGACTTGGAGTTGCCGGTGTTGGGACTGGAGTGTACAAAGTTAACAATCACACAACACCAGGTTATAGTTCATCAACCACCTGATGAAGGAGCAGTCCTCCAAAAGCTAGTGCTTCCAAATAAACCTGTTGGATTATAACCTGGTGTTGTGTGATTTCTAACCTTATACTTAGAGCCTGGGATACCTTTGCCTCCAGTAGAATTGCGGGATTTTGTAGAGAGTGTGAGAAATCCAGGGAGAATGCAGGGTCTGGTTGTTTTAAGGCCAAGATATGGTATCAGAAGGACAAGGAGCCACAGGGATATGAGATCTTAAATGTCTATTAAATAAGAATCTTGTCTGAATTGATGTCATCTTGTGGGAAAATAAATGGTTCCCCTCAAAGGGCTACATACTGTAAATTATATATTACAGAAGAGGCCTTTTCACCCACCGAGTCTACACTGTCAAAGTTATTAAATCTACCATAGTCCCATCTTCCAGCACAAGGCCTACAGTCATGAATGTCAGGATACTTCAAGTGATCTCCAAGTTCTTTTTAAAGGTTGTGAGGTTTCCTGCCTCGACCACCCTCCCAGCCGCTGCTTTCCAGACCCTGACCGCCCTTTCGGTGCCAATGTTCCTCTTCAATTCCCTGTAAACCTTCTGCCTTTCACCTTAAAATCATGCTCCCTTGTTATTCACCTTTTCACGAAGGGGAACTGCTGTTCTCTGTTCCCTCTGTCCATGCCCCTCTTAATCTTAACCACCTCAGTCTGGTCTCCCCTCAACCTTCTCTGCTCCAAAAGAAGCAACCAGAGCTTATTCCAGACTCTTTGTATCTAAGATGCTCCATCCCAGACAACATCCTGGTGAATACTCTCTGCACCCGCTTCAGTGCAATCCTATAATGTGGTAAACAGAACTGCACACACTACTCCAGCTATCGCTGAAACCAGAGGTCTGCAGAGTTCGATCTTCGGTGATTTCAGTGTAATTCAGAGTAAAAGCGATAGTGTGGGTTCGATCCCCACTCTGGCTGAGGTAGATTTGTTACTTGCCTCATCAACCTGCCCCTGACGTTGGAAGGGAACAGCAAACCAGCATTGACAACAATTACCGAGAGACACAATTTGAAATGAAGTATCCTGTTTGCCTTCATTGCTCGATCCCTTGAGTATAGGAGTTGGGAAGTCATGCTGAGATTGTCTAGGACATCAGTGAGGTCTCATCTGGAATACGGTATGCATTCACCTAGAGTAGGACAATAAACTTTATTGTCAAGTTTATAAAATAATGAATGGTATAGATAAAGTAAATGGCAGTTATTTTTTCCCTAGAATTGGGCATTTCAAAACTAGGGGTCACCTTTTTTTCAGGTGAGAGGAGAGAGATTTAACAAAGACGTGAGGGGCAAATATCTCTCCAAACCTAACCTATTAATGTAATTATCCAAATGTTTTTTAAATGTTGTAATTGTACTCGCACCCACAACCTCCTCAGGAAGTTCATTCCACACACGAACCACCCTCTGTGTAAAAGATTTGCCCCTCACGTCTTTGTTAAATCTCTCTCCTCTCACCTGAAAAAAATGTCTTGAAATGCCCAATTCTAGGGAAAAGATAACTGCCATTTACTTTATCTATACCATTCATTATTTTATAAACTTGTATCAGGTCACCACTCAACATCTCACCACTCAAGGTACGCCTTGTAGAATTCCAGGGAAAGTGTGGGGAGAGAGAGCGGGAGGGTCGGAGGTCAGTCATTTGGAGATGGTGCCTGGGCTCCCATTGATGTCCAGGACTGTCCTCAGCAGCATTTCAGTAAGCCGAGTTTGTTTTTAATCACTGTAAGGTAAAGATGCAATCGGTGTTGGAAACACCTCTTTGATGTAATGTTTCTATCGGGACCTTGAGATCTCCTTCGGATAATCTGAAATTCGGATAATTGATATTTGGATAATCGAGGTTCCTCTGTATATACAGCCCTCCAACTCTCATTCATTGTTGTGTGTCATGTGAGCGGCAAACCATTATTAAGAGAAAGGTTGGTGTTGTAGGAAAGCCACATGGTGTCTGTTTCACACATTGAGTATGAATGCATAATCCTGCTGTTGTCATTTTCCTAAAGTTGTCCTTCTGATACAGATGCGTCTGAGGATATGACTTCAAACTCCAGTCTCGCGCCATCTCCGTGCCCCTCCGACATTCCCAGTACGTTCAGACCCTGCCAGAGCAAAACGAAGCAGATGATTCAGTTGGCACTGATTGATGAGGGGCTCCGGGTGGCACAGCAACATGCCTCGCCCAGTACTGAGGAGGGAGAGAGGATCAGCCCCAGAATCAAACAGGAGGCTTTTTCTGGTAAATATTCTATACATCAGAGGTTTATACACTGTAAATCTTACAGAGATGAGGAGGAATCTCTTCTCTCAAAAGATAGTGAATTCTTTACCCCAGAGACCTGCCAAGGCTTGGTCATCAAGTTCATTCAAGACTGAGGTGGACAGACTTTTAATCAGTAAAGGAATCATGGTTTATGGGGAAAAGGCAGGAGAGTGGTGTTGAGGATGAACAGATCAGCCATGATCTCACTGAATGGTGCAGCAGAATTGACAGGATGAATGGCCTACTTCCACGTCCTATGCTGAAAAGAGACAAGCTGCTGAAGCCTCGTATCTTTCTCTCATCAGCGGAGCTGCAAGAATGCCAGATTTCAAAGGGAGTAACCCTTTATACCGTACGAGAGAAAGATGCTGATTGTTTGGTGAACAGACACTGACTCGTCAAGGCCTTTTACTGGACCAGTAGTTTCCTGGTGCATTTCCTGTGGAATGCTTTGACTAATCGATTGCCAATCAGTCAGCATCCGTTTCTCATGTAGTATAAAGTATTGTTGCCTTTGAAATTCGGTATGCGTTCATCTAGAGTAGGACAATAAACTTCAACAACATATCTCACCCAGGAGTGTTTGTCTGTATCATTTCCTCATTCTGAGCTAATGGACTAGAATGAGGTGTCGGAAGTATTGGATGAATAGTGTTTAAGATAATGATGTTTCCTCTTGGGAGCCAGATATTTCTTTGTCAAAGTTAAAATGTCTTCCTCTCCTGAGGCTGTTCTTTGATCCTGGGATGTGATTCTGTTTACTAGCAGCCCTGCAGTTGTCAGCTAAACACTTGGGAATCTGGGATAAAGCATTGGTTGTTCACCAAGCCCACACTCCCCCCCCCCCCCCCCCCCCCCCCCCCCCCCCCCCCCACATCATTTATCCATGGGCTATTTCCAATGGAAATCATTGGATAGAGATTGACAGTGAGAATCCTGAGAGCTTCCCCCAACTCCCTCCATCGCCCCCATCTACCCCTATTTACAATTTCAGTCCAGGTGATGAGAGCCCAGAACCCAATTAAATTGAGCACCTCTATAGGGAGAGGCTGAATAGGCTGGGGTGATTTTTGCCTGGAGCGTCAGAGGCTGAGGGGTCACCTTACAGAGGTTTATAAAATCACAAGGGGCATGGATAGGGTTTGTCCTTTTCACAGGGTTGAGATGTCCAAAACTAAAGGACATTGGGTTTAGAGTGAGAGGGGAAAGATTTAAAAGGGGTAACTTTTTCACACAGAGAGTGTTGTGTGTATGGAATGAGCTGCGAGAGGAAGTGGGGGAGGCTGGTACAACTACAGCATTTAAAAGGCATCTGGATGGGTATTTGAATTGGAAGGGTTTAGAGGGATATGGGCCAAGTGCTGGCAAATGGGACTATATTAGGTTAGGATATCTGGTCGGCATGGATGGGTTGGACTGAAGGGTCTGTTTCTGTGCTGTACATCTCTATGACCTCCCAGTCAGTATTCCAAATCAGATTGTGCCTTTACCCAACTGGAGAGTTGCAGAAAAATGCATTAATTTTCTTGTGATGAGGTGCATCATATCCAGATCAGTCATGTACCCTCATAACCGAAATGAGTAAAGATTCACTCTGTTTTTGATCACAGGAGAGCTGAGAATTAGGAGTAAAGACCTATTGAAATGCTGTGTGTGGAAAGTTAGGAGGACTAATAGTGACCAACAGCCCAAAAAAGCTCAGCTCAAAGCCCAAAAGAACAATCCTTCACACAGATACCCTATTTAAACTGTGGTTTAGGTTTAACTTTCAACCGTCGCATTGGGTAAGCCATTTAGGATTGTATTTAAGAGAAATTGCCTCACCCGCGGGCTAAAGGAATCCACGGGTATGGGAAGAATATGGGAACGGGGTTCTGAGTTGGATGATCAGTCTGTTGGATGATAGAGAAGGCTCGAAGGGCTGAATGGCCTACACAACCTCCTATTTGCCATGTTTCTAAAGCTACAAGTTTGAGTCTGAGTGCCACCTTTGAGCTGAGCCAGGCTGGTGCTGAAGAAATTTTATTTTCAGCTCAAAAAGCCAGAGATTATTCCTGATGGTACTGATCGGTGCCAAGATCCTCTTGTGGCAGCCCAGTTAATTGGTTGGTGGGTGTGGCTGCCGTAAGTTGTGGGCGGCACGGTGGCAAGTGGGCGGCACGGTGGCACAGTGGTTAGCACTGCTGCCTCACAGCGCGAGAGACCCATGTTCATTTCCCGCCTCAGGCGACTGACTGTGTGGAGTTTGCACGTTCTCCCCGTGACTGCGTGGGTTTCCTCCAGGTGCTCCGGTTTCCTCCCACAATCCAAAGATGTGCGGGTCAGGTGAATTGGCCAAGCTAAATTGCCCGTGGTTTAGGTAAGGGGTAAATGTAGGGGTATGGGTGGGTTGCGCTTCGGCGGGTCGGTGTGGACTTGTTGGGCCGAAGGGCCTGTTTCCACACTGTAAGTAATCTAATCTAATCTAAGTTCTGTCTCTGTGACCTGCTTCCTCGAGAATGTGCCACCACTTGACCATCTTCATCTACCCAGTGACTCCACAAAGGAAGCAAGGGTGATGGGGAAACTTACTGCTGTCCATTACGTGTTCCCATCGGGTTGGAACATTTGTCCCAGTCAGCCATGACTGAGATCAGGAATTTGAGCATCAGTACTCCAGAGTGAACTTTCCATGTGGATTATGAGTTAAAATCCACTATTTCAACATGGCTGATCTGTTTCACAACCCCAATCTCCTGCTTTCTCCCTAACTTGCATTCCCCTGACAACTTAAACACAATGAAAGAAAATCTGGGGAACTGGATTCCAGGGGCAAAGATATAAATGAAGGTTCGATGTGTCCTTTTGAGATGAGAAAGACTGGGAGAGGTTTAGGAAGAAAATACCACAGTCCAAGGCCAGACACTCCTTAACTAATATAACCAATGAACCATGGAACAGTGTCAGAAGACAGGGCGTTGGATGCTGTGGTGTAGAGGGAGAGGATGGGGCAGTGGTTAAAGGTATAGATTGAGGTAATAAAGGACATCACAAAGCTGTACAGAGTGGTAATGTCACGTAATGTAGAAAAGCAGAGATATGAATAAATGAATGAATTAGCTTTAGTGTCATGGAGAAGTGGGGAGGGTGAATATTCTGATGTTTTTGCTTTGTGGATCAGAGTGTATTTATTACAGAACTTTCAAGTCTGTGATGTGGTAGCGTTTATGTGATCAGGGAAATGAATGAACTTCAGTGACCCATACCTTTTTTTTTGAAATGCCTTGATTATGTTTCTTTCTGTCTTGCTGCAGAAGATGAAGAGAATTACAAGGAAGATTCTGATGTTACATCAAATCGCAACTCATGAACTTTCATTTAGTGACTAGACATTTTTAAAGGCGTAATGGATTAGGTTTCTTTTTTAATTCATTCAGGTACAAAAGTATTTATTCATTTTTTTTCTAATTAATAAACGTCTTTTTTTATTGTGTAACTTTGAGTGTCTTTTTGGAGTATTTTGAAATTATTTCTGTATATACGTTTGCTAAATCAGCAACCAAACAGTTAGAAACAGTTCCTTTTTTTTAATTACAGATTCAGGAATTACAGTATTGTTTTTGCGTTTTTTTTAGTTTCTGTCACTGTAAGTCTATGTCATTCTGCAAATGTCTGGTTTCAGACAGCAATAACACAATAAATATTTACTGCTTTGTGAAAATTTGCTTCTTGTTATCATTCTCTGCGGTCCTTCCTGGGGCCAACCTCTGTCAACTTACTCATTGGAGATGGGCAGTTTCGACTCCTGCGAGTTTCCCTCCAGATTTCCACTCTGTTTGGAACGTGTATCAGTTCATCTAGATAATAATAACACACATGTGAATTTTGGTCGTTACAGACAACCCTTTTCCAGTCTGCATCTGGCATCTACACACATGCGCTTTTAAAGAGGATTCAGGAACAAGAGTCCTGCATCAGTCTATGATCGGATGAGGGTGAACTGAGTGCCTCCTCTCACTTATCTCTCTACGCTTCAGGCTCTCTGCCTGTATTCCTGATGAAGGGCTTTTGCCCGAAACGTCAATTTTACTGCTCCTCGGATGCTGCCTGAACTGCTGTGCTCTTCCAGCACCACTAATCCAGAATCTCTCTGTTTGAGCTCACTTGAACCCAGAATTGAGAATGTGGTCCACCCTATATCCTACATACCAAGAAGAAGACTGAACAATTACAGGGATTGGCTTTATCGTGACGTGTACTCACATGAGAACAGTGAAAGGTTTACAAGTCGCCACTTACAGTACTATCTTAGGTACAAATTCTTGAGTACAAATTCTTAGGGGGAGGAAAATTAGAAAAATAGGGAAATAAGAGTTCAGCATAATTGTCCTTCTAAACCAGACCACACTGGGTTTCAGCTTGAGGCTGGGAGTCGAGTTCATGATAAAACATACCACTTGAAAAGTAAGGAGGAGTCGAAAGTATGGTGCTGAGAAAGGACAGCAGGTCAGGCAGCATCCGAGAAGCAGGAGAATCAATGTTTCGGGCATAAGCCCTTCATCACTTGAAAAGTGACTACTCTGATTTAAATAGAGACTTTGTTTAAAGCCTAGACAACTAGTGAGTTTGTGTCAGCTGTAAAAGGTCCCAATTCCGTCTCAGCCCGCCACCCTCTGGTTTTATGTCAGGAGATGGGGAGTTCACAGCTAGCTCTCTCTTTTAAGGTGAGTTAGCAGCTCATATAAGTGGGTGTGAGTGCCTTGCGTTTACCCAGCATTTCTGGCTGGCCATTGTTCCCAGGTCTAGAGGAAACCTGCCAGCTAAGGAGACGCAGGGCCTGCTGAATGCAGGAGAAGTCTGTTGACACTAGCTGGATTAGGGTGCACCTGCCACACCTAACCTTGTTGTCATTTGGAAATGAATATTTCTGGAAGCACAAATGTCTGTGGAATGTACTGCTGGGAAGTGTGGAGGAGGAAGGTTCAATTGAGGCATTTAAGACATCGTAAGTTGATGATTTGGTTAAAACAGATGTGCAAGGGTATGGTGAAGAAGCGGAAAATTGACACTTGGTAATGATGCTCACTTAATGAGCTGGTGCACACATCATTGGCTGAATGGCCCCCTGCATTGGAACATTTTGTGATTCGTTAACTGCTGCACTGGAAAGAGCAGTGGCACCACTCTGAGGGATTTTTGAATTAATGTCTGGGGTTATTTTTCTTTACTAGATATTTTAATATTGTTTTCTTTAATATTCTTTAAGTTTAACATTCAACTTAATGTTAAAAGGACCTGAGAAATAAAAGTACATGTAAGAATAACGAACAAAATCAACTTGGACACATCTGTGCAGAATTCAGCTTTGCTTTTAGTAGCCTTTATGGAAAATAAAGAACATGAAAGCATGGGAAGGGTTAAAGCAGGAAAACCACGGAATCTGTGTTCTGTGGAGGGCAGGGTGGGATAACCATAGTGGAACATTCTTATACCAATTAGCAGAGTAAGGCTAAGGCTGAAAGGTCACTATGGCAAGATGAGATAATACAAATAATGAAGCAAGTTTCTCTGTTAAGTGTTATTATGACAGGATTGGAACAATAAATAGTTGGGACATGACATTAAAATATCTAATTAATAGTTAGTAGAGTCAACTTGAGACAGAAGATTATTGTAATAGATGGAATAGCTAAATATCGATCATGACAGGTTAGTCTGGAATTGAAGATCACTGTAGCACAATTAGCAATAAATATCTAACCGTGACATTAGAATAACATTAAGTAGAATGTACAACTAAAGAGGTAATGGGAACCAACATCACTGGTTTATTGTGTAGCTAGAGTGAGGTACTTTGATTAATACAGTTAGACATGTTGATAAGCTAACAGAAACATGATAAAAAAAAATTTCAAAATCCATGGACCCTGAGGCCTGTGGGCATTCAAGAATCTGCTTTCTCAGTGTCGTAGTTTTTTATTTGCAAATAAAAGACCTACTTCTTGAAGAACTCTCTGCGTCTCCTGGTGATTCTCTATATTTTCTCCACAACACTTCCTAGTTGCGTATTCACTGTTTCAATGTACTGTTACATTTTTATATTGGTAATGCTATTCAACACATCTTTAAATATTTCAGAATGAGATTGTGAAATCTGTTTAGCCTTGAGAATTTGTTGAAACAAAAATCGTAATTGTTCCAATTTTATTCCTTGCCTGTTTGTCTCCATGGACATTTTCTATGGATAAGACTGTAAGACACTGGAGCAGAAGTGGACCAATCAATGAGATCAAGACTGGTTTGATAATCCTTAACTCCACTTTCCTGTCATTTCTCTATGGTCCTTGATTCTCTTACTGATTAAAACTCTGTTTGTCTCAGCCTTGAATATACTTAATAACCCAACCTCAATAACCCTCTGTGGTAAAGCTTTCCACACTTTCACGATCATCTGAGGGAGAAATCTGTCCTCATTGGGGTCTTAAATGTGCAACTGTTATTCTAAGATCAGCATTGTGGTCCTAGGCTCCCCTACAAGGGGAAATGACATTACTGCATCTACTCCATCTAGTCCCCTAAGAATATTGTATGTTTCAATAACATTGGATTTGGAAGAATGAGTGACAATGAGTATAAAGATGTGCAGGGTAGGGTGCACTGGCCATGCTAAATTACTCGTAGTGTTTAGGAATGTGCAGGCTAGTTGGATTAGCCATGGGAAATGTGGTGTTATAGGGTGGGGGGATGGGTCTGGGTGGGAGGTTCTTCAGAGGTTTGGTGTGGACTCGATGGGCGGAATGGCCTGCTTCCACACTCTGGGGATTCTATGATTCGAAAGGTCTTGCCAGTAACCGTTTGACATCTTGTTCAAGTGATGTAGGAGCAGGACTGAGAAGCAAGAGTAGGCCATTTGGCCCTTTAAGCCAGCCCCACCATTTGTTAAGATTACGGCTGGTCTGTTTGTAGTCTCAGTTCCAATTTCCAGTGTGCTCCCCAGTAACCCTCTACTCGAAATCCAGTGTTCAAACCCTGGTCAGCGAATTTCCACAAACTGTTTGGGCATTGAAGGCTTACCCCAGAAATGCATCTTCTGGAACAGATCCACAGATAGGAGCTAGCTGCTGAAATTTCTTTCCCCAGACAACAGACAAAGAAGCCAATTATTAGGCCTTCAGTTCCATCCCCATTTCCTTCCATTAAACCTGTTGTAGTCTGAACACTGTGTGATTTCCTACCCTCTGCACAGCCATCAAGAAACACTTCGAGTGACTATCTAAAATATCACGTTGTGAAGGTTCCTTCTTGAATGCATCATAGAATCCAGGAACAGTTACATAATAGAGGAGGGCAGTCAGCCTGGGTATCTCTAGGCTGATAAAGCGTGTAACTGGAAACAGCGGGTCGGGCAGCATCTGAGGAGCGAGAGAATTGACGTTTCAGGCGGGATCCTTCTTCAGGACTGGGGAGGGGGGAAGGATGACTGAGACCTGCTGTGCTTTTCCCAGCACCATGCTTTATCAACTCTGACTCTCCAGTATCTGCAGTCCTCACTATCTCCTAGTCCCTGTGTAACTCCAAGACCAACTCAATTAGTCCTACTAGCCAGTCTTCCTCGCAGCCCCTGCAATTTTTATCTGTTCAGATAACTATCCAACAAGGGATGGAACTGAAGGCCCAATAATTGGCTTCTTTGTCTGTTGTCTGTTGTCTGGGGAAAGAAATTTCAGCAGCTAGCTCCTATCTGTGGATCTGTTCCAGAAGATGCATTTCTGGGGTAAGCCTTCAATGCCCAAAACAAATATGGAACCTGATTCTATGACACTCTCAGGCAGTACATTTCAGACCCCAGCCACTCGCTGTGTTCAGCTTACTTCTCGTTACCTTTGGATTCATTTGCCATCAAATAAAACGGGTGTCCTCCGGTCCATGGATGGGAACAGTTTCTCCCTATTTATCCTGCCAGGCATCTCATGATTTTGAAAACTTCTATTAAATCTCCTCTCAAACCTCTCCATTCCATCCTAAGACTGAAGCTCCTCATCCTCAGAATGATTCTCGTCAATATTTCTTGCAGTCTCTGTAATACTTTCTTAATCTTGTTAAAGCGCGATCCTCAGAATCGGACACAATGTGCCAGTTGAGTCTCAGTCAGTGTTCACAGAAATTCCAAGTTTTCAAGGTTACAAGAACAAGTAGTACATTTTGTTAATAAAGGCTGTGGTTAGGCTGTAAGGCGATGGGATTTCAAAGTTGACACATTAGGAGCCAAAGAAGACTTAGGAGGTCTGGGTAAATGAGCAAGATTTAGTATGGGTAAGGATTGAGGCAGTGGAGGTTTCAGACAGGCTGTGTTGTCAGAGATTTTGAGACTCACATGGAGAATGTTAGAATCCTACTTGGGATGTGGGCCTCACTGTGAAAGGTGCACTGTTACTCATCTCTAGATGCCCCTGAACTGAATGGGTCACTGGACAGTTCAGAGGCCAGTTAAGAGTTAACCTCACTGCAGTGTCTGGAAGTTGTGTCAACCAAATGAGGTAAGGATGATAGATCTTCTTCTCTAAGAGACAGTAGTCAACAAGGTGGGTTTTTATACAATGACCCAATAGTTTCACAGTCTTCACAGTCACCATACTGAGACTAGCTTCAATTCCAGTGTTTTATCAATTTACCATCAGCTGTTGTGGGATTTGAACCCATGGCCCAACATCATTAGTTAATGCCTATTCAGCACTAGCGCAGTGACATTAAAAATACATCACTATCACCTCCAAAAGCTTTAGCATCAGTCTCTGGCAGAAAGGCTGGAATTCTAACCCTGTGGAGGGCTGTTTTAGCTGGGTTAGGAAGTATATCTCAGGCTGAGATAGAATTTCGTTGAAGAATGTGGTGCTGGAAAAGCACAGTCAGTCAGACAGCATCTGAGGAGCAGGAGAGTCGATGTTTCGGCCTCAAGTCCTTCATCAGGAATTTTAGACTTTTCCTCAGAACGGGAATCAAGGATTGTGGTGAAATGTAAGAAAGTGGAGTTGAGGATTTCCAGATCACCCGTGATCTCATTGAGTGGCAGAACAGACTCAATGGGCCGAATGGCAGACTTCAATTCCTATGACTATCTAGGTGTGGTGATACGTGGAAAACGTTGCTGAGGATGTGTTAAAATGGTTTCGTAGGTGTGAACTTTGAAACCTAACCTCAGGATCAAATAGTTAACAACACTGTGCACATTCCAAATGACTGAGAAACAGAAAGTGCTGGAAATCCTCAGCAGGTTTAGCAGCAGCTCTAAGAGAAACAGAGTTAACCTTACAGGTCAAGGACCTATTGTTAGAGACGTCAGCAATCTATAACTCTACAGAAACTGCTGTATTTCAGACTTACATAGTCTGCAGCATTCTGTTCTTTGTGTCAGTTTGAATGAACTTGCCATGGATGTAAAATACGGAGATGAGAAGGGGGTCACCTTGGGTTGCTGTTGTTTGTTTATCAGTGTGGTGGTGGTTGTAGAGAATGTGGGAAGTATATGTAGATTGGCAGCTGGTGGTAAATTCCCTGTTCCTGCCCTCAGGAAGAGAACAGGTTCTATCACTAGTTTACTTTGGAATGTAATAAGCCACACAAGTAATAAGTTTAAATAGTAAGAAGTACTTGAGCATGAAA
The DNA here is from genome assembly GCF_020745735.1 of Hemiscyllium ocellatum. Taxonomy (NCBI): domain Eukaryota; kingdom Metazoa; phylum Chordata; class Chondrichthyes; order Orectolobiformes; family Hemiscylliidae; genus Hemiscyllium; species Hemiscyllium ocellatum. The sequence continues at coordinate 38,553,559 of NC_083432.1, read as the reverse complement.
AATGCACAAGTTGCTGCAGAATTAGGAATGCCAGTAGTGTATTGAAAGATCATACCACAGATCATAAATGGACACCAAATAACAATTAGGGAGGAATTACATGATGTCACCAAACACAGAGGGTGAACTTTCTGAAGGTGCAAGAGGTACCAAGAATCTAGGAAGAGAATTCCTGGTCATTGGAATATGATCCCACCATATGCTGTTGAGCAATGTGAGGGACATATTGTCATCCAGAATTGGAAAGGGCCAATTGGAAAACTGGGAATGGAAGAGGATACTGATCTGGGAATGGAATGGATGGGATGGGGGTGTTGTAACGGTGAGTTATGTAAATGAGGATTGGAAGTTGGGTTTGTTGAACTTTGAGTAAAAAATGAGGTCTGCAGATGCTGGAGATCACAGCTGCAAATGTGTTGCTGGTCAAAGCACAGCAGGCCAGGCAGCATCTCAGGAATAGAGAATTCGACGTTTCGAGCATAAGCCCTTCATCAGGAATAAGAAAGAGAGAGCCAAGCAGGCTAAGATAAAAGGTAGGGAGGAGGGACTAGGGGGAGGGGCGATGAAGGTGGGATAGGTGGAAGGAGGTCAAGGTGAGGGTGATAGGCCGGAGTGGGGTGGGGGCGGAGAGGTCAGGAAGAGGATTGCAGGTTAGGAGGGCGGTGCTGAGTTGAGGGAACCGACTGAGACAAGGTGGGGGGAGGGGAAATGAGGAAACTGGAGAAATCTGAATTCATACCTTGTGGTTGGAGGGTTCCCAGGCGGAAGATGAGGCGCTCCTCCTCCAGCCGTCGTGTAGTTGTGTTCTGCCGGTGGAGGAGTCCAAGGACCTGCATGTCCTCGGTGGAGTGGGAGGGAGAGTTAAAGTGTTGAGCCACGGGGTGATTGGGTTGGTTGGTTCGGGCGGCCCGGAGGTGTTCTCTGAAGCGTTCCGCAAGTAAGCGGCCTGTCTCACCAATATAGAGGAGGCCACATCGGGTGCAGCGGATGCAATAGATGATGTGTGTGGAGGTACAGGTGAATTTGTGGCGGATATGGAAGGATCCCTTGGTGTGGAGTGAGTGTGGAGGTGTGGGCGCAAGTTTTACATTTCCTGCGGTTGCAGGGGAAGGTGCCGGGGGTGGAGGTTGGGTTGGTGGGGGGTGTGGATCTGACGAGGGAGTCACGAAGGGAGTGGTCCTTGCGGAACGCTGATAGGGGAGGGGAGGGAAATATATCCTTGGTGGTGGGGTCCGTTTGGAGGTGGCGGAAATGGCGGCGGATGATACGTTGTATGCGGAGGTTGGTGGGGTGGTAGGTGAGAACCAGTGGGGTTCTGTCTTGGTGGCGGTTGGAGGAGCGGGGCTCAAGGGCGGAGGAGCGGGAAGTGGAGGAGATGCGGTGGAGGGCATCGTCGATCACGTCTGGGGGGAATCTGCGGACCTTGAAGAAGGAGGCCATCTGGGCTGTGCGGTGTTGGAATTGGTCCTCCTGGGAGCAGATGCGGCGGAGACGAAGGAATTGGGAATATGGGATGGCGTTTTTACAGGGGGCAGGGTGGGAGGAGGTGTAGTCCAGGTAGCTGTGGGAGTCAGTCGGTTTATAATAGATGTCTGTGTTGAGTCGGTCGCCCGAGATAGAAATGGAAAGGTCTAGGAAGGGGAGGGAGGAGTCTGAGACAGTACAGGTGAATTTCAGGTCGGGATGGAAGGTGTTAGTAAAGTTGGTGAACTGTTCAACCTCCTCGTGGGAGCACGAGGCAGCGCCGATACAGTCATCGATGTAGCGGAGGAAAAGGTGGGGGGTGGTGCCAGTGTAGTTGCGGAAGATGGACTGTTCCACATATCCTACGAAGAGGCAGGCATAGCTGGGGCCCATGCGGGTGCCCATGGCAACTCCTTTAGTTTGGAGGAAGTGGGAGGATTGAAAAGAGGAGTTATTCAGGGTGAGGACCAGTTCAGTCAGTCGAAGGAGGGTGTCAGTGGAAGGGTACTGGTTGGTGCGGCGGGAAAGGAAGAAGCGGAGGGCTTTGAGTCCTTCGTAATGGGGGATGGAGGTGTACAGGGACTGGATGTCCATAGTGAAAATAAGGCGTTGGGGACCGGGGAAGCGAAAATCCTGGAGGAGGTGGAGGGCGTGGGTAGTGTCCCGAACGTAGGTGGGGAGTTCTTGGACTAAAGGGGACAGGACCGTGTCGAGGTATTGGGAGATGAGTTCGGTGGGGCAGGAGCAGGCTGAGACAATGGGTCGGCCGGGGCAGGCAGGTTTGTGGATTTTGGGCTGAGACAATGGAACTTTGGATGAGTCAACAGTTGGGAGCTAGAGATCTTGGCGAGTAAAGTGTTGGAGGAGTTGAGCTGAGAGGCACAAAAGTTTTAGGAGCAGTTGCTGTGAGGCAGGAACAGACGTGGAAATAGATAATGCAGATGGTGGGCAGGCTTTGGAACTCAGTGCAAGGCAAGCTGCCTCTCTAATTGTCCCTACTGGGTGATACTCAAAACAACATGACTGCATTCTTAGATGCCTACTGAAAAGGGGGGTTTGGAGGAGGGAGGTTGGATTTGCACAGTATCACAAATGTATACTGGTATTTTCTTGCCTGGTGAAAACATACCTGAACTTGTACAATTTGGATCTGCATTACCATTTCTGTTGTTTGGGTACACACCCAAAATGTTGTCCGCTTAATACAGTGCTGATGAGAATTCTATTTCCCGAAGAAGACATTTGGAACTCTCTTTCTCAAAAGGCGATGGAAACTGAGTCTTTGAATATTTGAAGGCAGAGATGGATGGTTTTTTTGATAAATATGAAGTTGAAAAATTGTCAGGGGTAAGGGGTCTGTGGAATAATCAAATCAGCCATGTTTAATTGAATGGTGGGGTAAAAAATGAGGTCTGCAGATGCTGGAGATCACAGCTGCAAATGTGTTGCTGGTCAAAGCACAGCAGGCCAGGCAGCATCTCAGGAATAGAGAATTCGACGTTTCGAGCATAAGCCCTTCATCAGGAGGGCTTATGCTCGAAACGTCGAATTCTGTAATTGAATGGTGGGGCAGGCTCAAGGAGCCAAATGTCCTACTACTCATCCTAATTCTTATATTTCTATTTTTGTGTCTCTTGTGATCTCCCATTTCTGTTTCTGAGTCTTTATGGACTGACACCTTGCAGAAATTACTGCAACATTCTCTTAGGATGAGGCTCATAGTGGATGGACCTTGAAAGATGAGAGAACATTGCACTGACTGACCTCAGTGTTCCAAGTTGTTTCTTTCACCAATGCTCCCAAAAGGGTGGGACTCAGAAGGGCTGGAAACAAGGCTGAAACATTACAGGAAAAGGTCGAGTGAAGGTTGTCCACTTGCAGTCATATCTACAAGTGTGGGACCCTTTCCTTCCCTTGAGGGTTTCCACATATCCTCACACTAGGGCTCCTTTGTTCTGTGTTGTCTGAGAGTGACCAGCCCTTCGCTGTCTAGTAGACCTCACTTAGTGCGAGCTGAGTGTGGGAGGGAGTAGACTGTCTTTAGATGGGATATCTATTCCTTGTCTAAGGAAGGGTGTGTACTGACTGAGGGTAGTGGAATGTCCCTTTTAAATAAATCTTTTGTGACATTAAAAGCAAAATTGGCCAACCGAACAGCAGGTGGGGAGGGAACTGAGCCAGGAAGCTTGCAGAATGCATTATCAAATAGAACCAGCTGGGAGAAAGTGAGGACTGCAGATGCTGGACATTAGAGTCAAGAATGTGGTGCAGGAAAAGCACAGCAGGTCAGGCAGCATCCAAGAAGTAGGAGAGTCAACGTTTCGGGCAGAAGCCTTTCAACAAGAAGAGCTTATACCCAAAACATCAATTCTCCTGCTCCTTGGATGCTGCCTGACCTGCTGTGCTTTTCCTGCCCACACTCCCGATTGTCAAATTGAATCAGGTCAGACACATATGCAAGCCATTTGTCTTGATTGACTACATTGAATAAGTGTTCATGAGACAATGTTGGAAGGTTTTGGATCGAACAATAGTTCAGAGTTCCGTTCATACTGTTTTTGAGACAGTCAGCCTTCAAGGGTCAGCTTAATCTTGTAGGAAATTTACAATCTCCAACATTGCCTTTTGTAACAGCTTTTCCTGGGACAGAAACTCATTTGTATGGAGTCACTGAATAATGCTAACTACATGGCTCTATCAAACTGATGCAACTAAGTCAGCACATTGGTTACCATGCTGACTTAGTAAATGATAATAAGCCATTGTACCTGGGGAGGGGGGAAGAGGTGATGTGGAGAACTGTATTTAAAGGGGCCACTGGAATCAAAGGGACTGATGCTATAGACACAAGAGGCAGGAACCTTGGGAGTGAGCTTTAGTTTGGCCAATTGAAATTGGGCTGGTATAAACTTCTTCAGCGTCTTGTGCTTCCAAAACAGATTTTCAATCGGTGAGAGAATGTTGACATTTCAAGACTGTGAGGTAACTCCGGAAACTGGAGTGAAAGATGGGTTTCATAGAATTGTATATGTATACCTTGTGTTTCAATGATAATAAACATGTCTCGTGGTAAAAAGAAGTCTCATTATCAATAAGTACATAAATCAGACACATAGGAAAATTATGCTTACAGGGTACACTGTCCAAGGGAGGGTATTCACTGAGGGAAGGGGACAGTGAGGGTGTTTCACTCTGAGAGTGTCACTGAAGGTGGGTACTGTCTGAAAGAGGGGACAGTGAGGGAGGGTCACTCTGAAGGAGGGTCACCCTGAGGGAGAGGACAGTGAGGGAGGGTCACTCGGAGGGCAGGACACCCTGAGGGAGGGGACAATGAGGGAGGTTCACTCTGAGGGAGGGACACCCTGAGGTAGGGGTCAGTGAGGGAGGGTTCTGTCTGAGGGAGGGGACAGTGAGGGAGGGTCACGCTGAGGGAGAGGACAGTGAGGGAGGGTCACTCTGAGGGGGGACACCCTGAGGGAGGGGACAGTGAGGGAGGTTCACTCTGAGGGAGGTTCACTCTGAGGGAGGGCACAGTGAAGGATGGTCACTCTGAGGGAGGGACACCCTGAGGCAGGGGCCAATGAGGGATGGTCACTCTGAGGGAGGGTCATCCTGAGGCAGGGGCCAATGAGGGATGGTCACTCTGAGGGAGAGGACACCCTGAGGCAGGGGCCAATGAGGGATGGTCACTTTGAGGGAGAGGACAGTGAGGGTGGGTCACTCTGAGAGGGGGGACACCCTGAGGGAGGTTCACCCTGAGGGAGGGGGCAGTGAGTGAGACTCTCTCTTGGGAGGTTCACTCTGAGGGAGGGAAACCCTGAGGTAGGGGGCAGTGAGGGAGGTTCACTCTGAGAGAGGTTCACTCGATGGAGGGACACCCTGAGGGAGGGGACAGTGAGGGAGGGACACCCGGAGGGAGGGTCTCTCTGAGGGAGGGTCACCCTGAGGAAGGGGACAGTGAGAGAGAGTCTCTCTGAGGGAGGGGACAATGAGGGAGGGTCACTCTGAGAGAGGGTCACCCTGAGGGAGGGGACAGTGAAGGATGGTCACTCGGAGGGAGGGACAGTGAGGAAGGGTCACTCTGAGGGAGGGTCACCCTGAGGTAGGGAACAGTAAGGGGGAGTCTCTCTCGGTCTGTGGCTCGGGTACGCGCACGTTCCTTTCCTGTTGTCCTTGTCTCGGGGCCGCGCAGAGTTAGTTTCGGTTTCGCTTTGGAGTCTGGCTGTGCCCAGCGCCTTGTGCTGTGGGTCCGGAGCTGGGCTCGGGTCCGGAGCCGGGGATGCGGACGGGATTCGTGCGAATGGTGAGTGCGGAGCGCAATCCGCTAACGCCCAGGAAAATGCTGCGCTATCCTAGCGCCAGCACATCGGGATTGGGGTAAAACCCACAACCCCACCGCGGGGAGATCATTTACTGTCAGTGTTTTTAAACAAAACATTGTTGGTGCGGCTTATCAAACAGCTCCCCACTGAATCCAACATTGTATTGTAATGCAAAATCCCCCAAAAAACTTCACCGATAACAACTGGAAAGAGACTGCAGGTCCGGCAGTACCTGTGGAGAGAGAAACATACACGATCATCTCATGTTTAGGATCTTCCAGGTGCATTTGGATAGCGCCTTCCACAACCCCATTTTGATGTGAGCTGTTATTCTCACATGTACCGAGAGACGATGAAAAGTCAAACTATTGCTTTGAGTCAAACCGTGCCTTACCCTAACCCTAACCCTACCCTAAGTATCACGAGGGTAATAGAGCAGAATGCTCCTTCTCTTTAGCTGTAATACTATATGCAGAATATAATGTTACACCCACAGAGAAGACGGAGATAATGATCAACTCTAATATAGGAGAGCTCCGAACTTCAGTCTGAAAACAGCAGAGGCAGAAGATGTTCTTAAATTTGTTGGTTCACGTTTTTGAACTGTTGTATCTTCTGCCTGAGGGAAGAGGGTGGAAGAGTGTGTAACTGGGGTGGGAAGGGTCTTTGACCATGCTGGAGGAGAAAGTGAGGTCTGCAGATGCTGGAGATCAGAGCTGAAAATGTGTTGCTGGAAAAGCGCAGCAGGTCAGGCAGTATCTAAGGAGCAGGAGAGTCGACGTTTCGGGCATGAGCCTTTCTTCAGGAATGAGGAAAGTGTGTCCAGCAGGCTAAGATAAAAGGTAGGGAGGAGGGACTTGGGGGAGGGGCGGTTTCCCGAGGCAGCGGGAAGTGTAGGGAGTCAGTGGATGGAAGGCTGGTTTTTGTGATGGACTGGGCTGTGTTCCCACAACTCTCTGTAATTTCTTGCGGTCTCAGGTGGCACAGTTGCCATACCAAGCTGTGGTGCACTCGGATAGGACACTTTGTGTGGTGCATCTACAAAAATTGGTAAGAGCCATTGTGGACATGCCAAATTTCCTTAGCCTTCTGAGGAAGTAGAGACATCAGTGTGCTTTCTTGACTGTAGTGTCGATGTGGATGGACTAGCAAGGTAGTTGATGATACTTCACGGAACTTGAAACTCTCAGACCATCTCCACCTCAACACCATTGATACAGTCAGGGGTGTGTCCTCCACTCTGCTGTGACCAGCTCCTTCATTTTGGTGACAGAGTTGGAGAGATTGTTGTTTGTACACCAGGTCACTTGCCTCTCTATCTCTTTCCTGTACTCCATCTCATCATTGTTTGAGATCTGACTCACTGCAGTGGTGTCATCAACAAATTTATAAATGGAGTTAAAGCAGAAATTGGTCATATAGATGTGAGAGTAAAAGGAGTTTGCTAGGGGGCTTAGTACGCAGCCCTGTGAGGCACCAGTGTTGAGGATGATGGTCAAGGAGGTGTTGTTGCACACCCTCACTGATTACAGTGCATGGGTCAGGATGACAAGGATCCAGGTACAGAGTTGGGAGCAGAGACCTAGGTCTTGGAGATGAATATGGTTGGAATTATGATGTTGAAGACAGAACTAAAGTCAATAAGTCGGAGTCTGACATTGGTGACCTTGTTATCTAGATGTTCTGGGGATGAGTGCAGAACCAAGGAGATGGTGTCCTATTGTGATGGTCATGGAATACTAGTGGATCAAGGCAGTCTGGGAGGCTGGAGTTGATGTGTGCCATTACTAACCTCTCGAAGTATTTCATAATGATGGATGCAAGAGCTACTAGGTGGTCATCATTAGGGCACACAGCCTGATTTTTCTTTGGCACCAGGGTGATAGTGGTCTTCTTAAAGGTGATGAGAACTTCAAATTGGAGTAAGGAGAGGTTTGAGTTGTCTGGGAGTCTGCCCTCCAGCTGGTCAATGCAGGATCGGAGTGTATGGTTGGGGGCTCCATCTAGCCCAGTCCCTTTCCATGGGTTCACTCTCAGGGAGGATGAGGCTGTTAGGGTGTGTATCTATCACTGACCTTCTGTTTAGGATCTTCACCACAAGCAATCCTATTGTAATGTCAGCAACATGGTTACACGCAGTAAGCTGCCTCAAATAGCAATGAGTTAGTAGACAGTTATTGGGCCAGTTCCATTGCTGGGTGTGCACCATCGATCACATTGACTCTTACCAGCTGTGTTGGTGGTTGATGAGCAACAACACAATCCACACTTCCTCTTTTTCTCAAAAACCAAACTTACTGTATTCAGGCATGTTTGAAAGGTCTGAACCTTTCAGTGAGTGAATAAGTAAATAGGTGAGTGAGTGAGTGAGTAAGTAAATAGGTGGATGAGTAAGTGATGGGAATGGGTGGGTGGGTGAGTGATTGATGGGAGTGTGTGGGTGAGTGAGTTACTGAGTGATGGGAGTGGGTGAGTGAGTGAGTAAATGGGTGTGAGTGAATGATGGGAGTGGGTTGTCAGGTCCAATCCGATCGAGAAGGTGGGTGTCAGGTTAAATCCTGTTGGGAGGAGAGCGGTGGATGAGGAGTGTGTGGTTCATTGAGTTAATGTGGTCCCTCCTGGTCAGGGAGGTACTCACAATGGGGGAGGGGAGAATTGTTGGTGATAGTTGTGTTGGAGGGTTACTCTAATTGGAGGCACAGTTGGGAACTGGATGATCTTGGTAGAGGGAGGGGGTCAGGTCAGGGGTGTTGCTGTTGGATTGAAGGGGTAATTGGCTGGGGAAGTGTTTGGCTCTCAGAAATTAGGTTGAGTTAGCCAGGTCAGTCTGGAGTCAGGGAACATAATACGGTCAGGGGATAGTCAGCGTGGGGGCAAGTCAGGTTAGCATGGGGGAAGTAGTTGGGGGGACTCTGGGGATGGAGTAGTTGGCTTGAGGAATTGGTGTGTCAGGCCATGGTATGGCGGAATAGTTGGGTGTCAGTCAGGGTGGGGGAGGAGTATTGGGGAAGTCGGGGTGGGGGGACAATACTTGAAGGGAGTCAGAGTTGAAGGGGCGGAGTTGGGGGAAGAGTTGAGGGAGCCTTAGTGTGGGGGAGGAGTTGGGGCAGTCAGATTCAGGGGTTAGGATGGGGTTTGGGCAGATGTAGTTGGATTAGACTATGTAATTGGAGGGGTTGGGTGGGGTGGTGAGAGTTGGTGTGATTGACACCATTAACCTGTGTGTTATACCTGAGATGAAACTGATGAACAATTTTCTGATAAGTAGATGGGGTGGCACAGTGGTTAGCACTGCTGCCTCACAGCGCCAGAGACCCAGGTTCAATTCCTGCTTCAGTCTGTGTGGCGTTTGCATATTTTCCCTGTGTCTGCGTGGGTTTCCTCCGGGTGCTCCGGTTTCCTCCCACATTCCAAAGATGTGCTGGTTAGGTGCTAAATTGCCCGTAGTGTTAGGTGAAGGAGTAAATGTAGGGAAATGGATTTGGGTGGGTTGCTCATCGGAGGGTCGGTGTGGACTTGTTGGGCCGAAGGGCCTGTTTCCACACTGTAAATAATCTAATCTAAATAGCACCAAGTCTCTGACACTGAAATCAGTTTAAGAGACATTTGCACAGTGTCTCAGACAGCCGAACCCTCCTGGAAATACGCAACAGCTGTTGGCACCTGAAATGCAACAGCAATTTGAGTTCAGTCCATCGCCGTTCCCCATACCACAAGATCTGGCCTGATCTGTCGGATTCATTGATAGATTTGGGGTGATGGTATGGAGTGAGGAGCTCCCCCCAATGGATTAATGCCAATGAGTGTTTAATGTGGAACTGAGGGAGCAGGGAGACTTTAGTTGACATCAATAAGCATTTTAATGCTGCCGCTGTGAACCTCCTATAATAAGTTTGTTACCAGCTGGAATGAGAAAGGACTTAGAATCATAACGTCATACAGCACAGAAACAGACTCTTCGGTCCATCCAGTCCATGCCGACCATAATCCCAAATTAAAATAGTCCCATCTGTCTGCCCTTGGCTGCTGTCTTTCCAAACCTTCCCTGTTCATGTACTTATACAATTGTCTGTTAAATGTTGTAACTGTACCTGTATCTATCATTTCCTCTGGTAGTTCATTTCTCACACAAACTAGTCTCTGTGTAAAGGCGTTGCCCTCATGTCCTTTTTAAATCTTTCTCCTCTCAGCTTAAAAATATGCCCCCCAGTTTTGAACTCTTCCACCCTAGGGAAAAGACCCTTAGCTATTCACTTTATTGATGGCACTCATGATTTTAGAAACCAAAGTTTGTGCGAAGATTTGTAGCTCGGGTGCTTGTTGTAGTGGTTCTGTTCGCCGAGCTGGAAGTTTTTGTTGCAAACGTTTCGTCCCCTGGCTAGGAGACATCATCAGTGCTGTGGAGCCTCCTGCGAAGCGCTTCTTTGATGTTTCTTCCGGCATTTATAGTGGTCTGTCCTTGCCGCTTCCGGGTGTCAGTTTCAGCTGTCCGCTGTAGTGATTGGTATATTGGGTCCAGGTCGATGTGTCTGTTGATGGAATTTGTGGATGAATGCCATGCCTCTAGGAATTCCCTGGCTGTTCTCTGTCTGGCTTGCCCTATGATAGTAGTGTTTTCCCAGTCGAATTCATGTTGCTTGTTGTCTGAGTGTGTGGCTACTAGGGATAGCTGGTCGTGTCGTTTCGTGGCTAGTTGGTGTTCATGTATGCGGATTGTTAGCTGTCTTCCTGTTTGTCCTATATAGTGTTTTGTGCAGTCCATGCATGGTATTTTATAAACTACATTAGTTTTGCTCATGTTGGGTATTGGCTCCTTTGTTCTAGCCAGACAACAACTTACTAGAACAAAGGAGCCAATACCCAACATGAGCAAAACTAATGTAGTTTATAAAATACCATGCAAGAACTGCACAAAACACTATATAGGACAAACAGGAAGACAGCTAACAATCCGCATACATGAACACCAACTAGCCACGAAACGACACGACCAGCTATCCCTAGTAGCCACACACTCAGACAACAAGCAACATGAATTCGACTGGGAAAACACTACTATCATAGGGCAAGCCAGACAGAGAACAGCCAGGGAATTCCTAGAGGCATGGCATTCATCCACAAATTCCATCAACAGACACATCGACCTGGACCCAATATACCAATCACTACAGTGGACAGCTGAAACTGACACCCGGAAGCGGCAAGGACAGACCACTATAAATACCGGAAGAAACATCAAAGAAGCGCTTCGCAGGAGGCTCCACAGCACTGATGATGTCTCCTAGCCAGGGGACGAAACGTTTGCAACAAAAACTTCCAGCTCGGCGAACAGAACCACTACATTTTAGAAACCTCAATAAAGTCAACCTCCTACACTCCAGTGAAAAAAAGTCCCAGTCTATTTTTAGATCTCAAACCCTTTGTTTTTCCAAGTTGAGGGTATAAACCTGAATAATGAAACAATAGGCCTTAATCTGACCTAGCGTGGGTTCTTCAACTGAGACTCTGTACCCAGCTAGGGGGTCCGTGAGAAAGCTAAAAGCAGATCACTAAAACATATTGTCAGAAATTTGTCAAAACATTCATCCGAATGAACTTCTGAGCAAATGCCTCTTTTGGATTAGATTCCCTCCAGTGTGGAAACAGGCCCTTCGGCCCCTCAAGTCCACACTGACTCTCCAAAGAGCAATCCACCCAGACCCATTCCTCTACATTTACCCCGAACTAATGCACCTAACACTGTGGGCAATTTAGCACGGCCAATGTCACTTAACCTGCACATCTTTGTGACAGTGGGAGGAAACTGGAGCAAACCCACACAGACACGGGGAGAATGTGTAAACTCCATACAGACAGTTGCCCGAGGTGGGAATTGAACCCGGGTCCCTGGCACTGTGAGGCAACAGTACTAACCACTGAGCCGCCGTGCCGATTTTAGATTTTATTGTCAAGTCCTCAAGTACAGGAGTACAGTGAAAGGTGTATAACGTCGTCACACATGGCACCACCTTAGGTACAAAGGTACCTGGATACAAAAATAAAGATACAAAACCGTAAAAGAGACAGAATTAAAGAAGTTAAGTATTATCTTCATAGAATAAGTAGAAAAATAAAGAAATAAGGTAATAGTTAACATAAACACCGTTTGCTAAACTCTGTAAACCTGGCCTTCCAGTATTGAGGTGCTCCTTTGGAGGTCATAGGTCAGAGTTGCTGTCAAGTAGAGGAGATTTCCCATTGAGGGGATTTTGTAGAAGGTGGATTAGCCAGAAAACCTGATTAATCGGGGACAGCGGATTGAAGGAACAGTGTTTAACCAGGGATCCCGGGGGATAACAGAAAAAGACCCTGAGCAAAAATGGAGAGTAAACTCGAAACAATTCAACAGAATTTAAATTTTGTTGACAAGAAGCTTTCAGAATTGAAGAAGGAGATGGAGCTAAGGAACAGGCTGCTATTAATGGAGGTGAGAGATTGTGTGTAATTCAAGGGAATTAAGGATGGACAGTAAATGCTGTCCTTGACAACGAAGGTTACATTGGCAAATGAATTTTTTAAAATATTGTGAATCAGTCCAGTGGAATTTTACAATTGCAAACTAACTGTGAAATGTCTGGAAAAAGAATATAGCATTTACTGAATAATTCACAGCTGGTTTAAAGCAGTGGTTTTGCCTGTTTCTGGTGCTTGCTGATTATCATTGAATTAACAAACATCACCAAATGCCAACAACTGCAACAACAACTTGCTTTCAAATAGCAGCTCTGAACTTAGTTAAAAAAAATCCCAAAGGCACTTTTCAGAAGCATTATCAAACAAAACATTTCATACTGTGTCACATGGGGAAATATTTGAAGGAGTAACCAGATCTTAGGCACAGTCTGAGGGCTAAAGGGATCAAAGGGTGTGGGGAGAGAGCAGGAACAGGGCACTGAGTTGGATGGTCAGCTATGATCATATCAAATTGCAGAACAAGCTTGAAGGGCTGAATGGCCAACTGCTTCTCCTATTCTCTATGTTTCTATCATTAGTCTGTGGAATTCTCTTGCCCAGAGCACAGTGGAGTCAGGGTCAATGAATAGTTTTAAGGCTGAGTTAGGTAGATTCTTGATAGACAAGGGAATCAAAGGGTATTAGGGGTAGGTGGGTGAGTACAGGTGGGAGCAGATTTGAGGGGCAGAATGGCCTGTTTTGGCTCCTAATTCATCCATATGTTCTTATTTGTTGCAGAGATAGGTATTAAAGGAGTTGAGAAAGGTAGAGAAGTGGGGAGATACTTGGATCTGACAGACAAAGGCGGTGACATCAAAGGTAGAGTGTTTAAAAACTCAGAACGCATGAGAGGCCAGAATTGGAGGAGGGTAGAAATCTCGGAGGATTATAGGAGCTGGAGGAGGTTCTTGATACAGGAAGGAGGTGTGGTGACAGAGTAATTCGGAAAGATAGACCAGCAACAACGTTCGCATCAAGTGAGTAAAATGTTCATAAGTATAAATCTGTTTAATTGTGCAACTAATTTTTACGCCAGAGAAACTTTATTTGTACCACAGGGAATTCATGAAAGTTTTGTAAAACCAAAGGTGGCGTCTTGGAACTAAAGCATTTGAGAAGCTCTGTACAAATCGCAAGGGGCTCACAAGGTTGAAGCTTAACCCAGTATTAATTTTGAGGTTTTACTGTTACAACTGTACTTTGTCCAGCTGCTGAAGATGTACCATTGCGTCGGGTAGACTTGTTGTCTTGTAGCAGCTGCCAATGGACGTAAGGTACTCTGTAAGTTATGATTCACAGCCTGCCTCTACCCTTGAGTAATCCTGCAAACTGTCTGTCGCGCACGGTTTGCCAACAGACCTGCAGCAATGGAAAGTTACACTGTGGTTAGATACTTTCTCCAGCACACATTCCAGATAAAGACCTGGTGCTCTTAAAGATGGCTTTGAAGGTATCCATTTCTACATTGCATGGTTTACTGAGAATAATAGGCATCATAATGAATACTGCCCTGACCCCTTTGTGAAGAACAGCTGGGGAGATATAGAACATTGAATGTTACAGTGCAGTACAGGCCCTTCGACCCTCGATGTTGCACCGACCTGTGAAACCAATCTGAAGCCGACCTAACCTACACTATTCCATTTTCATCCATATGTTTATCCAATGACCATTTAAATGCTCTTAAAGTTGGCTAGTCTACTAATGTTGCAGGCAGGACATTCCATGTCCTTACTACTCTCTCTGAGTAAAGAAACTACTTCTGACATCTGTCCTTTATCTATCACCCCTCAATTTAAAGCTATGTTCCCTTGTGCTAGCCATCTCTCAAGTCCAAGGCCGTTATTTGTCCCTCAATCAGCATTATAAAAGCAGGTTATCTGACCGATATTACATTGCTGGTATAGTAGCTTGCTGTAAATTCATTGGCTGCTATGTTTCTTATATTACTACCCTCCAACATTGTGGCTGAGCTGGTGGAATTCTTCCCTCTGAGTCACAGGGTCCTGCTTCCAAGTTCCAAAAAGGGGGAATGCCGTTACCATGAAGTCACCCACTCTCCCATTATGGGGGGAGAGAGAGAGAGAGAGAGACGATTGGTGGTGAGTTTAACCTAAAGGTCACCACGCCTCAGTTGACGGGGGTGATTGAGAAGGACGGACCTTTCATGGTAACCTCGTAGGATGTCAAACTCACCTTGTTGATACAACTCTGCATCACAAGGCCAAGTGACTGAGCTAACCAATCCCCTACTGAGGGAGTTCTACCCAACAGACACTGACGATAAATTACGTTCCTGGTCCTCTGTTTGGGTCGATGAGCGAGATCTCAGGGCTCTGTTTGAAGGTGGAGCAGCAGTGTTCTTCCTGGAGGCCTGACAATGCTTATCCCTCAGCGAATGGTACCATATCAGATTTACTTGAACTGAACCCTCCTGATCTTCTGTGGGTCAAGGGACAGTAAGAGTCCCTAGTCCATCGTAGGTATCCCACTTCTCAAGGTTTCCCCCATAAAGGAATTTGACGGATCTGCTTTGGCTGGCCCTGGCTTCTTTTCGCTTTTGATGATGCCCATTTAACTGGCACTGTGTTGGATATACATCAAGGGAGAGCATTCATCTCCTGCCTGTCTCAGGTTGTCCCCCTATCACAGTGTCCTCTGAGAGCTCTGTGTTGCCTTCCTTCATTGGTGACGTTGTCCCTCTAAGTGGTACCCAGGATCTCTTGTTGGCAATGCTGATGGAAGACATTGAACTAAAATGGCCAGGACAGATCATGGGGTCATTATCACGTTAATGTTGTGGGGGCTGATTGTGCGTAAGCGGGCTGCCACATTTCCTACACCAGAGCAGTGACTATACTTTGAAATGTTCTGTAAGGCTGCTCTGAAGAAGCTTGAGGTTGTGAAACCAAGGAACTGCACAACCTTCTTTTTCAAACTTGCGTTAAAGTTCAGGCGTTGACTGTAACTTGAATTAAGAGACCCATGTAAGTTTTAGTCTTTATTCTGTGTATTGAATGTATGGAAATGAGAAATCTGTTTAAAAGTGTTAAGAGGAAGGCTGCAAGCTTGGAAGGTTTTATCTGATAATGATACTGGATTTAGAAAGTGGTGCCAAGTGGAAAACCCCTACTAGATCTTGACCATCTGTTGGCTGGTCTTAATTTAACAGCAAAGCGTTTTTAGAGCAGATTCTTTCTTTATTGGAGTGAAGTAAATCAGGAACCAATGACCTTGTTCGAACTTACAGGTTATAATTACCAGAATGGTCAGGCCAGAGAATAAAGACACTTGTACCTCCCTGTCGAAATATGCTCTGAAAAAAATGAGGGTGGCACTGTGGCTCAGTGATTAGCACTACTGCCTCACAGTGCCATGGATCCAGGTTCGATTCCAGCCTTGGGAGGTTGTCTATGTGGAGTTTGCACATTTCCCCGAGTTTGCGTGGGTTTACTCCGGGTGTTCTGATTTCCTCCCACAATTCGAAGATGTGCAGGTTAGGTGAATTGGCCAAGCTAAATTGCCCGTAGTGTTCAGGGATGTGTAGTTGAGGTGCATTAGTCAGGGGTAAATGTAAAGTAATAGGTTAGGGAAATGGTTCTGGGTGGGAAGCTCTTCGGAGGGTCAGTGTGGACTTGTTGGGCTGAAGTGCCTGTTTCCACACAGTAGGGAATCTATATCTGCCAGGCGTCCAGAGGTGAGTGTCTATTATAAATAGTTCATAGTCAGTAAAACGCATTCCTAGTCCTTTGGTTGCTGTATCAGGAAACCCTCTGGTATTTAATGTCCTCATGGCCTCCAACCCTATCCCAAAGCACATCCTTTGTGCTTTCTTCCCCCTCCCCCACTTCCACCGGCTTAAAAACTCTTCCATCCCGATTTCACTTCCGTTCCTGATGAAAGCTCCATCGACCTGAAACTTTCAGTCTCTTTCTCTCTCCTCAGATCTGCTTCAGCCATTTGCTGTTCTTATTTCAGATTTCCAGTGTCTGCGGTACTTTTGTGTTATATTTACAAGGATGTTGCCAAATGATTTGTTTTGCATTTTTGTTCTTAAGAATAAAGAAACAGCAGGTAGTCCCAGTGACACTTGTGTTCTGCATAACCTTTGACCTGTAATTGCTTCAAGCCAGAATCTGGGGACTTAGAAACTAGGGCCAGACTCCACCCTCTCCTCCCTGACCTATCACCTTCATCCCCTCCCTCACTCGCCCATTGTACTCCATGCTACTTTCTCCCCACCCCACCCTCCTCTAGCTTATCTCTCCATGCTTCAGGCTCTCTGCCTTTATTCCTGATGAAGGGCTTTTGCCCGAAACGTCGATTTCGCTGCTCCTTGGATGCTGCCTGAACTGCTGTGCTCTTCCAGCACCACTAATTCAGAAGCAGGAATAGACCATGCAGCCCTTTGAGTCTGTTCTCCAATCAGTGGGTCATCATGGATGATCCTCTATCCAATGCCATATTCCCACTTTCTCCCCATACCCCTTTAAAATCTCAACAATCATCTCTCTCCTTTTTAAAAATATATTCAGTAACTTGGCCTCTGCAGCCTTCTGTGGTCGAGAATTCCACAGGTTCCCATCCTCGAGTGAAGGCATTTTCCTCATCTCAGTCCGAAATGGTCTCCCCTGTATCTTGAGACCGTGCCCCTGGTTCTGGACTTCCCCAACTGGGGAACCATCCTTCCTGTGTTCCAGTCTGTCTTAGCCCTGTCAGAATTCTATATGTTTCAATCAGATCCTCTCTCTCTTGTTCTTCTAAACTCTAGTGAACAGATGGCACAACAGTCAAAGTGATCCATCTTCAAAAAAACAGCCCAGCCATTCCCTCTCTCAAGGCTTGGGTTGCTGTGTATAAAAGAAATGAAAACGGAAAGTGCTGGAGAAATTCAGCCACTGTGGAGAAAACATGAGAATGAAAGTTTCAGGTCAGAAATATCACTTGCTCAGAATTTTTGCTATTGTTTGCTGACTGAATTAAATTGAATTGAATTTATTGTCACGTGTACCAAGACACAGTGAAAAGCTTTGTCTAGCAAGTAATACAGGCAGATCACAGAGTTAAGTAGCACAGTAAACAGCAGCGAAAGCAATAACACAGGTACAGGTGAATGTTCAGAGTTTGTGAGTCCATTCAGTAATCTAACAACAGTAGAGTAGAAACTGTTTCGAAACCGGCTGGTGCACGTGTTCAGGCTTCTGTACCTCCTCCTCAATGGTAGAGATTGTAGAAAAACATTGCCAGGGTGGGATGGATCTTTGAGAATGCTGGCGGCCTTTCCTGACAGTGGGCCTGGTAGGTGGATTCTTTAGACGGGAGGTTGGCCTTTGTGATTGTCCGGGCCGAGTTCACCACTCTCATGGTTTCCACCAGCCAGTGCTCCATTTCATTGGCTGGAGACATGTCATTATGAACAACTCCACCCAATCACAAATCTCTCTTCAAACTTGTAGAGTTCTAGCACTGAGCAAGTTTATGAATTGCTGAAGAAGAGTCCGATTGGACATTAACTCTTTGTCTACAGAAGCTGCCAGATCTGCTGAGTTTCTCCATCGCCCTCTGTGTTTGTTTCAGATTTCCAGCACCTGCAGTATTTTGCTTTGCTTTCTCCTGTTTACGATCCTGCCTGTTAAATCAGTGGCTGTTTTCTTATGAACGTTGTTCTGTAACCGGACATCCCTTGGTGTATTTGCATATACCGGAGCTCTACCTCCTCAGAAAGGTGCAGCTGTTAAAGCTGGCAGTGTGTTTAACCTTGAACCGTTAACCACACACAGGAAGTCTCTGTGTTCAGCCTTCACACAAACAGCTTGTGACACCTGCTTCTGTATTGCTGTGTGCACTCAGTTATTCCAGAGCAGTTGGCGATTTGTGAGAAAACTCCCTACACCTCTCTTGCCTCTCCGGCTCACTTTCCTGCTTTGACACCTTCCCTAAAACCTTCCTCTTTGGCTGAGCTTTCGCTAGTCTGACCTCGTACCTTCTCATGCTCTGTTTTATTGTACTCCACTGAGGCATCCTGAGACACTGAAGGCTCTGAGTAAGTTTCTATTTTATTTTCTTGTATTCACTCGTAGGACATAGGCACCTCTGGCTGGACCAGGGTTTATTCCTGTCCGCAGTTACCCCTTCCCAAGGTGGTGGTGAGCTGCTTTCTCAAACTGTTACAATCCATCTGCTTTAAGTAGATCCTCAATGCGCTTAGGGAGGAAATTCCAGGAATTTGACCCAGTGACAGTGAAGGAATGGCGATATATTTCCACATCAGAATGGTGTGTGGCTTGGAGGGGAACCTGAAGGTGGTGGTGTTCCCTTGGATCTGCTGCTCTAGCCCTTTTAGGTGGAAGTGGTCGTGGATTTGGAAGATGCTGTTTATGGATCTTTGGTTACACACTGCTGCTAATGAGCCTCAGTCGTGGAGGGAGTGAACGTTTGCGGATGTGGTGACAATTGATTGGTCTGCTTTGTCCTGGAGGGTATCAAGCGTCTTGAGTGTTGCTGGAACTGCACCCATCCAGTCAAACGGGGAGTATTCCATCACACTCCTGACTTGTGTGCCTTTTAGGTAGTGGACAGGCTTGAGGGAGTCAGGAGGTGAGTTACTCCCGCAGTATCTCTAACCTGTGACCTGCTCTTGTAGCCACGGTATTTATATAGCTTGTCTAGTTTAGTTTCAGGTCAGTGGTAACCCCCCAGGTTTTTGATAGTGGGGGATTCAGTGATAGTAATGTCGCTGATGGTTAGATTATCTCTTGTTGGAGTTGGTCATAGCCTGGCAATTAAGTGGCACAAATGTGAGTTGTCACCTCAGCGCCTGGATATTGTCCAGATTTTGTTGCATTTGACTGTGGCCTGCTTCAATGTCTGAGGAATCATGAATAATGCTCAACTTTGTGCAAACATCAGTGAACTCCCCACTTTTGACCTCATGAGGGAGGGAGATTGATGAAGCAGCTGAAGATAGTTGGGCCTAGGACGCTATCCTGAGCAACTCCTGAAAGGATGTCCTGGAGCTGAGATGACTGACCTCCAACAACCACAATCACCTTCTTACGTGTCAGATATAATTCCAATCAACAGAGAGTTTCCCCACCCCTCCCTCCCCCACCGATTCCCACTGACTCCAGTTTCTGTTAGCGCTCCGTGATGTCATGTGGTCAAATGTGGCCTTGACATGAAGGCCAGTCCCTGTTACCTCCCCTCTGGAATTCAGCTGTTTTGTCCAACTTTGAACCAAGGCTGTAAAGAGGTCAAGAGCTGGCCGAACCCAAACTGGGCGTCACTGAGCAGGTGCTGCTTGGTAGCACTATTGATAACACCTTCCATCACTTTACTGAGAGTCAAGAGTAGATGGGCCAGTAATTGGCAAGGTTGGATTTGTCTTGCTTTTCATACACAGGACACAGCTGGGCAATTTTCCACATTGTTGGGTAGATGCCAGTGTTGTAACTGTACTGGAACAGCTTGGCTAGTGGAGTGACAGGTTCTGGAGCACAAGCCTTCAATAGCATTGCTGGAATGTTGTCAGAGCCCATACCCATTGCAGTATCCAACTGTTTCTTGATGTCACATAGAACGAATCAAATGGGATGAAGACTGCCTCTGTAATGCTGGGGACCACTGGAGGAGGCTGAAATGGATTAGTTGGCACTTCTGGCTGAAGATTACTGCAAAACATTCAGCCTTACCTTTTGCACTGAGGTGCTGGGCTCTTCCGACATCGAGGCTGGGGATATTTGTAGAGCCTCCTCCTCCAGTGAGTTGTTTAATTGTCCACCATCATTTACAACTGGATGTGGCAGGATTGCAGAGCTTAGATCTGATCCGTTGGAATCCGAATTGCTTAGCTCTGCCTATCGCTTGCTGCTTATGCTGTTTGGTATGTATGTAGTCCTGTTTAGTAGCTCCGCCAGGTTGACACCTCATCTTCAGGTGTGCCTGGTGCTGCTCCTGGCATGCCCTCCTGCCCTCTCCATTGAACCAGGGTTGATCCCCTGGCTTGATGGTAATGGTTGAGTGGGGGATATACCGGGCCATGAGGTCACAGATTGTGCTGGAGTACAGTTCTCCTGCTATTGATGGCCCCAGTGCCTCATGAATGCCCAGCCTTGAGTTGCTAGATCTGTTCGAATTCTGCCCCACTTGCCGCAGTGATAGTGCCACACAACACGAGAGAGGATATTCTCAAGGTGAAGATGGGATTTTGTCTCCCCAAGGACTGTGCGGTAGTCACTCTTATCAATACTGTCATGGACAGATGCATCTGCAGTTGGGTGATTGGTAAGGTTGAGGTCAAGTATGTTTTTTCCTCTTGTTGATTCCCTCACCACTTGCTGCAGACCCAGTCTAGCAGCAATGTCCTTTAGGAATCAATCATCTTGATCAGTAGTCCTGCTGCTGAGCCACCCTTGGTGGTGGGCATTGAATCCCCCACCCAGAGGACATTTTGTGCCCAGGCCAGCTGCAGTGCTTCCTCCAAGTGTTGTTCAACTTGGCGGAGTGCCCATACATCGGCTAAGAGAGGTTGGCAAGTGGTAACCAGCAGGAGATTTCCTTGCTCGTGCTTAGTCTGATGTCAGAGCACTTTGTGGGGTCCATCGTCGATGTTGGGTCCTCCTAGAACAACTCCCTCCCGACTGTATCCCACTGTGCCACCACTTCTGCTGGGTTTGTCCTGCCAGTGGGATGGGATATATTCAGGGATAGCATTGCTGGTGTCTGGGACACTGTTTGTACGGTGAGTGTGACTATACCAGGGTGTTGCTTGACTAGTCTGTGACAGACAGCTCTCGTAACTTTGGTACTCGCTCCCCCAGACATAAGGAGGACTTTGCAGGGTCGACAGGGCTCTGGTGCCTAGTTCAATGCCAGGTGGTCTGTCCATATTCCTTCCTGCTTTGAGACTTTCTAGTGATTGATACAACTGAGTGACTAGGCCACTTGAGAGGGCATTTGCAAATTGTCCACATTGCTGTGGGTCTGGAGTCACGTAGAGACCAGACCAGGTAGTTGTCTTCTTGAATCGATATTAGTGAACCAGATGGGCTTTTTCTGACAATTGACGATGGTCGGCATGAGACTCTTAATTCCAGAATATTTTTTATTGCGTTCAGATTCCACTATTTGCCATGGCAATATTTGGAACAGGGTCCCCAGAACATTACCTGGATGTCTCAATTAATAGTCTAATGAGAATACCACTAGGCCATTGGCTCCCCATTATTGTTGTTTCTTGGAATAAATCATGTTCCAATGTATGTTTTGTTCTGATTCAGTAGGTTAGGGAAGATGTTGAGATGTGATATTAAACCAGGGCTCTATCTGCTTCTCGGGATGTCAAACATCCCACTGCACTATTTCATGGAAGAGTTGGGGAGTTACCCCTCTATGTGCATTACAAAAGCAATCATGTTACTCTCTGTTGGAACTCACTGTGTACAAGTGGGCGGTAGTGTTTGCTACATCCCGACACTGGCTGTACTTTATTGGCTGAAAATCATTTTGTGGCATCCAGTGGTCATGTCAGGTGCTATATAAATTCAAATCTTTCTTATATTGAGAGTAATGGCATTGAATAAAGGCATAGAAAGTCATAACTAAATTTGCTGATGACACAAAGTTCGATTAGATTAGATTAGATTCCCTACAGTGTGGAAACAAGCCTTTCGTGTGGCATTGTAGACATTGTTGACGATAGGACAAAATTACAAAGGGATATTGGTAGACTAAGTGAATGGGCAAAACTGTGGCAAATGGATTTCAATATAAGTGTGAAATTATCCATTTTAATCTGAAAAGGCACAGGTCAGAGGCTTTTCTAGATGGTGTCAAGTTAAATACAGTGGCTGTCCAAAGAGCCGTGAAGTTCAGATCTTTAAAATTTCGTGAACAGGTGCAGAAAATAATCAAGAAGGCTCATCCTTAGATTAGATTAGTGTGGAAGCAGGCCCTTCCGGAGCCAATAAGTCCACACCGTCCCTCTGAAGAGAAACCCATTCCCCTATTTACCCCTGACTATGCACCTAACACTACGGGCAATTTAGCCTGGCCAATTCACCTAACCTGCACATCTTTGGATTGTGGGAGGAAACCAGAGCAAACCCACACAGACACAGGGAGAATGTACAAACTCCACACAGACAGGTGGGAATCGAACCCAGGACCCTGGCGCTGTGAGGCAGCAGTGCTAACCACTGAGCCACCATGCCGCCCAGCTAGAGGGCTGGAGTAGAAGGTTTTAGAAGTTGTGCTGCAACCACACGAAGCCCTGAGTAGGCTGCACTCAGGGTACTGTGAGTGGATCAGGCCACCACACCTTAGGAAGGACGTATTGGCCTTGGGGGAGTACAGCATAGGTTTACAAGAAAGATATCTCGATTTCAGGGATTGAGTTCTTAGAAGAGATTATATAAATAAGGCCTGTTTTCTCAAGAATTTAGAATGTTTAAGGAGTGACCTAATCCGAAGATATGAAAAGAAAAAGACATGGGTAGATAAAGAGAAACTATTTCCAATATTTGAAGATTCTAGAACTAGGAGTCTAGTCAGAGAATTAGGGCCAGAATGTTCAGGAGAAATGTGTGGAAGTACTAATATACACAAAGTTTGGGAGCGATTTGGAACTCTCTTCCACAAATGACAGATGACGCTGGATCAGTTGTTAATTTTCAATCTGAGATAGATGCTTTTTTGCTATACAGAAGGGCATATGGGTTAAGGACAGGTATATGGAGTGAGACCATAAATCAGCCGTGGTCTCATTGAATGGTGGAACAGGCTTGAGAGGGGCTGAATGGCCTACTCCTGCTTCCAGTTAGACTAAAGATTCAACATCTGGCACATTTACATGAGAGGTCACTGCTGTAATTCTGAAACAAACTCTGACAATACTGGAGGAACTTAACAGGATTGGCAACATCTGTCTGGGGAGAGAAACAGAGTTAGGTCCAGTACGACTCATCGACAGAACAGTTCTTGAGAACAGTCTTCTTGGATTTGAAATGTTAATTCTTTATCTTTCTGACGTGGAGGTGCCGGTGTTGGACTGGGGTGGACAAGGTCAGAAGTCACATGATGCCAGGTTATAGTCCAACAGGTTTATTTGAAATCACACAGGACCCAGGTGCTGCACTCTGAAAGCTTGTGTGATTTCACTAAACCTGTTGGACCATAGTGGAGAGGGTGGTGCTGGAAAAGCACAGCAGGTCAGGCAGCATCCGAGGAGCAGGGGAATAGACGTTTCGGGCATAAGCACCTCATCAGGAAATCCTGATGAAGGGCTTTTGTCCGAAACATTGACTCTGCAGATGCTGCCTGACCTGCTGTGCTTTTCCAGCACCACACTCTTGACTTTGATCTCCAGCATCTGCAGTCCTCACTTTCTCACTGTTGCACTGTAACCCAGTGTCGTGAGACTTCTGACTTTATATTTCTGCAATGCGGCGGATGAATTTCTCTGGCTGTCTCTGTGTTGTTTTAGAATTCCCAGCATCCATGGTATTGGGTGTGCATCGCTTGAAGTTCTGTTGCCTTCCTGGAAGTTCTTTGTTGCCATTCTGACTTGGTTTTTGTTTCTTTTTTAATTTGTTTTGTAGATTGGAAACCTGACAACGATGGGCTCAAAATCGTCAAAGGTCAAAAATAACTTCCCATTCCTTCGTGACGATGGCACGGTCAAGACACTTAAAGAAGGCCACACCGTCTTCATTCTGCGTGGTCTGCCTGGCAGTGGCAAGTCGACCCTTGGCAAAGTAATCACCGATGCTTACCATGGGTCCTTGGTCTGCACTTTCCCTGAGCCTTTGAAGTTTCCTCCCAGGGTGGACGAGGACGAGACTGACTCTGAGCGGTACGCCCAGGTGGATGAGGAACTCGAAAGGGGCTTTAAGGAGAGTAAAAACGTCATAGTAGTCGATGACAACCACCTCTCTGCCAAACGGCTGGACCGCCTCACCAGCCTGGCCAGAGACAACGACTACATTGCCCTCATCGCCAGCCCGAAGACACTGTGGAGGAACGACTGCGAGAAGCTTGCGAAACAAAACCAGTGGAAACTAACCGTGGAACAGTTGAGCAGCATGAAGCAAAGCTTTCGGGCCTACATCATACCGTATTTCTTTGGCTGGTTCTTGCTGAGGAGGAGCGCCCGGGAGATGCGCGAGAACGCGGAAGATTTTCTGACCCAACTGAGCAACTCGGAGGTGTTTTTGAAAGAGTTTGTCAGCCGTATGTGATCCTGTCTGTTTTGATCCTGTCAGATTTTGCAAGAGTTTGTCATCTGTATGTGATCCTGTCTGTTTTTGAAAGGATCAGAGCCACACAAATCTGAATCACCTGCACCAACTTGGCAATTCTAGTTTTCCTGCTGAAGACGGCAGGTTAGGCCTGAGAGGTTCTGCCACTTGGTAAAGGCACCTGTGCTTCGTGAGACAGTGAGCTATTTGACTGTGGAAACCATTGCAGCAGTATATAGTTCAGTCACCATCTAACCATCCACACAGCAGAGTACAGGATTCCACTCCTGTGAGGCAGAGTTGGAGTTCAAAGAAAAAAAAGTCAAAATTATAAGATAGAGCCCCTTAAATCTAATAAGGAATTTGGGAGGTGCATCTTTACCTGGTGAGAGGCTAGAGTGTGGGGGAGTCGGGGAGAGTGGGGGAGTCGGGGAGTGTGGGGTGTGTGGGGGAGTCGGGGAGAGTGGGGGAGTCGGGGAGTGTGGGGGAGTCGGGGAGTGTGGGGGAGTCGGGGAGTGTGGGGAGTGTGGGGGAGTCGGGGAGTGTGGGGGAGTCGGGGAGTGTGGGGGAGTCGGGGAGTGTGGGGGAGTCGGGGAGTGTGGGGAGTGTGGGGGAGTCGGGGAGTGTGGGGGAGTCGGGGAGAGTGGGGGAGTCGGGGAGTGTGGGGGAGTCTGGGAGTGTGGGGGAGTCGGGGAGAGTGGGGGAGTCGGGGATGTGGGGGAGTCGGGGAGAGTGGGGGAGTCGGGGAGAGTGGGGGAGTCGGGGAGAGTGGGGGAGTCGGGGAGTGTGGGGGAGTCGGGGAGAGTGGGGTAGTCGGGGAGTGTGGGGGAGTCGGGGAGAGTGGGGGAGTCGGGGAGAGTGGGGAGTGTGGGGGAGTCGGGGAGTGTGGGGGAGTCGGGGAGTGTGGGGGAGTCGGGGAGAGTGGGGGAGTGGGGGAGAGTGGGGGAGTCGGGGAGAGTGGGGGAGTCAGGGAGAGTGGGGGAGTCGGGGAGAGTGGGGGAGTCGGGGAGAGTGGGGGAGTCGGGGAGTGTGGGGGAGTCGGGGAGAGTGGGGGAGTCGGGGATTTGGGGGGGATGAGGAGTGTGGGGGAGTGGGAGTTTGGGGGAGTCAAGTGTAGGTTCAAGTCTCACCTGCTCCAGTGGTTTGTCGAGTCATAGTCATAGAGATAGTATGTATTCCATGAGATCTAACCTTGCTAACCAGTCTCCCATGGGGAACCTTGTCGAACGCCTTACTGAAGTCCATATAGAACATGTCCACTGCTCTGCCCTCATCAATCTACTTTGTTACTTCTTCAAAAAACTCAAATCAAGTTTGTGAGACATGATTTCCCACACACAAAACCATGTTGACTATCCCTAATCAGTCGTTGCCTTTCCAAATACATGTACATCATGTGTCTCAAGATTCTCTCCAACAACTGGCCCACCACCAATATCAGGCTCACTGGTCTATAGTTCCCCGGCTTTTCCTTACCACCTTTCTTAAATACTGGCACCACTTTAGCCAACCTCCAGTCTTTAAGCATCTCACCTTTCAGGAGAATTAGTAATTTTGCAGATGACACCAAAATTGGAGGTGTAGTGGACAGCGAGGAAGGTTACCTCAGATTACATTGGGATCTTGATCAGATGGGCCAAATATCTCAGCAAGGGGCCCAGCAATCACTTCCCTAGTTTCTCACAGAGGTCTCATCAGGTCCTGGGGATTTATCCACCTTTGTGTTTTAGGATATCCAGCACTTCCTCCTCTGTCATAAAGACATTTTTCAAGATGTCACCATCTATTTCCCCACATTCTATATCTTCCATGTCCTTCTCCACAGTAAACACTGATGCAAAATACTCGTTTAGTATTGCCCTCATCTCCTCCGGTTCCTCATGTAGGCTGCCTTGACATATGTGCCTTTCAGAAAACAAAGTGTGACTTTCTGAGTTTCTTGTTAACATTTCCTTAATACACTTGTTACTCTCTTCGACAGTCCTTCTTGGTCGACGGTGACTTGGTTGCACATTAAAACAAGAGTCCTCAGGTGACCGAAGAGTCCACCACATGACCTACAGTCTCTGTCCCAGGAGGGGCTGGTGGTGGTCGGGGGAATGGGAGGGTGGGAATAGGAGTGGGAGTGCTCTCCATATCAAAGTTTGTTGTTGGTGAGGAGCTTCGAGATGGACAGGTCCTTCTTCAGCTGCTTTCCCTTCACCTTGGGCAGACTTGGGTGAGACTTTCCCAGGTCTCCATGGGAACGATGTATTTTTCTAAGGAGGGTTTGAGGTTACTTTTCCTGTGTCCTCCTGGGGCTCACTTGCAGGGTTAAGGATTGTAATTTTTTTATTCACTTGCTGGCTGTGCCCAGCATTTATTGCTTGTCCCTAGTTGCCCCTTGAGAATGTGGGGGTGGGCTGCCTTCTTGAACCGCAGCAGTCTATTTGCTGTGGGTAGTGTCTTCCATTGTGCCAGGTATGACTCCAACCAGGAGAGCATTTCCCCTCTGATTCCCCATTGAGTCCAGTTTTGCTGGGGCTACTTGAAACCACACATGATCAGATGTGGTCATGATGTCAAGGGCTGTCACTCTCACCTCCCTTCTGGAGTCTGTGTTTGAACCAAGGCTGTAATGAGGTGAGGAGCTGAGTGGCCCTGGCAGGACCCAGACTAGCTGTCAGTGAGCGGGTAATTGCTGAGCAACTGCTGCTAGTTAGTGCTGTTGATGACATATGCCGTATTTAGACAATGAAAATCAAGCAAGTTAAGCAGGCAGTGCAAATCCAGCATTTCTTGCACACGTTTGAGTAGAGTGTGCAGTTATATTCTCCATTGGTCCCCTCAGTCCCAATGTCTCAACTGCAAAGAGCAATTTGAACTGAAACTCGATCCTATTCTTACCTACAGTGAGCACATACACATAAGTTGTATCCTTCCCAACAGGGTGCTGTGTTCAGGAGCAAGCATCACATCCCCGCTGTTCACCTCTCTCAGTCAGGACCAGAGTTGAATTGTAGCAAGTTCCATTCCAGAGGTTGGGGTCATACAGCGCGGAAACAGTCACTTTGGTCCAACTTATCTGTGTTGACCCAAGATCCCAAATTAGTCCCATTTGGTCAGCGTTTGGCCCATATCTCTCTAAACCCTTCCTATTCATATTCCCATCCAGATGCCTTTTAGATTTCACAAAGTCTTATGCTAACTCCCCTGCTGAGGGAGTGCTGCACGGTTAATAGTGCCATCACTTGGTTGAGACATTACTCGAGGGGCCAGTCGATCTGTTAGGATGGATGTAAAAGATCCCAGGGCACTATTTCAAAGTAGGGGAGGATCCCTCGAGCTCTGGCTGACAACGATCAGGTTAGAAGATTGGGTCACGTTGCCGTCTGCAAGGTCTTGATGGGAAGAATCTGTCACTGTATTTCTCACATTTCAAAAGTACTGAACTGGGTGTAATGTCGGTTGAACCAGCCAGGCAGTGTGAGAGGTGCTACATAAATGCAAGGTTTCCTTTTGAATGACCACTGCACCTCCACTGTGGAATAGACCAGCAGAGCTTCTCAATCTGCACACTACCTACAAAGTATGTAGTTTAGGTAATGTCCTGATCTTATCAGGACCACACCCCTTTTAAGATATGTTCCCTCCGAGAGGACCAGTAGAAAATATAACCTCTGCCTGTCCTCAAAGCTGCCGGACTTGCGCTGTCCGTTTAACTTGTGTCCTTCTGTTTGTCAAACTATGGAAAGTGACATCAGATTAAAACTGAGTTGTGCAGTAAATGTAACTTTGTTCACGCCAGATTTGGAATGTCAACCAAAAGAGAAATTCGATCTCCAGGAATACTTCCAGAACAGGCCGAGAGTACTGCACTGTACAACAAAATTCTGTAATTACGGAAAAGATCCTGGTTGTGAAGCCTACGCTGAGAGTGAGGTTAGTAGTCGGCTGGCAGATGGTCTTTCATCCCTCACAGTTGGGAAAATACTCAACCAGAAGTTCAAGTGAAACTCGTCAATTTTCAATGATTTGGAGGTGCCGGTGTTGGACTGGGGTGTACGCAGTTAAAAATCACACAACACCAGGTTATAGCCCAACAGGTTTAATTGGAAGCACATTAGCTTTCGGAGCGACGCTCGATCGAGCCCTCCACAGTCACCTGATGAAGGAGCGTCGCTCCGAAAGCTAGTGTGCTTCCAATTAAACCTGGTGGACTATAACCTGGTGTTGTGTGATTTTTAACTGTCAATTTTCAACATTGGTAAGATGGCACGGTAACTCGGTGGTTAGCACTGCTGCCTCACAGCGCCAGGGACCAGGGTTCAATTCCAGTCTCGGGCAACTGTCACTGCCTGTGTGGAGTTTGCACATTCTCCCCATGTCTGTGTGGGTTCCCTCTGTGTGCTCCGGTTTCCTCCCACAGTCCAAAGCTGTGCAGATTCGTTAAATTGGCCATGCTAAATTGCCCGTAGTGTTCAGGGATGTGTAGGTTAGGTGCATTAGTCAGGGGTAAATGTAGAGTATAGGGTAGGGGATTGGGTCTGGGTGGGATACTCTTCAGAGAGTCAGTGTGGACTTGATGGGCCTAATGGCCTGTTTTCATACTGTAGTAAATCTACTTCAGTTTCAGATTTAACTGCAGGATGAAGCCTCTCTCTGTCAGGGAGACTAATTAGTATCTCCATTACCAGACTGATTCCTGGGATGGCATACCTGATGTATGGAGAGACACTGGATTGTTTCAGACAAGATTCACTGGAGTTTAGAAAAATGAGGGAGGATCTGACAGGATATTATAAAATTCGAACAGGACCAGACAGATTGAATGCAGGAACGATGTTCTTGATGAACTGCGAGTCCAGAACCAGGGGTCACAGTGGAAAGATACATTTAGAACTGGGATGGGGAGACATTTCTTCAGCCACAGAGTAGGGGAGCCTGTGGAATTCTCTACCACAGAAAGCAGTTGAGGCCAAAACATTAAGAAGGGGTTAAACCTCGTTCCTAGGGTTAACAGGATCAAAGGAAATGGGGAGAAAGCAGGAGCAGGTACTGAGTGAGATGATCAGTCGTAATCATATTGAATAATGGAGCCGGCTGAAGGGATGATTAGCCTGCACCTCCTATTTTCTATGTTTCTACTCCAAACCTGGCTGGGGAATTCCGTACAAAAGTGTTAGTCATTGGCATCAATAATTTCAAGACCGATATATTTTTTTCAGGCTTTCCTTTATACTTCCCAGGCTTACATTCCCAAGCCGGATTATCAACAACACTGCTACCAATTTTAATTAAACAAAAGGCAGCATTGGACTCAGGTTTCTTAAAAAAATACCCACAGGGCTCTGGGGAAGGAGCAGGAGGAGTGGGATTAATGAAATAGCTTTACCACAGAGAGCGGGCACATCCACTATGGGCCAAATGGCCTCTATCATTTTACAGTTTGCAAATTCCTGCAACAGATGGTCTTTAGAGAAATGAAATGAGCATTGTTCGATGACTGGAAAAGCACAGCAGGTCAGGCAGCATTCGAGGAGCAGGAGAATCAACGTTTCGGGCATGAACCCTTCATCAGGATGAAGGACTTATGCCTGAAACATCGATTCTCCTGCTCCTTGGATGCTGCCTGACCTGCTGTGTTTTTCTAGCACCACTCTCTCAACCCTGATCTTCAGCATCTGCAGTCCCCACTTTCTCCTCCATTGTTCGGTGACTGATTGGTTGATGGTCCACTTAAATGGCTGAACTAACCAGCAAATACGCATTGGGCAATCGTAACTGAGGTGGATGGCCAGTCAGCCTTTCGTGTTTTTGTGGTGTATTGTTTGAGGGATGAATGCTAGCCGAGTTAACAGGAAAAATCCCTACTCCACAAACGATGCAGGGGGTCAATGTTTGAAATGCTAAATGGCAATTAGTTCAGCACTGCCACCAATTGGTGGATATTGGGACTACAAGTACTTGCTTAGACATGAGAATAGGTCTGCTTTTCTCCTGCATCACTTCTGTTGCATTTTAGAGGAAGTGAAAACAATACAGTGAGGGAGGAAAGGAACAGATGGTTAAGTTATTGAAGAGGGGTGTGAGGTGATTTGTGTGGAGTGTAAACATCCAGGTTGGGCGGCATGGTGGCACAGTAGTTAGCACTGCTGCCTCACAGTGCCAGAGACCCGGGTTCAATTCCCGCCTCAGGCGACTGACTGTGTGGAGTTTGCACATTCTCCCCGTGTCTGCGTGGGTTTCCTCCCATAGTCCAAAAATATGCAGGTTAGGTGAATTGGCCGTGCTAAATTGCCCGTAGTGTTAGGTGAAGGGGTAAATGTCGGGAAATAGGTCTGGGTGGGTTGCTCTTCGGAGGGTCGGTGTGGACTTGTTGGGCAGAAGGGCCTGTTTCCACACTGTGAGTAATCTAATATCTGAAATTTAGAGCCATAGAGATGTAAGGCACGGAAACAGAACTAACTTGTTCATGCTGACCAGATATCCTAACCTAATCTTGTCCCATTTCCCTCTAAACCCTTCCTGTTCATATATCTATCCAGATGCATTTTAAATGTTATAATTGTACCAGCCTTCACCACATTCTCTGTGTGAAAAGGTTGTCCCTTAGATCCTTTTCAATTTTTCCCCCTCTCACCCTAAACCGCTGCCCTCTAGTTCTGGAATTCCCCCACCCCAAGCAAAAGACTTTTGTCTATTTATCCTATCCATGCCCCTCATGATTTTATAAACCTGTATAGGGTCACCCCTCAGCCACCAACACTCCAGGGAAAACAGTCCCAGCCTGACTCTCTACCTCAAATCCTCCAACCCTGGCAACATCCTCATAAATCTTTTCTGAACCCTTTTTAGTTTCAAAACATCTGTCCGATAGGAAGGAGACCAGAATTGCATGCAATATTCCAAAAGTGGCCTAATCGATGTCCTGTACAGCCACAACATGACCTCCCAACTCCTGTACTCAATACTCTTACCAATAAAGGAAAGCATACCAAATGACTTCTTCATTATCCTATCCACCTGCAACTCCAATTTCAAAGAAGTATGAACTTGCATGCCAAGGTCTTGATTTAACAAGACTCCTCAGGGCCTTACCATTAAGTGTATATCCTGTCCTGTTTTGTCTTTCCAAAATGCAGCACTTCACATTTATCTAAATTAAACTCCATCTGCCACTCCTTGGTCCATTGGCCCACCTAATCAAGATCCTGTTGTCCTCTGGTAACCTTCACTATCCACTACATCTCCAATTTTGGTGTTACCTGCAAACCTAATAGCTTTACCTTCTATGTTCACATCCAAATCATTTATATAAATGACTAAATGCAATGGACCCAGCACTGATCCTTGTGGTGCACCAATGGTCACAGGCCTCCAGTCTTAAAGGCACCTCCACCATTACTCTCTGTATTCTATCTTCAAGGCAGTTCTGTATCCAAATGGCTAGTTCTCCCTATATTCAATATGATCTAACCTTGCTAATCAGTCTACCATGAGGAACCTTGTCATACGCCTTACTGAAGTCCATATTGATCATGTCCACTGCTCTGCCCTCATCAGTTCTCTTAGTTACTTCTTCAAGAAACTCAATCAAGTTTGTGAGACATGATTTCCCATGCACAAAGCCATGTTGACTATCCCGTATCACTCCTTGCCTTTCCAAATACATGTAAATCCTGTCCCTCAGAATTCCCTCCAACAACTTGCCCACCACCAATGTCAGGTACACTGGTCTATAGTTCCCTGGCTTGTCTTTACCGCCCTTCTTAAACAGTGACACCAAATTACCAACCTCCAGTCTTCCGGCACCTCACCTGTGACTATCGATGATTCAAATATCTCAGCAAGAAGCCCAGGAATCACTTTCCTTGCTTCCCACAGAGTTCTCGGGTACACCTGATCAGGTCCTGGGGAGTTATCCACTTTTATGCATTTTCAGATATCCAGCACCACCACCTCTGTAATAAGGACATTTTTCATGATGCCACCATCTATTTCCCACTTTCAATACCTTCCATGTCCTTCTCCACAGTAAACATTGATGCAAAATACTCGGATAGTATCTCTCCCATCTCCTGCGGCTCCACACATTGGCTGCCTTGCTGATCTTTGAGGGGCCCTGTTCTCTCCCTAGTTACCCCTTTGTCCTTAATGTGTTTATAAAAAAAAACCTTTTGATTCTCCTAAACTCTGTTTGTCAAAGCTACATCATTCCCCTTTTTGCCCTCTTGATTTCCTTCTTAAGTATAATCCTACTGCCTTTATACTCATCTATGGATTCACTTGATATTTCCAGTCTGTACCTGACATATGCTTCCTTCTTTTTCTTAACCAAAACCTCAATTTCCCTGTCGTCCAGCATTCCTTACACCTGCCAGCCTTTGCTTTTATCTTAAAAGCAATATACTGTTTCTCAACTCTTGTTATCTCATTTTTGAAGGCTTCGCATTTTTCAGCCACCCCTTTACCTGTGAACATCTGCTCCCAGTCAACCTTTGAAAGTTTGTTTTTTAGATTACTTAGTGTGGAAACAGGCCCTTCGGCCCAACAAGTCCACACCGACCCGCCAAAGCGCAACCCACCCAGACCCATTCTCCTACATTTACCCCTACCCCTAACACTATGGGCAATTTAACATGGCCAATTCACCTGACCTACATATTTTTGGACTGTGGGAAGAAACCGGAGCACCCAGAGGAAACCCATGCAGACGCCGGGAGAATGTGCAAACTCCACACAGTCAGTCGCCTGAGGCGGGAATTGAACCCGGGTCTCTGGCGCTGTGAGGGAGCAGTGCTAACCACTGTGCCACCCACAAAGTTCTTGCCTAATACCATCAAAATTGACCTTCCTCCAATTTAGAATTTCAACTTTTAGATCCAGTCTACCTTTTTCCATCACTATTTTAAAACTAATAGAATTATGGTCGCTGGCCCCAAAGTGCTCCTCCACTGACACCTCAATCACCTGCCCTGCCTTATTTCCCAATAGTAGATCAAGCTTTGCACCTTCTCTAGTAGGTTCATCCACATACTGAATCAGAAAATTTTCTGGTACATACTTAACAAAAATTCCTCTCCATCTAAACCCTTAACACTATGGCAGTCCCAGTCTGTGTTTGGAAAGTTAAAATCCCCAACCATAACCACCCTATTCTTACTGAGAACTGAGATCTCCTTACAAATTTGTTTCTCAATTTTCCGCTGACTATTAGGGGGCCTATAATATAATCCCAATAAGGTGATCATCCCTTTCTTATTTCTCAGTTCCACCCAAATAACTTCCCCGAATGTATTCCCAGGAATATCCTCCCATTTGTATCTTGGAACATTAAGCCATGTCTCTGTAATTACTATGATATCCCAGTCCCATATTCCTAACTATGCCTTGAGTTCATCTGCCTTCCCTGTTATCTTTGTAATCACTATCTATTTATAGTGCTACAGTACAAGATCTGGCCACTGAATTGATGTGACTGGGGACCAGTAAGTTTTATTCTTACCATTGGCAAAATAAGACAATAAAGCTTAAAAGTTCTACAATTTTGAACAAACAGCATTACAATCTCCCACTGTGAATAGTTCCATTCTGGAGTCCATTGGATTTGTACACAAGTTAGAACATGATGTAGAATAATATAAATAAAATAGCTGTTCATAAGTCCAAGAAATATTTGTATGCCAAATGTTTAAAATTGCATCCCCGTACAAGATCACATTTATAATTACAAACGTTTATAAATTTGGGACCCTGTAAACTTTACTAAACAATGTTTATATAAGTAATACAAGACCACGGCAGTGATGCATTTGCCGTCCTTGGAAGTAGCACCTGGTGATCCTTTGCGTCCACCCAAGCAAGCAGCAGGTGTCTTACTTTATCACATGTGAGGGACAGCACTTGCAACAGTGCAGAACTCCCTCTGTGCAGCAGATCTGGCAGCTCAGTGGTTAGCACTGCTGCCTCACAGCACCAGGGACCTGGGTTTGATTCCACCCTTGGGTAACTGTGTGGAGTTTGCACATCCTCCCCCTGTCTGCCCCCCTCGCCCCCCCACCATGGGTTTCCTCCAGGCATTCCTGTTTCCTGTCACAGTCCAAAGACATGTAGTTTGAGTGGATTGGCCATTATAAATTGTCTGTAGTGTCCAGGAATGTGTGGGCTAGGTGGGTTAACTTTGGGAAATACAGGGTTATAAGAATTGGGTGGGATTCTCTTTGGTGGGTCAGTGTGGACTCAGTGGGTCCACTGAGAAAAGAAACAAGAGAATTATTTTTGCTAGTCTGTCATTTTTTAAATTACAATTGTCCCTTGTCATTTACAGATTTCCAGACTGTAGGGATTCTATTCTATATAATCATATATAGAATATATAGGAGTATCAGCCTTGACACTTGTGTTTTAGTCTTGCATGTGGAGGTACTGGGGTGGACAAAGTTAAAAATCACACAACATACAAGCTTTCAGAGCACTCTGAAAGCTAGTACTTCCAAATAAACCCGTTGGATTATAACCTGGTGTTGCGTGATTTTTCACTTCAGTCTTGGAGTGGGACTTGAAACTGAGAAGCAAGAGTGCTACCAACAGAGCCAACAACTGAAGCTTAAAACAAAAGCCAAACACTGCAGTTGCTTGAGATCTGAAATAAACACTCAAAGTGCTAGAGGAACCCAGCAATTTTGGTATTATCTGTGGACAGGAAAACAGAGTTCAGTTTTCACGCCCAGTGGGTTCTGAGCAAATCATGTGAACTTGGAGCGTAACTCTGCTTCTCTCTGCGCAGATGCTGTCAGGTTTCTCCAGCCCTTTCTGTTTTCAGTGCAAGTAAATTCTACTGTTTCATCTAACAGGAGAGTCATTTATTCTCCATTAAGTTGATGGTCTTGCTAATTCAAACTAATGCTACACACTTTCTGTGTTTCCCTAATGTAGGCTGTTGAAGATAATTATTCAAAGGCCTTCACCCTGAATGTGGTGGCCCTGTTTGTCACCCCACGAACAGTGGGGGCCCGTGTCCTCCTGAACAACTACCAGAAAGTGCTGTGGCCGAAGGGACAAGAGAGAAACGAAGGCGAGGACAGTACGGAGAAGGTTGACCTGCCCTTTGGTAGCCGGGCCCACATCACCTTGGCATGCGCTCCTGGAGTGAAGGCAGTTCAGACCGGTTTAGACCTGCTCCAAATCTTAAAGCTCATTGAGGAGGGTAAACAGCCCACATTCCAGGTGGATTTGCAGAAAGGCCAGCTCTGCTGCTACGGTGAGGGGCAGTGCATTCTCAACCTGACCAAGCCAATTGAAGTGAAAACCATCTTTTCTGGTTTTTACCCCCAAAAAACAGAGCCCTTCGCTGAATCAGCGGGGTGCTAGAGAACCAGGCGGCTAGATATGAAGCTTCAATTTGAATGAAGAGTGAAAGTTAAAATAGACAGTACTTTAGTTATGATCATATCCAAACACATGGAGGTGGTACAGTTTAATCAAAGTAAATCAACCTGACAGTTTCCTATCTTTCTCTAAAATGTTTATGATTACTCATGCAAGATTTTGCTTTGTTTTAATACGTCTGGCTGTAATAATAACCATTTGCCTAATGTTGAATGCCAACTCGTGTGTTATCTGAAGAAGTCAGTCGGATTTGGTTACTGCAGCGTATGGGTGCCACTGACGTGATTTGTATCAGGTTTGATGCACAGAGTTAGTGACTAAGCTGTGGTGGTACTGCTGCCTATTGTGGGGGGGAGGGGAGAGAAGGGGAGTGCACCTAAACAACCGAGGGTCCCCTTCGTAAGAATGAACCCTCAAGATTTGCTCCAGATCATTTGGGAAGCGATCATTTGGGAAAAGGCTGGCTTCCCTTATATAGGCAGCATGTTGTTGTAACGGAGTGATTTGTGCCACCACATTGCTTTTTCTTAAAAGTTAAAACAGCACAAATGTTTCAATAAAGGAAATGGAACTGTATGTTTCTTTGGGAATGCTTTAATTATATTCTACGATAGCTATTTAATAATTGTACAGCTGTTGTCAAGATGGTTTTAGCATAATGGTAGCATCGCTGACTCAGAGTCAGGGAGACCTGCGTTTGATCCCATCTGCTCTAGAGGTAAGTCATAACATATCTGAGCAGGTTGATTAGAAAAAGTCATATGCTAGTCTCAACTGCTCTGGAGGTGTGTTGTAACATCTCTGAGTAAGTTGTTTATAAGTCAGCGTGGAATGGAACCATGGCTGTGGAAATTTTCATTCTGCCCCATTATTTTACTTACCTGATATTTAATCCAAAATGTTCCCCTTGGTTTACTGCTCAGTTCAGTTATAACCATTGTCTTGAGTGCGCTGCCTGATCCACCTGCATCAACAACCTCCAACAATAGGTCCCAGTTTCACCCCAGTCAGGACCGATATCAAACCTTCCGCTGTGGGTACCAATCTGATTCTCTAACCAACTGAGCGGATGAAGCCCCAATGAGTCCAGGCTGCTGTGGTACAATTTTAACTGCAGGTTGTAGCCTGGAGCCATGAATTGTGATGAAGAAGATTGCAGTTTTCTTTCTAGTCCCATCGGCAACCAGGAATCTCTCTCTTCATTGGCTCGGAGCTGATAAGATTTACACGTTGATACCCAACCGGTTTAGCTGGGTTATGAATATCTGTTCTTTTGCCATCATGTCCTGGGGTGGGACGTGAATCAGGAGTTCCTAGCTTATAAGCAGGAATACCTTTATAAGACAGGCAATTAGTTCTTTAGTTTGTCCACTGAGAAAAGATGCAAGTCTGTCTTTTATTTAAAAAACTATATCTGTCCCTTGTCATTTACAAATTTCACAGAAGGACAGTATAAGCTTACGGTACGGGTGCATATTTTAACCGCTTATTCCAAAGATTGCTAAACTGGATCAATTACTTCTGAGCTAAAAAAGAATGATCTGATGTACTAAATTTACTGAGCAATGCCATTTCTTATCTTTATTTAACATTCACTTTGTACATGAATACTGTACAGAGTGTACATTTTGTACAGCAGTAAAACATTGAGAAATCATACAAACAGAACAAAGTGTGTGCAGCTTAATGTACATCACAAGGTTTACCAGAGAAATACATTACACAAACTAGGAAACATATTTAAAACCCTTCATGAGTCTACCATCCACACACCTGAAGCATAAAATGGCTACTTGGAATTAGAATTAAATTTAGACAATTCTTGGGATATCCAGGAGTGATAATATTGAGGGAAAACATTAGTGGGAGGAAGTTGTGGAACAACAACACGAAGCTGAAATTCCCAGGTGTCACTGATTTGACCCTTGATGTTGAATCTGTTTCAACACTTAGAGCAACTTCTCCAGGCCAGTTCCCCAAAGATTTCATACAAAATATCTACAGAATAATGCATTAATGTCAATAACCTGACTTTTTTTTTGCTTTTTTGGAAAAGAAAAGGGAGCAATTTCCCTTTTTATTTGCTTTTTTAAAATTATAACAAACAGCAGTCTGACAATCTCTATTTGGCAATTCTCAGTGTGAAAGCAGGCACAAAACTAAAAATAGTCCGTGGCAAACAGCAATTAGACTTCAGCTTGTAAGTTGAGTGTAATGCTTGGTATAAATGTCTCCATTACACTCCTTCCGCCCCCACCCACCCACAATAATGGTTGGCCTTTACAGTTAAACAAGAATTGCAAATGATTTTCGATCAGCCAGTGCAAATGGTTTGCAAATACACATTTGACAAACCTGGTTAATATTACGGGTGTAGATTATTTGAACAATTCTGAGGCACCTCTATCTTTGGGTTTACCAATCCCATATGTTTTTCTTTATTTCAGATTTTCAGCACATCTTTTCAACTAAACCCAATGTTTCCTGTACACACGGCCTTCAGCTCACATGAACAGAGACATAAGAGGTTAGATTAATGACTCAAGCATATAGTATGCTGTTGTTTGGAGTATTAATTAAAAGTACCTCCCATTTCCTGAAGGAATGTAGGGTAACAGATCAAACCTGTTGAAAGATGTTGCTCTATGTTTGTGTGTAGACTCACGGCAGAATCTGAAGTTGGATCCTTTAAATTGCATTAATCTTTTAGATAATGTTGCAATGAACTAATTATACCATCGAGGTCCTTATATGCAATTTTTATTGAATTCACTGCTGCTCCAGCTGAGAACAGCTCATACACTAACATTGCCGTCAGTTTCTGAGAAAAATGGAAGATGCAAAAAAAAACAAACAGCCCAGAATGACTCTCATCATTCTGATGGTCCCTACTGGGTATGCACACAGGTGAACGTCAGGTGGAAGATCAGGGCAGGACATAGCTTTAACAGACATTCAGATGAAGTATTAAAATAACATTAAAATAATCTGGAGTTGCATCCTTGCTCAAATCACTGATTCAGGCTTGGCTTGTTTGGGAGGGAATGCACTAAAAGATATAGGAGAGTGGGGCAGAATTCTTCACATTTTAACCTTCCATTAAAATATCTTTCATTGACAGATGGACAATATATTGAAAAGCTTCAAACAACTTTTTTAAAAAGAGATCAATTTTTTCTAATACTTTGCTTTAATATAAAGATTCATCACATCAGACCAAGGAGCTTATGAATCTCACTTTCCCCTTGTCTACGTTTTTAAACTTGAAATCTGGCCAGCTCAGTGGCTAAACAGCCACAAGGTGTTGCACTGAACTGTTCTATTCCAGGGACCCAGACATTTTTAAAAAATCGGATTTATACTTTCTCCGAAACCATTTTCAACTGGACTGTTTCCACAAACACTCTGTGAAGAAAAATAATGGCTTCCTGATGGGGCTTAAACCTCCTTTAGTGCCTCACTAGGAAAAAACTTTAAGTGACCTTTAAGGATATTCGAAAGTAATCTGCATCTTCAACAAAGAAAGGGCTCCAAATGTTGATTAAGAAATATTAACATTTGCTCATGTATTTGCTTTTATTCAAAGTTACTCATTAATACTACAACAGCAGCTAATCCAGTCCAGAAATCTTCTGACCATGCATCTCCACCTTTTCTCTCCTGATGTTGTTTTAACTAAGTTACTATGATGTGGTTTATTAAGTTAAAAAAAATAATTTGAATGCTATTGCCTCTCTGCTCAAAACAAGCAGTGTAGGAAACATATTTAAAAAGCTAGATTTGCATCCAAAAAAATCCCAAAATAAATATGAGTATAAGGACAGGCGAAGCCAACCTGCTTTTTGGGAGGTGCTGGCAAGATTATCTTCAATGTCTTAATTGCGTATATGCAAATATTTGCTTCAGTGCCATTGTAAATATTTTAAAAGCCATTTCTCAATATTCAATAACACCCAACTGTTTTTCAAAATATAAATGTGAGCAGCAGCCTAAATTTAAAAGTGGAACAGGTAACTTGTAAGCCCCCCCTGACAGCCAAATCAAAGCTACGAACATTTTGCACAATTATGCTGGCCAATCATGAAAGGGTAGGTTTCACAGTCATGTCTGACATGCTTTGCCACAGAATGACGCAAAAAAAAATCACAATTCTGCAGAGAACATCATCATCTCGGAGTGCTTTAACAAATACAGAAAGTCCAGATGGTACATCCCCACTCTCAAATTTAACCAAATGAAACTAGTCAGTCCAATGCCAAAACAAATCAAACCATTTGTTACCTTTGAGAAGGGCAAAATTTGTAAGTGAAAGGAATATTGAAGTGGGATGGTCATGCAGTTTATTAATGCACTTTGTTTAAGTTTATAAAATGCACAAAAGACACATCTCCAGAGATGCCTGCTTTTTTATGGAGTCAAACCACAAGACTGAATTTCATGGCATGCCACTAAACTTTGTTGAAATAAAAGCCAATGACAGCTAAATTTCTTTCTAAACAAAATCGATAGCTGAATCTGGGGAAGTGAGTATCCTGTTTACAGCATTAAAGAAATGTAGGTTTACTAACTTGATGCTTCCTGAACACGAGTTACTGGATGATGGGGAGACTCGATGTACAGCCATTCCTTCCATTTTTCCACTCTGTAGTCCCAATGATCAGGAATTTAACACAAGAGCTCATGCTTTTGTGTGTCATTCTATAGTGGTGAGTACTTATGGTATTTATTTAAAATGAAAAAGGGCTAAGTTTAAATATGACTCCCAGACAGGCAAACTCCACTTTCCCCGTTGGCATTACTTCAGTTGTTTATAACAGTCGACTGTGCAATATGTATGGAGGTAAAGCATTTTCCCTCCTTCCTATTTCCACATCTCCAAATTACACTTCCTGACCAGAAAATGCCTCAATGAACTGCATAAAGACAGAAAAGATACAATGGGCCTATAAACAGAATCATACAATTTTAAATGTATTATCCTCTTTTAATCCAATCTCATTAAACCCCTTTGCCTCAGATACATGCCTAAAGCTTTGGCCAATTTGTAAGCAGCAATTAGAAACTGCAGAGTTGGTGGCAACATGCTTGCCTCTCCCTTCACAAAGCCGACCTACTGGCTATGTTACAGTCTGTTTGACAACATACTCTAGTACTTGGGACTGTTTACTAGATAAGGTGCGTAGTTAGCTGGATGCAGGCTTGCAACGCAGATTGATGCCAACCAGCACTGACTTGAGGTTACCATAAAGAACTCTCCTTTCA
The DNA here is from genome assembly GCF_020745735.1 of Hemiscyllium ocellatum. Taxonomy (NCBI): domain Eukaryota; kingdom Metazoa; phylum Chordata; class Chondrichthyes; order Orectolobiformes; family Hemiscylliidae; genus Hemiscyllium; species Hemiscyllium ocellatum. Next base: position 38,512,413 of record NC_083432.1, on the reverse strand, counting down.
CCTCTCCCCTCATGTGAGGTGTGGTTCACCTTTCTCAAATAACAGAGCAGCTCTCTGGTTTGGTAAGACAGTAGCAACTTTATTTTTACTTGTTTACCAAACAGTGTTCTTGGCTCAAAAGGCTTTGTGGATGTCATCAAACTCCTACCTCCACGACAAAAACAGGTTAGCATTAGGTACAACTCACCCATGCCGCCAATGGTGTGAGCACAATGGGAAATTCCCAAGCATTCCCGATGGGAGCACATGGAAGATCTTGGCGATGAATCACAGCAATGTAATTAATTTTGGGCAAACTAACATGATGTTTGTGGGTTGCCATAACTAGCATTCTGCTACACTGAGGGATTTCATGTTTCCTTTCATGGTAATTTTACTTTTGCACTTGTAGTTCACTACGTGTAGACATCCACTAAGCACATGCAGGTAGAATAGTTAGGTCATAAATACAAATTACTCCCTTGAAGTGGAAACGGAGCACTGCAAGGCTTTTAGAACTGGAGATGTTTTATTCAGACGATCTTTATGAAATGCAATTATATTAGTTCAGAGAATTCCTAAACTGCTGAGTTTAAATCAGTGGCAAGGTTCTTGCAAGTCCAAAGCTAAGCTATAACAAAACTTGCCTTTAACCACATGGCATTTTGTTTCTCTCTTTTCCCTGTCCCTGTCAGCAGCGTGTTTGAGCTAGCACCTGTAACCATCAGTAGCAAATGTTCCTTTCACTGGCAAGGCTGATAACTGGAAAGGATACAATGGACTATGTGGAGAGGCTGATGAAGTGAGCCACTCCACCAGTCATTTAAAAGTTGGTAATTCGGCTGAACAGAAGCACAGAAAAAAATCCACTGCTTTAAATACAAGCTCGGTTTTCGTTTGAATAAAAAGTGGACTTTCCTGCATTGCGAAGAAATACTCTCATCTACATAAAAGCTCAACTGCCTCTATTTACACAACTGAAGATCGTTAGCGTGAGGGACTGCATACTTCAAAATGAGGTAATCCTTTTTATTTTTAATTAATATGATTATAAAAACAAAGCATTAAGGTCAGCTTCACATTCTGTGATGACAGCTTCTTTTTCAACAAAAACATAGAATTACATGAATACAAGAGGTATTCAACTGAAACATGGAAGTTTCTCCTCTAAATAGATTAAACACAGGGAAACAGGGATATTTATTTTATTTTTGCTTGAGTTACACCCAGTGACATTGAACAAAAAGGTTGCGCATTAGCCAAATTGGAAGAAAAAATTCCCAGGACCAGAAGCTGAAAAGAGAAAAGAAGATCTATTAACATCTGCATCCAGTCTTAAAACAGCAACAAATGTCCTCTGTTTGAACAGCAACTTCCATTTGGTCACAGGTGGGTCAACACAGTTGAAAGGAATTTTCCCTCAATAAGAAAGGCCTTTCATATACAAGTTAGGGTGCAAAGAGCTGCAATTGATAGCATGTCAGATCTTTATTCAAACAACTTATAACTGGCATATGTTTAATGTATTATTGGAAGGTTCCTCAAGTATAATTGGAACCTGGACCTTGATACGTTATTCTAATATTACTTGCTGGCAGGGGTCAGTAACTCAGGGACTAATACTATAGAAGGCTCACTTATCCACCCTTCAGCTAAGACTCTAAACTCAAGACCTGGCCATCTCTATTGGGAAGGCGATTGGGTCAATACACTGAAGAATAAATGCTCACTTTCAATTGCTTAAAAAATACTGTCTGTAATCTTACTCTGAAAATGCTGACTTGGTAGGTTGTGGTTCTATGGGGAACTCATTTTGAAATTTTGCTGGGAGACTAACCGCTGTCAAACTGTTTATTCTTGCTGGACATGATTAATAGAGTCCCAATTCTTAATATTATAGAGGAGCATTTTCTGGTTTCACAACAATGGAAGCCTTGTATCTGCTCACTCAGGAACTAGTCGAGCTCTCACAATACAATTTTCTTTTTAAAGTTAAAAACACACCATTACACATCTTGTGTTTATCAAACGCTCCAAAAACCTAAAACCCACCTTCAAAACTGAAGCCACCCGGGCTACCGAAAAATGCCTTGAAAATATTATTAGCATCGAAATCTGTAACAAAAGAAAAATAATAATTAACAAAATAATTAAAAACATCAATTTGTAGGAAAAGCAAACTACACTTATTTTGCAAGTTTTCACTTGGACTGATTTTGACCCGAAATAGAGTCAGACTCGGAAACAGAGCCTTCGGTCCAACCAGTCCATGCTGATCAAAATCCCAAACTAAATTAGTACCATCTGCCTGTGCTTGGCCCATATACTTATCTAAACGTCTTTTAAATGTTGTAACGGTATCCACATCCCCCACTTCCTCTGGAAGTTTATTTCACACACGAACCACTTGTTAAAAAAAACTGCCCCTTGTATCTTTTTAAAATCTTCCTCCTGATTTCTGATTTAAGCACATAGGGCACTTAAGGTAGCCCACAAGAGCTTCAGGAACCACATTTGTCTATTATACCACAGTTGAAAATAAAACAGAATGCTTTAATGTAATCATGGGCTCTGCACAGGGTGAGCCAGCCTGAGAGGCAATCGAGTGAATGCAAGAAGCTATTTCTTGTGACCCTGACATGTCTTGATTTAGCTGCAGCTCGAGTACTGCAAACAGCCACTCAAATGGGCCCTTGTGGTAAAGATCCCAGACAGAGCCTTCATGCCCCACGTCATCAGCTTACAATAGAAGTAGAATCTTGAATAGAAGTAGAAATTTGCAGATTGAAAACCTGAGTAGGACACAATGTTCAAAGATGTAGAGAAATGTTGCTGGCTAAAGCACCGAATGTGAGGCAGTTTTATCAGCACTTACCACCAGAGTTCATGCCATCATCGTCCAAATCTTGACCACTGTCATAACGTGCTTTCTTTTTTGGATCTGAGAGGATACTAAAAGCTTCTCCCACTTCTTTAAATTTCTTTTCTTCTTCCTTCTGTACCTCTGGACTGGCACTACTATGTCGATCTGTGCAGAAGGGTAAAGTCATCAGTTAGCAGCCAAGTGTGTTTCTTGTTGCAATTGTACTTCCAAATTTTCAAATGCACAACCTTTATACAGGCACAGATGTCACTGGACAGTTAGGTATATAATCAGTTATAATTCATGGAAGTACACAGAGGATCTCTAATCTATGACCTGATTTATGAGCATGATCCCATTCAGTAGTTTAATTTTAAACACCTGACATACTTCCTGCCCTTATGAACAAGCGGCTTCACCGTGTCCTGCACTGTGTTCTGACTTGCACACGATTTGGCTTGCAAACTAACTCCGAAATTGAACCTAATTGCAAACTAGGGACTGCCTGTACACAGTGTATTTATGAAGGTACAGCCGGGATCCGCCTGTATACAGGGTATTTATTAAGGTACAGCTGGGGACTGACTGTACACAGGGTATTTATGAAGGTACAGCTGGGGACTGACTATACACAGGGTATTTATGAAGGTATGGCCGGGGACTGCATGTACACGGTATTTATCAATGTACAGCCGGGGACAGACTGGATACAGGGTATTTATGAAGGTACGGCCGGGGAGTGCCTGTACGCAGGGTATTTATGAAGGTACAGCCAGGGACTGCCTGTACACAGTGTATTTATGAAAGCACAGCCAGGGATAGCCAGTATACAAGGTATTTATGAAGGCATGGCTGGTGACACTCTGTACATAGGGTATTTATGAAGGCATGTCTGGGGACGGCCTGTACACAGGGCATTTATGAAGGCACGGCCGGGGACTGCCCGTACACAAGGAATTTATGAATGTACGTCTGGGGATGGCCTGTATACAGGGTCTTTATGTAGGCACGGCCAGGGACTGCCTGTACACAAGGAATTTATGAATGTACGTCTGGGGACGGCCTGTATACAGGGTATTTGTGAAGGCACGGGTGGGGACTGCCTGTATACTTATGAAGGCACGGCTGGGGACTGCTGTACACAGGGTATTCATGAAGGCATGGCTGGGGATTGCCTGTATACATGGTATTTATGAAGGTACAGCCGGGAATGCCTGTACACAGGGTATTTATGAAGGCACGTCTGGGGACGGCTTGTACACAGGGTATTTTTGAAGGTACAGCTGGGGACTGCCTGTATATTAATGAAGGTACGACTGGGGACTGCTGTACACAGGGTATCTATGAAGCCGGGGACTGCCTGTACACAGGGTATTTATGAAGATATGTCTGGGGATGGCCTGTATGCAGGGTATTTATGAAGGCACGGCTTGGGATTCCATGGACACAGGGTATTTATGAAGGCATGACTGAGGACTGCCTGTATACAGGAGATTTATGAAGGAGCGGCTGGCGACAGCCTGTACGCAGGGTATTTATGAAGGCACGGCCAGGAACTGCCTGTACACAGGGTATTTTGAAGGCACGGCCAGGAACTGCCTGTACACAGGGTATTTATGTAGGCATGGCCGGAGTCTGCCTGTATGCAGGGTATTTATGAAGGCATGTCTGGGGACAGCCTGTACACAGGGTATTTATGAAGGCACGGCCGGGGACTGCCTGTCCACAGGGTATTTAGGAAGCCACGGCCGGGGACTGATTGTACACAGGGTATTTATGCAGGCACGGCCAGGAACTGCCTGTACACAGGGTATTTATGCTGGCATGGCCAGGAACTGCCTGTACACAGGGTATTTATGCAGGCACGGCCAGGAACTGCCTGTACACAGGGTATTTATGCTGGCATGGCCAGGAACTGCCTGTACACAGGGTATTTATGCAAGCACGGCTGGGGACTACCTGTACACCGGGTATTTATAAATGAACGACTGGGTACTGTCTGTACACAGGGTATTTATGAAGGCACGGCCGGGGACTGCCTGTACATTTTTGAAGGCACGACCGGGGACTGCCTGTACAGAGTATATTTATGAAAGCATGACTGGGGACTGCCTGTACACAGGGTATTTATGAAGGCACAGCAAGGGACCACCTGTACACAGGGTATTTATGCAGGCACGGCCAGGAACTGCCTGTACACAGGGTATTTATGAAGGCACGGCTAGAACTGCCTGTACACAGGGTATTTATGAAGACATGTCTGGGGATGGCAAGTATGCAGGGTATTTATGAAGGCATGGCTGGCGACAGCCTGTACGCAGGGTATTTATGAAAGCACCTCTGGGGACGGCCGATATTGAGGGTATTTATGCAGGTACAGCCGGACACTGCTTGTATATTTATGAAGGCACGGCTGGGGTCTGCCTATACACAGGATATTTATGCAGGAACGACCGGAGTCTGCCTGTACAGAGGGTAATTATGAAGACACGGCCAAGGACTGCCAATACACAGGGTATTTATGAAGGTACGTCTGGGTACGGCCTGCACACAGGATATTTATAAAGGTACAGCCGGGGACTGTCTGTATACAGTGTATTTGTGTGTGTATGGCTGGGGACTGCCTGTACATTTATGAAGGCACGGCTGGGGACTGCCTGTATACAGGGTATTTATGAAGGCATGGCCAGGGACTGCCTGTACATAGGGTATTTATGAAGGAGCAGTTGGTGACTGCCTGTACACAGGGTATTTATGCAGGCACGGCTGGGGACTGCCTGTACACCGGGTATTTATAAATGAACGGCTGGGTACTGTCTGTACACAGGGTATTTATGAAGGCACGGCCGGGGACTACCTGTACACAGGGTATTTATGAAGGTACAGTCGGGGACTGCCTGTACAGAGTATATTTATGAAGGCATGGCTGGGTACTGCCTGTATATTTATGAAGGCATGGCTGGAAACTGCCTGTACATAGGGTATTTATGAAGGCACGGCCAGGGACTGCCTGTACACAGGGTATTTATGAAGGAGCAGTTGGTGACTACCTGTACACAGGGTATTTATGCAAGCACGGCTGGGGACTGCCTGTACACAGGGTATTTATGAAGGAGCAGTTGGTGACTACCTGTACACAGGGTATTTATGCAAGCACGGCTGGGGACTGCCTGTACACCGGGTATTTATAAATGAACGGCTGGGTACTGTCTGTACACAGGGTATTCATGAAGGCACGGCCGGGGACTGCCTGTAGAGAGTATATTTATGAAGGCATGACTAGGGACTGCCTGTACACAGGGTATTTATGAAGTCGGGGACTGCATGTACACAGAGTATTTATGAAAGTATGTATGGGGACGGCCTGTACACAGGGTATTTATGAAGATACGGCTGGGGACTGCTGCACACAGGGTATTTATGAAGCAGAGGACTGCCTGTACACAGGGTATTTATGAAGGCATGTCTGGGGAAGGCCTGCAAACAAGGTATTTATGAAGGTATGGCTGGTGATTGCATGTACACAGGGTATTTATGAAGTCACGGCCAGGAACTGCCTGTACACAGGGTATTTATGCAGGCACGGCCAGGAACTGCCTGTACACGGGGTATTTATGCAGACATGGCCAGGAACTGCCTGTACACAGGGTATTTATGAAGGCACGGCCAGGAACTGCCTGTACACAGGGTATTTATGAAGTCGGGGACTGCATGTACACAGAGTATTTATGAAAGTATGTATGGGGACGGCCTGTACACAGGGTATTTATGCAGGCACGGCTGGGGACTGCCTGTACACAGGGTATTTATGCAGGCACGGCTGGGGACTGCCTGTACACAGGGTATTCATGCAGGCACGGCCAGGGCCTGCCTGTATATTTATGAAGGTACAGCTGGGGACTGCCTGTACACAGGATATTTACGTAGGCACAGCCGGGGACTGCCTGTACACAGGGTATTTATGAAGGCACGGCCAGGTACTGCCTGTACACAGGGTATTTATGAAGGCACGGCCAGGTACTGCCTGTACACAGAGTATTTATGAAGGCACGGCAAGGAACTGCCTGTACACAGGGTATTTATGAAGACACGTCTGGGGACGGCCTGTATACAGGGCATTTATGCAGGTACAGCCGAGGACTGCGTGTATATTTATGAAGGCATGGCTGGGGACTGTCTGTATACTTAGGAAGGCACGGATAGGGACTGCCTGTATACAGGGTATTTATGAAGGCATGGCTGGGGTCTGCCTGTATATTTATGAATCCATGGCTGGGGTCTGCCTGTATATTTATGAATCCATGGCTGGGGACTGCCTGTACAGAGGGTATTTATGAAGGCATGGCCGGGGACCGACTATATACAGGGTATTTATGTAGGCACGGCCGGAGTCTGCCTGTACGCAGGGTATTTATGAAGGCATGTCTGGGGACAGCCTGTACACAGGGTATTTATGAAGGCATGTATGGGGACGGCCTGTACACAGGGTATTTATGAAGCCGAGTACTGCCTGTACACAGGGTATTTATGAAGGCATGTCTGGGGAAGGCCTGCAAACAAGGTATTTATGAAGGTATGGCTGGTGATTGCATGTACACAGGGTATTTATGAAGGCACGGCCAGGAACTGCCTGTACACAAGGTATTTATGAAAGCACGGCCAGGAACTGCCTGTACACAGGGTATTCATGAAGGTACAGCCGGGGACTGCCTGTATATTTATGAAGGTACAGCTGGGGACGGCCTGTATATTTATGAAGGTACAGCTGGGGTCTGCCTGTACACAGGATATTTATGTAGGCACAGCCGGGGACTGCCTGTACACAGGGTATTTATGAAGACATGTCTGGGGAAGGGGCCTGCATACAGGGTATTTATGAAAGTACGGCTAGGAACTGCCTGTACACAGGGTCATTATGAAGGCATGTATGGGGACGGCCTGTACACAGGGTATTTATGAAGGCATGTATGGGGACGGCCTGTACACAGGGTATTTATGAAGCCGAGGACTGCCTGTACACAGGGTATTTACGAAGGCATGGCTGGGGTTTGCCTGTACACAGGGTATTTATGCAGGCACGGCCAGGAACTGCCTGTACACAGGGTATTTATGCAGGCACGGCCAGGAACTGCCTGTACACAGGGTATTTATGCAAGCACGGCTGGGGACTGCCTGTACACCGGGTATTTATAAATGAACGGCTGGGTACTGTCTGTACACAGGGTATTTATGAAGGCACGGCCGGGTCTGCCTGTACATTTTTGAAGGCACGGCCGGGGACTGCCTGTACAGAGTATATTTATGAAAGCATGACTGGGGACTGCCTGTACACAGGGTATTTATGAAGGCACAGCAAGGGACCGCCTGTACACAGGGTATTTATGCAGGCACGGCCAGGAACTGCCTGTACACAGGGTATTTATGAAGGCACGGCTAGAACTGCCTGTACACAGGGTATTTATGAAGACATGTCTGGGGATGGCAAGTATGCAGGGTATTTATGAAGGCATGGCTGGCGACAGCCTGTACGCAGGGTATTTATGAAAGCACCTCTGGGGACGGCCGGTATTGAGGGTATTTATGCAGGTACAGCCGGACACTGCTTGTATACTTATGAAGGCACGGCTGGGGTCTGCCTATACACAGGATATTTATGCAGGAACGACCGGAGTCTGCCTGTACAGAGGGTAATTATGAAGACACGGCCAAGGACTGCCAATACACAGGGTATTTATGAAGGTACGTCTGGGTACGGCCTGCACACAGGATATTTATAAAGGTACAGCCGGGGACTGTCTGTATACAGTGTATGTGTGTGTGTATGGCTGGGGACTGCCTGTACATTTATGAAGGCACGGCTGGGGACTGCCTGTATACAGGGTATTTATGAAGGCATGGCCAGGGACTGCCTGTACACAGGGTATTTATGAAGGAGCAGTTGGTGACTGCCTGTACACAGGGTATTTATGCAGGCACGGCTGGGGACTGCCTGTACACCGGGTATTTATAAATGAACGGCTGGGTACTGTCTGTACACAGGGTATTTATGAAGGCACGGCCGGGGACTACCTGTACACAGGGTATTTATGAAGGTACAGTCGGGGACTGCCTGTACAGAGTATATTTATGAAGGCATGGCTGGGTACTGCCTGTATATTTATGAAGGCATGGCTGGAAACTGCCTGTACATAGGGTATTTATGAAGGCACGGCCAGGGACTGCCTGTACACAGGGTATTTATGAAGGAGCAGTTGGTGACTACCTGTACACGGTATTTATGCAAGCACGGCTGGGGACTGCCTGTACACCGGGTATTTATAAATGAACGGCTGGGTACTGTCTGTACACAGGGTATTCATGAAGGCACGGCCGGGGACTGCCTGTAGAGAGTATATTTACGAAGGCATGACTAGGGACTGCCTGTACACAGGGTATTTATGAAGTCGGGGACTGCATGTACACAGAGTATTTATGAAAGTATGTATGGGGACGGCCTGTACACAGGGTATTTATGAAGATACGGCTGGGGACTGCTGCACACAGGGTATTTATGAAGCAGAGGACTGCCTGTACACAGGGTATTTATGAAGGCATGTCTGGGGAAGGCCTGCAAACAAGGTATTTATGAAGGTATGGCTGGTGATTGCATGTACACAGGGTATTTATGAAGGCACGGCCAGGAACTGCCTGTACACAGGGTATTTATGCAGGCACGGCTGGGGACTGCCTGTACACAGGGTATTCATGAAGGTACAGCCGGGGCCTGCCTGTATATTTATGAAGGTACAGCTGGGGACTGCCTGTACACAGGATATTTATGTAGGCACAGCCGGGGACTGCCTGTACACAGGGTATTTATGAAGACATGCCTGGGGAAGGCCTGCATACAGGGTATTTATGAAAGTACGGCTAGGAACTGCCTGTACACAGGGTCATTATGAAGGCAGGTATGGGGACGGCCTGTACACAGGGTATTTATGAAGCCGGGGACTGCCTGTACACAGGGTATTTATGAAGCCGGGGACTGCCTGTACACAGGGTATTTATGAAGGCATGTCTGGGGAAGGCCTGCAAACAAGGTATTTATGAAGGTATGGCTGGTGATTGCATATACACAGGGTATTTATGCCGACACGGCCAGGAACTGCCTGTACACAGGGTATTTATGCAGGCACGGCTGGGGACTGCCTGTACACAGGATATTTATGTAGGCACAGCCGGGGACTGCCTGTACACAGGGTATTTATGAAGGCACGGCCAGGTACTGCCTGTACACAGGGTATTTATGAAGGCATGTATGGGGACGGCCTGTACACGGTATTTATGAAGCCGAGTACTGCCTGTACACAGGGTATTTATGAAGGCATGTCTGGGGAAGGCCTGCAAACAAGGTATTTATGAAGGTATGGCTGGTGATTGCATGTACATAGGGTATTTATGAAGGCACGGCCAGGAACTGCCTGTACACGGTATTTATGCAGGCACGGCCAGGAACTGCCTGTACACAGGATATTTGGAAAGCACGGCCAGGAACTGCCTGTACAGAGGGTATTTATGAAGGCATGGCCGGGGACCGACTATATACAGGGTATTTATGTAGGCACGGCCGGAGTCTGCCTGTACGCAGGGTATTTATGAAGGCATGTCTGGGGACAGCCTGTACACAGGGTATTTATGAAGGCACGGCCGGGGACTGCCTGTACACAGGATATTTATGAAGGCACGGCCAGGGACCGCCTGTACACAGGGTATTTATGAAGGCACGCCCGGGGACTGATTGTACACAGGGGATTTATGAAGGCACGGCTGGAGACTGCCTGTACACAGGGAATTTATGAAGGCACGGCCAGGAACTGCCTGTATACAGGATATTTTTGAAGGCACGGCCAGGAACCGCCTGTACACAGGGTATTTATGCAGGCACGGCCAGGAACTGCCTGTACACAGGGTATTTATGAAGGCACGGCCAGGGACTGCCTGTACACAGGGTATTTATGAAGGCACGGCCAGGGACCGCCTGTACACAGGGTATTTATGAAGGAGCAGCTGGGGACTGCCGATACACAGGGTATTTATGAAGACACGTCTGGGGACGGCCTGTATACAGGGTATTTATGCAGGTACAGCCGAGGATTGCGTGTATATTTATGAAGGCATGGCTGGGGACTGTCTGTATACTTAGGAAGGCACGGATAGGGACTGCCTGTATACAGGGTATTTATGAAGGCATGGCTGGGGTCTGCCTGTATATTTATGAATCCATGGCTGGGGACTGCCTGTACACAAGGTGTTTATGAAGGCACAGCCATGGACTGCCTATACACAGGGTGTTTATGAAGGCATGTCTGGGGACTGCCTGTATACAGGGTATTTATGAAGGCATGGCTGGGGACTGCCTGTATATTGACAAAGGCACGGCTTGGGGCTGCCTGTACACAGAGTATTTATGCAGGCATGGCCAGGAACCGCCTGTACACAGGGTATTTATGAAGGAGCGGCTGGGGCCTGCCTGTATATTTATGAATGTATGGCTGGAGCTGCCTGTACACAGGGTAATTATGAAGGCATGTCTAGGGACTGCCTATACACAGGGTATTTAGGTAGGTATGGCCGGGGACAGCCGGTATACAGGGTATTTATGAAGGCATGTCTGGGATGGCCTGTACACAGGGTATTTATGAAGGCGCGTCCGGGGACTGCCAATACACAGGGTATTTATGAAGGCACAGCCAGAGACTGCCTGTACACAGGGTATTTATGAAGGCACGGCCGGGGACTGCCTGTACACAGGGTATTTATGAAGGAGTGGCTGGGGACTGCCAGTACAGAGGGTATTTATGAAGGCATGGTTGGGGGCTGCCTGCACACAGTGTATTTGTGAAGGTACAGCCGGGGACTGCCTGTATATTTATGAAGGTACGGTTATGGACTACCTGTACACAGGGTATTTATGAACGGCTGGCCGGGGACTGCTTGTACACAGGGTATTTATTAGGGCACAGCCGGGGACCGCCTGTACACAGGGTATTTATGAAGGCACGGCTGGGGATTGGCTGTACACAAGGTATTTATGAAGGTAAGGTCGGGGACTGCCAGTATATTTATGATGCATGGCTGGGAACTGCCTGTACACAGGGTTTTTATGAAGGCACGTATAGGGACTGCTTACACGGGATGTTTATGAAGGTACGGCTGGGGACTGTCTGTACACAGGGTATTTGTGAAGGGACTTCCGGTATATTTATGAAGGCACAGCTAGGGACTGCCTGTACATTTATGAAGGTACGGCTGTTTTCACTGCACAGCTCTGGCAGGTACAGTTCCTTGATAAATCCAGGTTCCTCACTATGACTGCGTTTGAGATCAGTGGAGTCTCAGAATGGGAGGGCTGAATCTACTTGCTACTTTATAATTCATCCTAATCTGTTGTTCTGCATGATGAGTGAAAGGGTAGCGATAAAGTTTAGAAGCAAAGCAAAGCACCATTATCTTTGTATGTTCAGCTCGCAGCATTTTGGAGAAACTGAGTCCACATATACTGCACGACCACTTTTGTAAATTCAATACGATAAAACGATTTTGTCAGCTCGAGGTGGAAAATTCCAGATCGGCAGTATCAGAGCAGCAGGTTTGGCAGTGTATTGAGTGCAGTGAACAGATTTATTACTGTTGTTGTACTTTTTTTTTACCACTAGATGGTGCTTGAGCATTGAAAAGTTCCTTAATGATTCACATACCCTTGGTAAAATGGAGGAAAATGTCACAAGCAATGAATAAAGAAACACTCCCTTTGAACAATGCACTGTGGACTCAAAGGATTAGAATCTGCATTTTTTAAAAAACAAATGTTACTCTGTAATTGAAGCATACCTCTTGCTGCTTGTTAACCTATTCTATACATAGTAGGGCATTTTCCAAATACATTAAGTGGCAGTTTACTTTAGAGTCAACTTCTGCAGTGTGGGAACTTGTCTGAAATGATTTAGCCAGAAAATGTGCTGGACAGCAGTGCTGCCAATTCTTTCAAAACATGACAACTGACACCGAAGAGCTCTTTGCTTTCTATTCATATAAATAATTTGTTTATGGTCACAAAAGGAATAATGCAGATGATGGCAAATGAGGTGTCATAACAAATTGTTGAACAGGAAGGAGTTAATAGAGTGGGCCATGAAGCAGCAGATGCGGTTCATTGCAGAGAAATGTGATGTAATCTGTTTTGGGAAGACAGTAGTAAAACAAAATATAACCAAAATCGTACAGTTCTCAGAATACAAAAACAAAGGAATCCAGACATACAGATCCACAGGTCTTTAAACCCTGGAAGTATAAATTCATGTGGTGCTGGAAAAACACAGCAGGCCAGGCAGCATCCGAGGGGCAGGAGAATTGATGTTTCGGGCACAAGCCCTTCTTCAGGAATGAGGCCGGTGTGCCAAGCGGGCTGAGATAAAAGGTAGGGGGGAGGGCCGCTGGGAATACGATAGGTGGAAGGAGGTGAGGGTGAGGGTGATAGGCTGGAGAGGGGGTGGGTGCAGAGAGGTCGAGAAGATGATTGCAGGTCAAGAGGGCGGTGCTGAATCTGGGGGCTGGGACTGAGATATGGTGGGGGGAGGAGAAATGAGGAAGCTGGAGAGATCTACATCCCCCCACCTTATCTCAGTCCCAACCCCTGGATTCAGCACCGCCCTCTTGATCTGAAATCATCTTCCCGACCTCTCCGCCCCCACCCCCTCTCCGGCCTATCAGCCTCACCCTCACCTCCTTCCACCTATCGTATTCCCAGTGCCCCTCCCCAAATTCCCTCCCCCCTACCTTTTATCTCAGATCGCTTGGCACACCGGCCTCATTCCTGAAGAAGGACTTATGCCCAAAATGTTGATTCTCCTGCTCCTCAGATGCTGTCTGGTTTGCTGTGTTTTTCCTGCTGTATTTTTCAACTCTGGTCTTATTTACCAGCATCTGCAGTCCTTACTTTCTCCCAGTATAGATTCATTGCCATTTTGTCAAAGATAACATTCACTCAGAATTGAGTGTTTCTGCCTTAGATCTTTCTGCAATTTCATAGGCAGATTCACAACCTATAGATATTTGGAAAAACAGAATGCCCCATGAAGGAGTGGGATCCAGAAAGCAGCATCTCTTGGTTGATTGGTCCAGGTGTCCTGGAGATGCTCCCTAAAGCGCTCTGCGAGAAGGCATCTAGTCTCCCCAACGTAAAGGAGACTGCATCGGGAGTAACACGTACAATAAATGACACTGGAGGATGTGCAGGCGAAACTTTGATGGATGTGGAAGGTTCCTTTGGGGCCTTGAATGGAGGTGAGGGGGAGGTTTGGGCACAGGTTTTGCAATTCCTGCGGTGGCGGGGAAGGTACCAGACGGGATGGGGGGGGGGGGGGGGGGGGGGGGGGGGGGGGGGGGGGCGGTATGTGGACCTGACCAGGTAGTCACGAAGGGAACAGTCTTTGCAGAAAGTGGAAATCGGTGGGGAGGGAAATGTATCCCTGGTGGGGAGGGTCCGTTTGGAGGTGGCAGAAATGCCAGTGGATGATGCCGTTTATGTGGACGTTGGTAGGGTGGAAAGTGAGGACGGTGGGGGGCAGGGAGGGTTCTGTCCTTGTTGCGGTTGGACGGGTGGAGTTGGAGGGCGGAGGTACGGGACGTGGATGACATGCGGTGGAGGGCATCGTCACCAAGCAGTTGTCTACAAGTTTGCAACCCATCAGTTCAGGTGTCTGCTTCTGCTCTTACCGTTCCAGGCAAAATGCAATATGGTGTATAACACATAATGTGATCCAATAAACAATTTTCTTAAACTGCACTCATCTCTTTGCAGAGCCTTCTTGGCTTAAAACAGAATTTTCCTTTTTTTTTAGTCCACAGCCCGCAAAGTAAAGGCAAACAAAAAGATGTGTTCTGTACAAATGTTATCAAAATATATAAACAGAGCAAGAGTTCAGCCCATCAACCTTTTCATTCCAGCAGCATGAATAGTATAAGGCCCATTAAAAGGCACAATCACACAGAAAAATCTTATAAAGTATCCTAAATTTGTAAATGAATACAGAACTATCTTATTTCCTACTTAGAAAAGATATTCCAAAGTAAAATATATTCTTTAGACATAAAATTAAGTTCAGCTGCCCATGGGGTCAGCTTGCAAATTGAAACCCATCATTACCTGGATGGTGCATCAGTGCCCGCTTTCTGTAAGCTTTCTTTATTTCATCTTCCGAAGCACTTTTATCAACACCAAGAATTTTGTAGTAATCTTTTCGTTTGCTTTTCTTCAACTCCAGTTGTGCATTCTTAAGAAGCTGTTTGTGCTCTTAACAACAGGAAGCATAAAAAAAAACCGAAATGTTAAGGACTGAAGGAAGGAGCAATATTGAAGCAAGTTTATATTGCGACAAATCCAAGTACTTTACTTATTTTTGTGTTGAAGGGCTTTGCTCATTTACAGATCCCAATCATGTATTTTGCAGTTTACAGGTAATTCAAAACGATTAGATTAGATTCCCTACAGCGTAGAAACAGGCCTTTCAGCCCAACAAGTCCACACCGACCTCCGAAGAGTAACCCACCCAGACCCATTTCCCAACCCTATATGTACCCCTGACTAACGCATCTAACACTATGGGCAATTTAGCATGGCCAATTCACCTGACCTGCACATCTTTGGACTGTGGGAGGAAACCGGAGCACCCGGAGGAAACCCACGCAGACACAGGGAGAACGTGCAAACTCCACACAGACAGGTGCCTGAGGTGGGTCTTGAACCTGGGTCCCTGGCACTGAGGCAGCAGTGCTAACCACTGGGCCGTGCTGCCCCGAACATGAACAGTTTGAACCAGAACAACATCTGCCGCTTTCAAAGGTTTGTTGTGGAACTTGATAAAAACACACAACTCGGAGCTAGAGATGGTGATTCAGCATACCAAACCACTGCTGATAAAGCCCACATGAGTACGCTAACTGCAAATTTGTTTTTTGTCACTTGCTGGCTTGTACGCCAAGGTTCAATTCTTGACATCCCTAAAAAGTTAAAATTGACCAGCGCAAATTAACTAAATTTAGACAACACACTTTGGCGAAACAGCATAAGTTCTATCCTTGCCCTCAACTGCATTAAGAGTGGGACACACATCATCTTACATACCATCAGATAATTACAGTGCTGCACCGACACAACTGAAGGCCACTAAGCAAGTCCAGCAGTGTACCAGAATGCTACCACCAGCAGAAGCAGCTCTAAAGTTCCCTGGATCACAAAGTGAGTTACAGATTATTGGCTGCCACACAATACATGTGCACCTAATGTTGTATACCACCCAAAGAACGCAGACTGTCAGGTATAACTAATGAATAATTTCAACAGTTAAATCAAATAGTTTCTGTTAATTCTTCTGAATAAATTTTTCAAGACATTTTGTTTCATTTAAAGATTTAGATCAACAAGAAGCCTGTGCAGAAACACCTACTTGCAGGCTTACCTTTTGTTTTCTCTGTCTGGTAAATCTTCTCATAATCTCTTACAGCCTCTTCATATTGTTCTGTATCCATATAACTAGGGTTAAAAATATATATGAACTAAAAAGGTTTGACTTAAGTAACTTTGCCACATACTGAGGGCCTGCAGAATTCAACCTTCACTCTCACCTCATCAGCTAACTTCAGCCACTCTCGTGAACTTGGGGCAGTCAGAAGTGGTTTTATCTTTTAGCTCAGAGAGCGTGGTTTCCAGCCCTACTTCAGGGCCTGGAAGAATCTAAGTTACAATTTTAACATGGAGGCGATTGTACAACCTCAATACCTTTCAATGAGATGAGGCAGATAATCAAAGATTCAGCAAAGCTGGAAGAGCAGAGAGTGTTGTCCTCATCATCATGAACGGCATTGCATTATAGAATCCCTACTGTGTGTAAGCAGGCCATTTGGCTCAACAAATTCAAACTGACCCTTTGAATAGCATCCCACCCAGAGCCACCCTCTACTTTATCATTGTAACCCTACATTTCCTATGGCTAATCCAGCTAGCCTGCGCATCCCTGGACACTGTGGGCAATTTAGCATGGTCAATCCACCTAACCTGTAAATCTTTGGACAATGGGAGGAAACCCATGCAGACAGGGATGGGGTTCATGTAAACTGCACACAGTCGCTCAAGAATGCAATTGAATGCTGGTCCCTGCTGTGAGATAGCAGTGCTAACCACGCAATGTCACTGCATTGCATAACTGAATCTAATGCATTTTATAACACTTTAAGAGCATGACAATGTACTATATAAAACAAGCTATTTCTTTCCAATTTCAGTGTTGGCCACAGTTTGGTAAGGAATTAGCACTGCCTCTCATGGAAAAATATACTACATACCAAAAAATAACTACAAGGCTTCGTAAATGTAGGTACTTTTCAAGGTAAAAATATGTATTTATGCTGCGTGATGGCAATATGATTCAATTTCCATAAAGACTTCTTTAAAAAAAAAATCAAGATACAAACTCAATCGTTGCTACAGTTATAGTGGTACAATATAATTCAGATCAAGATTAGAATCCACAATGTTATTTGGAGGCAGAGGCATAACTTAGGTACTGAATGAGTGATTTGCCTTTGTCCATGACAAACACTGCTAATGTCACACTAAAACAAGAGCTGGTAGAGAAATTTAATAAGGTAGAACACAAAGAGAAGACCATTAAACAGTTTGCAGTGCTCAAAGTCGAAAAGATATCAGGTGCAGATGGAATATATCCTAGGTTACTGAAGTAGGGAGGGTGGTTTCAATCAAGACTTTGGTTACAACTTTTGATTAGATTAGATTAGATTACTTAGTGTGGAAAAAGGCCCTTCAGCCCAACAAGTCCACACCGACCTGCTGAAGCGCAACCCACCCAGACCCATTCCCCTACGTTTACCCCTTCACCTAACAGTACGGGCAATTTAACATGGCACATTTTTGGATTGTGGGCGGAAACCGGAGCACCCGGAGAAACCCATGCAGACACGGGGAGAATGTGCAAACTCCACACAGAGAGTGACCTTCGTACCAAACAACTGAAGGGTTGTAAATTTTATAGCTGTGCTTGTAAATGAGAAACTGGGATATAGGGATAAAGGCTGTTCAGCCAGCTTAATACCTGTGGTGTGAAAATATCTAGAGACCATAACCCTGTACAAAATTATTAATCTTTAGAAGAACATGAGTTAACAAATGACAGCAAACTAAATATAATGGCAATCTGTCCAGGATCAATATTGCCATCATAGCTCTTTTCAATATACAGCAGGGACCGAAACTTGGGTAAATGGTAGATGATCTAAGGTTGCAAAAGGCAAGAAGCTTAGGAGATATGATAAACAGTGAGAAGGATACAGGCAACCTGGTGAAATGGATGAGTTTTACAAGATGAAATTTAATTGAGAGAAGAATTAAGTGTTGAATTTGGAGAAAACTGGAACACAGATTTAAGAACTTTGCTCATCCTTTGTTTAGCAGCTTGTAGGTAATTAAGGGATTTAATAGACTTACCCAAACTTTAGGTATTTTAATAGATTAACAAAAATGAAACTAATTCCACAGGTAGGAGGAGGGTTAGTAATCAGAGGTCATAGCCTTAGATAGGTCATTAAAATCTGGGAGGGTAGACACAATTAAAATAATTGCCCACAGATGGCATTGTGATCAGGAATGTACTACTGACAAAGGTGGCACAATGCCAGGGACTGGATTTAATTCCAGTCTTGGGTGACTATGTGGAGTTTGCATGTTCTCCCCATGTCTGGATGGGGTTCCCCACCACAGTCCAGGGATTTGCAGGTGAGGTGAGATGGCCATGGTAAAAACCCTACGTGGGGTTATGAGGATGGGATTGGGTGAAGTGGGTGGGTCTGAGGAGGACGCTTTTTGGAGGGTCGGTGCAGACTTGATGGGCCAAACGGCTTCTTACTCCAATATAGGGATTCTATGGCAAGTAGATTCAATTGTAAATTTCAAAATGAAATTGGATTACTACCTGAAAGGAGAAATTTGTAGGGCTTTGGGGAAAGATCACGGAAGTGGAACTAAGTGCTTTCAAACAGCTGGCACAACAGGAGGGGCTGAATGGGCTGATTTTTCCTGCTTGGTGATATGATCGTAGGTTCCTTCAGTAAAACGAACATTATAGTGTTGGAACTGGTTGGTTAAGATATGGTTTTTCACTTTTCACCACCGAATTATTACAACTTAAAAGAGTCGATAGAGTGGTTTGTGAAATTTGAAGTTCCAGGTCTAATGCCAGTGGATGCAATATTCAATTGCTAGAATTCAGTGCAACAAAGCATCACTCACCACTGTGCCCGCCTCATGTAAGCCTTGATATATGTGTCATCAAGTTTTATTGCATTTGTGCAGTCTTCTATTGCTTGTTGCATCTTATTGAGCTGGAAAACATTTCCAAACAACTAGTCAACATAGCATTCATTAATCGCGCTCAATAAGTTTTTTTAAAGCTACATTTTACAAATAATAATGCCATGGCTATACTACAGCATTGCCCAATGTTGAAAAGAAAAGCAGTGTTTGAATGTTCTCAAATGACAATGCTTTTGAATACATTTAGTACATTTCAGAATTGGAATTTCTTTACTGATAATATAAGAAACTGACTATATGCTTCAATCACTTTTCACCTCAGTTACAAACATTACCGCTTCATAGTTATGACACCAATGTGAAAGCATGCCAGGAGGCTTATAAAGTGCAGCACACCTAAATTTATAGAGAACTTCTTCCTTATTCCTTGGGCTGTACAGCTTAGCAAATCACTGAAAAACTTGATGAGTCATCAGGAAAATCACGAATTACACCAACATATTGATTATGATTGCTATAATAACATATGAATGAACTGCAAAAATTACAAGCAACTTACCTTCGATCCCACCGTCCCTCGATTACAGTACAATTTCGCATTCGTTTTGATGTTATTTGGATCTATTTTCAGAGCTTCTGAATAAAGTTCAAATGCCTCATCAAAGGACCCTTCCTTAAAAGCTCTGTTCCCTTCTTCCTTCTTTGCTCTTAAAGCTTTAGCATTCTATTTGCAGACAGAGATAGCACCACACTGTTGTTTCAATTAAAACATGTCACAAAGTACCAGCAGAAACTTATGTTTAACCATTATGACTTTTCTTTATGTTAAAACTGACGACAAAAATCTCAAATTTAAAGTAAACCACCATTTTAGGTTTATAGAACATTATAGCGCAGAACAGGCCCTTTGGCCCTCCATATTGCGTCGACCTGTGAACTATTCTCAGCTCGCCCCCCCCCCCTACACTATCCTATCATCATCCATGTGCTTATCCAACGATTGTTTAGATCTCCCTCATCCACATGTTTGGTCACCTTCTCAAAAAACTCAATGAGGTTTGAGAGACACGACCTGCCTTGACAAAACCATATATAATTAGATTAGATTAGATTACTTACAGCGTGGAAACAGGCCCTTCGGCCCAACAAGTCCACACCGACCCGCCGAAGCGCAACCCACCCATACCCCTACATTTACCCCTTACCTAACACTGCGGGCAATTTAGCATGGCCAATTCACCTGACCCGCACATCTTTGGACTGTGGGAGGAAACCGGAGAACCCGGAGGAAACCCACGCAGACACGGGGAGAACGTGCAAACTCCACACAGTCAGTCGCCTGAGTCAGGAATTGAACCCGGGTCAAAGGCGCTGTGAGGCAGCAGTGCTAAGCACTGTGCCACCGTGCCACCCAATTACCTCACCAAAATGATCCACTTTCAATCTATTCTCAAGCTTCTGAAAATAGAATCAACTTTAAGGTACAATTGCTGAAGAGAATTCCCAATGTGGAGGTTGGGATTCCCACATGGGGTTGCAGACTGAGATTTTAGAGTTTTGAGCTTTGACAGAATTCCATCAGTCCCTGCTCTCTCAGCTCCCCCATCATCCATCCTGGTATCTCTGCAACTCTCTGTGCCCCCGACCAAAACCCCCCTCCCCACTCTCACAGGTCTCTCTCCCTTGCCTGACCTCCAGGCTCCACACCCAGATCACCGAGAGGTTATGACAATTTTCAAAGCTCAAAACAGGATCACAGTGGGACACAAAGTTTGGGAAACACTGTGGTAAATAATTTTTTTTATTCATTCACAAGATGAGAATGTCGATGGCTATGCAGTATTTATCACCCATCCCTAATTACCCAGAGGGCAGTTAAGAGTCAACCACATTGCTGTGGATCTGGAGTATGTGTAGGCCAGACCAGGTAAGGATGCCAGCTTCCTTCCCTAAAGGACATTAGTGATTCAGATGGGGTTTTCCGACAATCTGACCATGATCTTCATTAGACTTGTACTTTCAGATTTTTTACTGAATTCACATTCCACTGTCTGCCATGGCAGGATTTGAACTTGGGTCCCCAGAACGTTATCTGGGTATCTGGATAAACAGTCCAGCAATAATACCACTAGGCTATCGCCTCCCCATAATGAAGGATCACACACAAAATATCGCTCTGCATCAGATTCTGGCTGACCTGCCATGCATTTTTCATTTTTATTTCAACTCTTCAAATAACTCACATGAAATATCTTGAAATTATACCAGTTTTGGTGAGGAGAAGCCAGGACACGCACCAATGCAACTATAATTTGTGGAATTGACCCTGCTGGGTCCCAATATTGCAGTTTCACAGATTATTGCAGCTGAACACAACAATAGAAATTCATGGATAATTGCTAATACAACTACGATACATATGCAAGGATATAAATAGTGTGCCATTTATGATTTAATAAGGCAGAGTCTGCTAACACTGTGGGATAACTGCGCATACTCACTTACTTAGAAATGTGCATGTACA
This sequence comes from Hemiscyllium ocellatum, assembly GCF_020745735.1. NCBI lineage: Eukaryota > Metazoa > Chordata > Chondrichthyes > Orectolobiformes > Hemiscylliidae > Hemiscyllium > Hemiscyllium ocellatum. Next base: position 38,490,684 of record NC_083432.1, on the reverse strand, counting down.
TCTTTTCAGATGTTCTATGTCATTGCGTCACATGCAAAGTTTGCATTGAGCATGTGCACAGTACAAATACAGCTATTTTGAAATATTCCTTTTTTTGGTATCTTCCCCATTTCCACTAACAGGACATTAAAAATAGGCCTCAGTTGCTGTACTTCCTGCTCAGTGATGATGGGATGCTATATGAACCATCTCAATAACCATGGAGAAATTATTCAAAACAGTTTTCAGAAAATGCAAAAGCAATGATTGTTTTCTATTCATTTTGCCTGGAAATAGGAATACTTTGTGCCAAAGTTAACTTCCTTGCCTTGTTTTCAAAATAATAGTCAGCAACTGTGATCTGAAAGAGGACATTTTCTGGGAACGCAAACATTACACTGGGGAGAGATAGTAGGGTTAGGGCTGACCATTTTAGCTTATTTACAACTTTGATTTATTAAAAATGTGCACATGGACCACCATCTATGCATGTGCTGTGACTACATGTATCTTGCTTCTTATATATGGTGAGCCAATGTTTGATCCATTACAGTCTGCATCAAGGACTTTAAAAAGTTATTTGTGGAATATACCCAAGCTATAAAGTGACTTGATAGACTTCTGTCGTCAAACTTTCTGAAACAAATCTCTGCAAACAAGTCAGATATACAAATATCACGAAACCCGACCCTGCTTATAACTTTGATACAATGCTCCTACCATTCATTCACCACAGTGCAGCTTAGTACAACATACATACTTCAAAGTTGGTTCATCAAAGGCCAACACAGAATACTGTGATTTAATACAGTTACGTTTCATCTGGCTCACAGAAATACATTCCAATGTCTGTTTATCCAACCCCTATATTCAATGCATCACAGGTGATCTTCCTCTGCTTAGACATGAAGCAACTTGGAGCTTAGAGACTACTGGTCATATTTTTGCTTGCACTCCCTGAATTATAATGGACCCTAAGTTGAACACAGAACGGGCAGGTCACATTGCTTCTCTAACAGAACCGCCCCAATTGCTGTTCTCTTTATATTAATGAAAGGACCAGCAAGGAATCTTCCCCACTCCATAATAAAAACAAAATAATGCAGATGTGGAAATCTGTAAGAAAAAAGTGCTGAAAAAACTCAGCTGCTCTGGAAGACTCTGTTGAGAGAGAAACAGAGATAATGTTTTGAGTCAAACATGTATCTGCTTTGGGGAAATCTGCTTCTTTAACTGACACACCAGAAATGGAGTTATGAGAGGGGACTGGAGTCGGACTGGAACAAGGAACTTTCCATATGCCCTACAAAAGGGACACAACTAAGACCCTTGAGGATATCCACAGTAATATATTTGTAGCAAGTGAGATAAGTTTAAGAGAAAAAAAATAAATGGGAGAACAGCTTTTCTGAAGCAAAGTTCAGACCAGAGTCATTTTCGTTAAAAACTGTTTTTCTCTCCACAGATACTGCCAGACCTACTGAGATTTGTAGCACTTTGTTTTGATCTCCACCCTGTGACCCAGGCAATACAGTTGCAAAACTACCTCTCATGTATGTGAATGGAACATTTCAAAAGCCACAAATGATGTTTTAGGCACAGTATTTCACTATTATAAAAAGAATGGCAAACTGAAAATAAACTTTAAGATTGCATTTATTTAGAATTTTTTGAAAAAGATTTTAATTTGGCATCATCAATTCAGAATGGTTGGAGCCAAGCCAATCCTGTTTGCGAGCAAAACAAACCAAGAAAATCCAACTTTCCATTTTCCCTCCACATTTCCTGCTCGATTGATCACAATCTCTCCCCTCTCATTCTGACTTCGGGTGCTGACCTTAATCTAAGTATCACAAAACTAAAAGGAATTTATTGCCCAGATGCACACAAGTGAAACAGAACATGTTTCCAATTGCTCTGGAGACTGATACTTCAAAGAATTTTAAATCACTGTAAGCAAGTCAAAGATTCACTAAGGTAGAAAGGATTAGATTAGATTAGATTACTTACAGTGTGGAAACAGGCCCTTTGGCCCAACAAGTCCACACTGACCCGCCGAAGCGCAACCCATCCATACCCCTACATTTACCCCTTACCTAACACTATGGGCAATTTAGCATAGCCAATTCACCTAACCTGCATATCTTTGGACTGTGGGAGGAAACCGGAGCACCCAGAGGAAACCCACGCAGACACGGGGAGAACGTGCAAACTCCACACAGTCAGTCGCCTGAGTCGGGAATTGAACCTGGGTCTCAGGCGCTGTGAGACAGCAGTGCTAACCACTGTACCACCGTGCCGCCCATAAAGGAAAACCTCTTTTACAAAAATCAATTGCTATAGGAAGACAATACACTTTCATGATCTGGATTCCCCCTCTACCATCTCCCCAGAAACGGTAATCGGTCCTTACCCTGCAAGCAAGTCGTGCCTTTTCATGGTCAGGTGCCATTCTTAAAGCCTGGACAAAGAATTGAACAGCCTTTTCAATGCAGTCCTCATAGTAAAGACAAAGCCCCCTCACATACAGGGCATCAGCATTCGTGGAATCCATACGCAAAATGTCACTAAAAGGAAAGCAAGCAGAAATGAAGAATTAATGCAGATAACAGAAGCTGAGATTGTTCTCTTGGGAGTATAGGAGGTTAGAATATTATTGATAGAAGCATTCAAAATTTTGATGGTTTTAATAGAGTACACAAATATTTAGGATGCACTGTTCAAAATAGTATATTGGAAGTTCAATGGTAGCTTTTAGAAAGACATTGGATAACAGTAAAGGGGAAAAAAATGACAGACAATGGGAACAGACTAGAGGAGTGACACAGGGCAGAACCAGTGGGCCGAATGACTTCCTTCTGTTCTGTAAGATTCTATGGTTCTACTTAAAATTACAGTTTAGCTGGCAGCAGAATTGCAAAATTTACACTAATCAACAATTTGTAAAATTACAGACTCCTTTTATCAATTTTATCCATTTTAAACTTGAAAATACTGATTTATGCTGTGATATGGTCCATGGCACCTCTATGAGGCAGAACAGAGTGAATTCAAGATACTTGACAGTATGTGGTAGCCAAGTCTAATACAGTTGTCAAGTAATATTGACATATGAGCATTTTCTAGCAGCGGTCATGAATTAGGACAACTTTATATGACTTACTCCTTTACTCCAGCCTTTCTGTTTAACATTGGGACAACGATACCAACTGCTTGCTTTAAGTGACATTACTAATGAGATTAGTTAACTTTGCACACATAGGAAATTGATGCTGGGACATTATGATCTATAGAACTTGGTGTCTTACAAAGTGGAGTGTTTTACCTATTCAGTCTTTACTTACTCAGCTGCCTCACAAAGTCATTAGGGAAATACTATATCACTTTACAACATGCTTTCTTACTATTGCACATCAGTTAGTATTACCTTCAATTATTAGTTCATGACATTCACAGGATGAATGAAATAAAACTGCTCTAATGTCTGACGAGAAGAAAGCTCATATTGGTGCAGTATATGTTACTTTTTTGACACTGGATGGAGGAAGGGGAAGGGAGGTGAAATTTGATTCTCTTACTGGATTGTAAATGATTGGCATTGCTCGATAAGTCTGGGTATTCAATGAATCTTTCCTCAGAACTAAGATCCCTCACCACAATGAGAGCAATTAGAAATAACAAAATTACAGAGAATTCCATAAAGCTACAGTACTCAAAGGAATGAATATTTCTACCTTGCTACTGATTGTGCATCAGGGTAACGGCCAAGAAGGGCTAAGCATTCAGCTTTAAGGATTTTGAAGCGGTGACAGGCAGGAGCAAATTCGAGGGCACGATCCATATAGTATACAACCTTAGAGAAGATTTCAGAGATAAAAAATGATGACAGGACATTAGACAATTAGTTCCTTAATTCCATTCAGTTTTGAGGGAAATTAGAACTGCTCAATTATTTTATTATGAATACTTCCATCAACTTCATTGGCCAACTACAACATAATGAATTGATTAGTACAAACAAGTTTTATAAAAAGAATAATTCCTTGTAATGACACCACTTTAAAAAACGTGTTTCTGATGGATGGATGGGTTTTTTTTAAAGGGAGAATCAAATGAGGGTACTGGTTTCGAAACAGAAAATTGGATGAGTAGGCCATTCAGCCTGCTCTACTATTCATTATGCCCCTGGCTGACCATATGACTCAGAATCCTGTTCCCACTTTCTTCCCATAGCTTTTGACCCCTTTGAACCCCAAGAACTTCTTGAAAACATTCAATGTTTTGGCCTTGACCACCTTTTGTGGTGGAGAAGTACATAGGCTCACCATTCTCTGGCTAAAGAAATTTCTCATCACCTGAGTCCTAAATGGCCTAGCTCATATCCTTAAATTCTGACCCCTGGTTTTGGAGTGCCTGGACATCTGGTAGATCTAGGCGAAAATGATTACTGCAGATGCTGGAGGTCAGAGTCAAGATTAGAGTGGTGCTGGAAAAGCACAGCAGGTCAGGCAGCATCTGAGGAGCTGTAGGTTTCTAGGAGACGACCTCCACATTCTTCTAAACTCCAGTAAACACAGTCTTAACCGATTGAATCTTTCTTAATTGTTCAATCTGCCAATCCAGCATTCAGACCGGTTAAAATGCGTTGCACTCCTTCCATTGCCAGAACATCCTTCCTGAGATAAGGAGACCAAAACTCTACTCAATACTCTAGATGTAGTCTCACCAAGGCCCTGTACAATTGCAGCAAAATATCGCCGCTCCTGTACTCGAATCTCCTCAGTTTGAAAGCCAACATAACATTTGCATTCATAATGAACCAAAAGTTGTACAATATTATTGTGTGGAGACCTTGAGTGAAGACGGAGTGCAATTTTGTACCAAATTTATCGTATATTAACAACACTGCTTAGTATTTAGTTAAGTGCCACAGAAGATAAGTGCCTTTTGAAGAGAATCAAGAGTGGAAAGAAAGGACTGTAAAAAGGGGTTAAAGAATTAAAATCAAGAATCACAACATGTTGGCAGAATGCAACTTTTTCATACCAGTTTGCAAAGTCACCAGGTAAAGAGAGACTATTTTACTTTCATCTGCATAGATTTGTAAATTTTCTAATTTGAAATTCCGCCAGTCGTGCACTTCTTAAAATGTTTACATGAAGCAACGTTTAAAAACAACTCTAGACTTTTTCAATGACTTAAATTTTAATACATTTGAGAAAAGGTATGATGGTCAGATTACCTTTCTGAAATCTCTTTTGACAAAGCCAAGTTCAGTTATTCTTTCGTACTCCAATACCGCTTCTGCGTTCTTCAGCTACAGAAATAACAGGGATATCTAAATAACGGACTCCAAAACAAGGTCAATTTCCTAAAGTAACTATGTTCTTACTTGGATAAGATCTATCATACTGAATTAAGACAGACAGAATCATAAAAGGCAAATGATTGGTGCATGTGCAAATCTCACAGCCCTCAAGAGAAAATATTTTGATGCATGTTTTAAATGGGTGACTCATGATTTTTCAACAGTAATCTCTAGTTTTGGATTCTCCCATAAAAGGAAACAGCCTCTCCACATTTACTTTGCCAAACCCATCAAGATCTTACAGGTATTCTTAATCAACCTGTTCAAACAGGTTTTGACACACCTCCTGAGCAGGTGGGATTTAACCTGGGCCTTATGTTTAAAATCAAGTCACCTCTTCTCCAAAACTCTCGCCTATTGTGCCCAACATTTCATTATAAACATTCCAGGTATTAATCTAGCAAACCTTCTCTGAATTACTTCCAATGCATTTACACCTTTCCTTAGATAATGTGACCAATACTGTGCACAATGCAGTATCTCAGCTCCAACATAGAGATTGTTCTTTTAAATTATTAACATCAATAACTGTACTTTACTATCTTTTCTTGTTATTTTTAACATCTGTCACCTTTCTTTCTCCACATGAAGCCACTTCACTGCAGAACGATCATTTAAAGGAATCTGACTGAAATATATCAGCATCTGGAAGGAACCTAGAGTGGAGTTATTAAACCAGATTTAACAATATATCTTCCTCCTCAGTCTTTCCTGAAGACAGTATCATCTTGGCATTTTCCTTTGGTTCTGTGCATACATGTCCTCATCACAGGTGATTTCTCCTCCTAACTTGCAACATCACCTCTTTCTCTATCCTCAACCCACCCTGTTTACTCATATTTTCCATTGCTTTATGATCTTATGAAAGCACTGGATTCAGTTCCCTTCAGATGTTGATGACATCCAGCCACCTTTTCTGTCCCTTCTCATTCAAAAGTTTCACTGCATATCCAGCTTTAAGCAATCTGTTCCTACCCCCCAACATCAGTTTGAACTTCCTTTTCCCTTGTTTCCCATCTGGGGGATATGGGTATTTATTGCCCAACTCTAACTGCCCTTGAGAAGGTAGTGGTGAGCTGCATTCTTGAATCAATGCAGTTCATTTGATGTAGGTATTGTAAGTGGAGGGAAGGACTTCCAGAATTCTGACCCAGCGACACTTAAGGAACAGTGATATATTTCTAAGTCAGTGGTTTGGATTGGAACTTGCAGGTGATGATGTTCCGATATGTCTGCTGCTCTTGCCCTTCTAGACATCAGTGATCATGGATCTGGAAGGTGCTAAGGAACCTTGGTGAATTTCTGCAGTATATCTTGTGGACAGTACCTACTTGCTGCTACTAGGCATTGGTGGTGGAGTAGTCAATGTTTTTGGAAGTGGTGCCAATTAAGCAAACTTGTTTTGACCTTAATAGCATCAAGCTTCTTGAGTGTAGTTGGAGCTGCCCTCATCTGAGCAGGTACTGAATATTCCATCACACTCCTGTCTTGCACCTTGAAGATGATGGACAAACCTTTGCATAGTCAAGGGTTGAGTTACTAGCCACAGGATTCCTAGCCTCTGACCTACTCTTGTAACCATGTTTCTTACCCTGCTCATCCAAAAAAGGTGTTCATTGGACAAGTCGCAGTGCGGTTAAATGAAAATATGATTCTATTAGTTGGACACAGCAAGCCGCACAAGTGTTCTAAACATTTGTAATGAAGGTTAGATACAACGCTTTCACACATTAGAATCTAATATCACTGGTAAATCTAATACCGGCAATCTCTGGAACAAGCCTGCTGCATACCTCCGTAAGTGCCTGGGGGCTATTGGGTTCCAGTTCCAGGACTTTTTGAAAACACCGGCCAGCTGCCATGGCATTCCCTAAAGAAAGATGACATTTTCCCTCTCGCAGGTGACCCTGAAATTAAAAGATAATGACGTTAATTAGCAGCATTTTAAAAAAAAACATCAGCACCATAAATGTCTATAATTGTAGCAAGTGGACAAGAATGAGCTTTATTTCCCCTTCAAATAATGGCAGAGCCTTTGATTAGAAAAGGAAATCACTATCAATATCTGTATTCTGCAGTGCCCCACAGAAAATCACAGGGAGAAAGACTGCATAAGCTGGCCAAAACAAAATACAGCCTCAGCAACTACAATTTTTTGGTCCAAGTCAGTACTAACAGGAATATAATAGGTATGGAACTTCCATGTCTATGTACTTGGAATGATACAAAACATCCATCAGTAAAATTAAATATTTTATTCTTTTAAACCTGAGTTGGGAACAGTATTCCTTTGAATACAAAACTAGGGTAAATTACTTATGGTTACATATGGCAGTTAGAGAAAATAAGAATTATTTTATATGATTAGTAGTAACACATTCATTCCACAGCATGTTATGATCAGTTATGTTTATGCCTTACTCCTGAAAGTGTGATGTTTCGCTTAAAGGATGGATATGACAACAGACATGTTTGTGTAGTTAGAGGTGACAGGAAATTGCAAAACAAGTTTAAAACAGATTTGGATACATAGTTTAACAAAAAGGGCACATTTAATACTTCTTTCTGACTGGCTGGGCTGTTTCCAAATTTTCAGGGAAACTACATAAAGGCCACAAATACCAAAGCAACAGCTTGTACTGATGAGCTGAGGGGCCAGCTCACCTGTAGCCAGATCCAAGATGTTTGATGTTACTTATGCACTGCTGGAGGCAGCTGTTTACATTTGCATCACTGGCATACAGAAATCGGAGGCACGTGGCAAATTTAGCCCCAGGGCGTCTTGGGGGCTCCGGTGGCACTGTCGCTACTTTGCTTACTTTACAAAATTGGCAACAAGTAGTGCACCATTGGAGGCAACCCTGTAAAGTAAATGGGGAATTATTGAGTTATCTTCTATGGGCTATTGGCATGGCTAAGCTTAACAGGCCCATTGACAACCTTACTAATTTTCAGTTCATTCTAGAAGCTAACTCACAAATCAAGCAAATAAGTGTGCATATTTACTAAAACTAGGTTAAGCCAAATACTGAAAACCTACTTTGCTTTCATTATGCCAAAGCTACAAGTTACCATCAGTACAATAGAGTTTTCACCTACATGATAACTTTTGTTTTAAAGTGAGTCAATACATTTCTTGAAGAAAATAAAACATTCACAATGATGTGAAGTGAATGAAAGTACATTCATCAGCCATAGTGAGGAAAAGACAAAAGTGAACAAAATTTCAGAGGTTGAGGTTACCTTCACGGACATGCCATTCTAAGACAATGCACTTCCTTATATACACACAATAATATTACATCCAAAATGATGAGGATAATGGAAAATGAAAGGAAAAACTTGAAAGAGAATTCTGTGATCTATGATACGATAACAAAAGACACAGATTCACTAATACCCAATACTACAAATCAATAAATCCATGACATACCCTCACAAAAGCATCATCCAGCCTCACAGCCTGCTGTGAATCTTCAAGAGCCTCCCGGAACTTACCAATCATCATCAGAGTTGCTGCTCGGTTGCCATAGTAACTGGCATTTTTAGGACAGATATCTGGGAAAACAAATGCACATTTTCCAGTTGTCATCAAACAGGTAGGAGAGATGGCAAATGTCTGAACTATTATTTTGCATTAACAATCAAACACACATCTGTATTTAATACCTCCTAAATCTTTAAAAGGAGAAACATCAACTCTATAGTCAAGGTCAGCCAATGATAGGTTGTTACCTACCGCAGAAGCTTAAACAATTAATTTATAATGTTCCATCCCCAAGTGGAGATTTATGAATGGTTTACCGACTAGGAATCAATTTTATGATAAAATTTTTTCTCAACCTGACAGGTAAACAGACAATTCTACTGTGGAAGAAATAGCCCACAGGTGGATTCCCTTGGTTATATGAAACAAGGAAACAGCTCGATGTTGCTCTGATTGAGTCATTTTACTTTACATTCTTATGTTTCGTTGAGCTTTCGCTGTTTGGGAAAAGGATATTATTTTCTCAAACACAGATGTGGAATTCAGGTACGAAAGTTTGATTCTGAACATTATCGTGTTACCTAACAGAAAGCAACATACAAGCTGTCTTTCACAAGGTATGACTGGAAAGACTACCAGTAACATACCCCTTTATATTAGGAAAATAGCCACGAACCATACAGCAATGCTATGAAATCCTGCTCTGCCTTTTTCCCTTGACCGTGATAGTTTAAAAAAAAACTAACAATTCTTTTAAGTTAAAACAGCTCTGGCTCTGAAAGGAACTAGAGACTAAAATTAACATCTTGCCAAGATTACTTATAACTTTTAAAGGTACTTGTATTTTCTCCTTCAGTCCAATTTTCTCTGTCTTGAAAAGATTGGTATTTGAATCCTCAAGTGTCAGCGACTCCCTGGTACCTCATAACTGTATCATTCTTTAATGCATGAGCCCCCGACAGTGACCATTTAAGCGTGAGAGGCTTCCCAGCTAAGCTGGATCCCATTCCACTAAACAGAGCTGATTAAATCTACAGTCCAGGGAAACTCAAGCCAATCTGGGCAAGGTCACCATTTTCAATTTTCATGGACTGAACAAACAGCATTGACATTTTCTGCTGAATTGCTGTCTGATTTTCTTTCCTTGCCGTTAAATTAACAGGGCATTTTTGTAAGATACATCTCATTCATCTTTTGTCCAGTCAGAATCAATAAATAAATAGCTACTATTTATTCGATTCGTTTTTTTTGATTTGGGGCTTATAAAGGACTCAAAACTTGAAGTGCTGACATTAAAGTACAGCATTAAGCACCATTTGACCAGGTATGATGCTAGTTAGAGCACCAACTGATTCCTTGTACTTTGCCCTGACAGTCTTAGCAGTATGAACTTTACCACTTCCTAAGTCGTCATTGCAAATAAAAGCAAAATAATGTAGTTGCTGGAGAGCTGAAATAAAAACGGAAATCACTGGAGAAACTCAGAAGATCTGGCAGCATTTGTGTTGAGAAAAACTGAGTTTTGAGTCCAATGACTGTTCTTTTTTTAGATTACTTACAGTGTGGAAACAGGCCCTTCGGCCCAACAAGTCCACACCGACCCGCCGAAGCACAATCCACCCATACCCCTACATATACCCCTTACCTAACACTATGGGCAATTTAGCATGGCCAATTCACCTGACCCGCACATCTTTGGACTGTGGGAGGAAACCGGAGCACCCGGAGGAAACCCACGCAGACACGGGGAGAACGTGCAAACTCCACACAGACAGTCGCCTGAGGCGGGAATTGAACCCAGGTCCCTGGCGCTGTGAGGCAGCAGTGCTAACCACTTTGCCACCGTGCCGCCCCTAGAAGAGGTGGGCTTGAAATGTTATCTCTGCTTCTCACTCCACATACTTAGCCTTACTTCACAAGTACCACCAGCACTTTCTGTTTTTAGATTAGAAATCATCACAATTTTGGGGATAGTTTTATACAGTGGCTTTCAGTCACCAAAATGAGGTTTGGAACTACCAAATTTTACGTTCTGTGTTTTCAGAAGCAAAAAGAAAATCACTTTAATTGTATCAGTCAAGTGAGTTTGCAATTTTGGCTCAGAGATGTTGAGCTACCCAACTGTCATTTTGATAACAGTTTTGGAGAAACTCTCTGGAAAGGAACGATGGTAAGTCATTTTAATGGAATTCAAGCATTTAAGACAGGACAGAAGTGTTGCATAATTTTCAAAGCTTCATTTTAAACAATGATCACAAATCCCTAAGGGAATTGCATCAGGAGGTGGTTTAAACTAACAACTTACCTATTGCTTTTGTGTAATAATTAAATGCTTCATTGTAGTCCTTTTTTGCGTAAAATGCATTGCCTTGTTCTTTAAATAATTCAGCCTCTCTGCGGAATTAAAAGACAGCATTAACTTTATGTATCTGCAATTCTTTCCCCAGTTGTAACCTAGTTCCATTTGTTATCAATTGTTCACAAAAGTGTTAAAAAATGTTGAGTTTCAATCTTTTGACAAATAGTTTTGCAGTACAATGCTTGATATTTTGTAAATTATCTATCTTTCTAAACTTAGACTACATAAGTAACCTCTCTCATAGGGCTTCCCAGTCTGTGGTTCATGACCCCATCAGTTGATGAAATTCGGGGGCTGTTGTAAACCTGCAATGATGGCTATGGAGTGAAGAAGAGTCTAGAAGAGTGTTTGGAAAAGTGCTCAACAGTCACATACTCTGTCAAACAAGATATCAGCACCCAAAACTGCCAATCTGGTGCAGATCATACCCATTGTTTTTACTGTATTAGCCTGTCAAAGAACTGAGGATATTTGGAAGAGGATGGGGATAGGGGAGTGCACAATGGGTAGAGTACACAGTCACCAGAGAGAGAGGAAAATGCTAGGTAAGGTGCTAATGAGAAGTGTAAATGGTTGAAAGTGGGATGATTGTGCTAGGAGCAACCCATACAGATCAGAATCTGGGGTATTGGGTGGTGTGGGGGGGGGGGGGGGGGGGGGGGGGGTGTGGGAGAGAGAGAATGCCCGTGAACACACAGGAGGGTGTTCATGTTATGAAATTGTTAAACTCAATATTGAGTCCTGAAGGCTGTAAGGTATCTGGGAGGAAAATGAGAAGCTGTTCCTTCAACTTGCATTGAACCTCACTGGCATCTGAGATGGAAATGTCGGTCAGGGAATGCCGTGGTGTACTGAAATGGCAGGCAACCCAAAGCTTGGGGTCATTTTTAAGTTCTGTAGGCACACAGTAAAGCTGCCACCCAGTCTACATCTTGTTTCCTCAAATTAGGGACCGCATTGTGATCAGTGAACACAGTAGACTAAATTGGACAAGGTGCGGGTAAATCAATTTTGATTATCCAAACACGGTCATGGGGAAAAAGCAAGCAGAATGTATTCCATCGTGCTAGAAGAAACTGAAGACTGCAGATGCTGGAGATCAGAGTCGAAGACTGTGGTGCTGGAAAAGCACAGCACGTCAGGCAACATCCAAGGAGCAGGAGAATCGATGTTTCGAGTACAAACCCTTTGTCAGCCTGTCCTGAAGCGCTTATGCTTGAAACGCCGATTCTCCTGCTCCTCGGATGCTGCCTGACTGGCTATTTCATCATGCTCCCAACTTGTGCCTTGTAGATGGTGGACAGGCTTTGGGAGTTACTGGCTACAGAATTCCTAGTCTCTGACATGTTGTTGTAGCCACCGCATTTATATGGCTAGTTTAGTTTAAATTTTCGTCAATGGCAACCCCAAGATATTCATTGTGGGGGATTCAGTGATGGTAACGCCATTGAATGTTAAAGGGCATGGTTCGATTCTCTCGAGTTGGAGATGGTCATTGCCTAGCATTTGTTTGGTCTTATTGTTATTTAATATGATTGTTTATTCTGTCAAAACACAATTATTACTAATAATGCTGAGAGTGAAATTATGTAGCTGTAATGATTAATCTGTTTAAAGATTTGAATTTTATTACAGCAAGTTGACACCATTAACAGAACCGGGCTCCTCACCAATGTGCACAGCCGAAAAATAAGGCAAGCTCTCCAGGCTGACATTACAGCAGCGAACACAGAATATAGGATGCTCTAGTTAACAGAAATACTCAAGTGACGTACCACACATAATGTTCATGAAAATTTAACAAACTCACGCTTACGCATTTTTCACAATTTAATTCAACCTTTTTTTAAACACGTGAAACTTGGTATTGAATAACTAACAGTGCATTAAACTGAGGTAAATTTTTGGCAAAAAAGAAAATGCTGAAAACTTTTCTGAAAGAAAATTTCAGAAGTGAACTATTTTAGTAGAATAACCCTCTAATGAGAATATTGTTGGCTTTTAGCAAGTTTAACACTTAAGGAATGAAATACTATTTACTGCAGATAATTTCTGTTTCATAATTTGAAAGTAATCGGGGAAGGTAACTGGTTGGTGAAGACAAGAATTATAATGGAGTTATCTGACCCAACGTTAGAGAAACCATAGCTGGAAAATAACAACATACGAATGAGGAATAACAGTAACTAACAGTAACAGTAACAGAGCCTGCTCTGCTGTTCAATAAGATTGAGGCTGATCTGATTTTACAATTCTGCATATTTCTAATAATTCTTCATTTCCGCTTGGTAATCAAGAATATATCTACTTCTGCATTAAAAATATTTAAAAGATTCAGCAAACACTGCTTTTTGGAGAAAACAATTCAGAAAACTGTCAATTCTTCATCTTTGATTTAAATGGGTGATCCCTTATTTCTAAACTATAACCCTAGCATCTCTTTCCTCAAGAGGAAACAATCTTTCACCAGCCACCTGGTCAAGTCCCCTCAGGATCAAATAGCTAGGAAGTATAGATCATATTCAAGACTAACAGATTATTGACCGACTACAGAATATGGCATGCCTTGGGCAGAATTAAGGAAGAGGCAAATTAAGAGAAGAAATAAATATGTTTTGAAGGTATCGACAACTTGATGCACAAAATAGAAGTAATTTTTTAATTTCAACAAATTATGATTCCATTCCTTCATTATTTCTGTACCTCTCTCATTGCTTTCTGAACTGGTTGGAATTGTACATCAAACTCCAGATTCCTTGACATAAACTGCAAGTTCAATAAAAAGTATAATAGCTTGAACGGGCAAACATGTTAGGACACAGTGAGGACTGCAAATGCTGGACAGTCAGATAAAACATGTCGCTGGGAAAGGTACAGGTCAGGCAGCATCTGAGGAGCAAGAGAGTGACAAAATAGACAAAGTCTCTTTCCTGGGGTCAGGGGAGTCAAGAACTAGAGGGTATAGGTTTAGTATGAGAGGGCAAAGATATAAAAGAGACCTAAGGGGCAACGTTTTCACACAGAGGGTGGTACATGTATAGAATGAGCTGCCAGAAGAAGTGATGGAGGCTAGTACAATTACAACATTTAAGAGGTATTTGGATGGGTATATAAATAGCAAGGATTTGGAGGGATATGGGCCGGGTGCTGGCAGGTGGGATTAGATTGGATTGGGATATCAGTATGGACAAGTTGGACCGAAGGGTCTGTTTCTGTCCTGCACATCACTACGACTCTGATTCTATAACCAGTGTAGGTAGGCCCCAAAAAGTATATTCATTTGAAAAAAATAGCTTAACAAGATTGTCAGTAAAAGAGCATAAAGTTATTTTCTACCACCAAAGTGGATGATAGTAGCCAAGAGAAGGAAGAATGAAGGTTGGTTAAAAAAAAACGGTCAGCTTCACAGAATTAGTTTTGATAAAAAGAGATACAGAAATGTGGTATAGTAGCTAAATTGGCAAGGGACAAAATAACAAAGGTAAGGGTTTTAATGGAGAGTACAGAAACAAGAGGCACCAAAACTTTATTTCTTTAAAATGGTGCGGTTTAAAATCTGTCAATTTCAACACTACAAATAAGATCCTAATATTGCAGTAAAAAAAATCATGCAAAGATTGCCTTCTTTCTAAAGATAGTTTATTTTGCATTTCAGTCCTGATCAGTACAGGATGAAAAGCTTAAGACTTCTGCCTCATTTTAGCAATAATTAATTTACTTGTTTATCCGTAATTTGGAGTTGCTCAATTCAAATTAGCTGTTAATTTGAATTGAAATTAAGCAAAAATTGCCTCCTGTGCTGTTTCATTAAACTTGCTTAATTTTCAATTACTGGATAATTTGATTTCTGAAGGAAAGGTGACTTTGAATTAACATAGATGGCAATAGTATTCTAATAACAGCACTACAAATGAAGGCAGGAATTTCTGGAAGAGGACAGCAATCTGAAGCAAGTGCCACCCAAATTAAGAATTATTGATGACCTAAGTAAGGGTGGAAAAGGGAAATACTACAGCAAGCATTTATTTGACAAAACAAAACAATTGGAGGATGTGATTAATATTAATGGAATGGTTTCAATGAGCAACTCACTAATACCAAACTTAAAAAAAAACTAATAGTTTGCTCTTCACACATGATGCAATTACTTTAAATGGATGGTGTTATGAATTTGCAGATATGAGTTCTGAAACCTCATCTGATATAGGGTGAAACAGAAATATTACTCTGCAGCAATTGTTTCCAAGTTCAAATATCAAATCTAGTGTTACTTTCTGAATAAAATTGTTTTTAATTAAAATTTCCCATTTTTAAGGTTTCAAAATCTATCCTAGAATTAGACTGATGCTCAAAATTCAGTGCTTGTTTTCTTTACATAGGTTAGGACTCCATGTTTGAAGATTGCAGCTATACACAACTTACAAAAGGTTTGAGTGAATATGGAACCTTTTTAACTCTACACAGGTAAATGAAGGAAAAGGCTGTTTACCTCAGAGGAGATATTCCCGACTACCCACAGCTACTTTGCTGTTATCCATTTAAAAAAAATGTTTCACAGGAGTAAACCATTGACTGAAAGGTAAAATGAAGATTGAATTTCTGAAAACAGAACAAAAATCTGGGACTGCTGTGTCTCAGGAATGGAAGATGCAAGTTCAGCTTATATTTCAAGAGAAGAACGATCAGCAAGGCATGCACAACACCAACATATCTTTGTTTTAAATCGTGACTCATATTTCCAGAAGATTCTCTTATCAAGAGAAAAGTACTTGAAACGACATGAATCAAATACAATTTATAGGACATTTGCCAATGACAAAATATGTCTGAATAAAAGTGAGGGATGCAAAAAGAAATGCCCCTGAATAAGGTTTTTGAAAGTAAGCCTTGGTTACCAGTTTATAAGGAATGCACTGTGTTCTGATCACTATTTAAAACAAATATCACAGTACATGAATGTCCTTGACAAGTGTATGAATACTGAAGTGTCCATCTAAACATAGAAACAGTAATATTAGAGCACAGCACTGCTGAAGCCAACATAAAAAGGACTGGTAGCTGTGAAAACTAAGACAGGTAAACAGCTTATGAGAAAAATTACTCATTCTGTACCCTCAAAATCTATTCTTACAACACTGATCTTAAGTCAAAATCATATAATACAGATCTACAATTTTAGTTAATCCTTACAAAGGGTAAGCCCAGCAAGAACTGATTTTAAACCTATTTGTTTTCCAATGATGCAGGCTATAATAGTTTAAAAAAAAATGGATGGAAGAGATTCAAAGAATTAACTACGCTTTTACTGCTAAAATCCAGAAGCCAAGTTTCAGGCAGGATGACTTCAATCAGCAAGAGTACCTTTCAGTGTGTCAGACTTGATTATAACTCTGTGGCAATAAAAAGTTGTGGGACTCAATGAATTCACCAGTAGCTATATCTTTTGTTTTACAAATTGAAACAAAATATTTTACTACTCAGTTAGCAGCAGGGAAAAAAATTGTTCTTGGATAGCAACACCATGGGTCCAGATTAGACCTGTCTTCGGATTGATGAAGATTCATAGGTGTGCTTACTTTATGAGCATCCCATCAACTACTAACTCATTGATCAGTTGCAGTCAGGAGCACTAAGATAAACACGCTAACCTCCCAGGATATTAAACCATAGATATTCAAGACTTTTATCCACTGCCTTTGACTCAGGTGTTCCTCAAACTTTATGGTTACCATGCTCAATTCAGTGCATTGGTGAGACGGATTCATGAGACAACAGGGGATTATGACAATGTAATTAAGCATATTTAAAAAACTAGATGGGCATATCTCTAAGTTCCAGAATTGTGAATTGTCCTTTTGGTCTCCTGGAAATTAAAATCAGAAAGTGATGACACATGCCTCTATAATACAGGCTATCTCAGCACTGTTTTCTCTTTGTTGTTTTCCATTACATTGCTCATGAACATAAAAGTAAATAAAGTTGCCATAATACCAGACAACCACAGGGCTGCTCTCTCATTAGAGAGAGCTGACTAGTGGTGTTTTAACCTGAGGCTCACCACGCCTCAGGCATGGGACAAGATTGAGAAAGTAGGATCTTTGTGGTAAAATCAGACAGTACAGGAATTGATTCCATGCTATTGGCCTTACCAGCCATCCAGTCAGCTAAGCTAACTAACCCATTGTTTCTCAGTTTTTATTTCTAACTTGTGAAATGCCATGAGAGATAAACTTTACATTAAAAGTCCATACAAATTTAGAACATTACAATGTTTTCATTTTTCCTCTAAGCAACAACTGATTGAGATTGCCAATTTAGTACTAACTACAGGTGAACTTCCATGCTGTGTCGGGCCACAGATGTTCATATGCTTTAGGTGGAGAAAATCTGGAGTGTAAGGATAGCCTCAGTGCTTGGAAAGAAGTGCAAACCGTACACAAGGACATGAGCATGTAATCTCGACTGACATTTCAGCGCAGTACTCAGAAAGCATGTAAATGATCTCATGGCATTTTTCAAAGAAGAGCAAGGGAGCTGCTATGATTTAGCCCTCAATCAGCTGCTACCAAATCCGGTTATCATGTCACTTAGCTTATTGCTGTGTATGGGAGCGTGCCATGTGCAATTGGGCAGCTAGATTACATTACAACTGCAATGACATTGACAGATATCTTCCTTTGCTTTGGAACATCCCAAAGCTGTGAAAGATACTGTATGTTGCACGTTCATTCTTTTTATCTGAGAGACATTTCATTCCATCAGAGGAATAGCAGCATTTGTGGAGAGAAAGCAGAGTTAATGTTGAGTCAGTTCTGAAGGAGGATCATGGACTCAAAATGTTAAACTGTCTCTCCACAGATGCTGCCAGATCGGAGTTATTCCAACAATTTCTCTTTTCTTTTCAGATTTTCAGCATTTGCAGCTCTGTGTCTTATTATCAGAAACTGGCATTGTAATAAATGGCACATACAATCTACTGTATAGTAAATTTATTGTGCACATTGTGTACTCCTAATTTGGGGACATGGTCACAGTCTCAGGGTTAGTATGGCACAGGAAGCTTTTTGGCCCATCGATTACATACCAGCTCTGAGTGGAACAATCCAGCCAGCCCCAATCACCCACTCAATTCCTGTAGCCTTCAAATGCCCATCCAATTCCTTTGCAAATCATTAATTGTTCCTGTTTCTATGGCTTTCGCAGTCAGCAAGTTCCAGGTCATTAACACTCACAGTGAAAATAGTCCATCTTCATTTTCCCCTGCACTTTACCAAGAACATAAAACTCTGTCCCCTCCTCCTTGTATCAGGTGCTAACGGGAACAGATTTTCCTTGTTTACCATATCCAAATCTATCATTTCACTGCACACTTCTATCAAAAATCTTCTCATTCTTTGCTTCAAGAACAACTTATCCTACATTATCCTTGTAGCTAAAATTTTCCACCCTGGTACCATTCTGGTAAATTTCTTCCACACCCTCTCAAAGGCCCTCAGAACCTTCCTAAAGTATGGTGATTCACATACCTAGTTTTGCAATTCCACCATAGACTGAGCTTTACAGAAACTTCAGCTCCTCATAACTTTACCGAGAATTTCACTAATGTGTTTAAGGTAACTTCAGCCTGCTCTGGCTTTTCTGGGATATCTGCTGGTTGGTAACAAACTTTATCCACACCCTGTTTAATCAGGCCTTAATTAAATTGAGGTTTTCCCATAAAACCCTATTCTTTGTAAAGCAGTGGCAATAATTATTTGTAAGGTGAACACAGCACGGCAACGTTGCGGCTTTCAATGATTAAATCTTGATGTTTGTTTTAAAAAATGGGATATCTGAGTGGCTATTTCCTGGTCATACAATGCACAATAGAAGTTGTCTGCTACAATCAACAGTGCACAGATTATTGAAACTGTATACCAGGAAAATTTAATTTTTGTCATCAGTTTCTGGCAGTAAAAAAGCCACAGAAACCAGTTGTTATCAACTGTGCATTTTAGTTAGAAAACAGCAAGCAAAACTTAACTGTAAGTAAGTGGAATGAATAATAACCTTACTATAACAACGTAGTAAGAATTCATTCAGGATTGCAGATCTCCAACATCAGAAATTTATTAATGTTTGAAAGCAAAGCTTCAGTTTCAGCTCCTGTTGGACAATACAGTGTGATTACAGCCAGAGCTCCTCTTCGTGCTACATATAACAGAGTACTTCGGACAGAAACTGGCCACTGGGCTTAAATGGTCTATGCACAGACTTGCGTTCCTCCAAGCCTCCACTTCATCCAACCAAAACAGCACAGTCCTTCATACCTGTCACCCCATCGTACTTCCCAGGCCTCCTTTTAAATGCTTCAATGCTACTCTTCCCAACCAATCAATTTGGTAACAATTAACCATCCTCTTGGGCAAAGATGTTTCATTGAATACTCTATTAGATTGATTATGATAGTCTCCTTTCACGACCGTCAGTTTTTGACCCCCTCAGGAGCGAAAACATCTTCTCTGTACCAAACTAAACAAACTACTTCACAATTGGAAACATTTCCATTAGATCATTGCTCAGCCTTTGCTTTCCTAGTGCATGACTCACATCAGGTTAGCACGCAGGCACAACAAGTACTTAGCAAAGCTAATAAGATCATTGAATTTATCACAAGGGGAACTGAATACAAAAGCAGAGAGCAAGCATTAGCAGAAATTGTTGGAGAAACTCAGTAGATCTGGCAGCTCTCCTGGAAAGAAAACATCTTGAGTCCTGTGATCCTTCTTCTGAACTAGGTGCAGTTAGGAAAAGATAGCGTTTCAACTGGAGGGTAGAGGAGGTGAGGAGTGAGTAGGTTAGCAAGAGAAAGCCCAGAGGATGGAAAGATGAATGGACAGACAGAGGGGAGAGAACGACAACGAGAGAGGAAAAAGAGGGAAAGAAAGAGTGAGAGAGAGTAAAGGCAAGCAGGAAGTAGCCCAGTCAAGTAAAGAAACTAATGATGGCTGGTGATAATGGGATGATTAGTAGTTGAAAATAGGTTGGCTGTACTGAAAACAACATCCATTGATTCAATATCAAGTTTAATAATCTTAAAGTGTGATCAGCCCCTTCCTCATCTACTACCTGCCCCCACTGCCCCAGGTCCTCTTATGAAATAGGTTGTTTTCAGCACTGCCATCCCATTTTCAACTCCTCATATTCCCCAGATCACCTATCCAGCATCTTCCCTGGCCTATTATTAACAAGTCTTCTGTCTGCCTATTTTTCTTCTCTCTCCTCTCTCTTTACTCATCTTCCCAAACCACACTCCTGCCTCACATTTTCCTAGCTGCTTCTAGTTCTGAAGGTCAAAGGACTCGAAACATTAAATTGTTTTCTCTCTATAGATGTTGCCAGACCTACTGAGTTTCTCCAGAAACTTCTGCTTTTGTTTGTTTTAGATCTCCAGCATCTGTGGTTCTTTTGAATTCCAAAAGTAGGAAGGTTATGCTTCAGTTATACAGGGGACTAATGTGATCATATCGGAGTAGTGTGTACCGCAATGGTGATCTTACTTAAGGGAAGCGCTAAATTTGTTTTCTGATGCAGTTCAGAAGCATTACTAGACTCATATCTGAAATGGGCAGTTTGCCTTATGAGGTTGGACAGGCAAGGCTTGCATCTGGAGTTCAAAAGAGTAAGAAGTGACTTGATTAAAATGCAAAATCACGAGGAGTCTTGACAGGGCAGCTGTGGAGAAGGTGTTTCCTCCAATGGGAGAATCTAGACCTAAGGTGTCACTGTTTAGAAGAAAAGGGTTATCCATTTAGAACAGAGATAAAGTGAAACATTTTTCTTAAAAGTTATGAGTCTTTGGAACGCTCTTCCTAAAATTGTGGAAGGAATACAGATTTGAGGTGACAATCAGGGCAGCTGATATCTTAGTGAATGACAGAGCAGTCCTGAGGAACTTCTACTCCTGCTCCATGTTCATATGTTCAAGTGAAAGGCAGCACAACTATTCACTCCTTACAGACAGTTATAATAGCTCTCTCCTGATATGGTCCCTCTTATAAGAACTGGTTGCCTATTAACTGCTTTCTCAGCAAATCAGTCAGTACAACATCCACATTACAATACAAGTCTTATGCAAATAGTCTGCAAACTATTGAAATCGAAGATTCTAAGACTGATTCGGGGCACAAGCTCAACATTGTCATAAACCTGAGAAATTTGAGCCAGATCTCTAGAAACTGACTGCCATATTTTCCTCTCATCATCCTGACAAGCCCCACAAAGGTGTTCTGTTCCTGGGCATGCTGAATACAGAGGAAACTCGAGTATCTGAAGGACATGAGCGGGAAGTATTACATTCGGTTAATCGAGTGCCGGATAACATAGTTTAGCCAAGTATCGGGACCTTGCAATCTTGCTGGATAATCCGAAATTCGGATAATTGAATGCTGGATAATTGAGGTTCCTCTGTAAATACAGAAGATCAACTCGCCAATAAGCCAATACAATACGAACCACAATTCTACAGAGAGTCTTGAATGTATTAGTTTCAATAAAATTTATTGCAATGCAACAATTAATTTTATCACTTCTCTATACTGATATAATCTTTCCTTATGAGATTTGCTAATTTTCTGGGAAAGCAGTTTTGTAGCAATAATGTAATTGGATGAGTAATCTACAGGCCCAAATCCCACCTTGGCAGCTGATGGAATTTAAAGTGAATTAATCCAGGCTATAACGTTAGTCTCAGAATGGTGCCTTGAAACAATCATCAATTGCTGTTTAAAGAAAATGTGGATTTATTAATGGCCAAAGAAGGAAACTGCACCAAGTCCCCAATCTGGCAACAACCATGGCCTTTGTATCCACAGCAGTGTGGCTGACTCTTATCCGTCCACTGAAATAGCCTAGCAAGTCATTTAGGTAATTAGTGACGGGTAACAAATGCAGGCCTTGCCAGTGATGTCTACATCCCATGAAAAACAATAAGGTAGAAACTAATAAATTATGAAAGTAATTTCATTAATCAGATTAATTTGGAAGGTCTAAACTTAAAAGGTTCAGCTCGTTTGAAGCCAGTGACTTGCTCACCAGGGTCTTGTGGTACTGTCCCTACTTCAGGTCTGGATTCAAGATCCACCCACCAAGAATGTGTCCTAATTTGATTTAAAATAATTGTTATCACACTTGATCACTACTCAGCATCATTTTTCCTTACAAATACCACCACTCGATTTTGTTTTCAGGGTTTATGTCACATTGTAATCACTGGAAAAGGTGCTGCCTCCTTTCAAAACCAAAAGGGTCCACACATGTGCCAAAAGTGGCAAATTGCATCACCCAACAGGCAAAGTGTTCCAACACTATTAGTGGAATATTCCATAGATGTAGAAAAATTACCTCTGTGGGGAGGTTATATAAAAAAGAACAGGAACAACTGCCATTTTGTTTGAGCTTACAGCTCACAAATAAATTCAAACTCAGCCAAGTAACAGATCTGACTGACATGACCTGCAACATGAGAAGCTGCAGCAAATCCTAGCAGTCCAACATTCAATTCTAAATAACACCAGTGCCAGATGATCAAACCAGAGTTTTTCCTGCAATGATGACCCAGCTTTACGCCAACCAAGGAATTAGTTTAGGAATCTTGAGCATGATCTACACCTGCAACCCTTTGTCAGAGTTGGTGCGCACTTTCTAAAGAAAATGTTTCATCCCAGACTTTTGATGATGAATACAAAATCTGTCATCAGTAACCATTCCATAATTAAGCAGTTTACACACAGTTGTTTGGAAGAATGAGTGTTATATAAATTAAAATGGCAACAAAGAGTTCAATGGACCTTTTAAATCAGAATCTTCTGGAATTCAGTCAAAATTCCTTGATGTAACAAGTTTAATGTTTAGCTGTGAACTGCTGAGTAATGACATCTCACTGTCTGGCTTTTGGAGGACTGATGAGATTTATTTCTCTCCGCTCAAACACTCCTCCACAAGACATCCATTTTGAGTTCCAATTCAGCCACACAAAAAGTTTCCCAGGTATGTGCAAGTTGGGCTCTCAGAAAGAATTATTTACCAAGTGTGCAGGTTAGGACTTGAACAGGCTTAAGGCCAATCATAGATAGAGTCATAGAGACGTATAGCATGGAAACAGACTCTTCAGTCCAACCCATCCGTGCCAACCAGATATCCTAACCCAATATAGTCCCACCTGTCAGTACCTGGCCCATATCCCTCCAAACCCTTCTTATTCATGTAGCCATCCAAATGCCTCTTAAATGTTGCAATTGTACCAGCCTCCAACACATCCTCTGGCAGCTGATTCAACACACATACCACCCTCTGCGTGAAAAAGTTGCCCCTTAGGTCTCTTGTATATCTTTCCCCCCTCACCCTAAACCTATGCCCTCTAGTTCTGGACTCCCCGACCCAGTGAAAAGACTCTGTCTATTTGTCCTATTCATGCCCCTCGTAATTTTGGAAACCTCTATAAGGTCTCCCCTCGGCCTCCGACGCTCCAGGGAAAACAGCCCTAGCCTGTTCAGCCTCTCCCTGTAGCTCAGATCCTCCAATCCTGGCAATATCCTTGTAAATCTTTTCTGAACTCTTTCAAGTTTCACAACAATTTTCCAATAGGAAGGAGACCAGAATTGCATGCAATATTCCAACAGTAGCCTAACCAATGTCCTGTACAGCCGCAACATGACCTCCCAACTCCTGTACTCAATACACTGACCAAGAAAGGAAAGCATACCAAACGCCTTCTTCACTATCCTATCTACTTGTGACTCCACTTTCAAGGAGCTATGAACCTGCACTCCAAGGTCTTTTTGTTCAGCAACACTCCCTAGACCTTACCATTAAGTGTATAAGTCCTGCTAAGATTTGTTTTCCCAAAACGCAGCACCTCGCATTTATCTGAATTAAACTCCATCTGCTACTTCTCAGCCCATTGGCCCATCTGGTCAAGATCCTGTTGAAATTGGAGGTAACCCTCTTCGCTGTCCACTACACCTCCAATTTTGGTGTCATCTGCAAACTTACTAACTGTACCTCTTATGCTTGCATCCAAATCATTTATGTAAATGACAAAAAGTAGAGGGCCCAGCACCGATCCGTGTGGCACTCCACTGGTCACCGGCCTCCAGTCTGAAAAACAACCCTCCACCACCACCCTCTGTCTTCTATCTTTGAGTCACTTACATGCTCTGCTCTACCTGAACTGACCTAAATGCCATCTGACACCTTCGTACACAATGTTTAAAAAACATTTGGATAAATACATGAACAGGAAAGGTTTGGAGGGATATGGGTCAGGAGCAGGCAGGTGGGGCTAGTTTTATTTGGGATCATGGTCAACATGGACTGGTTGGACCATAACCTCTGTTTCTGTGTTCTATGACAGGAAGCAAATTTGGATTGTCAATTTCCTTGGTTTGTGGATTGGAAACTAACAGCTGTAAATTTAAGCTAATCAAAAGAACACCGAAGGATAAATTTTGTTTTTATTGTTTGAATAGCAGAAGATACTCAACAGAAAACAGGACTGTAAAGACTCTATAGCCACCTTTAAAGAAGGATTAGAAATATTGAAGGAAAATACTTAAATAAAGGTTCTAGGAAAGAGTAGAAGGGGAGAAAAGCTTTCAGAGGGCCAACACAAATGTGATGGGCCTAACGACCTATTTTCAGGATCTTTGTTCTGCAGACTGATGAATGCAACTCAAATGATTTCAAGGCGATGGCCTTCCATGGATGTATGCCTGGGAAGAATCAAAGCTAACTCAAATTTTCCGAGCAGGTTTTATATAACGAATGCAGAATACAAAATGTTAATTGTATATTGGATTTAGTACAAGCATGTGTAAAATAACAAAGGAATCATTGCTTAATTTTCCAATACAGTGGCAACCATTCAGTCCACAATCTCTCAGGCTAGCTCTCAAAGAACATTCTTGTCGTGGACACCCAAATACTCTTTTTCACAACCTGGTATTACTTGAGAGTTTGCAAACATTTCAGAAATGAGATTGCAGAAAGGCAGGAATAAAGCAGATGTGCTCCATCTTTCAACATCATATTGTGATTCAAGGCCTAATTAATACCCACTTACATTCAGGGCAAGTGATTTGTTTTTGGAACATCGGGTAAAAGAAACAGCTGCTCATCAATAAACAGTTCAAAGAATCGTTGGTACATGGATAGGCCATTCAGACCCCCAAACCTGTCCTCACTAGAGGTGGAAGACTTCCCCATCAAGTGTTGCTGAACAGAGACCTTGGAGTCTTGTTCCTTGAAAGTGGAGTCACAGGTTGATAGAATAGTGAACAAAGTGTTTGGTATGCTTGCCTATATTGGTCAGTGCATGGTGTACAGTAGTGCGGAGATCATGTTGCAGCTCTACAGGACATTGGTTAGGCCACTATTGGAATACAGTGTGCAATTCTGGTCTCCCTGCTATAGGAAGGATGTTGTGAAAATTGAGTGTTCAGAAAAGACTGACAAGGATGTTGCCACGTTTGTAGGGTTTGAGCTATGGGGAGAGGCTGAATGAACTGGAGCTATTTTCCTGGAGAGTTTGAGGCTGAGGGGGTAACCTTATAGAGGTTTATGAAATATGAGGGGCATAGATAAGGTAAATAGACAAGGTATTTTCCTGGGGTGGGGAGTCCAAAACTAGAGGGCATAGGTTAAAAGACATAAAAGGCATCTACGAGCAGCTTTTTCACAGAGGGTTGTGTGTATATGGAATGAGCTGCAGAGGAAGTGGTGGAGGCTGGTACAATTACAACATTTAAAAGACATCAGGATGGGTACATGAATAGCAAGGTGTAGAGGGATATGGGCCAAATGCCCATATGTATTTAGAATCTCTGGTCAGCATTGATGAGTCGGACAAAGTGTCTGTTTCTGCGCTATATATCTCTATGACCCCAAATCAATCATACCCACTTAATCATCTGAAACAAATCAATTAAGTCATCCATGATCTTCTACAGCCAAAGGAGTACTTTTCCAACAGTACTCCTGTGCAAAAATTCCTGGTACTGCATTCACACTTGACTTCAAACAAATACTAAACTGATGAATTAATACATTACTCATTGATTATCTATTTTCTGATAAAGTCTTACATTTAAGGGGTACGGTGGAGAAGGATGTCTCATGGAACAAAAATGAACAAACTTATCCCTAAACTGAGGAACCTCTGGCTCCTGCCGAGCCTGGACCTTCTGACCAACATTACTTATGCTTAGCTGAGCCAATCATTGTTTGATAAATCAGACCATTTGAGAATTAAATAAGATGGAGTGTGAGCAAATTGAGATCAGGAAAAATGCAAACGACATCTTCATATGAGTTCTAAGTGGAAGGTTCTAGTATTTTTGGGGGCGGGGGGTATTGTCATTTCCTTACTGGCACAAAACCCCACGTGGATATGGAGAAGAGATTCTTTCTGGTCACAAAAAAATCCCAAAGCCCAGTTACTATAATTTAGAAATGCTAACTGTCCTAAAGAAATACGAATGTATTGATTATAAATGAAGACACCAACATGAGGAGAGGACAGACTGGGAAATGATCGATTATTTTCAGCCGTTTATATAAAATTGACAAATGCCTAACACTGATAACGCGATGGGGCTTGTGGCTGGAGCCTGGAGTTGTCCTTCTCCAGGGTCCTGTGTGCCTCGGGCAGAGGGGTAACCGTCCTGTCCCCCTTCCCCCGGGGCCTATAGCCCACCCCCTGTGACTCCCACTCCCCTCAGGGACTTCAATCCCCGTGAGGCCGAGGTTGAGGCCCGAGCCCGGCACCGCTTCCAGGCGAGGCCCCCCCCTCAGCCCTTGCCCACTGTTTCACCCGCCCCGCGGGCCCTGCGGTAACCGTCCCCTCTCGGTTACCTCTCCAGATCGGCCTCTCCCGCTCCGCTCGGCTCCGGGGCCATCGTCACATCGCAATCTCCGGCCGCCATTTCCCAACACCAGGACCCCGGTACCGGCTTCCGGAACAACGAGCGCTCCATCCGCCGGGCGGGAAGCAAGAGCGTCCCTGCGGAACAAACTACATCTGACCTCCCGAGCAACTGGAGGACCAACACTGGCTGGCACCAGTACTACCAGCCTGGCTCTATGGCTTTGATGATAATTACCCTACCTGGCACCAACACTGCCAGAATGGACTATGCCTGGCACTTTGGCAATGATGATAATTGTACTTGCTTGGCACTAATGCTACCAATATTGACAGTTCAGAAGAAGGAACAAATGACTGCAGATGGCTGGATTCTATATTTAAAACTACAAATGCTGGAGATCACAGCAGGTCAGGCAACATCCATGGAAAGAGAGCAAGCCAATGTTTCCAGTCTAAATGATTCTTCATCAGAGCTGAAGCTGAAATGTCATCTAGACTCGAAACGTTAGCTTGCTTTCTCTACATGGATGCTCCCTGACCCGCTGAGACCTCCAGCATTTGTTGTTTCCAGTTCTGAAGAAGAGTCACTGGAGCTGAAAAGTTTCCTCTGCTTTCTCTCCATGGATGTTGCCAGGCTTGGTGAGTTTCTGCAGCAACTTCTGTTTTGTAACAGAGACTTTGCCTGGCACTGATGATAACTACATTGTATGGCACTAATACTAGCAACTTAGAAATTGACACTATTTATTTGGTGATCATTTGCACAGTTTAGTACCAACACTAGCAGCATGTCACATGCACCAAAATATGGTGAAAATTATTGTTTTGCACACGAGACAAATCATACTTTACATAATTACATCAGGATAATAGTACAGAATGCAGAATACTGCGTTACAGGTACAGAGAAGGTGCAGAGAAAGATCAATTCTAATATATGAGAGATCCATTCAGAAAGCAGATAACAGCAGGGAAGAAGCTGCTATTGGCACGTGTTTTCAAACATTTGCATCTTCTATCCGATGAAAGAGGGTCAAAGAGATTATAACTGGAGTAGGAAGGGTCTTTGGTTATGTTGGCTGCTTTCCTGAGGCAGCAGGAAGTGTAGACAGAGTTTATGGAAGAAAGGCTGGTTTTCATGATGGACTGGGCTGTGTTTGCATCTCTCTGCAATTTTTTGAGGTATTGGGCAGTAGCCATACCAAGTTGTGCTGTATCAGATAGGATGCTTTCTACGATGCATCTATAGCAAATGTCAAGTGTCATTATGGACCTGCCGAATTTCCAGAGCCTTCTGATGAAGTAGGAACGTTGGTGTTGATTTCTTGATTGCAACTCTGGTACAGACGTCAGCTTGATTTAATTGTGTACTCAATATGAACAAGGCCAATATCAGGAGAAAGTGAGGACTGCAGATGCTGGAGATCAGACGAGAGTGTAGTGCTGGAAAAGCACAACAGGTCAGGCAGCATCTGAGGAGCAGGAGAATCGACATTTTGGACAAAAGCCCATCATTAGGAATAAGGTTTGTGAGCCAAGGGGGTGAACAGATAAATGGGAGGGGGTGTGGGGCTGGGGGGAAGGTAGCTGAGAGTGCGATAGGTGGGTGAATGTACAGGGAATGGTGATAGGTCAGAGAGGAGGTGGAGCAGATAGGTGAGAAGGAAGATGGACAGCTAGGACAGGTCATGAGGGCGGTGCTGAGTTGGAAGGTTGGATCTGGGAT
Source organism: Hemiscyllium ocellatum (assembly GCF_020745735.1). Classification (NCBI taxonomy): domain Eukaryota; kingdom Metazoa; phylum Chordata; class Chondrichthyes; order Orectolobiformes; family Hemiscylliidae; genus Hemiscyllium; species Hemiscyllium ocellatum. Next base: position 38,461,861 of record NC_083432.1, on the reverse strand, counting down.
AAGGGGGGAGGGGAAATAAGGAAACTAGTGAAACCCACATTGATGCCGTGTGGTTGTAGGGTCCCAAGGCAGAAAACGAGGCATCCTGGTCCTCACCTTCCACCCCACCAACCTCCGTATACATCGCATCATCCTCTGCCATTTTCGCCACTTACAAATGGACCCCACAACCAGTGATGTATTGCCCTTTCCACCCCTATCCATGTTCCATAAAGACCACTCCCTCTGCGACTCTCTTGTCAGGTCCCTGACCCCCACCAACCCATCCTCTCCTCCAGGCACCATCACCTGTCATTGTAAGAATTGCAAAAACTGTACCCACACCTCCCCCCCACCCCCCATCTCTGTCCAAGGTCTCAAAGGAGCCTTCCACATCCATCAGCATTTTAACTCACATGTCATTTACTGTATCCATTGCTCCCAATGCAGTTTCCTCTACATTGGGGTGACAGGATGCCTACTTGCAGAATGCTTCAGATAACATTTCTGGGACACCTGCACCAACCAACTCCACTGCCCTGTGGCCAAACACTTCAACTCCCCCTCCCACTCCACCAAGGAATGCTGGTCCTGGGCTCCTCCATCGTCACACCTTAACCACCCGACGCCTGGAGGAGGAACATCTCATCTTCCACCTTGGGACTGTCCCACCCTCCTTCCATTGATCCCTCCACCTCTTTGGCTCACAAGCTTCATTCGTGATGAAGGCCAATATCAGTCAATGTTAAGCGTTTATTTGATTTGACAGTGTCACAGCTGAATAGAATTCTGTTTGAAGTTCATGTTATTATCTAAGTCACTGAATAATCACCAAAAGCAGGTACCTTGCAGATTTGGTCTCTCATGCTCAGGGATGCCAAGTACAAACTTGGCACTTTGCACATTTCTGTGGCCAAGTTCCAATTCCAATCAAGAGGGCATGTACCTGGTTTCCAAATTCCACTATCAACTGTCCAGCCAAAAATGACTATCATGTTATGATTGTTGAACTAATCAATTACTTAACCTGTATGCAAAGTATCCTGAATTTATGCACAGTTTGGTATAAATCCCTAATATTAATAAGAGAGGAGAAAACAGTAAAACTGGTGATTGACACATTGTGGACCAACTGTATACTTTAAAATGGAGAACCATACGATCAGTGTGTTAACATCTAAGTATTTTAGGGTAAGTTATTCTATCTCAAAAATGCAATAGTATGTCATTTCAATGTCTCCCATTTAACCTTATGATCATTCTGTGCCACCTTGGTGTAAATTGTCTTTTTTTTATTGTAGAAACACTAGGACAAGGACAGAGGCAATCCAAACCCGTATGAGTTCTAAGAATACCAACGTAATCCGTCTCTGAATGTTTACTATTTTAAAGCTGATTCTTGGATTGCAGTCGACCTTTCACTTCCCCAGTCTAACATCTACCTTATTTCGGATCTGTCTAATTCAAGCTTTCAGTTTCATGCCACTTCATGGATGGACTGAGATCTGCTCTTCTTTTACCATTACTTGGTCAATGTGTTTTGGTTCTTTGTAAACCGCCTTACCTTAACCCTGACCTGATCTCCTCACTGACATCCTTTGATATATTTAACAAGTAGCTTTTAGATTAGATTACTTACAGTGTGGAAACAGGCCCTTCGGCCCAACAAGTCCACACTGACCCGCCGAAGCGCAACCCACCCATACCCCTACATTTACCCCTTACCTAACACTACGGGCAATTTAGCATGGCCAATTCACCTGACCTGCACATCTTTGGACTGTGGGAGGAAACCGGAGCACCCGGAGGAAACCCACGCAGACATGGGGAGAACGTGCAAACTCCACACAGTCAGTCGCCTGAGGCGGGAATTGAACCCAGGTCTCTGGCGCTGTGAGGCAGCAGTTCTAACCACTGTGCCACCGTGCCGCCCTTCTCCTCATGTGAACAATTGTTTGCACAATTTTGTGATTTTATATGTCTTTAACATATAAAATGACAATCATATAAATAATTAATGGCTTTGGAAACAAAACTTATTCTCAAGATTGGGTCATCGTTGACAAAGTTAGCATTTACTATTCAACCCAAGATGCCCTTGAGATGATAGTGATGAACTGTCTTCTTTTGAACCACATTTTGTTGATACTTCCGCAGCACCACTGGGTAGGAACCTCCAGGATTTTGATATAGGAACACTTAAGGAACAATGATGCATGTTCAAATCATGATGGAGCATGGCTTGGAGGGCAACGTGGAATTGAATAGCTTTGAATTGAATTTGTTTTAATGCATAAACAAAAGCAAAAAAGCTTAGCAGGTCTGGCAGCATCTGTGAAGAGAAATCAAAGTTAATGCTTCCGATCTGGTGACCCTTCCTCAGAACTGGTGAGTGAGTGTTGTATCCTCATTGGCACCTGGTATACACCAGCTAGCAGCTATCAATGTTTTTGTATTGCACAACACCTTCCAAACCCACAACGTTCACCACCTAGAAGCCCAAGGGCAGAAGATATTTGGGAGCCTTGTCACATGCAAGATCCCTCCAAACCACAACCAGCCTGACTTGTTCCTCCAGTGCTACTGGGTGATAATCCTGGAACTCCCTTCCTAAATGAACCTACACTTCATGGACTGCAGCAGTTCAAGATGACAATTCAGCAGAGGCTTTCAATGGTATTTAGGAATGGGTAATATTTGGTGGCCTAGCAATACCCACATCCCATAAACAAATAATAAGAACAGTTCTCAAAAAAGGGATGTGTTCAGTAGAATGGATGTAATGATAATTCTGTTCAAGTGGCAGTTGTGGTTCTGATGGAGGTACCTTCACCCCTGAATCAGGTTACAGATCCAAGTCCCACTCCAGAGATTTAAGTGCAAAAATCCATGCTGACACTGAGCTGATGTGGTGTGCCTTCCAGATATCAAATCAAGGCTATGTCTGCCCCATCTGGCAGACATAACACTATTACAACAGTGGTAGAGGAATTACCCCCTCTTCTTCTGCCCAACATTTAGCAATCGATCAACACTGCAAAAACAATGATTACGTTGTTGTCTATGCAGATTGGCCATTGCATCTTTTGCTTTGCAACACTGACTACATTTCAGTAGAACTTAATCTGCCATAAAAGCCTTAGGGACACCCTGAGGTTGTGAAAGGCACTTGGGGGGAATGGCAATGCACAGCAGCCTGTGCAGCCAGAGACACCAACCTCTCATGAACAAGTAAACAAACGCACAGATGAAAGTCTTTCTTTCTGGGAAAATAAATGCATTTGGTGAAATGGAACCAATATTTACAAAAATAAAATTTGTTGGACTGTAAGTAATTTCCACCTCCCTTAGTGTATCCTGCCAAGGAAGGTGAGTATACCTTCCTGATGAAATGAAGGGGCATGTTCCCCTCCAGGCCTGTTGAGGGCGCTGTCTGTGGAGTAGTGCCGAGGGGCTGAGGTAACTCATGTTCCGCGCCGTCTCGTTGATTGTTTGTTGGGATGAAGCAGAGGATGGGCTTGTTTTGAGGAGGGAAGACCCTCTTTATTTTAACCTGTTTACCTGCCGGGAGGTTAACTCAATATAAATATTCTCATTCCTCCTCCACGGACATTCGGAGAGAGGTGATCCTGAAACTGCGTTCTCCCAAGCTTCCCATTTATTATTTGCAGGTAAAAGTGTCAGCAGCAATCACTGGGCATGGAGTATTGATCCATTTGTTTATACTCCTCCTGTTTATATGTTACACAGTGTTCATGAGCCTTTTCAGTCTGCATTATTTTCAGCTGGCCCAATGGGTTGGCCCCTTGGGACAGGTGGCTTTATATTCAATTCCCAATATCCCCCCCAGGGACTTGAGCAACAGAATCCAGGCTGATCTCCCCAAGGGAGTGCTGCACTGTCAGAAGTGCCATCTTTCAAATGATACACCTTTTTCAGGTGGATGTGGACGATCCCTTAGCAATGTAATGCTCCCTGGTGACCCTTTATCCCTCAGTCAACATTATTAATTTAAAAGAAAAATCATGGGTCTTTTTCTAAAGGCTGGTTTTGGCTATCTCAGTCTCTCGTGTTGAATGCTTGCCTGTCATGTTCTATTGCAATCTGCCTTTTGTTTATTTCTGCTAGACTTGTGCATTTGTTTATCCTCGGTTGGTGTATAAATGTGCTCAGTGTTCATTTTGCCATATCTGGCTTGGAGAGATATGGATTGTATTAGGTCAGATGAGGGGAAAGTAGCTACGCATATCTCAGTACAAAAGGAAGTTTTAAATTAAGGAGACTCTGAAACATTAACTAAAACATCCTAGTTGATGTTATAAAAGCAAAATATTGTGGATGCTGGAAATCAGAAATAAAAGAGAAAATGATGGAGAAACTCAGCTTTTGTGGTGCTATCTGTGGACAGAGAAATGAAATTAATGCTTTGAGTCTGATTTGACTTTTCTTCAGTATTGGGGATCTGGAAATGCTGTTGGATTTGCCTGTTTATGCAATCAACTCAACCTGTACTGCACGTAATGAAGAGTGCAGGTGATCAAGGTTTCCTTAAGCTTATCAGTATTTGGGATATATTTTTACTCATTTTTTGTATGTTAAGCAATCATGCAACATGAAACAGCCATTTGGCCCATTGTGCCTCTGCTGGCTACCCAACTAATCCTACTCCCGTTTCTTTCCTTGCAGTTCTGCGACTTTTTTTTATTTTTCAAGTGAAGTCACATGGTGTACAGGATGTTCTAGCTAGGTGGATAAAGAATTGGTTGAGCAACAGGAGACAGAGTAGTAGTTGAAGGAAGTTTCTCGAAATGAAGTGGTGTTCCACAGGGATCAGTGGTGGGACCACTGTTGTTTGTGATAGACATAAATGATCTGGAAGAGGGCACTGTTGGTATGATCAGCAAGTTTGCAGATGACACAAAGATTGGTGGAGTAGCAGAAAGCATAAGAGACTGTCAAAGAATATAGGAGGATATAGATAGACTGGAGAGTTGGGTGGAAAAGTGGCAGATGGAGGTCAATCCATCAGACAAGTGAGGTGATGCATTTAGGGAAGTCTAATTCTGGAACAAATTATACAATGAATGGAAGAGCCTTGGGAAAAGTTGATGGGCAGAGACATCTGGGAGTGCAGGTCCATTGTACTCTGAAGGTTGCTGCACAGGTGGTAGAGTGGTCAAGAAGGCATCTATTATGCTTGCCTTCATTGGACAGGGTATTGAGTATAAGAGCTGGCAAGTCATGTTAAAATTGTACAAGACATTGGCTCGGCCGCATTGAGAATACTGTGTACAGTTCTGGTCGCTACTTTACCAAAAGGATGTGGATGCTTGGAGAGGGTGCAGAGAAGGTTTACAAGAATGTTGCCTGGGGTATGGAAGGTGCTAGCTATGAAGAGATTTGTTTTCATTAGAAAAAAGGAGATTGAGGGGGGAACCTGATTTGAGGTTTACAAAATCTTGAAGGGTGTAGACAGGGTGGATAGAGACAAGCATTTTCCCGGGGTGAAGGATTCAATAATGAGAAGTCTGCTTTCAAGGTGAGAGGTGAAAAATTTAAGGGGGATACACGTGGCAAGTACTTCACACAGAGGGTGGTGGGTGTCTGGAACGCGTTGCCAGCAGAGGTGGTAGAGGCAGGCAAGGTAGATTCATTTAAGATGCATCTGGACAGATGCAGGAGTAGGTGGGGAGCAGAGGGATACAGATGCTTGGGAATTGGGTGACAGGTTTAGACAGTAGATTTGGAATAGCTCAGGTTTGGAGGGCTGAAGGGCCTGTGCCTGGGCTGTAAATTTCTAAGTTCAGTTCAGTTCAGTTCAATAACATCCTGAAAGTTACTGTTGAATCTAATGTGAGCCATCCTTTTGGGCAGCACATCACCGTAACAATATTATTGAATTTGCTGTTCTTTAACAGGCGGTATTGATGATTTGGCATTAATTCTTGCACTTTCTAGGATGTCTCAGCCAATTCTGAATTTGATACTGTTCACATACTCTATATGCTGACGGTTGTTTAACATTTTTTTTTCTCCATACAGTTCCCACTTCTGGTTGGTGTTAGCAGTTCCTGAGAGTGCAATGGGGAAGAGCTGTAAAGTGGTAGTTTGTGGCTTGGCATCAGTTGGAAAAACGGCCATTTTGGAACAGCTTCTCTATGGAAACCATGTTGTTGGTGAGTGCAGAGGCAGCATAGTTAGGAAAAAAAAATAACTTTTTATTTACAACTTTCTCCTGCTTTCAGTGAGAATGATGAATTATGTGGATAAGAAAAAATCTTGGCATTGGCTGAATGGGGAGACCGGATGTGACAGGCCTTGCTGGTGAGATTGTAATCTGATCACTAATTAGGTGTTGTGTAAAAATCTGTAAGGACACACTTTATAACAATACTGAGCACCAGGGTGGGCCGATACTTGGAATATAGCAAGAGACAGCTGATGCATTCATCTGCTCAGTGTAAACATAGCATTGTACAAGAAGGATTGGCAAAACAAAACCATATTGACTCTGGTTGCATTAAGCCTTTTTCAACATCCTGCTATTTTTCTTTAACAATAAACTCTAGTATTTTTCCCACAACAGATGTTTCCTGTTTTCTGCCTCCCTCTTAAATAGAGGTGTTAGATTAGTAGTTTTCCAATTGTCTGAAACCCTCCTGAAAGCCAATGAGTTCTGGAAAGTTTCTACCTGCCCTGACTATTTCTGCAACCACTTTCTTTAAAACCCTTGGATGTAGGTTATCAGATCCTGGTGAGTTGTCTGTCAACTGAAAGAAGCCATCTATTTTTATACATTTCTTGTCAATTTAATAGCATAATCAATTTTCTCCCTTTTTGTTTGGCATCCACTGCTGCTTCCTAAAAGTTACTAATTCTCTTGTCTCCTACTGTCTTCGTTCCCAATGACTCTCCTGCCCCTTGGATGCTGCCTGACCTGCTGTGCCTTTCCAGCGCCACACTTTTTGGCTCCAACTCTAATCATCTGCAGTCCTCACTCTCTCTCCCACTCTTCTTGATGGTCTTTGTTCACTGTGGGTGGTCATCGTTCCTCATGAGTCTCTCTTGACTGGAGTACAGTTTCCTGAATATCGTGAAATATCTAATGAAATGTCTGTCACTACTCATCTACTGACCTTCTTGTCAATGTGTTTTCCCAGCCTGCGTTAGTTGAGAATACTGGTAAGAGATTGGGTTGCTCTCCTCAAAAGTTAACCATGTTATGATCACTATCTCTTAGAGGTTCTTAACTATGAGATATCTTTTTAATCTTACCTCATTCCACAATTCTAGTTCTGGACATCCAAAAAGAGGAAGCAAGCTATCAGCATCAACCCTGTCAGACTTTCGAAAAATAGTTTATACATGACGCCCTGAATCATCCCCCCCTTTTTTTTCCTCTCTCTAAGGTTCTGAGACAAATGAAACCCTGGAAGATATTTATGTTGGTTCCATAGAGACAGACCGTGGTGTGCGGGAGCAGGTGCGCTTTTATGATACAAGAGGCCTGAGGGAAGGCGTTGAGCTTCCCAAGCATTACTATTCCTTTGCTGATGGATTTGTATTGGTGTACAGCATAGACAGCTGGGAATCCTTCAAGCGAGTCGAAGCCCTGAAGAAGGAAATTGACAGGTCCCGCGATAAGAAGGAGGTACAGTGATAAACATTGTTCTGTGGTATCACTACCAAAGTACTTCTATGTTCCTGTGCATGTAACTAACTTTATTTAATGCTTTCAAATTGCATTCTATAATTCTTGATCTGTTGACTGAAGAGCTATGCTTTAAACTGAAGTGGTCAGAAAATGCCTCATTGGTGAAATTTGTTTTATGATGTGTTGATGCTGGTCAATGAAGCACGATACCACTTCCGCTGACATCAAACACGTTTCAACTCCCAGTAGAACAAACAGGCACTTCACACCAAATATTCTTACAAGAACTTAAGATACAAGATCAAAAAAGGTGACTTAGTCTATCGAACAGACCTCTTCCATCTGCAGGCTCTGATGTGGGCTGTGTCTCACCCGTTTTAAATTCTCCACAGGTCGTTCTGCATAAATATTTCCTGATCCCCAAAGCGATTAAACAAACAGGCTGTGTAATACTGCAGTTTGCAGGCAGTTTTGAGTGCTGTTTTCAGCCTGGGTTCAGCTGCCTGATGCTCATTTCACATAGAACTCTCGCAGCCTGCAATGGAAAGGACTGGCATTGCCTCAATCTATGCCGCAAAACTCTCACATCCGACATAGGAGTTGTGTGTAGTTTTCCCAAAAGTCATTCATACACTTGAGAAGCAGTTCAGTTGATCCACCTTCAAAAAAAAGGCCAACAAGTTCAAAGGAGGACACCCGGCCCCTCATGCCTCTGCTTGCTTTTTGCTTGACCTCAGCTGATCAGTTTAGTCCCACTGTGGAGGTGGAGGTGATGAATATTTTCAAAAGGAATCAGGATGGGCACATGGTAGAAACAGATGTGCAGATCTATGGACTAGGAGTTGGGGAATGAGACTGAGATAGTTAACTGGTTGCACATCAGAGATTGAACCTGTGGTCCCGCTGGCTTGGTTCCATCAGGGTCCATCAGCTAAATTATTGTGGAAGCTCAGGAGTTTTAACTTATTTTGTTCTATTACCTTTATCTTGAAATAGCATAGCCTGTCTTCTTAAAGTTTTCTTCCTTGAGTAATTTTTTTACAGGCATTGATTAAAAAGCTTTAAATACAAGTTGCCATTGAAAGCTCTCCTTTCATGCCTGTTTCTGCAGGTGACAATTGTAATTCTGGGAAACAAGTGCGACTTACAGGAAGGACGACGTGTGGACCACGATGCTGTTCAACACTGGGCAAAGTCAGAGAAAGTTAAACTGTGGGAGGTGTCTGTGGCAGAGCGCAAGACTCTGATTGAGCCATTTGTCCACCTGGCCAGTAAGATGACCCAACCTCAGAGCAAGTCCACATTCCCACTCAGCCGTAAGAAAGGAAGTGGCTCGATCGACAACTAATGCAGTATGTGAAATGCAAAGATTCCATTTGAGCACAAAAGCTTGTTCCATTCCTGTAAAGCATTAATCCCATGAAGAGCTCCTGTACTTATTTATGTTTCTAAAGTTATTTTCTCATTCGTATAATAAAACTTTTATTTATATTGAGCATATTAATGTGATATTAAAATCAATATGTTCCTTTTTTCAGTGCATTAACTTAACAAAAGTATTCAAGAATTGGAGACGCAGTTGAAACGGAGGGCTTGACTAAAACTTTGCAAAAGTGAGGACTGCAGATGCTGGAAACCAGAGTTTAGATCAGAGTGGTGCTGGAAAGGCACAGCAGGTCAGGCAGCATCCGAGGAGCAGGAAAATCGGCGTTTTGGGCAAAAGCCCCTCATTAGGAATCTGCTTTTGCCTGAAACGTCGATTTTTTTTTTCCCTGCTCCTCAGATGCTGTCTGACCTTGACTAAAACTTTGACAGTCGTCTTATCAAAACTGACAAAACTTAGCTTCTTTGCTTAACACATTTCCAGTTAATGCTATGGAAACAGAAAGTTTACACAACAGAAGGAAGTCCTTTGGCCCATTGTGCCTTATGCCAACTGAGAACGAATGATCCAGCCTTCTTCCATTTTCTAACTCTTGCTCCATGACAATATGGGCTGTACCACTTAAAGTGCACGACCGTGTAGTTCTGAAATGTAACAAGGGTTTCTGTTTTATAACCCTATAAGGCAATAACTTCTAGGCCTCCACCATTATTTGGTGAGAAAAGCTCTTAACTACTCTTGCCCTTGCCTGGTTAATTTCAATCAATGCCCCGGGTTTTCTTTTTAAGGGAAATAGCTATATACCAAATGTTATGAAGTTGAAGGCATGTACTGTATCTCAGAGAGAGAGAGTGAAGCACCTGTGATATGGCAGTCTGAGTGTACTGGAAACTTGAAAATGTGTAACATGTGGCTGTGAAATGGATACTGAGTTGGTTGCTATTTTGACAGCAACTCAAATTTAACCAATCAGTTTAAATTATGCCCTAGGATACTAAAACCCAGTCGAGTTTGATTCGATGTTGGCAAAACAATAAATTCAATGAGACAATCTGATGTTGGGGATATAAGAATGTAGGCATTTTGAAAATTGGAGACAGAGCAATTACCATTAGTCGTGAGAGACCCAAGAAATTAGGAAACACACTCTATCAAAGGTACCTTTTCATATGAAGCATATTTGCAGTAAAAAGAACGAAGATGACCCAGGGAGATCTTCAGTTGGAAGAAGAAAGACATTGCAGATGATAGCCACTGTGTGGTTTTGTAATTAAGTTGATGTAATTTTAATGTATCTTATTGGAACAGCATATCGTTATAATAGAATTAGAGGCAGCTAATAAACAGTTAAGAGAAGGGGGGGGGTTAGAGTTGTGAATAATTGTTTAATGCTCACTTTTAGAGTTAAGAAGTAAATTGATGTTATTTTCTTTAGTGGAATTTAAGAGTTTTCTATCACTCATATTTTACCAGATTACGAGCTGAGGTGAGCTTTTCTGAGTGTTTGGTTTAATCAATAGACAGATTCGCTGCCGTGTCATACCACACATCCATGCCCTTTCAATTGTATGTACCTTATTTAAATCTCCCCTTAGTATTCTGTCTTCAAAAGAAAATAGTCCCAATCTATCATTGTATCTAAAATTTTCCACACCGGGCACCGTCCTTGTAAAGGTTAGTAGTTTGTCTCATGCGATCATTTGGTTGTGTAACTGGCTGGGAGAGATTTGGGCAGTGAGAAGGCATGACACTTGAACATTCTATTAAGTAATGCTAGGGATGCACAGTGGGTTTCTAAAATTCATCTACTGGATGTGAATGTCACTGGACAGGCCAGCATTTATTGCTCAGGTTATCCCTGTTTGCTCAAAGGGCAGTTTTAAAAAAAGCCACATGGATGTGGGTCTGGAATCACATGTAGGAAAGACCAGGTAGCATGGCAGCTTCCTTCTTTAAGGGACATTAATGGGGTTTTCTGATGATCAACAGCAGTTTTAGATTTAGAGTCATTGTCACCTATATATGAAAATACAGTGAAAAGTGTTTTGCATGTTATACATGTTTCATGATCATCATGAGTCTCAATGTGGAGGTGCCAGTGTTGGACTGGGGTGGACAAAGTTAAAAATCACAGAACATCAGGTTTGCACTAGTTTGCGGAGCTCGAAACCTGTGTCCCCATTCTGAGTGACTAAAGAGTTTTGCTCAGTACTTTGTATCACTTGTATGACACTTTGCTGTTTTACTATAAATTCTGTGTCGTATGATCCTGTCCGCCTAGCTACCTGACAAAGGAACAGCGCTCTGTACTTTCAATATAACCTGGTGTTGTGTGATTTTTATCATTAGTCATTCAACTCTTAAAAATGTGGAATTAAGATTGAATTCAACTTTCACCATCTACTATGGTGGTCTCCAAACCGAGGTACTCGGAACATTACCTGGGTCTCTAGATTAATAATTTTATCAGCAATACCACTAGACTATCAACTTACCCCATTTGAAAGTGAAAGCGAGATATTCTTGTTAAACATTCACCTACAATTTTCATCTGTCCGTAGCTTCTATCTTAGTTCCTAGCATTCAGGGATTCTGCTTGACGTTTGGCACCACTGTAGAAAAGTTTCTTATCCCCTGCACGTGACGCAACCATCTTTTGAGTTCTGAATTCTTAAACGCTGATTAAAGGTAACATTTAGACAAAGCATCAAAGGTGCAACACATGTTAACTAGACTTTTTACGTGGAATAGTCCAACCATCTGAGGACAGGATTGAGCTAACTGGGCCTCTGCTCTCTAGGATTTCATAGGATGAGAAATGATCTTGTTAAAATCTACAAAATACTTAAAGGGACAGCATGGTAGATGCAGGTGGAGTTTTCCATTGTTTAAAGAGTCTAGAACCAGAGGGCACAATTTAAACATAGAAGGATAGAATAGGAGCAGGAGTAGGCCATTTGAATCTGTGACCCTGCTCTGTCATTCAATATGATCATGGTTGATCATTGAGCTCAATATCCTAATTCTATCCTCTCCCCATATCCCTTGATCCCTCTAGCCACAAGAGGTGTATCCATCCCCTTGAAAACACAATGTTTTGGTCTCGACCACTTTCTGTGGTAGTGATCATAAAAGTAATAATAAACATGGAGGGATGCCGTTTAGGACTAAGTGAGGAGAAATGTTTTTATTTAGGATGGTGGTTTGAAGTTCTCTATCCCAGAGGGGTGTGGAAGCTCAGTGTATATTTAAAAATAGAAATTGATCCATTTTGGGTTATCAATGATGTAAAGGGTTGTTGGGATAGGGTGGGTAAAAGGCATTGACGTATTCAGTGAAGCGTAATTGAACTAAATAACAGAGGACTCCATAGGCTGAATGGTCTACTTCTGTTCCTGTGTTCCTATATATCCTGATGTTGCTACTACAAACGGGGCTACAGCCTGTATGTCTAGGTCCAAAGAGGCCTTTCGGATATGAAATGATGAGCTGAGTAAGACACACTATTTGGAGGTCAAATTAAAAAAGAAACTTGAATCTGCCCGAGAACAACTGAACCATCATATACTAACAGTGAAACTAGCAAACATCTTTCGTAAGAAGAGAATTCAACAAACAGGCAAACCATTGGATCCTGATGAGGTACACGTAAAATGTTAAAAGATATTTTATTTTCACAGATGCTGACCAACTTTTGCATTGACAGTATTTTGGGTTTTAATTTCAGGTTTCTTGTTTATATTGATGCTTTTCTGTGTATGGCGGATTACCAGGATGATAAGAAAGCTTTCTAGAAATGGTGAGATGTTTGATTAAAGTCAGAAAGAGCACAGAGTTAATGGCACAAAATTAATATGTGTCAACATTCTGTACCTAAAATTACCATAACATAAAATACCTAGAACAAGAACATGATAAAAACATTTTTTTTTTGGTAAGAAATCCATAATGTTGATGCAATAGAAAGAAGGTGGAATGACATCTGACATCTCATTGATGTTTGCATGATTGGCTTGAAGGATAAAGTTGAGTGTCAAAGGGAGCAAACTTTTGTGTTAGATGCTGAAATGGTGGGTTTGCCCTTCTGCCCATTCAGCTGAGTTAAGTGATAACTCACCTCACATTTTAAAACAAGACACAGGTTATGGGGGTTGACCCAGTTCTTGGTGATGGCTGGGAAGTGCTTGTGCAAGGAACACAGAAAGCTAGCACACAGTTGCAGTGGGTAGCTAGGGAAGGTGAATGGAATGATGGCCCTTATTTCTAGGATATTGGAATACAAGAGTAGAGTAGTCTTACTGCAACAGTACAAGGTGCTGATACGACCACATCTGGAGTACTTTGGGCAGCTTTGATCCCCTTATTTAAGGAAAGATATTTCATTGGAAGCAGTTCAGAGAAGGTTCACTAGGATGATCCCTGGTATGGAAGGATTATCTTGGAGCAAAAATTAAACAGGTTGGGACTTCACTCATTGAAGTTTAGAAGAATGAGAGGTGATTTAATTGAAACAAACAGAATTATTAAAAATCTTGATACGATCAAAGTTTGGGAGAAGATTCGTAGCTCGGGTGTTCGTTGTTGTGGTTCTGTTCGCCGAGCTTGGAGTTTGTGTTGCATTGGAGTTGTTTGTATGTGGCGCTTGGGCGGTTGGCACAGGATTCCCATTTTCCTGGCTTGTCTTAGCATCTCTCGCCCGTAGTTGTTCAAAGTTTGGGAGAAGATTTGTAGCTCGGGTGCTCGTTGTTGTGGTTCTGTTCGCCGAGCTGGGAGTTTTTGTTGCATATATGTGTCAGATACAGACCACCAGTCAACAATCCACAAGCCAGGGACACAGCCAGACAGAACGGACTCAGGATGATCCAGGTAATGATTACAGACACTCACAACAGACTTCACAAATACAGACAAGAAATTGCGTGCCAAAAATCGTTAATTTCAAAAACCACCAATCAGGAATGGACCCGGACTATAGAACAGGCCATCACCATAGTACAGAACAGGACCACATACCGCAAAAAAACGGCACTAAAAGAAAAAAATGGCCAAACTAACACACAACAAAGAGGACACCACAACACACACCTGGGTTAAAAACCTCTCCCACAGACACGGAAAGAACAATACTGGCCAAGGGACTCAACTACAACCACAGGGACGCTAAGACAGCAGGCTTTCTAGCAGCACTAGAATGCACACTCAGGAACAATGGATTGACAGAAGAATGCAACACAAACTTCCAGCTCGGCGAACAGAACCATAACACCTTGATATGATAAATGAGAGGATGTCATAGTCTCAGAATTAAGACTGAGATGAGGATGAATTTCTCCTTCCAGAAGATTGTGAATCTTTGAAACTCCTTGCCACAGAGAACTGTGGGGCAGAGCCCTAGTGTACACTTACAGCTGAAATAGATTCTTAATCAGTCATACAATCAAGGGTCATGGGGAAAGGGCAGGAAAGTGGACGTGAGGAAGTGATGTCAACCTATTGAATGGTGGAGTAGATTTGGAGGGGCTGAATGGCCTACTCTGGAACCTACTTCTTACAAGTACCAGAAAGGCAATGAAGAGGAGGAGCCAAAGAAAGATGCTTGGAGGATTTTAGGGGCAATGATGCAGCAGAAAGAAGAAGAGCATTGGTTTTCAATAGGCAGAGGTCAAACAATGCATGGACCATTCTATTGAGTTAGATAGCAGAGGAACCTAGCATGGTCAGCCATGCTCAATAATGAAGAGCTTGAAAAAGAAGAGGTTAGAGTTCAATCCAATGGCTGCAATTACACAAGATGTCACTTGTGACTTGTGCAGGAATTGTTAACGTGCTGTGAGCTGGGTGAAAGGCTTAGAGTGAACCAAGCAGCACGTTTCAGGTGAGGTGAATTTAGAGCCAACATGCCTGAAGATGTTGAAAAAATAGTAAGTTAGAGAAGATATGACTTGCAGGCAAGTAAGCGTGTATATGTCTGGGGGAAGAGGTTTATGTCTTTTTTTAGCATTTATAAATTGTTGATGCTGTGATAGTCTGTTTTTAAAATATTTGTTTACAGAACGCAGGCCTCACTGGCCAGCATTTATCGTCCATCCCTAATTGCTCAGAGGACAGTTTAGGATCAACCACATTGCTTTAGAATTTAAAGAAAAAATTAATTCACATTTTACCATCTGTCAAGGTGGGATTTGAATCCTTGTCCCTGGAACAAGAAGCTCTGGACTACTAGTCCAGTGAAATTACCACTGTGTTACCACCATCACCTTCCTCTTACCATGGGGACAATGTTTTCTTTTGCTCTTAATTGACCTCAGCTACGACAATGATGCTTCAAAGTGTAGTTATTAGGTGTAACAGTCTGTAACTAGTATCAACCCTTTGTACTGAAGCTACTGATTGAATCAGAGTGCAGGAGCTGAATTTCTACCTTTGTAGGAGACCCATCTAAAGAAATGGTTTTTAAATTCTCCTGCAGCAAATTTCAATGCTGCAGTAGAAGCTGTATCGATTTTGGTAGCTGCATAGTGAGGGTTGAGTTTGTCTTAATAAGACAGGAGTATATTTTTATTCTCTCAAGTTGAGTTGTATTGAACTCTCCAGTCCCTCTGCTGTCAAACTGCTGGTTTGATGTATAGTCTTGGATGAAGCACACGCCTGGTAAACATAAGTAAGACTGAGCCCATTATTGTTGGTTTCCTGCAGTGAAGTCCGTATTGTTGCCACCGATTCCATCCTTCTCTGCCACAGGCTGTAATCCGGGTGACCTGCATGTGTTCCATCAATGATGGCGAGCAGAAGGGAAGGCTTTGGACATGATTAGTAGTCTTACTGACTTTCCTGCAGAATTGACTATACAGCTCAGTCACAGTGTGGAAGAACAAAATATTGACACAAAATAATAAACAGTATACATGTATCTCATGGTGCAGTGTTTAGATGTTTCTTACGATTGTTCCAAACATACTAAATCTAAACACTTTGCAGTTCTTTTCAGAAACTTTTAAACCAAGTATCTCATGGAACATTATAAAAATTAACTTGGAAGATCTCACTGTCTCCGAGGGAGAGAGAGAACAGGTGGTGTTTTAACCTGAGGGTCACAACACCTCAGCTGTGGGGAGAAGTTGAGAAGAAGAATCCTTCATGGTCATCTCAGCCAGTGCAGGAATTAATCCTGCGCTGTTGGCAGGCTTAAAAACTAGCCATCCAATCAATTAAGCTAACCATGAGGTAGAGACCAGAAATAATACAGATAAGATGTCACTTATGGGAGTAGTCTACAGGTGCTACATCAAAAGGTGCTGCATGAGATAGCAGGATATTATGTAGCATGGATAATAGATTAGTGAGCTAACAGGAAGCAGTAATCAGGGACAAGTGAGTCATTTTCACATTGGCAAACTCTAATGAGTGGAATGCCACAGGAATTAGTGCTATTTCTTCAAACACCAACAATCCATATCAATTACTTGAATTAGGGAATCAAATGTACAGTAGTTAGATTTGGCAATGACACCAAGACAGGTTATCAAGAGGAGGTAGTAGTTCTATGAAAGGATATCAATACATTAAGAGAATAGGAAAGCATTTGTCAGAGTGGGTAACATGGGTAACTCTGAACTTGTTGATTTTGGCAGGAAATATAGAAGAACAAAATACGATTTAAAATGGAAGGAGATTACAGAATTGGGTGGTGCAGAGGGATCTGGTTGTCCTGGTACATGAATTATTGTACAAAGTGACAGTTCTGAAAGGGTTTTGTTGAAGACTACATCGAGTTCCACTGATCTAATGTTGGAGACTCAGAGAGACCAGCTCAAAATCCCAGTGGAGACAGACAGGAGATCTCTGCCTCTAGATAGTCTTCGTAATTATACCTGACTAAATAATGGAACTTGTACATATAGCTATCAGGCAATAAAATATATCTTGTTGTTATGACAAGTGCATCTTTTTGTTAAGACTACAAATGGTCCATCCTTTACCACTTTTCAATGGAGTAACCCTTAGAATCCATACAGCAATCTATCCCTACCACAAACTGCCTAGCTTTGCAGTTGGTAAATGGCTTCGCAAACATATGACATGGTGATGAGCAGCG
The DNA here is from genome assembly GCF_020745735.1 of Hemiscyllium ocellatum. Taxonomy (NCBI): domain Eukaryota; kingdom Metazoa; phylum Chordata; class Chondrichthyes; order Orectolobiformes; family Hemiscylliidae; genus Hemiscyllium; species Hemiscyllium ocellatum. The sequence goes on along the minus strand of NC_083432.1, from coordinate 38,444,749 downwards.
GGATTGCTTTAATGGCTAAAGGCAACAGTAGTTTAAAAAAATCCATTTGACACAGGAGAAAAAATGTTCTAAAGACAAATGAGGTCACTACTTTAAGAACATTACCTTGTTAAGAATACACAGACAGTCAGTAGCTGTGAGTGGATGAACAAAGAAGCAGTCTACAGAACTAATGGTAATATGACAACAGTAGACCAGGTAAAATCTTCACCTCAGAGCTGGTAAGAGGTATGATAAAGACAGCGTGGGATAGGAACAGAGTAAAAAGACTAGTCACACTTAGCAGTTATGGAGTCCTTGGAGAAGAAGGATCTGTAGGGGCAGTCCTGATTCAAGGTTTGGTTGGGAAGAAGCCATTTTGGAGATCTGAGGATAATGTTTATTTTGATATGATGAAAAGCATTAAACTGAATGGCACAGAGGGCTAGACTGGAAAGGATAGTGGTGAAAAACAAGCACTTTACATTCACAGTAGTGAAGTCAATGGCTATTACATTAATTTATACTGAAGCTGTAGCATCAGGGACATAACAGAGTAGATTCAAGTTGACAAAAGGGTGATTTAAAAGATTTACAGGAAACCTCTTGACAGACAGAGAAAACAGAGTTTTAACACTGTGTTAACATGGGAAGACACATAAATTGTGGATTTGGTGTGAAGATATATTTAGGTTACAGCAACAGAAGTTAATTTGAAAAACTGGGGACAGAGTTGTGAATTGTGTTTTTGGCTATGAAAGGTGTGAAAGTATTCATTTTGCTCAGGAAGAAACAGGAAAGCTCCATTTAGGCTGCAGAAAGTGGGAAAAACTTATTTGCTTAATGGAGGCAGGAAGCTACCATTTTGATTATGAATAAAGGCTGGAAAAAACCCAGCAAATAGAACAGAGATACGCTATTACTATTTACCAAAACTGAAACATTATTAGAAGAAGATGACCATAATAGACTTCAAAAGGTTGAAAAGAATTCAAAGCAAAATAATCAAAACAGCAGAGAGACTACAAAATTAAATGCTTAAAAAAGCACATTACAAATTTAATTCATGTATGTTATTATACTTCAAATTTAATGCAACTTTGTAGAATTAAGAATAAGTTAACTGTAGCAATAACAGGAGAAGTATACTAACTCAAAGATTTAATGCTAGAATTGGAACAGAAAAAAAATTGGATATTTTGGAGAAAATACTTTTTAAAGTATCCCATATCTTTAAAATTGACACTAAATTTCTTTTTAAACAGTACAGCATTGGACTCAATAGGATCCATACACTAACACCACAGAAATTGTCCCAGGGTCTTGCAGGAAATGTTTGCTTACACAGATGATACTTCATGTGGTATTATCTGAGAATGGACCAATTCGCTAATGGGTCTTTCAGGTAGTATGCAGCCACTTCTGGATTTGCAACTGTAACAAGCTCACCAAAATTCCCACAGTCGAATGAGGAAGCTGAACATGGGGTCCAAATGTCAATTTAGATTTGCTGATGGGAAGAAAAGTGAAGACTCAATGGCCAATACTACCAATGCACAAAGTTTGACTCTATGGAGCAATAGGAATGTTTGCAAAAAGGAATAGTCTTATTGGAAGCGCTAGGTTACTTAATAGGTATGGATATCCTCAACATCAATGGCATAGTCATTCAAGAGTCAGAGGACCAATAGTGATTGTACATTGTCAGTATGGCTGAGGGAGTTGAAACATGGAACCACAAGAACTTTGATGCATTTTGGAATAGTCATTCAATAAGGTTTGACAGGGACAACCCAGTGAGGAATGTCATGATGATAAAGGTTCACAGACAAACCAAGGTCAAGATTAGAACCAAGGTCAAAGGTCCTCAAGTCAAAGACTGACCGATCTTCCAATTTCAAAGAGAACATGTTCTGGAAGATATATGACAACCGCGGACTGCCTCAATTTTAAAGTCAGGGACTGGGATTGGGGTGGGGGTAGGGGTTGGGGAGGAGGATGTAAAAGTATTTATGAATCTGAATATAGAAGTTGTGACAATGGGAGGAGATAAGGAAGGTGACTTGTATAGGTAATGGCCCTGAAAACGTTAATTTTGGAGTTTACGATGTCATACAGTCCTGGGTGGAAAATGATTGGAATTCCATTTCTCAATCCCAATGGTATCAGATATGTCAACACCAGCTGGTGATTCTCTTAAATGGTAGGATCTAACTAACGAGTGTAAGTTGTTTCTATTGTCATCCAAGCAATAAACTCTACTTTCCTGTTGAGACATGTTCCTCTTCTTGTTTAGATTCACAACCTGTATTTACCTTCTCAGACCCCAACACCTTGGATAATGATATCCGCAAGACTTTAAGACTGAGAGATGATTTTATTCAAACATAAAAGATTTTGAGGGAACCGGACAAGGTAGACACTGGGAAGTTTATTTCTCTTGTGGGGAGAAAACCAAAGCTATAGGGCATAATTCATAAAAAAGAGATCCCCCTTTTAAGACAGAGGTGGTCAAAAATATTTTCCCTCTAAGGTGTGTTAGTGTGTGGAATTCTCTTCCCCTGATGATATTGAGACTGGTCTTCAAAATTTTTCAAGAGTGATTAAGGTAGATTTTTGATAGAGAAGGGAGTAATTAGACTAGTGCCAACTCATGATGATGGAGTATAGACAATAAAGTGTGGCATGTTCACAACTAGATCAACCATGGATCTTACTGAATCCTGGAGCAGGCTCAAAGCAATAAGTGCCCTTCTGCTGCTCTTATATTCCATATAATTCCTTGTTTCCTTACTGTGGGGTTACTTGAACACAATTGGGAGTCAAAAACTTGCACCTCCAACAATTTGCACATTCTTGTGAAGATCTAACAGGAGATTTCAACACTGAAGATCAAAGAATTTCTCAGAAAGCAATCTGGATATCAAGCATTTATTCCACTTGAGTCTCAAACCTCAAAATCTCTGGGCAGTCTAATTGAATCATTTGTTTAAGAAGTCTGGTTGTAACAATTAATAATTATCTGCTCCAATCTGCAAGTTCATACATATTAGCACTTCAAACACACAAGGGACTGGTCAATCAAATTAGAACCTAACAGGTTTTTGAGTATGCAGGAACACCAGAACAATAGCCAACTGCCTCCCTGCAAACAAAAAAACAAATATCACCATCTCTAGACAGGTTTAAGAGCTCAACATTTTTATCATAGCTAAGTGCAGTCAATGTTGAGATATTATTCCAGCTAATCTAAAATCATGCCCGTGTTTCAGGTGTTAATGCAATTCCTGCTCGTCATGTAACCTCTGTCTGAGATGAGGTTGTAATCTTTTGTACTATTTGCTTCAGAAAGTGAGCGAAGTAAATCTCCCCACCTCACAGTCACTCACTCATTCTCTCTCTCTGTCACATACACACACACACACTCTCTCTCTCTCTCCAAGCCTTCCCCCACAATTAATAAGCAAATGTAATAGGTTTGAAAGCATGTGTCAAGCTTTGATGTAAATTTGATCTTTGTGAGTCCAATCATGCATTCTTCAGAGAAAAAGTGTCATGACAAGACAGTGAATGGCCAATTACTAATTGTGAAGTCTCAATCAGATGTTAAAAAGTTATAGCTTTAATATTCCCTTGTGTTTCTATCTAATTCTACAGAATATTTTTGTTCAAGTGTTAAGTGTTGCTTAGATCCTAGGAGCTCAGAGGAGTAATTATGCCTGATACAGCGAGGCAGCTGATAAATTAGCTCGAATTGGGGTTAATGACAATGCCTATTAATGTTCTCACATTGATAGAGTCAGTGCCCCCAGCGTATGGTGTTTCTACATTTAGAGAAGTGTAGCTGATAACAAGTCCTTGCATTCTTACGAGTAAACAGGCCTACTTGCATTTAAACTCACCAAAATGTGTCTGTGAAGCTGCCATAAATGTAAAACACCCTATTATTGAAAGCTAATTGCGGGAGCTCTATAAACTTAATATTGTACAGTAAAGCCCAGCAGGCTGACATAATCGCGACAACAGGCATGTGAAGCAAAAGAACAAAATTGGATTAGAAAAAAAATAATAGAAAGGCAGCTTTTGAAATAAGGTCACTGTAAAATCCATCTTTTTACCTATGGCACCTATTTTTAACCGTTTTGTTCCTGTTTCTTAATCTGTAAATAACATACCACAAAATGGATGGCTGGATTTCAATGAACGTTGATGGACTGATAAGGTATGGTCCAAGGTTGAATTGATTCATTTTTAGTAAGGATCTGGGTCTGGATCCTGGGATATTTTTAAAGTATTTATTGCCATTGGGAAATAGGTTGAATTGATTTTTTGTAGGGCTTTCTAGGTTTTGTTAATTAGTAGGTTGACAATTATTTTAGAGTGTTTCTGATCGCATCAGGTGTAGTGGTTGAAGCTGTCATAGCTATCAAAATGGGAGCAGAGCTAATGAGCAGGTTGTTGTTTGGATGGCCTGATGTTTCCATAATAACTTGTCAGCCCTTAATAGAACAATTTTTTCAGCTTTGTACTAATAGAGCAAAAGCATTGAGAAATAGCTAGGTAATTGTAATCGTGTTAACACAGTATGGCAGAGGTATGCATTCTACTGAGTGTGTTCTTCACTTATTTATTATGTATGGGAGCTGGAATGCATTTCTTGTTTTAAGGTACAAAATGCAAACTCTAAAGGCACGATTTTTCCACTCCTTGAGGTGGTGAGAAATAATGGTGAGTTAATCAGGTGAAAAATCAAAAATCAGATTCTTGCCATTGAGGTTAACTTGCAATGGAGTCCTCCATCCATAGATGGCGCAAAAACTTTCTTGCCATCAACTTGTGAGAAACCTGTACATGTGCATTCACATCTCAGTAATTCCACAACTTGCCAGATTTACATTCTCCTTCCCAATTAAGTTCTGCCCAATTGATATATTCAATGCTTCAGAAACTCAAAGCAAGTATGTACCCGTTCAGTTTGCTCTCTAATCTTCAGTTCTGCTGAATTCATAGCTTTGACTACCTCAACCAAAACCTGCTCAGTGATCCTTGCCTTAGAGGGAGTCAATGTAGATTTATAAGAATGATGCTTGAGCTTCAGGGTTTAAGTTTAAGGAGAGATTATACAAATTAGGACTGTTTTCTCATGAATTCAGAAGGTGAAGGGGTGATCAGATTGAAGTCCTCAAGATATTAACTGGAAATGATAGAATAGATAAAGCTAAACCATTTCCATTGCTTGGGGATTCTAGAACTAGAGGCATTGTCTGAGGATTAGGGCCAGACCATTCAGAAGAGATGTTAGGACATACTTTCACGTTGAAGGGGTGGTAGATGCTTGGAACTCTCTTCCACAAATGGCAGCGGAAGCTGAATCAGTTGTTAATTTTAAATCTGAGATAGATACTTTTTTTGGTTAAGAAAAGGTATTAAGGTGCATGGGCCTAAGAAAGGTATATGGTGCTAAAGCATAGATGAACCTTGAGCTCATTGAATGGTGGAATAGGCTTGAGGGACTGAAAGGCCTAACCCTGTGTTCCTGTGTTCTGCACTTTCACTGCCACCTTTACAACTGCAGAAGTTGCATCCATAGCAACTATGGCAGGATATGTCCCTGATTCATTGGTTCACCTAACTGGAGAAAGGCATCGACTGTCCTTCAGCTTTACTGCTGACACTTCAACTGACAGGAGCTAACCATTGTCTTAGAATGGTAGTTTAGAGCAGAAGGTAAATAGGCAAGAGATCGTTACTGTAGTGAAGAAGACAAGACAGAACTATATGACTATAGTAAACAGAGAAGTATCAATGAGAAAGGCGGCCCTGTTTATTGTTATACAGCACAGTGCTGCGTGACTGTCAGAGATGGTTCATGTGTACGTGGCTAACACACTCCATGTGCATGAGGAAATTGGTGGTGCATGAAAGGGAAAGGGGAGCCATGGTTCATGGGGTGAGGGTGGACTCCACTCAGTCAGGGGTAGCACCACCTATCAGTCCAGGGACTGGGCCCTTCCCAGTTTGAGGGGTTGGCCATGGTCAGGCAGATGGTTGGTTTGATGCAAACAGGGGGTCAGTATCTTTTTAATCAGGGGATTGGGCTTTAGATAATCCTGGAAGTTAAACTAAATCAGGCCTTGCTGGTCTGCCATCCTGCAAGGATTCTCAAGGATGGACTGCAGTCAGTTGGGTTATGCTGCAAAATGTGCTCAATGGACAGATCATGGTCAGCTGGGGAGTGGGACATATGTAATTTGAGGGATTTTAGGATGTGCCCCTGGTATCATTGAGGCTGTGGGCAGCCCAGTTCTGAGGTTTTGCCTGGCAAATGGTCACCATCGCATGTTAGTGAATAGATTAGGTTAGGATCTGGGTTGGTTTGGGGAGGGGTCAAATGGGACATTCTCAAAGTGGGACTGGGGTAGGGCTCAAGGAAAGTCCGGGTCACTCTGGTCTCGATGAGGGAAGGGTGCAGAGTTAAGCAGGGGCATCAGCATCTCAATCACCAGGGTTTGGGGTTTTCGAAAGGAGCTGTAAGTTTGAAAGGAGACAGAGTTCAGGGCTGGAATGTGGGGTCATGTAAAAGATTGCTGGAGGTCACTGCATATAAAATGCTATCTATCAGCTTTCAATTCACACTTAAGCAACCTGTCACCATACCTTATACTGATCTCACAAAGTACAGAGTGAGAGAACAGTGTGGCCTGATTGGCATCTTATAGTCTCCCAACTTGATAATAGTCAATGGAGAAAGATGCATTCACTCAAAACTTTACCTTCCCCATTGGCCTAAGCCTACAGGATCTTGGACTGCAAGCCATCACATTCCAGCCATCATATCATCAAACAGAGGCCTGAGGGTGTTAGGAAGGGCCTGCTGTATTAGTTTGTGATGCTCCTGGCAGATGCTTCCATGAGGTCAGGATGGCTATTGGAATCTTGGAAGCCGCCTCCGATGGGCGTGGAGGCTGGTTTATTGAATATCTTTAAGGCAACAGTGGATTGATTCTTGCTAGGCCAGGGAATGAAAGGTTATCAGGGACAGATTGGAATGTGGGAGTTTGGAACACAAATAGATTAGCCATGATCTTATTGAATGGTGGAGAAGGCTCAAAGGGCCCAATGAACTTCTTCTGCTCCCAATTGTATATAGAGTCATAGAGATGTACAGCACAGAAACAGACCCTTGGATCCAACTCGTCCATGCCGAACAGATATCCCAACCCAATTGTATATGGGAAGAGGATGGAGTCCAGCAGGAGTACATGACCCCAAGCTCCTGTGGTGTTACTGGTAAGAAGCTGTCCTCTCATGGTAAAAATCTCTCCCTCAACATCAGCAAAATGAAGGAGCTGGTCATTGACTTCAGGAAGCAGAATGGAGGACATACTCCCATCTGTATCAGTGATGCTGGGAGGAGGTGGTCAAGAGCTTCAAGTTCCCAGGAGTAAATATTACCAACAATCTGTCCTGGTCCATTCATGTCAATGGTACAGTCAAGAAAGCACACCAGTGCCTCTAGTTCCTCAGAAAGCTAAGGAAATTCAGAATATCCACAATGACGTTTAGCAATTGCACTATAGAAAACATCCTATCCAGATGCATCACAGCTTGGTATGGCAACTGCTCTGTCAAAGATCACAAGAAATTGCAAGGAGTTGTAAACACAGTCCAGTCCATCACAAAAAACAGTCTTCTGACACTGACTACACTTCCTGCTGCCTCAGGAGGTCAGGCAACATAATCAAAGACCCCTCTAACCCCCAGTTATACTCTCTTATACCCTCTTCCCTCGGACAGAAATACAAAAGTTTGAGAACACGTGCCAACAGATTTAAGAACAGCTTCTTCCTTGCTGATATCTGCTTTACGAATGAACCCCTCATGTATTTGAGTTGATCTTTCTCTACCCCTTCTCTGTAGCTGAAACACTATATCATGCATTCTGTTCTATTATCCTGATGTACTTAAGTAAGGTATGATTTATCTGGATAGCATGCAAAACAATACTTTTCACTGTCTCTCCATGCATGTGACAAAATCAAATCAAATCAAATCAAATCAAATCAAATCAAAGTGGCTCAGTGGTTAGCACTGCTGCCTCACAGTGTCAGGGACGCGGGTTCGATTCCGGCCTCAGGCTACTCTGTGTGGAGTTTGCACATTCTCCCCGTGTCTGTGTGGGTTTCCTCCGGGTTCTCCCTTTTTCTCCCACAATCCAAAGATGTGCAGGTCAGGTGAATTGGCCATGCTAAATTGCCCATAGTGTTAGATGCATTAGTCAGGGGGAACGGGTCTGGGTGGGTTACTCTTTAGAGGGTCAGTGTGGACTTGTTGGGCCAAATGGTCTGTTTCCGTACTGTAGGGAATCCAATCGAAAAAAAGACCATAGCAATGCAGATTCACATGGAGCTCATGCTGTTCAGGACCTTGGACAGGGCTGGGACTAATCTCAATGAGGGTACAAAGTCAGAAATCACACGACACCAGGTTATAGTCCAACAGGTTTATTCAAAATCACAAGCTTTCAAAGCGCTGCTCCCTCATCAGGTGAAGTAAGGGTAGAACCTGGAGCTTCATTAGTATGATGTCACTCCTTATACAGTGCACCGTCCTCATAGACCTGCTGGAAGTGAAAGAAACCTATAGCTCTTCTCACCTCTGGATAGCATGAAGGAGCTGTCACAGAGAATAACAGCTACAGCAGCAGCTGCCACTGGCTACTGTTCAACCTCTGGATCGGAGGAGTAGCACAGCAAGAGCCAAAATGGAGAAGGCGAGCTCTTGTGTGAAACGGGATGTCCAGGTTTAGATGCAGCTTCTCACAAACAGGACTCAGAGATTATTCACAGGATGTTTTCCTGAGCCATTGTGTTACTGCTGTGTGTCAGCTGGTGGAACAGGATCTGGGTTCACAAGGACTGAGTGGCAATCCCATCCAGATAGACCTCAAGTTAACAGCTTCCCTGAATTCGTTTGACAGTGAGGGGTGACCTTATAGAGTTTTATAAAATCATGAAGGGCATGGAGAGGATAAATAGACAAGGTCTTTTCCCTGGGTTGGGTGAGTCCAGAGCTAGAGGGCATAGGTTTAGGGTGAGAGGGGAAAGATTTAAAAGGGACCTAGGGGTAACATTTTCAAGCAAACGGTGGTGCGTGTGTGGAATGGGTTGACAGAGGAAGTGGTGGAGGCTGGTACAATTGTGACATTTAAAAGGCATCTGGATGGGGATATGAATAGGAAGGGTTTTGAGAGATATGGGCTAAGTGCTAGCAAATGGGACTGGATTAGTTAGGATATCTGGTCAGCATGAACGAGTTGGAGCGAAGGGTCTGTTTCCATGCTGTATGTCTCTATGACAATGACATGGAGCTACTGGGTACCCCAGTGACATTCCAGAGCCCTCAGGTGTGGGAGCCTGTGATGTAGTGGTAACATCACTGGACTGGCAACCAAGGTCACTGGGCCAATGTTCTGGTTCCCCACAGGTTCAAAATACAATCAATTGCATCCACATAGCAATTAGAGGTGCCTCAACCTGTCTGTCTATAGAAAAGGATTTCACTTGCTTACCATGCAAATCGTTTGTGGCTACAGCAATTAGATAACGCATGCCTGCGCTGGTTATCCAGGGAGCAGCCCATCTTATACTTCAGGCAGTATTGAGTTGCTCGCCTTTTTCAAAGATCCTCAGTCAGGCTGGGACACTTCCTGTAATCATCTGAGATAAGCTGCCTCAGGCACTGGTAGCTATGATGTATGTAAGATGCCTGATGCCATACTGCAAAATAGAACATAGCCACCTGTTTTTGTATTGACTTTCACTGGCAAAGTCCTTCTGTTCACTTATCAGTCTTTCCATCCATTCATTCACTCATCTGTCTGTCCATTCATTTTTATCTATCCATCCATATCTCTCCATCCATCCACCCACCCTTACCTATACATCCTTATCTATTCATCCACCTATCTTTATCTATCTATCTATGAGAGAGATGCCTATTATACTTCAAGACTTCATTAAGCAGTTTTTTTCTGTTACGTTTCTGAAATTGTATAATATGAAGGGAAGACAAATTGTTGTTACAACTGGCTATGAATGTACCTGAGTAATTTTTTTATTCATTTCTTCACTATAGGCATTGTACACAGACTAGCATTTAATGCCCTTACCTAATTACCCTGAGAAGGAGTGAGCTACCTTCTTGAAACCCTGTGGTTGATTTGGAGAAGGTAGGCCCAGTGTCATTAGGGATGAAGTTCCAGAATTGTGACTCAGTGAGACTGATGGGATGGCAATATATTTTCAAGTCAGACTGGTGTGTGACATGGAGGAGATGTTGAAGATGCTGGTGGTGTTCTAGTGCATTTGCTCCCTGTCTCCTTTCATGTTCGCCTAGTAGTTTGATCACTAGCCTATTAATCCAGTGATGTTCCAGGAACCTGGGTTCAAATCCTGCCATGGTAGATAGTGGAATTTAAATTGAATAAAAATCTAGCATTACGAATCTAATAATGATCATCATACAATTGTTGGGAAAAAACCACATCTGGTCACTCATGGAAGGAAATCTGTCTTCTGGATGTGACTCCAGACCCAGAACAATGTTTTAAAAACTCTGGGAAATTAGGAATGGGTAATAAGCACTGGCCTAACCAGCAATTCCATGAATGAGTAGGATAGAAAAAGTCAAGGCAGTACATATGCTACATTATATTTCATTGTTATATAAGATCTTGATAAGAACTAGTCCTGATTTTAACTTCGCTTGGCTGGACAGCATAGAACAAACACTTTCCATTCTCTGTATGACTCATATTAAATTGAAAGCAATAAGGAGAACCTCCCTCAGTTGATGGCGTATCTTCTTTAATAATGAAGGCTGGTTTTCAATGGGATCTGAATCTGTGGCTTGAGAAGGGGGAAAGCAGAGATTACTTCCCACACAAGAAGTGTATCCAGGTCCAGGAGGGAGACAAAAAGAGATGGGATGGGAGATGACAAATGCAAGTCCTATTAGGGATAAGGAAGAGTGGGAACCTTACAAGGAAACCTTGGGATATGCCTGTACTGGGACATGAGTGCAATGTTGGTGGTTTAGGAAAACCTACTCCAACGAATTCCTGATGACCCCCTCAGATTGTCCCATTGATGCTTGCCAGGCACCCAGAAGGACAGGGCAACAGGCACATGATTCAACACTGCCATCATCATCACCATTAGTACCTTCACGCTCAACACAACATGAATGCTCTCACTGCCCAATCACCATCATCTCCTTCACCGCCATCATCTCCAATCACACACCATCCTGGCTTGGAACGACATCACCATTCCTTCAGTGTTAACGAATCCAAATCCTGGAACTCCCTCCCCAACAGCATCGTGGGTGCCCTTACGTTGGAGTGCCTACAGTGGTTCACAAAGACAGCTCACCGCCACCTTCTCACGGGCAATTAGTGTCAGGGAAAATGCAGACCTAATCAACAATGTCCACATCCTGTGAAATAATTAAAGAGAGGGCTGATTTTAGGTACACAGTGAGGTCTGGGAGCTAGAATCTCACCGGGCTTCTGAATATGGTGTTTTTTCCATTCTCCACACCCCATCACAGGCATATGAAGCATCTCACAGCTGGTGTTCAACATCAGGGGACACTCCTTAGACATTTTCCACAAATTCTGACAATCATCTGTAACAATTTGTGAAGACTCAATTTAAAGAGAAAATGACACTGGGTCAGGGAAGTGTCCTCTGCGGAGATTCAGATCAGAATTTGTTTTAATGCCCGTCCCTGCAGCTTGGTTGAGTTTACTTCTGTCGTCTGCCAGATTGGAAAGTAATGACAAACGTGTCCTGACAGCATTGCGTGGTTCCCCTCCAGGAATCTGCGAATGTGATTGTGTAGCCAGAACACTGGGGCTGACAAGATTTCACTCTTGATTCACATCAATAGGAAGAAGTTTCTGCTGAGTGTTCACAGCTGCCTGGATTATTGAAGCTTAAAAAAATGTTGAATTTTTCTGTAGATTGCTGAAAAGCAGATAAAACAAAATTCGAGCATCTGTGCTTAAAACTGGTATTTAATTTAGATTTTATATACAAGGGAAGTTAGACAGGTTGGATTCCTAGCAATCGGAGTTTAGAAGAGTGAGGTGATTATATTGAAACATATTGTGTACAATTCTGGTCTCCTTCCTGTCGGACCGATGTTGTGAAATTGAAAGGATTCAGAAAAGATTTACAAAGATGTTGCTCGGGTTGGAGGATTGGAGCTATAGGGAGAGGTTGAATAGGCTGGGGCTGTTTTCCCTGGAGCGTCGGAAACTGAGGGGTGACCTTATAGAGATTTATAAAATCATGAGGGGCATGAATACGATAAATAGACAAAGCCTTTTCCTGGGGTGGGGGGAGAGAGGTCCTGAACTAGAGGGCATAGGTTTAGGATGAGAGGGGAAAGATATAAAAGAGACCTACGGGGCAACTTTTTCACACAGAGGGTGGTATGTGTATGGAATGAGCTGCCAGAGGATGTGGTGGAGGCTGGTACAATTGCAAACTTTAAAAGGCATTTAGATGGGTATAAGAATAGGAAGGGTTTGGAGGGATATGGGCCGGATGCTGGCAGGTGGGACTAGATTGGGTTGGGATATCTGGTCGGCATGGATGGGTTGGACTGAAGGGTCTGTTTCCATGCTGTACCTCTCTATGACTATGCAAGATTGATAGGATAGACACTGAGAGGATGTCTCCCTTTCTCAGGGCCAACAGGGAAAACAGTTTCAAAATAATGGCATTCCAATTTTAATCTGAGATGACTCATAAACTCCTTACAGTTCAGATAAGGGCCATTCAGTTCATCAAGTCTGCACCGAGCTTCTGAAAAGCCTCCCACCTGATAACCGCACATTTACCAGAGTTAACCCACTAACTTGCATGTCCTTGGACACTATGGGTAACATAAGATGATTCCTCATGACCTGCTGTACTTTTCCAGCACTACACTCTCAACATAAGATGGCCAGTCCACCTAACCTGCACATCTTTGGACTATGGGAGAAAACTCCATGCAGGCACGGGGAGAATGTACAAACTCCATGTAGACAGTTGCCTGAGGGTGGAATCAAACCTAGGTCCTTTGTTCTGTGTCTTACTGAGCCACCAGGACAGCCTAGACTGAGGAGAAAGTTCTCCTGTCACGGGTTATTTGGAACTCTCTCCCTGAGGGAGCAGTGGAGACTCAGTCTGACTGCCTTAGGCAGACCTTTTGCACTATGAGAGGGTCCAGGGGACAAGCGAGGGTGGAGTTATGGCCACAATCAAATCAGCTACATTTCTCTCAACAGCTCAAGGGACTGATTGACTTATTCATACTTCTATTTCTTATAAAATGGCAATGACATATGTCACAAGAAACAGTTCATTAAACACAGTTCAGTGTTTTAATTGATTGGCTGACCTGTGGTGCTATTCTTAATGATTTCTTCACCACTATTGCTGGATTCCTTTAGTCGCTGGCCTGATTCAGTTTTTTTTCTTTATTTTTGAAGATGTGATGAAGGTGAAAATGTTGCCATTTTTCCCCACAAAGTGCAATCTCCAGAGGATTAATGTTAATTTGTTATCTAACTACCCCGTCTGCAAGTATTCTGTGAAAATTAGCTTCAGTAAATGTGAAAGCATCTTTCATAACAGGCCTGAGCTTTCATGACAATGAGTTATTGAACTCTCTGACCACATCTTCACTGTTCCATTCACAAATGTTCCTTAATTTCTGTCCATACGGGGCTATAATCAGTCATTTCTCACAGAAAATAATATGATTAATTTCTTCACTTAGCCCAGGCGCTGAAAATAACTGTTAAAATGCTTCAAATGTTTCAGATACAAAATGATTACAAGCATTAACAATGCAGCAAGCCCATTTGGCCCACAGGTTTGTGCCAGTATTTACTCGCCTAAACTTCACTGTGTTTTATAAAAACAGTGAAAGAATTGCAGATGCTGGAAATCAGAATCAAAACCAAAATTGCCGGAAAATTTCAGCAGATCTGACAGTACCTGTGGAGGGAAAGAAGAAGGATCTGAAATCTTAACTCTGTTTTTCAACACAGACGCTGCCAGACCTGCTAAGTTTTTCCTGCAATTTCTGTTCTTGTTCACTGTTTTTTTTTGTCTCTTTCTCTTTTTAAATAAAGATGTTACATTTTCAAATTTCCAGTCCTCTGCAACTTTTATAGTATTTAGGAATTCCTGGATGATTACTACCACTGCAGTCATTATCACTGTAGCTACTTCCTTTAATATCCCAAGATGCAACCCATCAAGTGCAGGGGACTTACTAACTTTTTGTCCACCAGCTTGCCTCATACTTTTCCTCTTGAGATAATTACTGCATTTATTTTCTCTCCTCTTTTTGCTCCTTGAGTTAATATTTTTTGAATGCCAATAGTGTCTTCTATCATGAGGACTACTGCAAAGTGTTCATTCGACTCCTCTGGCATTTCCTTTGTTCCCCCATGATTGTTTCCCCAGCCTCATTCTCTAAGGGACCTACATTCACTTTGGCCTCTTTCTTCCTTTTTTATTATTTAAATACGTTTTGATGCTCATCTTTGCATTACTTCTAGTAAATTACTAATATCACTTGGTACAGCAGGCTGAAAGGGCCAAAAAGCCTATTTTATCAATTTGCTGTGGGACATGGGGGACACTGGCTGGCCAGCATTTCTGGCCCATCCCTAGATGCCCTTGAGAAGGTGGTGATGAGTTACCTTCTTGAACCACTGCAGTCCAGGTACTATAAGTAGACCTATACTGCTGTTATGGTGGAGGTGGGTACTGCAGATGCTGGAGATTAGAGTCAAGATTAGAGTGGCGCTGGAAAAACACAGCAGGAGCAGGCAGCATCCGAGGAGCAGGAAAATCGATGTTTCGGGCAAAATCGACATTTCATTCCTATTGAAGGGCTTTTACCCGAAACGTCGATCTTCCTGCTCCTTAGATGCTGCCTGGTCTGCTGTGCTTTTCCAGCACCACTCTAATCTAAACTGCTGTTATGTTAGGGAGGTATGTTATGTTCCAGCATTTTGACCTAATGACTCAGAAAGAACAGTGATATATTTCCAAGTTTGAATGGTGAGTGGCTTGCAGGGGATCTTGGAGGTGTGGTGTTCCCATGTATCTACTGCCCCTGTCCTCTTATGTTAATTTCTATTTATTTGCAATTTTATCTTTAAAGTTTATTTTATCATTTTGTTTTGGTCATCTCTGGTTGGTTTTTAAAATTTTCCCAAATCCTCTGGTTTGTTACTAATCTTTACCACATTGTATATTTTTGTTCTCTTATAATTCGATGGTCAGTTTATCCCCTTCCTAGAATCCTTCTTTCTCACTGGGATATATTTGTTAAAACCTGTTTATTGTTTGATTAACTCTGTGTAGACCTGATCTAACATATAATCAATATACAGGTCATTCTGCTTTAGTGTGTGTTTCGTTAACGCAAATTTGCTGTAACGCGGTTTACGAATTAAGGACACTGTTTCTAAAGTGTGAACTTTTAAAAGGTGTGTTGGCTATAATGCGATTACATCACCAACAGTTTAAGCGCTGTTTCTAAAGTGCGATATTTCTATAATATGGACCAGATCGCAGCCATCGCATTGCCCTTCCTTGCAGGCTTACTTGGTTTCACTTCAAATGGATCTGTGCTATTGACCTCCATGTGCAGGAAGTTTCACATTCTGGCCAATTGTTGGATAAAATATATTTCTCCTTTTGTAACTTCCAGTTGGATTTATTGGTGACTATCATATTTATGGTCTCCATTTCTGGTCTTGCCCACAAACGAAACCATCTTCTGTACGTCCACCTTAATTAACCATCTTAAAGACTTGACTACCTCTCAGTCTTTTCTACAGAAAAGAGACCCAGCTATTCAATACTTCCTGATTGCTCCGACATCTTAATTCTGGTATAATTCTTTTACACCTTTTCCAGCTCTTCTACATCACTGACTGAACACGGGCAGCAGAACTGTTGCAGCTGTACAGGACATTGATTAGGCCACTTTCAGAATACTGCTTTCAATTGTGGTCTCCTTGCTATAGGAAAGATGTTGTGAGACTTGAAAAGGTTCAGAAAAGATTTACAATTATGTTGCCAGGGTTGGAGGGTTTAAGCTACAGGGAGAGGCTGAATAGGCTGGGGCTGTTTTCCCTGGAATGTCAGAGGCTGAGAGGTGACCTTATTGAGGTTTATAAAATCATGAGGTTCATGGATAGGATAAATAGACAAGGTCTTTTACTCAGGGTAGTGGAGTGCAAAACTAGAGGGCATGGGTTGAGGGTGAGAAGGGAAAGATGTAAAAGGGACCTAAGGGGCAACTTTATCACACAGAGGGTAGTGCTTATATGGAATGAGCTGCCAGAGGAAGTGGTGATGATTGGTATATCAACAGCATTTAAAAGGCATCTGGATAGGTATATGAATAGAAAGGGTTTAGAGGGATATGGGCCAAGCTACAGCAAATGGGACTAGATTTATATAGGATACCTGGTGAGCACAGATGAGTTGAATGGAAGGGTCTGTTTCTGTGCTGTACAGCTCTGTGACTCTGAGTGTGGGGTTTAGGAGCACCGTCTCACTTTTTGATTCTATCACTTTGGAAATTGACCTCAATGCTTTCCTTACATTTCTACACACTCACCTTACAGTGCATAGCCATCTCTGGTGATTTAGACACTTATTTTCCAAGGAATATGTAGATCTCTTATTTTCCGAATGAAACCCATCTCACACCAATCTATATTGAACGTAAAAGATGTTCAAGGAGACAACAAAGAAAAATGGTTTCTGAGAAACAATGAATCTCTTGCTGAAATCTGTCAAACTATTTCTACAAAGTCATGAAAACTCCCTCCCTGCTTTTTGACAGTGTTGACCTTCACAAATCAGGTAGCTAATCCTCCCCATTTATTCTAACTGTAATACTTCCCTTTCAAAGCAAAATTGTAAGTACAGTGACAGCTTTCCCTTTAAACCCCCTGCAAACAATGGCAATATATAGTTGGCCTTGACTACAATTGGTCTTCCATGTAGTAAGCTTATTTCCTTTGTGAATTTTACACTTTAAAACACAGATCTGTGACAATGCTGCTCTTTTAAAAAATTATTCTGTCCTTGGGTTTTTTTTCCCAGAAAGATCATAAAAGAAGTGATACCAAAAAGTCTGGCTTGGATGGATTTTAGGGTCAATTTGATTATAGCTAACAGATACTGCCTCGGAAAAAAGGCTTTCAAGTTACAAAAAGGCTTGTACAATGAAAAGGGAGTGGCCAGTTCTCCCAGCTCAGCTTTTCTTTGGTTTGGGTTTTAGCAGCCTGGCTGTTCACTGAAAGCAGTCGGTCAGTGTGAGGCTGCTGGTCCAAGAAACAGCTGTATGGAGGAAGGTGTTCCATGCTGAATCCCTCTGCCATCTCTCCCACCTCTGTCAGACCCTGTGTTTGATTTTACCCTTTGTGCCAAGGGGTGTTTTTGGGGATTGCTGCAGGAATTTGGAACAGCATCATTAAATAGGGATAATCTATTGGTTTTTAAATAGGTCAAGTTATTTGGTATTCTGTTCTCTTTTGTTTGTGTTTCATTCAGTAATCTTGCAAATAAAGTCTGTTTTGTTTAAAATTATGTGGTTTGACCAGCTATATCATTCCCAGAATATCTGCCATAAACCTGCTTAAAACAACCAGCAATGTTCGGGTCCAGGCTACTTTCTTGAAATTTTTTGAGTGGGGTTGGCTGGGTCCTTTTGTAGATTTCCACTAATTTCTAATTACATGCATTTCTCTACAACTAATAGGAATGGGATATATTTTAAGACAGATATAGGCAAGGTTTCAGAAATGGCTGGTTGAACTCAGAATGAGTTATGACCAAACTAAAAACAAGAATCAAAAACTCATCAGATTCCTGATGAAGGGCTTAGGCCCGAAACGTCGAATCTCCTGTTCCTTGGATGCTGCCTGACCTGCTGCGCTTTTCCAGCAACACATTTTCAGCTCTGATACTCCAGCATCTGCAGACCTCATTTCCTCCTCAAAAACTCATTAGTCAACATGAGTATAGCAGCCACAATATCTCTAAAATAACTCAAACAGCTTGCACCCTGCCATGTAAACTTGAGCTTTTCGATTCGCATCTCAGCTTTGGTTCAGGCAGCAGTCTCTTATTATTGGGTTAAAGTCTCACTCCAGTGACAGGAGGAGCACAGAAATTACACTGCAATACAGAAAGTGCACTGTTGGTGGCGCTGTCTTTCAGCTCAGAAATTAAAGCAGCAAGTTTCTGTGCTCCCAGGTCAGCATGAGAGTTCTTGTGGTATTATATTGAAGAAACAGAGATAGATTACTCTCCCGGATAAGGGAAGTTAAAGTCACTATAGATCTTTCCCTCATTAGAGAGGGAGGGGCAAACCGGCTGTGGGTTTAAGCTGAGGATCACCACAATTCAACTGAGGGGTGTGGTTGAAAAGGCAGGGACCTTTACAGTGAATGCAGTCAGGCACAGGAATTGAACCAGTGCTATTGACATCATTTTGCATGGTCGAATGCTCTTCGGGAACTGGGCCGACCAATCCTCGATCCCCTTCACCGTCAGGACCGACCACCTGAAGGTGCTGGGTATTTGGTTCGGGGGGGCTGGGGCGTGCGCCAAGTCTTGGGAGGAGCGTATCAGTAAAGTGAGGCAGAAACTGGGCAGATGGAGGCTACGGTCGCTCTCCATCACGGGAAAAAACCTGGTCATCAGGTGTGAGGCACTGTCATTGCTGTTGTACGCGGCACAGGTCTGGCCTATTCCCAGAACCTGCGCCGCTGCAGTCACCCGGGCCATGTTCCAGTTCATATGGAGTTCAAAGATGGACCGGGTCCGAAGGGACTCGCTATACAAAGATCTGGGCAACGGGGGAAAAAATACACCCAATGCCACCCTCACCGTGATGGCCACCTTTGTGTGTGGCTGCATCAAGCTGTGCATGGATCCCCGGTACGCAAACACCAAGTGTCACTACGTACTGAGGTTCTACCTGTCCCCGGTGTTGCGAAGGATGGGCCTGGCCTCGCTGCCGCGGAACGCTCTGAGTAGTTGGACCGTTCCGTACCACCTGTCCTTCGTGGAGAAATGTTTGAAGAAAAACACCTTTGACCACAAGTCCATCAGGAAGTGGTCAGCACGTAGCATCCTTGAGACCCTTGGGGAAAAGGAGAGGGTGGATCCTGTCGAGTGGTTCCCTGAGCAGACTGTCAAAGCAATTTGGCAGAATGCCTCATCGCCAGAACTTTCCAACAAGCACCAAGACATGGCTTGGCTGGTGGTGAGAAGGGCTCTACCTGTGAGATCATTTATGCACGCCTGGACTCTCAGCCACACCGCACGCTGCCCTCGAAGCGGCTGCGGGGGGGAAGAGACTGTCACACACCTCCTTCTGGAATGTGCCTATGCAGAGGAAGTCTGGAGAGGAATGCAGTGGTATTTGTCGAGGTTCGTCCCGAGCAGCGCCATGACGCGGGACTCATTTATGCACGGCCTGTTCCCCGGGACGCACACCGAGACGAACATCAACTGCGCCTGGAGGATCATCAACTCGGTGAAGGACGCTCTCTGGGTGGTCCGAAACCTGTTGATCTTCCAGCTGAAGGAGTTGACCCCGACTGAGTGTTGCAGACTGGCACATTCCAAGGTCCAGGACTACGTGTTGAGGGACGCGCTGAAGCTTGGGGCAGCTGCCGCCAAGGCGCGGTGGGGAAAGACCACCGTTTAACATCTGCCTGCCTAAAGAAGATCAGGGGGCCCTGCAGTCATTTGGGCTCTGCTGATGCCTCAGCTCAACATGTGAGTGAGAAATGCACAGATCTGTATGTAATTATGAAAATTCTGAACTGTGTATGTAAATGTTGACATATGTATGGCATTACCAAATGTACAGTGTATCAAATATTTTATGAATATCTTATGTATAAAGTTTATTTTTGAAATAAAAAAAAATTTGCATGGTCGAACCAGCCAATGAGTTAACTAATGCAGCCCTGAGTGAGTGCACCTTCAATAACAATCAAACACAACACCATGTGTTTGACACCAAAGTGACCATCTTTACTCATCCATCAAATTCAAGTCTGAAGCAAAATGGTTACAGAGTTTACCATCTACAAGATGCACTGTAGTAACTCACCAAAACTGTTCCGAGTGCATTTTCCAAATCTGCAACCTCTACCATCCAGAAGGAGAAGGGCAGCAGATACTTGGGAATACCATCTCCTTCAAGAGCCCCATCATGACACACACCATCCTGGTTTGATGAACATATAAGGCTGTTCCTTCATTGTTACTGAGTCAAAATCCTGGAACTCCCTCCCTAATAGCACTGTGAGTGTCCCCAGGCATTGCAGTGGTTCAAGAATGCAGCTTACCACCACCACCTCAAGGGCAATTATTCAACATGTTCAATAAGATACTGTTCGTAAGGCTACATAATAAGGTAAGAACCCATGGTGTTGGGGTTAGGGCATAAGTATTTATGGAGGATTGGCTAATTAAGCTAGAGAGTTGGGATACAGCAGGCATTTTCATGATGTAATTAGTGCCAAAGGGATCAGTGCTGGGGCAATAATTATTTATAATATATTTTAATGACTTAGTTGAGAGAAATGAATATACTGTAGTCGAGTTGGCATATGACACTAAATCAAGTGTTTGCAAAGCATTTGTTTTTTTTGTGTGCGTGAACATAACCCTGACATTCCTGTTTTTTTTCTTCTTTTTAAAAACAAACCCCACCACTGCCGAACTGCAGTAGTGCTTATTTTTCCCCCCGCACCCATGTTTTATATGTGTAGGTGTGAGGCACAGTGAAAGACACAGGGTGTACAAATCTTTATTCAATTCCCACCACTAGGAAGAAAGGAAACATCCGAGTGGCCTGTGACAAGCAGTGCCCTTCACATCAAAGGGCAATGCTGCGTGATCAAACAGTGAAGGGGGGAGGGCAGGGATTACATCAAAATAGAGTTGGAGGGGGGAAATAATAAACTTCACTCCCTGCAGCGCCCACCTCTCCCTGAACAGCTCAAGGGAGTTGGTGGATACCGCATGCTCCTTCTCCAAACACACATGGGCCCTGACATACCGCGGAAGAGGGGCAGGCAGTCGACCATAATGACCCCATCCACGGCCCACTGCATGGACCCGCTTATGGCCAGTTTGGCCAGACCCAGGAGCAGGCCCTTTGTTTTATTTTATATTTAAACACCATTCTTTTCCTGCTTTGCTTTCTTTTTATGTAATTGGATTCTGCGCCACCAGAGGGCAATATTACCCTGTGTTGGATTGACAGGAGCTTGCTTGTGCCAGTCAGCTGCCCTGTTGTGTCACAGCAGCTCTGTTCTTCATAAGTATTTCATTGGCTGTAAAATAATTCGGGAGACACCATCTTTCTGAAAGGCACTATAGAAATGTAAGATTTCTTCTTCAAAGGGATTGAAGAAGAGTTGTGAAGTGATGTTGCAGCTGTACAGGACTTTGGTAAGGCCACATTTGGAGTACTGTGTGCAGTTCTGGTCGCCTCACTTTAGGAAAGATGTGGAAGCTTTGGAGAGGATGCAGAGAAGATTTACCAGGATGTTGCCTGGAATGGAGAATAGGTCGTACGAGGATAGGTTGAGAGTTCTTGGCCTTTTCTCGTTGGAACGGCGAAGGATGAGGGGTGACTTGATAGAGGTTTATAAGATGATCAGAGGAATAGATAGAGTAGACAGTCAGAAACTTTTTCCCCGGGTACAACAGAGTATTACAAGGGGACATAAATTTAAGGTGAAGGGTGGAAGGTATAGGGGAGATATCAGGGGTGGGTTCTTTACCCAGAGAGTGGTGGGGGCATGGAATGCGCTGCCCGTGGGAGTGGCAGAGTCAGAATCATTGGCGACCTTTAAGCGGCAATTGGATAGGTACATGGATGGGTGCTTAATCTAGGATAGATGTTTGGCACAACATCGTGGGCCGAAGGGCCTGTTCTGTGCTGTATTGTTCTATGTTCTATGTTCTATTAACGAGAGCCTCATAAGAACTGTGACTCTCAGAAAGACTTCCTCCTTTGCTGTTAAGTTATCTTTTACATTAAATGATCTATATCAAAACAAGAACGTGGCAAACAAAGAGAGTCAATCATTTTATTTGAAGGCATTTAAAAATATCAGAAATTATCATTGTTAGGCGAGAATAGAGAATTGTCTCTCCACTGCTATAAATCACTGTGTGTTACATGGAAAATAAAGTGGAGGCCATAGAGTCATAGAGATGTACAGCATGGAAACAGACCCTTCGGGCCAACCCATCCATGCCAACCAGATATCCCAACCCAATCTAGTCTCACCTGCTAGCACCTGGCCCGTATCCCTCTAAATCCCTCCTATTCATATCCCTATCCACATGCCATTTAAATGTTGTAACTGTACCAGTCTCCACCACATCCTCTGGCAGCTCATTCCATACACGTACCACCCTCTGTGTGAAAATGTTGCCCTTTTAAATCTTTCCCCTCTCACCCTAAACCTATGCCCTCTAGTTCTGGACTCCTCAACCCCAGGGAAAAGACCTGTTTATCCTATCCATGCCCCATGATTTTATAAACCTCTATAAGGTCACCCCTCAGCCTCTGATGCTCCAGGGAAAACAGCCCCAGCCTGTTCAGCCTCTCCCTGTAGTTCAGATCCTCCAACCCTGGCAACATCCTTGTAAATCTTTTCTGAACCCTTTCAAGTTTCACAACATCCTTCCGATAGGAAGGAGACCAGAATTGCACACAATATTCCAAGAGTAGCCTAACCAATGTCCTGTACAGTCGCAACATGACCTCCCAACTCCTGTACTCAATACTCTGACCATAAAAGAAAGCAGACCAAACGCCTTCTTCACTATCCTATCTACCTGCGACTCCACTTTCAAGGAGCTATGAACCTGCACTCCAAGGTCTCTTTGTTCAGCAACCCTCCCCTGGACCTTATCATTAAGTGTATAAGTCCTGCTAAGATTTGCTTTCCCAAAATGCAGCACTTCACATTTATCTAAATTAAACTCCATCTGCCAGTTTGCAGCCCATTGGCCCACCTGATCAAGATCCCATTGTAATCTGAGGTAACCTTATTCGCTGTCCAGTACACCTCCAATTTTGGTGTCATCTACAAACTTACTAACTAGACCTCTTATACTCGCATCCAAATCATTTATATAAATGGTGAAAAGTAGTGGACTGGACTGGAGTGTCCAAAGTTAACAATCACACAACACTAGGTGAAAGTCCAACAGGTTTATTTGGAAGCACCAACTTTCGGAGCGCTGCTCCTTCATCGGGTGACGATTGGGGCAAGATCATGAGACACAGAATTTATAGCAAAAGATTACAGTATCATGCAATTAAAATGATATATTGAACAAACCTGGATCGCTGTTAAGTCTTTCGTCTTTTAGAATGGGTTGTAGGTTTAGGTTCATTAATATGTAAATCCCAGAATTAATAACAATGAAGAAATAATCCCAGGGAAGCTCTGGCTTCCTCCCACCGTCCGAAGATGTGCAGGTTAGGGTGGATTGACCCTACTGAGTTGACTTGTAGCGTGCAGGCTGGCTGGTAGGCTGCGGGATATGTAGGGTTACAGGAATGGGGTAGGTCCGGATGGATGCTCTTCAGAGAGTCACTGTGGATTTGATGGGCTGAATGGTCTGCTTCCACACTGTGGGGATTCTATGATTTTTTTTAGGAAGGAAATCCCATACTTATGTCGGACACTGGGACTCACGAGAATGTTCAACAAGCCACACCCTGTCTCTTCAGGCTCCATTTGTGTGGCACTTACCTTGGAACCCAAAGGTTTTGATTTTAAGTCCCACTTTAGGAATTTAAGCTCAAACTTGAGGCTGACACTCAAAACTGCGGGACTCTGACATGGCTCCCTCCTTTTGGAGAATACATTAAACTCTGACTGAAATGTCCTAGGTGTGAGATAATTGGCTCCAAAAACAATTCACAATCATCCCCCATTGTGTTGGATATGACTCCAGCCAGTGGAGAGATTGCCCTCTGATCTGACTTCTCTCGAATTCCCATTGACTTCAGTTTTGACAGCACTCCTGGATGACCCACCTTGCAGTTGTGAAATGGTTCTCTGTATTGTTTGTGCCAGCTGGAAACCTGCAGTAACTGTACGATCATGCCAAGGAGCTGCATCCCACGTGGCATAAATAGCACAGTATGGGCGGAGCTAGTTGGAAAGTGAGTGCTTTTTATAGCTTTGATGGCTAGTGAGGGCTGCTAACAGCACAGGTTCAATACTGCACCAGATGAGGTTACAATGAAGGGATCTTCTTCTCAACTTCTCCCCTCACCTGAGGTGAGGTAGGAAGGGTTTGGGGATCTCAGGGGTCCAGTCGCTCCCTCTCACAAGACTGTATCTTTGTAAAATTCAATTCCTTTTAACTTTTGAACCAAATTAATCTTTTCTCCTTTCTGCAGCTGAGGTTGAGGAATCTGAGGATCCAGATCATTCCTTGTTGCCATGGTGGTGGGGCAGCTGTTCCAGCGTTGACGAATGGGAGTCTTTCCTTCTCCTCTGATGTTTTTGGTGGCGTCACCAACGGCAGCGACAGAGCGAGTGATCTCTTGACCCTCGGGGGTTACTGTGGACGGCCAGTTGGCTCGTGGTGGTTGAGGTGGGCCCCTTCTCCTCAAGAGTTGGGACAGTCTCCTTGTGATGGAGACGACTGGAGAATTGAGGGAATGGGGGGGGGAGTGAGTAGGGGTGGGAGGGTGAAGTGGGTGGAAGTGTCGGTCTGGGTCTGATCAGCGGCAGTGGGGGGCTGCTTCCTCCTTGGTCTTACAGCCTCAGGGAATGGTTTGGCAGCTGCAGAGTGTGAGCAGTTGTCCCAGAGCCACTCAAGAAGTGATGAACGCAACAGAAAAAAAATGAAATTTGTCCAAACTTTGCATGATTTATTTCTTTTTACAATTTATGTAATTAAAATGCTGCCAGATTATAGCGACTTACAGACATTTTGTCATAAATACGTGTAACAGTAGATTATTATACAACACTATACCCCCAGGTTAAACCTGCACCAGTTGTTTGTCTTACAAGTGAGTAGCCCTACAGCCTGGTAAGAGAATAGCAACTTTACCTTTTACTTTCATGAGAAAGTAGTTCAGTCAAAAATGAAGATTGTTCACGTTCAGGGAAAGATCTCTTCACAACAAAGCAGCAAGATCAGACCTGGTGGATCTTAGGTAATTACCCAATCATTGTATATGCAGTTAAGATGCAATGGAGAGAGGTCTACAAAAATCTAAACTGAAGATTTTTCTGCACTTTCCCTTCTTCGCAACCAGTCAGTCTTAAAGCAAAACTCTTCGGGAAGCTTCCAAAACAACATGACAAGAGAGTTTATTCACTGTTTACATTTAATGTTGTAATTTATTGTTACATGTGTTCATGGAAATATAGTAAAAGGTGCATAAATTGCCATAATCAAGCACCATTTTCATTATGCAATTTTAATTACATAATTCCTACTGGAAGTTTTAACCTTTGGTTTTGCCCAGAGAAATAGACAACGGAATCGAGAGTATGCCACTGGGAAAGCACAGCAGGTCAGACAGCATCTGAGGAGCAGGAGAATCGATGTTTCGGACATAAGCCCTTCATCAGGAATGAGACTTGTGGGTTGGGGCTGAGAGATAAATGGGGGGGGGGGGTTGGTGAGGAGGTAGCTTAGAAAGTATAGGTGGGTGAAGGTGTGGGAGAAGGTGAAAGGTCAGAGGGGGAGCAATAGACAGGTCTGGAGGGCGGTGCTGAATTGGAGGCTTGGGATAATGTGGGGGGAGGGGTAATGAGGAAGCTGTTGAAATCCACATTTATCCCATGTGGTTGCAGGGTCCCATGGCGGAATATGATGCATTCTTCCTCCAGGCGCCAAGTGGTAAGGGTTTGGCGGTGGAGGAGGCCCAGGACCTGCATGTCCTTGACAGAGTGGGAGATGGAGTTGAAGTGTTCAGCCACAGGGCAGTGGGGTTGGTTTGGTGCAGGTGTCCTCGAGATGTTCTCTGAAAAAATCCACAAGTAGGCACCCTGTCTCCCCGTGTACAGGAGACCCCAGCGGGTGCAACAGATGCAGTAGATGACATTGGTAGAGGTACAGGTAAATTTCTGATGGATGTGGGAAGATCTCTTGGGGCCTTGGACGGAGGTGAGGTGTTGTCTAGGTAGCTCTGGTATGGGCATAGGTTTTGCACTTCCTGCGATGAGGGATGGGCTGGTGTAGGGGGTGCGGACCTGACGAGGGATTCGCGAAGGGAATGGTCTCTCCGGATTGCTGATATGGGTAGGGAGGGAAATATATTTCTGGTGGTGGGGTCCGTTTGGAGGTGGCGGAAGTAGCGGAGAACGATGTGATGTATGCGGAGGTTGGTGGGGTGGAAGGTGAGGACCGGGGGGGTGGGGGGTGGGGTGTGGGGTGGGGTGGGGTTCTCTACTTGTTTGGTTGGGAGGGGTAGGGTTCAAGGGTGGTGGTGCAGGAAGTGGAGGAGATGTGCTGCAGAGCATTGTCAACCACGTGGAGAGGGATGTTGCAATCTTGGAAAAAGAGGCCATCTGGGACTTTCTGAGGTGGAATTGGTCATTCTGGGAATAGATGCAGTGGAGGAAGAGGAATTGGGAATAAGGGATGGCATTTTTACAGGAGGTAGGGTGGGAGGAAGTGTTGTCTAGGTAGCTCTGGAGGTTGGCAGTAGTAGATGTCCGTGGTTAGTTGGTTGCCAGAGACAGAGAGACAGTGATGGTGAAGTCCAGGAAGGGGAGGGAGGTGTCTGAGATGATCTAAGTGAATTTGAGGCCGTGGCGGGAGGTGTTGCTAAAGTTGATGAACTGTTCAACCTCCTCGTGGGAGCACGAGTTGGCACCGATACAGTCATTGATATAGCAGAGGAACAGGTGGGGGGTGGTGCCAGTGTAACTGTGAAAGATGGACTGTCCCATATACCCGACAAACAGGCAGGGATAGCGGGTCCCATGCAGGTGCCCATGGCTACCTCTTTGCTTTGGAGGAAGTGGGAGGATTGGAAGGAGAAGTTGTTGAGGGTGAGGACCAGCTGAGCCAGGTGGATGAGCGTATCGGGAAGGGGACTGGTTGGGACAGCGTGAGAGGAGGACAGAGAGGGCTTGGAGACCTTCATCGTGATGGATCGATGTGTACAAGGACTGAATCACCTCGTCTCACCCTCGGTCCCAACCTCAACCCCCTCCCATTTATCTCTCGGCCCCGACCCACAAGCCTCATTCCTCATGAAGGGCTTATGCCCGAAATGTCCATTCTCCTGCTCCTTGGATGCTGCCTGACCTGCTGTGCTTTTCCAGCAACACACTCTCGACTCTGATCTCCAGCATCTGCAGTCCTCACTTCCTCCAAATAGACAATGGACTCTAGTTTAAAATAATTGTGTTAAATTATATTTCACTTTTGTCCACCTTAGCTATACTTTTACATATCATAATCTCCTGACTATCATGTAATCCATACACTGAAATCAAACAGAAAAGAGCCTCGTTCTTTGTTCTGAAATTTTTCTTTATTATGTCCATCAGATTTATATTTTGAAAGAGAGTTCTGTTGTTTCAATAATTTATCAACCAGCTGTCTTGACTGATAGGAAGTATAAATATATATCCATGTGATTAACAGACATATCTCAAGAAATAGAACTCTGAGGATTAATAGATTTCTGATGTCTTCCAACTCATGAGTAATTTCATCACCTTTAAATACGGATGTTTTATTCATGAAGATGTAACAATAACTATCAATGAGGTTGGCAAGCACTGCATGGACGCATCAATATAGAATGTTGGTTGTTCATAAACATTTGTGCAAATTTTAAAAAGTTGTTTCAAGCAGGGAGTGAAGTGAAGGGCTCCGCGGTAAAAGGAGAAAGTGAGGACTGCAGATGCTGGAGATCAGAGTCGAGAGTGTGTGATGTTGGAAAAGCACAGCACGTCAGGCAGCATCCGAGGAGCAGGAGAATTGACATTTCAGGCATAATCCCTTCATCAGGAATGGTGCATTCCTGATGAAGGGCATATGCCTGAAATGTCAATTCTCCTGCTCCTCAGATGTTGCCTGACCTGCTGTGCTTTTCCAACTTCACACTCTCGGCTCCATGGTAAAAGTATGGGGTGGTTAGGGACACAGAATGGTGATGGGTGGGAAATGGGTATATCCGGCAAGGCCTCGGGGATCCAGAAGATTCCAATTTTGAACCCTGACCGCTTTTCCAAAGTCTCGAGGGAGAAACAGCAACGTTTCTTGGAGGGTAGTTCAGTTAGTCGCTGTCAGGAACATCGGTTTCTGAGCAGGTGGAAACTTGAGTAATACACAGACTGATGCTGAGCTCCAGTGGGCTCAGGAAGACTTGCTGCTCGAGTGGCTATTGACAAAGTGAAGGAGAAGGTTGATGAAAGTTATGCATATAAGAACTTCCGAAAGGAACTAGATAAAATACCTTCTCCCACCCTTGTTCAGAATGTAGATATTAAAGGGGTGATGGTAAATTAATTGAATAAGGGACCGAAAACAGATGGTGGTGTTGAGTGGATGTATTTCTGACGGGAGAGAAGCATGCAGTGGTAACTCTCGAAGTGGGGTATTGCCTGCTGCCTTATATCTAGTGTCTGAGACTGGAGATAAATTGGGAGATAAAACAAGGCATGTAAGAAAGGCACTGTTACAATAATCATGGGGAACTTCAAAATGCAGATAAACTGGGAAAATCAAGTTGGTAGCAGATCACAAGAAAAGAAACTTGTGGAATGTCCATGATTTATTTTTGGAACAGCTTGTGATGGAGCCCACTGATGAACAGACAATTCTGGATTTGTTGTGTGTAATGATGCAGATTTGATTAGGGAACTGAAGGTAAATGAACTCCGAGGGGGCAGTGACCATAATGTAATAGATTTCACTCTGCAATTTAGGAGGGAGAAGCTGGAATCCATTGGAAGTGTCACAATTGAGTCAGGGTAACTACAAAGGGAGGAGCCGGAGAAAGTTGATAGGAAGGGGAGTCGAGAGTCCCTGGAAAAGCACAGCAGGTCAGGCAGCATCTGAGGGGCAGGAGAGTCGATGTTTCAGGCATAAGTCCTTCATCAGGAATTTATAGGAAGGTGAGCCTAGCAAAGAAGACAATGGGTCGGCAATGGTCGGGGTTTCTGTGAGTAACTCAGGAGGCACAACAGAAGTTTATTTCAAAGAAGAAAAAACAAACTAAGGGGAGGATGAGGCAACCGCAGCCGTCAAGAGAAGACAGGGACAGCATAAGATCAAAATGGAAAGCAAACAATGTGGTGAAGATTAGTGGGAAGCCAAAGGATTGGGAAGCCTTTAAAAACCAGCAGAGGAGAACTGAAAAAGCAATAAGGAGAGAAGATTAGATATGATGGTAAGCTAGCTAGTAAAATAAAAGAAAATTGCAAAAGTTTGTTTTAGCTGTACAAAGAGCAAGAGATGCAAGAATAGACACTTGATCACTGGAAAATGAGCCTGGAGAAGTTGTAACGGGGCACAAAGAAATGGTGGAGGAACCGAAATGTTACATCAGTTTCAGTGGTGGAAGATGTCAGTAGCATACCAGAACTTGAAGAGAGTCGAGGGACAGAGGTGAGTGTGGTGTCGTCATTAAGGAGAAGGTGCTGGGGAAGCTGAAAGGTCTGAAGTGGATAAATCACCCACCCAAATGGACTACACCCCAATGTTCTGAAGGGTATAGCTGAAAAGATTGTAGAGGCATTGGTCATGATCTTTCATGAATCACTGGAGTCAGGGAGCGTGCCAGAGGACTGGAAAATGGCTAATGTATTGCTCCTGAGGGAGGGAGGCAGAAAATGGGAAAATATACTGACCTCTGTCACTGGTAAGTGGTTCGAGTCCATTATTAAGGATGAGATTGCGAAGTACTTGGAAGTGCATGGTAAAATTGTGCTGAGTCAGCACGGCTTCATCATGGGAGGTTATGCCTGACAAATCTGTTTGAATTCTTTGAGGAGGTAACAAGCAACTTAGAGAAAAGACTGCCAGTGCCCGTGATCTGTTTGGATTTCCAGAAAGTTTTGACAAAATGCCGCACATGAGGCTACTCAATAAGGTAAAAGCCCATGGAGTTAGGGGTAAGGTACTGGTGAGGATAGAGGATTGGCTGACTGGCAGAAAACAGAGAATGGGGATAAAGGGATCTTTTATAGGATGGCAATTGGTGACTAATGGAACTCTACAGGCGTCTGTGTTGGGACCAGAACTCTTCACATTAAACAATAATGATTTGGACAAAGAAACTTGTGGCATTTTTGCTACATTTGTAGGTGACACAAAGATAGATGGAATGACAGGAAGTATTGAGGAGCTGGGGAGACTGCAAGTGGACTCAGATAGGCTTGGAGAGTGGATAAGAAGTGGCTGGTGGAACACGGTGTAGGAAAGTATGAGATGATGTACTTTGGTAGGAAGAATGGCAGTGAAGATTATGTTCTAAATGGGGAAAGACTTCAGAAATTGAAGCAAAAGGGACTTACAAGTCCTAGTTCTGGACTCCATTAAGGTTAATATGGAGGTTCAGTTGGCAGTTAGGAAAGCAAATACAATCCAGAGGGTTAGAATATAAGAGCAGAGGAATGTTGCAAAAGGCTGCGGTCAGACCACATTTGGAATATGAGCAGTTTTGGGCCAGGGGATCTAGAGAAGGACATCTAAGCATTGGAGGGGGTCGAGAGGTGTTTTACAGGAAGGATCTCAGATATAATGGCCTTGACATACAAGAAATGGCTGAGGATGCTGGAATTGCACTTTATGGAATTTAAGAGGATAAGGGGGATCTGATTGACACTTACAAAATACTGAGAGACATGGATAGAGTAGACATGGGGACGATGTTTCCACTAATAGGAGAGACTTAAGACCTGAGGGCACAGCCTCAGAGTGAAGGGACAACCCTTTAAAACTGAGATGAGGAGGAATTTCTTTGGCCAGAGGGAGGTGAATCTGTGAAACTCATTGCTGCAGAGATCTGTGAAGTCGTCATTGAGTGAATTTAGGACAGAGATAGGTTCTTGTTTAATAAATAGGATCAAAGGTTATGGGGAAAAGGCAGGACATTGGGGTTGAGAAACATATCAGCCATGATCAAACGGTGAAGCAGACTTGATGGGTGAGTGGCTTTACTCTGCTCCTATAGCTTAAGGTGTTATGGGGGGGGTTAGGTTTGGAGTCTGCAGATGGGACAAAACTTGACAACCCCGTGAAGAGTAAGCACGATAGCAGCAGATCTTTGATGGACATCGACAGCCAGGTGTAATGGGCAGACCAGTGGCAGATGCAGTTTAATCTGAATAGGTGTGAAGTGAAGCACTTTAGGAGCAACAAGAGAATCTACTTGGCTCCATTCTGAAGGGGTTATGAGAAAAGAAGTAGCTGTGGGTGTAACTGTCAGAAATTGTGAACATGGGAGATAAATTTGATAAAGTCGTTAAGAAAGCAAATTGGCTTTTTAAATATGGTTGAACATAAAAACATAGAAGTCATGCCATACCTTAACAAGTCTCTGTTTAGGTCTGAAGTTCAAATGAGAAGGAACGTCTTTACGTTGAGCATGGTAAGATCTGAAACCCACTGTCTGAATGGATTGGAGTTATAAAAGGCAATTGGACATGTACTCAAGAGAACTGATTTGCAGAGTTATAGAGGAATAGTGAGAGTATTTAACTAAACTAAACTGCTCTTATAAAGAACATAATAGAGTCTCGGGTTATGAGTTTGCTCTCTGAGCTGGGAGATTTGTAGATGTTTGATGGGCCTGAAGGGCTGTGAGCTCCTGTGATTCTGCAACTAATGCTGGATTCAGAGCAACACGAAAACGTCTGGATTGAAACATACACCACAGTAATTGTGAACAGCTCAAAATAACAATGAGCTACTGGGTTTACAAACAGCAGCAAAACTGTGTGACACCAAAATCAATAACTTCATGGTTCATCATATTCCTCATTCCACCATCAATATCTAGCTGAATGAAGAATTCTAGTTTATCAAGGAGCTAGGAAAAACTCATCAAAAGCAGTATTAGGTAAACATGGTGAAGCTACAACACAGAACCACATCCATGCTAAACAGCAGCAAAAGCATGCTATAGCTACATACAGAGGAAAGTGATCCCACAACCAAAGGATTGGGTTAAAGCTCTGCAGTGATACCACTTCAGTCATGAACAATGGGAAACAATTAATCATCCGATGGGGGGCAAGATATAATGGCCTTGTCATACAAGGAATGGTTGAAGACTCTGAATCTGCACTTGATGGAGTTTAGGAGGGTTTGATTGACACTTACAAATGCTGAGAGACATGGATAGAGTAGACATGGAGAAGATGTTTCCACTAACAGGGGAGACGTAAGGCCCGAGGGCACAGCCTCAGAGTAATGGGACAACCCTTTAGAACTGAGGAGGAATTTCCTCAGCCACAGGGTGATGAACCTGTGAAACTCATTGCCACAGAGGTCTATAAAAGTCGTCATGAGTGAACTTAGGACAAAGATAGGTTCTTGATTAATAAAGAGGATCAAAGGTTATGGGGAGAAGGCAGGACAATGGGGCTGATGGCAGAGTTTAGAATCCAAATGTAAAATACAAAGCAGAAGTACTCACTGGCATTTTCGGACAGAAGTGCCAAATGAATGACATGTTTCAGCCTTTTCCTGAGGTCTCCCCATCAACTGATACCAACCTTCAGTCAATTTGGCTAACTCCACATGATTTCAAGAAATGTTTGAGTAGATATGGTAAAGGCTAGGCGCTCTTAAAATATCTTGAAGACCCCCCAACCCCCCCACCTTCCAGAACTAGCCATTCTTATTCCACTACAATTATGACGTTGGCATCAATGCAACAACGTGGAAAATTGCTCAGAAAGTCTTGTGCACCATTAGCCTGACAAATGCAACACTGTCAATTGCTGTCCAATCAACATACTCTCAATCATCAGCAGAATAGGTGAAGAAGTTGTTAATAGTGGCACTCACTCAACAATAACCTGCAGTCTGAGTTCTCTGCCCTAAGGCAGGCTTGGCCAAAGTCTGGATAATAGAACGAACTGTAGAAGTGAGGCGAGGTAACTGTGCATGACAGCAAGGCACCACTTGACTGAATGGGACATCAAGGAGCCCTCATAAAATTGAATCCGTAGGAAATCAGAGACCATGCCTGGAGTCACATCAGAGGCAAGTGAAAATGGTCATGCAGGCCAGGAATTCCATCCCTTCAGCTTCAGAGCACAGCCACTGGAATTCGTCAGGGAAACATCCTGTTGGACACAGAGCAGCATGGATTGGGGCTACATTACAGATTGTGCAGGATAACTGGACAAGGTTCAGCTCAGTTTGGGTTACATGACAGAGTTAAAGTCTGCTGGACAGAGTTGGGATGCGGTATGGATTGTATAGTGATGTGCAGGGTCAGTGCAGATTAGGGTACAGTGCAGACTGTCCAGATTTAGCATGGGGTGGGGCCACATTCCTGGTGCTTCTGTCAGCATCAGGGTCTGAGTCATACAGAACAGAAACAGGTCTGTTCTGGACAGGCATTTGCATAGAATGGAACACTGAGGTCTTAGTCCTTTACACCTTGCAGAAGCAACAAGGGAGAAATGCATTCATACAGGCACTTTTTAAAATCAGTCTTTAGCAGGGACTGGTTTGTGGTGCTGTATCTCTAGGACAATGAACGGTAAATTTTGCTTTCAACCGATTAAACAGTCAGAGGCAAGACAACAGCTGCCAATTTATAGTCTGTTGAATACTGTTGAAGAGAGGCTCCCAGGCTATCGGCTCCCAACAGCTGGTACTAGCTGATTACTGTCCCTTTTCTTGCCTCATAAATCAGTGCAGGTACAAAGTTCAAAAGGAAATGCGCTATATTATTCAAGAAAAAAGGCTTCCCTTCTTCCGTCACAATAGACCACATTTTACCAACTTATCTCGTTCCTCTTGTCAGCTACAAATTTAAAAATCAGAATAGATGGCAATAAAACTGCAAGGCTGATTGTCATCTATTCACACTGTGAAGAACTAAAATAATTAAATCCATGGAATCACTTGCAAATGTTATCAGAGCTCTGTACTGAACTGTCTGTGAAAACATTGCCTGAATGATTGTAACTACTTAATGAAAACTCTTTGGCTCTCAGAGATGAATTAAACACTTTGTCCAATAAATGCTGGAATTGATGGGCAAAGCAGGCACCAAAAATATTTGCCATCCATAAGAATATTCTCGAAAGAAAGGAAGAGCATTGCGTTCCACAAAACGAACCTTCATGTAATAGATATCGGTAGCACCTCACCTTTTCACCCTGATGGGTGTTTCACTCTGAGGGGGTGTTTCACCCTGACGGGGTATTACATTATGAGGGGTGTTTCACTCAGGGGGTGTTTCACTCTGAGAGGGTATTACATTATGAGGGGGTGTTTCACTCAGGGGGTGTTTCACTCTGAGGGGGTATTACATTCTGAGGGGGTGATTCATTCTGGGGGAGTATTTCACTCTGAGGGTGTAATTCACTGTGAGGGGGTGTTTCACATGAGGTTGTGCTTCACCCTGATGGGGTATTTCACCTTGAGGAGGTGATTCACCCTGAGGGGGTGTTTCTGGGAGTGATTAGGTGCAGGATGGATAGAAACCAGGGCACATAGCAACACCACACGATGGTCATCAGATCAACGGGTGCATAATTCAGTATCCAACCCCCTCACTGCCTTACACCTTGAGTCACAATTCACAGCAGTATTGTGAAGGTGACATTATGGTAATGTTGCTAGCCTGGGAAAGAAAAAGCTTAAGCTTTTGGTCTGGAGCAATGGGCTCAAATCCTTCACAGCTCTTTAAATACTTAGAATTGGAATTCAATTAATAATTGCCAGAATTGGAAGCTGGTGACAGTGAAGCTATCATGAGAACCATCTGTTTCGCTCATGCCTTATTGGTCTAGATTTGACTCCAATCTTACAGCATTAGTGGTTGACAGGGTTGAAGGATTTGAGGTAAAGGAATAGGCTGTATAGGCTGGGGCTGTTTTCCCTGGAGCGTCGGAGACTGAGGGGTGACCTTATGGAGGTTTATAATATCATGAGGGGCATGGATAGGGTAAATAAACAAAGTCTTTTCCCTGGGGTGGAAGAGTCCAGAGCACAAGGGCATAGGTTTAGGGTGAGAAGGGAAAAACGTAAAAGGACCTAGGGGTCAACTTTTTCATGCAGAGGGTGGTGCATGTATTGAATGAGTTGCCAGAGGAAGTGATGGAGGTTGGTACAATTACAACATTTAAAAAGCAATGGGATGGGTATATGAAATGGAAGGGTTTAAAGGGATATGGGTCAAGTGCTGGCATTTGGGACTAGATTAGTTTACGATATCTGGGTGGTATGGACGAATTGGATTGAAGGGTCTGTTTCCGAGCTGTACATCTCTATGACTCTATGACTCTTACCTGCTGTTTTCACTTGGTTCAAAGGGCAAATAAAGATGGTCACCAAGTGCCTGCCTTGTCCATGTGAAAGAATAAAGAAGGGGAAAAAAACCGACCCAAATAGCTGCTATCAATCACTGCTGCACCATGAATGCCCACTGCTCTCACATTGAGAAGGAAAGAAAGTCAGAAACACAGTAATGACTGCGCTGGAAACTGAAGGACTCTGGGAAAGTCTCATAGCAGATCTTGTGTTGAAATAGCAACGGAAGTGAAAAGTAAGAGCAGAAATCTTTTCTAGCAAGCCCCCTGATCCTCCTGGCTTCGAGAAAGGAAATTCTCAAAATACCTCAGGATGTCCCAAAGCATTTTACAATCAATGCAGTCCTTCCAAAGGACTGTCGCTGTTGGAAAGTAGGAAAAACAAAGTCCCAATTGTGCACAGCAGGATCCCACAAACAACAAGATGATAACAAACAGAATCTACTTTGCTCATGTTTGCAATTGCTTGTCACTATTGGATGAAGCATTGTATTTACTTGCTTAGTTTGAGTTCTGAGGTGAACGTAAAGGAATGAAATGCACCCATTTGAACTCCAGCACAAGATAGGAAGACCAGCTCCAACCCCCTTCCCTGAGTCCTTCACCATTGGAAGTTTCCATGCCAGACCTTTCAGTGCTTGATCAAACTTTGAGATACAACGTCCATGGCTTTTACATCAGAGTGTAGCAGTGGTTGCAGACTGGGCTTGGGTCCAGGAGTTTTATCCAAGGGTGTGGATCTGTGTGCTGTGGAAAGGTGGACAGCTGAGCTATGTCAGTGTTGAGTACAACAACATTGGTATCGAAGTCGCAGGAAGGGTGGTTTAGTTATAAACTCACTAGGTGTGTTATAGCATACGACATGTTGCAGCAACTTGCCAGGCTTCCTTCCACCTTTCTAACCAGCAACTTCAATTAATCAGGAGGACAAAGAGAGCAAATGCATGGGATCACTGCTGGTTGCAAGCTCCCCTGGGAGGAGAACACTACCCTGAATTGGAATTATAGCACCTTTATTCCTTCACTGTTGCTGGGACAATATCCTGGAACTCCCATCTGTCAGCACTATGCACAAACCTCCACCCCATGGACTGCAGCAGTTCAAGAAGGACTGCTCATTACCATTTTCTTAAGGACAATTAGTGATAGGCAACACGTGGTTGCTAAACCAACAATGCCCACATCCTATGAAAGGTTAAAAGAAACAAAGTGATATCCAGGGTTTGCAAGCAGTGGGAAGCTAACGATGAGGCTTGGAAGCAGTGTTCTGAATAAGAATTATACCAGACTTGAAATCTCTCGACTTGTTTCACTCACCATAGAGGCTGCCAGACTTGCTGAGATTCTCCAGCAATCTCTGTTTTTGTTTGGTAGCAGAAGCAGGCAAGGTATTGAGCTCAAGAGCTTTGGGAATGAGATATCTTCATGTGGGACTATTGGGAACTGATGGGAGGTGTGTTGGGTTTGGAAGATTTAGTCTGGAAGTGTGGCTGATGGATCTTGTTAGCTCTTGGGAATGAGGATGATTGTAACAGAATATAAGCTTTCAGCATCACACTTTCTCTCCAGCCCCAGAAGTTATGTTTGCAAGTATTGAAAACTGATTATTCAGCATTAACTTGGAACCAAGACCTTATTGCTTGGAAGGGCTCCAGTCCTTATTGATGGAGTGTAGATTTGGATGATGGCCCATCTTACCTAGGCTCAGTGCGGGCTTTCCTGGCATGGCCACCTGTCTGATTCACAGAAAGGCCAGGTTTTGGGCTTCTTTCAGACAGCCAATAGAAAGCAATGTTAGTGCTTCAAAGAGTTTGAAGCCAGTCCTTGGGACGTAGCCAGGATTATGGCTGTATTGATTTCTTGAGCAAAAGTCATGAATGCCCAGCATGAGGTCAAAAACAACACAAATAATGACCTTGAAGAGGGATGGAGTCAATTGCCAGGGCTTGGGGTTTGTAGCAGAGGCTGAAGACAATGGTTACAGTCGTTCCGATGATTAACTCTGTAGCTTGTACAACAATGATGATCTGAGACAGAGGTAATGGATGACGGCAGCTTGTAGATGAGGAAAAGGAATAAGTCAATTTGTGACACCATAATCCCACCAACAGCAGTGTGATAACAAGCAGAGAATCCCTTTCATTGATATTCTCCTTCTCTTCTATGGGAACAGATGCTTAACATGGCGTTATGATTCCTGAAGTGACTAAAAGTCCAAAGCTGGATCTAGCCTGCTACAGGTGGGATTTAGACAGAGGAATGGGTGCGATGTTTGGGTTTTTACATACTCCTTCTACTGATTGAACTTGGCCTTCACTTGGGATGAAGATTAAGTACTCTCCAAAGGAGAATTAATTCAATGCTCCTCTTCGAATATTGTCATGGCATTTTTCTTAATTTTGATCTTGTCTTTAAGAGAATTCATTCTGAAGTACTCTGTGTGCTGTGTGTATCCCATGTTGACATCAGCCTGGCAGTTAATCTGTTATTGGTTTGCAAGGTGCCTACACAGAAATCAGTTGGTTTGCTGTAATTTCTGCTTCATAACTTATAATGTGTTTCATTGTTTTTAAATAGATTAACCCACAGAGCTAATCAATCCTTGATGCTGGACAGATTATTAGCCTAATATCATTAACTTGATGTCCTGAACAAACCATCACATTGATGAGACTTATCCTGTTTAAAGTCAGCAGGCACATGAAATCTACATATGAAATGTCCAGTAGAAAGTCTTAAACCCTGTTAAAGTGCATGAGGCAACCCTTGAAGTTTTTGTCTGTTAATACACTGCAGAGTGTTGCAAACAGCTTTCTGACAAGCAGACAAATCCCTAACAAGAGGCCAGTTTAACATATTTGAGAAAAGCAGGTGGTCAGAGTGCATACTGGAAAGATAGCAAGCAGGGGAATGCAAAGGCATGTTGTTGGAAAATCCCAAAATTCCTTAATTTAAATTGGGACACAGCAGACCTCCTAACAGAATTTGAACCACTTAAACAACTAACATTCTGGTAGTTCTAAATTCAGGAGTGTCTGATGCAGAAAAAAACAAGCCATTACGTTTACATAGCAATTGGAAATGAAAGTCTATTCAGATTTAGCAGATCAGGATTAGTAGCTGAAGAGCTAATAGATACCCCCAAAATATGGGCCATATTTAGAAGATCACGTCAGAGCCACATTAACATCCTGTACTACATTGGACAATTAGAATTTGTGTCAATTAAACAGAAATGTCCAGAATCCACAGTCCAATTTATGAGAGAAGCTGCAGGACAAGGGCTCATTCTATGATTTTCAAATGAAGAGCTAACAAACAGTTAGTTTACCTGAACATCACAGATGTTCTATATAGATGCTGCAGGACCAGCAATTGAAGGTACACTAGCATGCCATGACCTTACACTATTCACAATCCTTGAATTTGGCAAATATAATGTGACAATATTATGGATTTAAAAGATGTATTTAGTCCTTTTTAAAATGACGATAGTTTGAAACAGAGGTGAAGAGTGGTCAGTTACAAGTCAATAAAGTAAACAGCTTGTGAGTCCTTGGGTTTTTTTTTAATAAGTTGGAACAATAGAAGCAGCATGAAGGGGTGGGGTCAATCTCCCATAGAACCAGGATTTTAGTTTAAGTTTCAGTAGTTGCTGGGGTCTTGAAGCTGGATGTGGAAGCTGTTATTTCTCTCTCTGTTACAGCTAAAAACTTGGGTTCTCTTCCTGCTGTTAGAATTGTATGTGAGACAATCTATTTTACTGAATTTGCCTTTGCCAAGGGTGTGTTTATGGGATGTTACTATATTGGAACAGTCGCTGTTTGTAGTGAAACAACCTATTATTCTGTTAAGTTTTCCAATAGTGTTAAACTATTCCAATTCTTCTTTCTTTTGTTTGTATTTTAATTATAGCGTAAGAATAAAGTGTGCTTTGCTTTCAAATTGAAACCAGAACACAATGCCTTAAACTTGCCTCTAAAAGTAAGAATAAAATTGGGGTATAGATTATCTTCTTAGTATATTTTGAAGGGATTTGGTCTGGTCCGTAACGATAAGAGACACAACAGATATTTTTTGAGAAACTGAACAAGAAAGAATTGAACTCTTCACTTTTTTTTAATTGATGGAGCTAAAATCTTAGGTTGTGGAGAGAACAATGAAATGAAGGATACACAACTAACTCAGGAGAAATCCAATCTTATCATTCTCAGAGTGATGAAGTCTTTAGCCAATAGCCCCATCCAGTTCATAAATGTGAATGAGGAGCTAGAAGAGAAAGACAAGAAGCAGGGTACATTTAGAATGATACAAGTTTAGTACCAATAATCCAATGAAAAGACAGGAAAGTAGGCAAACAGATCAGGCTCAACAGGAGCAGCTACAGAAGTATTGGCTTGAGCTCAAAGCAATGTTGGAGAAAATGTCTGAACCACAGAAGCATGTGGCAATGTGCAGCACACATAACGAGCAGTTGTAATTCACTCATGAGACAATCCCTTCAAAGATAAGTGCAGTTATGCTCCAGTGTAAGAAATTAAACATGGCATAGAGGAGGCACAAAACACCACAAAAGCAACAAGTCTAAAGTCCAGGTTTCCATGGGAAAACAACTGCTGGTGAGTCTGGATAATTAATAGAGCAGGTTATGACAGAGAGAACATACTGAACTAACAGAAGGCTACAACTGTGATTGAGTTAGGAGAAGAAAATGTGTTGCTGGAAAAGCGCAGCAGGTCAGGCAGCATCTAAGGAACAGGAGATTCGATGTTTCGGGCATAAGCCCTTCTTCAGGAATGAAGCCATTCCTGAAGAAGGGCTTATGCCCGAAATGTCGAATCTCCTGTTCCTTGGATGCTGCCTGACCTGCTGCGCTTTTCCAGCAACACGTTTTCAGCTCTGATCTCCAGCATCCGCAGACCGCACTTTCTCCTTGAGTCAGGAGAACCCAGGATGTAAAACCTGAAGCTTCAAAATTATTTGGAAACTCTTCAGGAACAAAACGGTAAATGCCAGGAAGATTTGAGCCACTCCAAACAGCTTGAGGAACAAAACAAAAACAGCAAATTCTGGAAAAATTCAGCAGGTCTGGCAGCATGCTTGGAGAGAATGAGATAGTTAACATTTTGAGTCCAGCGTCCCCTTGTCAGAACTGGAACGAGATCAGTCAGCAGTTAAACTAGAATAAAACTTGGCTGCAGTATCAGCAGAAGCTAATTCTGAGACAGCAACTGCAATCCATGAAAGAAAAAAAAACTTCACAACACAAACAGAAATGACAGATTGATATCACACATTACAGAAATTGGATGCACACAACATCTTAAAGGGAATATTGAATATTTGAGCAGTCCATTTTATGGGAAGAGTTACAAACAGGTTAGCATTGAGCGTGCATCTTATCTCAGCAAAATTCTTTCTTGGAAAAGAGCATCTTGCTACCATATATACTCGTATATAGGTCAATCTCATGTATAAAATGGCCCTTATTTTTGGCCCCAAGTTCTTGTATTTTCCATATATCTCATGTATAAATTCACCCTAGTTCTTCACAGTTACAGATCAACATTTATGAGTCAGTGTGCCTTCCCGTTGCGCTTTGCTCTGGCTTTCCAGTCTGCTGGCTGTACCGCTCCGTTCCGGGTCTTCCAGTCTGCCAGCCATCTTAGTCCGCTCCAGGTTTTCAGAATTACTGTAACGGTACCACAGTACAGGGCAACCACCATATCCATGGAGTCGGCTTCAGTTACCCATGGTACATATTATAGAGAATGTTCTAGACCCAGGGACCGTGGGGCTGCTGGGAAGGTAAATTTCCCATAAATATTCATCCCCTCAAAAACGATTTCTCATGTATAAGTCGACCCCTTAATTTCAGATTAAAAACACTGTCTTCAAAATTCGACCTATACACGAGTATATACAACAGTTTTTTCTAAATGACCATTAATAACTCTTGAGCACTGAAAGACTGATGCCAGTCCGAGTATGTCAAGCCATTGTGGGAGAGTTGTCAACTCTCGGCTGGAGTGGAACCTGACTCAAAGTCTTCACCAGTGTTGCTCTGACATGTGTGAGGATTGTTGACTTTCTGTTCTTTGTTTCCCTTGGTGGATCAGCTGATATTGGTAATATCCTGCACAGGAAATGGAAGCACAAACTCAAATCCTATCAATTCATAGGAGGCCAAACACAGGCACCAATATACCATGTTAAAACTGGCAGATGGACTTGAGGAATGATCTGACGTTAAGAGAAATGACTATTTCAGCTGTATTGTGTGGTAAGATGGGATAACTAGAGACTGTTATTATGTTACAGTGATGGATAAAAATGGCACTGGGATTTTGAGTGTGTAGGCTGTCAGACAGGTTTTCCCCTTCCCTCTGTAGTGTACCACATTCTGTTTAATAAAACCAATTAAAGTTAATTTACCTGAGTGCAGACCTGATCTAACTATATTCTGCATTGCAAATAAGTTACAACAATAGACAAAACTGAAACAATGGAAGAAGCATCCTGATACAGGAAAGCAGCAAAATGTTCTTGCCTGCAGAAGTGGATGGTGAGCTGATGATTAACTAAGGTTGAAGGAACAAACACAGCAGCTTCTGCAGTGATGATGGCCTACTGGTATTACCATTTGACTATTAATCCAGAGATGCATGTAATGTTCTGGGGATGATGATGGAGCTTGAATTCAATAATAAACATCTGGAATTCATGCTGATTGTGAAACCGTTGTTAATTGTCAGGAGAGAAAAAGAAAATCTGGATCATTCATACAAGATGACTCTCGTGGTCCAGTGTTAGTGTCCCTACCCCTAGACAGGCAGGCCCGGTTCAAGACCCCACCCACTCCAGAGGTATGTAATAATCTCTCTGAATGGGTCAATTAGAAAAATTGATTTAGGAAAGAAATTGCCGTCATTAGCTGGTCTGGCCCATACGTGACTCCAGACCTACAATAATGCAGTTAACATTTAATTGTCTTCTGGGGGCAGTTACAGATGGGCTATAAATGAAGGACTAGCCAGCAATATCGATATTCATGAAAGAATGGCAACAAAGTCAGAACGAGCCACATATGAAATGAAAATAATTCCATGAAGCTCAGGACTCAGAGATGATCAATCTTTATTAATATTTCACCATTTTCTGTCCATTTTTAAGACCAGGAGAATGTGGTACAGTCATTTCTATTGCCCATTGTTATCCCTACTGACGTCCTGCTTTTCAAATTACATTTATTTACAATACATCCTGATTATATAGTGGGGGATAGAAAAATTATAGCCCTCTCTTAGCTGGATCATTAATCCCAAAATTACAGCCCGCATAAAGCCAACAAAAGGCCGTTGCTTGAAATCACAAAGAAAAGTCCTTGCATTGCCCCCCCGCACATCCTTACTGTTCCATACCAATCTACAATTAAAAGCAATTACCAACTTGAGATGAAAACAGTGCCTTGCACCTCGGCTTCCGAGCTGACCTGGGAGCCCAGATAACTCAGCTGCCTTGTCATTATCCGGAATAATAATCAAGCATCAAAGAGCAATCTATGAACTACAATGAAAATCTCTTGCTGGGAACACTCAAGTGGATAAGGTAACATGCCTTGTGGCTGTGACTTTCGATCTATAGCATCATAAATTGACTTGAGCCACGTGTCAAATGAGTGTGTGAGCAACTACAGTCGACTGGAATGCATAAGATGATCACCTTTTCACTCTTCACAAATGCACATTGATAACTCAGTCTAGAAGTGAGTACCTGTCCTCATTTTCCAGTTAATAAATGTATGTTTATGGCCACAGGAGTTGACCTCAATATTTCAGCCCAGAAATACATGCAATTATAAGGCAGTGCATGAAATCTGTGAGCGACACAAGCTAATTTGCCAAGAAGCTACATGGGGATTTAAACCACTCCTACATTGAGCAGACCACTCAGGGACTCAGTGTCATAATTTGCTGATACTCCTCTACTCAACAACTGCATTCTAATATCCTTGGTCATGCTTACTAACATGGCAATGTTTAAACAGGAACATCCCTATTTCAATGGTTCCCTTTACTGAATCTTAATGAATTTATTGGGAATTAATCACTGCCAATTTTCAGGCAGCTTTTGAGTGAGGATCTTTAAGTTTTGAATGAATATTTTATTCCACCCATAAAAGTATACTTGATTAATCAAAATTGAAAAGTACACTCCAAAACACTTCAACTTTGGATATGATGAGAAGTGTAATAATATTCAACTTTTCTCTATGGTGCTTTTCTGTGCTGCCTTACGAATATTTAAACATATTCTATGACAAATATGCAGCCTGAGGTGTTGTCTAAGTTACGAGCGCTAGGGCTGAATGGTCATTATGGCCTGTTCTCAATGTGTCTTTGTGGCAGCTACTCCAAGCATCCCTCAGCACATAGCCCCAGG
The DNA here is from genome assembly GCF_020745735.1 of Hemiscyllium ocellatum. NCBI lineage: Eukaryota > Metazoa > Chordata > Chondrichthyes > Orectolobiformes > Hemiscylliidae > Hemiscyllium > Hemiscyllium ocellatum. The sequence continues at coordinate 38,400,687 of NC_083432.1, read as the reverse complement.
TCTTGGAATGTGCCAATCACGTACCTTTGAAGAAATAGCCCCACCGATGTGATACCTCTAAACAACAAATCCCTATTAATGGATATCTCCTAATCAAACGGTCCCTGTTGGCAACAATCCTTTATGTGAACATCTCCATTAAAAAGCATTTCATTAACTGGTGCCTCTATTGCCCCATAATGGCTGCTGTCAGCAGTGAAATTGCAAGCTGTCAATGGCTTATCACTTGCTATTCCATCCTGTTCACTTTAAACGATGGTTCTTGATGGATTTCATGTAACAACATAAGAGTATTTCACGTGTTTCACTATACTTCCTGGGACCAGAAAGCTTGTTACCGTGTAAAGAATGACTGGCTCCATTCATCTGTTAATTTGCTCACTCATTTAAAGTTATTAACACTGGCAAACATTTGAAGCCAAATAGCAACATTGGTAATAGGTTTTTGCTCAAAGCTGTATTTCAATTAAACAGTAGCCTACTGATTGGTTGACAATCCATAACAGTAAATGTGGATAATTCTGTCTCCCAGTTTATAAACTAGTTGAAGCCAGGGGGTATCGTATTTCTTTTCATTACATTGCTCACTTTTCTTTCCATTTAATTACTGTGGATGTTTCTCAGCGTCTTTTAAACCCTTTGGTAAGGACACTGCTCACTTATTGAGGCTACCTGAATTGTTACCATGACATTATTGCCATAATGCATTGTGGTTAACAGAGATTGCCACCAATGTCCACATTAAAAAAAAGACTTGCATTTACAGAGCATTGTTCATAGCCACCAGATATCTGAACGTATTTTTAGAATGTAGTCACTATTTTAATGTTGACAAATGCAGTAGAACCTTTGCACACAGCATGCTTCTAAATCAGTCTGATCGTGACTAGATAATCTGTTTTTACCTTTTGCATTTTCTGACATTGATTGAGGGGTTGATATTGGCCAGGACACTGGACATAATTCCCTTGCTTATCTTCGAAATAACACAGTCAGCTGCTTTAGTGAACAGTGTTTGTCTTCCTTGTATTGTTCTGGATAAATTGGAGCTCAATCAAATTCAATAAATGTCTGTAGGAATATTCACCATATTTTTATGGTGAGGGGCACTCAAAGTTGAACCACGCTCCCTGCATTCTTGCATCAATAGAAGATGCAAAGTACAAAATATATATTGTATGATTGATTGTTCAAAACAGATACCTTCTTCCCATCACTGACAGCGTTCAATAGGTAAACAATAAGGAAGGTCCATTCCTGATGAGGGGCTTATGCCCAAAACGTCAATTATCCTGCTTCTCAGATGCTGCCTGACCTGCTGTGCTCTTCCAGCACCACTCTCTCGACTCTGATCTTCAGCATCTGCAGTCCTCACTAAACAAAAAGAAAGTCTCACTCCAACAGTACAGGTTTCGGTGAGGCCACTACACCCGGAGCACTCTACATTCTTCTTGTCTCCATGACAAGAATGATAAGTGGTGGTTTGCTATATTGGTTCCTGGGATGAGAGTGTTTTTCTGGGATTGGGGTTGAGTAAAATGGGTCCATTCTTTCTGGAGCTGAGAACAATGAGAGGCAATCCCATTGAATCATACAAGATTCTGAAGTGGTTTGATGGGGGCAGACGGGGAGCAGTTAGTTCATCGCTTTGAATCGAGATTACAGGGTGACAGTTGCAGGATTCAAGAAGGCAGTTTACCACCGCTTTCTCAAGGGGAAGTTAGGATGGGCTTTCAATGCTGGCCAGCCAGTGACACTCCTAGTCCCACAAATGAATTTTAAAAAAAAGGGACTGATCACTCGGTGTGGGGAAGAGGGGAAATTTCTTCTCTCAAAGCTTGGTGAACTCCTTTACCCCAGAGGGTTGTGGAAGCTCCATTGTTATGTTTAAGTTAAAAAACACATGTCACCAGGTTATAGTCCAACTCCTTCGTTAGTGTTCCGAAAGCTTATATTTTCAAATAAACCTGTTGGACTATAACATGTGATTTTTAATATTGTCCATCCCAGGCCAACACTGGCACCTCCAGATCAATGTCATGTTTAAGACAGAATTGGTCAGATTTTTGGTCTCTCAGGGAATTGGGAATATGGGGAGTGGGAGCAAACGTGAAGTTGAAGCAGATGAGCAGCCATGATTATGTTGAACAATGAAGTGAGCACGACAGGGTCTTTTACTCCCTGAGAGGACTCCTACTCCTTTTTCTTATGTGCTTACATCCACAGGCTTCATGTAAAGCAACGTTATTTCATCCAACCATTAGTTCACTGAGGTCTGTATCTGGACCAAGATATAGGAGAATATATATCCTTCAAAAAATAAGAACTCGGGAAAGGATCAAAGCTCATAGTGCCACGCTTCACCAAGGTTGGTGAAGAGAGAGAGAGAGATCAAGGTGCAATGCTTATAAGACAGTGATATCGAGTTTTAAAAGCAGATAAAGCAGACGTCCTTTACTTTAATCAAAGAAAGTTTGATCACAGTAGGACTGAAAATTTTACAACCTGTTCGGCTTTTCAGTCAGAACTACAACTAATCTGAGAGATTGGCGAAATGGGTGGACCTGTGGTGGATGACATTTAATGTAGTGAGATGTGGCATGAGTAGGAATGAGGAGAGGCAATAAAGGCAAGAATTATGAAGAAGTTGCCGGAACCCAATGTGGGGGAGGGGTTTGTAAGTCTACGTAGACTATTGGAAGTGGTAAGGCAGACTGAGAAAGTGGTTAATAAGGCATATGGGATGCTGGGCTTTGTAAAGATAGGATTAGAAACAAGGCACTCGACATTAAGAGGGCTTTGGGCAGTGTAGACAGAGAGAAATGGTGACAAGATCGAGAAACAGTGGATACTGATTTAAGGTGATTGGCCAAATAGTCAGCAGTGACATGAGGGAGAACCTGCTTATGTAGCTCATGGTTAAGGTGTGAAATACAATGCCTGAGAGACAAACAACAACTGGGGTTTTCTAAAGTGGGTTAGGATAGCACCACAATTTGGATGGGGGGACGGGGTTAGGACTATCTGAGTTGTTCTTGCAGAGGACCTGGAAGGCAGAATGGCTTCTGTACTGTAATTAGTCTATGGTTCTATTTATCCCCCTCAACGGTAAGGTCTAATCGTCAATGCCCTACAGTACTTACGTCTGCAAAATCCCTTGCAAATATTAAGTCTCTGTACGGTCTGCTGTGTGACTGTCCAAAAGAGAGGCTCAGCTGTCTGAAGGTCATCAATGTTGTCATTGCAGAAAGCCAACAAATGGGAGACAGATTCAGAAATCTGATGAGAACGATGAACTTGATGAACCTCTGTTTGAAAAGCTAGGAGCCAAGTAAGATAGCTGTAGCACAGTTTTGAACGCAAATCCATCGAACAACTCAAATAAAAATATTTTGATTGCTGGACATCTGAAACAAACACAGAGTACACTGGGGAAACTCAGCAGGTCTGGCAGCCTCAGTGGAGAGAGAGAGAGAGAAAAACAGAGTTAACATTTCAAGAGTGGGATTCAAAACTGAAGAAGAGCAACATTGGATTCGAAATATTCACTCTGTTTCTCTCTCTACATATGCTGACAGCCCTGCAGAGTTTCCCCAGTAATCTCTGTGTTTGTTCTGCTGAACCCCTTGCTCCTCGAAGTTGCAAAAATCCTTGTTCGAGGCTTGGTCTATGACGTACCGATTGCAACAGAGAAGCAAGCTAATTGGCAACACTTTTCAAAAGTGCCACCATCTTTCCTCTTCAATTATGGGATATTTCCATTTGGTAGCACTCACTCCTGTCACCCCTTGAACTGTGGCTAACAGTTGATCAATGGTTTTCACATGTTGAATTCATAGAAACAACAGATGGCTAGCCAAGGGAAGCTGGAGCTTTAGTTCTGAAGAATTATTTTATGCTGCCAAAATTTATCAGCTGCTTATGAGACAAGAGTAAGATTGATTTTACTGTGCACTGCGTAACTCCGTGTTAAAGTGTGTAGTTACGTAGAAGATGCGCCACAGAAATTAGACTTGATTGGTGTATGAATACGAAATTCGACGTTTCGGGCATAAGCTATTCTTCAGGATTCCTGAAGAAGGGCTTATGCCCGAAACGTCGAATTTCCTGTTCCTTGGATGCTGCCTGACCTGCTGCGCTTTTCCAGCAACACATTTTCAGCTCTGATCTCCAGCACCTGCAGACCTCACTTTCTCCTGGTGTATGAATATGAAAAGACCTTTTAACTAATTTATATCTATTTCCTGGGTCTCTCTGATATTACAAATTAAAGCAAAGAAGTAAGTATTGGTACTTGAGATGCAGCGAAGGTTTATGAATAGCAAACCCATCCTTCACAAACAGTTCTTGCGGTCTTGCAAGGACGTAGGCTAATCTCTCAAAAAAAGTGCACTGAAATCAATCTTTTTATGAGCTATTATGCTGTCAGATTTTGTCAGAGCAAGATAATTATTGAAAAAGAATCTGCAGAAGGGAACCTTGAAGGTCATTTTTAAGCATGGCCAAACTCAGATGTGACATCAACAGTGCATCTGTCTCTCCTGATCAAAGACACTGTCCAGAGATCACAAGAAGCTGCAGATTTCCACCCCATTTGAATTACACAGTGAACACAAAATCTTGTATGTTGCTGAAACTCAGCTGTAACTGAACAGGCATATCGTCAGATGGAATATGTGAACGATGATGGTGTACACGCAGATATAACTCTGACATCAACAGGTCCATGGTACTGAGACTCGGAGAAGAATTGAGGAACAGTATCAGAGAACCATAGTCAGAATTCTCTACACTGGTCTGTAAATGAAAGAGGTTGTTGGAGCTGCTGAGAGTCAGACACTGGCAGATGAGGCAGAGCCTGAGATGCAGCTGACTTAGAGGCAGTCTATCTAAGTTGAGGAGTGCTGTGTACATTGGCAGCACCTGGACCTCTCAGGAGGTTGACTCGATGAGGGCAGAACTGCATAGAGTTGAATGTGGCTGCCAGGCTGGAACTGTGGGGCTGTGTCTGAAACGGGATGTTTCAACAGGGTTTGAACGTACACTGTGTGCAACCAGGACCCAAACATTTCTGTGTGGCTGATACCTTAACATGCTGTAGCATACTGTCATCTGGGGCGTGGGGTTTGGGCTGAAACTTGCCATGGGGGCAGGATGGATTGCTCACACAACCCCCTCCCAACCCCCGAGGGGAAGTCAATAGTGAGATAGCCGACCAAACAGAAGCCTGCACCACACAGCACGACAAATTGTGGGCTGACTATATTGTGCAGTTGTAGGACGTCCACCTCTCTCCCTCCCTTGGGATCACCGACAGCACCACGAGCTCTGTTTGGCACAGAGATCCCATAAAGAAGTCACCGTGGCTCCTGGTCTGGGGTCTATTGGGTCAGGGTGCATTATGGGAGGGGTCAGTGGGTTACAGTATCATGGCATGGGGGAAGGGGATATGGGAAGGAAGGAGGGCAGTGCTACCTCTGGGTGAGGGGGTAAGCTTCATGGACATGCTGAATCCAGAGAGAGCATGAGGATAAAGAGGAAGAAAATGAGAGGAAGATGAGAGTTTAGGTATCAGGAGATCTCCAGAAGAGGTTGGCCTGGTGGGTTATGGCAAGGAAGCAAGTGGCAGAAAATGGATGGCATTAATTTTTGTGACAAGTCTTTTGTGTTTATTCTTAGAGGGGAATATGGTAGAGGATGGGCCAGGGAGTTATAGTCATAGAGATGTACAGCATGGAAACAGACCCTTCGGTCCAACCCATCCAGGCCTACCATATCCCAACCCAATCTAGTCTCACCTGCCAGCACCTGGCCCATATCCCTCCAAACCTTTCATTCAAAGTTTGGGAGAAGATTTGTAGCTCGGGTGCTTGTTGTTGTGGTTCTGTTCGCCGAGCTGGGAATTTGTGTTGCAGATGTTTCGTCCCCTGTCTAGGTGACATCCTCAGTGCTTGGGAGCCTCCTGTGAAGCGCTTCTGTGATCTTTTCTCTGGCATTTATAGTGGTTTGTCTCTGCCGCTTCCGGTTGTCAGTTCCTGCTGTCCGCTGCGGTGGCCGGTACATAGTGTACAAAATCCCATGCAAGGACTGCACAAAACACTACATAGGACAAACAGGAAGACAGCTAACGATCCGTATCCATGAACACCAACTAGCCACGAAACGACACGACCAGCTATCCTTAGTAGCCACACACGCAGATGACAAGCAACATGAGTTCGACTGGGACAACACTACTATTATAGGACAAGCCAAACAGAGAACAGCCAGGGAATTCCTAGAGGCATGGCACTCATCCACAGATTCTATCAACAAACACATCGACCTGGACCCAATACACTGGCCACTGCAGCGGACAGCTGGAACTGACAACCGGAAGCGGCAGAGACAAATCACTATAAATGCCGGAGGGAACATCACAGAAGCGCTTCATAGGTGGCTCCCAAGCGCTGAGGATGTCACCCAGACAGGGGACGAAATGTCTGCAACACAAATTCCCAGCTCGGCGAAAAGAACCACAACCAAACCTTTCATATTCATATACCATCCAGATGCCTTTTAAATGTTGCAATTGTACTAGCATCCACCACTTCCTCTGGTAGCTCAGTCCATACATATACCACCCTCTGTGTGAAAACGGTGCCCCTTAGGTCCCTTTCCCCTCTCATCCTAAACCTATGCCCTCTATTCTGGACTCCTCCACTCCAGGGAAAAGACTTTCTCTATTTATCCTATCTATGTCCCTCACAATTTTGTAAACCTCTTGAGTTGGAAAAGCCTAGGGTAAGACTTGCATTCCAGGCTGACCCGGGCTTCGGCCAAAAGAACTGTGCCTTATTAAAAATGTATTCATGGTATTACAGATAAACTCTGACGTCCAAACCAGAAATTAGAAATCAGTGCTTCCATGATATTATCATTGACTCACCTCTACTGGTTCCAGCTGAGATGCTTTGACTGTTTGTTCTCTGTATATGCCACAACTTGACAGCTACTGTCACAGCTGACCAAGCCAGGCACTGCCTTTATACCGAGCAGGGAGATTAGCTGGAAGGTTATGTTTGCTACAATGTCAGTGTGGAGACCTGATGCTTAATACTGTTTACCCAAGAAAGGTAGATAGAGTGAGAATTGTTGTACTATAAAGAGGCCATTCGGAGCATTGTGTTCTGACCCAGCCTAATCCGGTTTCCCTGCATTTGGTCTGTAACTTTCTTGGTTTTGGCAGCTCCTCGCATTTTTTTTGTAGACTTTCAGGAGGACATCTGTCTCTTCTGCCCTTTCAAGAAGCTCCAGGTCCCCACCATCATGAAATAATTTCCTCCCAATTCCCCTGTAAACCTCCTACCTTGAATTCCTGCCCTCCCTTTTTTATGGAGCCTCACCCAAGGACTTTCCACTTCTCCGCTCTATTATAACCTTCATAATTTTTGCACCTTCATTAAGTATCCCCTTAGTCAACCGCTCTGACATACAGTATCAGCCTGATCCAAATGATTGGTGGAATAGCCTTAAGAGATGAATTGTCTTCCTTCTATCCAACTAGCCATGTGTCAGGCTAGTCTGCCACTAATTAATGTACCCTGTGCATCGTATCGTTCCATGTATAAAGTTGAGGTGCAATGCTGGAAGGAACTGTAGCATAAAAGAAGCACGACAATTTTCATTTTTCACTGTAATGCTACTTTGCAGATAAAAATAAAGGTGACTTTTATGGAAGACCAGCATTTGATTTATTAAACTTGAAATGTTACATTTCCAACCGAGTGTTCACTCATCTGTATGATGAGAGGCTTTCAGGGGGGATTGATGGACTGGTGGCAGCCAACATTGACAGAAAAATAGCTATTATCAAAATACTTTTCAGCAGTTACTGTATTTGTAAATATCATAGACATGACAGCCCAAAGAGAACATGAAAGGATTTATCTGCAATCCTGGATTGTTCTCTAACCAAATGGCGGTATGTAGTCACATGATTTCAAATAGTTAACAACATACAGACACAAAAGACCCATCACCCAGTGACCGATGACATTTTGAAGTTTTTGGTAAAATGATATTCACAGTGGAAAGCCTGAGATGATGAGGATGATATTCACAGTGTTTGTTTGTTTGAATCTCGCATTAAGAAAGATGTGGGGAATCTGGAGCAGTGTGATAGTGTTTGCTTAAAACAACTGATGAGACAGTATGGAAAGAATGGTGCTTAATCCACTTATTAGACACACCATTCCTTTTCTATGTGTGACACAAAGGCAACTCTATAACAATGAGTGCTATTAAACCAATTAGCTTTTATATGTAAAACACATTTGTAATCAACCGGTTCAGAGATGTGATGACATTTCTGTAGTAGAGGGGACTTGAGCCTGAGTCTCTCTTAGCTCAGAGGCAGGGACACCACCACTGAACTACAACAGCTCAGAGGTAGGGACACTACCACTGTACTACAACAGCCCAGAGGCAGGGTCACTACCATTGTACCACAACAGCTCAAGCATGCTGCAGATATTCTCTAATCAACCTTTTCATAGATGTTGTTACATCCTTCTGGAGCAGGATATGAATTGAACCCAGGACTCCAGGCTCAGAGGTAGGGACACTACCACTGCACCACAAGGGCCCTCATCTAGCACAGTTGTATTCTTCTAACAAAATGATAATTGCAGGAATCAACAGTGGAGGCTATCAGAGAAAACAAAACTGGTTTGCATAACAAACCTAAATAAGGCTAATATCTCAGTCTACATAAACTACATAGCAAAAAGCACTAGAATATCAATGAAAATATTTTATAAAACAACTTTCTCTGTATCTGTACTAAGCCAATCAAAATAGAGTTAGACAAACAATCCATAACTTCAGAGACAATATTGTTAGGGTGGTGGAATGGTAGGTGTTTCCAATGAATCTACACTTCCCCTAATCCAGAAACTAGCATTGGCTGGAAGACCACATTAGGCTAATAAAACGCTACTTCCTTTGGTGAAATGTATACATTAAATCATTGCTGGCCTTTTTGGTGACTTGCTATGTCTAAAGCAAGTTCCAAACCTCAAATAAATGAACCTATTTGGGGAAAAACGTGTGAATGCCCAAAATTGACTTTTGGTCTAATTAAAAATAATTTGCTTCAGATTTAACTGTGCTTTTCTTATACGACTGTGGTTGTTACAAGTCATTATCTGAAGTTTTTCACTCGGTCTCAAATCTACTAAATGCGTCCTTTCAAAACATTAGCGCTTTTAAGTATAAAATATGGGCCTCTATGAGGCAAGATTTTGAAAACATTGAATACTAAAACCCAAATTCTGAACTTTGTCAGAAAACTAAATGGCTTGCTTGATAGAAACCATAAAATAATGCCCCAAGCAAATAATTTGCTTTGAATGTTATCAAGATGCTTTAAATAGAATTTATTAAAAATGGTGGTAACCTATCAATATGAATCATTGGAACATATATGATTTTCTGATCCAGTCTTCCATCAGTATTTTCTTATTAGATCTTCGAAAGCAGTTAGCAATAAACTTGTACACAGAGACAGTGTGCTCATTATCCCAATTAGGATCAAATCGACTAATGCTTTGAAACATTTCAGATCCATCCACTTCCAGCCTCATTGGCTTGACATTTGTGAAGCTCGCAGTATGATGGACAATGATGACTGATGAATGAGGGCTGCGTACAGGAAAGTCAGCTGCAATTTTGTACTTCTTTGCAATGAGTTCAAATTGCCTCCTGAACCTTTATATCAAATAGGCACCCTTAACTAAAATGGGGCTGACATTTCATTTTCTCCATGTTATCTATCCAACTGAGGCAATGAGCTAGGACCACTCTTCTGCTATCCATTCACGTTTCCTTCTTTGGACAGCAATATGTCCTGCGATGTGCTATTCAATTTCTCATCAACTGTTTTGGCTTCAAAATCGTTTTTCTTCAAAGTGTTCTTTTTTTTTCAGATTTTTGATTCGATTTCTGTATAAAAAAAACTGCCCTCGCACTCAATATCTTCACTAGCAACTGACACATGTTAAAGAACTCACAAAAATATTGTGCAAAATAGACTGGTAGCCCATGGTTCTACCAGAAATCTACGCACATCTAAATCAGTTCTGTAATTGTCTTTGTAACTGAAACCATATTTTCTTAATATGAAGTTCATCTAAATATATTTGCAGTATAAAACTGCTGACAATAGATGTTGAAGCAAGGAGGCAGAAGTCTGCCATGCATAACTTATAATGTTCACATTTACGACTGCATAGTTCCCTTTTAGTTTCCAAAGTGTCTGTGATGATTTGAACCCTGAAGTCAATATGGTGCAAACAGAAATGGTGTATGTGTTGCCCTCAGAGGACCTGGAGTGGCTCTGAAGAAGGCTGGTCCGAGAAATGGTGTCTGGAAGAGTGTAGTCGGTCGAAGAGCAAGGTTTGGCATTGCACAGACAGCAGCTGCTGTTAGAGGATTTGGTAAGAAGCCAGTTGCCAATGGTTTTGTGAGGTGCTTCTGAAAAGCCATCTTTGTCTGTAGAAAGGAAACAAATAAACATGATTAAGACGTCTCAGCCAGTCTTGCCAATACTGTAGCTAAATAGACCTGTAATGGTTAGTCCTCATCAAGCCTATTCACATACTGCTGCTTATTGATTTAATCTTGTCTCAGATATTTCAATGCTATCAATCATACTTTTTCTAATAGAAGCTTTTTCTGAAGACACTACAGGAATCACAGGATATGGAGATAGGGTGAGACGGTGGAATTGAGGTCGTAAATCAGGCATGATTTCACTGAATGACAAAGCAGCCTGAAGTAGTTTCCTGGCCAGCTCCTGTCCCTACTTGCTACATTCTTTACAGCACAGTGAGAGGCCCTTCAACCCATTGTGTCTGTACGAGCTGCCCATTAAAGCAAATCTGAAACACTGCCCAGTTCTCTTGCCAGAAGTCGACATTTTCTTTCTATTTAAAACCACTTTTCCTTCAGAAATTCTGTGGCCTCTGCCTGAGCCTTTCCCTATGGCAAAGTATTTTATGCTCTAACAACTCTGCACAAAGCAATTTCTCCCAATCCCTTGACTCAGGTTCCCAGTGACAATGTTAAATTGATAGCTCTTTGTCACTAAGTTGCTAACCAGAGGCAAAAGCATTTCCTTGTACAAATAAAGCAAAGCCTTCATAATTTTAAAGACATCTGAAAAATTTATTCCCAATCTGTGCAGCTCTGTGGTAACATCCTTAATATACTAAATGTTTCTTTATAGGGTATTTGGTCTCTTAACTGGTATCTTCCTGATTTGAGCTTAATGTTGTTTGATAATAATGATGTGTATAGGTGAAGCTAACTTTCTGTTTCCCTTTACTTGTATTGGTCCTCCTACATCAATACTTTTACTGTGCAATTTAAAATAACAATTTTTAAAAAAAAAAGCTTCTTTTATTAGAGTTCTTCCTTACTAGAAAAAATGTCAGTGCTGTGATTTTTTTTTAAGAAACGTGTTTTTACTATTGGATGTTAAGTCACTTCCAAATCAGGTATAATACATATTTGGAATTGTATTTTGTATTTAGCTATTCAGCATACAATTTGCTGTTAGTTATCATTGTTCTACATCCAGTAATCTTGAACAATAGCTTGTCTTTGAATATGAACATAAAAGACAACTTCTAGGATGAAGTATAGATTTGTGCTGCAGTTCTTTAGTTCATCCTTAATTCTAAAGTTGCAACAGGAGAGGAAACTTGGTAACACGAAAGTAGATTTATGAATAATATCATGAATAATAATCTCTTCATCACAGAGATCACCTTGGTACAAGAGGATGAAGTCAGACAACATTTGGCTATTTAGAGATTAATTTTTAAATGGCATTCTGCAGGAATTGCGTTCTAAATAAAACAATTATCCTCTTATGGGCATTCCTTGGTGCATGTTAGATTGTTGCATCGTTTTAACTATTAACAAATGCATTTCTGCTTCATTTCTCATATATTTGCAATTTAGAAACTACATTTTTGTTGTAATTCTGGTCTGTAGAATCTCCAAATCTGAGTTTAATATTCTGTTAAGTGATGACAATTTAAACAGAATAGTGAAACTAGAATAATTTCTAATACTGGCCCATGGAAATCTTCATATTATAGATTATCATTAAAAATACAGCTCCCGCATCTTGGTCCCTTCATATAATGACTTTAAAAAGTGTGGAGGAATAGTACTTGAAGTGCAGGAATGCCAAATAACAAGAGTGAATGAAATGTTGCTTAAATTATTTTGTCCAGCATAGTTCTACTTAAACCATCAAATAATACTGATGCTGGAATTGAAAACAAACAGAAAATGCTGGAGAAACTCAGCAGATCCAGCAGCATTCATACATGAGAGAAACAGGGTTAATATTTTAAGCCTGATATCTTCAGAATTCCAAATTTTTTCAGTTCTGAAGAAGAGTCATATTGGTCTTGCAAGGTTAACTCTGTTTTTCTCTCTCCATAGACCTGATGAATTTGTCCAGAATTCTCTGACTTTTATACTAATTAACCCAATTGTCAATTTTTCCAGATGACTATGTAGTCATGTGAAAACAATATGCAAATGATTATTTTTTGTTTGTAAAATGTTATGATATAACAAACTTTTAGGGACTGGTTTACTTGGTATTCAGTATTTTGAGAAGGGCAGCCAAGTTGGAGTAACTTGCTAAGAATTCATTGGTGCCTCTGTGAAAAATGTAGTCAGCATGGTTAATAAACTGCTCAGTCATTACCCAATCCTCCAAAGATGTCAATAAACAAACTCGGACTAAAGTGCTCACCGCCAACACCGCAGTCTGTTGAAGCTTGGTATAAGGACTGTATTTAGGCTTAGATGGTTTTCCTGTAAGTCTCTCCTTATGTCTTCTACTAGTCATATGCTGTATTGGGAATCAAGCAGACTTACAAATAAACAGAGTGCTTGAAAGAAAGAGGTTATTCAGTCATTTTAGTGAAAGCACAATATTAACATTGTATTTTTATATTAAGTTAATATTGCTAGCCCTTTGTCTCCATGCAACTTTTATGTAACATTTGCCTTTTGCCGTAACTTTCAACTTGGTAAAGACATCTGCTATAAAAGAGCAAGCCTCAAAATTACTTTACCTGTCAGGTTTCACATTAACTGGGACATTAATGTGAACTTCTGCTGTAGTAATGATGGTGCAAATGTCATCATTCACGCCTTAAACACTGGCAATTTCTGGAATTGTCTAGCACAGAAATCCAGAAGTTGCCACCAGTGATTTTATGCTTCCCCACAGGGTATGTTGTTGAGAATGAAATCAGTGGAAAATCTGTAAACTGATGAGAACTTCTAACTTAATACAGTTAGACTCATTGTCATATCACTCAGTAAATATTGTGCTCTGTTGAAGGAGGTGTAACTGGGTTTTTACAAACAGAATAAGTTAATAATTACTCCTGAACAGTCTCTCTGGCCATGAAAGAATAACGTTATGAATGTTGAACCAATCCAACAAACTTTGCAAGAGTACTGTTAATACCTTTGCAGATAAAAGGAAGGATTTCTATTTCTATAGGGACTATGAGCATTATGTCCACCGTGGGATTTTTAAAAGTTTGTCACTATCTCTTCATTGTCTTTAAGTTAATATCTTGGAACTCCCTGCTGAATGGTCCTGTGGGAGTTCCTTCACCACATGGACAGCGTCAAGAAGCAGGACCTGCACCATCACCTCATGGAGAAAAAAGGATAGTAAGTAAGTACCAGCCTTGCTGGCACTGCCTGCATCCCCAAACACAATTTGTTTTTAAACAATGACACACACTTGACCATCAAATCCTTTCTGTCATTAAATATCACAATATTAATGTGCAATAATGAAGCACATTAAATAACTTGTGAATTTGGGCTTGCTAATCCATAATTAATGCACATCAATTTTTCTTCTGCATACTGGGACCAGTTAGCAGAGTCGACTAGACGGTTAGTGTGCAGTTCTGATGTAAAGACAGGAGCACAGGGTTCAATTCCTGTTCTGGCGAAGGTAGGTCTACCTACAATTGAAGAGGAAGTGGTACTCTTCAAACACCATAACTAACTGTCCCTCTCTAAGACAAAACAAGATGCTTATAGTATCATGACGATTCTGACTCATCACACATCTACCTATTTTGGTTATACTTCATTAAAGCAGGTATCACAGCACTGTATTGCCAGTACCCCTAGATGATAATCATCAAGAACTAAGCTCTGAATATTTGTTAGTAATCCACAACCTTTGTTCATCATGGGGAAGATAAAAAGCTCTGAAATGATCCCAAACAAACCACAAAAACTACATATAATTTAAGCAGGAACCACTTCGGTCATTTATCATTGAAGTATTTTGCTTCACTTCAATGTGATTGCAGGTTTTATGCCTCAGTAAAAGTGGACACTCCAAATTGGAATCAGAATGGTGATGAATTTCACTGGCAGTCAGCTATGTGGAAACTGAAGGAAATACAGCTCATCTCTCTCTAGTGTTAAGATACCTTTCAGTAAGATGGCGCCGGATATGGTCGACTACTTGTGAGCTCCTGCACACAGATCTAAATTTTTTATTTTCTACAATCGTTCTACACTCTTTAAACTTAATAGCATGTTTTTAAAAATTACTAATAACTGTTTTATACTGAAAAGATTCACAAACTCTTAACATTCGTCCGTACCTGTGTTTTTGTTAATTACTATTTATGCTACTTAGCCATGTGATTAAATTACTTACAGCATGGAAACAGGCCCTTCGGCCCAACAAGTCCACACCAACCCACCAAAGAGCAACCCAACCAGACCAATTCCCCTACATTTACCCCTTCACCTAACACTATGGACAATTTAGCACGGACAATTCACCTAACCTGCACATTTTTGGATTTTGGGAGGAAACCGGAGCACACGGAGGAAACCCATGCAGACACGGGGAGAATGTGCAAACTCCACACAGAGAGAAGCCTGAGGTAGGAATTGAACCCGGGTCTCTGGCACGGTGAGGCAACAGTGCTAACCACTGTGCCACCGTGATCTGCCCGGATTGCTAGCAAGACAAAGCTTTTCTCTGTGCCTTGGTACACATGACACTAAATTCAATTCAATTCAATTCAATGGAACAAAGTTGAATCCAGAGACCACAGTCAGCGATTTAGAGTACACGTTGCTTGGTAAATGGTTGATATCTTCAACTATTGAAGGACTCCAAAAGCTAGAAGGTAAGATCATGCCATATCTTGAGGCTTTATATAGTGGTGGTGCTGTGCGACACCTGTTATAGTCTGGAGCTATGGATGGTACAGCCACCCTTTATCTATTACACAGTTGATCAGGAGTCTCTCTGATTTTTGCCCCACCTGTCGTCACAAGGATCTATAGGTGTATTCCTTGGCCATCGATGTCTGGGATGGGGCTTGACGTGACTGTTCTGGCTCTGAGACAGGACTGTTACCCTTTGTATCAGAAGTGCTCCCCCATGCCGTGCAGTCTGCACAAATAAATCCTCAAGCTTACATTTTAGCCCAATTTATTAAACACAGCTAATGTGTATAAAAATTACCTCAACCTGACAATGAACATATTTCTAAAAATATATAGCTTCAGCGTAAATATTTTCTGTAAACCAGATGTGCTTATCCCTCATAACTGTTTGTAAAAGACAGAAAGAAAGTTGACGGATGTAGGTATCAAGTTAAGCCAGTTTTCTCGAGAGCCTCTTGTATATTTTGTTTGAAGGTTTCTGGTATGCACTGTCGGGTCATCCACTACAGTATATACAATCCTGTTTGTGCAGTGGTCTGCAAGCACATACTGTTAGACGCTGCACTGAGTTAGTGGAATTGAGCATCAGAAACAGTGAAGACATTTTAGCCACCAACTGCCCACTAGGCCAGTGTTGCTATAGGTAGTAGTTTGGGTGAAGGGATAAGGTCAGTGAGATACGAGCGGTTAATAGCCTAAATGAAATGACAACATGCAGTGGTCCAATATTTTAAATGATTAACAGTAGTTTGAACATATTCCCTGGAATAAACCATCCTGAGGTGCTTTATTGGGAAGTCGGAGAAAGGGAGCTGGAAAAGAGAGAGAAAAAATAGGGGATGAGGGAGGTGGGAGGGAGGTTATCAAAGTCAGAGTGTGAGTTTTTGAATAGGTTTTCCTGGAAGAGGTAGCAAGGCTGAGGAATTTAGAAAGAGAATTTTAAATCTAGAGGAATATGCATTAAGCCTGGCTGTGTGTACTCATTTCGTCACCAAACCTTCCTCTTCCCGTAACTCTCCATCGATCAACTAGCCTTTCTTACATTTCCAACAACACAAGCCCAGAGAGTACGAATAAAAAAAAACTATTTCTTGCAACATTGTGAAGATCCTCCTCTGCTGGAGAATGTTCCAGTAATGAATGTTAAGTTGTTCAGGGTTGACAACCCTATTCCTGTCACCAGTTGGGAGAGGGGTAACACAAGCAGAGGAGTAGAGGGCACACGTCCCATGTTGTGAGTGAAATAGCAACTGCCCAGAAGTCTTTATTTACACAAACAGCACATGCTGAGGTGCAGAACTGAGATCAGAGTGCAAGTGGAGAAAGAAGCACTCACTGCACTCATGCCACTTGCTTGGAATTAAGCAAAGCAGGTCCCATCTGCTTTCAGAAAGGCATAGATTAGAAGAATCCTACTCCTGAGGCTGCTTGAGAAGCAGCATTTACCTAGTCAATTGCTGAGTCTGGTGTAAGTAATGAGATCCCTTGGATGAATGCACAAAGTAAAATTCAAGGTCTCAGTTTCTTAAATTCTGGGAGAAATATTTCTAGCTTTAACTCACCTGTTTGAGTTGTGTTTCAGAGTTAACATAAATCTCACAGATATTACAGTGAAAAGCCTTGCTCTGTAGACCGATGCTCCCTTTGTTACCGATGCGTTTGGTTTTGTACAAAGTCCGTGGGAAGAGTCTCAGTCTGCTTCTTCTGCTGTGACTGTTCTGTCCCTGCAGCATTGACTTATGCTTGGACCCTAAAATGTGAATATCAGATGATTAAATAGCAATGCATCAGGCTTAACACTGTTATTTCTAATGACAGCAAAATTGGCCACAAAAAGATTTACAAATTGATCAAACAAAACCATTCAACCATTAGCTTCATCAACAAACAATTAAAGTTTTATTAATTTGATTTAATTTATTATTGTCACATGTATGTGGGTACAGTGAAAAGTTTTATTTTGCATGCTGCACAGGCAGGTTATATTATGTCAAGTGCATTAGGGTAATATACAGAGCACAGAATACAATATTATGCCTGCAGAGGAGGTGCAGAAAGAGTTTGGTATTATATTTCTTTCCACAGATGCTGCAGAGCTTTCCCAGCAACTTCTGTTTTTGGTTTGGATGTAAAATATCCCTGCTTTGAGCTGGTTTGAAGAAGAGCAGGAGTGCTTTTCCCAGTCTCCTGACCAATATTCTTCAGTCAACACCTCTAATAAAAACACATCGTCTGGTCATTATCACATTGCTGTTTGCGAGAGCTAGTCACACATAAATTGTTTTACTGTGCTATATGTTTCCTGCATTGCAGCAGTGACTACAATTCAGAAATACCTTGTTGGTTGTAAAGTGCTTTGAGACATCATGAGGTTGGGAAAACCATTTTATCTTTTTTTCGTTTATAACTGCTTCAGTGGAATTGCCCAGCTCTAGCTTTGGCACAACTTTTAACAACACAGTCACTCTGGAATCAATGAAAGTTATGCTCTAATGTCTAAGTAGAAATACTTCCACAAAGGTGACCTGTCTTTTAACCAAATGAATGGAATGAACTCTCTTTGATGTCCATATACTACGCACAGTAGTTCCAAATCTCTCTCATCTTTGCTATCCTAAGGCAAAAAAAAGGGGAACAGTGTAAAGAGTTAGACTCTGTTTCTGAATCAGAGAGATTCTTGGGATCAAGGATTCTTTTCCCTGTGGTCAGGAGAATATCAAATCAGGTATTTATGGAGTTAAAAGTAGTTGTTTTATCCCCAAGATGGTGAATTTCAAGATGAGGGAACACATTTTTAAGGTGAGAGCAGAAAGATTTTAAAAAGACATGAGGAAAATTCTTTTACACAGAGGGTGGTACACACGTGGAATGAACTTCCTGAGGAAGTGGTGGATGTGGGTACAACTACAATGTTTCAAAGACATTTGGATGGATACATGAAGAGGAAAAGCTTGGAGGGATATGGATCAGGAGCAGGCAGGTGTGACTAGTTTAGTTTGGCATGGACTGGTTGGTCTGAAGGGTCTGTTTTTGCACTGTATGACTCAATGACTGTATAACATTAAGTCATTCAGCAGTTCAGGGATTTACATCTAAGATCTCATGCTGTTCTTTGAGATTTGGATATTTCAGGAGGATTTTACAGCTGACAGTTCTTATCCATTCAGAGAAATTGTGCATGTCGGCATAAGGTAAGCAGGTGATCCAGAAAGTTGCTCACAGGATGGAGTTTATATTCGCAATCCAAATGGCTCGGCTCCCAATTGACCAACAGCCCTTAATTTGCTTTTGCCGCTTTTCATCTTTATCACTTCTGTCATTAAAGTAACAACGCATTTTCCATCAAAGTGGTTCACTCAGTTTCTCCCTTCACAGTTTCTGTTTTATTTAACTGATTCTCTGCCGTGATTCCATGGAAAATGGTGGCATTTTCTCAAGCAATTAATCCATTGTGTGATAGTGACACCTGTCACTTTGTAATCCTTTGATAAGAGCTTAAGTAAAAATACAGTTGGTGCACAGTTTTTAAGGTGCAATGCATATTAGGATAGCTATTTCAAACATCCTGCTTTTTTGATTAAGCGATTTCATCAAATTCACAATCTGCTCCCCAGGACACTGTTAGAGTTCTCCTTCATGGGCCGTCTCTCAGAGATGAAGACCAGAATGTCTGATATGCATGGAAAATAATTTGGATAGAACATTACAGGGGCCTGTCCATAACGTTTGACAGGTGGCTAAATTAATGCAGTGTGGGACAACTGCCCCTCAGTGGGATGTCCCACTCTCTGGAGATGCCGACTAATCTGATTAGCTGGCAGCTCCAGCAGCCCATGCAGCTCCCTAGGGGACACTATTGGGACTGCAGGCAAAGCCCATGATGGAAGTCCTATGGATTCCAGAGTCCGTGGGGGTGGGGGTGGTGCAGGGATTTTTCATTAAATTAGCAAGAGGCATGTGAGGAGGATAGGGGGTGGGCTTTAAAGTATGCATCGTGGACAAAGGGTGCCCCCTGAAGATAGCGCCCACTTCCTTCCTGTCATTTTGAATAGTTTTTTTAAAAGAAACGGAATCCCGTGTTCTGGTCTGGGCAGTGTAATTGAACAAGCTTGAATGATGCTTAATAATTTATTCAGCTATGAAAGCCTCTTAAGGTGCAATGGTAGTGTCCCTACCTCCAAACCAGGAGGCCTAGATGCAAGTCTGAACTGGTCCAGAGGTGTGTAATAAGAACACTGCACACGTTGATTCAAAGAACTTTATTCAGGGGGGTGCGGGGTGGCGGAGGGAGACAGGCAGGAAGGTGGTGGCTTAGCCACTTGTCCAATATTATGTGCTTCCGCCAAAAGCTCCCACCCCTGGGGGACATGAAATATTCAACCACAGAGGGTTGTGCATATGTGGAACAAACTGCCGGAGGGAGTGGTAGATACAGGTACAACATTTAAAACACAATGGGAAAGGTATATGAAGGTTTAGAGGGGTATGGGGGAAATGCAGGCAAATGGGACTAGTTTAGTTTGGGAACATGTTTGGCATGAATGAGTTGGACCGGAGGTTCTGTTCTCATACTGGATGACTCTGTGATAGACATTGCTACTTTTATTGTTGTCTATCTAGCTCAGTTCCATAGACAAGATTAGAGTGGTGCTGGAAAAGCACAGCAGGTCAGGCAGCATCCAAGGAGCAGGAAAAATTGACGGTTCGGGAAATCTGATGAAGGGCTTTTGCCCGAAACGTAATTTTTCCTGTTCCTCGGATGCTGCCTGGCCTGCAGTGCTTTTCCAGCACCACTCTAATCTTGACTCTAATCTTGAGCATCTGCAGGACCCACCTCTGCTCAGTTCCATAGATGTCAAACAGTGAGGTCACTTACCATTGTTGTGTGCCTCGAGCTGAGATGCAGAGTTCACCGTCACTTTGCAAACTGCACAGTAAAGCTGCTGTTTCATTTTCTCTCCTTCTTTCTCACTTTCAGGGGCTGAGCTAACACTGTCAGTGCCCTCACTTCGAATGATCTCTGCAGTGTGCATTACTGACGTTGCAATGTCATGTTCCGACCTGCCATTCGTAGCTTCTGAGCAGGAAAACATGGCCGATGTCTTGGTGCCAGCATTTTCCACCAGAAATACTTTTGATACATGAACCATTGAGGTAGAACTACCTTTTGTTTTCTCACCCGTTGGTGTGGTTGGACAATCCTCTGCAAATCAAATCAAGAACACGATAGATTGAAAAGTATATCCTTTTTCATGTACCTTTATTTTTGAAAGAGATGAAGATACGTACAAACTTAAATTGGATTACTTTCAGCTATTCAATGGATTAATGGAAAACGGCTTGATTTAATTTAATCTGTCTCCCTCTTGTCTATATTATTCTGAAACATGGTATGTGATTCTTTTGTCTTATTATGCAATCTTGTCTTCTACACTGTGATTCTCAGCATTGTTAATGTAGAAAAGTAAATTAACTGGAAGAGATAGGTTCTTCAGAAGGTAAATGTCATTCAGACTTCAAAATGCTACAAATTCAATACAGCACCGCAGAATTGTGAAGTCAGCATCTTCCATTAAAAGGAAGTATTCAAACTGAAATTACAAGTAGCAATTTCAGCACTAGTGAGAGACATGGAATCCATATTAAAATTCTGAAGTTCAAAAGCTTTAATCGAGTATCACAGTTATTATTGCCTTTGCTGCCCTAACAAGCTTCAAATAAACCGTGGATTGATGGCATCGAGATCATACACTCCCCCCAGCCTATTCAAATCAGAACATTATTGAATACCACAGAATTCACTGGGAAAACTGGTGAAGGTAAGTGGTCTGCATCCTGGTATAGGGCTATGAGAAACTGAAAAATAAGGTGGAACTCATGAAGACTGCAGAAGTCAGTGTCAATAAAATGTGGCACTGGGAAAAGCACAACAGGTCAAGCAGCATCAGAAGAGCAGGAGAGTCAATGTTTCAGGCATGACTCTTTGTTAGAACATTCCCATTGTGGGCTTGTTATGTTACAGCAATACCCAGGACAGGCCTGAGGAACAGTACCCCATTTCTCTTTAGGCACTTTACAGCCTTCAGGACTCAACACTGAGTTGAACAGTTTCAGACCATAAACTCTTCCCTCCATTTTGATTTTCCCCCTCCCTCCCCACTGTTTGCATCTTATTTATCACAGTGTTGCTTTTCAGTCAGAGCATGACTTTATTGTCATTAGCACCTAAGCTGGATCTAGACTTTGTCTTCTCTCTGTCTGCTTTTATTTCATTTCTCTCCTTCTCTGCTTTAGAATGATTGTAACATTAAAATTTTAACCGTAATGTTTTACTTTTCTAATTTTGACTGAAGATTTTGTACCTAGGCATCTTTGTTCCTAAGGTGGCACTGGAAATGGTGACTTTGTCCACTTTTCACTGTACTCAAGGTTTCTTGTACTTGACTACATGTGACAATAAAATCTAACTCTAAGTATGAGAGTAGTGATTGGAACTTGGTGGATCTCATTAACTATGAGATTCTTGACCTGGGCCAATCCTGTAAGTTCTGGCTGACCAATATAACCACGATAGCCCACCAACACCCTGGAGTTGTTCAGGGAGAGGTGGGCGCCGCAGGGAGTGGAGTGCATCATTTCCCCCTCCAACTCTATTTTGATTTAGTCCCTGCCCTCCCCTTCACTGTTTGTTCACACAGCATTGCCCTTTGACGTGAAGGGTACTGCTTGTCACAGGCCACTCGGGTGTTTTCCTACTTTTCCTGGTGGTGGATATTGAATAAAGATTTGTGCACTTTGCGTCTCTCACAACTACACACACACACCATGGGTGCTGGGGAAAATAAGCACTAGCAAAAAAGAAAAAAAAAGAAAAAAAAATATAACCAGGAGAATCATGCAGAATTGCCAAAAAAAAAGACATATAACCACGATAGCCCACCAACACCCTGGAGTTGTTCAGGGAGAGGTGGGCGCCGCAGGGAGTGGAGTGCATCATTTCCCCCTCCAACTCTATTTTGATTTAGTCCCTGCCCTCCCCTTCACTGTTTGTTCACACAGCATTGCCCTTTGACGTGAAGGGCACTGCTTGTCACAGGCCACTCGGGTGTTTTCCTACTTTTCGTGGTGGTGGAAATTGAATAAAGATTTGTACACCTTGTCTCTCACTGTGTCTCACAGCTGCACACACACACCATGGGTACTGGGGTTAAAAATAATAAGCACTACCGCAGTTAGGCGGTAGTGTGGGGGTTAATAAAAAAAAAGAGAAACAAGAAAAAAAAAGAGTGCCAGGGCCCTGCTTGTCACTGGCCACTCGGGTGTTTTCCTATCTTCCTGGTGGTGGAAATTGAATAAAGATTCATGCACTTTGTGTCTCTCACTGTGTCTCACACCTGCACACACACACCATGGGTGCTACAGGAAAAAATAAGCACTACCTCAGTTAGGCGGGAGTGTGGGGGTTAATAAAAAAGAGAAAAAATAAGAGAAAAAAAAGAGGAGTGCCAGGGCCCCGCTTGTCACTGGCCACTCGGGTGTTTCCTTTCTTCAAAAAAAAGAAAAAAAATATAACCACGATAGCCCACCAACACCCTGGAGTTGTTCAGGGAGAGGTGGGTGCCGCAGGGAGTGGAGTGCATTATTTCCCCCTCCAACTCTATTTTGATTTAATCCCTGCCCTCCCCTTCACTGTTTGATCACACAGCATTGCCCTTTGATGTGAAGGGCACTGCTTGTCACTGGCCCACTCGGGTGTTTCCTTTCTTCCTGGTGGTGGAAATTAAATAAACATTTGTGCACCTTGTGTCTCTCACTGTGTCTCACACCTGCACACACACACCATGGGTGCTGGGGAAAATAAGCACTACCGCAGTTAGGCAGTAGAATAAAAAAAAGGAAAAAAAAATAACCAGGAGTTGTAAGGGCACTGCTTGTCACAGGCCACTCAGGTGTTTTCCTATTTTTCCTGGTGGTGGAAATTAAATAAAGATAAAAAAAGAAAAAAAAGAAGAAAAAAAAATAACCACGATAGCCCACCAACACCCTGGAGTTGTTCAGGGAGAGGTGGGCGCTGCAGGGAATGGAGTGCATTATTTCCCCCTCCAACTCTATTTTGATTTAATCCCTGCCCTCCCCTTCACTGTTTGATCACACAGCATTGCCCTCTGATGTGAAGGGCACTGCTTGTCACAGGCCACTCGGGTGTTTCCTTTCTTCCTGGTGGTGGAAATTTGAATAAAAATTTGTGCACATTGTGTCTTTCACTGTGTCTCACACCTGCACACACACACCATGGGCGCTGGGGAGAAAATAAACACTACCACAGTTAGGCAGTAGTGTGGGGGTAGAAAAATAAAAAAAAAACCACGACAGCTGCTGTTGGTTTCTGTTTATTTTTGGGGAACCAGATTCCTAAACTGGCTGAATTATATAGCCAGTTTGTTAACTGATATTCCTTTCTTAAAAAAATAACCAGGACATTAGAATCTCCTCATTGATTCAGTGAAGTGACTGGTTACAGCCAATGTATTGTTGTTAGTTTTTGTTTTTGGGTACCTAATTCCTGAACTGGCTGATCTACAAAGCCAGTTTGTTGATGGTGTTCCTTTTTTGAGGATTGATTTCTGAACTGGCTGATCTTCATAGTCAATGTGTTACAGGTGTAATTCAGTTCTCATTAGGGAACTGTTGTTTCACTGGCTGGTTACAGCCTGTGCGCTACTCTTTTATTTCTGGTTTCTTTTGAGAAAGGACTATGCTGATTTTGTGGCAGGGCTTAGCCTTTCACGTTTTTTGTAAGTGTCTGTATTTTCCTTTTTGCATGTGTTTTCACTTTTTGGTGTTTGGACTGACCCATGAGTCAACTGCACATTTAAAGATGAACTGTTCCTCTGCAGGTAGGACTGGCCCTCTGTTGGTGGACTAGGCCTCTGGAAAGACTGAACAGTTGTGTGTGTGCTGGGAGGAGAGGATTTGCTGCATGCTGAAGGAGACTCTGGCTTTGGGAGTGGACCAAGCCCCTGTGAGTTAACTGCACCTTTACAATGAACTGTATTCCTGTGAGTGGGCCTGGTCCTCTGTGGAGACTGAACACATGTTGTGGGGTGTGCATTTGCTGCCTTTAGGAGTGGACTCTGCCTTTGATTGTGGACTCTGTTTCTGGCAATGGATTTTGCATAGTGGAGTGGACTCTGATCCTGATAATGGTCTCTCCATACCAGAGGGGACTCTGTTTTTGGTAACTGACTCTGCAATTTTGCTTGTTGGTTTTATCACCTGCACTGTCTTGTGTGCGCCTGGTCTGGCAGGCATTACTGTGTGCTGGGAGGCTCTTGGGTCATCCTGAAAACTGTCACCTGGAGAGCCTGAATGTGGATAGGCCATCCTGCGTGCTGTTGTCCCAAGCAAACAGCGGGATGGGGTGTCCTAGAGGAAGTTATGTCCGAGCAGTCCACAGGCCGGATGGTGTGTCAGGTTGGCAAGAGCCAGATGGTACGTACGGATGGACTGAGAAGCCAGAAGGGGTGTAGGGGCGGGCTGCCTTTGAGTGGCTGGAAGGTAAGAGGGACGGATGGGTTGCTGGGGAAGGGTCTGTGTTCTATGCACTGTTTTCATTGGATTGGACCGTTATGTCTGTGTTGTTACTGTTTCCTTTTTGATGACTGAAAGTGGGATTTGAGGTTTGTCCTGATTTCCCTGTGAACTGAACGGTGGGTTTTGGGGTTTGGCCTGGCTGCCCCTTTTGTGAACTGCTTCTTTTTGTTTATTGTCAACTGTTTGCATTTTATACGGTTTCATGAAATTAATAAAGAAAAATTAACAGGAGGAAGAAAAATACAATCAGGACATTAGAATCTCCTCAGTTGTGGATTGACTGAGCTGACTGCCACAGTCAGTGTACTGTGCACTAGTAATTAAAGGGTGACTTGATGACAGGAACTGGCCTCTGTGTAGTTAGTTTAACTACTTCCTTTGTCTTTTGTTCTATGATTTCATTGATCTCCATTCTCCGTCAACCTTTCCCTTCTGTTCCACTTACCTTTCTCGAGTTCAGTGACTTTCCAAACAAAAAGCAGAGATTGCTGGAGAAACTCAGCAGGTCTGACAGCATCTGTGTAGATGCCCCCTACCACCCTTCATTGTCTGCACAAATAACCATCTTTTCTTCAGTTCTGAAGAAGGGTCACTAAATTTGAAATGTTCACTCTGTTTTACTCTTTACTGATACTGCTGGATCTGTTGAGTTTCTCTGTAAATTTCTTATTGTTTGTTTCGGCATCTGCAGCTTTGTTTTATTTTAGTGTTTAAATTCAGTAACTTTTTCACCTCTCTTCAGTTCTGAGGAGGAGTCATATTGGACTCAAAACATGAACTCTAGTCTTCTTTCTCCCTCTCCACAGATCCTGCTGAGTTTCTTGTGTATTTTGTTTAATCCTTTTCCTTTCCTTTTTTTTCACATTTTTTAGTTAATATTTTTGAATCATTTGTGAATCTTCTCACAAATAACCAGCAATGGGAATGTGATTCTGACTTTAAAGCTTCTTCATCCCAGTTGTGTATCAGCTGTCGAGGGATGAAACATGAATGTCTTGGTGAGAATGTTGGCATTGGGGATAGAGCAAAAAAAAATTAATCCCTAAAATCTTTAAGCAGCCTCATTTTACATTTTATGGTGCTATTATTTGCTGAAGTATTTCAACAAAGATTCAGAAAATACAAGAATGTTTACCTGGTCTAATAACAGAAAATGCAGAGAATTTGTTTTTGATAGCTCAAACAATACACAAATTTCCTTTTCAATTTTGATGCACATTGCAAACCCAATTTCATACCAGCTATGATGTTATGGAAATAAATACCCTCTGTAATTATGTGCAAATGATCGTATGTATTTTGATGTGCAATAAAAATATTAAATATCTAAAATCCATGGGAAGGATTGTCATGCTTCCTCTCAATGGGAGCAGCTTACAGCAATCTGTGGTAGGTACAGGAACAATTAGTGGATTAAGCAATCGTATTTCCCCCCCACCTGCCATTCTGAACACCACTACAAAGTTAACACCAGTGATCTTTCAAGCTACAGTATCAACAAAGTACATATTTGGGTGCAGAGTTTGTGCAGCTTGATGTATTTTAAAAGGCCTCACATAACATTAAATTTACTTAGGACATCAGAATTTTCAAATAGATCTGGCACATAATGTGCAACAGAGGCCTGTTCCAATGCAAATGGAAAGGATTTTTGAACATTTATCCTATAATGGCCTTTGCAGGAGCTGCAAGTATTCCTGATGAGGGGGTTATGCCTGAAACGTAGATTCTCCTGCTCCTCGGATGCTGCCTGACCTGCTGTGCTTTTCCAGCACCACTCTCTCAACTCTGATCTCCAGCATCTGCAGTCCTCACTTTCCCCTCAGAACTGCAATCATGAAGATCATCCTGTTGCACATGGAACGAGCTGTGGCTGTTGTCCCCCATTATTTTAGCCTTTCTTTGTTATGCAGACAATGGAAAGAAGTTAAAGGGGACATCATTATATCTAATGGCCAGAAATCAGGAGATTTGCAGCATATTCACTATTTACCCACAGCAATACTCAAAAGACTCTATATTATCCAGAGCAAACGTCTACTTCAGCAGTACTCTGCCACTGCACTCAATATCTGATCCATTTACACATTGTACCTGCACTGTTCACAATTAGGATGCAAGTCACAAACAATATGCCAAAGGTACTCCCTTCTCTGCCATCTCTAGCATCAAAAAGGACAGAAGCAACAAAAGTGTGGGGTCATCAGCACCTCCACATGCTCCGAGTTCATCCAACCTTCATCAGAATGTAATGTTGACCAGCTCACAACACTGCACCTTCTTGTTGTCTGATAGAACACAGAAGCATAACAAATAGCAACAAGAAGTATAGCAGAAATTCCTTTCCAGAAGAAAGGTTAAGCCAAAATAAATCAATAACTGGCTTGCCTCTACATCCATGCGTTTTTAATTCATTATTGATGCACAGGCTGGACTCTAACTGTCTCCTTATACTCAGAATTTATATATGTTTATTCAGTCCATCTTTTTGTTGCTCCTGTTCCATATTATACTATCCTTGCCAATGATTTTCACCTTTTCACCTGATTAATGCAATTCAAGACAGGAGGAAATACAATTTGTGTTTGTTTCAGGAAGGAAATGCTGTTGGACAGACTTGAGGCTTTAAAACAGGTCATTTCATGAAAGTAAGGGTAAAAAATGAGGTCTGCAGATGCTGGAGATCACAGCTGAAAATGTGTTGCTGGTTAAAGCACAGCAGGTTAGGCAGCATCCAAGGAATAGGAAATTCGACGTTTCGGGCATAAGCCCTTCATCAGGACCGAAACGTCGAATTTCCTATTCCTTGGATGCTGCCTAACCTGCTGTGCTTTAACCAGCAACACATTTTCAGCATTTCATGAAAGTGCATGTATCTTTTGGATAATGCACAGAATGCCGCATCAGCTTCTTTCAAAACATAGTGATGAGGTGCAAATCTTTAGTTACTAACTGTAGCCAAATCTAAATTTGTAGAGCTATATTTCTTAAAATGATGTTAATAAACATGGTCAATCCCTATCTTGGTTCGCATGCGCATTGTAACTGAAATTCAATGTGGAAATTAATGTAAAAAATGGTGGTATATCGGTCACCAGTGAATATGGCTTCAATAGATTGGAAAGTGAATGGAATAAAAAAACAAAGAACGGTTGATGCTGGAAATCACAAACAAAGACAGTAACTCTTGGAAAAACTCAGGAAGACTCGCAACATCTGTGGACAGAAAGCAGAACTAGCATTTTGGTTCCAGTAACCCTTCTCCAGAACTGACAGTGAATGGAGTATATATCAACAATATGGATTTTGAGGTGTGGTGGTAGTCTCCTACCTCTAAGCTTGGAGCCCCAGATTTAAGACCTACTTGCTCCAGAGGTGTTTAATAATAACTCCCTTAATGAATCAATCAGGGTGTATCATGTGTAACAAGGTCACACTGCCTGTTCTGTAGTTTCACTTTTATGATTCTTTCCAATTAATGAATATTCCAATCAGAGCTTTGGATTGTCTCAATGGGGGGTAGTTTTGTGTCACAGACCTCAGGTCACCTTCCTGACCTCATTAAGCTGGTCTTTGATATACCCGAGTCAGTGAAATGCCAAAATCAGCTGCCAGCTTTCAAAGAAACCAATGTGCTTGTTGACAACTCCATCATCTGGGATTTTGTATCACATTCTTCGGGTCCTAAGAAAGTCAGGAGCTAAATGAGGCAACGCAAGAGTGGTGAATGTTCGACACAGGAACCATGGTTAGATATCACAGGTGGCAGTGTCTTTAATCATGTTTTTAAAAAATTCATTGCACCTTCAAAACGAATGATAAAGGCTGACACTCAGAGCAAGGGGACGTTACAATTCACACCCCACCATGACATTAGCCCTCTGCTATGAGATGCATTGGCCTGCAGTACTGAGTCTCAGAACCATCACAACAAGGTATTATTATTACAATATGAATGTATATGCAACTGCGATTCAACAGTATTATTTATTGTGTTAAGTGGAGTCATCAGAGTTTATTATGGAGTGACATTTGAAAACTGGCATAAAAAGCAGACTCTGATAAACACTGCAAACTTAGAAAAGGACAGAGGGAAAGGTGTGCGGTCAGGAAGCAAGCTTGCTTCACAGCTGTAACTGACTAGTTTCCCACTGGCTAGCTGCTACTTTTCTTTTAGAAAGTAAACTATTACATGGTTAAAATAGCCCCTGGTGCAGCTCTGTAATGAGAAAAAACAAGAGCAGGATGTCAATAGAAACGTATAGTATGATAACAGAAACCTAAGAATTTTAAATTATATTGTCATTTCTGAGGAAGGTGATGAACCACTGCTCCTGTGGTCTGGGTCTGCTAACTGGCAGCAACATATTTATTCTGTGAGGACACAGGGCAGGGGTTTTGGACTGTGCCCTTCTGCATCAGCTCTCTACCGAGAAACGTAATGTTCACCCCAACATCTCCAGTTGTAACTGAAGAAATTGCGCCATAAATTATTTTTCACACCAAACTAAGGTAACAGTTACTCTGATGTGACATCAAACCCAATATCTGAATAACAAACAAGAAATGTCCATAGGATCAGTTAAACTAGACTTTTTTTGGAGCTACCATGACCTCACCTAGAAGGTTGTACCAGAAACCTTGACTACTTCACCTCCTGATGCTGCATCGCTTGTTGTGTTCTACTAGTCTGCTCATGTCTACCTTGGATTCCAACATCTGCAATTTTTCCGTCTATAACCTCATCTATGGCAAAGCTTCTTCACTCATGTAATGCCACCCTAGATCATTCATTCACGGTGGCACAGTGGTTAGCACTGCTACCTCACAGCGCCAGAGGCTCGGGTTCAATTCCCACCTCAGGCAACTGTCTGTGTGGAGTTTGCACATTCTCCCTGTGTCTGTGTAGGTTTTCTCTGGGTGCTCCGGTTTCCTCTCGCAGTCCACAAATGTGCAGGTTAGGTGAATTGGCCATGCTAAATTGCCCAAAGTGTTAGGTGTAGAGGAATGGGTCTGGGTGGGTTGCTCCTCAGAGGGATCGGTGTGGACTTGTTGGGCCGAAGGGCCTGTTTCCATGCTGTAAGTAATCTAATCTAATATTGTAATCCAGTGAATCATTACATTATAAGAGGGAACTGGAAATATCTGCAGTGATGTTGGGAGGGCTGATTCAACATTGGCTATTGATTGATTGACAAACGTGTCACACTGATAGGTGTTGGTAAATTTCTGACACTATATTGTGGCTGATCAGGACATTTCGCGTCCATAATAACATACTAACTAAAGTTAAAAATCATACAACACCAGGTTATAGTCCAACAGGTTTATGTGGAAGCTTTTGGGTGCCGCTCCTTCACCAGGTAATTAGTTGGACTATAATCTGGTAACCAGTTGGACTGGTAACCTGGTGTTTTGTGATTTTTAACTTTGTCCAACACTGGCACCTCCACATTGTTACTGACTAGAAACAATGAATACAATCACTCACACATTGTAGTGAGTGAACTCAAACCTTCATATTAATCTAGATACCGGATTCACGGATATCTGCATTGTTTCATTAGTCAGCAAGTTATATTATCAGTTGTACCTCATTGTGGATCACATGGAGTGGAAACACCGAAGCATGTAAATGGAGTAAATAGGAGCAGAAGTAGGCCATTAGGCCCACAAGGCATGCTCTGCCATTCAATATGATCATGTGATCCTCTACCTCAATGCTGTCTTGCTGTCTCCCCACCTGCCTTGATACCCTTAGTGTACAGAAATGTATCTATTCATCTTCATCTGGAGACAGAGGGCACTGTCCATGCTTCAACAGGAGCAGACCTTCACTTGTGTTCAGCAACATGAAAGTGGGAGCCTGGGATTCCTTCAGTTAGCTTATAAAATTCTTTGAAGGTTAAGCAAAAACGCTTGACATCTTTCATGTGCAGTTTTGTGCAGGGTTATACGGTGATGCCCAACAATTGTGAAACCAGGTACTGAGTGGTGGTCTCACACCTGATTGACAAAGTGACCACTTCATGATGATTCAGTGATATGGCAGCCTTGTGGTAACAATGATAATCTACAAGGTGACTGCCGTGTTACTGGTAAACACCGGGAAAGCAACAGACACCGTCCCTGCTAAAACAAAACTTCGATTCACTATTTTGCTGCTTTTAACATCAAAGTTAAATGAAACTGTTGTCCCTTTAAACAATTTGTTGAAGTTCAACGATTAAGTAAAAGATGCATCAAATCTACGGTTGCTAACAGAAGTGGAGTCATTAACCTGTTTTCTCTGCATCGCTCATGGTGTCGTCTGGATTGTGAATTGCCTGTATCATGTCGTCCTCCTTGGCTGCTGCAGCTTTCTGCTTATTTTTCAAGGCTTCCAGAGCTTTGAGCTTTCGGGCGTGTTTGTGACCCTTGTAGTGTGCCTCAGCCTGGTTCTATAAAGTAAAAGAAACGAACCATTCATTAAGATCAAAACAACCTGATCATAATCTTCCCTTTGGTCATTTAGTATTGTTTAAAAAGCACAAACCCTGTCATTATTCAAACACCATTCAGGTCGTGGCTTGGCCATTTTGTGTATTGGTATCCATTTGCTGTAAAAAGGGAAACCTCAAATAAAAGTTAATGAGTTCTGTATCGTTGTCCCCTCATACCCACCCACTGATATTAGCCTAAAATGCTAAATGCAAAATCTGTTGTTCAATTTTTCAGCAACTGGTTAAGGTTCCTTTGACAGTTTCTTCAGAATCTGTGACCTCAACCATCTAGACAAGGGCAGCAGATACAGTCCAGCTGCAAGTTCCTGTCCAGGTTGTACATCATCCTCACTTAGAATCATAGAATCCTACAAAGAGGTAGCAAGCCACTCCGCCCATTGAATCCACATCAACCCTCCAAAGAGCATTCCACCCAGACCCACCTCACTATCCTAACCCTGTCACCCAGCATTTCCCACGTCTAATCCACCACCCTGGGCACTATGGGCAATTTCCCATGACCAATCCACCTGCACAGCTTTGGACAGTGGGAGGAGACCTGAGGCATCCAGAGGACACCCACACAGACACAAGGCGAACATGCAAAGTCCACACAGTCGCCCGAGACTGGATTCAAAGCTGAGACCCTGGTGCTGTGAGACACCAGTGCTATTTACTTGAAACCATTGATTTGGAACTACATCCAATTATCTTCTCTATGTCTGTGTTAAGATCTTGGAACTCTCTCTCTCTAAGGGCACTATGGATGAACATACATATTTAGGGGTGTACCTACACCTAAAATGTTCAACAAGATACTTCAACATCTTCTCAAAAGCAACCAGAAATTAGTCAAAAACAGCTGGCATTGACAGCGGTACTCAAGTCCCAGAAGTGAATAAAAAATAATGAATTAGTCAATGTTTCATAAAGCTCAATTATGAAAATTTACTGTGCTCACCAATTCATTTTAATGAAGTCCTCAGGATAACACGGTAAATGGACACAACAATAAACAAATCTTTTCTCCAGACCTCAAATTTCCTGAGTTCATTTGGGCTCCATTTTACTTAAGGGAAAAGTAATTAAGTGCTACCTGCCTTAAAGGCAGAATTATCAGAGGGACTTATTTTCTTTTACAAAATACTTCATTAAGAAAGATTATTAATTCATTTCCAAAATGCAGGTTGAGACAAGGATCCACAATATTATTACAGATTATTGCAAGAAACTAATTACAAGCCTCACGTTTTCAAGCCTTGTTGTGGGCTATCTATTTCATCTGTACAGAACACCATTTAAAACCCTTTGTTCTTTGCCCTCCATAAATAAGCTGCTCCTATTTGTTGACACGCAATCTCTCATTCAAACCCTAAAGCTGAAATACATTGCTGAGCTATCAGCAAACTCACTTTGATCTGGACTTAAATTAGACAGATACCCTCAGGATACACAACACATCCTCAATGGCTTTTTTCAGAAACTCACACACCTTCTTGTAAAAAATGCACCCAATGTGGCATATTCCGCAAGGACAATGGCTCTCTTTCTCCCCGATCCATTTTTAAAATCAGTGACAAAGGATTCAGATGCATTTTGACAACTATTTGTTTTCTTCCGTTGCTGCACTCACACCCAGCAGAGCTTGACAGAATTAATTAAGGTTTAAGAGTGGAAGCTCTTAAAATAAATAGTTGCCAGTCCACGGGAGCTGGTGGCCTGGATCTCAAATCCCTTGGAGCAACGACTAACTTCAATTCCATCTTCACTTGTCCTCATAGCCTGCTTTGTTACAGATTTTAGCATTTTTCATTATTACAGGCAACAGCGATATATCAAATCGGCCAACAATGTTAGACAATTGATCATATTTTCCGAGGTGTAGACCAGTTCACCGACTACACCTCAGCCATTTAAATACCGGTTTTTAGATTAGATTACTTACAGTGTGGAAATAGGCCCTTCGGCCCAACAAGTCCACACTGACCCGCCGAAGCACAACCCACCCATACCCCTACATTTACCCCTTACCTAACACTACGGGCAATTTAGCATGGCCAATTCACCTGACCCGCACATCTTTGGACTGTGGGAGGAAACCGGAGCACCCGGAGGAAACCCACGCAGACACGGGGAGAACGTGCAAACTCCACACAGTCAGTCGCCTGATTTGGGAATTGAACCCAGGTCTCAGGCGCTGTGAGACAGCAGTGCTAACCACTGTGCCACCGTGCCGCCCACAAACACCTGCTTCAGCATATACCTGCTTCAGCAATGTCTGTCTCTCTTGCTGGTCTCCTTAATGATATGAGCACAGAGCTGGACAATAGTAAATCTCCACATGGAAGAATGTAACATGGGCTATGCTGCTGCTAAACATTGGTTGGGGACACATCCCTGAAGTCTATTGGGAAAATCTGCCTCTTGATCTAGTGAGTGCGAATTAATACAAACCCAGCTAAAGTGAGCATACCATTTATGTAGCTAGGGGCATATTCATCCAGCTAGAATGAGTGAGATCTTATCCTCATTAGTATCAGTGATGGCCTAATGGCATTATCGCAAAATGATTAATCCAGAAATCGGCTAATGTTCTGGGGATCAGGGTTCAAATTCTACCATGGCAAGTGGTGGAATTTGAATTCAATCTGGAATTAAGAATCTACTGATGACCATGAAACAATTGCTGATCATCAGAAAAACTCTCACTAATGTCCTTCAGGGAAGGAAATCAGCCATCCTCACTTGGTCTGATCCACATGTGATTCCAGACTCACAGCAATGCGGTTGACTCCCGACCGCCCTCTGAAATGGTCTAGCAAGCCACTCAGCTCAAGGGCAGCTAGTGATGGGCAATAAATGCTGGCCAGTCATGAGTGAATAAGAAAAACAGAGAATTCTTTACTCACACCAACTTGAGGTACAATTGTGTTGGGTGGGCAGGGGGTAGGTGGTCTTGCCTGTCAGCTGGATGGCCAATGAGAAACTCACATCACATACAGTCAAGATCCTCCTGGATCACATGACCCTCAGGCAGTGGTGAGGTCACTAGCTTCTCCTTTCCCAGGAATAAAGACTCTGGAGACAGACTTTGACCAGCGAGACCTGCCGGCCAATCAGAGGCTGGTACTACCCACGCTTGGCGGTGTCTTGGAGAAGGACATACCTACTACGAGAAAAGCACCCCCTATAGGATCACCAAGGACCCAGGACAGGGGCAAGGGGACTGTTCGAGTAGTGGCTAATGAGGAGAAGGGACAGGGCTGTTAGAATGAAAGGACACCTTATTGAAACATATAAAATTCTCAGGGAACTTGACAGGGTCGATGCAGAAAGGGTGCTTCCCCTTGTGGGATAGTCTCAGACCAGAGGGCATAATCTTAGGATTAGGGGTCACCCATTTGAGACAAAGATGAGGAGGAATTTCTTCTTTCAGAGGGTTGTGAAGTTGTGGAATTATTTACCACAGAAGGCCATTAACGCTGATTTAGATGTTTTTCAATCAGTAAGGGAAACACAGGTGATAAGGAAAAGGCAGAAAGTGGATTTGAGGATTATCAGATCAACCATGATCTCAATGAATGGTGGTGCAGACCCGATGGGCAGAATGGCCTTATGGATATACTGTTTCCCCTCCTGCACCTCCTTTTGGAGCAGAGGATTCTGCTCTGGGTTCCAATCCCTGAGCATGCCAATTTCCTCCAGGGCTTGTGAATTTAATTGGGTTTGCATTGCTCTCTTGTCACCATCCTTGAAGAGGTTAGGACTCATGAATAAGAAGAAGCTGAATGAAAATATTATCTTATTTTGTCGACTGCATTGTTATTCACTAGTTTTTATGTCTTTCAGATTTGTTGTTTTGTTTTGTTTCGTCTGTTGTATCTCAAATCTGACTGTTCCCAAGGTTCAAAGCCTGTTTGGAATGAGATTTAAATGGAAAAACACCTTGCACTGAGGATTTGCCCATCTGCATAAAGTTGATAATACCTCATATAAATTCGACCCAGTATCATATTTTACATATCACCAATGTGCTGCAGCATTGATTTGTGTTCTGGTAACACATATTAAAAATGGATAGTCATTCAGAAAATCTCAGCTTCATCTTCTCAATAAATCTTATTGAGGGAATGTGTTGTTTAAAAATTCAGCATGCACAAAACATGACTGATACTGTAATTATAAATATAGTGCACTGCAAACAGCGATAAGGACATCTGGTACCAAACTGACCAATGCTGTTCTTAAAAACTGTTTTTACAGTCAGCACTGAATACTAACCAAAAGCACACAATGGACTGCTGATGCATAAGTAATATCTGAAATGACATATTTTATCACATCACTGCTCGCTCTTTATGTGATTTATATGCATAACTGTGTTTTGCATGGGAGCCAGCATAAAATGTGAAGATACAAAATTGATTGTACAGTCCAAAGATAACACATTAAATACAGAGGTATTACTTAAATTTGATAGAGAGATGCAAAAGTTTGAAAATGCACATCAGACAATTCGGGGTCACATTCACATATTGACAGTTCTTATTCAGTCTGGATTAGTGTATTAACAATGTATTTATTTTCTCTTCCAAATATATTTCCTCAAAGTAATGTGAGACGCGTCAAACACAATCATAAAAGGCAGAAAGAAAAATCAATTTAATGGAACAAAATAGTGTCCAGAGCAATGAGCATGGTAAGGGTATGGGACAATAAGAAATTTATCTGTGTGTCCTATCTTTGCCAGTTTTGCCTAGGGTCTATGGCTAATGGTGCAGTCCATCTAAGACATTATCAAATACCTTTTGACTGCTGCATTTCACTTCTTTGTAAACCAGAGAGGTATTTGGGTAAAATGATAGCTCTGAGTCCAAATTAGCTCAATGAATAGCTTTGGGAGCTAAATCAACCCCTTCAGCAATCATTACATCGCACACTCCATCTCAGCACCAGCAATGACGACACCAACCAGTGATGGTTATCCTTGTCAAGCAGAATTATGGTCTATTATCCCACTGCATCATTGGACTCTTCCATCACACAGAGAGTAAAAGCTGGATGCAAATCTAGGATGGAAATCAGATCGAAAGTGAAATTTGAACAAAAATGCAAAATGAGTGATGGCTCTATGCAGCTCCAGGATTGATCCGGTCATGACCTGTCATTCTACATATAACACACACATCCAAGGCACATTTCCCTCTTGGTTTCATGCTGATAAACAACAAGCATAAGAGACTTCACAGGTAAGAGTCCTATTGATAATGAAAATATATAGGCATGAAATGTCACCAGTATTCCCACGGAAGGGTAGTTTTGATGATGTGGTTGTAAATTCACAGAATTTTAAGTTATCCTGTCGATGAGAATGAGTTTTGAAGAATATTGTGGCTGTTTCTTTTGTCCTGAACGCCCTGTGAGCCAGTCTGAGGGGGTTACAGTGAGTTTTAAGGTGATTACACTTCATGCCTTTGATACACATTTCCTGGGTATTCCTCGCATGTCGAAAGCACCCAGTCTCACAGGCAGTTTATTGAATTGTACTTATACCATGCAGGAGTGAACTCTGCCTCATCACAATCTCGAGGGAAGATTCTCTTATAAATTAGATGTGTGTGTGTGTCATTTCAGACTGAGGAGCTCCCTTTGGTCCCACTATTTTCCAAAGGATTTGTGCTGGTCTTGTTCTGGTCTCTGGTGCATTTTCAATTATTATCACACCCACAATTGGGTCACATACCAAGGCACCAAGCTTTGGAATTCCTTCCTTACACCCTTTCACCTCTCTACATTGCTTTCCGCCTTTGAGAGACTCTTTGTACCTTACATTTTGGACAAAGTTTTTGGTTGCCTGATCTATTATGTGGCTGGGTATCATACTTTGTTATAACACTCTTGTGAAAAACCTTGAATGGTTCATTATGACCGAGGGGCTATGTTATGAAAGTTGCTGTTATAGTAGTGACACGTCAGCTGCTGTTGCACAAACCAGAATGGAAGCTGTGAGTGATGTTTCCTGGAAGGAACTGATAACTAGAAGCAAGTTCTATTCCATAAGGCTGCATGGATCAACTACACCGTGGCTGGGGAACTGTAGCTGACTGAATCAATCACATCCAGTCAAGTGCCTCTTGGTCTATCGACACTGCGGGTTTATAAGGTCTCTGACCAGCCTAATCCGTACATCCATCTGCTCACTCATTGTCTATTAACGAACCAACTTGATGCTCAGCCTGGACACACTTGCTGTTTGTTTTATATTCCATCCAGTCTTCTGACATGCCACTGGCTTTGCACAATGCTATGCTTTTACTTTAAATTTAATATTACCTTTCACATTTCTGGTTAACCATGGAGAGTGCAGTTTGTCCCTTGGCATTTTCCTTACTCATCGGAATTTTTATATTCTGTATTTTCTGAAATATCCCTTTAAATGTTTGCATTTCTATTCTCCTACCCTTTAACCTAACTTGCTGATTCACTTCAGCCAGCTCTGCTTTTCTGCAGTCACAGAAATCCTTAGGAACTCACAAAAAAAGTAGTTTCAGACCCACTTCTCTCTCTCCCTCAAAATAAATGTAAAATTCAATCATTGTATGGTCACTGCCACCTCTGGACAGCACCACTCTGAGTTTACACCAGCTCTTGTATAGCCTGGAATCTTCATCATCTCCAAAACATGCTGTTCCAAGAACTATCCTGAAAACAGTCCATGAACCTTTCATCTGGGCTACCTTTGCCCACCTGACTTTTCCAGTTGAGAGGAGAAAGTGAGGTCTGCAGATGCTGGAGATCAGAGCTGAAAATGTGTTGCTGGAAAAGCGCAGCAGATCAGGCAGCATCCAAAGAACAGAAGATTCGACGTTTCGGGCATAAGCCCTTCTTCAGGAAATTGGGACATAATTACAATTTTCTACAATTATTGTTGTGTTTTTCTGACAAACTTTAACAATTTCCTCTCTCCTATTGCATCCAACTGAGTGGTTACTGTTAGGAGGACTGTACACCACTCCACTAAGTGTCTTCTTATACCTCATTTCTGGGGATGTTGCTAGCCTTTGTTACCAAACACATCCTTCCAGAGTTTGGTGTCCCTCCTGGATCAGCACTGAAATCACCGAGGAGAACCAGCTCATCCCCCTTTGGGACACAGATCAAGGCTGGAGCAGAATTCCCCTTCGACCTCATGCTTTGCTTCTCGATTAGGGATGTAAGTGCTGGGTTAGGATGAGTCAGAGGGTGGTGATGCATTTGCTGACCCAACAAGGAGTGCTTGCTGAGATGGCCAATATGTCCCAGGCCGAACCCATGGAGTTGGCATTCTTCCTCAGGTTAACCTATTCAGAAGAAGATGTAATCGCCACCTCGTTCTTTCAGCTGACCGTCTCCTGCCTGCTGTGTCTCACTCAGGGTAATACTGTTAGTGTGAAAGTGTCAGAGCTCCCCCATAATGTTGCGGTCTGTCGGTCCTCGGCTGGTCTGTGAACATCCTGATGTTTGAGGTCCCAAACTTCATTTTGAGGGGGTGGAGGTGGATCCTTTTAGTGTGAGTTGGTCATTGCACACTGACTACTACAGGAGTAGGTCAATCAGCTCCTACTCTGCCATTCAATAAGATCATGCCAATCTGATTGTGGCCTTAACTCCAATTTTCTGCCTGCCCTCATAACCTTTCACTCCCTTATTAATCAATAATCAGTCTAACTCAACCTTGAATACATACAGTGACCCAGCCTCCAATGCTTGCTGGGGAAGAGAATTCCTTTCATTCAGTGCTTGAAGCCAATTCCATTCCGTTTTACGGCAGATTGGCTCCTAACCAGCCAGTCAAAAATCACCTCATGGTCGAGCCATCACAGTGGTGTGTCCCTATTTCTGGACCAGGAGGCCCAGGTTCAGGTCCTACCTGCTCCAGATCTCTGAACAGGTTGGTTCAGAAAAATATCTATGTTCAAGAACCAGAAAGCAGTTAAGTTACCAGCTGATGTGATTACAATTGGAATGGAATGGTGACATTTAGGAAAATGTCTGCTGTCTCTTCCTCAAACCTGATGTGGACCTCATTCACCTATATTCTTTGTTTTGAGGTGAGAGGGCCTTGAGCTGCAGGTTTAAAAGTAATGGTACTTACCACTATGATCACCCATCGGTACCTTGTTGGATTTGCTTCGACGACTTGGAGATGTTAAAGTATTACTGCATTTGTAGAATCATAGAGTTATACAGCATAGAAACTGACCCTTCGGTCCATACTGACCAGATATCCTAAATTAATCTAGTCCCATTTGCCAGCATAATACCCACATCTCCCTCCTGGAGCTCCATTTAGGCGTACAAGGCCAATCAGAGAAATTTGCATCACTTCCAATTATTATTTGTTTTCCCTGTCAGAGTTCAAAATACCGAGTATCCTTGACTGGTCTGTGTCTCACTGGTGTCCACCTTGTCCTCTCACGTCTAGCACCATGGCTTCAAATTTGGTCAACATTGAATAGAGGTCACT
Organism: Hemiscyllium ocellatum; assembly: GCF_020745735.1. NCBI lineage: Eukaryota > Metazoa > Chordata > Chondrichthyes > Orectolobiformes > Hemiscylliidae > Hemiscyllium > Hemiscyllium ocellatum. The sequence goes on along the minus strand of NC_083432.1, from coordinate 38,360,808 downwards.
GTAGAATCCCTACAGTGTGGAAACAGGCCATTTGGCCCAACAAGTCCACACTGACTCTCCGAGGAGTATCCCACCTAGAACCATTCCCCTACTCTGTTATTCTACATTTTCCCTGATGAATGCACCTAGCCTATATATCCCTGAACACTATGGGCAATTTAGCATGGCCAATTCACCTAACCTGCACATCTTTGGACTGTGGGAGGAAACCAGAGCACCCGGAGGAAACCCATGCAGATACGGGGAGAATGTGCAAATTCCACACAGACAGTTGCCCGAGGGTGGAATGGAACCCAGGTCCTTGACACTGTGAGGCAGCAACGCTAATGATTGAGCCACCATGTTGCATATAAGGTGATAATTATAACTGTTTTGGTATGGGGAGGTAGGTTTGAGGGAGCATTTGATGGGGGACAGTGTCGAGGGAGTTTCACTCAGTATCTAACCCTGTGCTCTCCCTGTCCTGGGAGTGTTTGATAAGGGACAGTGTGGAGGGAGGGAAGGACATTTGCCATCCTTAGCTGATCTGGCCAAATATGACTCCCGACCCACAGCAATGTGGTTGATTCTGAACTGCCTTGTGGGTTATGAGGGATGGGTAACATATACCGGCCTAACCAATGACACCCATATCCCATGAACACAAAATAAAGGAAAAATCTATGATAAACCGAACTGCTTATATAAAAAAAACCACAGAATTAGCAGTGCCACGTAGGCTCTCCCTTGGGAAGGGGTCCTTTTGGTCGAGGTGTTGATACTATAGCCACCGAGGGGTCTTTGTTACATTTTCTTAACCTTTCTGTGCACATTACCAAGTTACTCTTTGTTGCTGAAGTGACGACTTTGACTTGTACCCGAATGCTCAGATTTCCAATAGATGTTGGGAAATTGCACAAAGTTAGTAGCTGGGACTAGGTAATTGGCACAAATACACAAACGATTTAAAATTGCATGAATTTTTAATTCTCTGGTAATTCTCATTCTGCGATGTGTCCTTATAATTTTACTGAAACTCCTTCTAAGTTCTGAAATCATCCAGGCCATAGTAAAATTCTTCCGCAGGGAGTGATAAAGCTTAATAGATAACGAGGATTATTAATTAGAAAAGGCCCCAATGGTATTCAGATTCAAAAGTCTGATATGATTTGCAATGGTTAAACCAAAGTAAATTGGAGCTATTAGTCTCAGTATTTGATGCTGGAGTGCCTATTCATGGCTGAAGTCGGTTTTTCAAGGTCAGTTTGAAAGCAAGAATTTCCCCGAGATGCTGCAAGATTCTACAAAAGTGGGCTATGTAGCAGAGTAATTAACATGAGAAGACACTTTGCTCTTTAACACTAATGCTCTTTAACCTGCATTAGCCCCCTTGATGTTAAACTCATTTTAAAATGTTCCAATTTAAATTCCCCCATGGCCTCATCTCTTCCTGTGCCTGCAACCTCCTCCATCTCTACTACCCTCTGACACCTCACTTACCAACCATTCTGCTACAACAGGATCTTTAGGCAGAGTTCCGTAGTTGCTCTGTACTTGGGGTGAGATCAAGCCCACTTGAGATGGTCTCACACTTCAGTGTCACAAATGGTCTCCTAAGCCACAGCTAATTGGTTAGCACTGCCGCCTCACAGCACCAGAGTCCCAGGTTCGATTCCAGCCTCGGGTGACTGTCTGTGTGGAGTTTGCACATTTTCCCCAGTTCAACGGTATGCAGTTAGGTGAATTGGCCATGCCAAATTGCCCATAGTGTTAGGTACATTAGTCAGAGGGAAATGAGTCTGGGTGGGTTATTCTTGGGAGAGTCGGTGTGGACTGGTTGGGCTGAAGGGCCTTTTTCCACACTGTAGGGAATCTGTCTAATCTAATGGGTCTAACACATTGTTCCAACTCTGCCACCATCTTGACTTGGTACTTGTACGCTGCCAAGTTGCAGACTGCTAACTTGCTTTCTGCTGCAGATAGATAATTACAGATAGGGAGTATGAAAATTATGATGTGTGCAAACTGGCCAAGAAAGAATATTTTGACCCTAGACTGTCAGTTCTCTAACAATGCATCCACCAACTAGTTTGTATCAATTTGCAATATCATTAATACTATACTCTTAAATTGGAATGTCATGCTCCCCCCTTACAAGGAGTGGTCTGGCAGGTGGGAGAGGTGTGAATATTATGTGCCATATCTATTACCCATCCATTGCTGCTGGCGTTTTCCCAGGGTAGTGGGCAGCTGGGTGACATGGTGACACCCTGTGTTTTACCCACTTGCTTCCTGAGGATGGGGTGTGGTCACTTCTATCTGCACAAGCCTGTGCCTAATAAAAAGCCCTCCCTGTTCCAGAAAGGGTCACCTCTTCTCCGCCAATGCCAGCAGTGAACCCACCCCTTGCTCCCTTTGTAGGCTTGGTCTCGATGAAAAGCTGAATTTTCCTGGGTCCTCAGAAACGCAGCCCTTCTCCAGCTGTGACCACTGGTCTGATTTAGTTGGACAGTGGCTCTCAGAGGAGAGACCTCCTCCTTGATGGGGTAAAAGCCCCTACCCCAATCTAACTAACAGGCTGACTGGGTGACGCAGTGGTCTGGAGCTTGATTTCAAGCCAAGAGCAAGGACACCATCTGCGTGTACAATTCCCCTTTTAGCTTGTGACTCCTGTCACACTCCTGGCAAATGTATGCTAACTCTGAGGGAATTCCTTGTCTTATATTCCCAGATTGACCTTCTTTGCATGTAAGGGCAGTCTCAGAGAAGTGTGCCATCTGGGGAGATTGGCCTACTCCTTCTATTTCTGGTGTCCATCACAGAAACACAGGAGAGAATTGGACTGAAGGGTTTCTATGATTCAACCAGCAGATCGATGGCTCAATTCATTAAACACGTACCTTTTCTCTACCATTTCTATGAACCAGTCTATTCCATTTTGACTGTATAGTGAAAAAAAACTGCACTTATTCATGGGATGTGGGCATCACTAGCAAAAACAACATTTGTTGCTCATCCTTAATTGCCCTCGATCAGAATGGTTTGTGGAAAGCAGTTAAGAGTCAACCACTTTGCTGTGGGTCTCAGTCAGATTTCTTTCTCTGAAGAAGAAGTTCATCAAATCCCTACAGTACGGAAGCAGGCCATTAAATCCATGAGCCATCACCAATCCTCTGAACAGCATCCATCCAAACCCACCTCCGTACCCCATACCTGTAACCCTGAATTTGCCATGGCCAATCCAACTAACCTGCACATCTTTGGAGTGTGGAAGGAAATCAGAGCACCCCCCCGGAGGAAATCTGGAAAGCCACTGGGAGAATAGGCAAACTCCACCGTCGTCTGAGGCTAGAATCGAACCTGGGTCCCTGGCACTATGCAGCAGCAGTGCGAACCATGCTGCCCCTGCCATGCAGTTGTGCTAGCAACAGTCAACAATAGGTTACCTTTTAATTCCAGACGAATGAGCTGAAATTAAATTTCACTGGCTGTCGGGCTGGGAGTTAAACCAGTGCCCCTGGAGCACTGGTCTGGGCTCTGGGTTATCCATCACCAACATTCCCACTATAGCATGACCTTTTATACATGCGACACATTTCATAATTTGAAGAAGTTCTGTTGTTGCAATTTCAGAAATTTAGCAACCAATTTGTAAGCTGTGAGGTCCTGGATGAAACAAACTTCCCCTTAGGTTTGCATATGAGTCCAGGGGGCGCAACATTTATTTTTCCAAAAGTCTTAAAATTCTTGAATCGCATTTCCCTTAAAGCAGTTTTTTCTTCACGAGATGAATTAGCCATCAATATCTCTAATGTCAGATATCCTAAATCATGTATTACTGGGTTGGCTTTTCTGTACTGAACCTGTGCCTAGATACCTGGTACAATGACCAGGAGTGTATATAGCACGCCTATATTGACCACATCAGATTAACTTTGAATCCAGCCTAAGTCTATTAAGCTTACATACACCATAGACAGCACTTGCAACCAAAGGTCAAATAACAGTTCAGCACAGGAACAGGCCTTTGGCACACCAAGCCTGAACCAACACACGACGTCTTTCTAAACTAAAATCCACAGAGTCCTCAGGCTCCCACTCTTGATATTTTGCTTTGTTGACACAAGTTTCTTTCACTCCAGCCTTAGTGTTCAGACAACCTCAGAATCCTGCCTTCTATTCAAAGTTTTCCAATGTAATGGATGGGTTGTGTAATTCAGCATTGCAAGCTTCACTGAAAAGACATTCATCACAGGTACAGTATAAACAACGTCTATTAATTCCTTGAAGAACTTCACCAAATTTGTTAGATGAAATTCAAAACAGTGGTTACTTTGGTGTAGTTAGTTCTCCGAGTGCAAGTCGGTGTTTATCTGGCAGTTGACATATCTCTTTAGTAGCTTTTTTTTAGATTAGATTAGATTTACAGTGTGGAAACAGGCCCTTCGGCCCAACAAGTCCACACCGACCCGCCGAAGCGCAACCCACCCATACCCCTACATTTACCCCTTACCTAACACTATGGGCAATTTAGCTTGGCCAATTCACCTGACCCGCACATCTTTGTGACTGTGGGAGGAAACCGGAGCACCCGGAGGAAACCCACGCAGACACGGGGAGAACGTGCAAACTCCACACAGTCAGTCGCCTGAGTCGGGAATTGAACCCGGGTCTACAGGCGCTGTGAGGCAGCAGTGCTAACCACTGTGCCACCGTGCCGCCCACAAATTTCTGGAGAAACTTCAGCACCTGAGACACCAACTAGAGAAACATCAAAGACCGTCTTGATGATAAGGCTTGTTCAGTCCTGTTATGTCTCACTTTAACATTGACCAATCTAATGTCTTCAATATCACCTGATCCTCTGCTTCCTTATATAAAAGTACAGGAATTATAAATTAACAATCCTTTAAATTAGTGCATAATCAACCAAGCTGCTCATTATCTTCTGTTTTCAGAAGCATCCTAATTCTACACACACAACATAGTTAGACTCTTTCACTCATAATGGCTGGCACTATACTCTTTGTTGAAGATTACTATGATGTCTCAAAACTCAGGCGTTTCTAATAAATCTCAAAAGGGTGCAACTAATTTTCTGGAGCTTTCTTTAAAGTATCCTTGTATGAAGCTGATCAAGGCACACTTTCTCAGCATCTGTAACTTCTTCAACTTCAAAGTTTGTGAGAAGATTTGTAGCTCGGGTGCTCGTTGTTGTGGTTCTGTTCGCCGAGCTGGGAATTTGTGTTGCAGACGTTTCGTCCCCTGTCTAGGTGACATTCTCAGTGCTTGGGAGCCTCCTGTGAAGCACTTCTGTGATCTTTCCTCCGGCATTTATAGTGGTTTGTCTCTGCCGCTTCCGGTTGTCAGTTCCAGCTGTCTGCTGCAGTGGCCGGTATATTGGGTCCAGTTCGATGTGCTGATTGATTAAATCTATGGGTGAGTGTCATGCCCCTAGGAATTCCCTGGCTGTTCTCTGTTTGGCTTGTCTTATAATAGTAGTGTTGTCCCAGTCAAATTCATGTTGCTTGTCATCTGCGTGTGTGGCTACTAAGGATAGCTGGTCATGTCGTTTCGTGGCTAGTTGGTGTTCATGGATGCAGATCGTTAGCTGTCTTCCTGTTTGTCCTATGTAGTGTTTTGTGCAGTCCTTGCATGGGATTTTGTACACTACATTGGTTTTGCTCATGCTGGGTATCGGGTCCTTTGTTCTGGTGAGTTATTGTCTGAGAGTGGCTGTTGGTTTGTGTGCTGTTATGAGTCCTAGTGGTCGCCGTAGTCTGGCTGTCAGTTTGGAAATGCTCTTGATGTATGGTAATGTGGCTAGTCCTTTGGGTTGTGGCATATCCTTGTTCCATTGTCTTTCCCTTAGGCATCTGTTAATGAAATTGCGCAGGTATCTGTTTTTAGCGAATACATTGTAGAGGTGTTCTTCTTCCTCTTTTTGCAGTTCTGGTGTGCTGCAGTGTGTTGTGGCCCTTTTGAATAGTGTCTTGATGCAACTTCTTTTGTGTGTGTTGGGTTGGTTGCTTTCGTGGTTCAGGACTTGGTCTGTGTGCACGGCTTTCCTGTATACCTTTGTGGTGAATTCTCTCTTTGGTGTTCTCTGTACCATCACATCTAGGAATGGGAGTTGGTTGTCCTTTCCTTCCTCTCTAGTGAATCGGATTCCTGTGAGTGTAGCGTTGATGATCCAGTGTGTGTTCTCTATTTCTGTATTTTTAATGATTACTAAGGTGTCATCCACACATCTGACCCAGAGTTTGGGTTGAACTTGCGGTAAGACAGTTTATTCTAATTTTTGCATTTCAGCTTCTGCTATGAGTCCAGAGATGGGTGAGCCCATGGGTGTGCCGTTGATTTGTTCATATATTTGGTTGTTGAATGTGAAGTGTGTTGTGAGGCACAGGTCCAGTAGTTTGAGTATGCAGTCTTTATTGATAGGTTCAACGTCCTGTTGTCAGTTCTGTATGTCCAGCGGGTTGGATGTTGTTTCTCTGGTTAGGGTTTTGTCGATAGAGGTGAACAATGCCGTTACATCGAATGAGACCATGGTTTCTTCCTTGTCTATGTGTATATTTCTGATGATGTCCAAGTATTCCTGTGTTGATTGCAAAGAGTGTCTGGATCCGCTAATCAGGTGTTTCAGTTTCTGCTGTAGTTCTTTAGCCAGTTTGTGTGATGGTGTCCCTGGTAGTGATACTATGGGTCTGAGTGGGATGTCTGGTTTGTGCACTTGTGGACAAAGCAGACTGCATCCAAAAAGGGCAACAACTACTTGCAGATCCAAACACCTACCAAAGAGGGAGTTTGACCCCACCCCACAGCTCACCAATAAGATAAACAACACACTGAGGAACCTACAAAAAAACGGACCGATAACTAGGCTTGACCTACAAAGAAGGAAACCTGAAAGCAACAACACCCCCAGATTCTATGGACTACCTAAAGTGCATTCGATGTAACGGCACTGTTAACCTCTATTGACAAAACTCTAGCCAGAGAAACAATATCCAACCTGCTGGACATACAGAACTGACAACAAGACGGGGAACCTATCAACAAAGACGGTATACTCAAACTATTGGACCTGTGCCTCACAACACACTTCACATTCAACAACCAAATATATGAACAAATCAACGGAACACCCATGGGCTCACCCATCTCTGGACTCATAGCAGAAGCGGTAATGCAAAGGTTAGAACAAACAGTCTTACTGCAAATTCAACCCAAACTCTGGGTCAGATATGTGGATGACACCTTTGTAATCATTAAAAACACAGAAATAGAGAACACACACCCGATCATCAACACCACACTCACAGGAATCCGATTCACTAGAGAGGAAGAAAAGGACACCCAGCTCCCATTCCTAGTTGTGATGGTACAGAGAACACCGAACGGAGAATTTACCACAAAGGTATACAGGAAAGCCACACACACAGACCAAGTCCTGAACTACGAAAGCAACCACCCCAACACACACAAAAGAAGTTGCATCAAGACACTGTTCAAAAGGGCCACAACACACTGCAGTACATCAGAACTGCAAAAAGAGGAAGAACACCTATACAATATATTCGCCAAAAACGGAAACCTGCACAATTTCATTAACAGATGCCTAAGGGAAAGACAACGGAACGTGGACATGCTGCAATCCAAAGGACTAGCCATACTACCATACATCAGGAGCATTTCCGAACTGACAGCCAGACTACTGCGACCACTAGGACCCATAACAGCACACAAACCAACAGCCACTCTCAGACAACAACTCACCAGAACAAAGGACCCGATACCCTGCAGGTTCAAAACCAATGTAGTGGACAAAATCCCATGCAAGGACTGCACAAAACACTACATAGGACAAACAGGAAGACAACTAATGATCCACATTCATGAACACCAACTAGCCACGAAACGACACGACCAGCTATCCTTCATAGCCACACACACAGATAACAAGCAAAATGAATTCAACTGGGCCAACACTACTATTATAGGACAAGCCAAACAGAGTACAGCCAGGGAATTCCTAGAGGCATGGCACTCATCCACAGATTCAATCAATAAGCACATCGACCTGGACCCAATATACCGACCACTGCAGCGGACAGTTGGAACTGACAACTGGAAGCGGCAGATTCAAACCACTACAAATGCCGGAGGAAAGATCACAGAAGCTCTTCACAGGAGGCTCTCAAGCACTGAGGATGTCACCTAGACAGCGGATGAAGCGTCTGCAACACAAATTCCCAGCTCGGTGAACAGAACCACAACAACTTTGTCAACTCGTCAGTGGTCACCTTATTTATAATGCATGCAGTCTCATTTATTATTGCCCCATTTAACTTTATTTCACTTGAACACTCTTATTTGAGGGCTAGTTTTATTTTGAATTACATTGGCATTGTCAGTTTTACATTGCTCATTGTGTGTTGCTCTGGGTCACAGGGATGTCATGTCAGATGCCGATTGGCACCAAACTAACTGAGTCTCTGTGTGCTACTCATTTCCTTCTCTTCTCAACCGATGCACTTTCATACATACCAACAGACTCTGACTGCTCTCGGAACAGTGATATTTTATTGTTTCCTCTAGTTCGGAACATAAGTATTTCTGGAATCCCTGCTGAACTAGGTGAGCTGCGAATCCAGGGTTAACCTGTTAACTAATGCCTTCAAGCTAAACACGAAACGTAAATGCAAGGGATGTGTAACAGATTCATCTGTATCCAGAATGGTCTGGTGAATGGTTTAAGTGGATATTACTTGTCTGAATTGTTCTGATAAAATAATTTGTGTATGAAATGGCAACCCCACCTTTTACGTTTTCGGCCATTAGGTCTATTGGCATTTTCTGACAAATTTAAACCCCCGACTCAAAGCTTCAATAAACAGGCTTTTATAAAGAGCTACAGCCGCAGTTCCATTGGGAACCTGAGTAACAAGGTAAAGCTGAACTCTGCCAGAAGGCAGAATGTTGACATAATGCTGACATGCTTTCTTTAGCACTTCCTGCGTTCCCCCCAACAGAAAGATATTGCCTGAGATTCTTTGAAGCACATAGAGAAGAGGCAATCTTGTGCATTTTCTATGGTTTGGTTAGTTGATATAATGTTAGTTTTGGAGTCTTAGCTTTAATACATGCTTTCTGTGAAGCTATTAATAGAAATTTTTGATCTATATTTTGAAATCCCTTGCTACCTCCCAACCTAATTTCCGACTTTAGCTCCCACCACCATCCCTTCCCTTGTTTTCATATTTATCTTGCTCTGCTCAGCCAAATACACTGGGGACATGTTCTATTTTTTGTCTGATGCTGACTGTGCAAATAGAAGATTGAGGAATACAAAATGAGCAGAAAATTATGTAGCTCCACATCTTGCAAATGTCAAGATCTAGCGCAGTTTTTCTTCCTGGTGAAAGATTGAAATCATCAATGATTATCACTTCAGTTACTGTCATTAAATTTACTCCAGTTCAGCGAAACAGATTTTTGACGTTCTTTATCCCATCACACATTCACTCTTTTATCACTCTGCTGCATCACATTTTATTAGAATTCCACAACATTTAATTTGCACCATTAAAATGCAAATTATCCAGCAAGTCTAACCATGGAACTTCAATAAGACAAAAATGAATTGAGTCATAAAAGCAATTTTCACTGCATCACTGTCCCTGAAAGATGCTGAGCAAAATTATGCAGCGAGACAAGGGTTCACTGCTACGCACTCTCTGCTTCATTCACTCTCCCTGTTTCCTCCAAGCAGCTCATGGCTGTATGAACAGAAAGCTTCCAGACTATCAGGCCATATTTGCATGGGGGATTGTGACATTGTGACAGGAAAGGCAGAAAAGGATAGTTGATACATTTGAGAACAAAGATAGTTCAGAGATATATCAAAACTGATAATTAAAACATGAAGAGAAATAGATACAAATAAATAAATCTTTGTTGATAGATATATAGATATTTCTCAGCACAGTTAACATAATCATTCAATTGTAAATTCACATGAAGTATCCAACATGCAGAAACATGGGGCGACTCCAACGATTGCCTAAGTGTCAATTTTATCGAGTTTGACGGAGGATTTCTCTCCACGAGGCCTAACAAGCTCTCTCATGCTATCGTGCCAAACTCTCCTCATGAAATAACTCCACAGACGCTGGTACCCCATTACCAAGTCACCTTTTATTTACATGTGAAGTGTCCTTGACACTGATCCAGCTCCCTCAGAGCCAGCTCTCAGAGTGAACAGGACCTCTGACACTCCTGCTGTCATATCAGCCAGGGCTCCCTGATTGGCCCAGGTTCACAGCCCCACTCAGAGAACTCATGCTTCCTTGTTTCAATCACTACATCCCTCTTCCTCTGGGTCTGAGGACATAGGCTGGTTCTTTTTTATTGTAGTTCTTCCTGAGGTGTTTTAGCACCTACTCAGGGTGTGTTTTATTCCCATACCATTTGTGAGTTTGCAGCTTTCGTACGGTCCAAGTGCTTATTCAGGACCTGTCACATCTACCCAAGCTTTAATCGTCACTGGACCTGACCTCGTGTTGACCATACCTCTTAACCATGCAGGGCCAATCCTGTGATCCCTGCACCAAACTTTGGACCCATTGGCTTACATCTGCTAACCTGACCAAGGCAGACCAGGCTTCGCTCACAAATAGGCCGAATCCAAGAGGCCATCTTGTGTTGTAAACAGAGGTCGCTGCAGAAACTCAGCAGGTCTGGCAGCAGCTGTAGAGAAAGAGTTGACATTTTGAATCCAGTGTGCCTCTTATTCAGAACCTATCCTTAAATGTTGTGTCCTAATCCTACGCAAGCCTTTGGTGAAAAGCTCTCAGATGTGTACGATCTCATGGTTGTGTTGAAAGGCTTTGGAACTTTGTGTCCATGAAATTTGATTTTTTTTTTACTCATACGTCTACGTGCAGTGGGCTGAGAATAATGTAATTGTGGAATTCTCTCCTGCTTTTATGTGCCGCCACCCACACCACACCTCCACCCCCAGAAGAAGATTCCGCCCAATGTTTTATGGATTGTCTTCTCTAATTCTATGCATTTTATACAAGAACTGCAAAACTACCGATGAATTAGTTTGAGCTTTATGGTCTCTCTGTCCTCCCAAATCTTCACTGGGACCTGGATGTCACTGGCAAGACCAGCATTTATTGCTCATTGCGAAATACGCATGGGACAGTTAAAATCTGCACTGTGTGGGTCTGGAGTCACATGTAGGCCTGACCAGCTAAAGACGGCAGATTTCCCTTCTTGATAGGATACTTGTGAAACAGTTGCAGCAGAGATTAGAATGGAACTGGGAGGTGGCAATTCAGGCTTGTGAAAAGGAAACAAAGATAGAAGCAAGGACGGGGGAATCAAATCTGATGTATTTACAAGCAGCGTGTTGGGGCTTTGAGAAGAAATCGGGCCAGCACCTCATGAGGGAATAAAAGAAGCCACTACTTTGCCAGTGGGGACTGGGATTGAAGGAAATTGGGTCAGAATTTGAGAGGGAATGGGATCAATAAAACACAGACAGCACCCACTCTCTTTCCTGAAAAGTAGCTGCCAGACCTTCATTGTGTCTTGAGGAAAATAAAGAATGAAGCACTGACCTTACAATGATCACACGGTACAGAAGAGGCTCTTGGCCCATTGAGTCTGTAAAAAATATGCTACTGGTTACTCTAGTCTCACTCTCCTGCATTAGGCCCTGATTGTTACGACACTTCTAACTGCTCATCCAAGTAGTTTATAAAGTGACATGATGTGCCAAGGGCTGCAATTCAGCGTGACCTACATTAACTCAGGAATCACAGTGGAGTCAGGTTTCATTGAGGCATTGAAGAGGGTCTGAGATGATGCGGTCGCTCAACCCCACGTGGGTGTCTTTTGGCAGCTTGAGGTGGTCTTTCAGCAGCTTGTGGTGGTCGTTAAGCAGTTTGTGGGGTCTTTCAGCAGTTCATGGGGGTCTTTCAGCAGCTCATGGTGGTCTTTCAGCAGCTCATGGTGGTCTTTCAGCAGCTTGAGGTGGTCTTTCGGCCTGTATTTTGCAGTTAGCGGCCCCACAGACACAGATGAGCACTGCCACAGCCAGAGGTGAATAGCATGGGCTCCTCTATCATGACGCACCTTCTGAAGAGACTTGGTTTGTTTAAATACATTTTTTATAGCATCCCTACAGGCCCTTCGGCTCAAGGCCACATAAATCCTCCTAACAGTAATCCACACAGACTCATCCCCCCATCCGCTTTTGCAAGATATCTACTTAAAGGCCTCTTCATGCTACCGCCTCAGTTAGTGTGGACTTCCAAGGTGATTCCAGAGAGGTTTCCTGGCCTCAAGAACCTTGAGGTGAAGCTCAGCATGGTCTGGAGTCAAGGCCCAGTACGGCCTAGAGTCAAAGGCAAGTGCGGCCTGGAGTCAAGCCCAATCGCAGCCTGGAATCAAGGCCCATCGCAGCCTGGAGTGAAGGCCCAGCATGGACTGGAGTCAACACCCAGCGTGATTGGAGTCAAGGCCCAGTGCGGCCTGGAGTCGAGGCCCAGCAAGGACTGGAGTCAACACCCAGCGTGGTCTGGAGTCAAGGCCCAGCGTGGTCTGGAGTCAAGGCCCAGTGCGGCCTGGAGTCAAGGCCCAGTGCGGCCTGGAGTCAAGGCCCAGTGCGGCCTGGAGGCTAGGTGCTGGTGTGGACTGGGGGGGTCGGAAAAACTGTTGTTCTAAACTTTTTGTTTCTCTATTTTCTGATTTATTCCAATGACCTGCAATGCTGGGCTTTTTAATTTGGACAGGGGTATGGGGAAAATGCAGGACATTGGCAAAAAGTGGTCTAGGAGCTGATGCAGACACCATGGGCTGAATGGCCTCCTCCTGTACTGTGACACCTCCGTGATTCAGTGAACTCATTGCAAATTTGTAAACATCATATATGTGTGCAGATTCATAGTGGAGATGAGCCATTAATTTCATCATCTTATTTCTCATGTGTTTAATGCAGGTTATATCACCATGCAAAACAACATAATGTTCATGGGTAATAAAATGTGAATTATCAGCAGGAAATTTATGAAGATGCCTCCCTCTATATCACACAGCTCGCATACTCTGGAAGCTCTCTGCAGTGAATGGATGGATTTTATTGATGCAGAATAGCTCGGTTTCCTGCATGATGTTCCAGTGAACATACCTGCAAAGTGGTGAAATCAAATTTCAAATATTTTGAAGCAATGATTCATTCTGGCAGGCAGATAAACTACCTTAGAGAGTAAATTCTGCCAATAGATTCCTGAAGTTCCAATTTGTGTGATTTTTCTTTTGAGGTACCAGGCAAGTTCTTGTGTGGAATGAACAGTTGGATGATCAGCTGTGATCATGTTGAATGATGGAGCAGGTTTGAAGGGCTGAACGGCCTATTCCTGCCTCCATTTTTTGTTAGATTACTTACAGTGTGGAAACAGGCCCTTCGGCCCAACAAGTCCACACCGACCTGCCGAAGTACAACCCACCCAGACCCATTCCCCTACACCTACCCCTTCAACTAACACTACGGGCAATTTAGCATGGCCAATTCACCTGACCTGCACATTTTTGTGATTGTGGGAGGAAACTGGAGCACCCGGAGGAAACCCACGCAGACACGGGGAGAACGTGCAAACTCCACACAGTCAGTCGGCTGAGGCGGGAATTGAACCCGGGTCTCTGGCGCTGTGAGGCAGCAGTGCTAACCACTGTGTTACCGTTCTATGTTTTTATGTAAATACAATGCTCCATAACTGGCAGACTGAATGGTGGTTCCATACCCTCTGTCAGGCTAGAACCGTGACCAGGATTTTCCATCTTGGAGTTAACGAGTGGGGGTCTGTACTAAAGAGACAACACCATCCCCATTGATGAGAAAGTCCACTGGATACTGTGCCTATCAGGCATCCAATTGGTCACCCGGTGGGCTTCTTGGTGCATCACTTCCTGGCTCAGCATTGTCCTACCCTGCCAGGAGTTGCTGGTCCATCAGAGGCCAATGACCACTATCAATAGGGACACTGTCCAGAGGACGAGGCTGCTATCTGCAGAGCAACATGGGGCGGAGGGCAAAGTGGGGGAATTTGTTAGGGGCATGATCGCAGTATTGGGGGGTAGCAGAGTACAGAATGAAACCAATCCATACCTCCCATGCCAAAACCCAAAAGGCAGGCTAATAGTAGGTCCGGCTGCCATTTCTCTCACCTCCTGGAAGCGCAGGTAACTCAGGTGGTAGCGTGAAGAGGCTCCGAAGTAGTCATCTCGCAAAAGAGGCCCCCGTTTATTTTAAAAAAACTAAGCCTCTTCAGAAGATGCATCAACATGGAGGAGCTCATGCTACTTCCCTCTGGCTGTGTCAGTGCCCACCTCTGGCTGTGTCAGTGCCCATTCTCTGGCTGTGATGTGTGCTCCTCTGGTTGTATCAGTGCCCTCTTCTGGCTGTGTCAGTGCCCCACCTCTGGCTGTATCAGTGCCCTCCTCTGGCTGTATCAGTGCCCTCCTCTGGCTGTATCAGTGCACTCCTCAGGCTGTGTCAGTGCCCACCTCTGGCTGTGACATTGCCCACCTCTGGCTGTGTCAGTGCCCCACCTCTGGCTGTGTCAGTGCCCCACCTCTGGCTGTGTCCGTGCCCCCTCTCTGGCTGTGACATTGCCCACCTCTGGCTGTGTCAGTGCCCCATCTCTGGCTGTGTCAGTGCCCCATCTCTGGCTGTATCTGTGCCCCACCTCTGGCTGTGTCAGTGCCCACTTCTGGCTGTGTCAGTGCCCCACCTCTGGCTGTGTCAGTGCCCATCTCTGGCTATGTCAGTGCCCACCTCTGGCTGTGCCAGTGCCCCACCTCTGGCTGTGTCAGTGCCCATCTCTGGCTGTGTCCGTGCCCCCTCTCTGGCTGTGTCAGTGCCCACCTCTGGCTGTGTCAGTGTCCCACCTCTGACTGTGTCAGTGCCCACCTCTGGCTGTGTCAGTGCCCACCTCTGGCTGTGTCATTGTCCCACCTCTGGCCGTGTCAGTGTCCCACCTCTGACTGTGTCAGTGCGCTCCTCTGGTTGTGTCAGTGCCCACCTCTGACTGTGTCAGTGCCCACCTCTGGCTGTGTCAGTGCCCACCTCTGGCTGTGTCATTGTCCCACCTCTGGCCGTGTCAGTGTGCTCCTCTTGCTGTGGCACTGCCCACCTCTGGCTGTGTCAGTGTGCTCCTCTTGCTGTGGCACTGCCCACCTCTGGCTGTGTCAGTGTCCTCCTCTGGCTGCAGGGCTGCCAGCTTCAGTGCGTACCGCAGTGTGATCTAGAGGCAGTGATATAACCGTGAGCTGCTCAATCCACGTGGACGATGCCTAACCTGAGGTCTCGGCTTCGAGGGTTCAGTTCTGCACTGAGGAGGCTGCTATCCCAGACTAGTCTCTCCTAACCCTGCATTTGCTGCAATTCTCTCTGCCGCTTGTAAAACTGTTTAATATCTGACTGTCAGAAGTTTGAATAAGCTCTTATTCAGACTATGGTATGTAATACTCATCTCTGTCCACCAGCACTCTAGTCCAGTCCTTCCACTCCTCCCCTCTTGACAGGCTTGCTAGAACGTGGAGGTTAATGTCAGTGTTACATCATCATTAACATACACGGTCTCATTAAATGTGACAGCTGCCTTGCTTCCAAAATGCAGGACCAATCAGTGACCCCCTCTGGTGTGTCCCTAATGGACTTGGGGGGAGCTGGTGAGGTGAGCCACCAACACATGTTGAAAAACTTTGGGTATACCTCTCACAATTCAGTTGAGCACCTCAATGCATTTAGGAGTGGCCAGGTAATTAACATCTCAGAGAAGGCCAGATTAGAAGAGGTGGGAGCTGAATCCTGTAAAACAGATGATATCCCTTAGAAAGGAACTACCTATTAACACTTCCAAGGAAAATGAATGAGCATGCCCTGGTCTTCAGCATGATCTGTATGCCCTCATTGTGACCTCTGCTAATTTGCTTTATCCCCTCGACATGGACCCTGGTACAAACCTGAGTCAACAGAACATTTTATTTTAATGCATTATTTATGGCATTTTGTGTTAAGGGACTAAGTAGGGAATAATTTATTCCACTTGGGAGGAAGCCAGGTTTTTTCAAACAAGGAATAAATCCTGTTCTTTATGGTGTTATTATAAATAGCCTCTATTTTAACACACAGTGATTAACAAGAAATTGTTAAATATTTAACACTGACTGTGTTTATTTTGCACTAGCTGTTACCTACAGAATGTATCAGCAGAATTTGCCCTATATCACACTGTCTGACAAGAGGTGAATGGAAGTGCTTCATTGAATGGCACGACCTCACCGTGTGCCTGGGGTCTATTTAGCAGCACAGTTAGGATTACAGACATTGCGGGGACAGAGTTTCTGACAGGTTATGCTGCTTGTTCTACACTGAATCGCCCCCACATTGGTCAAACCGACACCAAAGATTACAGAATTTCAAACAAAAGTTGCATTGAGTGCAAATTAACTAGCTGTGGTCTTTTACTCTGGTTAAATAAATACCCAATGAGACAGCGTTACCAAGTTCCCAAACAGAATTCATTAGTGAGGTCTTAAAAAAAGAGTATTCACGTACGGGGTGTAGGTGCTGCTGGAAAGGTCAACACTTGATTGCTGTTGAAGTGTGTGACTTCCTAGGCCCTTTCAGAGGGTAATTCAGAGTCACATTGCTGTGGGTCTGGAGTCACACACACACACATGGGCCAGACTGGGAAAGGATGGTAGATTCCCTTCTGTAAACAGTATTTTGGGAACTAATGAGTTTTATGACAAATAAAGAGCTTTTCAAAGTGACCACTACTGAGACTAGCCATGCAATCTTTATTAACTTGTGATGGGATAGGAACCTGTGTCCTCAAGAGTATCAGCGTTGGCCTCTGATTAGAAGCACAGTGAATTATCACCAGGCTACAGTCTCCCCAGCTACATTCCTTTGAGGGAGGGAGCTTTTAAAAATTGTTTCTCAGATGCAAGATTACTAATAGCATGTTCTAAAAGCTCTAAAATCTTTTATAAAATACTATGTAACGTATTACTGACAAAAATAAGTTGCTTTGATTAGAGTTTTAAAAATCCACTTCCATCGCTTAAAATAAAGGAGTGAAAATGCTTACTTTTTGAGGTGATGTGGAGAAGCTGGGGTTGGACTGAGCTGAGCAAAGTCAGAAATCACACATCAGGTTCTAGCCCAACAGGTTTATTTAAAATCATGAACTTACGGAGTGCTGCTCCTTCATCAGTGATGAAAGCTTGTGATTTTAAATAAACCTGTTGGGCTAGAACCTGGTATAGATTTTAGTTTTTGAGAAAATCTCATTTCCTGTTGTACGGGTTACCAGCCTTAAGTAAGTGAATAAAAGCTGTCCAACCGCCCAGGTCCACTGGCAACTTTCAGTCGGGAGTTATATTAATTGAATTTGAGGGGAAATCTGAACAATAAAACCAATTCGGTAAACCGTGGAAAATTTTGAGCTCTGTGACTGACGATGACCACTAATCCTTCAGCTCAACCCCTGAGCTCACTTGGAGCCTAAGGAACGGAAATGGAACAACTTCCAGGACACCTCATTCCATGTTGCATTGGAATTGAGACTTTGCTGTTCTTTTGTAACTGCTGTGTAAACCATGCAAACATCAGCAATCATTCTGAGCAGTTCCCACAGAACCAGACACCTTACCTCAGAGTTGAATCTCAGATGGCAGACATTGCAAGAGATTACTTGCTTCTTTTTAGGTGGCAGTGTGACGCCAAACGTGTGATTTATTACCGCCTTTTGGACTGGATCCATCTGCAAGTAAAAATATTTAGGAGCATGATTAACCTTGTTCCATGTCGTAGAATACACTGTTTCATCACTTTAAAACTGAAGCAATAACACGGGGTTTCCCCAGACAGCTGAGTTGGCAAAAGTTCAGCTGTGTAGTCGTGGAGATCCCAGGTTTGATTCCCTATCCGAGTGGGATACCGGTTTGATTGGATCACCCGATTATTTTCACGCAGGGACATGCTTGCCACACAAGCTCTCTGACTTCTCCCTCCGAAAGATGGGGGCTGCTCTCCCTCCTCTAGGACCTCCTGCCCCAGATGGTTGCAAATCCAAGTGCCCCATCTTCCTGCCCATGGAAGCGGCTAGGGAGACAAGGTGTTCACCACCAATGGTCCCACTGAATAACTTGCACAACCAGGGGAAAAACATATTTCCTCTACCGTGCTGGATTCCCTATGCCAGGGCTGAGAATTCACTCTTTACAGGGTCCCTGAGTTTAGCTCCTGGCCGTAATTTTCCAGTTCAGGATGCATTCATTATGAAACTGTGCTGCACACTCTGTGGTTTGGGAATCATTAAATACTGTCTCTGCTTTTATCTGATGGCTCTGTTCCTCTGTTTTTGTGGAACTTAATCAAGAATTGTTCAAATTGTGAAGTGTCTGATTGTCAAATACTGTAGCTTCAGTATTTTTTGTCAGGTGAGACATTGACGATAGACCACTGTAATCTGACAAGCCCATCGCTTCGTAGCAGACTGTTATAGTTCCAGTTGATGTTAGAACTGGATGAAAAAAACCAAACAGAGCCATCTACATACAACACAGTTTGAAAGACCTCAAAACACATGGAAAAACAAAATCCCATCCTCTACCATCAGTTTACAATTAAGCAAAAAAGAGGGAAATTTTCTTTCCCTCTCAAATGTGTCAGTTTGACTACACTGCTTTCTCTCAGTGCACCCCCATAAGCTGTGAAACCTGTCCTTTGAATATTCGTTTACAACAGAGTTTGAACCATGACACTCATTCACTGAGGTAATGTATTCCCTGAACTGTTCTGAACAATCTCCTTTCTAGGAGAAATTATACTTGTATCTGACTAGAGTCAGGTCTCTTGAACTGCCCAAAACTTTTGGATCATTGTGGTTTTCTAAGCCAGAATCAATCTTTGATTATTCTAGATTAAAATCAAACTAATAAGCAAGTTTTGAGAAGGATTGTAGCTCAGGTTGAGATTTTGGATGTAGGTTTGCTCGCTGAGGTGGAAGGTTCATTTCCAGACATTTTGTCACCATACTAGGTAACATCTTCAGTGGGCCTCAGGCAAAGCACTGCTGATAATTCCTGCTTTCTATTTATATGTTTGGGTTTCTTTGGGTTGGTGATGTAATTTCCGGTGGTGAAGTCACTTCCAGTTCCTTTTCTCAGGGGGTGGTAGATGGGGTCTAACTCAATGTGTTTGTTGATAGAGTTCCGGTTGGAATGCAATGCTTCTAGGAATTCTCATGTGTGTCTCTGTTTGGCTTGTCCTAGGATGGATGTGTTGTCCCAGTCGAAGTGGTGTCCTTCCTCATCCATATGTAAGGATACCAGTAAGAGAGGGTCATGTCTTTTTGTGGCTAGTTGATGTTCATGTATCCTGGTGGCTAGTTTTCTGCCTATTTGTCCAATGTAGTGTTTGTTACAGTCCTTGCACGGGATTTTGTAAATGACATTAGTTTTGCTTAGACATGTCTGAGAGAGGCAGTGAAGGATAAACAGCATAATGATGAAGGAGGTAGCAAGCTGCATAGTGGCCAGGTGTTGAACAGGAGAGTAGGGCACTGAGTGTGGAGATTGTGTTTGTGGGGGGTCGTGGTGCTGAATGTAGTGGGTCAGTGGGTCACTGAGAGCAGCGAGGGTAGCTTGACAATCACTAACACCACACCTATGCACATAGACGGAGTCTGTGCCAGCTTCTGGTCCTGGTACATGTCGATGTCAGTGGCATTGATTTCATTTGACAGTGCGGTGTCAGGGAATACTCTATTATTTAGAATCATAGAGTCATAGAGATGTACAGCATGGAAACAGACCCTTCAGTCCCACCTGTCCACACCGACCAGATATTCCAACCCAATCTAGTCCCACCTGCCAGCACCCGGCCCATATCCCTCCAAACCCTTCCTATTCATATACCCATCCAAATGCCTCTTAAATGTTGCAATTGTACCAGCCTCCACCACATCCTCCGGCAGCTCATTCCATACACGTACCACCCTCTGCATGAAAAAGTTTCCCTTTAGGTCTCTTTTATATCCACTTGTTGACAGGAAACAGCCTTGTTCTCGCAGCGAGTGTTTTGATGGAGTATCTATGAACCTGAGCTGAAAATATATTGCTGAATCCTGAAGAAGGGCTTATGCCTGAAACGTCGAATCTCCTGCTCCTTGGATGCTGCCTGACCTGCTGCGCTTTTCCAGCAATACATTTTCAGCCCTGATCTCCAGCATCTGCAGACCTCACTTTCTCCTATCTATGAACCTGGCCAATTTTAGTGGGATCACGTTATTTACGGGCCCCAAAACTGCTCACAATGTTCCAAATGCAGTCTGACCAGAGCCTTATGCAGCCTCAACAGTAGAGCCCTGCTCTTATATTCTAGCCCTCTGGAAATGAATGTTAACATTGCATTTGCCTTCCTTACTGCCAACTGAACCTACATGTTAACCTTACGATAATCCTGAATGAGGACTCCTAAGTTTCATTGTGCTTTTTATTCTAAAGCCTTTCCCCATTTAGAAAATAGTCTGTGCCTCTATTCTCCTTGCCAAAGTGCACAACCTCACTGTACTCCACATTATTTTTCATCTTTCACTTCTTTGCCCACTTTCCTAGCCTATCCACATCCTCCAGCAGCCTCCCCACTTCCTCACTATCCATTCCTCCTCCTATTGATGTGTCTGCTGCAAACATAGCACAATGCTCTCGGTTCCTTCAAGCAGATTGTTACTGTATAGCATGAATAGTTGTGGTCCCAATGCTGACCCCTGTGGACTTCACTAGTCATTGGCTGTCATCCTGAAAAAGACTCCCTTTATCCCACTCACTGGCTTCTGCCAATCAGCCAATCCTCTACCCTCGCCGGGAACATACTCCTAACACCATATAGACGGCTCAATGCACTCAGATGTGACTTAAGTTACAAATGCCATCAATGGTAGTTTGAAAAGATCCAACGCTGGGAATGGTTAATCTTGTTTTGCCTATGGGAACTGCTTTTCCTGTGTGTGACCTTATCTGAAAAATAACGTTCTAGTTAAACATGTAAGCAGGCTGCCTCATGAAGCAGATCCACAGAAATGATGGTTTGAATGCTCTCAGGTCTGAAACGATAGCTCCTTGCATGAAAGATATGTGGAATAGGTGTCTAAGATGCATCTGTCTTTCACTCACTGCCTGAACACCTCCCCTCCTTCAATTTTCAGCAGTTATTGCATGGTCCAATGGAGTGCAAATGTTGAACAGTAATGGCAGCGAATTATTTGCTTCTAAGCACAGTGGTTGCTCTTGAAGTAAATTGGCTTTGTCGGAAATTCCCAGTGCTTCCAAGATATAAATCTCAAATGGTGCCATGCTCAAGCCCAGAGAATTTGGAATTGCATTTTTCTTTTTTTTGCTTAATCAGTATAATTAACTATAAATACCACACTTATCAAGAAAATACCTCCAAGTAGGAGGGTACAGTCTGGAAACTTTGCATCCAAAGTTAAACAATGCTAATCCTTTCGACTGAAAACAATGAGAAAGCCACAATGTCGTCTTTTAATGAATGAGGGTTGTGTTGCCAATCTGTCCAGCCTTGACAAGGCCAGAATATTTCTTCCCTTCGAAAAGTAGCTCGTTACAAGTCAAGTGCCCCATCACTAAATTATCTCCATGATAAATCTGAGATGCGTAACATAAAACTGACAAGTGTTCAAGGGAACCTAAATGTGCTTGGTAATAAACGGCTGGTAACTATAAGATGTACCTTTCCCTTGAACCACAGCTTTTATTGATTTAATGTCTCCTAAATCCAAGCTTTCTTAATTATTTATTTATCACAATTAATCTTGCCACTGTCACTAGCCCAAGATGTGGCACAAGTGGTGAGCAGCTTGTCTGTACTTAAAGCAACCAATAAATGAAATAAGACTGACAGATAAAGGAGCAAAAACAGGCCAGTCAGCCCAGAGGGTCTGCTCCACCATTCAATCATTGCTGACATGTTCCTCAACTCCATTCTCCTGCCTTCTCCTCATAATTCTTGATCCCATTACTAATCAAGAACCTAACTATCCCTTTAATAAAGGCACTCAATGACTTGACCTCCATGGCCCTCTTTGGCAGTGAGTTCTACAGATTAGCCACCTTCTTGCTGAATAAAATCCTCCTCACTTCATGGAGTCATAGAGACGTACAGCATGGAAACAGACCTTTTGGTCCAACCCGTCCATGCCGATCAGATATAAGGGAACTGATTGTTTAGAAATCTGTGGAGTGAGGCATCATGGGATATGCTTTGTTTGTTGGTTTTTATCTTTTGCTGTTCTATCAGTAAGATTCCTTTTAATTTATTCTTCAGGATGTGAAGGTTGCTGTCTTGAATGCTGCAGTGATGTAGGTGAACTGATAGTGTCTTTCTCCATAGCAGTTTGATACTGAATGGCTACACCATTTTCGAAGGTAGTAAGATATTCTTGTGGATTTGGAGTCATATGTAGGCCAGGCTAGATACGAATGGCAGATTTCTGCCTCTGAATGGCACCTACCTTGAACCAGACAGGTTTTAAGACAACACTGTAGATCCATAATCATTATTAAAGACACGAGCATTTCATTTCCAGAATGATTAATGAAGTGAACTTAATATTTCCCAATTGCCGTTTTGGGATTCAAACTCATGTTTCTTGAGCATTTTTCCAGGCCTCTGGATTATAAGGAGATACCATTACTTTTATACTATCGCTGTTCGACATACAAACTGATAATGAAGTGGTCAAAGCCAATGAGGTGTCTCGGTCCTTGGTAATTGACAGGGTCAATCATGCAACTCCTTAACTGGTCATAGAGTCATAGAGACGTACGGCATAGAAACAGACCCTTCGTCCAGGCCAACCAGATATCCTAATCCAATCTAGTCCCATCTGCCAGCACCTGGCCCATATTCTCCAAACCCTTCCTATTCATGTACACATCCAAATGCCTTTTAAATATTGCAATTGTACCAGCCTCCACCACTGCCTCTGGCAGCTCATTCCATACATGTACCACCCTCTGCATGAAAACGTTGCCCCTTAGGTCTTTTTTATATCTTTCCCCTCTCACCCTAACCTATGCCCTCTAGTTCTGGACTCTCCCACCCCAGGGGAGTGACTTTGTCTATTTATCCTATCCATGCCCTTCATGATTTTATAATCTTCTATAAGGTCACCCCTCAACCTCTGACACTCCAAGGAAAACAGCCCCAGCCTATTCAACCTCTCACAAGAGCTCAAATCCTCCAACCTTGGCAACATCCTTGTAAATCTTTTCTGAACCCTTTCAAGTTTCACAACATCTTTCTGATAGGAAGGAGCCCAGAATTGCATGCAATATTCCAACAGTGGCCTAACCAATGTCCTGTACAGCCACAACATGACCTCCCAACTCCAGTACTCAACACTCTAACCAATAAAGGAAAGCATACCAAACGCCTTCTTCACTATCATATCTACCTGTGACTCTACTTTCAACGTGCTATGAACTTGCACCCCAACATTCCCTAGGACTTTACCATTAAGTGTATAAGTCCTGCTAAGATTTGCTTTCGAAAATGCAGCACCTTGCATTTATCCAAATTAAACTCCATCAAGCCCATTGACCCATCTGATCAAGATCCTATTGTAATCTGAGGTAACCTTCTTCACTGTCCACTACACCTCCAATTTTAGTGTCGTCTGCAAACATACTAACTATACCTTCTATACTCACATCCAATCTTGTAGCTAAATGATGAAAAGTAGTGGACCCAGCACCAATCCCTGTGGCACTCCACTAGTCATAGGCCTCCAGTCTGAAAACAACCTTCCCCCGCCACCCTCTGTCTTCTACCTTTGAGCCAGTTCTGTATCCAAATGGCTATTTCTCCCTGTATTCCATGAGATCTAACCTTGCTAATCAGTGTCCCATGGGGAACCTTGTCAAATGCCTTACTGAAGTCCATGTAGATCACGTCCACTGCTATGCCCTCATCAATCCTCTGTGTTACTTCTTCAAAAAGCTCAATCAAGTTTGTGAGACATGACTTCCCACACACAAAGCCAGATTTAAAGACCGTGGAAGAACAAGGTGGATGATGAAGGAGGAAAGTGTAATTAGTCAAATTAGGTGCAGCGAGAAATAAAGAGAAGAATAGAAAAAGTGGATGAGGGAAAGAAAGAAAACAAAGGAAAAATTATTTTAAAAAGTTTCAAAAATAGCTTTGGAAACCTTTAACAACCATTAAGATTGAGAATCCACACTGTTCTTATTCTCATGCTGTTGTGTGAAAGGTTGTGTGGCATTGGAAGACATAAATCTCTTTGCTAAAAGATATTTATGTTATTAAGTACCAGTTTTAACTTTCTGTGATCTGCTAAAATGTGATTAATGCACCAAAGCAGGTATTTTATGAAACTAATAGGAAAGTTGGGAGTGAGCTGCCATTTTTATGAAGAGAAGCAGTCAGTATCACCCATCGACTGTAGCAATTCACAATTCACCAACTACCTCTTCATGGCCATAAGTTACTATATGATAAACAAATTAAATTGTAGCCTTTAAACATGACAACAAATCTGGTCTGATGCTTCTTTTATCTAAGGCTAGATTAATGGGTCACTAAAACTATAATTTGGTGACAATCTACATATGAATATCCAGGTACCATCACTTTTTAAGAAGAGGTTATTTTGGCAAGACAATAGGTCATTCATACCTGATAAAGAGAGACAACTTCAGGAAAGTGGAGATTTGACTATTAGCAAAAAAAAACACAGCTAAATATTATGGTCTTGCATTAATACTTTCACAATGAATATTTTTATGATTACAGTGACCTGAATGTGATACTAAAATTCTAGTATAATGCTGCAAACTTCATAGCATTTCTGGGTTTAATGTAACCTTTCTCTGTTACTTATATTACTTTGCAAATATTGCCAAAATGGCATCAACCCAAAATCTATTCCAGAGGATGTGTGTGGTTCACTTGCTTCATGATACATACTTTGAACTATTTAGTCAGTCTGTAATAACTGTTACTGGATTCAGTGAAAGATCTAATTCTCAACAAGGATTCTTACTTATAAATGAAGAGATTTGGGAAGAGAAAGTAGAATTCCTGTTTTGCCTCATCTTGTGTGTCATGAATGTCTTTGAATGATTAGACTCAGTTCTGAGAAGAAATCTGATTACTTTGATGCTACTTGAAGTGGCTAGAGATGAGTTTGACTCATAGCCACGATATTGTTTGATCAAGAATTAGATACTGCAGCGAAAGGTACACATATACAAGAATATTTTGGTATTTAGACTTTAAAATAGAGAGAAATTGTAGAATGCCTACAGTGTGGAAGCAGACTATTCGGCCCATCAAATCCACACAGACCTTCTGAAGAGCATCCCGCCCAGACGTACCCTTCCTATTCTATCCCTGTAACCCTGCATTACCCATGGCCAATCCACCTAGCCCGTACATCCTTGGACATTATGGGCAATTTAGCATGGCCAAACCATCTAACCTACACATCTTTGGACTGTGGGAGGAAACTGGAGCACCCAAAGGAGAGCATGGGGAGAACGTGCAAGTTCCACATAGACAGTCACCTGAGGCTGGAATCAAACCTGGGACCCTGGCACTGTGATGCAGCAGTACTAACTACTGAGCCACCGTGCTGCCCCACAAGTGAATGTGGGTGAGTTCCGTGAAGGTATATTAAAATAAAACAGGTCAGAAAGTCATTTGGAAAATGATTTTTGTGCAAAGATTCCAAGAACCCATGTGACTACAGTCACCCATCTCAGAGATCCCTTGTAGTGTTAATGGACAGAGTGTTGCAAGGTTTGTGAAGGTTTGTAGCTCAGGTTGAGGTTTGGGGTGTAGTGTTGCTCACTGAGCTGTAGGTTTGTCTGGATATCAAACCTACAGTTCAGCGAGCAAAGTTATACCCTGGACAGAGTGTTTACATTGTGCAGTTTATAAGACCAAAAAAGTCACTAAGTCTTATTTTGACTACAGAATTCGAAGTTTCAAGGCCTCAGTTCAGAAGAACCACGAGTTCAGTTCTGAAGGCAGGACGGTTTCTCCCAGTAGGAGAATCATGTTTTAGTTCAGGGGAAACCAGTCATCACAGCTGAAGTGTTTTAGTTTTGTGGAGTCTCCAAGCCAGAAGATTTGAATAGAAAGCTTCAAATTATTAGCATCAAAAGAATTTCGGCCATTAGAAATGTGAATGGTTCATGACAGCTGACTTGGAAAGGAATCATAAAACTGTCTCCACAGTCAAAGAGAAAGAAACCGGGAGGAACCACTTAACTAAAATCTTAAAAAGTTGAGATTGGCATGAAATTTCTCTGAGTGATTGTAGTAATGTTGGGGAACAGGTTGAAATTTTGTTTTGCTATTTGTGCTAACATTTTTCTAACTGTCTTAAATTTAGCTCTGGCTTTGTCTGTTGCTTTTCTGTGTAATAACCTTATATTCTGTGGCTAAGGAATATCAACCTCAGCATCATGTGAAATGTTTCAGTGATGTACCAGCATGGTAACCAACTGCATCAAGTGAAACATGTGATCTATCAGCCAGCTTTCATTCTGGGATGTAACTTGCTCAGTATTACCATTAGCTGGTGGGCAATGAGGATATTTCTGGCCTGAAATAAAAATTGAGGAGATGAACTCTGGCTGAGTCATTGACTCTCAAGGTTCTAGGCTGATGCAATCTTACAGACAGTTCTGGGAATGGGTGAGACACCATTCCCCTCAATAGAGGCAAGAGGGTGCCTAGGTACATAACTATAGATTTACTGCTAGTTGTAGGATCCTGATTGCATTGCAAAAGGGCTTTAGCACATGCTGAGCTCTGCCTAGTTTTCCCAGACACTGAGTTACCTAAACTGACATTACATCAAAGCTTTGTTAGAGATGCTCACAAATGACCTGGGGAAACTTACAAATTCCTTTTTCTAGTACAATCAGGAGGGGCAGCAGTGTTGTGACTGGACATGTCCTCACTCCCAGCCAGGCTCCTCCTCCCCCCACCAAAAAGAACCGCATCTCACCGCAATTGAGTTGAGTTGGAGATTACTCCAAATCTCCCACGTCGAGATGATTTTGGACCCAAGCTGGGTCCAGTGCTGGAGATGGCTGCTGTCTTATCCCTACCCAAGTGGGAGCTGCCCACTTACCAGCAGCCTGTTAATGAGGACGCTAAAGTGGTTCAGACCTCAAACAATTGCTAGGGGATGACTCTGTTGACCCCGGTCCATTCTGGACTGTGGAGTCAAGGGTTAACAAAAGCTACCAATGATGAAGAAAGCACTCACAAGGTCATGCTTTCCCAAGCTTATGTATGCAGTGTATAGACAATAAATGTTAACAGTCTGCACTCACCTGTCTCCAGTCCTTGTATGTTCAAGCTACAGATTTTATTCCTTCAGGATGTCACTTCAAAAGCACCTGTAATGTGTCTATGATGCTAACGACAGCCTCCAGGGTGTCAAGAGCTCAGTTACTCCAGTTCCATTGTAAGTTAAACCCTTCTATTTGTGAAAGGGTTCCACTTCAACTGTATCCAGTTTATTCCCAGTGCTATTGTATGTTAATCACAGGGGAAACAACATGATGTCACTGCAGAAGACTGTATTGTTACTGTGATATTTGAGTTTATTAAAGTTCATGGGATCCCCACCTTCAAAAGGGAAAAAATATCTTTGCAAACAACATCGGGTCCATTCTCCATCTCCATCTAAGCATGTCAGAAGAAAGTAGCTGTAATATAAACCTATATAAAAGTATATTATAATCATGAGAAACATCCCACAATGAAAGGATGTTTCTGTAAAGCTAGGTGGACCCTTTCTGTCTACCTAGACCAAGCCTTACACTGAGATAACTATTATCTGATGGACTGTTTCCAAATCTTTCACACTATTATCATACCATATAACATCTTGACGACACGCTCTAAGCTGTTAATGAGTAAATTGAATCAGTAGATCTTGTTTGCATAAAGTAGCTCTCATCTTAGTCATTTTTCAGAGATTGTACTGACAGGAGGAATTCTACAAAGGTTCCTGCATACCACTGAATAGGATAGTTGTTAGCTCAGGTTAGGGCTAATCCAGGCCAAGACTGAAACTCTACATAACTAATGTTACCCACTTCAGAAAACTGTTGTTGAAACTTTTGAATGAGATCATTTGAAAATAGCAAGTCCTTGTGAGCCTTTGCTTATAATGTCAATTCATAGGTAACACTGAAAACTAATAACTCGAAGTGATAAGTGATGGGAAATGGATCACATGCCTAAGAATCTGACTCTTGATTCTTGAAATACCTCTGAACAAATAACACTTGGGAATACCCCTTTTTTTAATAAGCTGCTAACAAAATCTGAAGAATATAAGAGTTACAATTGACCTCATTAAAAAGTCTCTGGAAAAGAATTTTGGGAAGAACATTAGATGTACAACGTGGTTATTACAACAATTTCTTATGGGTGTAAGACTTTAGCAATGTAATGGCATTGCATGAAGCAACTTGAAACATCCATTGTCTCAGATCTATTTGCAATACTGGGAAGCAGGAAATCCCCAACGCTGAGGTTATAGACATACAGCACGGAAACAGACCTTTCGGTCCAACCTGTCCACACCGAACATAATCCCAAACTAAACTAGTCCCACCTGCCTGCGCTTAGCCCATATCCCTCCAAACATTTATTGTTCATGTACTGATCTGAATGTCTTTTAAACATTTTAATTGTACTTGCATTCACCACTTCCTCTGGAATTTCATTCATGAAACACTCTGTAAAAATGTTGCCCCTCTTGT
Organism: Hemiscyllium ocellatum; assembly: GCF_020745735.1. Lineage (NCBI taxonomy): Eukaryota > Metazoa > Chordata > Chondrichthyes > Orectolobiformes > Hemiscylliidae > Hemiscyllium > Hemiscyllium ocellatum. The sequence goes on along the minus strand of NC_083432.1, from coordinate 38,331,900 downwards.
CTTTTTTAAATCTTTCTCCTTTCACCCTAAAAATATGCCCCAATGTCTTGTAATCACCCACCCTGGGGAAATAACATCTTATCTATATGCCTCATGATTTTATAAACTCCATTAGATCATCCCTCAACCTTCTATGTTCCAGTGAAAAAAGCCCGAGCCTAGCAGACATCAAGTGAATCCTGAGAAGAGAATAAAGGCTGTAAAAGTGTATTTAATAGGAAAATCAGGAGGGCAAAAAGGGGACATGAGATAGCTTTGGCAAATAGGATTAAGGAGAATCTAAAGGGATTTTATAAATACATTAAGGACAAAAGGGTAACTAGGGAGAGAATAGGACCCCCCAATAATCAGCAAGGCAGCCTATGTGTGGAACTGCAGGAGATGGGGGAGATGCTAAATGAGTATTTTGCATCAGGTTTTACTGTGGAGAAGGACATGGAAGATATAGAAAGTGGGGAAATAGATGGTGACATCTTAAAAATGTCTATATTACAGAGCAGGAAGTGCTGGACGTCTTAAAATGCATAAAGGTGGATAAATCCCCAGGACCTGATCAGGTGTTCCCTAGAACTCTGTGGGAAGCTAGGGATGTGATTGCTGGGTCCCTTGCTGAAATATTTGTATGGTCAATAGTCACAGGTGAAGTGCTGGAAGACTGGAGGTTTGCTAATGTGGTGCCACTATTTAAGAAAGGTGGTAAGGAAAAGCCAGGAAACTGTAGACTGGTGAGCCTGACATCGATAGTTGGCAAGTTACTGGAGGGAATCCTGAGGGACAAGAGTTACATGCATTTGGAAAGGGAAAGACTGATTCGGGATAGTCAACATGGCTTTGTGCGTGGGAAATCATGTCTCATGAACTTGATTGAGATTTTTGAAGAAGTAACAAACAGGATTGATGAGGGCCAGGCAGTGGACATGATAGATATGAACTTCAGTAAGGCGTTTGATAAGGTTTCCCATGGTACACTGGTTACCAAGGTTAGATCACATGAAATACAGGGAGAACTAGCTATTTGGATACAGAAGACTGAGGGTGGTGATGGAGGGTTGCTTTTCAGATTGGAGGCCTGTGACCAGTGGTGTGCCACAAAGATTGGTGCTGAGTCCACTGCTTTTCATCATTTATATAAATGATTTGGATGTGAACATAGGAGGCATGGTTAGTAAATTTGCAGATGACACTAAAATTGGAGGTGTAGTGGACAGCGAAGAAGGTTACCTCAGAATACAATGTGGTCTTGATCAGATGGGCCAATGGGCTGAGGAGTGGCAGATGGAGTTTAATTTAGATAAATGTGAGGTGCTGCATTTTGGAAAGGCAAGTCAGAGCAGAACTTATACACTTAAAGGTAAGGTCCTGGGAAGTGTTGCTGAACAAAGAGACCTTAGAATGCAGGTTCATAGTTCCTTGAAAGTGGAGCTACAGGAGAGGCTGAGTAGACTGGGGCTGTTTTCCCTGGAGCGTTGGAGGCTGAGGGGTGACCTTATAAAATCTTGAGGGGCTTGGATAGGATAAATAGACAAGGTCTTTTCCCTGGGTTGGAGGAATCCAGAACTAGTGAGTATAAGTTTATGGTTAAAAGGGAAAGATTTAAAAGGGACCTAAGGGGCAACTTTTTCACGCAGAGGGTTGGGCGTGTTTGGAGTGAGCTGCCAGAGGAAGTGGTGGTGGCTGATACAATTACAACATGTTGTTGTGGTTCTGTTCGCCGAGCTGGGAATTTGTGTTGCAGACGTTTCATCCCCTGTCTAGGTGACAGCCTCAGTGCTTGGGAGCCTCCTGTGAAGCGCTTCTGTGATCTTTCCTCCGGCATTTATAGTGATTTGTATCTGCTGCTTACGGTTGTCAGTTCCAGCTGTCCGCTGCAGTGGCTGGTATATTGGGTCCAGGTCGATGTGCTCATTGATTGAATCTGTGGATGAGTGCTATGCCTTTAGGAATGCCCTGGCTGTTCTCTGTTTGGCTTGTCCTATAATAGTAGTGTTGGACCAGTTGAACTCATGTTGTTTGTCATCTGAGTGTGTGGCTACTAAGGATAGCTACTAAGGTCATGTCGTTTCATGGCTAGTTGGTGTTCATGGATGCGGATTGTTAGCTGTCTTCCTGTTTGTTCTATGTAGTGTTTTGTGCAGTCCTTTCATGGGATTTTGTACACTATGTTGGTTTTGCTCATGCTGGGTATCGGGTTCTTCGTCCTGGTGAGTTGTTATCTGAGAGTGGCTGTTCGTTTGTGTGCTGTTATGAGTCCTAGTGGTCGCAGTAGTCTGGCTGTCAGTTTGGAAATGCTCTTGATGTATGGTAGTGTGGCTAGTCCTTTGGGTTGTGGCATATCCTCATTCCGTTGTCTTTCCCTTAGGCATCTGTTGATGAAATTGCGGGGGTATCCGTTTTTGGCGAATACATTGTAGAGGTGTTCTTCTTCCTCTTTTTGCAGTTCTGGTGTACTGCAGTGTGTTGTGGCCCTTTTGAACAGTGTCTTGATGCAACTTCTTTTGTGTGTGTTGGGGTGGTTGCTTTCGTAGTTCAGGACTTGGTCTGTGTGTGTGGCTTTCCTGTATACCTTTGTGTTGAATTCTCCATTAGGTGTTCTCTGTACCATCACGTCTAGGAATGGGAGTTGGTTGTCCTTTTCTTCCTCTCTAGTGAGTCGGATTCCTGTGAGTGTGGCGTTGATGATCCGGTGTGTGTTCTCTATTTCTGTGTTTTTAATGATTACAAAGGTGTCATCCACATATCTGACGCAGAGTTTGGGATGAATTTGCGGTAAGACTGTTTGCTCTAACCTTTGCATTACTGCTTCTGCTATGAGTCCAGAGATGGGTGAGCCCATGGGTGTGCCATTGATTTGTTCATATATTTGGTTATTGAATATCTGTCCCACAGATAGCTCACAGACACAGAAAGGACAATACTGGCCAAGGGACTCAACTACAACCACAGGGACACCAAGACAGCAGACTTCCTAGCAGCACTAGAATGCACACTCAGAAACAATGGACTGACAGAAGAGACACAACAAACAGTGAGACAAAGTATCATACCCCTGATAACAAGGAAAAGACAAACACATAACCTCAACCCCAAGAAGAGGAAAGCACTAAAAGCACTAAGAAACGATAAGAACATAATCATACTACCAGCAAACGCAGAATGACGGTCGTCCTGGACAAAGCAGACTACATCCAAAAAGCGCAACAACTACTTGTAGATCCCAACACCTACCAAAAGACCCCACAGCACACCAATAGGATAAATAACACACTGAGGAACCTACAAAAAAACGAACAGATAACCAGGTTTGACCTACAGAGAATGAAACCTGAAAGCAACAACACCCCAGATTCTATGGACTTCCTAAAGTGCACAAACCAGACATCCCACTCAGACCCATAGTATCACTACCAGGGACACCATCACATAAACTGGCTAAAGAACTACAGCAGAAACTGAAACACCTGATCAGCGGATCCAGACACTCTATACAATCAACACAGGAATACTTGGACATCATCAGAAATATACACATAGACAAGGAAGAAACTATGGTCTCATTCGATGTAACGGCTCTGTTCACCTCTATCGACAAAACCCTAGCCAGAGAAACAATAGCCAACCTGCTGGACATACAGAATAGACAACAAGACGGGGAACCTATCAACAAAGGCGGCATACTCAAACTACTGGACCTGTGCCTCACAACACACTTCACATTCATCAACCAAATATATGAAGAAATCAATGGCACACCCATGGGCTCACCCATCTCTGGACTCATAGCAGAAGCAGTAATGCAAAAGTTAGAACAAATTGTCTTACCACAAATTCAACCCAAACTCTGGGTCAGATATGTAGATGATACCTTTGTAATCCTTAAAACACAGAAATAGAGAACACACACCGGATCATCAATGCCACACTCACAGGAATCCGATTCACGAGAGAGGAAGAAAAGGACATCCAACTCCCATTCCTAGACGTGATGGTACAGAGAACACCGAACGGAGAATTCACCACAAAGGTATACAGGAAAGCCGTACACACAGACCAAGTCCTGAACTACGAAAGCAACCACCTCAACACACACAAAAGAAGTTGCATCAAGACACTATTCAAAAGGGCCACAGCACACTGCAGTACATCAGAACTGCAAAAAGAGGAAGTAGAACACCTCTACAATGAATTCGCCAAAAACGGATACCCCCGCAATGCCTAAGGGAAAGACAATGGAATGAGGACATGCCACAACCCAAAGGACTAGCCAAACTACCAAATATCCAAAACATTTCCGAACTGACAGCCAACTACTGCGACCACTAGGACTCATAACAGCACACAAACCAACAGCCACTCTCAGACAATAACTCACCAGAACAAAGGACCCGATACCCAGCATGAACAAAACCAATGTAGTGTACAAGATCCCATGCAAGGACTGCACAAAACACTACATAGGACAAACAGGAAGACAGCTAACGATCCACATCCATGAACACCAACGAGCCAAAAAACGACACGACCAGCTATCCTTCGTAGCCACACATGCAGATAACAAGCAAAATGAATTCGACTGGGCCGACACTACTATTATAGGACAAGCCAAACAGAGAACAGCCAGGGAATTCCTAGAGGCATGGCACACATCCACAGATTCAATCAATAAGCACATCGACCTGGACCCAATATACCGACCACTGCAGCGGACAGCTGGAACTGACAACCGAAAGCAGCAGATACAAATCACTACAAATGCCGGAGGAAACATCACAGAAGCACTTCACAGGAGGCTCCCAAGCACTGAGGATGTCACCCAGACAAGGGACGAAATGTTTGCAACACAAACTCCCAGCTCGGCGAACAGAACCACAACAATGAGCACCCGAGCTACAAATCTTCTCCCAAACTTTGAACAATTACAACATTTAAAAGGCATCTGAATGGGTACATGAATAGGAAGGGTTTAGATGGATAAGGGCCAAATAGATTAGATTAGATTCCCTACAGCATGGAAACAGGCCCTTCGGCCCAACAAGTCCACATCGACCCATTTCCTTTTGACTAATTCACCTAACACTAGGGCAATTTACAATGGCCAATTCACCTGATCTGCACATCTTTGGATGTTGAGAGGAAACCAGAGCACCCGGAGGAAACCCACGCAGACACGGGGAGAACGTGTAAGCTCCACACAGACAGATGCCCGAGGGTGGAATCGAACCTAGGTCCTGGCGCTGTGAGGCAGCAGTGCCAGCCACTGTGCCACGCCAAATGCTGGCAAATGGTCCTTGGTTAATTTCAGATATGTCAATGTGACTGTAACTGGACGCAGTACTCCAGAAGAGGCCTCACCACGTCCTGTACAACCTCAGCATGATGTCCTTGTAAAGTGCTGCATACCCTGCTTCGACAGCATGCTCATCTGAGGTCAGCTTCATTGTGCCAGTCATATGGTTGGTATGGAATGTTCCTGGATGCCAAAAGCTCTCCAGCCATAGTGTCCACAGGTGTGCAGGCTAGGGGATTAACCAATTAACCATGGGAAACGCAGGGTTCTTGTAACCTGGATAGGTCTTGTGGGGAGGGTCAGTTGGACTCAATGGACTGAATGGCCCACTTCCGCACTTTCGGGATTCTATGACTCTATAATAAGGAAAAGGAACAAGTTAATGGAATTGGGCTTCTCCAGCCTACTCCCCATTCAAATAGATCTTTTTAAATCTTCTATTTCAATACCAATCTTTCACACTTTCCCCATAGCCTGATTTTCTCAGTATTCAGAGATCTAGTGAGCTCTGTCCTGAGTACATTCAATGATTGAGCATCCACAGTTCTTTAGGGTGGAGAATTTCAAATAATCTTTGGGTTATGAGATTTCTTCTCAGTTCAGTTCTAAAGGTCTAACTCCTTAGACTGAGTCTGTGACCCCTTGTCCTAGACTCCCATCTCCCACAATCTACCCTCTCAAATCTCCAATGAATGTTATATTCTTTGGTAAGATTGCATCTTTTCTTCCTCAGCTTTAAGGAGGATCTTTTCAATCTCTCTTCAGAGCATCCTTTCATTCCTGGAATCAATTTAGTGAACCTTTGTTGCACTCTCCCTAAGGCAAGTCATTCCTTCCTTAGTGAAGGTGACCAAAAGTGTCCACAATATTTCAGATGTGACTTCACCAATATTTCACACTTTGCTAGTGAGGTTTCTTAACTCTTAGGGGCTTCAATCACTTTGTATTAAAGATTTTAAACTAGGTGAATCAAAGGAGATGGAATTGGCCTCAGGAGGTAGTGCAAAATGGGCCATAATGGATTGGCTGGTTGTTTTCCACTCTCAGGTCATTTTATTTCCCATTGACTTCAGAGTGAGAGCCTGAATTCCTCCTGTATCTCCTAGGAAGATCTAAAACAAATCCCATGGCACATGAACGGAAGGGGAGTCGTCTCTGATGTCCTCACTAATATTTAACCCTCAGTTAAGATCACAAAATCGGGAGTGATGCGTGTGGGAGGTTGCTGTAAGGTTGCTGCTGCATTTCCTCTAATACAATAACGTGTACATGTCGAAAAAATAAAATGTTTTGAAACGTGTCCATGTGAAAGGCACCACCTAAATGCAAGTCTTTCCTTTCTCTAATGGAGATTCATAAGACTCTAGAACAGCAGCAGTCAATGCTCATGGAGAAGATAGACTTGTAGATTTAACTGGAGTAGGGGAGGGGGACAACAGTATCCATGTGCTTGGAGATGCTTCAAAGATTAGATTAGATTAGATTACTTACAGTGTGGAAACAGGCCCTTCGGCCCAACAAGTCCACACCGACCCACCGAAGCGCAACCCACCCATACCCCTACATTTACCCCTTACCTAACACTACGGGCAATTTAGCATGGCCAGTTCATCTGACCCGCACATCTTTGGACTGTGGGAGGAAACCGGAGCACCCGGAGGAAACCCACGCAGACACGGGGAGAATGTGCAAACTGCACACAGTCAGTCGCCTGAGTCGGGAATTGAACCCGGGTCTCAGGCGCTGTGAGGCAGCAGTGCTAACCACAAAGAAGAGCTTAAAGCCAGTGCAATAGTTACTTTGAGCAGATAGCCACCCTGTATATGTGGCCTTATGGTGCAATGGGTAGCATCTCTGCTTTGAAACCACAAGCTCTAGTTTTGAATCTGACCCCAGGAGTTAATGGCCAAGGAAGGCACATCCATAAGGCAGCCAAACAGGTTGAACATTAACCTGTAAATCCTCCCAACATGTGCTAGTCGTATGGTGGAAAGCACATTGGGGCTTTGACCAACACCCTCTGTACTGCCAGCTCACCGTGTGCATAATGCCACAGCAACTTACTCTTTCCATGGGAACAGGCCATTACCATTCTCAATGATAGGTGGCACGAGCAAAAATTCACTTGCTGGAGATAGGGCTGCCCTCACCCTCTCGCAAACTGTAGGTCCACAACACAGATAGTGATCTGTGCTCCCGTGGAACACAGAGCTGCCTGTTTGGTTTCCCTGTCAGCTCCTTTCCTTCCTCCCAACAGAAACACGCAATATCGGATTGCCTTTCAGTGTATTTAATTACAAAGGCAGGTGCATCAGTCTCTGTGGCACACGCCTGCACAGAAAAGCCATTATCTGGGTTCGGAATTCCATTCCCGAACCAAGCAGACAGGTGATTACAGAATTATCAACCCACAGACTGTCTACACTTGCTACTATTTGCTTGTAGTCAGCCTTTTTCCTCGGCTCTGTTCCAAATATTAGTTAGCAGCCGCAGTACAAATACTGCAAAATAAAGATCTGCTGAAATAGATTCTGACAGAAAATTAGCCAAAGACCCATCTTTGTTCAAAGGCTGTGCTAATCAGATGGAAATGCAGCTTCGAACTGAATTCTTCCTGACAAAAGAAAACAATTACAGTCAGGAGCATGTAATCCATTTTGAAATGTAACATATCGCATTAATATTCATCATAGCTTTCTCCCTCTACAAAAAAATGCAAGTTAAAGCAACAGCATCTCAGTCAGCTTGTGATCTATTTATACTAAGAAGCACACCATTTGCTTTTTCACAATCTCCTGGCCTAAGACTCTCTTTTCTCCCAAAATTCCACATTTCATGACCTTCCAAAATGATCTCAGCCGATAGGGATGCTGCCGACACAGTGAATAATCCTGGCCAAGCCTAAAAATGGACAGAATCAGATTGCAATACGGGCAAAGGGTGAGATCAGTAGCAGTCTGCTTTGCTGCTGAGAAATCACATTGCCTCATGTGTCCCCATCTCAGAGGACAGAGCCGAAGACAAAAGAAAATAAACTCAAAGACAGAAGGCCAATCAGCCCTTCTTGGCTATTCTGGCTTTAATGTCGCACTCAGAGATGAGTTGCCTTCATCCCAGTTTGCCGCATTCTCTCCCCTCTGCTCCATACCCTTTTGTATTCTGAAATAATTTACTTGTATCACCAACTGTGGCAAAGTATTCTCGATTGTAACCAGCTCTCAGTGTATGGCATTCAGGCTTAGCTAGTGATCACAGACTCAACTCTTCAATACTCCAAGTACTGAAAATTATCTGTATTTACAGGAGATACTGATCATTTCAATAGGGAGTGGTACTTATTGGGAATGTACGTCACAGGTACATAACCTGTATTTCCATCCATCTAAAATAACAAATGGAGGAAGCACAGATAGAGCTTGAAGTAATTTTCAGAAGAACCAATGCTAGGTAAAAGAAAACATTTTCACTCAATGAGTACTAAAAGGTATGAAATGCATTGCCTGGGAGTGAAGCGGAGACAGGTTTCATTGAAGATATTGGATGATTATTTTGAGAGAAATAACGTGGAAAGTTATGGAGAAAAAGCAGTAGGTAATGATATTCATTTGAAGGGCTGGTAGAGGCATGATGGCCTGACTGGCCTCCTCTAAGGTTGTACAATTCTGTGATAGTATGGACACAATCTCCCACAATACACTAATTGTAGGTGCAGCTCCTTTGATCTTTTAGTTCAAGTCAACTTAGCCCTAATCATTGGCCATTCCATGTGAACCAACTCATCCTGATATCTGGGAATTAAAGTTACCTCCTTTTTTGTTGGACTAAAGGGTCTGCTTCCATGCTGTAGAGCTTTATGACTCTATGATTCTATGTGTGGCTGTTCTGGTACATCCTGGTTGTGCTTTCATTATGGGATTATTCAAACTCTCTTCTAGTGAAGAATCCAAAGCCAATCACTATCCTATTCATCATTGTGTACAGGCATCATGATATGCTTGCTCTAGTGTACAAACGTTTCCATTAAAAAACCCATATCCTGTAATCCCACTATTAAAGATTTACGAGTTTGTTTTAAAAACAAGAGTTTTGAGATCTGGTTTTTATTTCAGAAATCTCTGACAGCTGCACAATCCATGTATCCAATGCCAAGCAAAACTCACAGTAATCCTAATATATAGTTGCAAAACCTCTATTCTTGACATCTACTTAATTTTGAAAAGATAAATAATATTTACAGTCTGGAAAATATCAGATTTAAATCAGCTTTGTTTCTAGGCTGGAGCAGAAATGCTCTGCATCATTCTGTCAATCACTTATTGCAGTCACTTAACAACCTAAAGCCATTTTTAAATTTCATTCGTAAAAGCCGTAAATTATTCCAAGGCCAATCTCTTTAATTTAGTACTCCTTCTGAAAAGAGTTTCAGCTTTTTAGCTGTAGTTTATTTTGATGAGTTCTAGCTCAATGAAAATCAAGCAGTTTTGCAACTGCTTTATTTAACTTAACTGTGCAGAACCTCGATAAGTTACTTTGGGGACTGACTAAGCTCAATTAACAGTAGATTAAAAAAAGGGCAAGATTATCATTGTCAGCCACAAAGATCAAAAAGAAACCGAAAACTGAAAGAACGTTTCAAACTAAGGTGCATCGCTGAGGTAGACCCCAGGACAACCCTGGAGATATTGCATATGCCTTGCACAGTCAGCTAATTAACTATTGGATGTTAAACTGGTCAGATTTGGTTGCGTTAATGCAATCCTTCCAACTGTAGCTTCCAGCTTGTACTCCACCCAGGAAATATATTCTAGTGCAACTATCCCACTGCAGACAAGAAATGAGAACATACATAGCCTCAACCAGCAACTGATGATGGGAACCACTGATATATCCCCATTTTCTGTAAATGCATCATCACCTTTCAATATCTTAAACTTAACCAAGACATTTCAGCATACCGTTTACTAACAGGACTATGTTATTTTAACAAGTGAAAATAAATGCAAGGTATCTCGTCATAAAATTAGTAATTCCCATTGGCATGGGCTGTCAATAGATTTTGAAGGTTTTTCAGATGTGTGAAGGATGCCTGATGATTTGCTAAAGCATCTGAATAAAATATTGATGACTTTGAAGGACTTGTGATACCAAAGTGACTTTAAAGTTACTTGTAACACTCTTGTAAAGACACAGTTTTGCACCATAAGATTAGATTAGATTCCCTACAGTGCGGAAACAGGCCCTTCGGCCCAACAAGTCCACACTGACCCTCTGAAGAGTAAACCACCCAGACCCATTTTCCCTGACTAATGCAGAATGTGCAAACTCCACACAAGCCTGGAATTGAACCTGGGTCCCTGGTGCTGTAAGGCAGCAGTGCTAACCACTGAGCCACCGTATAAGGACCAATAAATTACATTTTAGTTACCTTTAATCATTGTACCACTTAGATGTGTGGCCCTAACCTTTATAAAGCTTAAAAGAGTAATTGTGGGAGATCCAAGATGGCGGCAACTCAGCAAGTCTGAGTCTACAGAGCCCTTCCCAAAACCTGGGTAAAGTGGGTTTCCTGCCCCCACCACACTTGCCAAACCACCCAAAAAATTTCTTTAATCTTAATTAGCTGCTGAATATTATATTTAAATAGTCTAATACTGAGTGGGTAATGAGTAAATCAAAGGGACCCCGCAGCTCTCAGAAAACAAAGACCCCCTCCCCCACCCTCCTCTCCTCCGGCTGCAGCTGATGTAAAAACAGGCCTTGTAGAGATGATTGCTAGATTGGAATCGACACTCGTCAATTTCATCGCAGAATCCCGACAGAGATGGAATGCATTCGAAGAAAAGCTGCACAAACAGAATCAAACCATGGAGGAGCTGCAGGGCCGAGTGGAGGGGGCGGAACTAAAGGCCACGACCTCCGAGGCTGCAGCTCAAACAGCTGCAGAACAGGTGCGAGCTCTGGAGCAGATAGTCCGGGCCTTTGAAATTTACATGGATGATATTGACAACAGAAATCGGAGAAAAAATATTCGGTTGCTGGGCCTTCAAGAGCAAGAAGGGAAAGAACAGTTAGTAGTATTTCTGGAGCGATGGCTGCCCCAGCTTTTAAACCTGGGGGCTGAAACTGACCGGGTAAGGGTGGAGTGGGCCTACCGGGTCGCAGTACGCGGATCTGGCCCAAACCAGCGCCCACGCCCGGTCCTGTTCCGGCTGCAGAGTTATAGGGAGAGACAGATACTCCTGGATGCCTCCAGAAAACTTGGAAAGGATCCTAAAGCTATGATTCATGAAGGATCCAAGATTATGTTATTTCAGGACTTCTCCCTGGCTTTGGCACGAAGAAGGAAGGCGTTTGATGAGGTGAAGAAATGTTTAAGGGACTTAGATATTCAATACACCTTACGCTACCCAGCGACGTTATGCTTTACCCACGAAGGATCCGAGTATAATTTTAGATCATCGGAAGAGGCCAAGAAACTTTTAGACTCGGTTAAATAAATCGTAAGAGACAATTTATGTTGGCTTGCCTCTCCCACACTCCGTGGGGAGAAATGGATACTTTATTCTACTTTACTTTTGCCTCTGGGAGCGGGGTTGTCTTCCTTGCTATGTTATTATACTTAACTGTAATCTGTTGGAGTTGTAATTTTATAGTTATGTGTGTTTGTACGTGGCATTGATGCTATTAGATATACTCAGGTATGGGTGGGGAGGGGTGGGGGTGGGGCGCTCACTGTTAACTCTAGCTCGGTATTATATCTAAATCCTATTAAGGAGCGCCCGGGTCGAGGGTGGGACACTGTTTGGGAGAGGATATGGTGGAATGTTGGAAAGGTAGTAAGGCCCCCTGAGAACAAGGGGGAAGATCTCCATTCAAACATGTTTAATTTTTTTTTTGTTTGTTCTTATTGTTTGGAAATAGCTTCCTTTTTATCATACTGTTATGAGTGTATTAGAGAACATTTTCTCTTATTTGAAGGATGTAAGCGACTCAACTATACACTCTGGATGATTGTGGATTAGTTGAATTTTGATGATTATATATTTAAGATCTATTTTTATATTAATGTTTGTGCTTGAAAATTCTGGTTATTTTTGTAAATTTGTCAAAATGTTAAATTCCCAATAAAAATATCTATAAAAAAAAGAGTAATTGTGGATTGAAAAGTTTAAAGACAATTTAGATCCTGGAATGGAAAGAGCTAAAGCTTCTTGTTCTAAGTGTTCTCTTACAGAAAATTCTTCATCATATGTTTCTATTTCTCAATTACATGTTGCCCCCTTGTCAACATCATCTGAAAACAAAGTCCCTTGCTGCCTCCAGACTTGAGCATTCCAAAATGGCCGCTGGCCAGCATCCACTCTTTCATCATTTAGAAACCCGAGTTCAGTCAGTACTCTGATATCTGTTCCCTAACTCACACCAACTCGCCCTCTGTGTTTGCTAACTCACCATCGATCCTAGTTAAGCAATGTCTCAATTTCAAAATTTTTATTTCTGCTCTCAAATTGCTCAGTGGCCTCACAATTCATTATCTCTGTAACCTCCTGCACAGCCACAATCCTATTAAATATCTATTGCCTTACTTCCAGGTGCTTGTATGTCTTTTATTTAATCACCTCATCACTGACTGATGTATCAATGTTGCCAAAGCTGTAAACTTCAAAATTGCTTCCCTTAACCTCTCTGTCTCTCTAATTCACATCCCCCTTTTAAGATGCACCTTACAATCTACCTCTTTGACCAAGCATTTGATCATCTCCCTGAATACCTCTGAATGTGGCTCAGTGTCAAATTTTGTTCTGTGAAGCACTTCAGAGATATTGGGTTAAAGGTACTCAATGAATGCAAATGATTGCTTATCACAACTCATTTCCTACTGTGCATGAGCCCATGATGCAAAACATGCAACCCATGATGCTTAACTTGGTTCCAATTAGCACTCATGCAGAAGAGATGGTATGGACAGCAGAAAACAGAAAACATCACATTGATACAATCAGTAAAAAAGTGTTTTGTTGAAATGGCTGTTGCAGCAGAACAAAGAACATCTTGCTTCGCAGCTGTTAGAACTTTGATGATAACCTGGGTGATAAACATAGATACTCAACAATACTCCACAGTAACAGAACCTGGGTGATAAATGTAGACACTCAACAATACTCCGCAGGAACATACAGTAACAGAATCTGGATGATAAACATAGACAATACTCCACAATAACACACAGTAACAGAACCTGGATGATAAATGTAGATACTCAGCAATACTCCACAGTGACGTTCTGCAATTCCAACTTTTTTTTTGTTACAATCACAGCAGAATTAAATATCTTACTTCATATTGCTAGATAAAAATAATATTTCGTTCTCTCTTCCCCAATTTTCATTTGTGCTCGGGAGTGATTCCAATAGCTTTGACACCAACCGGCCACAACACATACTAGAATCTGAAGAGAGATTTGCACAGAGCTGTTTCACTGTGGGAACTGTTGCAACCAACTATATTTCCAGCCAACAGCTTTATACATACACCCCAGTAGTAAACATCCTGGACTCCGAATTGCATCTGGGGACTCAGTGATTATATGTGTCACAACAACCACTTAAACCCATTAGCCTAGTGAAGGGAATTATTTGGTTGTAGCTAGAAATGATTATAGGGGCTTAGTTAGCTCAGTTGGCTGGAATGAACTGCACTGTGATGCTAACAGTACAAGTTCAACACCTGCACTGGGTGAGGTTACCATGAAGGACTCTCCTTCGCAATCGGTTCCCTTCCCTGAGGTTAAACCCCCACCTGACACAGCAGCCCTCTGGAACAAAGGCAACTTTTCTTTATTGTCCATACCTCTAATCTAAGAGGCCTGGCTGTGAGTCCCACCTACCCCAGAGGTATGTCAAGGTATGTCTGAACAGGTTGATCATAATAACTCCAAGACATGTTATATATTGTCCCTACTTTGCTCCCCCCACAGTTATTAGTCTGCATTGCTCTTAACAGGCAATGCATGTAAATTAATCAGTTGGAAACATGGATGGTTTATTGGTGGTGGTTAAGTGATGAAAAAATACTACGGGTGATTTGGTCCTGGGGAAAACAAACTCAGTCAGACCACTTCAGAAATTGGAACAAAACTGTAAAGCTTATTGTCAGGCGCTCCATGGTAAAAAGTTTGAGGAGCAATACAATAGACACACTTACATGTATAAATTCCATTAGTGCCATTATGATGGTACAGAGGGAGTCCAATTAAACCATTGAGTCTTTAGAGTCATAGAGTCACAGAGATGTACAGCACAGAAACAGACCCTTCGATCCAACCTGTCCATGCTGACCAGATATCCCAACCCAATCTAGTCCAACCTGCCAACACCCAGCCCATATCCCTCCAAAGCCTTCCTATTCATATATCCATCCAGATGCCTTTTAAATGTTGCAATGGTATCGGCCTCCACCACATCATCTGGCAGCTTATTCCATACATGCACCACCCTCTGCATGAAAATATTGCCTCTTAGGTTTCTTTTATATCTTCCCCTCTCACCCTAAACTTATGCCTTCTAGCTCTGGATTCCCCCCACCCCAGGGAAGAGACTTTGTCTATTTATCCTATTCATGTCATTCATGATTTTATAAACCTCTATATATTACTGAACAACCAAAAACTTTTCCATTCCGTCTATTCCTGTAGTCCCATAAGTTAGTTCCATCAAGAGCTCATTCGATAAGAAAATACCAGTTAAGAACAAGAGTTGAAGGGCCGTTCAGCCCCTCAGACCTGCTTTGCCATTTGATAATATCTTGGCATTCTGCTTGTGTTCTCACTTTCCTGACTATCCCTTCTACTCTTTGGCTGCCTTGTTAATCAACAATCTATCTAACTAAGCCTTAATAATATTCAACGAACCTGCAGTCACTTGCTTTCTGGGGAAAAGAATTTCACAGACCAACAATGCTTTAAAAGAAAATAAACTCTTCCCATTTGATCACTTAATTCTTTTAAAATCTGAGGAATATTCCAGTCCAGGCATGATGGTACAAATGGTCTACTTCTACACTGTAACAATTCTGTTACATAGGCTCAACCTGTCCAACCTTTCCATTAAAAGTAACCCTTACATCCCAGGAATTGGTCAAATTAACTTCAGCAGCAAATAATAGTTTTAAATAAAGTACACACTTTCTCAAGTAAGGAGATTAACACTGTACGCAGAATTCCAAATGCAGTCTGACAAATGTCCTATACAATTGTAGCAAAGCGTCCCTGCTTTTATATTTCATTCCCCTTGTAATAAATAATGACATTCTGATTATCTTCCTAATCAGTGCTGCATCTGCATACTAACTTTTTGTAATTCATGTATGAGAACACCCAAATCCCTCTGTACTGCAGTGTTCTGCAATCTCCCTCCATTTAAATAATGTACTGATTTTCTATGCTTCCTGTCAAAGTGGACAAAGTCACAATCTCTTATGTTATACTCCATCTGCCAATTTTCTGTTCGCTTACTAAACCTATTTAAATGGCTTTGTTGTCTCTTTGTATTTATTTACTTTATATAATTTACTTTACTATCTATCTTTGTGTCATTAGCAAGTTTAGCAATCACACCCGCAGTCCCTTCACCCAAGGCACTGATATAGACTATAAATGACGGAGGTCCCAGAACTGGTCCCTGTGACACTTCACTCTTTTCACCTTGCCAACCACTTACCTCTACCCTCTGCTTCCTTTCAGATTGGTTTCCATTCTTCTGACTGTTCTTTCATGAACCGGAGAGATCAGTCATCCAAAATACAAGCTATCAAAATCTTAGGACACCCAAGATGGACACTCCACAAAGTGAGCAGTTTCAGTTCCATCTCCCCTGGACCTTAAAACAATTTAGTCTGCTCAATTATCAATATGCTTCACACATTAAACATGATCTACTTGGAATATCCCAGACCAAAATTGATTGTTTTTCCCTTGTTAAACAGAGAGATTAGTGTATTGTACTTAACGTTTTAAGCCTTAATCAATATGTGACTGAAACACCGTGTATACTTTATTTAAAACTATTAGACATTTGCCGCTGAAGTTAATTTGACCAATTCCTGGCATGTAGGAGTTGTTTTTAATGGAAAGGTTGGACTGGTTGAGTCGACACAACAGAATTATTACAGTGTAGAAGTAGGCCATTCATTCCATTTAACCCTTCTGACGTGACAACAAAGGATATTCTATTCTATTCTTAGCCTCCAACAAGTTTAAGTTAAAAATAATGCATTGCGACTTCAAAGAGGTAAGTGGACCAACACAGAGCTTTTCTGCCCACAGTTCCAGCATTTCTTCCTTTTACTTCAGCTTTCTTCCATTCGTTGCTTCTCTTCTTACCCACAGTTTTAGAAGTTTTCTTCCTGTCATCCTTTCCTTCTGAATGCTCCCCGCTGCAAGCAAAATCCAAATGACTGAGTAGGGTAATGACCTTTTCCCAAGCTTCTGCTACACTGCTCCTGAGCTGGCAGCTTGAAGGTGCACACAAACGGCTTGAGGCAACACACCTGCTCGTCTTCCTTCTCTCTCCGTGAATAAATAGCCGTCCTTTGCTCAGCACGTTCAAATGGCAAACACACAAGGCTGCTTTGGGTTTAAAAATGATGATGTTTGTGGTTAAAGAACGCCTCCTTCACACAAAAAACCCCAATCCGGTGAACATCCCCCGCTTGGGAAATTACAGCCCCCAGTCTATCCTTAACTCCATAGCTGTCCCAGTTCCTTAGGCAATAGGATTGAAACTGCCAACTTTAATGCTGAGACTTTCCTGAATTGTAAGCATGACACGTATTTGCTGAGACTATGTTATCACAGGCTGCAAACACGAAGAGACACTGAAGTACCTTATAAATTACACTGCATTGAAATCTTCCGGAGAGACCACTGGGCAGTAGTTGTTGTGGGAATGTACTTTCAAATGAAACATTTTGTGAAGTGGCACTTAAAAATTTCAACTGTCTTTGGTGCCGATTTTCAACTCTATATCATTGTTTATTGAGCGGGATTGCACCACAGTTTACAATAATTCTATGGTAAAAAACATTTGCGATGAAACATGGAACTTGTTACAATAACGTTCGATTCTAGTATTTTCTCCCAAACACAAAAAGAACTGTCCAAAAACACTTTCTATGAAGACAAATCACACTGAACAGTGGACACTTCTTAAGCCTTTTCTCTCAGTGACCCTACTCAGTGGGTACCACATCTTTGGACCTGAAGGTTGTGGGTTCAAGTCCTAGATAAGCAACTTAAGCACAAATATCCAGGTTGCTGCCCCATAGTAACGCTGGATGAGTTAAAGGTGCTACCTTTTGGATGCAATGTTAAATCAAGACTTCGCCTGCTCACTCAAGTGGATGGAAAAGATTCCGTGGCACTCTTTTGCAGAAGAACAAGATGGTTAACCTAGGCACCTTGGCCTAGAGCTATCCTTCAATGACCACCACTAAAACAGGTCCTCTTACTCTATCCCGTCTCCTAACTCCACCTCCTGTTGTGTATTTATTATCCCTTCTGACCTTCTGCTCTCTGACATTGGACGTTCTAGACTCAGCAAAGGTCTTAGTTTTATCCCCCTGTGCCCTCACCTCAATGGATTTTCAGGCACGACATGATATTGAATTTTTCTTCTATTGCCTCTGCCTCTGTGTCCAATTCTTTGGACAAGAGTTCTTTCCTTGTCCGACAGATACCTTCGCTGATCTCCAACACTCTCTCACAACCTTGAATCCTCCCTTTGGTCTTTCCCCTGCATTCAACCTCTTCATCGAGAACTGGAGATGTGACACTGTTCACCTTAATTTCTCTGCCTGCCCTCAATCATTCAAACCACTTTCTCTCTGAACAGAGTGCACACTGTGCTCTCAGATCCTGACTTGGTTATCAAACTTGCCAACAAGGGTGCTGCTGTTGTTGAATGACCTCTACATTGTGGGCTCTGAGTGCGAGCTCTCAGACACCTCCTCCTATCCTCCCCAACCGCCCCCCACTCCCCCCACCCCGACCACAACCCATCATTGTGTACCAGGCTATTGTGTACATCATGATCATTAATCTCATTTCATCTGGTGATCTCTGTGCCCTGCCTCCTCAACTGTCACAATCTCATAGAGCCCCAGCCCCACACAGCTCAGTTCTACCTCCTTTCAAAAATCCACAAACCGGACTGCCCATTGTTTCTGTCTGCTCCAACAGAACTCCCCCCTTCCTACCTCATCTCAATTCCTTCTCCCCTTGTCCAGTCCCTTCCCACGTGCATCAGCAATTTTTCTGACACTTTACACCAGTTTCAGAACTTCCAGTTTGTGAGCTCCAGCCATCTTCTCATTACTGTGGACGTGCAATCCTTTTCCACGTCCATCCCCCATCAGGCTGGTCTCAGGCCTCTCTGCTTCTTTTTGGGCAAAAGACCTGAACCATCCCTATCCACCACCACTATCTCCTCCATTGTCAGACTTCTGGAGGGATAGTCTCCTGTGGGACACTTTGGTCCCAACAACTTCCTACAGCCCCACAGCACCTTCCATGCAATTGCACAAAGTGTGTCACCTGCCTGTTTACTTCCTCCATCCCCACCATCCAAAGGCCCAAACACACCTTCCGGGTGAAGCAGCGATTTACCTTCACTTCATTCAACTTAGTGCACTGTATTCAATGCTCTCATAGTGTGGTCTGCCCTACACTGGGGAGACGAAATGCAGATGAGGTGCCCACTTTGCATCTTTTTCCATAAAAATGACCCTTCATTTCCATAAAAATGAAGCCTGCCACTTCAACACCCCGCCCTGTTCCCTGGCCCACATCTCTGCCTCAGGCTTGCTGCAGTGCTCCAGTGGAGCTCAGCATAAGCTGGAAGAACAGAACCTCATGTTCTGCGTGGGAATGCTACAGCCTTCAGGAACACACACACCACACACACATACACCCCGCACACACACACACACACACATACACACACTACACACACCCCGCACACACACACATACACATACTACACACCCATCACACACACAGCCATACACACACACACACACACACACACCACACATACACACACCACACACACACACACACCACACACATACACACACATACACCCCACATACACACACACACCACACACACATACACACACCACACACACACACATACACCACACACACAAACATACACATACTACACACCCATCACACACACAGCCATACACACACAGCCATACACACACACACACACACAACACACACACACACCACACACACACATACACATACCCCGCACACACACACACCACACACACACATACACATACCACACACATACACACACACACACACCACACACACACACACACACCACACACATACACACACATACACCCCACATACACACACACACCACACACACATACACACACCACACACACACACACACACATACACCACACACACAAACATACACATACTACACACCCATCACACACACAGCCATACACACACAGCCATACACACACACACACACACACTACACACACACACACCACACACACACCACACACACACATACACATACCCCGCACACACACACACCACACACACACACATACACATACCACACACATACACACACATACACACCACATACACACACACACCACACACACATACCACACACACACCACACACACACATACCACACACACACACACACACCACACACAAACATACACATAGCACACAGCACACACACACACACCACACACACACACATACACATAGCACACACATACACACCACACACACACCACACCCACACACATACACCACACCCACACACACACACACACACACACAGCACACAGATACATACACACACACACCACACACATAACACACACAGCGCACACACACACACACACACACACACACATCCTTGTCATCACGTTGGCTGCTTTCAGAAACCACCCATTGTCAGCCACTAGCGGACCCTATTAGCAACTATGGGTTCTCTCAAGCTGACCATTACCCACTCCTCTGTCTGCCCAACCGTTCCATCTCCACCTACCGTTTACTCCTCCCCTCACCCCTCATCTCACTTTCAGCACGTATACTATCCTCAGCTACAATCAGATCTGGACCTGAAATGTTAACTCTGATTTCTCTCCACAGATGCTGTCAGACTTGCTGAGTTTTTGCAGCGATTTCTGTTTTTGTCCCTATAACAGGTATCTGGCTGTTATCACATTGCTATTAGCGTATGTTGTGTCTAGTGTATGACTGCTGCATTTCTGAGATTAAAACAGTTTTCAATGGCTGTAAAGTGCTTGGGGAATTATGGTCATGAACTGGGCTACATAGATGTAAATCTTTTCTTCCTCAGTTCAGTTTACCAAAGAGCACGTGAGTTCAACTTATACTCCTTAAAGATATAAATGAGTAACTATAGTTTGTCGTTATTTGTTCGTAGGATATGGGAATTCCGGGATGAGCTGACATTTATTGTTCATCTTTTGTGTAGCTACAAGGTTTTCTGTAAATCACCACAACATGTCATGTTACAGTGCTTAAAAGACATTTGAATGAGAATCTGAATAAAACATGTTTGTAGGGATATGGGCCAGGCAGGTGGGAATCATTTATTTTGGGATTATGGTCAGAATGGATCTGTTTCCGTGCTGAATGATTCCCTAATTCTATAACTCTATGTCCAGTTAAATGGTTTCTAAACTTGAGCCGTGTATGGAAAAAGTATTGCTGTATTCAGTTCTACAGCTCCATGGTGAAGAACTAATGGTTACTATCTGCCTTTAGTGGTGGTTGAAAAATGATTGTATAATCTTCAGCAGATTGGTTTATGTGCTAATTTTCTTAAGGCTGAGTGGGTCCCATTGAAGAAGGTAAACACAGTGACAATGCCATGAGAGTTTTGATTCTGTGTACCATTTCTAAGAGGTTTGGCCTCACTCCCTTTTAATTCCACCACAAGGAACTCCAAAAGCTGCTCACTGAAGCAGCAATCTTTCTGCTTGAGGACACAATTGCTGAAGGACCTTCAGCCATTTTTGTTTTACGCTACTGTGCTCAGTAGACGCCAACCTTGAGCCTGCCTATTTGTGACTGTCTAGTTAGTTTGAAGACATTGTGACAGTGCACACATTATTGCTCTGCCAAATCTACAAGAACCCTCTTTAAATATCATGCACTCCCCCACTAAGTACATTTCCAATGAAAATCGTTCAGACAATTTTGCTTCTGATTTACATCAAATACACAGGGAGCCTTTTACTTCAAGCTGGAAGCAAATGAGAAGAATTACACAAAATCTTCCTAAATCTTGGTGAGTTGGGAAATCTAACTCATTTCACAGCTCATTCCTGTCACTAAATTTTACTCTCACATCAATGAGATTTGCAATGCTTGTTTAAAAATTAACTCTCGATTTGCCAAGTCCAAAGCATTTAGAAATAAAACTAAGCAATGGTTTTCAAAACTATCCAGTTAACTCTGAAAAATCACAGCGCAGGGTCTTGTAAAGTATTCTGAAATGATTGTTATTGATTCTTTCAGCACACATTAATTGATAATTAACGTGTAAATCTTCCTGGGTTAAACCTGTATAAACACTCCATGTTGTCTTCATCAAATATGATTATCCTTAATGTGGGGGTTAGAGTTGCCAATTTGATCTGCCCTTTGTCGGAGGTCTACAGACCTCTATTGTGCTCTCTTACATGCAAGTAGGTGCCCATGGGCATAGTCAAAAAAAAAGAAAAAGTTTTAATTGGTGATGTTTGTTAACGTGTGGCAGGGAAAAACAATTGTACAGTAAGGAAATGAATGTGGTGAGTCAGAGGGTAAATGTATTCAAACCCTGCTGGGGGTTGGAGGCCTGAGCCACGGGGACAGGCTGAATAGACTGGAGCTGTTTCCCCTGGAGCGTCAGAGGCTGAGGGCGAGGACCATGGAGAGGTTTATAAAATCATGAGAGGCATGGGATGGGGTCAACAGCCAAGGTCTTTTTTCCAAGTTGGGGAGTCCAAAACTAGAGGGTATAGGTTTAGGGTGAGAGGGAAAAGATTTAAAAGGAACCTGTGGGGCAATGGTTTCACACAGAGGGTGGTGCGTGTATGGAATGAGCTTTCAGAGGAAGTGGTGGAGGCAACATTTAAAAGGCATCTGGATGGGTATATGAATAGGAAGGGTTTGGAGGGCCAAATGCTGGCAAATCAGACTAGGTAAATTTAGAATATCTGGTTCGCATGGACAGGTTGGACCGAGGGGGTCTGTTTTCATGCTGTACAAGTCTAAGACTCTGTTTGTTGAAAAGGATTGCAGCCATTTGCCTAGGATCAAATTGTGAAGCAAGATAATTTTGGGCATGTCTGTGGGTCAAATTTTGATATTTGCAAGGCCAATGATGAAGCTTTGATCATTTCCATACAATCCCTACAGTGTGGAAACAGGCCATTCAGCCCAACAAGTGTGCATTGACTTTCTGGACAGCAACCCACCCAGTCTTGCCCCCTCCCCCCACCCAATCCTGTAACCCTCCGCTTCCCATGGATAATCCACCTAACCTACACATCCTTAGACACAAAAGGCAATTTAACACAATGAGATTGTGGGAAGAAACCAGAGCCCTAGCAGAAACCCACATTGAAACGGAGAACGTGCAAACTCCACACGGACAGTCACCCAAGGCTGGAATTGAACCCAGATGCCTGGTGCTGTGAGGCATCAGCTCTAACCACTGAGCCACCGTGCTGCCCCATTTTGACATTTGTTGGCATCATCCTCATCCCAGAGAGTTGTCTGCCACATATCTAAACCTGTTCTGTGCTGCCCTTACAGACCGCACATGGATCAAATGCAGTCCATTACATCCATCATCCATTACATTCCCTGCTTCCCATTGCTATATTTTCCATTAATGTTTCCCTTCAATATCTTACCCTGCTCTAACAATGTGACCAAAGTATCTTTGAAGCTATGCACTAATTTCCTCCCTTCATTGATTTCATCAATGCCCCATAAAACTTATTCTTTTAGTTCTTAATGGCAATAGCAACATGCATTTAAACCGAAGAAGTATGTTCCTTTTTGTATCACAGAACTGTGCTCGACAAAAATTGGGCTGTGTGCCAAAGAACGCTGTTTGGAGCAAAACCATGTTGCTGGGAATACTTCAAGGCCAGGCCAAAGTGGAGAGAGAATCCAGATGAATGTTACATCTCTAATAAAAGCTCATTTGGAGCCCCAGACAATATAAGATATATGCTGAACAGTTAGAATGGACATGCAAATGTGATCCAACCTTCAGGAACATATCCAGTCAGAGCTGTTTAATACTTTGCACAGTAGTTACAAGTTAACAGCAACATAACGTTGAACATGCTATGCAGATGATACAATTCAAAACCTGTTTGTTGTGCATTTTAAGGCTTCTGAACACGTTCTATTATCAAACCATTATAAAGATGTTGTTAGGTATCGGGAGCAGATGGGACATGAACCTGGGCTTCCCGGCTCAAAGGTTGGGGCATCACCACAGGAGCACATGACCCCTTTCCCTTTCCCTCCCCCTCCAAACCATCCTCAGCCAGAGTCACACGTCAACTACTACAAACAGTGAGTTAATTTACTGATCATTTGTTTGATTACTGTTGGCGGGACCTTGGTGCACACAAAATAGTTACCCGTGTTTGCCAGTACAAAGTCACTACGCTTAAAGGCAGTTCAATTTAAACACGAATTTCTCTTCCTTAAAAGAGATGAGTGACCCCCCCAAGTCAAAAAAAAACAAGGAAATATCCAACGAGCACTAATTCCAAATTAGTCTTAGTGTTTAAATTTTGCAAGTGTTGGGTTTCCTTCAAGCTGGGACCGATTCAAAACAAAAATTCACAGAATTTAAGCCGGCTTTACACAGATTCCAGTTCTAATCCAGCCTCAAATTGCTAGTTTAAGATGGGATAGTTTCAATGAGAGACCTGTCAAAGGGCCCCACCATTCATAAGACACAGAAACCTGTTCCATTTACTGTGAAACAAGTCTGCTGTCCCCTGGAGGCAGATTCCTCTGCAGTGAGGGAACCTTTCCCCTGCTTTTCATCCGGACATTCATTTATTTACTTGAGTCCCTTGTAGCAATTGTACATTGTTCTGTTTCCGATCTGGAATCCTGTGGCCACTTAGTAGACTTTATATCTCCTTGTCAAAGTTCGGTACAAAACACTAAGAATGTGAAACTTTCACAATAAACAGAAAGCGTTACAGTTGGTTATCAAACCACATTTTAAATATTCTCTGCTTGCATGGAGATATTGGCATTGTGGTACCATCACTAGGCTAGAAATGTAAAATCCCAACTTCACACTCTAGGGACATGAGCTAAAATCCCACCACTGCAGCTTGTGGAATTTAAATTAATTTAAAATCAGGAATTGAAAGCTGGACTCAGTAATGCTGACCTTGAAACTGTCACTGATTGTTGCAAAGCTCATCTGGTTTCATTAATACCTTGTGAGAAAGGAAAACTGCTATCCTTACCCAGTCTGGTTTACACGTGACTCCACTCCTGCTGTAAAATAGGGATGATCTGTAGCTAGACCCTCTGAAATGGCCTCAGTTCAAAGTGATAGGCGGTAAGTGCTGGCCTTACCAGTGACACACATATCCCATGAGAACAAATGAACAACACTAACCAAATGTTTAACTTTTACTTATCAAGTCTTTATAATCAATCATTCGAGGAACCTCAATTATCCAAATATCAATTATCCGAATTTTGGATTATCCGAATAAGATCTCAAGGTCCATAAAAACATTACATCAAAAAGGTAAGTGTATTTGGATTACCTGTACTGAAGGAGATGTGAAAATGCTGGCAAAAACAAATAAACACAAGCACCTCAAGCATCAGCAACTGGATTCTTTTTTAACATAAAGGTTAGTTACACAGCCCTTTGCAAAAGTAAGTGCTTTATTCCCGTCACTTTACCGGGCCGATCATGAAAAAAATGGCAGACCAAAGTAAACACATGCACGAGGCAATGCTTCTGTCTTTCTATCACGACACTGAGTTCAGGGAGAAACTGACAAACGCTCTTGTGATTGTGGAAACTGTTTGAGACCTTGCTTAATGCTAGGATTTCATCTATTTATGTGATGGTAAAGGTTTAGTCCTTCTCAGTTTAACCTGCAACGATTAGTTTGTTTAAATAGCAGACTCATCAAAATTATAGATTTAAACAGTCTCTCCAGTAGAGCACAGTATTAGATCAGTATGGCTTCTCTTGTTTAAGGTCAATTCAATTATCCAAATAATCAATTATCTGAATGAAATACTGCCCGCCTGACTCATTCGGATAATCGAGGTTCCTCTGGATTTAGATATTTTATGACACATTCTCTGTGAGCAGCATATCTTGAGGCAGGACTTGAACCTAGATCCTGTGGCAGGGCAGGGGGCACAACCATTGTACTACAAGACTCTCTTGTCCTTTTCCTAGATCCTGTTACCCATTTTGGTCCCAGCCTATGCATCTATGTTGATAAGCAGTTTCCAGATTGTCCATTCCGTTTTTTGGATACAATAAACTAATGAGACTGGAGTGTTTGGGTTATAAGGAGGGACTGGACAGGCTGGGCTGATTTTCCCTGCAATGTAGGAGGTTGAGGGGTGAACCTACGAGGTTTATAAAATCATGAGAGGCACGGATAAGGTGAAAAGCCATGATCTTTTCCCCAGAGTAGGGCAGTCCGAAACTAGAGGACACAGTTTTAAGGTGAGAGAGGTCTGATTCAAAACGGACATAAGAGGCAACTTTTTCACACAGAGGGTAATGCATATATGGAACATATAGAGGAAGTGGTGGAGGTGAGTATAATTACTACATTTAAAAGACATTTGGATAAGTACATGAAAAGGAAAAGATTTAGAGGGATATGGGCCAAATGCAGGCACATGGGACCAGTTCATTGTAGGATACCTTGTTGGCATGCATGAATTGGACTGAAGAGTCTGTTTCTGTGCTGTACAATTCTCTGACTCTAAATATCAACTTGCCTTTCTCTCTCTTTTTTTCTAATCTCACTATTTCTCGTCAGTCCCATTTGCTTTGTGTTTCTCTGTCTCACTAACCTATGTATCAGCACAGTATATCTTACGAGATTTCACAATCTATTCTGCTCCCATATGGCTGTAGAGTGTCTAATTCTACATAAGGCTTAAATACAAAAACTGAACACTATGGATGCGGGAAATCTAAAATCAAAACAGAAGATGCTGGAAACACTCAGCAGATCTGGCAGCATCCATGAGCAGAGAAACAGAGGTGAGATTTCAGTTCTGTGTCTGCGAAAAGATCACCAGCTTGAAATATTAACACTGTTTCTGTCTTCACACATGCTGCCTGAGCTGCAGAGAATTTGCAGCAGTTTCAATTCTTATTCCCACATTTGGCCACATGCTTTGTCAGTTGTATAATAATCCTCTGCTTTGGTGCCAGTCTCTATTAAAATTGGCATGAGAAGAATCACTTAAGACAGAAAAAGACACTATCATGAAGAAAGAGTGGAAAATGGAACATGCTTCAAATAAGAAAGATCAAAACAATGTAGTTATAGTCAACTTTACATGTGTATTATAGAACAGAAAATCTATATAAAGGGCTTTGAAGCACTGTCTAAGTTTAACACTTCCAGTGGCTATGTCTTTCATCCTCAGATGTCAGAAGTATGAAGATCAAAGGAACAATTAGGATCCGACAAGTTACAGCATTCTGATTGAGACAGTGTAAAGGATGGCAGTATTTTGAAGATCTGTGGTAGTTATTAAAAATGATTAAATATTGTGCTGTGTGCAGGTTCCATTGGAATGAGTTTACTTCAAATAATTTTAAATATTAATTCTAGATGGTTCCAGAGAACGTTACCATCATCTCTGATATATTCTGTTCCAAGTGTTGGTTTCTGGGTCTGAAAATTCAGATGTGCTTGGTCAGGCACTAATCATACAAGCGGAGACAAAATAATCTCACACATAAGCCTATACAGCATGTCGCAGTGAAATTAAAATCAGGAACAGCTAAAGCAAAGGCTCAAGCAAATCCTGTCGGTGCTAAATGGGAAATGAAGGGACAATTTTTAATCTGGACAACGCATCATCAATCCCTCTTCAAGCCAAATCATGTGAGTCAGTGTTTAATAAACAAAAGTTGAGAACATTTTCTAGGAATGCAATCACTCTTTTAGATTGTTATGAGTTCAGAATTCTTAATAGGGAGAAATTCTACAAAGCCTAAAACTGACTTTTTTTTTTAACAAATCTACTTTAGCAATCGGCTTTTACAACACTGTTCTCTCTGATCATGAACATAAAATGGTTCCTTGAACTCACCTGCACCATTTACTTCAACTGAGTTGCTTCTGAAATACCCATTCATACTCTCCCTGTTTATAGTATTTCGCAAATCAGCCCACATTTGCTGTGTTACTGCATATTCCTCAGAAACTGAAGAATTTAGTGAGAATTTCCAACACTTAGTGTGAAATTCTGAAAACTCACAGATATTTCAGTAAAATATAAATATTTTCACAATATTGTAAACACATTCAAATCAAATTAAAAGAAATTATCAACTTATATTTACAGAGCGCTTGCACGGTGGCACAGTGGTCAGCACTGCTGCCTCACAGCGCCTGGAGACCTGGGTTCAATTCCCGACTCAGGCGACTAACTGTGTGGAGTTTGCACGTTCTCCCCGTGTCTGCGTGGGTTTCCTCCGGGTGCTCCGGTTTCCTCCCACAGTCCAAAGATGTGCGGGTCAGGTGAATTGGCCATGATAAATTGCCCGTAGTGTTAGGTAATAGGGGTAAATGTAGGGGTATGGGTGGGTTGCGCTTCGGCGGGTCGGTGTGGACTTGTTGGGCCGAAGGGCCTGTTTCCACACTGTAAGTAATCTAATCTAATCAAAAAAAAAATTTTAATGTAATTAAACATCCTAAGGGAATTCACAGAGATGGTGTGGCTAAATGGATCCACTGCCGAACACTGGCACAACCATGTTATGTTAGATATTATACTGGCTGGTTTAAAAAAACAGCATAATGCCAACAACATGGATTCAATTCCCACACCAGCTGAGGTCACCATGAAAGTCTCTCCTCAACCTCTCTCCTTGCCTGAGGGTGATTCTACTTGGGGTAAACCACTACCTTTTGTCTACCTCTAATGAAAGGGCAGTGCTGTAATCTGGTGACTTTACTTTTTACTATCGTATGATGTTCTGGCCATCCATTTGAAACATTTGGGATGTCCTGGGTCGACTAACTGCTACTAATTCTTCTTGGTATTAAGTTTAAGTTAGTGGAACCAAATGGGGAAAGATACCCACGTAAAGGCTTCATCAGAAGATAGGGTCAGACTTGATAAGTAGAGTAAGTTTACTGTGTAATAGCTAGCAACATCGTATCTCAAATATGTGATAATCTCCAGCAAAACATCACTGCTACTTAAATGTTCTGGTAAGAACTTTGAGAGAAATGAATGGAACTTACACACACACACACACACACACACACACACACACACACAAATTCTCACACTGGACAAGTTAAGAGGATAGTAGATCAGGTTTTAAGGAGTATGTAAAGAAAAGGATTTGGGGTGCTGGGGGTAGTCATAGTCCAGAGTTTAGGGTCCAAGCAACTGAAGGTGTGGCCACCAATGGTGAAGTTATGGAAATTGGGCATGTTCAAGAGGTCAAAGTTAATGAAGCACAGATATTTTGGAGGGCTTGGGGGTTGATTTGAGGGATGGGATTTGACAAGGCTATGGTCAATTGTTAAATCAAACTCCTCAGAAAAAATAATTTCTTTAGAAGAGATGCAACAGGCTATTGCTGCTGGTATTTAAAATGCGGTTACAATTAGCAGATAGTGGAAATCTACCTCCTTATTTATATCAAAGAGTGTGGTGCTGGAAAAGCACAGCCAGTGAGGCAGCATCTGAGGAGCAGGAGAGTCGACATTTCGAGCATAAGCTCTTCATCAGGAATAAGGGGTGGCCCAAGGGGGCTGAGAAATAAATGGGGGGTGGGGGGGGATGGTAGCTGGGAATGCGATAGGTCAATGAAGGTGGGGGTGAAGGTGATAGGTCGGAGAGGAGAGTGGTGCAGATAGGTGGGAAGGAAGATGGACAGATAGGTGAGGGGAGGGGAAATGAGGAAACTGATAAAATCCACATTGATCCCGTGTGGTTGGAGGATCCCAAGGGGGAACATGAGAAGTTCTTCCTCCAGGCGTCAGGTGGTCAGAGTTTGGCAGTGGATGAGGTCCAGGATTTGCATGTCTTTGGCAGAGTGGGAGGGGGAGTTAAAGTGTTTGATCACAGGCAGTGGGGTTGCTTAGTGCATGTGTCCCAGAGATGTTCCCCGAAATGTTCTGCAATTAGGCATTCTGTGTCCCCACTGTAGAGGAGGCCACATTGAGAGCAACGGACACAGTAGATGATGTGTATGCAAGTACTCTGTTGAATGTGGAAGGATCCTTTGAGGTCTTGGACATAGGTGGGAGGGTGGGTGGTGGGGGGGTTGGGGGAGGTGTGGGCACAGGATATGCACTTCTTGTGGTGGAATGGAAGGTGCCAGGAGTGGAGGGTGGATTGGTGGAGGGGCGTGGACCTAACAAGAGACTCACGGACGGAATGGTCTGTCTGGAATGCAGATGGGGTAGGGAGGGAAACTATTCCTGGTGGTGGGGTCTGTTTGAGATGGCAGAAACAGCAAAGGATGATGGAATGTATCTGGAGGTTGGTGGGGTGAAACATGAGGACTGGGGGGTTCTCTCCTTGTTGCGATTGGAGGGGTGGGGTTCAACGGCGAAGGTGCAGGAAGTGGAGGGGATGTGCTGGATGGAATCATCGACCAGCTTCTCCTGCCACCGCAAGAAGTGTAACACCTATGCCCACACCTCCCCCCCAACTCCCCGAAACCACCTCTGTTATTGCTTTGTGAAATTTGCATAAAGTACTCAACTGGTGTATCTGTATGGATCATGCTATTGATCAGAGTATACAGGTTACCATGAAGGCACCACCTTCTCGATCTCACTTCTCACCTGAGACATGGAGACCCTCAGAATAAACTCACCGCCAATCGTGTCTCTCTCTCTCTTTCTAATGTGAGAGCAGTCCTATCGTTCTCTGGGACTGTGGTGATTTTACCTTTACAATAAAGGAATAAAATAAAAACGTTTCATAAAGTTTTATCTAACAGAGCAAGCTTTTTATTGAAATTGCCTGCAAAACGGAGGATTGAAGATTTATTGGAATCTCTGCTTCGATGTACTGCTCCAACAGTGTGTATAATTTTGATAGCCATAGTATGCAGAAGTGCATTGAAAACATATTGAAACACAAATCTACCTAAAATTCCAGAACTTTAACATTGCTAAAAGGAAACAAGAAGTTGAATTTATTGTCTTGCACTCATCAGAACTAGGATATAAGAAATGGAGTTGATCAAAGGGACATTATTTTATGAAATTTGTTTCTTGTGCCCTAATTCTAATGAATGCAAGACAAAAAGTCTGGCTTCTTGTTTAAATTCTGCTCGACCAAGTAGTTATATATAAACTTTCAGTAGTGCATCTTAACTTACGATAAAATAAATCTCAACTTTGAATTTTTTTCCCGACTGCTGGGAATTCCAAAGCAAGCACGAAAAGGGCTAACGTGCCTTCTGCAACTTCTTCCGAAGATTCAAGTCAGAGTCAGTAATGCATTGTTTGGACCTCATACACTGGTAACTATATACCTGTGTGCAGGTGGTCCTGGAGACAAGCCTCACTGTGTTATCGGCGAGGAAGCTAAATACCAGAGGAAGGACAATTTTCGGAATGGGTTTGCAGCTCCAATGCTCAGAGTTAATGACTGGCAAAACTAATTATGATGAAACAATGATAGTAGCTGCAGTTCAGAATCCAGCCTCAGGGTTAATCTGCTTCTTTCAAAAGGAGCAAGTCAGTTTTCTTTTGATGTTTCCTTTCAGCTCAAATGTTCTTCTAAAACTGCGTTTCTTTGTGGCGAGTTCAAAATTCAGCCTGTTTATGTTTTAAGCTGCACTCTCAGTGTTAGCCCTGAGACCAGCACCAATACAAAATTCTGTATGCAAGTTTGGATTGTATGGCTCCCTGCCTTCTTAGATCTAATACTCAGTTAGATTAATAGAAAAATACAAAGACTTATCTTTACATTTCACTTTTCATGAACAAGGTTGACTGTTTACGTTGTATATTCAAAGTGTCATAATGGAGGAAAACCCCTGCAACTCGCAATGTGATAAATAATGACTGGGTAACTGGCTGACTCAGGACTGGCCAGTATACTAGAGTAGATTCGATGTTTCAGGCATAAGCCCTTCTTCAGGAATCCATTCCTGAAGAAGGGTTTATGCCCGAAACGTCGAATCTCCTGTTCCTTATATGCTGCCTGACCTGCTGCGCTTTTCCAGCAACACATTTTCAGCTCTGATCTCCAGCATCTGCAGACCTCACTTTCTCCTCCTAGTATACTAGGGTAAACTTCCCTGCTCAAATAAGCCTTTGGGATTTATAAATTGACTCAAATAAGCAGACGAGACCTCAATTTTGCATGTCACCTGAAATGTGAAATTTCTAATAGCTCTACACTCCCTGAGCATTGCGTAGGAGTATCAGCCTTGACTCTTGGGCTCAAATCCTGCAGAAACTTGTAACTCAGAAAACAGTACAACCAACAGAGCGCTAACTGACACTGTAATGGATTATAAACTAATAAGATGAGGCCTTTTCATGGAACTATATTGCACACTGAAGGTTTTCAATAATTTTCTGCAGTTAAGATTGCATTGAGAGCTATATATAAATACAACCTCACAATCACAATTTTTAGCAAGAGTGCAGTATGTGGGGTCCTAATATTATAATCAGCTACTGGATTAAGGTCAGCATGTTATAATAGTTCCAGGTGGGTCCTCCAAATTGTTAAGCCCCTGGATGAGGAGGGCTGAACTGGTTCTGCTTCTTTATTCACCTGTCTCTTCAGTTGATCATAATAAAGTTAATTTTAAAGGCATCCCTCCTCTGTGGATGACTATCCCTTAGATTAAAGAAGTTTTTTTTTAATAGAGCCAATTTAACCAGACTTCTAGAGTTAACAAAACAGTGAGCTTTGAAAAGTATTAAAAATGCATTGTTGATGGTTAACAGCTGATTTCAGGATTCCTGGCTTTTGCAAATTTGATGACCCTTTTGATCTGTTTCTTTTGATGGTGCTTGGCTCAGAGCTGTCAGAATCAGAGATTGCTTCTTGTCCTGTTTCCTTCTGACAGCCTTGTTGGCCGGTTGGCTTCCAGTACTCAGAGCCATGATATGAATTTACCTGCAATGCTGGGGTGATCAGTGAGTACTTCTTCAACTGTGACCTTCACAGCACACTAGCACACACAGGCCAGTACACACACATCTCAGTTCAGTTGCACAGCTTCTTTCATGGGACTCATAGACCAAGCTTGTTCTCAGTTTACAAAATCTTTGTATTTGTACATTTGTTGAAAAGTCAAAACACAAAAATATCTACAAGATGTGGCTTTCCGATGAGAGTTGGAGAACAGCGTGAGCAGTGAGGAGGATACTCAAGCCCCTTATTAACTCTTCCAGTTACAACTGTCTCTCTGCTTAATATTTTCCTGATACTTTACTGGTGCAACATTCCATGGGTCCCTCACAGGATCTGGTAAGATAGCCTGTATTTGTAACCCCAGTTGTTTTGGACAGTAGCAGTCCTCTTCTAATAGAAACACAATTTGGAATTAAAAGTTAAGGACGTCCACAGCACTTCAGGGTGAAGACCCTTTGCCATGATACATGGACCATTTTAACTTCGGACCCTCATTTAAGTGAGGCAAGGCTGAGCCTCACCCGGGATCAATGGGAATGGGGAGGTGCTGGCTGCAGGAAGAGGATTTTGGTCATCAAGAGCCTATTGGAGGGCAGCTAGGATGCTTGCACATAAAACAAGCTAAGAGTTTCTGTGACACTAGTTGGTTGAGGACCTGAGATTAATGAGGTTTATAAAACCCCAGTACTATGCACACCTTAGCATCAATTAGTGATTGCAAGAGCTAAAATGGAAAAGATTAACTTCCTGCAAATTAATGGGACTTAGAAGAGTTTTGTCACTAATTGGAACTAAGTATTGGTATTGACATTGACGCTGTTTTAGAGATGCCATTGTTTCAATGTAGTTACAAGGGAAAAGAAAGCTACAAAAGGAAAACAATGGAAGGGGGAAGATAACGAAGAGTCATTTAGTCTTTAGAATTAGCTTGCTTTCTCTCCATAGATGCAGCTTGACCAGCTGTGATCTCCAGCATTTTTGTTTTTAGTTCAGATCCCAGCATCTGTAATGATTAACATAGAACATTACAGTGCAGTACAAGCCCTTCGGCCCTCGATGTTGCGCTGACCTATATTTGCTTTTATAAAGACAGAAAAACAGATTTGACCTCATTCTCACTGATCTCCCTGTTGCAAATGTATCTGTCTGACATTGTATCGGTAAGAGCAATCGCCGCATAGTCCTAGTGGAGATAAAGCTCCAGCTTCATATTGAGAATACCCACTATTGAGTTGTATGGCACTATCACCTTACTAAATGGAACAGACTTTGAATAGATCTAGCAACTCAAAGCTGGGCATCCATGAGGTACTGTGGATCATCAGTAAGAGTAGGATCACATTCCAGCATAATCTGTAACCTCATGACCTGGCATATCCCCCACTCTACCATTCCCATCAAGGGGATGATAATCAGAAGATCAACCCTAGGTCAATGAAGGCTGCAGGAAGGCATACCAGGAGCAGCATCTGGCTACCCAAAACATTCTGGCAATAGTGCTGAAGACCTGTGCTCCAGAACCTACTGCACCCAGAGTCAATCTGATTCAGTGCAGCTACAACATTTCAGGCACTTTCCTGACAACGTGGTAAATTGCTCAGCAATGGCCTGTACAAAATAAAGGACAAATCTAACCCAGCCAAATACTGCTCCATCAGACTACTTTCGATCATCAGTAAACCGATGGAAGGTGCGATCAACAGTGATATCTGTGTTCTGCCAGGGTCACTCAGCTCCTGACCTCAGTACGCCCTTGGTTCAAACATGGACAAAAGAGTTGAACTCCAGAGGCAAGATGAGAGTGTGACAGTCTTTCTGAGCAGCTGTATAGAGGCTGGCTGAGGCCACGATAGAAGCTAAGAATAGGGTGGCATGGTAGCACTGCGAGGGATCTGTGTTTGCTCCCAGCTTTGGGTGACCGAGTGGAGTTTGTGGTTCTGCATGAGTTTCCTCCAGGTGCTCCAGTTTCCTCTCGCAGTCCAAAGACGTGCAGGTTAGGTGGATTAACCATTGTCAATGCAGGGTGATGGGGGAGTGCTGGGTCTGGCTGGGTGAGAGGCTTTCAGAGGGTTAGTGCAGACTTGATGGGCAGAATGGCTTCTTTCTACACAGTAGGGATTCTAAATATAGGTTTTGATCAATATCAAAACATAAGCAGATGGTACAGTGGCTCAGTGGTTAGCACTGCTGCCTCACAGCGCCAGATTCCCGCCTGAGGCAACTGTCTGTGTGGAGTTTGCACATTCTCCCTGCGCCTGCGTGGCTTTGCTCTGGTTTCCTCCCACAATTGAAAGATATGCAGGTCAGGTGAATTGGCCATGCTAAATTGCCAAGGCTGGGGTAAACTTAGGGTAGGGGAATGGGTCTGGGTGGGTTACTCTTTAGAGGGTCGGTGTGGACTTGTTGGGCTGAAGGGCCTGTTTCCACACTGTAGGGAATCTAATCACATCAGCATGTTTTCAGTTAATATTACAGGCTCTTCTTGGTTATATTGTTTGTCTTGTCAAAATAATCTCAACTGTAGGCCTATTTTGGCTTTGTCAATTATAAAATAAATATAATTTCAGTGTGTTATGTGGTTTTAAGTGCAATTTTGTTGGGTTATGGTCCATCATCAGGCAAGAGAAGGAATGAAGTCTAATAATTCCAGAAGTGGTGATTGAGAGAATTGATTGTTCAATTGTGCTGATTGAGCCAAGAATGTTGGCTGACCATCTGGAGCTCTCAGCTGTGGCTCAGTGGGCAGCGTTCACACCTCTGGCCCAGTCTGGCATGGAGTCAAGCCTCACCTCAGATGAGATGCTTGATCAAAGCCTGTCAGATGTTAAGGGCTTTTAACAAACTGACCCATAATTATTTACTGACATATGATGGGTGGGCTGCCAATTATAGAGGGTAGTAGATTGCAGATGTTTGCTGCATGGCTTTACTCAATGCCTCAGGACTCTCTTCACTGTGAAATGAAACAGCTAAAGCTGACTCCCCCCAAATTTTAATTTGAATAATGTTTTATTTCTAATAAAAATTAGGTCACTGGAGTACAACAGCCAAGAAAGCGAGTGGCTGAAAACTTGTAAAGCTGCAATATGATTTTGCAGATGCTTGAAATACATCTTTAATTAGCTGTTGGTTAGCTAGAACAAACATGCAAGCATGTTCAGCATAAACATTCAGCTTCAACACTGATATCACCTGTCAAGGTGATGGAGTGACTGTAATGAACACAAAGCTGTTTTGGGACTATTACTATTCCAATCACTATTCTACTAATTTGTTTTTTTGTCACTTGGCAAACCGATTATTTGCATTGTACGCATTGAAATAACTCCACAGAGGCTGGAATCCCATCACCAAGGCACTCTTTATTTAGACATCGAGAGTTTTCAACACTGATCCAGCTCCCTTGGAAACAGCTCTCAGAGTGAACAGAACCTCTGACACTCCTGTCAGCCAGGGCTCCCTGACTCGGGCTGTTAATCTGCTCCAATCAGGAAACTCATCTTCTACAACGTCCATCTGGCTGACCTTATCCTCAGAATAAATCCATTCTCTTCTTCCCATGGGAAAGACATTGAGGCAGTGGCATCCACTGCGTCCATCTCAGATTCCAAGGTCTCTTCAACGCTTGTAAGACATGGAGAACCCATGGGTTCCGACAGCTTTTCCAACTGTTCTGAAGAGATGGGCACATTTTGTTCCCACAGTGTTTACAAGGTTGCAGGTTGCATATGGTCCATGTGCTTGTTCAGAGCCGTCACACCTATCCAGACTTCACACATCACTGGACCTGATCATGCCTCCACCACATCGCTTAGCCATGTAGGGCCATTCCTGCGGTTGCTATGCCAAATGTCTTCTCTTGAAGTAAACGTTCTCTCTCATTTAGTGGAATCTTGTGTCCAGCATTGGCATTCCTGATACCGTTTCACCCTCCCCCCCCACCCACACAGGTCTGGGAAGATCAGGTTTAATCTGTGGCGGAGCCTTCTCCCCATTAGCAAATCTGCTGGAGCTATCTCTGTAGTTGCATGAGGGGCGGTTCATAATCAAACAGGAACTGGAACAGTTTGGGATCTAGTGAAGTTGTACACTGTTTCTTTGAGCCAACCTTCGAAGTCTGGACTGCTCTTTCTGCTAGACTATTGGCTAATGGATTATAAGAAGCTTTACTGATGTCCGTTCGATTTTAGGAAATACTCAAATACCCTGCTGGTATCTGTGACCAACACAACTGGGAATCTGTGTATTGCAGAAGATCATGCAGTGTTTCTACCATTGTCCCCGTGTTTGACAAATGAACTCTGTGCATGTTCAGCAACTTTAAGTGGGCATCCACAATGCCTCAGAACATTGAGTCCATAAAAGGACCTGCATAGAATCCCTACAGTGTGGAAACAGGCCATTTGGCCCCACAAGTCCACACCGACTCTGTGAAGAGTAAGTCACCCAGACCCATTCCCTCACCCTATTATTCTACACTTAGCTGAAAATGTGTTGCTGGTTAAAGCACAGCAGGTTAGGCAGCATCCAAGGAACAGGAAATTCGACGTTTCAGGCCAGAGCCCTTCATCATTCTACACTTACCCCTGACTAATGCACCTAACCTATACATCCCCGAACACTACGGGCGACTTAGCATGGCCCATTCACCAAACCTGCGCATCTTTGGATTGTGGGAGGAAACTGGAATACCTGGAAGAATCCTGCACAGACATAGGGAGAATGTGCAATCTCCACACAGACAGTTGCCCGAGGTGGGAATCGAACCTGCATTCCTGGCGCAGTGAGGCAGCAGTGCTAGCCACTGAGCCACTGTGTAACCATTGACATGTAACCAAGTCCAGGGTTTATGTGGCCAACGAATGTGGGGAAACTGCTGATGGTAATCTGGGTGCTGCTCCACCAATATGTCTGCATCCAATCCTGGCCACCAGATATAACTTCTCGCCAACACCTTCATGTTAGAAACCGCTGAATGACCCTGGTGAAGTTCAGCTGTACCTTTGCTCGGGACAATCACTCTTGCTCCTCATAATAATACACTGTCCTGTACTCTTCGGGTCTAAAAGGTTTTCAATTCAGGTTGTGACGGCCCTTTGGTTTCCCCCATCACCACCAGCTGTTTCAGTTTTACCAGGACCAGATCTTTCTATGTTCAAAGCCTGATATTGTCAACTGTGACAGGCAGTGCATCCAGAAAATTTAAAACCATTATGGACTTCTCCAGTGGCGGTACCACTGATGTTGTATCTGCCAGTGGGGCTGGGGGGTGTGTTGGAGGCGGGGGGGGGGGGGGGGGGGGGGGTGCGGCAGGCGGGTCATTTGCTACTTGACTTTCTGGGCGGTGTTCCAAATTATAGAGTCCACCGCTGAATTTGGATTGAATATATGGGCAGCACTGCCTTGTCCTCTTTAAGTAGACCTAGCAGGGGTTTGTGGTTCATTATTATTACAACTTTACACCTGAAAAGGTATTGGTGGAAATTTCTGACTCCAAATATGACTGTCAAGCCTTCCTTCTGTATCAGGGTGTATTTATTCTCTGCATTAGCCACAAAATCCTGGATGCATACACTACTGGGTGTTCCTCTCCATTGGGTACTTATGAACTCATCCTACCCCAATGCTGTAAAGAGAGACATCGAACACCAATACCAGATCTCGCTTGGGATCACAGTGTGCCAACAAATTAGAGGATGATAGCTGTCTTTTAACTTCCCTGAAAGCTATGGCTTGGCTACAAGACCATTTCAAAGGCTGACCCTTTATTCAGAGTTAATGCAGAAGTGTCAGGATGGAGGGCACATTACATCTGAACTTCCTGTAATAATTGATCAGCCCAAGACAAGACATAAGCTCCGGCACAGATATGGCAGCTGGGATACCTTTGATTGCCCTCACTGTATCTTCCAATGGGTGTAACCTAGTCTTGTTGACTCTGTAGCCCAAGTAGATCACTTGGGGTGCCTTTTTTCCCTTCTAAGGCATATGCCCTCTTGGGGGAAACATATAAGTATTATGTCCAAGTTCTGTAATTGCTCCTTATTGGTTTTCCCTGTTATTAGCACGTCATCTAGAATAAATGGAGACCTGGGATAGACCTTGTAAATTGTCCTCCATCATCTGCTGAAAAATTGCACAGGCTGACAAGACCACAAATGGCAGTCTTGTATATTGGTACAAACTCTTATGGGTATAGATTGTAGCATATTTCTGGGAATCCTCACCTAACTGCAACTGCAAGTACACATGGCTCATGTCTAGCTTCATGAAGGACAGCCCCCTTGCCACCTTTGTGTATGAATCCTCTATGTGAGGGATTTATCCAGCTGCAAGAAGCAGTTTACTGTTTGTTTTAAAATTCCCACAAAGGTGAACTGACCCATCGGGCTTCACAATCGATATGCCTGGTGCGGCCCATTCCACAAGTTGGACTGGTTTGATGATTCCTTCGCTTTCCTGCCTCCTGATTTCTGCCTCTACTTTTGCCTTGA
Organism: Hemiscyllium ocellatum; assembly: GCF_020745735.1. Taxonomy (NCBI): domain Eukaryota; kingdom Metazoa; phylum Chordata; class Chondrichthyes; order Orectolobiformes; family Hemiscylliidae; genus Hemiscyllium; species Hemiscyllium ocellatum. The sequence goes on along the minus strand of NC_083432.1, from coordinate 38,292,645 downwards.
TGGCACTGGGCGGGCCTTGCAGAATCATGGAATTGCTTCCTGGTCAACATGCCAGGCAGCCCACGGCTCCTTTTGTAGTCCCGAGAGCTTCCTGAAAAACTTCACCCAGGCAGCCATTTTTAAATTGAAAAATGTTGAGCCAATCTAGGTGAATCTTTCTCAACCAATTCTGCCCGATCAAGCTTGGACCCAAGCCTTTTACTACAATCAGTGGTAACTGAAGCAGCTGCTTCTCATAAGAGAATGGAACTGAAGTTGTACCCTAAATCTGTAGATGTTACCCAGGACAGATTCTCAGTCCAGCTGAGGTCTTGTGCAGACTTAAGCATCGGAGTGCAGAGCGAATTTTGTTAAAGACTGGTTCTGTGATCTTTGAAATGGCTGCACCAGTACCAACCTGCATTAGAACCAGGTGGCCATTTAACCAGATGTTTATTTGGAATGGTCTGATTTGGATGTTGCTGAGATATTTAACTGTTCCAAACTGGATTTTCCAGGGTTTGCACTCTCTTGGGTAGAGACCTATGAGCTCTCTTACTCAATTTAGGTCTGGTGAGACCCCTTTACTGTCACAAGGCCACATCCTGGCAGCAAATACAATCATTTAGCCCAGATCCTGAAGAAAATTGTAACTGTTTGGCTGAAGCTTGGCTTTTTTTTGGGTTTTACTGAGGGCTAACCTAGGATCGCTCTGTTTAGGATATGCCCTGCATGAGGCTACGCAATTGCCTTCACTCAAATGGTGTTCTCCAAACTGAGTCTGACTGATGATGGTGTCCACTTCCATGGGGATACCCTGTAGCTCCCACAATCCACTTGCTGCATCTTCCAATGATAAATTCAGTTGTAGCAACTGTGTGAAGTCCAGTTGGCACTTTGGCATGGTTACATCATTCATCTCACAAACCAAACGGTCTCTCAGCATCTAAATAAGGGTTAAGTCAAAGTCATATGCCTCTGCCAGCCATCCTAACCAAGTCAAAAATCTCAATATATTATCCCTGGTTCACAAAATGCCGAGTATAACAGATAGTGTCTCAGAATTAAAGGAGGCTTGGGGTTGTAATATTCCTTAACTAAATCAGTCAGCTCTTCAAAGGTTTTAGTACCTGGTGCCTCAGGGAAAGTCAGGCTCCTAATAACCAAAAAAGCTGCAGGACCACAAACTCTCAGGTGAATTACTCGTTTGAATGGAAAAAGTAACACTTTCTTGCCACATACCAGGTCCAGTCTTTGACAGCAGGATCAAATGAGTCAGAATGCTTACCCCCAACTCGAAGATGACTGCTGTGAACAAATTTCTTCTGGAGCATGCGTTTCTCTCATTGGCACTGAAATAATTCCACATAGGCCAGTATCCCATCACCAAGTCACCCTTTATTTATACGTGGACAGCTTCCTCAGAGCCAGCTCTCAGAACGAATAGGGTGTCTGGACCTCCTTGTTTTATCTGTCAGCCAATGCTCCTTAAATTAACAGCTACAATCGGGGAACTCATATTCTACGAGGTCCACCTGACTGATCTTGTCACAATCACTACACACATGCCTATGTTTTGCCAGCTAGTCATTCAGTTCCTCTATAAATCTGCAAAATAAATGGCAATTAGCTCTAGTTCACAAAGGACTTCCAGCATCGCTGTCCATTATTGGGGGAAGAGGGCCTACTGGTTATCCATAACTGAAGGGGCTCTGCTCCACATGATGTGTAGGACAAGGGAATGAGGCAGCTTCCATGATCTAGCACAGCTGATGAAGGGACTGAATTCATGGCTTTAGCATCATGCTGTACCATACTCTAGTCAGTTAAGCTGACCAAACTCCAGTCTTAACTGTGACGGTAAACTAGGTAAATTAAACTCAGTCAGTAACATCATAGCAATCTTGACAATGTGACTCACTTTATTTTTGAGACGAATCCACAATTAATATGAAGTGTATTTTTTTCTTTGAAGGGTCCTATTGTCATTTCCAACACTGGCTTACCCGCCTTTGGCCTACTCAACTCGCACTCCGACCATCTCTGCAATCATTTTTGTTTTTAAAAGCAACAAGGCTATGTTTTAAAAAAAAATCTCTTCCATGGAATCCTGTGCATTTCCAATAAAAGCAAGCTACTGTGGAGCTAGAAAATTGAAACAAAACAGGAAGTACTGGAGAAACTCAGCAGGTCAGGCAGTATCTGTGGAGAGGGAAACAAAAGTATTGTTTCTGTTATGACTCTCTTTTAATTCCTCAATCCCTACAGTGTGGAAACAGGTCCTTCTAGCCTAACAAGTCCATACTGACCCTCCAACGAGTATCCCACCCAAACTTCTTCCCCTTCCCTACAACTCTATATTTACCCCTGACTAATGCACCTAACTTATACATCCCTGAACACAATGAGCGATTTTGCACGGTCAGTTCACCTAACCTGCACATCTTTGGACTGTGGGAGGAAACCAGAGCACCTGAAGAAAACCCACACAGACAGGAGGAGAATGTGCCAACTCCACACAGACAGTCGCCCAAGGCTGCAATTGAGCCCAGGTCCCTGGAGCTGTGAGGCAGCAGTGCTAACCACTGAGCCACCGTGCCATCAATTCTGTAGAAGTGCCGGACTGGAACTGCAATATTAACTCTGTTTCTCCCTCCTCTGCCCAGTTTTTCCAGCATTCTCTGTGACTGTGACTGGGCAGTTCTCACTCTGTCTGGACAAACACTCCATTGACATAAGACCCCCTGCAACATTCAGGCCCACCTCGTCCTTCTTTCATCAATGGAGGTTCTGATGCCCGAGATAAACTGGTAAACATTTCCTCCAGCGGTCCATGTCAACCAATGCTTTGTTGTGTATAAGTTGTTGATCACCAAGTTGTGGTGTAAACTTTAATCGCCCCCTAACCTGGAATCCAGTTAGATATAAAAATAACCCCACTTTCTTACTTCCAGATTAATAGATTTGGGATCTGGATTGGCAGTTCATTTAAATATTATACAGAAATGAGGCCTGGAGTATCCCATTTAACTTCCTTCACAGGTTTAACCCTCGCTGGCCAAGGTTCCTCTCACACATGTAGAGGTTGCTTCTCCATAAAAGACAAGGTTTCTGGGGCACCAGGGAAAATGATCAAGATCAATGGAAATTTGTAGAAGATCTGGAAAAAACAGGACCTTTGGGTAGTCCTTCGACAGCATGTGACAAAAGTGGACCTTATCTGGAATGGGATACCAAGGTCACTCCTTTGCAATACTCCAAACTACAGAACTGATGGATGCTTAGACACTGGCAGATCTTTTGCAGTCTGTCACCTCCCTGACATTCTTAAATTCATTCCAGAGTTTGCACCAGCTCAGTGTGGAAGGTTTAAATTCTACATTTTCTTTTACACTTACTTGTTAAATTAATTTTTCAAATCATCATAATTAATCCGTGGTCGATCTCTAATATTAATGAAGGTAGGCTTTCCTAGGATAATCCTTTGCAAACATAATCTAAGGTCTCTTTGCTCTCTCACAAGAATTTCCTTTTTCGGTATAAGATCATCGCTTCTTGTGTGTAGTAGAATGTTTCTCTCAGCTAACATTTCGCAATGATCCTTGAGCTTTGAAAGACATTCAGTAAAAGTAAGTTTCTCAACAGCAAGCGCTGTCCCTACACCAGATTTGTAGAAACTTTCTGTAATCTTTCCTTTCTTTGTTGTAAATTTGGGATCTTGCTGTGTCTTTTGTTTTATTCATCCATGACGCCTGTGCTTCACTGACTGGGCCTGTATTTTTATTCACCACTAATAACAACCCTCCTGTTCTTGAAGTATGTGCATTCATTCACATTCGGTTACATTACTGTTCATTTAAACATTTGCTAGCAGCTCATGCAATTCAGAGTACAAGGCTTGGAGGTCTTTGTTTTCTCTTGTTACTTTTTCAAGTAGCTGCTGCAGGTGTTTCTTGAAGAAAAGTTTCATTTTTTGCCTCTCAGTCTTGATAGTACCGTTAACGGGTGGGCTTTCAATTCAAGAGGCAGAAGTGGGTACTGCAGATGCTAGAAACCAGAGTCTAGATTAGAGTGGTGTCGGAAAAGCACAGCAGGTCAGGCAGCATTCGAGGAGCAGGAAAATTGATGTTTCGGGCAAAAGACCTTCATCAGGAATAATCCCTGATAAAGGGCTTTTAGTTCAAGAGTTCTGTTCTACCATTTTAAAATTTAACCTATTTTCCTAAACCACCTGTTCAGAGGTGTTATTATACACCTCTGGAACAGGTGGGATTTGAACCTTGGCCTCCCAGTACAGGGGTAGGGACACTATCACTGTGGTGAAAGTGAGGACTGCACATGCTGGGGATCAGAGTCAAGATTAGAGTGGTGCTGGAAAAGCACAACAGGTCAGGCAGCATCGAAGGAGCAGGAAAATTGACATTTCGGGCAAAAGCCCTTCATCAGGAATCACCTTATCACTATGTTATAAGAGGGGCCCTCTTATTTCTATATCTTGTTTAATTTTAATACGTTCCAGCTCCATTTGTGTTCAGTTTCAAGTTTTCCAAAGTGCTATTCAACTCAATGGTTTCATTGCTCAGTTCTTTGAGTATAGGAGTTGGGATGTTATGTTGAACTTATACAGGACGTTGATGAGACTGCTTCTGGAGTACTGTGAGTAAAAAATGAGGTCTGCAGATGCTGGAGATCACAGCTGCAAATGTGTTGCTGGTCAAAGCACAGCAGGTTAGGCAGCATCTCAGGAATAGAGAATTCGACGTTTCGAGCATAAGCCCTTCATCAGGAGTACTGTGTCAGTTCTGGTCTCCCTGTTATAGGAAGGATATTATTAAGCTGGAGTGGGTTCAGAAGAGATTTGCCAGGATGGTGCCAGCATTGGAGAGTTTGAGTTATAAGGAGCGGCTGGGACTTTTTTTCCCCACTAAGAGTGTAAGAAATTGAGAGGTGACCTTATAGAGGGAGATAAAAATCATGAGGGATATAGATAAGGTGAATGGCAGGTGTGTTTTCCCGAGAGTGGGAGATTTCAAGACTAGGGGACATATTTTTAAGGTGAGAGAAGAAAGGTTTAAAGAAGACATGGGGGGCAAATTTTTACACAGAGGGTGGCTCGTGTGTGGAATGAACTTTCAGAGGAAGTGATGGATGCGAGTACAGTTACAACATTTAAAAGACATTTGGATAAGAAATGTTAAGAGGGATATGGGCCAAGCGCAGGCAGGAGGGAGTAGGTTAGTTTGAGATTATGGTTGACATGGACTGGTTGGGCTGAAGGGTCTGTTTCTGTGTTCTATGACTCTATAACTGTAGTAGCTCTGTTTCTTCACTGGATTAATACTTGCGTGTTTCCGTGAGATGGTGATGAGACTTTTCCTCCCAGTGCAGAAAAAGAAGAATGCACACAATAGAATCCATGCATGCGGGGAAACATGAACTTCCAATATTCCCTCCTAAACAAAGCTGCCCTCACCTCTCAGAAAATTTACCCCCACTAGCAGTGGGGACTTTCATTTTCAGTGCCTCTGGGACTAAAATTGTTATAAAAGAGCAGCAAATGTCATGAAATGTGGCAACTTTATTGTCATGGTATATCTAATGGTTGTAAGTCTTTTCTCATATTTGTGATTCTCTCCATTAAAATTACAACCTCAAGATTCATTTCAAAATGGTACATAATCCAATGTAACATTATTACAAATCAAACTACAACGATGAGAAAAATAAAACAGTGGCATGACAATGAACAAGAGAGAGAGAAACGGCTTTCAGAGCAAGGTCACAGACCAATTGAAAATTGTTTAGTGATGAAAAGTACAATGGCAGATGTGCTTATGAATCTCGCTCCTGGTTAAATGTTCATCCGGTGCCTTACACAGTAGTGTGTCAATGTCATTGAGAACAGTCCTTAGTTCAGTCACATTGCATTACACCAAGTACCCGTGTCTATCAAGATAACAATTCATATAAGTGTCAGCTACATCCAATTTGTTGAAGATAACACATTTATCTCCATCCAGATTACTCTCAAATCAGGACTGAAAAGTGCATCACCTCACACTTTCCCACATTGTATTCCATCTGTCACTTCTTTGCCCACTCTCCTGGCCTGTCCAAATCCTTCTGCAGCCTTCCCTCCTCCTCAACATTACCAATTTCTCCGTGTATCTTTGTCTCATCTACAAATGAAGCAACAATGCCCTCAGTTTCTTCATCCTGATTGTTCATGTAAATTTGAATTGCCGTGATCTTAACACAGACCCCAGCAGAACTCCACTAGTCACTTGCTGTCAACCTGAAAAAGACCCCTTTATCCCTACTCTCTGTCTTCTGCCAGTCAGCCAATCTTCTATCCACACCAATAACTTGCCTTTAGCACCATCGGCTCTACAGCTTTTAGATTAGATTAGACTTTTTTTAGATTAGATTAGACTTACAGTGTGGAAACAGGCCCTTCGGCCCAACAAGTCCACACCGACCCGCCGAAGCGCAACCCACCCATACCCCTACATTTACCCCTTACCTAACACTACGGGCAATTTAGCTTGGCCAATTCACCTGACCCGCACATCTTTGGACTGTGGGAGGAAACCGGAGCACCCGGAGGAAACCCACGCAGACACGGGGAGAACGTGCAAACTCCACACAGTCAGTCACCTGAGTCGGGAATTGAACCCGGGTCTATAGGCGCTGTGAGGCAGCAGTGCTAACCACTGCTCTTTAGTTGCTTCTGGTGCAGCACCTTGTCAAAAGGCCTTCTGAAAATCCAAATCGACCATGTCCACTGACTCTACTCTGTATAACGTGCTTGATACCATCTCAGAGAATTCTAACAGATTTGTCAGGCATGACCTTCCCTTGATGAAGCCGTGCTGACTCATCCTTTTTTTACCATGAACTTCCAAATACTTTGCAATCTCATCCTTAACAGCAGACTCTAAAGTCTTAACAATGACCGTGGTCAGACTAACCAGCCTATAATTTCTCATTTTGTGCTTCCCACCTTTCTTAAACAGAGGTGCTACATTAGCCATTTTCCAATTCTTTGGAAGCTTCCTGGATTCTAGTGATTTAGAGTCATAGAGGTGAACAGCTTCAGTCCAACTCATCCATGCTAACCAGATATCTCAAACTAATCTAGTCCCATTTGCCAGTATTTGGCCCATATCTCTCTAAACCCTTCCTATTCATATACCCATCCAGGCACCTTTTAAATGTTGTAGTTGTACCAGCCTCCACCACTTCCTCTGGCAGCTTATTCCATACACGCACCACCCTCTGCGTGAAAAGGTTGCCCCGTAGGTCTCTTTTATATCTTTCCCCTCTCACCCTCAACCTATGCCCTCTAGTTCTGGATGCACCCAACCCAGGGAAAAGCCCTTGTCTATTTACCCTATCCATGCCCCTCATGATTTTACAAACCTCAATAAAGTCACCCCTCAGCCTCCGATGCTCCAGGGAAAACAGCCCCAGCCTACTAAGCCTTTCCCTCAAACCCTCTAAGCCCGGCAACATCCTTGTAAATCTTTTCTGAACCCTTTCAAGTTTCACAACATCCTTCCTACAGGAAGGAGACCAGAATTGCACACAATATTCCAACAGTGGCCTAACCAATGTCTCGTACAGCCGCAACATGACCTCCCAACTCATATACTCAATGCTCTGACCAATCAAGGAAAGCAAACCAAACAGCTTCTCCCTGAGACTCCACTTTCAAGGAACCTGCACTACAAGGTCTATTTGTTCAGCAATGCTCCTCAGGACCCTAACATTCAGTGTATAAGTCCTGCTCTGATTTGCCTTTCCAAAATGCAGCACCTCACATTTATCCAAATTAAACTCCATCTACCACTCCTCGGCCTATTGGCCCATCTGATCAAGATCCTGTTGTACTCTGAGGTAACCTTCTTCGTTATCCACTACACCTCCAATTTTGGTGTCATCTGCAAACTTACTAACTATATCTCCTATGTTCACAACCAAATCATTTATATAAATGATGAAAAGCAATGGACCCAGCACCAATCCCTGTGGCACATCACTGGTCATAGGCCTCCAGTCTGAAAAGCAACCCTCCATCAGCACCTTTTTTACCTTTGAGCTGGTTCTGTATGCAAATTGCTAGTTTTCCCTGTATTCCATGTGACCTAACCTTGCTAACTTCTGAAAGGTCACTCCGAAGCTTCCACAATCTCCTCAGCTATTTCCTTCAGAACCGTGAGATGTAGTCCATCTGGTCCGTATGATTTATCCAGCTTCAGACCTCACCAGGACCTTCTCCTTAGTGATGGTCACTACGCTCACCTCTGTCTCCTGATTCTCTTAAAGTTGTGGTATGCTACTGGTGTTTTCCACTGTGAAGAGTGATGCAAAATACCTGTTTAGTTCTTTTGCCATTTCTTTGTTCCCCATTACTACTTCTCCAGCTTCATCTTTTCAGGGGTGCAATGACCACTCTTGTCTCTCTTTAATCCTTCTGTTATGGACCAGACAAAACCCCCTCAAAACATGGCAAAGAGATAGCTTAAAGCCTAACTTTTTCTTACTGCCAAGTGCCAGATGTTGTAATCTGGATGCAATTCGATTGGTCAAACTGTCAGGCCTGAAGTAAAACACACTTTATTTATAAAATACAGATAAAACAAAACTAAAAGAATTGGTTCTACTGTAACTCCATTGTAATACTTAACAAAATAATCAACTGCTGCTTAACTGTTCCAATATAGTAATATCACAGAAGTGCACTGTTAGCAAAGACAAATTCAGTAACATAGATTGTTTCACATCCAAGTCTAGCAGCAGGAAGGGAACCCAAGCTTTTACTTGCAGGAAAGAGAGAGAGAGAGAGGGGGAAGAGAGAGAGAAAGAGAGAGAGAGAGAGAGAGAGAGAGAGAGAGAATGAGAGAGGGGTGTAGCAGCTTTCACACCGGCAACTGATACTGAAAGCTAAACCTAAAAATCTTAGTACGATGGGAGCTGGATCATTCAGGCTGCTTCCACTGTTTCCAACTCTTACTAAAAACTCCGAGAGTCCAGAAGCTGTTTACTTCATTGGCTTGAAGCAGACTGGCTGCCACTCTGCCTCAACCTCTCTTCATAAAAAAATCCAGGACAAAATATACCTCTTAAAGCCATAATGGCATCACGCTTCATATATCTAAAAAAGATGCTTCTTGCTATTTAGCTTACCCTCATATTTCATCTTCTCCTCCCTTCATCATCTCTTCTCCTCTGCTGGTTTTTAAAGGCTTCCCAATCTTCTGGTTTTCCACTAATCCTCACCACCTTGTATGTTCTTACTGTTGCCTTTCACTGTCCCTGATTTCCCCTGTCAGCCATGGCTGCCTCGTCCTCACCTTTGCATGCTTCTCCTTCCTTCGGATGAATTTCTGCTGTGCCTCTCAAATTACTTCCAGAAACTCCTGCCATTGCTGCACCACTGCCTTTTCTGCTCGGCGCCCCTTCCAATCAACTCTGTCCAGCTCCTCCCTTATGCCTTTGCTCAATTGTAATACCGTTACAGCTGATTCCAGCTTCTCCATCTCAAACTGCAGATGAATTCTACTACAGATGAACTTGGAGTTCCTTCAGCTTATGCTCCCTAACTCATTACTCCATTTCATTACACATCACCAAATCCAGAATTGCCTGTTCCGTAATAGGCTCTAACACAAGTTGCTGAAAATGTGTTGCTGGTTAAAGCACAGCAGGTCAGGCAGCATCCAAGGAACAGGAAATTCGACGTTTCGGGCCAGACCCCTTCATCAGGAGCTCTGGCCCGAAACGTCGAATTTCCTGCTCCTTGGATGCTGCCTGACCTGCTGTGCTTTAACCAGCAACACATTTTCAGCTCTGATCTCCAGCATCTGCAGACCTCAAGTTTTACTCTAACACAAGTTGCTCCAACAAACCATTTGTAAATATCCTCAAATTCTTCTTCTTGGGATCCGCTACCAACCTGATTCTTCCAGCCAACTGCATATTGAAGTCCCCAAAGATTATTGTAATGGTGCTTTCCTTACATACATTTTCTAGCTCCGGATTTATTTTCTGCCCCACATCCTGACTCATGCTAGGAGGCCTGTACACAACTGCTATCAGAGTCTTTTTTCCCTTGTGCTTTCTTAATTCTTCCCACACAGGTTCTCTGCCTTTCAGCCCTAAATTGCTTCTTGCTATTGATTTAATTTGTTTTCTTAAAAACAAGGCAACCTCTCCTCCTCTGTCCATCAGTCTGTCCTTTCGATGGGACATGTATTCTTGGAGAGAGTGAGGACTGCAGATGCTGGAGATCAGAGTCGAGAGTGTGTGATGCTGGAAAAGCACAGCAGGTCAGGCAGCATCCGAGGAGCAGGCGAGTCGACATTTCGGGCATAAGGCCTTCATCAGGAACCTATTCTTGGATATTTAGTCCTCTGCCATGATCCCCTGGCAGCCACATCTCTGTGTGCCCACCAATTTCAATCTGTCCTACAGGTCATTCACCATGATTCACATACTGTGCGCATTGAAGTACAACACCATCACTGGCCCTTGAAAATCCCGAGGAGATGGTGTAACTCTCTTTATCACAGTTGTTTTTTATCTGCTGTGTCTAATGTTAGATTCCTAAGCCTTTCCATACGCTATAGAGGTTTACAAAGTCATGAGGGGCATGGATAGGATAAATAGACAAAGTCTTTTCCCTGGGGTGGGGAAGTCCAGAACTAGAGGGCATAGGTTTAGGGTGAGAGGGGCAAGATATAAAAGAGACCTAAGAGGCAACTTTGTCACGCAGAGGGTGGTCCATGGATGGAATGATGTGCCAGAGGAAGTGGTGGAGGCTGGTACAATTGCAACATTTAAAAGGCATTTGGATGGATATATGAATAGGAAGTGTTTGGAGGGATATGGACAGAATGCTGGCAGGTGGGACTAGATTGGGTTGGGATAGCCGGTCGGCATGTAGGGATTGGACCGAAGGGTCTGTTTCCATGCCGTACATCGCTATGACTATGACTCTATTTCATAATTGGCCTCAGCATCCTAAGACGAAGGAAAGAGCAAATTGTAATTGGGGCTTTTTGCTCCAGAACACCATATAGTGATGACTTGACAAGTGGAACGTGAGTTATGGTTGCCGATTGTGGCTCAATGGGTAGCTCTTGCACCCCAAGGTCACATGGTTCCAGGATCAAGACCTTCTCTACCACAGTCAGAGGTCTGTAGCATGTGAGAAACTCATTTATTCTGCTTTTCTTGGGGGTAGACAATTATGGGTCAAAGGACAAACTGTCTTCTCCTGAGGATGTCAGGTAAGTTCCCAACAGCACCAAGAGGTCCTCCAATTTGAAAGCCACAACCAGATGCAGCAGAAGGGAACTCAAAGAGGAGAGGGTGCCTCAAACAGATGTGCTTTTCTGCTTTTGCTCTTCTTTTTCAAATCTGAAATGAGAAATGGTGTTTGTAGGCAGACCGACAGTGTGAGGGGACTGCTCCTCTACAGTTTTCTCAGCAGCTGAGCAGTCAGAGATGCTTCCTGTTTAAAGACCAGGCAGCTGCATTGGTCTCAAAGCTCCTGGACAACTGGACACTGGCTGAAAAAGTCGAAAAGTGTGGAACATTTCTGATGAAGGGCTTATGCCCGAAATGTCGATTCTCCTGCTCCTTGGATGCTGCCTGACCTGCTGTGTTTTCCTAGTGCCACACTTTTTGACTCTGATCTCCAGCATCTGCAGCCCTCACTTCCTCTTTAGTCACGATCTGAAAAATTCCAGCAAGGCTTCCTTTAATTGGTAACAAACGCAGAAACGCATTGGAGAAACACAGCAGGTCTGGCAGCATCTGTGGAGTGAGGAAGCAGAGTTGGCGTTTCAAATCCAATATGAATGTTCAGTTCTGAAGAAGTCCGAACCAGACTCATAACATTAACTCTGCTTTCTCTCTCCACAGGTGCTTCCTGAGTTTCTCCAGCACTTTCTGTTTTTGTTTCAGATTCCCAGCATCTGCAGCATTAACCTTCCACTCCTTCAAACGGTGATGATGGCCCTAATGAACATCCACCATCCTGCAGTTCGGGGTAAGGGGATGGTATGGTGCAGGATAAAGATGGGGATTGACACATTGGTCAGTCATTGCTCGTGCCAGCACACCTCCGCTGATAACCCCTGAAGGGGGCAATAAGTCAATTCCTAAGTACTTTCAGAACAGTCAAAGAGATGTTCAGCACAGAAAGAGGCCCTTCAGTCCAACTCATCCATGCTCGCCAGGTTTCCTAAACTGAAATAGTCTTTTGCCTGCATCTGACCCATATTCCCACTGTACATTTCCTATCCACGTACCTGTCCAAATGTTTTTTAAATGTTGTAACTGTACTTGCCTCCACCACATCCTCAGGAACTTCACTCCATATGTGTGTCACCCTCTGTGTGAAAAGGTTGCCCCTCTAGTCCCTTTTAAATCTTTCTCTTCTCCCCTTAAACCAATAGCCTCTAGTTTTGGACTCCGCTGATATCTATAAGAAAGAGGTGGGGAAAATGTGGACATGGGGATTGAGATAAAGAGTCATAGAGTCATACAGATGTGCAGCACGGAAACAGACCCTTTGGTCCAACCATCCATGCTGACCAGATATGCTAATTAATCTAGTCCCATTTGCCAGCATATGGCCCATATCCCTTTAAACCCTTCGTATTCATATACCCATCCAGATGCCTTTTAAATGTTGTAATTTTACCAACCTCCACCACTTCCTCTGGCAGCTCATTCCATTTACTCACCATCCTCTGTGAAAATGTTGCCCTTTTAAATCTTTCCCCTCTCACCCTAAACCTATGCTCTCTAGTTCTGGACTCCCCCAGCCCAGGGAAAAGACCTTGTCTATTTTTCCTATCCATGTCCTTCATAATTTTATAAACCTCTATAAAGTCACCCATCAGCTTCTGATGCTCCAGGGAAAACAGCTCCAGCCTGTCCCTGTAGCTCAAATCCTCCAACTCTGGCAATATCCTTGTAAATCCTTTCTGAACCCTTTCAGGTTTCCCAACATCCTTCTGATAGGAGGGAGACCAAAATTGGAGCCAAGAATGGTGGTCTGGAAACTACATAGGCTTCACACAGGCCTTGATTAATGTGGCACAACAGTCCGATCTGGGTGTCCTTGTGCATGAACCCCATGGGGATCAGCAAGTACAGCTAGTAATTGGAAAGTTCATCCTTAGTATAGACTCATCCAGTGGGTGGCACATTGGCTCAGTGATTTGCACTACTGCCTAACAATGCTAGGCCCCTGGATTCGATTCCACCCTTGGGTAACTGTCTGTGTTAAGTTTGCACGTGCCTGCATAGGCTTCCTCTGGTTTCTTCCCATAGTCCAAAGATGTGCAGGTTAGGTGGATTGATCTTGGAAAATGCTGGGTCTGGGTGAGATGCTGTTCCCAGGGTCAGTGTGGACTTAATGGGCTGAATGGTCTGTTTCCACACTGTAGGGCTTCTATGCTGCTGCTTGCCCACAACAACTTCTATGAATCTCAATTTTACGAGATCATTCCAACATTACCGAAGCAAAGTTACCCATTTCAAACACCAGCTATCCTTGGTGCCTCACAGTGAAGCTGTGCTAATTCAGAGCAAAGCTATGACCAATTATGCACCATCTACCTCCCTCAAGGGACCAAGCTGATAATACAAAATAAAGAGAAAAGCAAAAGAGAAAAAGATAAATCCAGAATTATATTTTATAGAATCCCTGTCACCAGAGTCAGATTGAAATCAAGTCCCTAAGCTGAGATTAATTTCCCAAGCTCAGCAGTCTTAGGTAGAATTTTTACTGCTCATATTTTCGTGCTTTAGACCGAAACAAATTGATCCTCTGAAAACATTTCAAGCAAGACACCAGCCACCAAATTCACTGAGCATCAGCTGGGATCTATAAAATCATGTTGAAGGTAGAACTGAATAAAACAACTGCTTGTGCCTGACACATGACCTTGTCTCAGGTTCACCTTATCCAGAACTGGTTACATTTTACATCTCCTTGGACAGGTTTCCCAGTGTCACCCCTTTGAAACCAGTGACTCAGTGATGTGGTCACCTCTATATTTATTCATTCACCACAGTACCGTACATTGTAGGCGCCAGTATAAAAAGCAAATAGTCTTTGTCTCTCTCTCTCTCTCTCTCTCTCACTCTCTCTCGCTCGGTTACTTAAAAGTGAAGACGTTCAGACAACAAGACTTACTGTGCTGAAGTTGGGAAATAATCCAACAGGAGAGGGGTTGTTCAGCCGAAAGGGTAGTAAGTGTTTCATATCGAGAGCTTGCTGCATGGCTCGACCTTGCAGCTGTAGGGATGCTAGCACACTATTGCTTTGGCCTGTAGAACCTGAGGAAAGACAGAGGAGGGTAAAGCGATTAATTACCAGTGCGCAGCTTATAACAACTCAGATTGCAAATGGCGCTCCTTCAATGGCAAATTTAAAAAAGAACCACACAATCCAAACCGCGTGGAAGGAAGCCACTCGGCCCACCGAGTCTGCACCCAACTTCCAAACGAGCATCCCACCCTGACCAATGCCCCTACCCCATCCCTGCATTTCCCAAACCACACAACCAGAACATAGAGTCTTAGAGATGTACAGCATGGAAACAGACCCTTCGGTTCAACTCGTCCATGCCAACCAGATATCCCAACCCAATCTAGTCCCACCTGCCAGCACCTGGCCCATATCCCTCCAAACCATTCCTATTCATACACCCATCCAGATGCCTTTTGAATGTTGCAATTGTACCAGCCTCCACCACTTCCCTGGCAGCTCATTCCATACACATATCACCCTCTGAGTGGAAAGAAAATTACCTCTTAGGTCTCTTTTATATCTTTGCCCTCTCACTCTAAACCTATGCCCTCTAGTTCTGGACTCTCCCACCCCAGGGAAGAGACTTTGTTTATTTATCCTATCCATGCCCCTCATGATTTTATAAACCTCTATAAGGTCACTGCTCAGCCTCCAACACTCTAGAGAAAACAACCCCAGCCTATTCAACCTCTCCCTATAGCTCAAATCCTCCAACCCTGGCAATATCCTTGTAAATCTTTTCTGAACCCTTTCAAGTTTCACAACATCTTTCTGATAGGAAGGAGACCAGAATTGCACGCAATCTTCCAATTGTTGTCTCAGATTGATCTGGATATCTGGTTCAATCACCTGCCCAAAACTAGAGGGGAGCAGACATTTGCCGCAAACTGTGGGGTTACCAATAAGTCACTGGTGCTGAGGTAAATCACATAGTGAGTGTTTTGAGAAGGTCTTCTGATCCAGACAGTGACTCTCTCCCTGGATTGGGAAGAGCTAAACCTTACTTGTGAGGACAAAAGGACTATCAGTACTCCACCCAGCTTTCTGAGCTCAGTAAAGTGAATCAGCTGCCTGAACTGCTGCTGGTTTCAGTTCCTCTAGCCTCGAGTGATCTTTCTCAGACCAGGAGTTCAAATTACACTGCAGGCCCAATGGCACCAGCAAGTGAGAATGAGAACAGGAGCTGTTAAACATCCCAGCTCAATCTCCCTCCCTGGCTTCCACTGGCTGGATCAGGTTAAAACCAACAATTTCATTTGTATAAGCATTTTTGACCCAATAGAACTTTCTAAGGTGCTTCACAGGAATGTAGCTTTTGAGCCACCTCAGGAGACTCTAGGATAGATGTCCAAAAGCATAAATTAATAAAGCAAGTTTTCAAGTGGACCTGAAGGATCTTAAGGAAGGACAGCAAGGTCGACAGGTGGAAAGTTTGAGAGAAAGAATACCACAATTTAGGGCCTTGGCAGTCATGAGCCCAGCCATCACTGCTGGTGTGGGTACAACTGGGGACAAAGAAGAGGTTACAAGTGAGGGAGAGAGCAGATATCTCAGAATCATGAAGCCTGGATGTCCAGAGGCCATGGAAAACAAGGGTGTAATTTTAAAGTGAAGCACTATTTGAACAGGAGCCAGTGCAGATCAGTGAGTCTGTTAAATGTGCAAAATCTTGAGCATGCTGCTGTCATTGTTTCTAAGAGATATGAAACTATTGCAATATACAGAGCTTGTTTCTCTACCTACAAAGTGCAGTCCTTGCTCACAAAACCAACTTTCACACGTGAGTCTGAACAGAGTTATTTAACTTTGGATGACATCAGAGCTGAACTCAAGCAAGTTTCCAAGAACATTTGCACTACATAACAATCAGAATGGTTGTGTGCTGTCGCCCAGCAACATTATGATCAGATATAGTACCATTGCTGCCAGGTTGGCTCAGACCAGTTAATTCAGCACCAACCAGGTACTTGACACATGATCTTTCAGAGACCCAAACTGGACAACATTGAGACACTGACACTGACCTCAACTGCAAAGTTAATCACCAACACTGTACCATGAACACAAACGTCAATCATACAGGTTCACAACTGACATGAGACACTGTTATGCTTCATTAGGCATCCAATGCATTGACCACCCTTCCCTATTAATGGACCTAATCAGTCAAATGGAGGGCCATTGCTTCGTTGGATTCCAATGTGAGATATGTTTAATAAGCAATTATGGCAAAAATACACTCGGATCTGGAAATTGTAGAAAATTGAATGGGAATCATTATGTTCTTGTCTGCAGCTTAGACAGATCAGCTGGTCCTAGCTACTATGGTATTCCTCTCCAGGAACATAAAATGTGAACTACACAAATCCACCCCATAAAATTTCAGTCATTAATTTAATGTCTGACAGCCACAGGCTGATGAGTGTATAATTTTCTCACACGTGCTTAACCAGGATACTCCAAGGTTTCTGAAATTAAACTTCTGGTCAAGGTTTATGAATCAGATGTAACAGAATAAGTCCGACATTACAACATACACATTTCCATCTGTAGCCATTAAGAAAACATTCAAAGTTTCACAAATATTGAATCTTTGGTTGTTTTTGACTTGAAGCAGCTAAAGGTGAATGTTTGATTCTTACCTTATTCCTCTTAAACAGACAGAAAAGGGTTCCAGGGCAGAATGTCTGGGGTCCAGATGGTTTAGCCTTCCACATGTTTCTGAGTTTCTATCCTTTCAATTTAGTCTAGTCTACTGAACGAGGAAATGAATACAGCACTCGGTGACTTGGCAGAACGGCCAACCATGTTCACAAAAGGCATTTGTGCAAACAGTTGTGCGTGGCTGCCAAAAACCCAGTGGGAATGTGCTTTATTCACAACCCATGACCTCCACCAAACAGTACTGGCACCAGAGGAAAATTTGATTAAGTGTACTTACCTGCACACAGCTGTATCTATGTGTTACATATTCCTTGTTCATTGTTGGTCTGAAGAAACTGCAAATTGTCTATAATGCAGTGGTTTCATTTGAACTGTTACAGAAATGAAAATGATCCCTTCATACAAAGAGGCTTTATTTAAAAAAAAAGGATAACGTGGGCAACATTAAAGAGAAAGTATTCCACAGAGAAGGGAACAGAATGGAGGTGCTCAGCAGCGTTCTCAATGTAATGATACAGTTCGTGATGCTTTAGCAATTATTATGATATTGTGTCAACTTGATACAGACAGTAAGCAACTCTCAGTTTATACATTAGTCAGCTCCACTAAGTTTACTTCATGATTATAGAATGAATAGATAGAAATTAAAATTAAAAGGACGAGTTTGGTTCATTGGTAACCTCTTATGTCTGGGTTCAGAAGGTCTTGAATTGTGGATTGGCTTTATAATCATGACCTGACCCTGGCATTGCAATGCAACAGGAAGGTGAAACAAAGGTGAAGGACAATGGCTCAAAAATGTAAAGAGTAAAAATGCTGGGGATGACTAGGATGTAATAATCAATGAAGTCAAACCTAGATATTATAAATATGGAGGTGGTCAGTGAATGAAAACACCCAGGGAAACAAGGAGTTCTACAACTTTGAGATCTTGGGATGAATGTAGAAATAAAAGGCAACAAACTGTAGTGAAGAAAAGGTCAGTGAAGATAAAGTACAGAAAAGTTCAGCACAATTGATTTTATCGTTGACAAAATACCATATATATTCAAGTAACAGTCGATTTGATGTAAAAGTCATCCCTTGATGTTTTGTCAAAATATTCAACTCTTTCCACCTACCACCTACTCGCTACTAGTCAAACATGCAGTTGATGCTAACCTATTCGTTCAAAGACAGCCCTTTATTGTGTCTGCACAGCAATGATTAAATGACATTCTGGGTCTTTTAGTGCTAGTTTCGGGGTGGAGTTGGTCAGGAGTGGTTTCCAATCTAGTAACTCTGTGATCAACTGATGTGCTGCTATAAGCGAGATGATGGGACAGGGTGGGTTTCAACACCTCAGAAGTGTCACCTCTATATAAGTCGACCCGTTACCTTTAGGTTAAAAGCTTAGTTTCAGAAACCTGATGCTTATGTGATATGTAGGGAGGTGAAAAGTTTCTGCAGTCTGAGAGAGATTGCAGACTTGAGGTGTAATTAGAATTACTTTCAGATGACTATCTTGTGTTTGCATCCTGGAGGTAAGGCTCCTCAGATATGAGAAAAGATGCAATTCTTGGACAGATTTGTTGAGGAGAAGCAAAACAATGTGTCGGGCTGCATGAGGGTGGGGTGCATACTTCTGAGAGGCAGATTTAGTAAATGAAACTGGCGGAGAGAAAGGGGATGTTTGGTGACGCTATTGATGGGTTACAATATGCTGGCCCTTGTCACATATAGCAGAAACAATTGGTTGTTGTGAGGCAGATATCTTGAAGTCTATTTATACTATTTACAAAACTACAATAGCATAAATTGATTTAGTTAGTTGGAGTTCTATTAACTGATGTAACTGTATATTATAGACCTAGAACTGACTGACTGCACTGACTCCATTACACAGACAGAGTGACTGAAGGCAAGGTGGCTGTCTTTGTGGTAGAACATCTTCGCTCATGTTCAGCACAGAAGGAGAGGCTCTCTGGATGGGTTGAGGTTTTCAGAATTGCTACTGGGAGGTTCCTGACCTTGAGCTTGTAAGAGTCACGTCTACTTTCTGGGAATGCCTGAACTGCTGGTGTAATCCATGTAATCGCGAAGGCTACAGAAGCTGGAGATAATGAGCTTCCCTCCAGCCAGGGAAGAAGGTTTGCTAGCATGAAATGCCCTCATGCCCCTTCCAATGCCGAGCAACGGATGGCAATATTGAGGCCCGGGAGCAAGTGGATTGTTCTCTCTGATGAAGCTTTCTGCAAAGAAGCTAAAACAGAAAAAGGGACGGTTTTGTCACAGGAGAGAGAATGAGAAAAAAGGAGCAATCTCAATCCTGTGACCTTCCCGACTGCAGTATTTTGAAATTGTCAAACGTTGTGCAGCAGGAGCTGTGGCTGCTGCTGCCAGCAAAGGAACAAAGAGCAGAAACAAGCCTGAAAAGGAATACAAACAACATTTAGCATCTGTGTCTCAATTTTTTTTTCAGATCATTTTTCTGCCCCATTTCAGTCAGTTCTGATTTATTCCCACAGCAGCAGATGCAGCTTCATTGGTACAGAATGTTTTGTACTTTCCAAGCACCTGCAGCTGCTGAAGCATGAACTTTCCACTGGCAGCTGCTGGCCTGATCAATAGGGTTTTAATGAAACCACCTCCTTTAACCACATGACAGCTAATACCATCCTGCATTTCAAACGGCACAGGCGATGGCTGCTTGAGACCATGCTTCACTTCACTGGCTGCATGGCCACGGGTAGGGCCACAATCACAAACCCCTGGTGTTGTCTTCTTGGGCCTCCCGCACTCTCACCCCTGACTCGGGCTCACTTGTTCCTGCCCCAGACCTAGGCACAGCAATTGCGGTTGTGTGTGTAGCCATGCCCCCTAGAGCAGGGGATCCCAGTTATTGGCTCCTGAGCCGTGATGATTGGGTTTTAGATCTGGTTATTGGGTCCTGGGCCCTGGTTATTGCGTTCTAGATCCAAGTTATTGGCTCCTGAGCCGTGGTGATTGGGTTTTAGATCCTGGTTATTGGGTCCTGGGTCCTGATAATTGTGTCCAGGGCACTGGTTATTGAGTTCTTGATCCTGGTTATTGGGTTCTAGATTCTGGTTTTGGGTCCCGGGGCCCGGTTATTGAGTCTAGTTCCTGGTTATTGGGTCTTGAGCCCTGGTTATTGGGTTGTAGATTCTGATTATTGGGTCCTGAGCCCTAGTTATTGGATTCTAGATCTTGGTTATTGGGCCCTAGGTCCTGATTACTGTGTCCAAGGCCCTAGTTATTGGGTTGTAGATCCTGCTTATTGGGTCCTGATCCTTAGTTATTGGATTTAAATCCTGGTTATTGGGTCCTGGGTCCTGATTATTGTGTCCAGGGCCTTGGTTATTGGGTTTTAGATCCTGGTGTTTGGGTCCAGGGTCCTGGTTATTGGGTTGTGGATCCTGGTTATTGGGTTGTGGATCCTGGTGTTTGGGTCCTCTGCCCCAGTTATTGGGTTCTATATCCTGATTACTTGGCTCTGGGGCTGGGTTATTGGGTTCTAAATGCTGGTTATTGGATCCTCAATTCTGTTTATTGGGTTCTCATGTACCCCCTGCTATCATCAAGCTTTTTCTGTGGCATTGCAATGCTGGGTTAAGCTCAATGTGGCAGGCTTGGAGAGCATACAAAGCGTTATGTCTGTCAAGAAACACTCGAGTCATTTGTTCACGTCTGAGTGCCAGTTGGATATTTCATTCCTATACATTCATTTTTGTTGTCTTGCTAGATGCGCATAGGAACAAGAGAAGGCAATGCGGCTCCCTGAGTCTTCAGTTCATGGCAGAACGATAGCTTGACTCTATCTGGTTTGACTCAGGAGGATAGGGCAGCACGGTGGCTCAGTAGTTAGCACTGTTGCCTCACTGCACCAGGGTCCCAGGTTCCATTCCAACCTTGGGTGACTGTCTGTGTGGAGTTTGCACATTCTCCCTGTGTCGGCATGGGTTTCCTCCGGGTGCTCCGGTTTCCTCCCACAGTCCAAAGATATGCAGGTCAGGTGGATTGGCCATTCTAAGTTGCCTGGAGTGAATAGCCAGAGGGAAATGGGTCTGGGTGGGTTACTCTTTGGAGGATCGGTGTGGACTTGTTGGGCCAAAGGGCCTGTTTCCACATTGTAGGGAATCTAATCTAATCTAATTGATAGTGATGTGCTGTCACAATGTTACCAGGTGAGTAAGCTAGAAACCTAGGCTCGTGCTCTGTGGAATGTGGGATCAAAACCCACCACACCTGGTGAAATTTATATGAAATTAAGAAAAATAAATTTAAATAAAGCTGTACTAAGAGTGACAATGAGAACATTTATTATTCTAAAAAACCCTTTTGGTTCATTAATGTACATTAAGGAAGGAAATCTGCCATCTGGACCAGTTCTGGCCTCCTGAATCACAGAGTCACAGAAGCAAGGAACTGGCACAGTGCAGAAAGAGCCCATTCAGGCCATCATTCCAACACTAACTCTTTAAAGAACATCATCATCTAGTGCCAATCTCCTGCTTTTCCCCCCATACTCTTGTACATTATTTTTACTCAAATTACCAATCAACACCCTCTCACATGCTTCAATTGAACCAGCCTCCACCGCATTTCCGTGCAGCACATTCCATACCCTAACTACCCACTGACTGAAACTATTTTCCTCATGCCATGCATACTTCTTTTGCAGGTCATTTTAAAACATCCGACAGAAGTATGGTTGACTCTTAGCTGGCCTCTGAAGTAGCTCGCAAGTCAGTTTGTCCAAAGGACAATTAGGAATGAGTAACAATTGCCGGCAAGGCCCACATCCCATGAAAACCGCTCAATCATCGTTTTCAGACGTTTTATTAATCTGGTCTCACTAGTTTTGTGGAGAAAGGATTTCCAGATGTCTACAAAGTCTTGCGGGAAGAAACACATCCTTGTAATGATTGTAACAAGGTCAGCCAGCTGGACATCATAGGATATGACTTCCTCGATTAGGGATATTAATCTCGAGCAATTTTAGGGAGCCCTGGCTGACAGATAAAAAGGATGAGTGTTAGAAATACTGGCACTCTGAAGAGGCAGTACTATAGTCAAGGACTGTTCATCTGTAAATAAAGGGTGACTTGGTGAAGAGATACCGGCCTCTGTGTTGTTACTTCAATCCTGACATGGTTCTTAGAACATAGAACATTACAGCGCAGTACAGGCCCTGCGGCCCTCAATGTTGCACTTGATTCATCCCCAAAATGAAACCTAACAATCAGGAGAATTCTGATCTGGATTGAAAAAAAGAAGCAACTGAAAACATATCTAATCCAACTGCCTGACTTTAAATCTCCTTCAGCCTTTGACATCACTTTCAGTTTTACTCACAATAATGAGATGACAGAGGAGCTTACTGATATTCCCACACTCAACTCCCAATTTATTCTGAAGAGTCTTCCTGCCAGTCAACAATAGAAGGTCTTAATTAAGTTATCTGTCTAATGCTTGTTCTATATTTTAATTTACAATTGAAATCCACTGGCAATTCGCATCAGGCTTCTGTCTTCATTTGATGAATCTGCCTTCTGTCTCAGGCACAGCTCAGGGAAGAAACTGTCTAAGCCTAAAGCACTGGGATTTCTTCCCTGTCCTTGTCTATCCCAATCTCTTCCTTTGAAGCCCCTTGAAACCAGGGCTGGGATAGACATCATGACCCTGATGCTACTCTTGACACAGACCCACAGCTCTGTGCTTGCCCTAGATTGATGGTCCCACTTATGATTTGAGCACTGTGCCTCTGTCCCAGAATTGAGAACAGCAGCCCCCAACAGCCAATGATCATTAAGCCTACCACTAGGTCCTGCTTGAAAAATCCTGAGCTTTTGATTACCTGTCCTGGATATGCGGCTTGAAGTCAAATCTTGTCTAATGATCTGTCACTGCATTGCCTTGTAATATTTTACAATATTTTGCAAATTTTAAAGGCACTATACAAATGCACTTTTGCTGTTACTGATCTGGGAATTTTTAATACCACTGGCGTAACGATCTTCCATTTTGACACAGTGCCACAATTACTCTAAAAATTCCCAGTGGTTGTACCTATCTAGCCTGTTGAGATGGACATTTAGTGAATTATTGGGTTATAACACAATCATTGCAGAGTTCAGACCATCTCACAAATCCTTCACTCTGGCCACACCCTCCCTAAGTCAGAGTGAAGTTTTTTTTTCACCCGTGAGACACAGGCATCCCTGGCCAGCATTTATTTCTCTAGTTGCCCTTTAGAAGGTGATGGTGAGCTGCTTTCCTGAACTGCTACAGTCCATGTGGTGTATGCAGACCCAGAGTGCCGTTAGGATCTTGACCCAATGAAGACATGGTGATGTATTTACAAGTCAGGATGGTGATTTGCTTGGAGAGGAATCATAGAATCCCTATGGTGTGGAAACAGGCCCTTTGGCCCAACAAGTCCACACTGACCCTCTGAAGAGTAACTCACCCCGACTCATTTCCCTACCCTATTATCCTATATTTATCCCTAACGAATGCACATAACCTATACATCCCTGAACACTATAGGCAATTTAGCTTGGCCAATTCACCTAACCTGAACATATTTGGATTGTCAGAGGAAATCAGAGCACCTGGAGGAAACCCACGCAGACACGGGGAGAATGTGCAAACTCCACACAGACAATTCCCCGAGGCTGGAATCAAACCCAGGTCCCTGCTGTGAAGCAGCAGTGCTAACCCCTGAGCCATCATGTCACCCAAACTTGCAGAGAGATGTGTTTCCCTCTAAACACTGCTCTTGTCCTTCTAGGTGGGGTGGTTGTGGTTTTAGAAGGTGCTGAGAAGCTTTGCTAAGTTTCTGCAGTTTATTTTCGACATCACACACACCATTGCTACTGAATGTCAGTGGTGGAGGGATTGGATGCATGTGGACGTGATGCCCATGAAATGCACTGCTTTGTCAGGCATTGTGTCAAGCTTCTTGAATGTGATTGGAGCTGGACTCATCCAGGCAAATGGGGAGCATTCTATCACACTCCTGCCTTGTGTCTTGTAGATGGCAGACTGGCTTTAGGGAGTCAGGAGGTGGGTCATTTGTTGCAGGATTTCCTAGCCTCTGACCTGCTCCTGGATCCACTGTGTTTATGTAGTGAGTCCAGTTGAGTTTCTAGTCAATGTTGACCCCAGGATGTTGATAGTGGGGGAATCAGTGATGGCAATGCTGTTGAATTTCAACGGATGATGGGAAGGTTGCCTCTTATGAGTGATGGTCATAGCCTGGTATTTGTGGGGTATAAATGCGACTTCCCACTTGTCTGCCCAAGCCTAGATATTGCCCAGATCTTATTGAATTTGAATACGGACCGCGTCAGTATCTGAGAAGTGGCAAATGGTGCTGAACGTTGTGTAATCATTGGCAAACATCCCCACTGCTGACCTTACGATGGAGGGAAGGGAATTTTGTTTAAAAACAAAACCCAGAGACAGCCTTCACAAGAAAAGTGTCTGTTGCTTTTGCTACTTCATACAGAAAGGCAGTAAATTTTATGTCCAATTGTTAACCTATTTTCGTCGCTACAAATTCAGGGTTTATGGTTGTGGAACTGATGTCCCTTTACACCACACTTGAAGTGGAATTCAGAAGTAGTCGAGCTATTTACCCATGCTACAGTGGAAACATTAGACAAACGGAAAGGTAAAAAATTTGAAGAGAAAATGATTTATAGTTTCTGCTCTCAATCTTTGACTTCTGTGTGCTTCAGATGGCAGTTGTTTTTAGCTCAATGGAGCAGATGAAAGTGAGATACAGAAAATGCACACAGCAACATTTTCTAAGGCTAAGTTATTTTTGCTCCATGTATCAATGTGGTTCAAGTTTGTGAATGAAGCCATTCAGTTCACATACACTGTTTATTTATATTTTGTTTTAATAAATCTCTTTAAACAAGGTATGCTCTGATTAGAGTTGGTTGACAAGGAGGCCCTATAATGATAAACTTGACAGGAGTCCAGTAACACACATACCGTCATATTCCTTGCCGTTGATTACTGTGATGCAGATTTAATAGCAAAATCCATATAAAAGTCTCGTTCATTCATTTCATCAGTTCTTTGAAAATAAAAGTCAGTGAAATCATGGTCCCTCCTATCATCTGTTGCCTAATAGAAAAACGGTGAAGCTTTTCATTCTATGTCCTATGACCAGATTTGCTATTGGATCTCAAGGTGGGAGTTAACGGGGTTGATTTGACTGTGTGGTATACGTCAGGCATCAGGCCAGGGCACATCACTCCATCTGCCTGACCAATATACCAGCTCCACCCCGCCCAGTTACATTTACCTGCCTGAAAACAAGTGCCTTGCCCCCTCAGTGGCACCCATGCCTTCCGTCCGTGAGCCAATGCATTTTCATGATCTGGTTGCCATTCAATTTGAGTGGGGAGCTGCAAGCCCTGTTTGTAACGACAAGGAACAGGCACAGGGGAAGGGAATGTGGCCACTGAGTCTGTCCCACTATTTGTTTTGATGGTGGCTGATCTTGGACTATGCAGTTTAGGCAATTTTTCATTTTGCAAATTTAAGAGATGCCAGCCCAAACTTGAGAGTTTGGAATGTGGGCTCAACCAAGGTGAAGAGAACTTTCTTAACTCAAAATGTTGTGGACTTTGGAAATTCTCCAACTTGGAGAGTTTTAGATGTTCAGTCATAGAGTCATATAGTACAGAAACAGACCCTTTGGTTCAACTTGTCCATGCCGACCAGATTCCCTAACCTGATCCTGTCTCGTTTGCCAGCATTTGGCCCATATCTCTCCAATCCCTTCCTACCCACCCAGATGCCTTACAAATGTTGTAATCGTACCAGCTTCCACCACTTCCTCTGGCAGCTCGTGATACGTTGAGCACATTTAAGGCAGCACTTGGTCGAGTTTTGGATACGAAGGCAAACAAGGGGTTAAGGGTTGACTGTGGGAAGTTTCCTGCATCTTAAAAGTAGGGTGTGGAAACAGTTTATGGAGCAATAGCGGGAATGTCAGCAGAGCACTGTGATAGAGATGCTTATTGACCAAGGCAGATTCAAGAACGCGGCCTTGTTTCCTTCAGATGGCAGGCCCATGCCAAGGTGGCAATGTCAGCAAGCAAACAGAGCAGCAGCCGGGCTGGGCAGCATCATCAACAACATCCATAAAACCTGGCTGCGTTGCTGGAAAAAAATCTACAAACTTTACCAGGGCTGCCAAAATAATGCCTTTCACATTCCCCTCACATTGAAAACAATCCTAAGCCAATGATGATTTAAAATGACATAATTCTCACTATTTCTTTTCATGTTTACCCTATAACAAAAGTGTACATACTTCAGTTCTGGGAGAACCGGTAATTTGTCAGGAAATCAGGAGAACATTGGGCTTCTCAGTGAACAGGAGTCACCACACATTCCCAGCCAACGTATTACATCACACTAATAATGAAGAAATTCAGGTTGGGTTAGAAACAACAGATAGATCAGGATATGACTGCCACATTGCTTTCAATTTGTTTGTAACTTTTATAAGGACTGGAAAAGTACCTCTGCAGAAACTGCAATGATAGCTATTTGTCGACTTTTCCAGTCAATTGTGATTCTCGAAAGCACAAATTTATCAAGGGGCAACATTTATTTTTGGGATTAATAAATAATCAATCGACTTTCTGTTGACTTTTCTGCATCGTTGTTAATTGTTAGTAAGAGAACACAATTCCGACGATATCTCCATTGGGATCTCTCAACTCCTGTCTGGAAGATTCTGGAACATACTAGTATGAGCTTCACTCACATGGAACATTGGACCTGACAGACCATGATAAGCATGTGAACCTTGGTAGAAGTATTGGACAACTCAATCTCACAGAGATCAGAGAGCAATTCCATCCTGCCTCCATCTAATAAAGTGGTCACTATCCAACCATTACTAAAAGAGGGCGAGAGGTGCCTTGCTATGTTTTAATGTTTCTGGGGCAAGTTGTGGATAGATATCAAATGCCGACCTTGCCAGTGACGCACACATTCCAAGCATAAATTTAGAACAATTATCAACCATGTCAATGGAGGAGCTATGAAATTCTTTAGAATGGAATATATGTTTTTCATCACTGCACACACTAAGGTATGGTTTTGGGTCAATCAGAATGAAATACTGCTTTTCATTGTCAAGTATTAATATTCGAAGAAAGTGAGGCCTGCAGATGCCAGAGATCAGAGTCAAAAGGTTTGGCTTTTAATATGGAAATGTAACTAAATTTGAGTTTTGCGAGCACGTTTGGCAATGAAAATGTTACAAAGCAATTAAATCCAGTGTAAAAACCAAGTCTAAATATAGCATCAAGTAAATTACTGCACAGAGGTCATTAAGTCTATTTGAGCTGTGCCTGTGGTAACAATTCAAAATCTCATCCAAAATCCCTGCCCTATCCTTTTATATTATTACTTTTCAAATGACTTATTCAATTCCCTTTTCAACTGTGTTATTGCCTTTGCATAATGTTTACCTGTGGTAAAACATTCCAGTATCCAACAAATAATTCGGTGTCATATCTAACTTCATTCTTTGAGTGATTATTCTACTTCTCTGTCCTTTTGACACCAATTTTCCAATCAGTGGAAGCCAACTTTCGAGGATATCTTCTCAACTCTTCCTAATTTTTGAAAACCTGAATTAATGCTCCAGAAATTAGTTCTGGTCCAGCAAAACAAAACCTCAACTTTTCAGGGTTTTCTGAATAACTTTGACCTCCCAACTTCAGAATAATTCTAGTGAACCTTTGTTATACAATGGTCTTACATTCTTCCTTCAATGAGCTGCTCAGACCTGCATGCAATATCCAACACTGGGCTAACCAATGTCTTATGCGAATTCAAACTATCTTTCTTGCAACCATTCAATATTGATGTTCCATTGGGTTTGTGGTGGGCCTTGTTAAATTTGGAGGGAGGCCTAAAAGGGGCATATCCCTAAAAGGGGCATAGCATGAGAGTCCAAGCTCTTGGAGGCACTGCTGGCTTTAATGATTGGACTTCATTAACTCAGATGCTACTGGAGCCCCACCTAAAATAGGCCAAATCGACTACTTGATCGCTGGGAAGGGGTTTGTGGCTAAGAGGACACAGCTCAGATGCTGTTAGCTTTCTGGGAGGTTGAATGTGAGTTAGGTGGGACAGAGTAACTATCATAATCGAGGGCTGAGTTCTCAGTACAGTTGGAGTAAGGTTGCATTGTGCTTGGGGAGGAGGATAAAAGTCAGGAATGGGAAGACCTAAGAGTTCCATCCAACTCTTGGATTCAAAGAATTCAGAAAGCTATCATTTTTAATTTATACCCTTGCCTTGATCTTTTAGCTTGGTGTTACCTCCCAACCTGATTTGAGTATTGGGATCAACAGAGCGTAGGATTAATTTTAACTATGGCTCCACTGTAGTACTAAAGGGGCATTGCACTATCAGAGGTGTTGTATTTCAGATGAGATGTTAAACAGAGTTCTCATCTGCCTGTCCTTGTGGATGTAAAAGGTCCTACTGTACTATTTCAAAGAAAGGCATGGGAGTTATCCCCAGTAAACTGGCCAATATCTCTGTTTCAAAACACATCATAAAAGCAAATGACTTGGGTCATTATCACATTGTTAACCATGTACATAATTTTAAGAAGTGTTGACAGACACAGCTGAAGCAGAAGCAAAAGGTGGAATTGGTGATGTCTTTATATTGTGACATAAGAATTTACAGTAGCCTGCAGAAACCTGGCAAAGACTCCCCACGCTCCCATTCACTTCCCCGTGCTCCCATTCACTTCCCCACAATAACGTCCAGCCATTGAGTTAATGCTTACATTCCATGCCACACATTATTCTCACTGGTGGCAAAAATCAAGGTGATATATACTGACGCCCTCTTTTCAACCCTCTGTGATTGGTTTTATCATTTTGGATATTGGTGTGAGTTTGCATCCATCAGTGCGTTTTATCTTATGTGGCAATGCCTATCGCAGCTCTTGTAACTTAAGAAAATAGGAATGGATATTGTGGTATTGTCGAATCAAAAAGACATTGGTTATATCTATCTACTATATACATCCCTTAGGCATATATGTGTCGGGGCTAATATCATGCTATTACAACAAAGAAGCATACTCCTGTAGAGTCTCATGCTTTAAGAGATCAGACATAGGATGGAGTATGAGATTTTCATATCCTCAGGTCCCTTGTGATGATGATATGATGAGCATGTCTCTTAAAGGTATACTGACTGTGAGACTGTATATTAATTCCTATCATTAGGCTTCTCATGAAAACATACAACCTTGGATGTGCCATCTATCAGTCCACTCAGGTAATAACTTGTCTATGTCTTCTTACTTACACTTTGTTACATCCCATCTGACTTAATATATTTCTCTGCAGAGAACTTATTCATTGTATGTCTGAAATTGCTTCGCCCTTGACTGTGCTTACTTTTCACCTTCCCAATGTACTATTTAGTTTATCCCTCCACCCTTTAAGTGCATAACTGCTGCTTTGTTTGCCACAAATTAACAAGTCACTATAATTTAGCTTGATAAACAAAAATAATGACACATTAGTTTAAAAATAAAACCAGAAGTTTGTAGTTGATTATTGATTGACTGGCAGCACTGGTGGAGAGAAAGCTGAGTTAACGTCTCAAGTCCAGTGAGAGAATTCAGAAGGAAGGTCACTGGACTTGAAACATCAACTCTGCTTTCTCTCCACAAATGCAGCCAGACCTGCAGAGTTTCTCCGGCAATTTCTGTTATTGTTGCACATCTTCAACATCTGCAGTTCTTTGGTAATTGATTGCTTTAGGAAAACATAAATGTTCAAATTAAATATATTCCTGATTAATTGAAACTCAGATCGTAGTATATAAAACAAAGGGAGAAAACCATTTAAATTTCAGCGGATAAAGTCCTTTCCAACTTAATCCCAATCAACAGACTTCACAGTATAAGACCATTTCCTCAGCATTCCTGCCAAACACATTTCTCGATTTCAGCACAACATTAAAATATAAAACCCCAAGCCAGACAAACAAGTTCCACATTGTAACACGTTCTGGAAAATCCGTGATATTGGGTTAAATGTATGTCTCTGCTCAGCTTAATATCTTTTTAATGTATTCACTCCTCATTTGCTGAATCAATGGACTGAAATCCACAGGTTTTCAAAGCAGTTTTTCATCTGAGTTATCAGAAATCCTGCTCAAACATAATTCTTATTAATGTATAATATTTTGCAAACTGCGCTTTGTTTTAATCAACTTCCAGAATAATCCGCACCCGTGAAATCAAGCATTTATTTTAAAATAGATTCACATTTGACTTGCTGAAGAAGACAATGGAATGGAATTTGCCTCACAGGTAAAAGTGACCTCTTTCAGGGAGAGTGCACAAATTCTTGCAGGAACTGTCCAGAAGCAAGAAACATCCAAGGGCTAAGAGATTACTGCTTGGTTCATCTAACGCATGACATCAAATTAGTTTTCAATATGCCAGGAGGTACACTCAGAAATGTGAAAATAGTGGAAACTACATAAATTGGAAATAATATATTAACCTTCTGAAGGCCGGAGCACAGTTTTGTTTTGCCTCCAATCATTAAATATGACAAGGTTACTATAGAAAAGAGAATTCAGCCCCTCAGGGAACAACATCCAAGACTCACGTTGCAATTACAATCTTATCACAAGCAATGCCTGTTGAAAGAAGATAGAGGCTATTTATTTGCTCGATTTTCTAAACATTTAAAATCTCATTGTGGCCGCAAAGATTTTGACCAGAGCAGATTATCAATGCATCAGTTTGAGGTTCTTCTGAAACTTAGTGCCATTTGAATTAAGATTAGATTAGATTCCCTACAGTGTGGAAACAGGCCCTTCGGCCCAACAAGTCCGCACCGACCCTCCGAAGAGTAACCCACCCAGACCCATTTCCCTCTGACTAACACACCTAATCTGTGGGCAATTTACCCGACCTACACATCTTTGGATTGTGGGAGGAAACCAGAGCAAACCCACGCAGACACAGGGAGAATGTACAAATTCCACACAGACAGTCACCCGAGGCTGGAATCGAACTTGGGACCCTGGCGCTGTGAGGCAGCAGTGCTTACCACTGAGCCTCATTAAAAATGATCAAAGCTGCTGTTAATGCCACTGGATGGATGCAGCGGAAAACTGAATGTGCTTCATAATGACATAGTTAAAGCTCTAGTACATTTCACAAAGGGTGAAATTATTTGTTTTTGGGATGTGGGCATCACTGACGGGGCAATATTTGGTACCCCTCCCCAAATGTCCTTGAGGAAATGTTGGTGTGGCATCTTCTTGAGCAATCACAACCCAGGATGGTGCAGCTGCATCACCGTGCTGCTGAATTGATTTGAAACAACCATGTACAAGCCAGTTACATGGCTTCTTTTGTCATTTCTGGGGCATTTAAGAGTCAACCACATTGTTGCAAACCTGAGAGCACTTGTAGGTCAGAAAGGATAAGGACAACAGATTTCTCCCCCGGTCCACTAATGGCCTTCAGGGAAGAAAAATCAACATCCTTCAGCAATCTTATTTCCATGCAGCTCAAGACTCACACCAATATGATTGTACTCTTTGCTGCTCTCTGAAATTCAGTTCTAGATAGCTCATTATTACCTGCTCCATTTAGGAATAGACATTCAATTCTGGTCTTGCCTGAGAAGGGTTCATGACCCAAAACTGAATTTGAAAAAGTGATACTCATTCTACTTTACCAAAGACGAAAACTGAAATTGATTTTGTTTATACTGGTTAATCTAGTTACATCTGTTTCCTTGGTATTGGTATTGGCTAAGGGGAGAAGATTGAGCAACTCCTAGTCTTCAGTTATCTTTGATACCCCTTGTGGATATTTCACTTGAATGGAAATATCAAAGCCTGCCCACCATCTACAAGGCACAAGCCAGGAGTGTGATGGAATATCCCCATCTCTCTGGATGGGTGCAGCTCCAACAACACTAAGGATATTCAGTGACATCATGAACAAAGCAGCCTGCTTGATTGGCACCACATCCACTCCCTCCACAAGTGGCGCTCAGTAGAAATAGTGTGTGCCTCTACAAGATGCACTGCAGACTTTCACCAAAGCTCCTGAGAAAGCATCTTTCAAACCCATGACCCAGAAGGGCAGGGAAAGCTGGTGGATGGGTACACCACCATCTACAAGTTCCGCTCTAAGCTTCTCAGCACCCTGACTCAGAATTATATTGCTGTTCCTCCAGTGTTGCTGGGTCAAAATCCTGGAATCCCAGCCAACTCACCATCATCTTCTGAGGGTAATTAAGGACAGGCAGTAAATATTGGCCAAAGCAACAATGCCCACAATCCATAAATTCTTTTAAAAACCTTCCTCTTAAATTCAATAGCATTAGCACCATTGAAAGCACCATTAACCAGATCTGGAGGGCCACTATTGGTGAGAAATTTAACTGATTGAGCCATATAATTGCTACTTATTCCTTAAGCAGGTGGAGTGCTGAGTATTCTGGGACAGGTAATTTATATACCATCTCCTGAAAGTCTTTCCAGCAGCTACAAGATGCAAATCACAAGTGTTATAGAATACTTTCCATTTGCCCAGTTGAATGTAGCTCGTATTACACTTGAAGCTCTTCATCATCCAGGACAAAACAGCCTGCTTGATAGGCAGCCGATCTACTGTTCCTCAACCACCAGCCCATCATAACCGCAACTCCCTAACACTTCTGGAACAGCATCTTTCAGACTTCTGATCTCTACTGCTGAGAAGAACATGGGCTGTAGTTGTAAGGGAAGGTCACTATGTCCCATCCTAAAGCTGTATTAACATTTCTTTATTGCCACTGAGTCAGAGTCCATATTGAACCACAATGTGGATGAAGTTACACTGTGCAGACAATGGTTCAACAAGGCACTTCACCCACACCTTCTCAAGGGCAATCAGGGAATGCTAATAAATGTTGGCCTTGCAAGAAATATAGAAAAACACAGATAATAGAAGCAGGAGTAGACCATCTGGTTCTTCAAGCCTGCTCCTCCCATATAATGCCGTAAAACACAGGAACAGAAGAAGACCATTCAGCCCATCAAGCCTGCTCTGCCATTCCTTGAGACCATGGTTGATCTGAGAATTCTCAACTCCATTTTCCTGCCTTTTCCCCATAACCTTTGATTCCCTCACTGTTTAAAAATCTGTCTATCTCAGTCTTGAAATTAAATGACCCAGCCTCAACAGTCCTTTGCGGAGAAGACAGTCCAATGAATGAATAAAAACAATAAAAACATCAATTTTGTGGTAACTTTGAGCAAGTGGCCTAGACTCTCCTTTTGCCACTGCCTTTCCTAATGTTAAAAGACTTCTACACCTAATATTAGTCTTAAATATCTAAACTGTAATAAGGAGATTATATGGTCATCAAGATGATTTACTTGATGTGCAGTAAACAATTATAAAATCATTTTGTTTCATTGGAAAAAAAATGCTCTAATGATTGTCTTTGTATTATATTCAAAGTGCTTTAAATAAATTTACACAACAAAAGTAAGTACGCCATATCCCTTAGAAACTGAACAAGATCGATAAAAACATTTTGCAACAGTTAAACTAAATGCTGCCCTGGGAGACTTTATCATTGTTATGTTAAAAAGAGACCGTCTTCAAACTATTTTAACAGGATTCTGACATCTTAACAGTGACAGACTTACAAACTGATTTAAAACAAATGGATGCTGTGGCCAAACTGCAAGACTGTATTCTAATCCAAGTGGTTCATGTGGAAATAGCAATATGTGAGAAATCAAAGAATAACATTAAGCAAGGGAAGTGTTGTGGTTCTGTTCGCCGAGCTGGAAGTTTTTGCTGCAAACATTTCGTTCCCTGGCTAGGGAACATCATCAGTGCTGTTGGAGCCTCCTGTGAAGCGCTGCTTTGATGTTTCTTCCGGTATTTAAAGTGGTTTGTTCTTGCCGCTTCCGGGTGTCAGTTTCAGCTGTAGTAGTTTGTATGTGGGGTCCAGGTCGATGTGTCTGTTGATGGATGTTCTTGCCGCTTCCGGGTGTCAGTTTCAGTTGTAGTGGTTTGTATATGGGGTCCAGGTCCATGTGTCTGTTAATGGAGTTTGTGGATGAATGCCATGCCTCTAGGAATTCCCTGGCTGTTCTCTGTCTGGCTTGTCCTATGATGGTAGG
The DNA here is from genome assembly GCF_020745735.1 of Hemiscyllium ocellatum. Taxonomy (NCBI): domain Eukaryota; kingdom Metazoa; phylum Chordata; class Chondrichthyes; order Orectolobiformes; family Hemiscylliidae; genus Hemiscyllium; species Hemiscyllium ocellatum. Next base: position 38,258,435 of record NC_083432.1, on the reverse strand, counting down.
ACAGCTGAAACTGACACCCGGAAGCGGCAAGAACATCCATCAACAGACACATCGACCTGGACCCCACATACAAACTACTACAGCTGAAACTGACACCCGGAAGCGGCAAGAACAAACCACTATAAATACCGGAAGAAACATCAAAGCAGCGCTTCAATAGCACTGATGATGTTCCCTAGCCAGGGAACGAAACGTTTGCAGCAAAAACTTCCAGCTCGGCGAACAGAACCACAACAACGGACACCCGAGCTACAAATCTTCAACCAGACTTTAAAGGGAAGTGTACTAACAAGTTGGAACTTGATGCTTATTTATTGTACTTCCATTAAACTGTCTTGAAGAAAGTAATTTGAACACTGACGTCAACAGCAACCTTTCTGAATGCTGTTCAGATTGAGTGGTGTAGTTCTAGCCTTTGACAGGGAGCTTTGGAATCATGGGTGCTGTGGGAAGAATTGGAAAATTCGGCACAACTCCCCAGTGCTGTCCCAATCCCAGGTTGGAATGGGTTACCATGGAAATCAGTAGCTTGCTCCCCAGAGAAAGATGGTCAATTGTTCCAATTAAGGCCCAATCAAGGACCATTACCGCCCTTTGTCAGAACTTTCTCCTGGTTGGTCAGGCCCCTCACTCAGTCCAAAGGCTGGCAGCTACAAAGAGGCAGCCTTCCACCAAAACAGCCTTCTGCCTCACAGCGCCTGAAGACCCGGGTTCAATTCCCGACTCAGGCGACTGACTGTGTGGAGTTTGCATGTTCTCCCCGTGTCTGCGTGGGTTTCCTCCGGGTGCTCCGGTTTCCTCCCACAGTCCAAAGATGTGCGGGTCAGGTGAATTGGCCATGCTAAATTGCCCGTAGTGTTAGGTAAGGGGTAATGTAGGGGTATGGGTGGGTTTCGCTTCGGCGGGTCGGTGTGGACTTGTTGGGCCGAAGGACCTGTTTCCACACTGTAAGTCTAATCTAATCTAGAATCTAGGAAACATATTGGAGACTCCTTTCAATCCTCAGCTTTGGAGCCACAGCATCAGCTCACATCCGTGCGTGTCAATATGTCCTCCTCAGAATTGATCACTCTTTACTTCTGGTCCTTCTCTATGTTAAGTAATGCTTCACAGCTATCCAGCAGCGCCTCCACTTTGAGGTGCACTCCTATCCATTGACCTACCTTAGCAGCCCTCACCTATCCTAGTGAAGCTGCCAGTTGTTCAGTGCTGCAAACCCTCTCCTTGGGCCTCCTGCCTATGGTCCTGTCTTCTGATCTCATGAACATGGAGGTCCTTGACTGGCCTCATCCAAGAGAATGACACCATGTGGACACCAGTGGGATTTTGGAATGGTTCCAACCCTTGATTTTCCCTGAAAGGTTTCTGTAGTTTTCCAGATCAATGCTGTTACACGTTAATATAGGAACAAGCACAAGCCTGCCAATGTGACCTGACTGTTTTACAGTCACACACCCCAGGTGCTGATCGATTGCCTGTGCTTTTAGCAGCAGCATCCACTTGCTGTCGCATTCCCTGTTCAAATGTAGCTCCTTCTCATTTCTGCTTGTTGGTATGGCCTGCAAGTAAATGGCGATTCTTGTCAGAGTTTGAGTCAATTGTGCAGAGGCAGCATAAATTGGCTATTAGTGCTGGGAGTAGTCCAGGGAGCAATCAAGTCTGTTCCTGCGTATTAACTATCAGCCTCAGAAGGCAGAGGGCTGCTGGGAGAGCAGCCGGACCCTTGATTTTTGTCAGCGACCACTGATTGCATTCCCTGGATTCACAATGACACGATGTGTAGCTCAAGCATAGCTATCATTATCAATGCTATGACAGTGGCTCCACAGATTGAGAGCTGCAATGAACAGTAGTCTGCCTTGTCTGGATTCCCTGTGTTTGCAAATCTGACTCAGAAAGCAATGACACAGGGGCTTTAATAACGTTATTGGTGTCCAGTACAAATCTCTAGCTGTGTTAAGGGAATGAGTAGCAGCAGGGGAGTGGCACTGATAATTCAGATCACGGAATAGCAGCAACTTACAGCACAGGAGGAGGCTGTTTTGCCCAATGAGTCTGTGCTGGCTCTTTGGAAGAGCAATCACACTTAGTCCCAAACCCCTGTGTAGCCATTTAATCCCAAATCTTCTAGTGTCTGTCCAACTGTCTTTTAAAATTATTATGGCACCAGCTCCTGCCTTCTACAGCACTTCAGATCCCGACAACTCTGTGGACCAAATACACTAGCCTCCTCTCTCAAACTTTTGCAATTATTTTGTAACTAGAGCCTTGAATTATTGACAGGTGATGAGTACCAGCTGATAGCAAAATATGGCTGAATCCAAAATGAAGAATCCACCGGATTGGTGCAAGATTGGCCTGGTTAGGCAGTGGCAGAATCTTTCGGTGACATTAGGGAGAGAGTAATGGCAGCTGAAAACTGATCAAAAGCAGATGCAGAGCTGGACGTGTGGATCGGTAAGAAAGGAGAAAATTGTCAGGGGCTCAGTGAAGCCAGTGGGAACATCGATGAAGGTAGCTAAGAGGTTAAAATGCCACAATCAAATTAAACAGTGTGAGAGGATTCTGGTGACATGAGTGATAGAGGTGGGCCATGGGAGCAAAACGTGGCCATTTAGCTCACAACAGCTGCCCCACTATTCAGTGATATCATGGCTGATCTGATAATCTACAACTCCACTTTCCTCCCCTCTCCTTATAACCCTTTATCCCGTCACTGATTAAAAATCAATCTATCTCAGTCTTCAATATATTTAACCGCACCAGAGCCTCGAAAATCCTCGGTGGTAAAGAATTCCACAGATTTGCTACCTTCTGAGAGATTAACTTCCTCCTCACCTCTGTCTTCAATAATGGAAACTTTATTCCGAGATTAGGCCTCGAATCTCCCACATGGGTAAATGACCGCATGATATCTACCCTGTTGAGTCACATAGAAAATAGGTAAAGGAGTAGGCCGTTTGGCCCTTCAATCTCGTGGGCACCTCCCCACAGTCCAGCCAACTGGTGGATCTATGTGGGGAGCTGGGGCTGGTGGATGTGCAGAGCAAATTTTGACTTCAAAATTTTGTCAAAAACGCTGGCGTTGTAGTTGGAGAAGGTATTGCCCTCCCTTGTAAAAGAGGACCAGACAGGTTTTATTAAGGGTCTCAAATTCGCTAATGAGAAGAATACTGAATATGGTCCAGGTATGCCAACAAGGGTTATTCCAGGCTTGGTAGTCTCCCTGAACACAGAGAAAACGTTTGATCGGGTGGAGTGGCCATACCTCCTTCATGTCCTGGAACAGTTTGGTCTTAGTGGGGGGTATCTTCGCCAGGAGGGTGACAGTATTATATAGTGACCCTAAGGTAGCGATTCTCATTAATGGCATAAGTTCTGACAATTTTAGCATGGGTGGAGGCAGCTGACAAGGGTGCACCCTTTCACTGTTGCTGTTTACATTTGTCATTGAGCCATTGGCAGAGGCTATCCTGAGGGACCCCAATGTTGTTGCTCTGGAGGTGGGATCAGAAGGGAGGGGCATAAAATCACCCTTTACACAGATGACAGTCTTCTTTTGTTAACTAACCTGACAATATCTGTGTCCCGTTTAATACAAATGATTAATTTATTTGGTTCTTTCTTTGGGTATAAAATCAATTTTATGAAATCAGAGGCCAGGTCTGTGGGGTGGAGTCTTGTCAGAGTACCCAGTCTTGGGTGGAATCCGATTCCCTTTCAAGTGGTCTCAGGGAGGTTTCCTGTATTTAGGCATTTTTATTGCTCTGGCCTTTGATCAATTATACAAAGCTAATTTTGGGCAGTTGCTAGAGAAGATAAGACAGGACCTCTAGTGTTGGGAGGCTCTTGAGATACCTTGGTTGGGTAGAATGTTCTTCCTCTTTATTATATCCCATGTGATTGCACTCTTTGACGCTACCTAGGCAAGCACTGCGGAGGTTTAACAGTTGGCTCAGTTTTTTAATGCGGTGCTGCGGGTGACCTCTTATTAAAATTGCAGCTTCCACAGGGGATGGGTGGTGTGGACTTTCCAGATTTTAAGAAATATCAATTAGCTTCCCTATTATCCTATGTGGCTGATTGGACTTGCCAGGACTAGAGGCCATCAAGGCCTCTCAGGCAAAGTGTCCCCTCTTTAATCTGTTGTTTATGAACAAGATGAGGACGGTTATGGAACATTGCAGAAATCCAATTATCCTTAACACAGTTAAAGCATGGAGCATGATGCTTCAAAGCGAGGGCAATTTACATAAAACTTCCCTTTTTACTCACATAGTAGGAATGCCAGGATTTTGGCCAGGATTGATGGATTCTGGCTTCAGACTCTGGGAGGCTAGAGGAGTTTCTTGTTTGGGAGATTTATTTCAGGGAAAGGTCATGATGTCTTTCGATCAGCTGAGCCAGAAATATGAACTGTCTAGTAAGGACCTCTTTCGTTATTTTCAGATTAGGGACTTTATACAGAAAAAGACTACATTATTGGTTAATCCTGATAAGTCTGATGTGGAGAGGAGAGTACTTTGGTCCACAGTCCAGGAATTGGGGGTGGAGATCGTGTCAAAGACAAGGGAGGATATGTGGGAGAACATGAGGAAGATTTCGATCCCCAATAGATTAGATTGCTTAGTGTGGAAACAGGCCCTTCGGCCCAACAGGTTCACACCGACCTACTGAAGCGCAACCCACGCAGACCCATTCCCCTACACCTAACACTATGGGCAATTTAGCACGGCCATTACACCTAACCTGCACATCTTTGAACTGTGGGAGGAAACCAGAGCACCCGGAGGAAACCCACGCAGACACAGGGAGAACGTACAAACTCCACACAGACATTCGCCTGAGGAATTGAACCCAGGTCTCTGGCGCTGTGAGGCAGCAGTGCTAACCACTGTGCCACTGTGCCGCCCACTGCCACTGTGCCGCCCACAGGTGGCAGGATGCAGGCTATGCAACGGGAGGTACTCCACAGGGTTTATTTGGCACCAGAGCAGTTTGCAAAATTTAAGAAAGGAATGTCTCCAATGTGCCCTAAATGTAAAACAGATATTGGTACTCTTACTCATTGCTTGTGGTCATGCTACAAGCTTCGTAGGTATTGGGACGCTATAGTGAGTGTTTTGGAATGCGTCTTGGGAACACCAGTCAAGGTAGACCTGGTGACTCTCTCTTGGAGCTGCCGAATCTGCCGTCTTTAGATGCACTTAGGAAGAAACTGTTTAATATTCTCTCATATTGTGCGAGGAAGAACATTTTGATGAGCTGGTTATTGGAAAATCCCCTAGGACTTCCGGGGTGGTGTAGATTAGTTATGGAGCATTTCCCGTAGGCTTTTTTACAAGGATGGTGCACCAGAAAATGGAATTTTATAGGATGTGGCAGCCGTTTTTCAACCATACAGATGCAGACTTGGCGACCATATTGATTACGGCCTTTGTGTAGCCACAGGGGCTGTGTCTCGTGGGTCGGGGGCCCCTGAGAGAAAGAATCCTGAATAGATATGGGGATGCCAACTGATGCTCCTGGTGATGGGGAGCTTTGGTGGGATTGCGCTGAGTGCTGTAATTTTATTTAATTCACCTTGGTTCAATCCAACTTAATTTAGTTTATTTTGTTTAATTACTTATTGAATTGTAGTATAAGTAAATTTTTTAAAAATTGTTTTCTTTTAAATTGCTTGTGGAGTAGTCGTTCATTTATTGTTATTGTTGTTATATTTTATAATTTTGTAAAAAAATCAAAATTTTTTCAATTAAAAATATTTATTAAAAAAAAGAAAATGGTAGATGTCACATTCAGGGGCACGGTTTCCAATTATTGTGCACTTGTGCCATTTTCAGCAGGATGAAGATTTACTCCATCATTGCAAAACTTCAGGCCTACATCTACATTTTCCTCCTACTCTGCTCAGTAATTACAGATGTGTTCCTGAGCAGGAAGGTCAACTAGCCACTCCATGATTCAGCTCCATTGCAGAGGCATTTACTGTCCCAGAACAAAGGAGTAAAGCATGAACCTTTATCCCGATGTGTGCGCAGCGATACAATTATAGTTTTCTGTCTCTTGTTCCATTGGGACCTCAACAGGAGTATTCAGTTAGGATGTACACTGTGTATAATTTTTCAAAAGGAACAAAACACACTGAGTACACCTGCATGGCATAATGTAAGGTTCAGTAGAAGCTGGGATGATATAGTACAGGACAGTGCTCTGACAGTTATTTGGTATGATACAGATCAAGATAATTCATGCATTTTTAGCAATGACTGTCCAATGAACAAGAAGGTTTCTTTGGCCAAGTAATTGGGAGCAAGTTGTGATAACGTTGGGGCAATAAATGGGTGAGGTACTTGATATATTCGACATGATTACTACCGGAACGGCTTTTCAAACAGACAAATCATTTGCCTCATGATCAGGCTGTCCACCCTCCTTCGGTTGCTGTTGCTTTCTTGGAGGCTATCATTTTGTAGGCCAAGGCTGTGCTGAATGCTGCAGGTTAGAAGAAGGGCTGAGAGGATGGACTGCTCTTTCAACAAAAAAAAACTGCTTTTATGGATCTTTGAAGCAGTAAAAACCTCTCAAGGTGCTCTGGAGGAACCTAAACAAACTAAGGCACTGATGACATACTCAGCTAAAAGTGTAGTGGGACATAGTGAACCTTTTCTCAGATCCTGTTCTAGCGTTATGCAGCGATGTTGTTAGCCACGGCTGCAGTAGTCTTGGTCAATCAGCAACTATTTGCGTACAGTCGAGAGTTAAAAAATTAGATTAGATTACTTACAGCGTGGAAACAGGCCCTTCGGTCCAACAAGTCCACACCGACCCGCCGAAGTGCAACCCACCCATGCCCCTACATTTACAGCTTACCTAACACTATGGGCAATTTAGCAAGGCCAATTCACCTGACCCACACATCTTTGTGACTGTGGGAGGAAACCGGAGCACCCGGAGGAAACCCACGCAGACACGGGGAGAACGTGCAAACTCCACACAGTCAGTCGCCTGAGGCGGGAACTGAACCTGGGTCTCTGGCGCTGTGAGGCAGCAGTGCTAACTACTGTGCCACCGTGCCGCCCACTAGTGTAGTGCTGAAAAAGCACAGCAGGTCAGGCAGCATCTGAGGACATTTCGGGCAAAAGCCCTTCATCAGGAAAGCCCTGAATGGCTTTTGCCTGAAACTTCAATTTTCCTGCTCCTCAGATGCTGCCTAACCTGCTGTACTTTTCTTGACTCTAATCTCCAGCACTCACTTTTGCCTAGCTATTTGTGTAGTGCCTGTGACCTTTCAAACATTGTTGGCTTTGTTTACTGCAATAAGATGAAAGAATATAGAACTATTTTCCCATCTTTACAAACCAGGGAACATTCGTGGATTGGTTACTTCTCTAGTCCATGAACCAAGTAGCAATGGGTTGAAGGTTATGTTTGGCCATATGAGTGCAGTCAATAATGCTGTGTACTCTGGGGAACCCTGTCACATTGTAGAAATGAAGGGCTCCTTCCAGTTGTTGGCTGTCTTCCAAAAGGGACACTGATGAATTCACCGACTTTGGCTAACAATTCATTAGTGACCTGAACAACATATGATGGTTCAAAGATTTGGCAATTCCCTTTTTGGTGCCAGTTTACAGTTTGCACATAAAGTTCAGTGCAACTGCTTCAGTTACAGCCACTGACTGAGGCATTTATGTTCAGGAACTGATTCCTAAATATTTCTGTATCGTGTGCACACTTAATTATAGTCCCTGCTGTCATTGCGAAACTTCCAGCATCATGATTCCAGATTGGAGAGTCAAATCCTGTACATCTAAACTGCAACCTAGGGACAACTTGTAATGATGGATCTAAACTGTATGGGCACTACCTTCTTGGCTTTCATCCTGTGATTCCCCTCCGTCTCTCCAAAAACCTGGGGGGGGGGGGCGGGGGGGAGGAGATGGGGGTGGGGTGGGGGGATGGTGTAATGAAACAAATACATGAAGGCTGATATCCCATCACCACTACACTCCTCTCCAATCAGCACATGAACATTGTTCGTTAAGCAAAAAGGCAGAATTTTTTTCTAGAAACTGACATGGAGACCAGTAAGGTTTCTAGCTTTGTTCTGTCCAACAATTAGTAAGGCAATAATGCAGGAACATTAACCTGTAAACTGAAACTCTTCAAAACAATGAATGAGAAAGGACCTTACTGAGAGAAAGTGGACTTCCTCGCACTTGTTTGGGACAGCCATGTGTTCATTGCAGTGCAGCTCTGATGCTCCATTTTCACAATGAGAATCTCCCTTTGCTTCAGGAGCAGCAACTTAAGGATCCCAGAGCAGAATTTGCACATCAGAATCCACAGCACTTGGCTGAGACCCCATTCGAGAATTGCGGGAGTGCTGCACTGTCAAGGTGTTGTGTTTTGCATGTGACATTAAACTGTGGTCCAGTATCAAAATGTGGTCACTGTGAGGAGAACAGCAGGGGAGCTATTCCCGGTGACATGATCAATGTTTATCCCTCAGTCACATCCATGGGATGATCTGGTCAGTACCAAGTTGCTGCTTGTGGGTGTTTGCTCCATCTGCAAATTAGCTGCTGCATTTCAAAATATACTTGGTTGACTGTACGAGATTTTGGATGTTTCTTGATCATGAAAAGAGTGATATAAATGCAATACTTTTCACTCTATGGTAATGTCACCACAGGGCTGCTCTCTCGTTAGACTGAGAATGGTCACCACATCAGTGGTGGTAAAGGACAGGTAGAGAAGGTGAGCCCTTCACAGTGACTTCAGCTTATGTGAGAATTGAACCCATGCTGTTGGCATCACTCTGCATGGCAAACCAGCCTTGCCTCTTTATGACTATTTTTTCAAACTCTGTGCTTCATTACATGAAGATTTATGGTTCTGAGCAGAACTCACTGGAAATCTGATATTGACTTTAAAGAAATATTATTCCAAGTGATGATGGTGAGCACTTATTCTGGTTCGTGTTATGTTTTTTGAAGCAGGTTCCTGTTTTATAGATGTGATGTATATGACTACATAGATGACAAATGATTGGTGTCGGTGCATTATAGTTAACTTGAAGAGTCCCTGTTGCTGTGGCAACATGCGCTTTTCCTTGCAAGTTGTAAGGTTGAGCTATAGTCTTCAACTACCTTCCCATTACATAGATGACCAACAATCTCCCTTGCTATTACTGCTTGCCACTGGCATGGGTTTGTAAGTTTTTCAGGTTGCTATCAGCCTGCTTGTCTGTGATATATATTTGACAGCATTGCAAATGCATCTTCCTAGACTGTTAAGTCTTGGGATGGGCTCAAACCTGGTACTTCTGGCTCAGAGGCAGGGAGGCTACACACTGTGCCACGTGACTTCCACGAGAGAGTATTGTAAGACAGTAATTTTACACCAAAGTCCCAGCCTCTGCATCAGAAGCTAGATGCTTCAATCGCTATACTTCTCTGCACTTGGCTTGGCTCACTATCCTGCTGGGTGCTCTTAGAATCAAAAATAGGGGCAGGAGTAGGCCATTCGGTCATTTGAGCCTGCTCTGTCATTCAATAGGATCATGGCTGATTCTTTACCCCAAAACCATATTTCTGCTTTTTCTCCATACACTTTGGCATGTCTCTAACACCTAACGATTTATCAAACACTTTTTCAAATATACCCAGCAACCCAGACTCGACAGCTTCTGTGATAGAGAAATCCACAGGTCGGCTGTCCTCTAAATGAAGAAATGTTTTCTCACCCCAATCCTTAATGGACTACTCGGTATCTTGAGACTATGACCCCTGGTTCCAGACACACAATCCAGGGGAATTGTCCACTCTGTGTCTAGTCTAACCAGCCCTGTTAGAATTTTACATGCTTCAATCAGATTGTTTTTCATTCTTCTAAATCCTTATCAATACAGGCCACGTCGAAACAACCTTTCCTCTTACTGATATCCCCAGTGAACCTTCGCTGCACTTGCTACGGCATGTGTATCTTCTCTTAGGTAGGGGAACCAAAATTACACATAAAGTGCTCATAATCCTCCACGCGTGGTGTGACCAAGGCCCAGTGTAATTGCAGGAAGATGTTCCTGCTTCTGAACTCAAATCCTCTTTTAATAAAGGCTAACATACTATTTGCCTTCCTCATTGCCTACAGCATCTACCTTCATTGACACCCAGATGACACGCCTGTCCATCTACATTTCCCAAATTATATTCTGACTTTCTGTTTTTTACACCTAACTGTATAACTTCACATTTATCCACCTTATACTGCGTACGTTCACACTGCTTGGCACTTGACTTGCCATCCTGCTGAGGAGCTTGGCGTGGCTAGGTCTATACTGACTGGAATTATTAAGAGTGAAGGGAGTATCTCATAGAAACCGAGCAATTGTTAACAGGATTAGACAGGAAGGTTGTTTCCGATGACCCAGGAGTCTCTAACCGGGGTCACAGTCTACTGATACGTGTTAGGCCATTTAGGACTGAGAATAGGAGATGTTTCTTTACCCAGAGACTGTTGAGTCTGTGAAAATCACTGCCACAAAGAGTGGGTGAGGTCAAAACATTGAATGTTTTCAATGAGTAAGATATAGATTTTAGGGATAAAGAGATCAAAGGGTATGGGGAGGAAGCAGGAACAGGGTACTGATTTGGATGATCAGCCATGATCATATTGAATACCAGAGGGCCGAATGGCCTACTTCTGATTCCATTTTCAGCATTCCCCAGTTTGGCGTTTGACTCACCGTCTTGCTCCCTGGGGGCGAGTTGACTGAGAACATACAATACAACAGGAAAAACTTTGAGAAAGAACACTTTTTATTGGTCCTGCAGTTGTTAAAATATCTTTGAATTACTCAGTGTTATGGATGGCCCTGACCTTTGACACTGTTTTCTCTGACAGTGAAGCCAAACACAGATTGTCTGGACAGTGAGCGCACCCCCTGGAGTGCAGGTGTGGCAGTACACTCAGCTGTAATTTTATTGTAAAGGCTCAGGGGAGATCACAAGTCACAGTATAATGTTTAACATGCAGAAATCTGAATTCCAAAAAAAACCCTGAATTTATTATCTTTAACGCTCCGCATTCTATTAGGTTTCTTTCTCCTTCTCTCGTCTCTGTTGCTTTTCTCCTTCAGTGATGATACAGAATGATGAACAACCACACAAGAAATATGAGAATATGTGATTTCTGCTACAACACAAGAAGAAGATGATTGTGACTTATGTGAAGATGATGATGAAAGGACTGGGTTTCAGATCCTGAAGGGGAGGAAATTGCTTTGGAATTACCATAAATTGGAACTGATGAGTTTCACAAGATCAAATTATGCAATTTGTCAAAATCCGGAGCTGGAAACTAAAAAGGATAGGCAGCGATATTTGCATGCTGCTATTGGGAGAATACGTGGATTAAGAAAGGAGAACCATCACACGTCTAGATTGATCTGAATGACATGAAGTATACCATCAGAATTCACATAATTGCGTGTCATTTTGATCATGGAAGATAGGCAAAACATTGCTTAGGAAGAAAAGACAAACATCGGATTTTACCACAATATCTTGCTTTTTTATATTTACCCAGAAGTGATTCTTGGAAGATCCATTCATCAACAATGATTGTTAAGAACCATGACACTCTGAACTAGTCAGTTTGGTCAAATCCCATAGTGACCCCATTTCAACTGAATTGAATAAAAAGACATCAAAATCTGGATTTCCTAACCAGGTTCATTTTGGAAATTAATCAACACGCCATTAAAACATCACATCTTTGGACACTGAATTTTCCAAAGAAATTGAAGGGAAGTCAGAATGATTTCTGACTAAATGCAGGAAAAATTGAAGAATTCTTTTCCCCCCAAACGTTTACTGTTTGATCGGCTCCATCTAGTCACTAAGGCAACAATCAGGGAAACCAAATTTCACAAGCTAGTTAATGTGAACCATGTGGCTAAGGTTCGTGAAGTCAATGATTTTAGTCTAGTCCACTCACCCAAATAAGTTTCCACTCATACATATTCATGACATGATACTACATCAATGGTATTGAAAATGACCACCTCAGAAAGACGAGTTGGAAGCAGTTTGTGAAAAAATACCTGATTATCTGTACGGAAACACATAATCACGCTCAGTCTGGGGTGGGCTGAAAAAAAATGACTGAAACCTTCAGATTGCCAGGAGCAACATTAGCGAACAAATGCTAATGTTTTGTTTGTATAACACATCTTTGGCCTTGAATTCATTGAGACATTATCACCTTTGAAATAAATGAGCACTCATTTCACAATAATGGGCAGAGGAATATCATCCATGTGCATGAAGGATGCAGCCGCGACTGAAATTTCTAGGCCTAATCAAAGTAATTTATGCAGTGCAAGTGATTGGAGATAAATATCACGTACCAACAGTTTCTTCCCTAGTTCAAATTCAGATGAATGACTGTACACCACAGATTCCAGAGTAAATGCACTTCTTTTTCAATCCTGTCAAAACTGAGCTACACTCTTTTGCTTCCAGATTGTCTCATCAAAAGAGCAACTTTTGAAGTTGTGTAGCATTGTAGAATTTCAACGTGCTACGTAGAGATAGAATGTATTGACATATAGTAGAACATGTTTCCGAAAATCTGTCCCACTATGATTCCATTTAGAGCTTAAAAATTGTCATAATCCCTGCCATGGATGAGACCAAACCCCCTCAAAATACATCAGGGAGATAGCCCAGACCCTAATGTTTTATTTTATTAAAGGCAAATGTGAGGCAACATGTCCGTGATGTGATTTGAATGGTCCAACTCTAGGCCTTAAGGAAAGCACACTTTATTCTTACGACACAATTAAAACATAAACAAAAAAAAATTGACATAACTTCAACTCTATTGAAGTACATAAACAAACAATGTTATTTAACTACTAATTTTCAACTCTTCCAATATAGCAGCATCCCGTAAACACACCTTTGGCAAAGGCAAGTTCAGCAAACTAAATTTTCCTTGCGTGCTGTCTCCCCCACCCCTGGCAGAAGGGACACCGAAAGAAAACAATCTAGTAGCAGAGAGGGAACTCAAGCGTTTTGCTGCAGCAGAGAGAGTGAGCTGTATGTAAGAGCCAGCTCCAAACCCTAAGTAAAAGCAAAACTAAAATCCTGTGTCTGTGTGAGCCAGACTCCGCCCACTCATGCTTCTTTTGTCTAATTTAAAAAGAAACACAGGGAGCTCAGAATTGTTTACCCGCTGCTTTCTGAAGCAGACATTCTGCTGCTACTGTGGCAACATCTGTCAGAGAAACAGCACAGAATCTCTCTCTTTTAAAGGCACAGTGCTATCACAATCCCTCAGTTTGAAATTAGTTTGGGGGCTTGGCAACAGAGTCGTCTGAGAGCAGGAGCACATCTCAGTAAGAGTTCCAAGGAGCCACTGCTCCCAAAAAGCTTGTGACCCCAAAGACTTCAGCTCGCTGTCCCTACCTGTTGTCCAGGCACCCCTCCCACCACTTTGGGAAGCCTTATCCCAAAAAGCCACATTTTCATGATGGTAATAACTCCTCCTCCTGACTTTTCCTTTTGGACTTTTCTCCAGTCACATTGCTGTCACCGTATCAATTCAAAATGGATGCAGTAAGATTGGGCAGAAAGAGCCATCATTCTGAGCAGGACACTAAGGGTCTAGAGGAGAATTTAGTGGCAATTAATGTGAGCAAGGAACAGGACAATATCATTTGTAGTGATTTTGAGCATCAGTCCCACAAGAGCAGTGATGGATGGATGTGTACATTATAAATACTGATGCTTTCACCACACTTAAAAATATATTTATTTTGTATTAAACTTAGATCAATCTTCTCCAAGTTGCATCAGAGATGTGGGTGTTCCACTCTAAAAGTGCATGATTCAGCAGATTTGGAGAAGCAAGCGGTAAATGACCTATCTACTGTCTGCCAAATTATCCCTTCTAGTGGAAACGTTGATTTACAGTCAGCGTTTATCAGAACTGAACAGCAAAAGGAGTTTGAAGGATTCCAACTCCATACCCAATACCCAGCCGGTTGCCAATAATAGCAGTAACACACCCCACATAAATACAAATGTCAGATGTACACCTAAAGGAAATGTCAGAATGTGTGTGTGTGTGCCTGCTTGTGTCTGAGTTTGTCTGTCTGTGTGTTTGCGCATGTTTGTGTGTCTGTATGTCTGCGTGTGCGCATGTCTGTGTGTGTGCGTATTTGTCTGTGCATGTGTATTTGTCTGTGCATGTGCGTCTGTGTATTTGTCTGTGCATGTGTGTATGTGCATGTGTGCGGAGATCATCAGCTGAAAAGAGAAAGCAAGCCGTGGATCAGGCTCTTCAGGAACAACTTTGCAAGATTCTAACCCGGATGATGCTGTGACAGAAGTTTCAGTTTTTAGAATTAACCCTCAGATGCTCTGTCTTTCACTCTCTCGTATATCTTTTATGTAAGATTTTTGTGTAGAAATAGGCTTACACTTACAGCAAGTTTAACCGAGATATTTATTCACTTCCTTCTTGCTTTTTGTTTCTGCAGTTCTTACCTAACATTGGGGTGACTTGGGTCAATTCTATCATTTTAACGTTCTATAGCCCTTTTTTGTGGCAAAGATTTTGCCCAATTCATGAAGTTGAATACAAAGCCTCCACAATTGCATAAATGTCAATGTACACATGTCTTAAAAAGATGCACATACCTTAGATATTCACCATTGGCTTGTATAAGGACATAAAGATAGAAGTGACATAAGTAGGCTATAAAAAGTCATCATTTATTAAAATGTGCAACAGTTAGTCACAGGGTGTACTTGAATCATCAAATTCCTACAGTGTGCAAGCTGGCCATGCAGCCCATTGAGCCCACAATCCCCCCCTCCGAATAGAGCATCCCACCCAGACCAACTCCTATAACCCTGCATTTCCCATGGCTAATCTACCCAACCTGCACACAATGGGCAATTTAGCATGGCCAATCCATCTAACCTCCACATCTTTGGATTGTGAGAGGAAACCAGAGCACCTGGACGAAACCCAGCGGGAATGTACAAATTCTATACAGTTGCCCTAGGGTAGAATTGAACTCAGGTCCCTGGCATCGTGAGGCAGCAGTGCTAACCACTGAGCCACAATGCCACCTCTAGATCGGAGATCTTTTAAGCATGTTTCAGCAGAGTTGGCTCAGTGGTTAGCACCGCTGCCTCACAGCTCCAGGGAACCAGGTTCAATTCCAGCCTCGGGCAACTGTCTGTTTGGAGTTTGCACAATCTCCCGTGTCTGTGTGGGTTTGCTCCGGGTGCTCCAGTTTCCTCCCAAAGTCCAATGATGTGCAGGTTAGGGTGGTGTGGCCATGCTAAGTTACCTGGTAGTGCCCAGGGATGTGCAGGCTGGGTGGATTGGCTGTGGGAAATGCTGTGTTTCAAGTATGTGGTGGGGGGTGGGGGGTAGTGCTGAGTCTGGGTAGTATGCTGTTCAGAGAGTCAGTGTGGACTTGTTGGGCTGAATGGCTTGTTTCCAAACTGTAGGCATTCATGAAAAATCCATAAAATATTCGACAATTGGTAGAATAGGCAGCTACCACATCGAATGTTCCAGAGAAGTTATAGCTGAGCTGGAGTTGGTAGAGCACAGTCTCAAAACAGAAACAGGAATGGGAAAGAAAAATCAGCTGCAGTTGCAAATTGGGTCTGAAGGTTCATAATAAGAGTGTGACAGTGTGCTGGCAATCAGTGCCAACCCAAGCTAACTGACTGCCCTTCTCTTTCCCTGTAGTCTCTCATTCAAAAGTCTCTCCAATGTTCACTTAAAAGATGCCACGATCTCTGCTTCAGATACTCCCTGTGGCTAACCATTCCATACTTGAATGAATCGCTGCATAAAGAGATTGCTCTTAACCTCCCTCCTCAATCTCTTTGTGACAGTTTGAAATTGATGACCCCTTGACAGTGACTCCCCAACCATACAAAATAGCTTGCTTTCCCCCTATTCACTATGTCAAAACTTCAATAGAAACTCCTATTAAGTTTTTTTAAGCTCTTGCTGTTCTAGGCTAACTTGTCCACTCTTCTCGTCAGTGTTTCTCATCTGTGTTATCATCCTGGTAAATTTTCAACTACATTTAATTATAGAATCCCTGCAGTGTTGAAACAGGCCATTTGGCCCAACAAGTCCATATCGACCCGCTGAAGAGTAACCCATCCAGGCCCATTCCCCTACTCTATTACTGTACATTTACCCTGACTAATGCATCTAACCTACACATCCCTGAACATTGTGGGTAACTTAGCAAGGCCAATTCACCTGCACATCTTTGGATTGTGGGAGGAAACTAGAGCACCCGGAGGAAACCCATGCAGACATGGGGCGAATGTGCAAACTCCACACAGTCACCCAAGGCTGGAATTGATCCCAGGTCCCTGGCGCTGTGAGGCAGCAGTGCTAACCACTGTGCCACCATGCCACCCATGGTCCAGCAAATGTCTTTCAAAAACTTAATATTTTCCTCCACTGTTAACAGCCTTGTCTATCTCTTTCGTAGCCACCTTGGAACAACAACATCTTAGATTTAAATAGCACCTTTTACATCCCAAGCCATTTACCAGGAGAAATTATAAAGCAAAGCATGAGAACCAGGAAAAAGCAATGAGGATAAATAAGGTCAGGTAGTCAAGTTCAGGTAGGTTTTAACAGAGGAAAGCAAAACAAAGATTTAGGGAGAGATTTTCAGCAGCTGTATGGGACCTAGGACCTAAGACAGACAAACAGTTTAAAATGTATTGAAAAAGAATACAGACAGGAATTACTGCAGTGAGTAACTCACCTCCTGATTCCTTAAAGTCTGTCCACCATCAACAAGGCACAAGTCAGGAGTGTGATGGAAAACTCCCCACTTGCCCGAATGGGTGCAGCTCTAACAACACAAGAAGCCTGACACTATCCAAGACCAAGCAGCCTGCTTGATGGGGCACCGCATCCACAAGCAATCATTGCCTCCACCACTGACGCTGAGTAGTAATATCTACAAGATGCACTGCAGAAATTTACCAAAGATTCTCAGGCAACACCTTCCAAACCCACGACCGGTTCCATCTAGAAGGACAAGGGCAGTGGGTACATGGGCACACCACCACCTTCAAGTTCCTCTCCAAGCCACTCACCATCCTGACTTGGAAATATATCACCGTTCCTTCACTGTTTTTGGGTCATAATCCTGGCATTCGCTCCCTAATTGCAGTGTGGAACCATCCACAGCGGGTGAGCTGCAATGATTCAAGAAAACAGCTCAATACCACTTTTTCCAAGGGCAACTTGGGATGATGGCCAGCCAGTGATGCCCACATCCCACAAATGAATAAATAATATAATTCTAAAAAAGGTCAGAAGCCCACATGACAAGGTGGAAAGTTATTGTCTCAATTTTTGCAATGATGAAGCCCTGTGGCCTATAGGATGATGGTCATCCCATGTTTCAGTAGTTAGTCAGGCAGACCTAGGCCTTTTCTTGCTTTAGAATTGTTGCTTTTAAGTTCTTTTTTTATTTTTATTTTTTATTTTTCTTTCTCACATGGAGATAGAGAGGGAGAGGAATGGATGCTTTCTGTTTGAAGGCTCCCCAACTTCCTGAAGGAAAACTAGAAACATTTCACACCCACTGCTTTCCAAGGCCTTTGAGGTCATCACAGACTTACGTGCAGACGTTAGTGGGCCCCATTTTTGGTTTGTACAGCCATGAGGCATTTAGCTTTAAGTTCTATTCCACATTTGGGAGGAATAGTCATCCTTCAAGAGCAACTCCTTACCTATGAGCAACTGCTGTCTGACTCTGGTTGGTTATCAGATTCTAGAGTGCAGACATTGCAAAGGTTAGTGAAGATTGCAGAGGTGTGGACGTGTAAGCTTTGGAATCAAGCCCTGTCTGCTTCCCCTTGGGTTTCTTTGTTTGTCGTCCATTCCTGCTCTCGCTGTCACTGCAGATTGAGCAAGTAGTGTTTACAAAGTGTCATGACCTCATAGGCTCCTAGACACAGAGCAGGAGGTGACAAATGTGCCTTCCCCCACCGTCCCACCTCCCTCACACCCCATGTCAGTCAGACAGCAATAAAATGTGTTCATTACCTCTGTGTGACACTGATCCGCGAGAAGGAAGACTTGATAGTTCCTGATGCCTGAAGCCACCCTGAATTCTTTTAATTACACTGATATTGAAAACCACAGGATTCATTCCTTCTCAATTTGGAAGGAAGGAGTTGCATTTCTGCTCCAGAAATCCTGGTTGTTGACTTGTTGGGAACCTGCTTCACAGTAGGGGGTGGGTTTGGGGGCAAGTTAGCTTGTGGGTTTTTTTTGATGTAACACTAATCTTATGTGAACACTGACAGTGCTAGTAAGCTGCATGGCCAGAAGGGGGGTGAGAACCCCACCTACCTTTGTCTTCATCTGTAGGAGCAGAAGGAGACTATTTGGCCCATTGAGTCTGCTCCATTATTCAGTGTCTGACCTCCTCCGCTCAATTTTCCTGCTTTTTCCTCAAAACCCATCATTCCCTTACTGATTAAGAATCTGGCTATCTCAGCCTTGAATATTCTTAACAACGCAGGCTTGGCAATTCTCTGTTGTGAAGAGTGTCATAAATTCACTCTCCTTAGAGAGACCCGTCCTCATCTCTCTCTTAAATATGCAGCCCCTTATTCTGAGTTTCTGCCCTCTGGTCCTAAAGTCTTTCAAGGGGAGCAACAGTGCCACATACCCTGTCAAAACCCCTAAGAATACGGGTCACCTCTCATTCTTCCAATGAGCACTGGTCCAATCTATTCAACCGCAAGAAAATCCCTCCATATGAGGGATCAACCTTATGAATCTCCTCAGGTAAATGATGATGATGTGGAGGTGCTGGTGCTGAACTGGGGTGACTCCACTTCACCTGACGAAGGGGCAGCGCTCCGAGAGCTTTTGATTTCAAATAAACCCGTTGGACCGTAACCTGGTGTCGTGTGACTTCTGAGGTTGTTGCTGAAACAGCTGAGATGGTTGAGCAATATTCTAATGAAGAGCTTTTGCCCGAAATGTTGATTTTCCTGCTCCTCGGATGCTGCTTGACCTGCTGTGCTTTTCCAGCACCACACTCTCGACTCTAATCTCCAGCATCTGCAGTACCCACTTTCGCCTAATATTCCGGTGAACCCTTCTGTTCATTTGGAGCAGAAATGACTGGTTGGCAACTGGGGACAAGAACAGGAATCCTGTCTGGCTTTCCCCTCCCTGTGCATTGTAACTGACTGTCAGCTCACCTTACATTGATTAGTATCCCCTTGGGAATGAACTAGAGAACTTACTTTCTTAATTTCACAGAGAATGTGATCACTTCATTCAAAGGTTTGCAGCCATGTCATAATACAAAGCTGGATGTCTTTGGACTCAGCAAAGACTTGCCCACCATGATGGAAAGCAGAGGCAAATGTTACTTCACGCGCAGAACCCACAGTCAGAGAGAATGGCATTTACTGTAACCTTTTGTTTTAAATTCATTAAATTCAGCTAAAGGGCGGAAACACGGTTCAGTAGCTTCCCTTGATAAAGAAATAAAAAATGCATAATTCTGTCTGACTTGCATTTGCTATCCAGTCTAAGCGACATAAGAACAAATATTGACTGCCACAGATCAGTCAGCCAGAAAAGAAAGTGATCATTTTCAGGAAGGCAACATGTTTTCTAATAAAAATGTAAATAAAGTTCACCAGTTAACTGAGGAAAAAGAGTTATCTTGAGATACGTAGCATAATGTTGTCCTATAGCTGCAACTGGAAAGGAAATGGGGGGTGATTAGCTGCTGATTGTGATAAGTTCATATTTGGAATGACATGGGGAAGCTATTCCACCTGAACTGCTATTTGCCAGTTTCATCATAGCAAGCAGAACCAGGGCAAAATTACACTTATGATTTTCCTTTTCAGCACGGAAACAGACCCTTCAGTCCAACCAGTCCATGCCAACCATAATCCCAAACTAGATTAGTCCCATCTGCCTGCGTTTGGCCCATATTCCTCCAAATATTTCTTATTCATGTACTTACCTAAATATCTTTTAAATGTTGTAACTGTACCTGCATCCACCACTTCCTCTGGAAGTTCACTCCACACACAAATCGCTTTCTGTGTTAAACACTTGTCCCTCATGTCTTCCATAAATCTTTCTCCTCTCATCTTAAAAACATGCCTCCAGTCTTGAAATCCCCCCTCCCTAAGGAAAAGACACCTACCATTCACTTTATCTATACCCTTCATGATTTCACAAACTTCTCTAAGGTCACCTCTCAATCTACTTTGCTCCAGTGAAAAAAATCCCAGCCTATCCAGTGACTCCGATACTCAAAAGTTCTGAGCAATGAAGACATGCTTGCCAATCCCTTTTTAACCACCCTGTCTCTATGTGATGCAAACTTCAAAGAATTATGTATCTGCACCCCTAGGTCACTTTGTTCTACAACACTACCCAAAGTCCTACTTTTAATTGGGGAGAAAGTGAGGTCTGCAGATGCCGGAGATCAGAGTTGAAAATGTGTTGCTGGAAAAGCGCAGCAGGTCAGGCAGCATCCAAGGAACAGGAAATTCGATGTTTCGGGCATAAGCCCTTCATCAGAAATCTGAAGAGCTTATGCCCAAAACGTCGAATTTCCTGTTCTTTGGATGCTGCTGGACCTGCTGCGCTTTTGCAGCAACACATTTTCAGCTCCTACTTTTAATTATACAAGTCTCACCTTGGTTTGTTTTACCAAAATGCAATACCTCACATTTATCCAAATTAAACTCCATCTGCCACTCTTCAGCCCATTGACACAATTGATCAAGATCTCTTTGTAATCTAACTCTGCTGTAAACTAAGGCAGTGAACTCATGCTTTGCAGCATCAGGACTTACCAGGGACAATGTGCAGCAGAGTTGGATCCCTTGAAGCAACAAAAAGTGGCTGTATGCAGAGTTCAGTGACTCTCTCACAGTAAAGTGACCATCTGTATATTGGATGGGGGTAGTGGGGGCAGAAGTGATGGTCTTGTGTACAACAGTGCAAGAAAAAATGAACACTATTACGACCTTCTTAAGGACAACAAGGAATGGACAGAAATGCTTGTCTCATTGGTGATGGCCACACAAAAATGATTTGTTTTTTAACCATTGGGTCTCTTTGGGTTCAAAATACTCAATGAACCACCAACTGGAATTAATCTAAGTCCTGCATTCAGATACTGATTGATCTGCTCATTTGCAGCATTTTCCCTTCTTATTTTGCATTTTTTGAAATTTAAACCTTTTAGAGGTGGTTATTCTACCTCTCCTTGACTTTTAGAGAGTGAGATTGGATTGTTCAGGAATTATAACTTGTTGTTTTCACAACAAAAGATAATTTTCCTATTTTTCACAAGATTTTGAAAAGAGCTGACCTTTTAAAAAAGTTGCCTTTTTTAGGGTGTGACTAAGATACTTTGTTTCCCGCGGTAAAAGCAATGTACCACCTTGTGCTTTTCTTTTAGAAACATACTGCTTTCTTATTGTAAGATCTTTCTCCCCCGTGGTCTGAATTGAAGAGTGGTTATTGCCAGGAGAAGGACTGAAACATCAATAAGATTAACTATTCTGTGTTCCCTTGGGGGGGGGGGGGTGTTGATGACTTGGACTGCACATCTTTGTAGACTTTAGACTTAGTGTGCCACAAACTACAGTACAGTATGCAACTTCTGTTTTTGACACTGTGCTCTAACTGATGCAAGGCTATCCTAGAGCTGAAAATGTGTTGCTGGTTAAAGCCCAGCAGGTCAGGCAGCATCCAAGGAACAGGAAATTCGATGTTTCGTGCATTAGCCCTTCCTCATTCCTGATGAAGGGCTTATGCTCGAAACGTCGAATTCCCTATTCCTTGGATGCTGCCTGGCCTGCTGTGCTTTGACCAGCAACACATTTTCAGCTGTGATCTCCAGCATCTGCAGACCTCATTTTTTACTCGTACGCGCAAGTATGAAAAGACTGCTTCTGTTGGTTGGAAACATAAGCAAAAGAAGCTTCTCTACTTCTTAAAATTTTCATACACTAAAAGATTGAAAACCAGGCCCACATGGATATTGACCCTACTTAATTTCACATGGACATATTAGTTTATCATTATGTTATAACTA
The DNA here is from genome assembly GCF_020745735.1 of Hemiscyllium ocellatum. Lineage (NCBI taxonomy): Eukaryota > Metazoa > Chordata > Chondrichthyes > Orectolobiformes > Hemiscylliidae > Hemiscyllium > Hemiscyllium ocellatum. Next base: position 38,236,258 of record NC_083432.1, on the reverse strand, counting down.
GCTTTGACATAAAAACAGCATGGGTATCACAGTGGTAAGATTGTCAGTACACAGTCTCCTGCAGGAAATCTCCCTTACTATCTGGGAAAATTAGAAACTACTTCCCGTTGTTAATCATCTGTTTTTTTGTCAACTTTTCCATTTGATTAACCTCAGTGAAGTCCTCTGTTCATGTTTCTAACGTTTGCTCCAAATTGATGTCCAGACCCTTATAAGCATGAGATAATAGGGCATCGAACTTCTCTCTGAAAAGCTTTCCAGGTACTTTATAATAATGAACAGCAAGTTAGCTTCCACAGCTGTACTTCGACTTTTGTGAGTCTGCTTCTCTATGGGCACTGAATCTTCTGGATATTGCCTGTCATACCTAGCATCTGTGGCAAGCTGAGCTTCACCTTCCCATAACAAGTACATGGGCAGCACGGTGGCACAGTGGTTAGCACTGCTGCCTCACAGCATCAGAGACCCGGGTTCAATTCCCGCTTCAGGCAACTGACTGTGTGGAGTTTGCACATTCTCCCCGTGTCTGCGTGGGTTTGCTCCGGTTTCCTCCCCCAGTCCAAAGATGTGCAGGTCAGGTGAATTGGCCATGCTAAATTGTCCGTAGTGTTAGGTAAGGGGTAAATGTAGGGGTATGGGTGGTTTGTGGGTCGGTGTGGACTTGTTGGGCCGAAGGACCTGTTTCCATACTATAAAGTAATCTAATCTAAGTACATCACCCATGTCTTTTAGATTAGATTGGAGGGTTCCACCATCCCTCCAAAGAGTAACCCACATATTCTCTACCCTATATTTTAATCCTGACTAATGCACCTAACACTATGGGCAATTCAGCATCACCAGTTCACCTGACCTGCACATCTTTGGATTTTGGGAGAAAACGCACACTGACATGGGAGAGAACGTGCAAACTCCACACAGATAACTGCCCAAGGCAGGGATTGAACCTGGTCCCTGGCACTGTGAGGCTAAACACTGTGCTGCAATGCTGCCCTTTTGTTTTGTATTTACTTTTGTTATTCTACCAACTTAAAAGTGTTAAGATTTCAAGACTTCGAAAAATTCTTTAAACATCAACCTTTATTCATTGGCTCTGGCTTATTACTTGGAGAAACCTTGAATTGCAACTCTTCATGTTTGGCTTGTAACTTACACAGAACAAGGCATGAATGCTGAGCATGAACTCTTCTCTGTTTTGGCCAATAATTATCAGTGTATCACGGTCCACTGGCAGGTAAAGTGCCCCATTACCACCGGCAATGTTTCTCCAACTCTCCATTCTCTAATTATCCAATATCTCTTGCACCAGTTCTTCAGTTCATAATGAATTCTAGATATTCTTATAGGGTTCTAATAATTTCTTATTTCAATCTAGAAAGATTGAGACTGAGCTTTGGTAATAGTTTTATTTTCCAATGATGCATTAGTAGCCATGTGTCAATGTCTATCTAGCTCAGTTTGAAGCCAGATTTCTGCCAAAACTATGACATGTGCCCTACAACAATTCAAACTCCTAAGTATCCAATTTTATTTGCAATTCTTTGCCCATTTATATTCTACACCCTACAACTGACACTGTAGTTCTTTGAGAGCCTCCTCCCTTTCACTTGTTCTTGCTATCATATCAAAGGAAGAAACAATTGCACATTTTATGCCCTCAGGATGTGTTAAAATATTTCACAGATGATTAATAATTTTGAAGCATAAGTACAGGCAAGTGCAGAAAATAACTCTCCTTCCACATCTCCCTCAGACAGTGTCTGTCTTCAGTCCTAGCAACTGCCATTCTGCACTCACTCAACTGGCCAATCGCCAATCAGCACCCAGTGGATGCAATACGAGTAGCTGCCACTGCTCAGAGTGGCACTAGTGGGCAATGGAGTGTTCACAGGTTGTGGCAGCTCTCAGGAATCCTAAATCCCAGGGAAGACTCAACAGTTAGGGAGGTTGTAGTACACTGGTAACGTCATTGAACTCACAACCCAGCACCCCAAGCCAATACTCTGGGGACCTGAGTTCGCATCCCACCATGGGAGGTGGTGAAATTTGGAATTAAACTTTTTGAAAACCTGGAATACAGAGCTGACCATGCATTCGTTGACATTAGGAAACCTATCTGGTTCCCTTTGGAAACAAAATTTGCTAGTCTTAATAAGTACTGCGGATGCTGTAAAACAGAAATTGCTGGAAAAACTCAGCAGGTCTGTCAGCATTTGTGGAATGAAATCAGAGTTAATGTTTCAGGTCTGGTAGAATTTCCACAAATCTGCTAGTTCTACCTGGTTTGGGCTACGTCTGACTCCAACCCCATAGCAAGGTGGTTTACTCTAAATTAATGGGCAATAAATACTGCCCCAGACAGCAGCACTCACATCCCATAAACAAATAAAACAAAATGTTAAGTGGCTGAAGGACTGGTCCTGTCCAATGGAATTGAAATGGGGCTCTCCCCAGAGGGCATTACTCAATTTTCCCTCAAAAAAGGGATGTGAACACCCATGGCTCAGGAAGGTGACAGTGCTCCCAAGTGAGTCACATCTGGAAGCTGGATCGAGAGTGTGTTGCTGGAAAAGCACAGCAGATCCGAGGAGCAGCAGAGTCAACGTTTCGGGCATAAGCCCTTCATTTGGAACCTGAACTTGCAAGTTAAAGATATCGGTGCTGGTTCCACTGCTTTTCATCATTTATATAAATGATTTGGATGTGAACATAGGAGGTACAGTTAGGAAGTTTGCAGATGACACCAAAATTGGTGGTGTAGTGGACAGTGAAAAAGATTACCTCAACAGTACAATAGGATCTTGATCAAATGGGCCAATAGGCTGAGGAATGAATTTAGATAAATGCAAGGTGCTGCAGTTTGGAAGATCAGGACTTATGCACTTAATGCTAAGGTCCTGGGGAGTGTTGCTGAAAAAAAAGAGACCTTGAAGTGCAGGTTCATAGTTCCTTCAAAGTAGAGTCGCAGGTAGATAGGATAGTGAAGAAGGTACTTGGTATAGAACAGTACAGCGCAGAACAGGCCCTTCGGCCCTCGATGTTGCGCCGACCAATGGACCTTTCTCAGCTCATCCTCCTACACTATCCCAAAATCATCCATGAGCTTATCTAAGGATTGTTTAAATCTCCCTTTATTGCTTTCCTTTATTGGTCAGAGTATTGAGTGCAGGAGTTGGGAGGTCATGTTGCAGTTGTACAGGACATTGGTTAAGCCACTTTTGGAATAATGCATGCAATTCTGGTCTCCTTCCTTTTGGAAGGATATTGTGAAACTTGAAAGGGTTCATAAAAGATTTACAAGGATGTGGCCAGGGTTGGAGGATTTGAGCCACTGGAAGAGGCTGAACAGGCTGGGGCTGTTTCCCCTGGAGGTTCGGAGGCTGAGGGGTGACCTTACAAAGGTTTATAAAATCATGAGGGACATGGATAAGATAAATAGACAATGTCTTTTCCCTGGGGTGGGGGAGTCCAGAACTAGATGGCATTGGTTTGGGGTGAGAGGGAAAAGATATAAAAGGGACCTAAGGGGCAACATTTTTACACAGAGGATGGTACGTGTATGGAATAAGCTGCCAGAGGAAGTGGTGAAGGATGGTATAATTGAAGATTTAAAAGGCATCTGGATGGGTAATGAATAGGAAGGGTTTGGAGTGATATGGGCCAGGTGCTGGCAGGTGGGACTAGATTGGGTTGGGATATCTGGTCGGCATGGACGCATTGGACCGAAGGGTCTATTTCTGTGTTGTATATCTCTATGACTCAGAAGAACATGACTTACTTACTCACAATGAATCCCAGAACCACACTGACTGTGATTAATCATAGACCAAAAGAATCATTGACAACTGAAGAAGACACAAGTTCTCAGCAAACAGGAGAAACGTGGCATATGGAAGGGGTGTAGGCGTGGGGTTTGGGATGTGAGGATTTTCTTCCACTCTCCTTACACTGGTTTCCTTACAGTTAGCGCTACAATAAATTAATAACCTGAGCACAACTTAAATTTAACATTTTTAAAAAAAATCAATGGTGAATGTTTTCTCCTGGAGATTTAATTTGTTTGATTTTTAATTGAGAAAACTTCTGGTGTAAACCAATTTGGAATAGAAAAGCAATTCACACGGAACACTGTGAGCTGAGAATTCATTGGCTCTTTACTGAAGAGATTCATATTGGACGATACATGCCATCTTTATTTTTGTCACTAACTTAAGCTTCAATATAATGTGCAGCTAACGTTCTATTTTTAACTTAATTCATCTGTGACTTTAAAGCAGATAAAACGACAGATTCAGAATGACGTTTTATCCGTGATTTAAAATTATAGTCGAGGTGTGGAGAAGTGTAAATGAATAAGATAATTACAATTTACAAGATGAGTTTCAAAAATGATGCTGCAATGATTTTGTTATTAAAAAAACCCCAGATTTTGAGCAAATTGATCTTCCTCCTGATTTCTCTCAACAGGCTGATTTGCAATTGTCTGATAGAATCAGAGAATCCCTACATTGCCAAAGAGGCCATTCAGCCCTTTGAGTCTGTACTTATTCTCCAAACGGCATCCCACCTAGAGCTCGCTTCTCCCCCATCCTCATAACTTCTCATTTAGCATGGCTAACACCCCTAGCCTGCATCTTTTGAGACACCATGAGGCAATTTTGTATGGCCAATCAACTCTAACCTGCATCAGCTTTGGACAATGGGAGGGAAACAGAGCATCATCCTTACGCTCCTGTCTTGAATAGATTTTCCAGGATGGGCTGCATACTTTCAGAAGACCTCAGCAGGATTTTAATGATTGGGAATATTGTGGGAAAGCCTTGGGTTCCATTAAATACCCTGTGACTGGCAAGATTCTATTGGAGGTTTAATTCATGTTTGTGTTGACCCTGGATTCCAGAAACAAGATTCCAAGACCCAGCACCATTCCCAGGCAAAGAAAGAGAATGTATGACACTGCTCACTTGTCTATGTTCGAACAGATACAGTGTGCATCTGTACGTCTGGAGATAAATTTGCAGATTAATGGCGATTGCAGTGAATCAGCTCCCCATCCAATTTTCCTCCCCAGGATGGATTAGTGCTATTCCCAGAGGACCATCTATCATGAAATACCATAAATTTATAATCATTCTTTTGGGACACTTTCTGATCCTTTCACACTGGCACACTGTAGTGCCAAATTGGAAATAATCATTAACACAGCGACTGCAATGGCACAGTTGGAGCAAGCGTACAATATTTTTCCCTTTATTCTTCCATGGAATGTGAGTATCATTGTATTTGTTCCCCATCCCTGAGAGTCCTTGAACCGAGCGGTTTGTTCAGCCATTTTGAAAAACAGGCAAAACTGAGGACTGCAGATGCTGGAAATCAGAGTTTAGATCAGTGTGGTGCTGGAAAAGCACAGCAGGTCAGGCAGCATCTGAGAAGCAGGAAAATCGATGTTTCGGGCAAAAGCCTTTCATCAGGAATGAATGCAGGGAGCCTCCGGGTGGAGAGATAAATGGGAGGGGGGTGGGGCTGGGGATAAGGTAGCAGAGATTATAGTAGGTGGATGGGGTTGATGAAGGTGATAGGTCAGAGAGGAGGATAGGAAGGTAGGAAGGAAGATTTGCAGGTAGGACAGGTCTTGAGGATGGTGCTGAGCTGGAAGGTTGGAACTGGGGTAAGGTGGGGGGGGGGGGGAGGGGAAATGAGGAAACTGGAGAAGTCCACATCGATGCCCTGGGGTTGAAGTGTTCCGAGGCGGCAAGCACTGAGGAAGCAGATGTGGCTGTGGTAGCAGGTCTGTTTCAGGACATGGTTGAAGAGCATCAGGGCATAGGAGATGACCTGGGAGTTGCAGTGAGAGAGAGAGACTCCCACTGAGATTCTTGTAGACAGAGAAGGAGAACTTCTTCAAGGTAGGCATCCTTGCAAGAGGATTTGCCTTTTGGAGAACAGCTAAGAGTTGAAGCAGCACTTTACCTGAACTTTACTTAATCTAGTCTACTGTATTCACCGCTCACAACATGGTCTATTCTCCACTGGGGGAGATGAAATGCCGACTGGGCAACCGCTGTGCAGAACACTTTTGTTCTGTCTGCAAAGATGACCCGGAGCTTCCTTTTGCCTGCCACTTCAACACACTGCCCTGTTCTCTGGCCAACATCTCTGTCTCAGCAAAGCTCAGCACAGGCTGGAAGAACAGCATTTCATTTTCCACCTGGGAATGTTTCAGCCTTCAGGACTCAAGATCGAAGTCAGTATTTTTACGACCTGAGCATCTTCTCTCATGTCCTTACTCCAACCCCCACAAAGCAGGCCTTGTCATTATATGGGCTGCTACCACAATCAACTTATTGTCAGCCATCAATGGTCCCCATTAGCAGCTCCTGATACCCCCAGGCTGACCATTACTTGTTCCTTCCGTTTTTTCTCTCTAGGCTCAATCACTTATTGTTTACTCCTCCCCCTCCCCCATCCATCTTTAGCATATATACCAACCTTTTCCTAGCTACAGTCAGTTCTGAAGAAGCATCACTCGACCTGAAACAAAGTCTCTGCTTTCTCTCCACAGGCGCCGCCAGACCTGCTGAGTTTTTCCAGCAATTTCTGTTTTTGTTTCACGTAGTAGAGGTTTACGGGAGAGGGGGAAGATTTGAAAGGGACTTAAGAGGCAACTTTTTCACGCAGAGGGTGGTGCATGTACAGAATGAGCTGCCAGAGGACGTGGTGAAAGCTGGTATGACCACACCATTTAAGAAGCATCTGGATGGGTATGTGAACAGCAAGGGTTTAGAGGAACATGGGCCAAGTACACGCAAATGGGACTAGATTAGTTTAGGATATCTGGTCAGCATAGACGAGTTGGACCAAAAGGTCTGTTTCCATGCGGTACATCACTACGACTCTAATACAAAAGAGGCCTTTTGACCCATCAACTCTGTCCCACCAAGACTATGCTAAATCTACATCAGTCTCATTTTCCAGCACTTGACCCATAACCTTGAATGTTATGACATTTCAAGAGCTCACTCAAGTATTTTTAAAGACTGTGAGGTAAGTCAGCTTGAATACCCTCCCAGGCAGTGTATTTTTGCAAATTCCAAGTAAGCTCCTGCTTTCCACCTTTAAAATGCGCTGCCTTATTATTGACCCTTCAACTAAAGGAAGTAACTGCTTCCTATTCACCCTGTCCGTACCCCTCATAATCTTATCCACCTGTATCAACCTTCCTTGCTTCACGGATCCACCTGAGCTTATCCAGGCTTCCTTCATAGGCAAAGTGCACCGTTCCAGGAGATATCCTGATGAGTATCCTCTGCACCACCTCCACTGCAATCCCATCCTTCCTATGATGTGGTGAACAGAACTACACACAGTATTCAGCTGTGGTCTAACCATAGTTCTGTACAGCTCCAAAATGATGCCCTTGCTCTTATAATCTGTGCCATGACTGATAAAGGCAAGTGTCCCATACGCCTTCTGAACTACCCTATTAACCTGCCCTGCCACCTTCATTTGTTGTGGCTCTGGAGTCACATGAAGGCCAGGCCAGACAAGGATGGCAAATTTCAATCCTGTAGGGACGAAGGGCTCAGATGGGTTTTCACATCAATCAGTTGATGGTCATTATTGTTGTGTGAGTGGGTCAGGACCCTGGAACAACCTTGTGCTGATGTCACAGAGCAGCACATCGCTGAGTAGGAATAGCACAGTGTGGGGTTTAGATCAGAGTGGTGCTGGAAAAGCACAGCAGGTCAGGCAGCATCTGAGGAGCAGGAAAATTGATGTTTCGGGCAAAAGCCCTTCACCAGGAATGAGGGCAGTGTGGGCAGAGTTACAGACCAGTAGGACTGGATGGATCAATCTGGAAGACACAGCAGAATGAACCTTTATTTTGGAAATGGCACAGAAGGTACATTGATTTGAAAACATGAAGAAAACCAGACCTTTGTCAGTAAAGGCCAGGGCCTGGTAATCTATGAATAGACCGCATTGTTTTGAAGTCCAAGTCTGAAGACAGTTCTTGACTTTGCCTTCTCCTTGAATGACCCAAACTCTCAGTCTGGCTTCAAATCACATAATAAAACAACTATTATTCACATTTTTGCTCAATTTTATGGCTCAAATCTCAATCCCTGGCCTGTGTCAGCTGATCTTAACTGGTTTATTAAATTATCAACTCAGGATTGCTGCTTCTGAGTTTAATCCATTGATCCCAGCCAGAAATTGCATAATAGGTGATGAACGGGCTGGATTATGCAGGTGACATTTCCCTAATCTGACACTTACCTGTCCAGCAGCCTGGATCCTCTGGTGGTCCCTGTTTTGACTTTCACAGGCTTTGTTGATCTTTATTCACGTTCTCTTTGTTACTATTTGGATACCCTAAAATTTGCTTTTAGTGTTCATCAGAAAATCAATCATACATTAGACATCTGATTTTTACAAGTCAAGGTAAAGTCTTTACTTGGAAAGTATTTTGGAATTAACTGTATGGGGCATGACGGCTCAGTAGTTAGCACTGCTGCCTCACAGCACCAGGGTCCCAGGTTCAATTCCAGCCTTGGGCGACTGTGTGTGAGGAGTTTGCATATTCTCCCCGTGTCTGCGTGGGTTTCCTCCTGGTGCTCCGGTTTCCTCCCACAGTCCAACAATGTGCAAGTCAGGTGAATTGGCCATAGTGTAGGGTACATTAGTCACGGGGGGGGGGGGGGGGGGGGTGAGTTGCTCTTTGGAGCATTGGTGTTGACTTGTTGGGCCAAAGGGGCCTGTTTCCACACTGTAGGGAATCTAATCTCCATGCTCTCCTGTTAGGAGGTGGTGGAGGCTGGTACAATTACATTTAAAAGGCATCTGGATGTGTATATGAACAGGAAGGGTTTCAAGGGATATGGGCCAAATACTGGCAAATGGGGCAAATATATGGTTGGACTGAAGGGTCTGTTTCCATGCTGGACATTTCTAATGAGTCTATCTGGCAAATTGTCCGGTCTGGCAAAGCCCAGTTCTGAGGCCACTGCATTAGAGAGGTAGAGCCTCTACAAGTACTCCCTTGGGACCAAACATTGAAGAGCCAATGAGTGACTGCATTTTGATTAAGTTAAAATCAGGCCCTCAAAGTCCAAGCTCAGCAGAAAGGACTGGTGATAGGACTAAGGTCCCAGTGGATAGGCTTTTGTGGAACTGCATCTCAGTAACAGGGAAGAGAGGTAGAGAGAAGCAGGAGGAAATCAATAATTTAAAGAAAGGATATACCAACATAGAAGGCCAGTCAGTATCATTAATAAATTTAATAGTCTAGAAAGCCCCCATTCTGAAATACTGCACTCAATGCCTCTGAAAGACACCAGTGTTTCTCTTAGAACTACTCTCAAAGATGATTAAACATGAAACAATAGGACCTTGAGAGAAGATTTGCAAATACTAGTTGACAGGCACATGATAGCTGGCTGACAGATGCATGTAGCAGACAGAATATTTCTGCTGATTTTTGCATACTAATTCTAGTCGATGAATGACATCAAGACCCCTGGACAGTCTGGAAATGTGAGGAGCATTAGACAGTTAAATTACCCAAATATTTTATTTCAGAAGGAAAGAAGTTTAAAAAAAATTTAAACTTTCAGTTCAATCAAAACTTGCTTACTAACACGAAAAAATCCATAAATATAAGCTATTTCCAACTTTTAAACCAAATACATTTTTGTTTGTTAAGAGTCACAGTGGTATTAATATATTAACTGCACAGTTTAAAGAAATTAAAGCATTAACGCGTGTTCTATTTTTGTATGTAAGCTTCTGGCAAATTTCAACTTAAAATTTGGTATTCACATCAAGTCACAGGGCTAATAATTCCCGCAAGGTCCCTAACTCAGATGGATTGTGCTTTATTTGAATGTAAGATGACACATGAATTTAATGTTTAAGCCTACTTTGGGGATTTTCAAGATAAAATGCCAAAGTCTTTTTTTAAACCTTCTTACATATTAAGCTGGAATTATTTTTGCAGTGATGTCAATGCACACAAGTTTCTTCAACTTGTATTCAATTCTTCCTTCTGCCACTTTAACCTAAGCGTCAACTGGTTATTTTAATTGGCCAAAACAGTGGAGGGAAAAATGTAAGATGTGTCAAGCACACGTACAAATTACATTATGCACAGCAATTTCCAGGCTATTATTTTTAACTACTATATACTTGTCTTGAATTCATTCCAATTGTACATCAGTGCATCTGTATTTGCTAGTTCACCCGCAAAGGTTGCAGTCTCGTTAATGTTTAAAGTACTTGTCATAAGTACCTGTCAGCAGAAAACAGCGGAAATCCATCGGTTTGGTGCTAATGATAGTGTTGGAAAGAGATCATCTGAATGCTCGCTTTGTTGTTGAGTACCTCTCGAGATCAAAAGGTAATTGCACATGGGAAAGGCCACCCATCCATCTTAGTTCGTCCATCCAGAAGGATCCCACAGGACAGCTATCCAATTCATTCTTAGATAATTACAGGAATTTTCTTCCACGTGGACTATCTGGAATTTCATGCCATGTGGTCATCACCCTTTTCATTATGAGGAGCTCCTTTAGGGAGCTTTAGTGCGTTAGCTTACAAACCATGACCCAGTAACACAATTTAATTAATAGTCATTTTCTGGAGTTAACATTTTAACACTGCTTTTATTACCTTACATTTAAAAACTGTGACTGCAAAATAAATGTAAAAGATGGGGTGGCCTCACTAGGGTAAGCTAGGAAGACCCCATTGAGCATGGTGGGGGTGGAGGGATGGGGTAGAGGGACAGACAAATGAATGGAAAGCCAGGGTACAATTCAGGTAATGGGCTGCCCTTTCCCATGGGGTTGGGAAAAGGTTCTATGGGCACAAGTAGCTTGACCAGGAATGTCTACTGCTCTCCCCATCTCAGCCCTCATACCCACACGACAGCACAGTGGCTGGCACTGCTGACTCACAGCACCAGGATCCCAGATTCGATTCCACCCTCGGGTGACTGTCTGTGTGGAGTTTGCACATTCTCCCTGTGTCTGCATGGGTTTCCTCCGGGTGCTCCGGTTTCCTCCCACAGTCCAAAGATGTGCAGGCCAGGTGAATTCGCCATGCTACACTGCCCATTGTGTTAGGTGCATTAGTCAGAGGGAAATGGTTCTGGGTGGGTTACTCTTCGGAGGGTCGGTGTGGACTTGTTGGGCCGAAGGGTCTGTTTCCACACTGTAGGGAATCCCGACTCAGGTGACTGACTGTGTGGAGTTTGCACGTTCTCCCCGTGTCTGTGTGGGTTTCCTCTGGGTGCTCCGGTTTCCTCCCACAGTCACAAAGATGTGCGGGTCAGGTGAATTGGCCATGCTAAATTGCCCGTAGTGTTAGGTAAGGGGTAAATGTAGGGGTATGGGTGGGTTGCGCTTTGGCGGGTCGGTGTGGACTTGTTGGGCCGAAGGGCCTGTTTCCACACTGTAAGTAATCTAATCTAATCTAATCTAATCGCTTATGATCAATAGTCATACATAAACTAAAGTCTGGGCAGTTAGGGAACTTCTGGAGGATGGTTGGGAGAGTTTTGTTGGCCTGAAGGGAGCAATGACAACCCAAATTCTCAGTATATGGGGAGCCAGATGGGCATTTCTACTTTTACATATTTGGTGTTGTGGTCCAGTAGTATGTAGATGACAGTGGCCCCATTGAGTGTCTGGTGGGTCTTACAGAGCTAAGTGCTTGCAGAGAATTGTCACCTGGACCCCAATCTCCATTTAATTACAAGGCTCAACTTGAGTCAGATGGGCACCTTAGTCTGCAAAGCAACATGGACCAAAGGAAATAATGGGAAAGTCCACCATGTGTAGTCTAACCCCAATTCATCTCAGGCACAATTGGACATTGCCTACGGAAACAGACTGTAGAATGGAGAGGGCAGTTAAGTGGGGAAGATACAAAGAACAAAGAAAGGTTACAGCTCAGAAACAGGCCCTTCAGCCCTTCAAGCCTGTGCCGATCCAAATCCACTGTCCAAACCTATCGATCAATTCCTATGCATCTGTATCCCTCTGCTCCCCATCTACTTATGCATCTGTCCAGACACATTTAAATCTACCGTGCCTGCCTCTCCTACCTCTGCTGGCAATGCGTTCCAGGTGCCTACCACCCTCTGTGTGACGTACTTGCTGCATATATCCCCCTTAAACTTTTCACCTCTCACCTTGAATGCGTGACCTCTTGTTATTGAATCCCTCAGCCTGGGAAAAAGCTTATCTCTATCTATCCTGTCTATACTCTTCATGATTTTGTAGACCTCAATCAGGTCCTCCTCCTGATGAAATACAGGGCTGGGGAGCAGGATAGGAATGAAATGGGATGCAAGTTGAAGCAATCTGCATGCGGCATGTTTACTCCAGTCTAGAAGCATCAAAGTCCCAGACCTGAGGTCTTTCTGGGATCATATCGAGAAGAATCTTTCTTGGAGCCAAGACTGAGGGAAAAGACATGCCCTAGACTTGTCCTGTGAGAAGTGGCATTCCTAATATTGGAAGCAGAGTGATATTCTTGAACCTGAAGCTGAGTGAAGGTGCTCCTGCGATCAAGGTTGGGGGACAGCGGCCATTAAGAAAGGAGAGTTTAAGTGTGAATAAAATTTTACGTTACTGATGCAATACGTTTTATACAACATTAACCTTTGAAACGTGACTGATATAGCAATTTCCAATGTTGTGTACCCAGCACCAACATCATACATTCCCAAGTCAATTTCTCTATGGAAATGATAGTGATAGAATGAGAAGGCTGCGTGAGTATTGCTGAATAAACAGACATGCTGTCAAAGCATTTCATCATGCAATCATCAGAATGGAATCGCAAGACTATTACATCTCAAAGGGAACAGCAATACATACTGGATGAGAAGGTGCTGATTAATTGGCAAGCATTCTCTGATTGCTAGAGGTGCTGTCACTGAGGATGAACCCGGCAAGTTAAGTGCCAAACTTTTGTTTAAATATAAATCAGGCAAATCACTGTAATGCCCACTTGGAGAGTTCTGGGATTTCTCAAACTCATTTTACACAGCATCCTTGGAAGAAATGTGCATTCCGCTAGGTTGAATTTGGATGTAAAGCTATGACTCAGTGGTGAAAGGACAGAACGCCAATCCATTGTATCCCACTCATAAGGAAAGTTATCAACCTGCAAATGAGTATGATTTACTATCATTTGATGGGATGGTGTTTCAACATTTGAGCATTTAAGTGAACTACTGCCAATAGTATTGGAAAAGTAGTATAACTAAAGGCATTTGTGTCTGTGTCAATACAGCAGACTGAGATGAGTGAACTGTGTTTACACAGGTTTAGTTTGTTATAATAGATAAATCATGCAATTAGACCAAGATTGTAAAGTACAAGTTAAACGTGTGCTCAATTTCCATGGCACAGTTTAAATGCAGAGGATTGCTGCCATTTTCACAAATAAACATTTGTCCTCAACTCTTCTTCATGTTAACCCAAATAAACCTTATCATGTCACTTTCAACAAAACCAATTCTGATTAAAATAAATTCAAGTAGAATACCCAGCAAGCAAGAAACAGCTCTGTTCTGAAAGTGTGATAAAACAGAACTCATACAAGTAAAAATGCTAGCTTTCTAACCCTGAATCATTTTATTTAACAGTTAAAACTATTTGGTTACATTCCTTTTAATGCTGAATTGTGACTTTGTAATATTTAATGTACACCGATAAAACAAACCTCGTCATACGTGACAAATATGGATGTGATGACGTATTTATGGTGCATAGGTATCAATAGGCTTACACAGAGATGTGTAAGTGTCTGCTTTGAGACGCCTTTAAGGCGAGTTCCTACACGGATGCTGTGGATTTTCACATCGTGTGATTTCTTACACAGCAACCTCAGTGCTGCAACGGGATGCATTGTGATGTAAATGTGTAAATTGTCATATGTCACAATTTCCATCAGAAAAAAAAATTAATGGTTGTTGCAACCAGGGGTGAGATCACTGACACTGCTGTACTCCCTTGATTACCGATCCAGCAGAATATCTCACCAGTTGACAGGGTCTGTTCAATTAGGAGAGTGAAAAGCCCTGTCACCTGTTATTAAAAAGAATTTTGCAGACGATGTAAGTTATAAACTTGGAATCTAATCAGAGAGATTGAGTTATGATAAATTGTGAGCTCAAAGTCTTGAGATATATAAAAAGCTTATATTTATGTAGTGGTTTATTGCATCTCTTGAAATGGGTTACCAACCATGATTAAGTTCATCTCTGAAGGTTTCTATAAATGCCTTGCCCTCACTGTCCCGCTGGTCGTCAGGAAAGATGTCCTTGTGATACATCGGCTTCATAAGTCAACTGGAAAACAAGAGGACTCACTGCCCAACTTGGTGATGTTTGATTGTTGGACAAACAGATATTTTCCCCCCATTTTCAATACCTTTATATTTTCAAAGTAAATTATGGTTTTTTTTGGCAGGGTTTCAAGGGCCAGAGATATTTCATTTGGCAATAAACTGGAAAATAGAAGTTTAGATTATAAATTCCTTTTCTTCCTCAACGTGAGAGAGAAATGGAACCACTGGGGTGGCATGGTGGTTTAGTGGTTAGTGCTGCCTCATAGCGCCAGGAATCTGGGTTTGATCCTACCCTTGGGTGACTGTCTGTGCAGAATTTGCATGCTTTCCTTGTGTCTGTGTGGATTTCCTCCTGTAGTCCAAATATGTGCAGGTTAAGTGGATTGACCATTGGAAATTGCCTATGGTGTCCAGACTGTGCAGGGTAGGTGGATGAGGCATGGTAACAGGGAGAGAATAGGGGTGTGTGTCTGGGTGGGATGTTCCTTGAAGGGCTGGTGTGGACCCAATGGGTCAAATGTTCTGCATCTACACTATAAGGATTCTGGGATGTGATGATATGGTAATTTAATGGTTACCTGGATGCTGGACTTTCGTGGGAAATGCTGACACCAGGTAACTGCCCAGAGACAGTATTTGGTTTGGGGTAATAGTAGTTTGATGGAGGTGGGGAGGTGGGGGGGTCAGTTAGCTCAGTTGGCCAAATGGCTGGTTTGCAACACAGAGTGACGCCACCAGTACAGATTCATTGCTGTACAATCTAAGCTACTATGAAGGCCCCAAACTCATTCCTCTCCTGAAGCAGGGTGACCCTCAGGTTAAACCACCACAAGTTGTCTCTCTCTACTGAGAGAGTGGTCCTTTGGGACTATGACAACTTTACCGTGACCTAATAGCAGTTTGACATAGAATTGACTCAGACCTTCACAAACCCAACATGGTGCTTTCTCTCAATCCCTCTGAGTGGGGAAGAAACAACACTCAAAGAGTTTGCAAAGAGAAGGAAATGGAAGCAAAGCTCAGGAAGTGGTTAGATGGTGAGGTAGGTGAATGATCACCAGTATCACAGAACAAAAGGGTGAAGGGAATGGTAAAAGGTCCAAATGCACAGGGTCCTGGAGAATGATCTTTAATTGCTAGTGTCTCCAGGCCAATCTAGAGAGTTAGCCACCCAATCTCAACATCCCATGTGGGAAGTCCCCAGCCTGGAGGGACTGTAGGCGATAGGACTGTAATGTTGATCTTTTAACTGTATTTCTTTATTTTCCTAATTTATAATACGAAGAAACATAATGCTTTTACTTTATGTCTCTATTTTGGTACCTAATCTATTTCAGTACCTAAGATTTGTAAAGAGGTACTTTGTGACTCAGGTTTTGCTGTGTGTGGCGACATTGTACACTTTTCACTGAACTCGTGTGCTCGAGTACACCTAATGATTAAAACCTAAATCTAATTCTAATTCTAGTCCCATGGTCAATAAGTGGGGTACAAAGATTTTAAATAATTGGCAGAGTGATTATTAGGGAGTTGAGGATAATTCTCGTTTTCACCCAGAACCTGGGAACTCACTGTGTGAAAGGTGGTACAGATAAAGCCCTTGCCTGGGTAATCTACAGGGCTATAGACAAGTGAGTGGGATTAGGCTGGAGCAATCCTTTCAGATATCATTGACACACAAAGGGCCAAAGGGCCATTTCTTACAGTGTGCCCTCAGCCTCAAAGCCACTGCCTTGCTATCATTTCTGACATCTTGTTTATTTCACTACATTTATCTGCCTTTCAGCTGTTGCTGTCGTCCCAAAAATCAGGCAGAAAATGGACACTGGGATTTCTATCATCAGTATCTTCATTTTTGCTCGACACGGTTATGTTTCCACCCTGTATTGACAGCAGCAATAATGTAGGATTGACATCAGCAGAAATTCATGTTCTTCTTTTCTGGTTTTCTTTTGTTGATAGTGTTTTTGATGTACCTTCCAGTGTAAATCCTTCTGCCAGACTGACAATCAGCATCATCCACTCACAAAATGATGATAAGGATAGGTGTGGAATAGTTGTATCAAGGTTACAAGGAAATCAGCTGTGTTTGATTGCAGTAAAATTGCCACGGCGCATATATGACAAAGCAATCAAGCATCTTCTTGTCATTACAGTGTAATTATTTGAACCATTATCTACAAGGACCCCATTTTTGAGTTGTCGTGTACAGAATGAGCAGCACTCTGTGTGAACCTATTCTGATTTTTTTCCAGAAAATCAATCACACACACATTTTAATTCATACAAACTTTCCTCGTCAAAAAGTCCCTTATGACTGGGGTTTGATGAAAGCAGTTGATTTGGTGTCTGAAGTGTTTACAGTAACAAGTGAAAAAAAGATGGCAGCTGAATAATGAAGTAGTTTGGATGCCATTGACATCACCATCATTTAAAAATCTCAAAAAGCCCTGCACGGATCATTAAAAAGATTCAGAGCCTGCATTCGGGGGAGAGCAGTGTAGGACATACATTCAAAACTGGGCTGTTGGCCAAGGAAATAAGCATTAGAGATTTATAAAATTATCCTAAATGTTCTGGTGGCATAGAGGGTAATGGGTTTGCTTCATAATGAAATGGCCAAAGGAACATTTCTTGGCAGAGTTATACTCGCTGGCAGACGTGTGATTGATGGTTTGTGCTGAGCCACCAGATGGAGGAAACCAGCCTGTGAAAATGCCAGTTTTCTATTTAATCCATTGCAGGCACAGATACACAAACTCACTGCTTCAATTTGGCCTGTTTCCTTCTATTTATTTCTTACCATTGCAGTCCTTGCTCCTCAAACACATCCACTCTTCTTCAATAGAACATAGAAGAATACAGTACAGTACAGGGCCTTCGGCCCATGATGTTTGGCGAGCATTTATCTTAATCTAAGATCAACCTAACATACACACCCCTCAATTTACTGCCATCCATGTGCTTGTCAAGCAGTCGCTTAAATGTCCCTAAATGTCTCTGACTCGCCTACCACCACTGGCAGTGCATTCCACACACCCACCACTCTCTGTGTAATGAACCTACCTCTGACATCTCCCCTATACTCTCCTCCAATCACCTTAAAATTATGACCCTTCATTACAGCCATTTCTGTCCTGGGGGAAGGTCTCTGGCTATCTACTCTATCTATGCCTCTCATTACCATGTACACCTCTACCAAGTCACCTTCTTTATCCTTCTCTCCAGTGTGAAAAGCCCAAGCTCACTAAACCTCTCTTCATAAGACAAGCCCTCCAATTCAGGCAGCATCCTGTTAAATCACCTCTGTACCCTCTTTAAAGCATCTACATCCTTCCTATAGTGAGGCGACCAGAACTGGACACGATATTCCAAGTGTGGTCTCACCAGGGTTTTATAGAACTGCAGCAAAACCCCGTGACTGTTCAACTCAATCCCTCTGTTAAAGAACGCCAAAACACCAAATGCCTTTTTAACAACCCTATCAGCTTGAGTGGCAACTTGAGGGATCTACGTATGTGGACCCCAAGATCCTGATGTTCCACCACACTGCCAAGAATCCTGTCTTTAACCTTGTACTCAACATTCAAATTCAACCTTCCAAAATGAATCACTTCACATTTATCCAGTTTAAACTCCATCTGCCACTTCTCAGCCCATCTCTGCGTCCTGTCAATGTCTTGTTCTAGCCTGCAACAGCCCTCGACATTATCTACAAAACCACCGACTTTTGTGTCATCGGAAAACTTACTAATCCACCCTTCTACTTCTTCATCCATGTCATTTGTAAAAGCTACAAAGAGTAAAGGCCGAAGAACAGATCCCTGTGGGACACCACTCGTCACCAACCTCCAGGCGGAATACCTTCCATCCACTACCACTCACTGTCTTCTTTTAGCCACCAATTCTGTATCCAGACAGCCAAATCTTCCTGTCTCCCATACAGCCTAACTTTCCAACTATGAGATTCCAGCCATTCTACACATTCCTGCTCTCTGCATCCTCACAAAGTTGAATTCAGGATTAATCTGACAGTCTTCTCCTCTTTTAAACTAAGAGTAAACTGTAAGTGCTCTCAATATTGCCCCTGTCAAACATCGAACAAGGGCAATATAGGTTTAGATACTGACTAAAGCTTCCTCTATTCTTCTAAACTCAACATAAACTGAAAATAAAGCTTCACATACTTTTTTAAACCACTAAGTAAACTGAAATTAAAGCTCCTTCTACTCTTTTAAAACTGAAAGGAAAGGGAAAATAAAGTTCCCTCAACTCCATCCCCAGTCTCGGGACAGGGACTAAATATATTGTGAAGCTTCCTCCACCCTTTAAACCTGACAATCTTCTACACTTATTATTTTCCAGTATCTCAAAATACTCATACAGCACAGAACCAGAGCCTTTGGCCTAAGTCGTCCATGCCAGGTTTCCTAAACTGAATTAATCTCATTTGCCTGCATCTGGCCCATATCCCACTAAACATTTCTTATCTATGTACTTGTCCAAATGTCTTTTAAAAGCTGTGATTGTACTCACTTCTACCATTCCCTCTAGCAGTTCATTCCATAGATACACCATGGATTAGAGTGGTGCTGGAAAAGCACAACAGGTCAGGCAGCATCGGAGGAGCAGGAAAATCAACGTTTCGGGCAAAAGCCCTTCATCAGGAATACAGGCAGAGTGCCTGAAGGGTGGAGAGATAAATGAGAGGAGGGTGGGGGAGGGGAGAAGGTAGCATAGAGTAAATAGGTGAGTGGTGGTGGGGGAAGGTAGCAAAGAGTACAATGGGTGGATGGGGGTGGAATGAAGGTGATAGGTCAGAGATATGGTCATTTAAGCGGGCATTGGATAGGCATTTGGAAGTTATTGGGCTAGTATAGGTTAGGTAGGATTCGGTCGGCGCAACATCGAGGGCCGAAGGGCCTGTACTGCGCTGTATCCTTCTATGTTCTATGTTCTATGTTCTAGGAGGGTGGATCCCCTGCCTGAAAAAGTTGCCCCTATGGTCCTTTTTAAATCTTTCCTCTCTCACTTTAAACCTATTCCCTCTAATTTTGGACTCCCCTGATATCTATAAGAAAGTGGGGTGATGTGGTCATGGGGTTGAGGTGAAGAGTGAGGGAGCAAAGAGTGGTGGTCTTGAAATGTACACAGATTTCACTCAGGACCTGATTAATGTGGCACAACAGTGGAATCTGGGTGTCCTTGTGCATGAACCACATGGGATCAGCAAGTGATTGGAAAGTGGATCCTCGGTGCAGGAGGGACTGAGTAGTAAAGATAGGAAAGTCTTTCTGCAAGTGTACAGATGATGGGGACCTTGAATATTGCTTACACTTTCACTCTCCATATTAAAAGAGGATATACTTGCATTGAAAATAGCCCAAGGGAAAGCTGATTGATCAATCAATTTCTGAGACTAAGGTGACTGATGAGGAAAGATTCAGTTGATTGGGCCAATATTCAATAAAATTCAAGCGAATGATAGATGATCTTATTGAGCTGTTGGGGATTCTCAGGGGGTGAGACTTGATAGATGCAGAGAGGGTATTTCCTCTTTGGAGGGGAATCTAGAACTAGAGGAGCCATTGATTCAGAATTAGGTGTCACCCATTTAAAATGCAAAAGTGGAGGATTTTGTTTTCTCTCAGATGGTTGTTAATTTTTGGAATTCTCCAGTCCTGAGAGAACTGGGGAGACCCGGTCATTGAATTGAGTTTTCAATTTGTTCAAGGTATGTGAGCTTAGTTGACAAGGTCAACATTTTTTGCCTGTCCCTCTTTAACCTTGAGAAGATGTCAGTGAGCTGCCTTTTTGAGCTGTTGCAATCCATGTGGAGCCTTCCCGCCACTGTGCTAAGAGGAAGGGAATTTCAGGATTCTGACCCAGTGACAGTGATTGAGTTTCAAGTCAGGGCGTTGTGTGGCTTGAAGCAGAATGCATGAGTAATTGAGTTTGCCTGCATTTACTATGCTTAGCCTTCCAGGTGATAGACTGGAAAATACTGTTGGAGGAGCCATGGTGAGTTATTGCTGTACTTCTTGCTGCCACAGTGTGTTGGTGGTGGAGGGAGTGAATGTTGAAGGTGGTGGATGAGGTGAAAATCAAGTGAGCTGCTTGGTACTGGATGGTGTTGAGCTTTTTGAGTACTATCGGAACTGCCGCCAGTCAGGCAAGTGAAGAGTATTTAATCATACTTGTGACTTGTGCCTTGTAGATGATGAACAGGCTTTGGTGAATCAGAAGGTGAGTTACTCGCTTCAGAGTTTCGAGCCTGAGCTATCCTGCTTACATGGTTAGTTCAGGTGAGTTTCTTGCCAAAAGTAATCCCTGGAAAGTAAGGGATGATGGCTAATCCTCTCTTGTTGGGGATAGTCATTACCTTGCCAAAAATGTTGCTTGCCATTTCTCAGTTCAAGCCTTCAAGTTGGTCAGGACTTGCTGCATATGAGGGGTCATGAATGATGCTGAACATTGAGAAATTACCAGTGAACGTCCCCACTCCTGACTCTATGATAGAAGGAAGGTTATTGATGCAGTGAAAGATGGTTAGGCCTTTCATACTACCTGGAGGAACTCCTGCAGTGATGTCTGAAATCTATCCCATTTAATATGGTGGTGTTGCCATTAACACATTGTGATCTCCTTAATATGTCTACAAAAAGATGTGTAGTGGTCACTCTCACCAATACTGTCATAGACAGATACCTCTGACAGGTAGACTGATGAGGATGAGATCAAGTGGGTTTTTCTTACTTTTTAGTTCCCTCACCACATGCACAGAACCAGTCTAGCAGCATTATCCTTCAGAACCTGGCCAGCTTGGTCAGCAGTAGTGCTATGGAGACATCTTGGTGATGGAAATTAAAGTCTCAAACGAAAAGTACATTCTGGATCCTTGCTACTCTCAAGTATTTATCCTGGAGTAATGCTGATTCATCAGCTGAGGGGGTTGTAGGATATTATGAGTAGGACATTTCTGTGTACTTATTTGGCCTACTGCTGTACATCTTCATAGGGTCAGAAGTCAAAGTATGCCCAAGGCAACACTCACCTGACTGTATATCAATGGACTACCACCTCTGGGGTGTCTGTCTTACTGGTGGATCAAGATGTACCCAGGGATGGTGATGTTGGTATCTGACATATTGTCTGTAATGTATGATTCTGTGAAAATGACAATACCAGACTGTTGCTTGACTAATCTGTGGGTCAGCTCTCCCACGTATGGCACAAATCTTCAGACGTTAGTAAGAAGAACTTTTTAGGGTTGACAGAGATGGGTTTGCCAATATTGTTTGTGGCTCCTAAGTTGATATGGGGTGGTTGTCCAGCTTTAGAGTTTCTTTAGCGTTTAATTGGTTTGGTATAACTGAGTGGGTTACTGGCCAATTCAGGAGTTAATTACCTTGCTGTGGGTAGTCATTTGGTAGTACAGAATTTGAGTATTGCTGAAAAAAGAATTTTTCAAGGAGAAAGCGAACTTTTATACTGCATGAAAGGAATTGTTTGGTTAACAAATGGATTCTGATTTGTAAAGCATGCCATGGAGAAAGCAGCTGTTAATATTGATTGATAAATAACAGCTAGGTTGTGTTCAAACTTTAAACCAAGAAAGCTGTTTCCCATTGGACATGGCATTGTCCTGAGGAATTAACCAGCTCATAACTATCATATTTTTTATTGAGTTGAACAGGTGCATTGCGTGTACAATCTGCAAAGTGTGAGCCCTGTCTTGATACATGGAGCTTCTTGTACACATGCAGTGTGTCCCACTACAAGCACAACTGACAAGCCTAAATTGGCTGTCAGCATAATTCCTTGCACATTCAGGATTACCTATCAAATGTTATCAAATTATAGAATCACAATCTAATGTTGCATACTTTTGTTGTGAACTTTGGGTGGTTGGCTACAGTCAATAACTTGCATGTTAAGAACATCCAAAGGGACGCGCTATTTCAGACGATCCACCTGTTTTTGGAACGTATAGTCTACAAATGTGGCATCACACTGACACTAAAATTCATATAACACATTACTCATTTGATTGCTTGATTGTATATCTGCCAATGTCCAGTTGCTCACCAATCAGCACTCTCCTCTCCTTACGTATAAATACTGGTTTTCTCATTGAATTAGTATTCATGTGAATTGTCCTGATGACTGCAAGACGAAAGGCTTTGGCAGCAATATTACTGTGGGTCTAGAGTCAATCTGTAGGCCAGCCTATGCAAGAGTGACTTTCTTTCTCAAAGGATATTACTTAAAAAGATGGGTTTTTATAACAAGCAAAAATGGTTTCATGGTCACCATTGGAATATCTTTTGATTCCAGATATTTATTAATTGAATTCAAATTAATCTCCTTGTTACAGGAAAGATATTGTGAAATTTGCAAGGGTTCAGAAAAGATTTACAAGGATGTTGCCAGGGTTGGAGGGTTTGAGCTTTAAGGAAAGGGTGAATAGGCGAGAGCTATTTTCCATGGAGTATCAGAGGCTGAGGGGTGACCTAAGAGAAGTTTCTAATATCATGGGGGGGGGTGTGGCTAGGATAAATAGCCAAGGTCTTTTCCCCAGGGTAGGGCAGTCCAAAACCAGAGGGCATAGGTTTAATTTGATTGGGACCTCAGGGACAACTTTTCACAAAGAGGGTGGTGCATATATGGAATCAACCGCCAGAGCGGGTGGTGGAGGCTGGTACAATTACAACTTTTATGAAGGCATCTGGATGGGTATATGAATAGGAAGGGTTTACATTGATATTGGCCAAATGCTAGCAAATAGGACTAAATTAATTTAAGATACCTGGTCGGCATGGACGGGTTGGACCAAAAGGGTTCATTTCTCTCCTATATATCTCTATGAATTTATGATCTAAAAAGCTGCCGTGGTGGGTTTCAAATGAGAATAACAGCTTGGGCCTGTTAATTAACTCACCCAGTACCACTATAACTACATCACTGCCTCCCATCCCCTTGGATGGATTCAAGGCCATAAGACCATAAGACTTAGGAGCAGAAATTAGGCCATTCAGCCCATCGAGTCTGCTCCACCATTCAATCATGGCTGATCAGTTTCTCAACCCCATTCTCCCACTTTCTCCCCATCACCCTTGATCCCCTTGATACTCAAAAACCTATCTATCTCAGTCTTAAATATACTGAATGACCTGGCTTCCACAGCCTTCTCTGGCAATGAATTCCATAGATTGATCACTCTCTAGCTCAAGAAGTTTCTCCTTATCTCCATTCGAAAAAGTCTTCCCTTTACTCTAGGGCTATGCCCTCGGGTCAGAGTCTCTCTGAACAATGGAAACATCATCTCAACATCTCATCTGTCCAGGCCATTCAGTATTCTGTATGTTTCAATTAGATTCCCCCTCACCCTTCTGAACTCCATCAAGTATCAAACAGAGTCCTCAAATGTTCCTCAGATGTTAAGCTTTTCACTCCTGAGACCATTCTCGTGAACCTCCTCTGAACACCCTCCAGGCCCAGTACATTCGTCCTGAGATCTGGGGCCCAAAACTGTGCACAATATTCTAAATGTGGTCTGACCACAGCCTTATAGACCTTCAGAAATACATCCCTGCTTTTACATTGAAGTCCTTTCAAAATAAATGCCATCATTGCATTTGCCTTCCTACTACGGACTCGACCTACAAGTTTCCCTTGAGGAATCCTGTACTTGAACCCCCAAGTATCTTTGCCCTTCAGACTTCGGAATTTTCTGTCCATTTAGAAAATAGTCCATGCCTCTATTCTTCTGACCAAAGTGCTTGACCTCACACTTTCCCACATTGTACTCCATCTGCCACTTCTTTGCCCACTCTCCTAACCTGTCCAAATCCTTCTAAAGCCTCCCTGCCTCCTCAATGCTACCTGTCCCTCTACCTATCTTTGTATCATCTGTAAACGTAGCCAGAAAATCCTCAGTTCCTTCATCTAGATCATTAATGCATAATAATGCAGTGTGGTCCCAACACTGAGCCTTGCGGAACACCACTTGTTACTGGCTGCCATCCTGAGAAGGACCCTTTTATCCCCACTCTCTGCTTTCAATCAGATAGCCAAGCTTCTATCCATGCTAGCACCTTGCTTCTGACACCATAGGCCCTTATCTTACTCAGTGGCCTCCTGTGCAGCACCTTGTCAAAGGCCTGCTTGAAGTTCAGGTAGATAACATCCATTGGCTCTCCTTGGTCTAACCTGCTCATTACTTCCTCAAAAGAATTCTAGCAGATTTGTCAGCCATGTCCTCCCCTTGATGAAACCATGCTGACTTTGTCCTATTTTACCATACACTTCCAAATATTCAGAAATCTCATTTTTCACAATAGATTCCAGGATTTTACCCATGACTGAGGTTGGGCTAATTGAGAAATCCAGGCAAAAATCTGGAGTTAAGATCAAGATGAAATTAGCTATGAACATATTGAATAATGGTCCAGACCTGAGGAGCTGTATGGCCTACTCCAGCTCTTCTTTTTTTTGTGTGACGTTCTGAGTCCCCTTCAGAATTAAAGGTATGGCTGAGAGGCAGGAAGCCCTCAGGGGTGAGGCCATCAGCTGCTGGGGAGTTGTGAGGGCTGTGACTGTGGGTAGATTGTGGACCAGTTAGTTGGAAAAGAGGCGGCCATGGAGGGTTTGTTCATGGGCGGGGCTGGAGAAACTAAAGGAAGGGGCCAAAGAGAGATTGGACCCGGGGGATTGGATGGTGGCTAGCAAATGTAGGGGAGTCACAGGAGAGATCGGTTAGCTGCTGGTTTCTCCCTTATACATTTTGTGTTGTTCTGTGCACACAATCATAGTGTGGAGCATGATGGACACCATTTTGGTGAGGGTGTTAGTACGAATATTAGGGCACACTGCAGGCAGTTACAGAGAAGCCAGATTATAATGTCAATGAGGTGAAAGTGAGGACTGCAGAAACTGGAGATTAGAGTCCCGAGTGTGGTGCTGGAAAAAGCATAGCAGGTCAGGCAGCATCCGAGAAGCAAGAGAATTGACATTTTGGGCAAAAGCCCTTCATCAGGAATGAAGCTGAGCCAAGAGTGTGGTGAGATAAATAGGAGGGGGGTGGGGTTGGGGGGAAGATAGCTGAGAGTGTGATAGGTGATTGGAGGTGGGGGTAATGGTGATAGATCGGAAAGGAGGGTGGAGCGGAGAGGTGGGAAGGAAGATAGATAGAAAGGACAGGTCATGAGAGCAATGCCGAGTTGGAAGTTTGGAGGATAAGTGGGGGAGGGGAAATGAAACTGGTGGAGTCCACATTGATGCCATGGGATTGGCGGGTCCTGAGGTGGAAGATGAAGTATTCTTCCTCCAGGCGTCGGGTGGTAAGGGAGTGGCGGTGGAAGAGGTCCAGGACCTGCATGTCCTCAGCAGAGTGGGAAGGGGAGATAAGGGGGTATCTAATTGAAATATACAGAACACTGAATGGCCTGGATAGACAAGATATTGGGAAGATGTTTCCATTGTTCGGACAGACTAGACCCGAAGGTATAGACTTAGAGTAAAGGGAAGACTTTTTAGAACAGAGATAAGCAGAAACTTCTTGAGCTAGAAAGTGGTCAATCTATGGAAATGTTTGGCCAAAGGGCACTGGGGTTGGTTGGTGCGGGTGTCCTGGAGAGATTCTCTGAAGTGCCCTGCGAGTAGACGTCCTGTCTCCCCAATGTAAAGGAGACTGCATCGGGAGCAACAGACACAATAAATGACATGCATGAAAGTGCAGGTGAAACTTTAATGGATGTGGAACTCTTCTTTGGGGCCTTGGATTGATGGGAGGGGTGGGGGTGGGGCACGGGGTGGGGGTGTGTGGGTGCAGGTTTTGCAATTCCTGCGACAGCAGGGGAAGGTGCCGGGACAGGGGGGTGTGGACCTGACAAGGGAGTGGTGGAGGGAATGGTCTTTATGGAAAGTGGATAGGGCTGGGGAGGGACATATATCTATGGTGGTGGGGTTCGTTTATAGGTGGCAGAAAGGGCGGAGGGTGATGTGATGTATGCGGAAGTTGGTGGGGTGGAAGGTGAGAACCGGGGTGTTCTATCTTTGTTAGAGGAGTGGGGTTTGAGGGCGGAGATGCGGGAAGTGGATGAGATGTGGTGGAGGGCATCATCAACCACATGGGGGGTGAAATTGCGGTCTTTAAAGAATGAGGCTATCTGGTGTCGTCTGTGTTGGAATTGGTCCTCCTGAGAGCAGATGCGGTGGGGGTGGAGGAAATGGGAATAAGGCATAGCATTTTCTACAGGAGGCAGGGTGGGAGGAGGCATAATTCAGGCAGCTGTGGGAGTCAGTGGGTTTGTAGAAAATGTCAGTGTTGAGTTGGTCACTGTTAATGGAGATGGAGAGGCCCAGGAAGGGGAGGGAGGTGTCTGAGATGGTTCAGGTGAACTTAAGGTCAGGGTGGAATGTGTTGAAGTTGATGAACTGTTCAACCTTCTCTTGAGAGCATGAGGTGGCGCTGATGCAGTCATCGATGGAGTGGAGGAAAAGATGGGGAATGGTGCCGGTGTAGCTGTGGAAGATAGACTGTCCTACGTAGCTGACAAAGAGATAGGCATAGCCCATGGCTACCCCTTTTGTCTGAAGGAAATGGGAGGATTCAAAGGAGAAATTATTGAGGGTGACGACCAGTTCAGCCAAACAAGTAAGAGTGAGTGTCAGTGGAGGGGTACTGTTGGAGACGTTAGGAGAGGAAGAAATGGAGGGCTTGGAAGGCCTCGGCATGGTGGTTGGGTGGGAATTTGAACCTCGACTAGGGTGGGTCCTGCAACAAACATCCCCCATGTACCAGCTGCCAGTTGGCTGCTTATTTCTGGCTGGATTGGTAGGAGTGCCACAGGTTTTGGTGTTGGTTGTTGGGTTCCTTAGTGCACCCAACAGTAAACTCTCCCAACATGTTTTGGTAGTGAACTGAACATGAAAGAGGGTATGGTGAGGTCATGAATGTTTAAATGCGAGTCGTGTTTGATACTGGAGCCAGGTAGGAGATAGATGGGGAATGGGGCCAATGTGGTGAATAGAGGTGTGTGTAAGACTAGTGACACCTCTTATAGAGATAGTGCATGCCAAGATGCATTGTCTCAGCTTCATGACCCTGGGATCCCATGTGGAGCTGTGCAATCACTGATCTGCACAATTAGTTACACAAGACTGTCACTCCAATGAACACATTGCTGACTTCGTTGTGATCCAGCAAGGATTAATCACTCATTGCAATTCTGTTTAGATTAGATTAGATTTCCTACAGTGTGGATACAGGCCCTTCGGCCCAACCAGTCCACACCAACCCTCTGAAGAGTAACTCACCCAGACATTCCCCTCTGACTAATGCACCTAACACTAGGGGCAATTTAGCATGGCCAATTCACTAAACCTGCACATCTTTGGACTGTAGGAGGAAACCAGAACACCCGGAGGAAACCCGCACAGACCCGGGGAGAATGTGCAAACTCCACACAGATAGTTGCCCAAGGCTGGAATTGAACCTGGGACCCTGGTGTTGTGAGCCAGCAGTGCTAACCACTGAGCCATCATGCCGTCCCTGAGCCACCGTGTCTGAACACTGGGCAAAATCCAACTTTTGTTCCAGAATGTATTAGATCTTTAAGCGCCATCCTCAAGACTGACAGATTCTTTCATTTCTGTGACAGTCAATGAAGGATGAGTCCCACTCAATAGTGCTTGGCCTACTTTCCAATTACTTGCTTGACAATACTAATTGATCTGTTGTATGGTATTTTGCAGCCACCATGCATCTGGGGGTCTGCAAAGTGTATAATGAAACTTTCGGACACAGGGACATATCAGCCATAAGCGAAACAGTCACAAAATTGTTTCAAAGTTCTGATAAATCTATTGTGTACCCAAAAAATAAACTATGACTTAGCAAAGAAATACAACAGCCATTAGTGTCACATCAAATGGATTGCTTCTGTCAGCTTTTAGTAGATTTGGATTCATTTCACTCAAAGCGAGACTAGTTCAGGGCCTTTCAATGTCTGTCTACATTATGCATTATTAACAGACCTTTCTGCTATCTCCTTTTATTTCCTGTTTGTGTGCGTATGTGTCTATTTATTTCTAATAGCTTGTATAAAGTGAGCTATTTTTTAATAATGTGACTAAATTGCCCAACATGCATATGCAAATATATAAACAGACAGGGAAAATGGTGGTTTGCTGGTAATGTTGTTGGGTTAATTATAAGATAATGCTCGGTAGACATTGTTTTTGAATCCCATTGTGGTAGATGGTGATGTTTGCATTCAATGGAAATTTGGAATTCAAAGCTAGCCTAATGGCAACAACTTAACTATTGTTCACTGGTGCCTTTCAGGGGAAGGAATTAGTCATATAATTTCAGAGCAGCGCTCCGAAAGCTAGTGCTTCCAATTAAACCTGTTGGACTATAACATGGTGTTGTGTGATTTTTAACTGTGTCATTAACACCAACATGTTCATGCGAAGTGGCTCCAAAACATGTTGTTATTGACAGATTGTTATCTGCGCCTGTCTCCCGATGTGAATTTCAGACTGACATTGTCTGCACTGAGGAATAACACAGCAATATTTGATTCTTTTCCTCAACAAAAGAATTGTGTCTGGCAGGATGACGTTCAATAGCCAACGCTGTGGAAGTAGTCCTTCATTCATCAGTTTGGCATTTCTTCACTTTCTCATCTCAGTCAGCTTTCTCTTCATTTTCACTGCTCTACATTTGGAGCACAGAATTCTTGATAGCTTGTATTGGCCTTTGTTAAATAAAACCATATTGCTTTGGGACCACTTTCATCCACTATTCTCATGTCTCATGCCTGGTGGAAATTTATATGTTTTTCCTAATTTCTTAACAAAATGTGACTGCCGAATATCTCTGTGACTAGTGTCAAGATATTCAAAAATAGCAGTGTTTATTCTTACTTATATTCCTAAATTCTAAATTGGATTTGTTAGTAATGTCAAGTATTCCCACTCTATGTGCTCAACAGGAGGCGCCAGTACATTTACTGATTCCTTTGTAGTTTCTTCGTTGTTGACATAAATAATTACAATAAAAATAACTTGAATTAGTATGCCATCTTTTACACAGAAGTATATTCTGAACCATTTTACAGAGGTGTAATTACCTATAAAGAGACTAGGAGCCAAAAAATATATGATGTGGCATGGTCACTGGAGATGGTTTTAAGGAGGGTAAAAATGGGTAGGTCAATGGGGTTTGTGGAGGCATGGAGAGCCTGGGGCCTCAGAGGTGGAAGGCATGGGCAATAAAGTTAGTATGGTGGCATTCATAGAATCCCTACAGTGTGGAAACTAGCCCTTCGGCCCAACAAGTCCACCCCAACCCACTGAAGAGTAATCCACCCAGACCCATTCCCTTATCCTATTACTCTACATTTACCTAATCTAATTTATCTAATTACTTACAGTGTGGAAACAGGCCCTTCGGCCCAACAAGTCCACACCGACCCGCCGAAGCGCAACCCACCCATACCCTACATATACCCCTTACCTAACACTACGGGCAATTTAGCATGGCCAATTCACCTGAATCGCACATCTTTGGAACCCTGACTAATGTCATCAGAGTCAGATGGCTGGAGACGTTGACAAGGTGGTGGCATTGAAAGAGGTTCCAAAACCAATGAGAATTAAGACTATAAAAGCTTAAATGGTTGGAATCCAATGTAGGTTAGCAAGGACAGGAGTGATGGAGACTAAATGAAAAAGTTAAATTACACTCAGTAACTTAGTCTATTTTCACACTTGTGCTAAATTTACAGTAGCAATTGTTGAAAGACAACCTTTATTTGAAGCTTTATCTTGTAAAATAGGTTGCTGACTCGTCGAATTCAGGATTTCCCCTGGAACATTCACCCAGCCATCACTTCCAGCATCCATGTTGGGAAGAATGTTGGAGACTATAGCAGATTTGAGAAGTTGCTTCGTCAAGATGGCCTATGAATGGTTAAGGCACAAGATCTAGGCATGGCAGAAGTGCCAATGTGACAAGCAGCAGCAGTTGTCTGCCTCTGACAATGGCTTCTGCCTTTTGGTCAGCGCTGCACCATGCCAACAATTTTTCCATCTCATTTCTCACACGCTGTAGGATAAACAAAGTCTGTTATGTCATCAATTAGCCACAATGCTGTACAACCTTCCACTAAAGGTTTATGGCATGTAACTTATTGACTTTGCGATCTCCATCATATTGAAAATCTGCATGCAATTGAATTAGTCTAAACAGCACTTGTAACACATATCTGGATTTTTGGTACACATTCCCGTAGGCAATACAACATCAAAATAACTGCCAGAGGCAACCTCATCATTGCTAATGACATTGATTACATACATTTCAAAAAGAGCATTCCATGAGTTCTGGACAAACTGGGCTGCAAAGGATAATTTTAAAAACTGAAACAAAAATGTGAAGATTCTGAAGAGGTGAATTTGCGTGCACATCTTCACCAAAGGCTTCCTTTCCTTTCTACTGAGGGAGTTCCTGGGGACCTGGATCGACTTTCGTCCATTCCGTGTTGTGGCTCGTGAGGAGATTAAACAGTCTGATATTGCACCGGCACACTCTGCCACAGGTGGGTGAGGCAAGCAGTGTTTGAAGAGATGGCTGAGTCAATGCTTAGGTTTGCTCCTTTCATTTCCACTTCCAGACTGTCTCCTCTTGGACTTGGTGGAAGTTCTTGGAGATAGTGGGTCCAATGCAGTTGATTGCCCAAACAGGATAAGCAGGAAACTATTCAACCCATACATTGAGCTGCAGTTCATTACAAAGGCCATCGCAAACAATGTCACTTGTCCCTTTCCAAACGCAGAGGCCAAAATTGAAACCTCCATCAATACCTTCATACAGGCATATGAGAGATTGGAGCTGAAAGTGTGCTGCTGGAAAAGCGCAGCAGGTCAGGCAGCATCCAAGGAGCAGGAGAGTCGACGTTTTGGGCATGACCCCTTCTTCAGGAACCCGAAACGTCGACTCTCCTGCTCCTTGGATGCTGCCTGACTTGCTGCGCTTTTCCAGCAACACATTTTCAGTTCTGATCTCCAGCATCTGCAGTCCTCACTTTCTCCCACATGAGAGATTGGGTCAAGGCTAAATATCTACAATATGAAAGTTCCTCTACCAGCTGCTCCTGCCATGCAACAATTGCCCCGACTATCAAGAGAGACCACAAGATGCTGCACAACAGAAATTCATGCTCATCCCTATAGAAACCATAGATATAGTAGCAGAAGTAGGCCATTTGGTCCATTGAGTCTACTCCACCATTTGGTCATGGCTGACATGTTTCTCAAACACATTCTCCTGCCTTCTCCCTGTAACTCTTTAACTCCTTCCAGTCAAGAACTTATCTATCTCTGCCTTAAGGGCACTCAATGACTTGGCCTCCACAGCCCTCTATGGCACTGAGTTCCACAGATTTACCACCCACTAGCTGAAGAAATTCCTCTTCATCTCATTTCTAAAGGGTCGCCCCCTCAGTCTGAGAATGTGCCCTTGTGTCCTAGTCTCTCCTACCAGTGGAAACGTTTTCTCCAAGTCCACTCTATCTGGGCCTCTCAGTATTTCCCATCATCCTTTTAAACTCCATCAAGTACAGATAAAGATCCTCAACCATTCCTTGTATGACATGCCCTTTATCCCTGGGATCATTTTTGTAAACCTCTTCTGGACCTCTCCAATAACAGCACATCCTTCCTTAGTTATAGTGCCTAAAATATTGCTCACAATCTTCTAAATACAATCCGATCAGAGCCTTATACAGCCTCAGCAGTACATTTCTGCTGTTGTATTCTAGCCCTCTTGAAATTAATACTAATATTGTATTTGTCTTCCTAACTGCCAACTGAGCCTGCATGTTAACTTTATGGGAATACTGTACTAAGACTCCTAAGTCCCTTTGTGCTTCAGATTTCCAAAGTCTTTTCCTATTTTGAAAGTAGTCTATGTCTCTATTCTATGCAAAACCCCACTTTCCCACCTTGCAGTCCGTATGTCACTTCTTTGCACACTTTCCTAGCCTATCCATCTGTTGCCTCCCTGCTTCCTCAACACTACCTGCCCCCCAACTATTTTTGTTTCATCTACAAACTTTGCAATAATGCCCTCAGTTCCTTCATCTTGATCATTAATGTATAATGTGAATAGTTGTTGTCCCAACGCTGACACCTGCAGAACTCCACTAGTCACGAGCTGCCATCCCCAAAAAAGACCCATTTATTCCCACTCTCTGTCTTCTGAGAGAGAAAAAAATGATAAGGGAGTCAGGACAATGATTTAATTCCAATTCCAATTCCAATCCTTCACCATACACCAGGAGTACATGTTGGAAATTCAGGTGTGTACTTTATCTGACCTCTTAAAATAAGACACATGGAAAATTCTCTGAATTGCCATTTTTACTCCTTGGTGGGGCACAAAGTAAGGACAGCATCTCAAAATTTGTTAAGGGAGGGATGTTCAGTCCTCAATGCTGACATTCAGAAATAAAGTGACAACATTCAAGAAAAGCAGAAAATATTGGCCAATTGAATAATTTTAGAGGATTACACAAATTCAGTGACTATGTAATTTTCAGAGTGAAGCACAGGCAATGGGTGGAGAGGTGTTAAAGATTGTATTTAATAGGCTGAAGTAAATAAATACACTGACCTGATATAAACAGTCTGTATAAACAATGCAATGATGAGGATTACTGCAACAAATAATATTACAGCAACATGCAAGATTATATTACAGTTATAGGATATAATGGATTATAAACAATGTCACCATAGTCTCAGAGGACTACAGTTGCTCTCTCATTAGAGGGAATTGATTAATGGTAGTTTACCCTGAGGGGCACCACGCTTCAGGCAAGGGGAGAGATCAAAAAAGTAGAACCTTCATGATACCCTCAGCTAGTAAGGGATTGTACTGTTGTTGTCGCTCTATATCGCAAACCAGTTCCCCAGTCAACTCAGAGAACTGACCCCCAGGAATTATAAATATGACATGTATGTCAATAGGATGAGTAACATTGATAAATAAAATTTGTGCTTACAATATGTTTTGTTTTTATGTAAATTAGCCTGTAACTTGTGTGATGCAAAGTTGTCTTTGTAATAATATGAAAATGGGGTTGTCACACCTAAAATCCTTAGCATGTTGATGAATATACATCTTTCCCACCATCGCACAATTATTCACTGCACGAATCTTTACTCCTCTAATTGTAAACTCAGAAGGTTCCAATTCCCAATCCACTCTGGATCATACACACCATTGCATGCAAAAGGACATCCCATGTAATGGAATACAGTAATTTCTCTTAACTTGTGGTGGTTAGTGAACTGC
Source organism: Hemiscyllium ocellatum (assembly GCF_020745735.1). Lineage (NCBI taxonomy): Eukaryota > Metazoa > Chordata > Chondrichthyes > Orectolobiformes > Hemiscylliidae > Hemiscyllium > Hemiscyllium ocellatum. The sequence continues at coordinate 38,202,525 of NC_083432.1, read as the reverse complement.
TGTTTCAGTTGGGTCTGGAATAGTTCCCATTCCACTTGTACCTGAAGCAGTGTAAATGGGACAGAAGTATCGGGTTCATTCCCTTTATGAATGTAATCTACTGAATTGGGTGTAATTAGTTACGTGAACTGCAATTTAATCCTTATTTACAACTAAACACACATGTTTGATTAATTTGTTTCTGGTGTCTCTTAGAAAGCACTATCGATGGTCACAACAAACACACAAATGTGATGATTTTAGAAAACAAACATTTAATTTTAAGTTAATGATTGATTTAATCTGTTTATTTAGGTTAACTCTTAATTCTCCTGGTGTTTAACAATTAAGCAGATCATGTAAGAAGTAATCTTGAAATACAAAACACGATCAATGCATAAATAAAACCTGAAGATTTTAGCCAGAGTTTGGGTTCCATGTTTCTTTGTAAGAAATGTTCAGTGCTCTCCAATGCTCAATGTTTCTGCCTACCTCAGGCACAGTACTGATTATAAGAGCTGTATCAGGGCTTCCCAAAGTGGAAGTCGGGTTCCCAACCATGGTCATGGGCTGAAGTTTTGAGGTTACGAATTCTGAGGCAGCAAGGACAGTCCCCTTCCCCTTTCTTATATTAGGTCTTCTCCTCACATTCCTACGGTTCAAATGGGTTGAGATAGTTTTCCAAGCTTGAAATGGGGTCATAGTGGGAAAACGTTTGTGAAGCACCAGTTATATTGTGATTAGATGCACTGGAATTTCATAAGATAAAACATACCAATGCGTAACAGGGACACAGACACATTTTTGAGGTGCAACAATTTTGCATTTAATCCCGTATGTTTATTTCATTCATGTGACAGAAACAGGCAAGAGTATATTAGTTTGCTGTCATTAGATGTGCTGAAGTATAAGGGCTGAGGTACCAACAAATGTTGTTGAAGCCAATGGAGTTGTAAGAAATTTCCTTCTTGTCATGGTCAACTCTAAGATGTTACCTCATGTTTCTCTCTCTGCAGATGCTGCCTGACCTGATGATTATTTCCAGCATGTTCTGCTTTTAATTCAGGTTTACAGCATTTGCAGGATTTTATTTGTTCCTTGCCATCATGCTTTTATGAAGACTATTGTGAGTTTTTCTTATTAATTCACAGGATGAGGGTGTCACTGCTAGGCTGCATTTATTGTCCATCCCTATTTGCTCAGAGGGCTGTTAAGAATCAAGCACATTGTTGTGGGTCTGGAGTCACATGTAGGCCAATCCAGGTAAAGATGGCAGATTTCCTATCCTGAAGGTCATTAGTGAGCTAGATGGATTTTTCTGACAATTGATAGTGGTTTCATGGTCATCAGTATATTCTTAATTCCAATTTCTTAAAAAATTGAATTCAAGTTCCACCATCTGTCATAGCACGATTTAAAGCCATGCCCCAGAGTATCTGGATAATAGTCTGAAGATAACGCTACTTCAGTCCCACCCAATCTGGAACAGAATTAGTTTTTGCTATTATTGACATTATAGCTCAGTTGAAATATAGAGACACCGAAGAATATGGTTCATTATGGAGTGTATCTGATTTGGATAGCTCATGGTATCAAAACGCCTCTAGAGATATCAAGTCATAGGTATCACTGCTTTAGCAACTAAGTGTTTACTGTTATCAAGTTACGTCAATCTATATACTGAAATCGCTCTATTTAATGTAGTGTAGCATTGTGATGAAATTTCTTTTTATTTATGATGGTGTTGCTGGCTAGGTCAGCATTTATTGCCCACCCCTAACTGCTCAGAGGTCAGTTAAGAGTCAGCCACATTGCTGTGGATCTGGAGTTACATGCAGACCAGACCAGATGAGGATGGCAGATTTTCTTCCCTTAGGGACTTCAGTGAACCAGATGGATTTTTACAACAATTGACCGTGGTTACTTAGTTACCATTAGTTTATTTCTTTTGCAGACTTAGATCAGAATTCTTTTAATTGAATTCAAATTTCACCCGCTCCTATGGTGAGATTTGAACCATGGCCCTAGAACTTTAGTCTGTGGTTCCAGTTTATTTGTCTAATCGAACTGCCACTATACCACCACCTCCCCAGCTGTGGCTTCTTAAAAGCCAGAATTAAAATAATCATTTTATACAAAAAAAATAGGCTGAGTGAATGACATATCTAAAAAAAACCTGACATTCATAAAGGAGAATTATATGTAGGCAAGTTTATGACAATTGCTGACAAATGGAGTGGAAACACTGAGATTCCACGTAATTGACTGATTAACCCAGATCTTTCATTTGTAGGACTTTCAGGAAATCATTTTCTTCATTATGATCCTTCTTCTTTTCAGAATTTGGAAAGACAAATGAAGTGCTGACTTTCCATCATACGCTTTATCAGTTCTCACTGCAATGCATTTGGACATGATACTTTGGGCCAATTCATTGTGACATCCCTATGATGTGCACAAAGTCTTGGCATGTTAATTTATTGTGACAGGTATGTGTGAGCACTCTGTGTCAAGTCACTGGTGAGCTTTTTGAACATAGACAATATTCACTTGGCCCACTAATTACCTCCCAGTGAACTCTTTCTGCTGAGGTCTGGTGGTCATTCATTGCGTTCCACGAGGTTATAGCCATCCCTCAGGGGTCCTATGCTGTCAAATGCATTTCCTGTGTTTTTCCCCATAGACAGTACAATGGCTACCACGAGTAGGGATTGTTTTGACAGTCAGTGGGATTTTTCTAAATATGACTGCGGTGATTGTATAATTTATGTACTTCATCAGCATGGAATACTGCTACTGCATTTAAGATAATAGATGTGCCCTCAAATAATTGGATTAATTGATATTTTTAAATTTGAAAGGTGTAATTATCTTGTTACATTAAATATATATCACAATATGACAAATGCTTTGCTTGGTGGTAAAATTACTGACACTTTGAATTAATATTTGTCTCATTATTTTTGACATTTCAGAAAGTAAGATGAAAACATCCACAACCATGAATTTTGGTTACACTTGCAAAAACTAAATAGGTGTATTTAATTCAAAAGGGCACTTTATAGTGCAGTTGTTGTGTTGTTTATTTGATGTACATTCAAAGAAAAGGTTGGTTAATGAAAATGACCTTGTTTGTCAGTGAAGTATCTTAGCAGAAGTGGTTAGCAAGCTGGATCTCATTGAAAATTGCATTGTGTTTGCCTAATTTTTCCCCAGCATACACTTTCACAGAACCAATGTGTACGAACATGGAATTCCTAATCAGGTTATGTGCTATGACGGGTTTTCAGCATAGCACAGTGAATCTGTTTGTTCGGTGAAAATGAACATTGCTTAGTAGTCTTTTAACAGACATGGTTTCCCTTGATAGAGGATGCCACCTATTAGAATAAAGAAAAAAAATCTATTTCTAATTCCGATTTCCAGCATCTGCACTATTTTATATTTGCAACTGTTTAAGGCAACAGCCCGGGATTCTCAAAAGAATGAAGTCAATATCATACTCAACGTGTTTCAGGCGACCCTATAGCTGACCATGTGGAATCCCTACAGTGTGGAAGCAGGCCATTCAGCCTATCGAGTCCACACTGATCCTCCAAAGAGCAAGCCACCCAGTGAATTCCAGAAACCCATCAGCTGCTGGGTGAAAAGGTTTCTCCTCATTTTCCCTCTAATCCTTCCACTAATTACCTTAAACCCATGCCTCTTAGTAAATGGTCTCTCTGCCGGGAGAAAATCGGGTCTCCCCAGTCTACTTTCCCACGCACCCTCATTAATTTGTACACCCTCAATTGCATTATCCCATAGCCCCCACTTCTGTAAGAGAAACAACCCGAGTCCTATCTAGTCTTGCCTCATGGTAGCAATTTTCAAGACCTGGTGATTTATTTGGAAATCGCACCTCACTTTGTTAGCTCATGCATTTATCATGAAAACATGAGACAGTAATGATACGTTGAGCCAAGATTGTCAGCTCCTGTGGATCAACTGAGGAGCTGGTTCTCTGACTCCATTGCACTTCCAGCCCATTTTGTGGAATTTTTCACCCAGCATCCAGGATCCCTGGTGTGGGAGGTGAGGACTGGTTAAGCTATCCGGAGGCTTCCTTCCTTTTTATTCATTCATGGGATGTTGGCATTGCTGGTTAGGCTGCCATATTTCCCATTCTAATCACCCAGAGGGCGGTTAACAGTCAACCACATAGTCACATGTCCATGTTGCCATGGACAAGATGGGCTGAATGTCTTCCTCCTGTGCTGTATAGCTTCTATGGTGATATGTAGGCCAGACCAGGTAAGGATGGCAGGTTTCGTTCTCCAAAACACAACTGTAAACCAGATGGGCTATGATAATTGGCTGCAGTTAAAGGGTCACCATTATTTTATTCCACATTTTTACTGAAGTCAGATTTCACCATCTGCCCTGGTGGGATTCAAACCCATGTTCCCTTTAACTTACTGAAAACAAAAAGTACTGGAGATCACTGCGGATCAGGCAGCATCCGTGGACAGAAAGTAAGCTCATGTTTCGAGTCTAGATGACTCTTCATCAGAGCTGATGCGAAGTGTGAAGGGGGCAGCATTTATAACAATGGGTGGGGGTGATGGAGCCCTTCACCTTAGCCTGTTGTTCTGGAGTAGTAGTGCAATGATATTAACTTCTACTGAGAGACTGGGGGCAGTACTCAGGGCAGATTCAGAGACCATCCCTCTGCCCCATGCAGGCTCCCTGGTACAGGTAGTCACCAGCAATTTCAAAACGTTGGAGGGATGACACGTCCATTTTGAAGCACTCTCTCTGTTACTCATCCCCTATTGCAACCTGCAATCCTGTTCAAACTGATTAGGGCCTGAGGTTGAGAGCCTGCCTTTAATTAGACAGCGAGGTGGTCTCCTGACCAATAAGGGAGAGAGGGTGGGTGGCTCCTGAAATGCACAACAAATGACACGGGAATGGTCCTGGCCTCTATTTCTTACCTCTGGAGGGAAAATAATCCTGCCCCATTACCTCACAAGCCATTATGTTTCACAGTTACCCTTTTCCGTGGCATCACGGTCATACACAGGAAAAAGGAAAATGAACATTTCAAATCAATTTGAATTTCTCAGTAAAATCCATCTGTCCTAGAGAAAAATTGTACTCCAGCCAAGCAGCTGCCAAAATTGAATGCAACAACACTCACTTTATCGAACTGACACCAGAATACATTATTCTAATCACGCTCACTATATCTTACTTCACTCTATAGTCCTATTAACATTAAGTGAATTTGGATTGACTTGATGGCTAATAAACTCAGTTCACAGCAGTGAAACAGCAGATGTAAAATTTAGCTATCAGCTATGACAAATAATCAATAAATGGTACAATTTATTGATGCTTTGATATAGTTTTGCTTTTAATCACACTGCTCTTCTGTTTCTTTCTGTGTGCATATTTTGCTCACCTTTTGTTAATCTCTTGCCTGTGTTTTAATCTCTTGCCTGTGTTTTCATGACAGAGGGTAAAATCACAGATGCAATAGTTGCTACCGTAACGCTGCTGCATCTTGAACTTTGCATGGCATCATCTGGGTTAGGCAGAGGCAGCTGGCTTGAGACATTCAATCCTATCACCCGTGTGGAGTTTCGGCAGTGATGATTCTAATGATCAGATCACTTGCAGTCCCTAGCATACTCCACCCCATTGAGTAAAACACCACGAGACAATTAACCAGCAAGCATCATCATCCTGGTGTACCATAATATTTGAATGTTGAACACAGCCAGGTCAGTATGAATTGTATAATGCATGCCAGCATAATATTTGACTGTCAGCAACTGAAAATTGGGAGGAGAATACTACACTGCAGATAACACAAGAATACACCTTCTCTCCAATACCTGCTGCTGACTTTATTTTATGTCTCTGCATCACGTAGTATCACAGAATCTCAAGTGTAGACACCTGACACTGCTGATATATTGCACAAAGGATACATTAGTGACTCTGTAGACATGAAAAATCTCAAAAGATTAGCCCTCACGCCAGGAGGAGGAAACCGATCTTGGATTTTTTTCATATATATTGCAAAGAAAGAAAACTGTGCTTTTGGCAATGGATTTTGATCAAACATGTGCTACTCCACTTTTCAGTTCTGCAAAACTGCACCGCGCCATTGCATAGGCTTGTGAAGAATGACACACATTTACACTAAACATGACGAGTGCATGTTGAAAGTCTCACCTATCTGCACAGACTTAAGTGCACACATTATTTTCTCAGGCAGGAAAGGAGCTATTTTCCTCCAGCAGCAAAAGTACATTGTGCTTTTAAAAACAATTCTGAACTTCATGGTGGGAAACCAAGACTTCAGACAGCCAACATTATTCTGCACTAGACTCCATAATGATGGAGATAGAAAGGGAAGCTGTTAGTGCCCGAAATGTAAAGTTTCATTACATATTTTGCACTGACATTGTACAGGAACACTTGCACTTTGGAGCATAATAAATATTTAATATGGTAACTGTTGGCTCAGCATATTTCAGGTATTAAAACTGCCTCAAAGGAAGAGTCGGTTATACAATCAATTTTCACAAATTAACTGAGAAAGAGAATTTAAGTCTTTGTGTTGAACCTTCTTGTAAATAATAATGCCAGATTTATCCTGATCATGCTATGGGGTTTTTTTGGGATCTCTGTCACAGTCATAAAATACATAAATGGGGCTTCATCCCTCCCATCTCTATCTCCCCTGAGTTACCAAAAAAGTACGTAAGTTTAAATTCAATTACAGAAATACAAATGATAGACAAACATTCACAAATGCCAGGCTTCCCCCACCATTGCCCTTTGTAATAGCTGTCTTTGTTGTCAGTGTTCTGAATCAGAAGAAATTGGCAGCCAGATATATCACACCAAGTACAGAATATGGCCAGTCTTCCTTCATTAGAACTTTCCAGAATTTTAACATTAAAAGCTAAGGTTGCCATTGCTCCAAACTCTTGAGCTAGACTTCTCTCTGTCTTTAACGATCATGAGGAAATACCAAGACTGATTCTCCCTGTCTCCACTTCCCTCCACAACTTTCCTTTCTGTTTCCTGAGGCTCAATTTTCTTCCATGGAAGGCAGAAGGCTATTTGGCCCATCAGACTGTCTCACTGGGGACACAATCAGCCCCACTGTGGATCAGGCCCTGTCCATTCAATCCCCTGGATAATAGTACAATGTAAATGCTGGTTGACTTCCTAATGATTGCCATGAAAACATCAGAATTAGTCACTCATATTCTCACTTTCAATATTCTCCTCTAGGCCTTTACTCAGATGGATGTGACAATATGAGCCCATGCAAGGGATGAGTTTGAAGCCACTACCATATAAATTCATAGAGCATTTTGAATATGGGTGGAATATCTGAGTACAATCTCACTCTAATACCTTGACAGCCCTGTTAGTATGAAGTTAGAAATTACACAACACCAGGCTATAGTCCAACAGGTTCATTTGGAAGTAAAAACTTTCAGAGCACTGCTCCTTTGTCAGGTAACTAGTGTTAGTATGAATGCAGTAAAAAGTGAGGTCTGCAGATGCTGGAGATCAGTTTCCTGATGAAGTGCTTTTGCCCGAAACGTCGAATTTCCTGTTCCTTGGATGCTGCCTGACCTGCTGCGCTTTAACCAGCAACACATTTTCAGCTTAGTATGAATACAGCCTCCAGTTAGGAGTTTGTTGATCAGAAATGGTGTTTGAGAGGGGAGGGGGAAGGAGAAGGTTTGGAAGATCTATCATTGTTTTAGTTTTTAAAGACCTGTATTTGAATCTTAGAGAGATTGCCTTATGTTGGTTGAACTGCATAAAGCTTCACTGTTTAAACTGTGGGGACAAAATACAAGCCTCCAGAAAAGACAATATCAGGAATACAATTGGAAGTATAAATGACTCAGTTGTAGCACTAATTGAACAAGCATACAGAGAACAGTGACTTTCCCGGTTGGCCGAGAGCTACAACTACAAGAGGAAGCAGCACAGAGAGCATACAAAAGAGAGAACATTACAGGCCAATGTGAACTCCATCTCAGAATACCTTGAATACTGAAGGCGATATGTGTTTGGAAATTACAAAGCAATAAATTATATTTATAAGTGTTCATTCAACTGTATGCTAAACTCAGACAGAGTTTGTGTTCAGGACAGTGGCCTTTCTGAAAAGTTCACTCTGTTTCTCTCTCCACAGAGGCTGCCTGACCTGCTCAGCATTTTCAACATTCTCTGTTTTCATTATCACATGTTTTAGGGACATGCATCGCTACAGGTGAAGTTATCACCTATTGTGTACTTGTACTTCTATGTAGCACGTTCCATAACCACTGCCTCAAAGTGCTTTACAGCCAGTGGAAAGTAGGCACTTTAGTAAGTGTAGGCAACGGCATCAGAGCCACAGGTCACTGCCTCCCACTGACAGTGAACGTGGCAGGAAGCATTTGGCACGACTCGATAGACAACACTTTGACCACGCAGCAAGGAGAAGTGCCAACACTCCAGAATTGCCTTGGAAGACACAGACATTCCTATGAGCAAGCCAGGAGAAAGGTCAAGTGGGTAAAAAGTGAGGTCTGCAGATGCTGAGATCAGAGCTGAAAATGTGTTGCTGGTTAAAGCACAGCAGGTTAGGCAGCATCCAAGGAACAGGAAATTCAACGTTTCGGGCCAGAGTTCTGGCCCGAAACGTCGAATTTCCTGTTCCTTGGATGCTGCCTAACCTGCTGTGCTTTAACCAGCAACACATTTTCAGAAAGGTCAAGTGGACCTCATAAAAAAAGTTTTTCCTCTTTATTGATTTTGTGGGATGTGGGTGTCACTGGCTGGGTCAGCATTTATTGCCTGTCCCGAGTTGCCCTTCAGAAGGTGGTGGGGAGCTGCCTTCTTGAACCGCTGCAGTCCACCTGCTGTGGGTTGACCCACAATGCCGACAGGGAGACAGTTCCAGGATTTTGACCCAGTGACTGTGAAGGAACGATGAAGGCTTTCATTTCCTTCGACCTCTTTCATCGATATTTATAAAGGTGTTGGCGAGGAGTTTAAAAAGCTACTTGACTGACAATCAAGTTGGGGAACTGTGAGCCTGTTTGCTTTTACACTTGGCCTGGGGAGGTGGCAGACTGAGGGGAGCAGCATGTCAAGTAACCAGGGGCACGAGTGAGGGAAGGGGTGGGCTGCAGTGGGTGAGGTTGAATGTTGAGGCCTCCAGGAATACATCCAACCACAGGAGGCAACCAGGTAGCACTGTTTCGGAATCCTGCCTTGACGTGAAGTTAATTTTGGATTCAGTATGTGTAAAAGCAGGACACAGACACATCACGATACACACACATCACTCCAACGTCTCCAAGCAGCCTTCCAAACATGAAGAGAGGAGATATTTCCAAGCAGCTGTGAGTGGGCATTACATTTGAAACAACATGTCGTCACACTCAGGTTATTTTACCTTACTGAATAAAAAGCATTATATGGCTTGCAGCTACATGACTCGAGATTATTATCTCATGCCTGACATCATGGTTGGATGTTAATCAAAGGCTGTTCAATGGTGAAAATGAGACCTGAGCGACTCAGGGTAGGTTTCACATTGTTAAAAGATAGGCACGTATATTTTTCCTTCTGTTCTATACATTCTACTGATCAATTGATAGCTGTTCCACATCCTCCTGATCAATTATTTACTGAAGTATTTTTCCTCCAACATGTGGTTTTACAACGCTGATTGTGAGGTTACCCGGTCAACAGCTTAAAACAAGTAGGAAAGTAAAGGAACATGTACAGTTCACCTTCAATCACATCTGCTTTCCAATGCCAGCAATGAGTGTCGGCTACTGCTCACTGAAACACTTCCAGCACATAAGGTCACAACTGTCCATTCTCAGGTCTCTCTAAGCTGCCACCAGACAATGTCAAACCAGAGGATTGTCCTTTCGGGAGAAAACCCTTTAATAAAATCGAGGCACTTGGAGGTACACGAATATCTGCTTTAAGTGATTATTAAAGTGATCTTATGCCTTATCAACGAGATCAACAATGAGCCATGCTTCTCGCTAGCTCGCTGATGTGTTACAGTAAAATGAGATTCCTAGAAGTGGTTGCCTTGTTTCAGCTTCTCGCAAATATCTCTTTTTGTGTGTGTGTGTGTATGTGACGATGAGCACTTCTGTAGAATGAGCTCTGCGGAAATTGGCAATTCTCTATCACAGGGAGGGAACTCAGACCGAATCTCGCTTTAGTCTCACTCAGCACTGAAAAGCCAGCACGCTTTTTGCAGAGCGGGGCAGCTATCTGATGCTGCGCACCGCTTTACCAGAAAGAAACATTGGGAAAAAATAAATCAATTCCATTATCCCCGTCTGCTTAAAGTTCCTTACTCACCCAGAAGCATTTTCGTTTTTGAAGTTTCGAAAAGCTGGGAGTTGTTGGAATCCCGCTGTTTGCTCAAATCTTGGGAAATCAGCCAAAAAAGCAAAGCCCTCCTTTCACAAGAATCTCTCTCTCTGCCGGCCAACTTATTCCAAATGCTACACAGTTACACCTTAAAAACTGAACGCTCCAGCGCTTACGCCTCACAGTGTCCTCTCCCCAGCGACTGGTTTCGCTTTAACCCAATCACAGGGGGAGCTGAGAAATGACCAGCTCTCGCTGCAAAGGTCCCGCAGACAATACTGCAAACAGCTCCCCCCCCCCCCCCCCCCCCCCACTCCCCTAACCCCTAGCCTGAGGGGAGGGAACACAAAAGTGACTGAACTTCCCATGATCACAGCGTAACGCAGAGATTCGGCACCTCTCCCTCAGGATCAGCTCCAAGGGGATAGCACAAGGAGGGGGGAGAAAGGTGGGCTGAACAGCTCCCATTCCTCTCCATTCTCCTGCCCGTATTAAGATGCACGACAGCACCTTCGGAACTTAAACAGTTAGTCAGCTTTCTGTCCCTGGAGCAGGATCTCCCAGCCTGGGTTGGGGAGCATTTATTTATTTCCGAGCCCAGGAATCAGAAGCTGGTTCTGAAATAAAAAATGAAAGGGAGTCTCTGTGTGTGTGTGTGTGTGTGTGTGGTGTGTGTAGTGTGTGTGTATGTGTGATGTGTGTGATGTGTGTGGTGTGTGTGTGGGGGTGTGTGGTGTGTGTGTGTGTGCGTGAGAGTGTGTGTGAGTGTGTGAGTGTGTGTAGTGTGTGTGTATGTGTGATGTGTGTGGTGTGTGTGTGATGTGTGTGGTGTGTGTGTGGGGGTGTGTGGTGTGTGTGTGTGCGTGAGAGTGTGTGTGAGTGTGTGAGTGTGTGGTGTGTGTGAGAGTGTGTGTGTGGTGTGTGTGCGTGAGAGTGTGTGTGAATGTGTGTGTGTGTGGTGTGTGTGAGTGTGTGTGTGGTGTGTGTGTGGTGTATGTGTGTGAGTCTGAGTGTGTGTGGTGTGTGTGTATGTGAGTGTGTTTGTGAGTGTGTATGTGTGTGGTGTGAGTGTGTGTGTGTTTGTGAGTGTGTATGTGTGTGGTGAGTGTGTTTGTGAGTGTGTATGTGTGTGGTGTGGGGGTGTGTGTGTGTATGTGAGTGTGTTTGTGAGTGTCTATGTGTGTGGTGTGAGTGTGTGTGTGTGTGGTGTGAGTGTGTGTGTGTGTATGTGAGTGTGTATGTGTGTGGTGTGGGTGTGTGTGTGTGTGGTGTGGGGGTGTGTGTGTGTATGTGAGTGTGTTTGTGAGTGTCTATGTGTGTGGTGTGAGTGTGTGTGTGTATGTGAGTGTGTATGCGTGTGGTGTGAGTGTGTGTGTGTGTATGTGAGTGTGTATGTGTGTGGTGTGGGTGTGTGTGTGTGTGTATGAGTGTGTGGTGTGCACCGTCCAGTTCTGACTGAGACTGCTCACAGGGATCTGCTACTAGTAGACGGTCAAGTGCTTTATCGTTTCCCTCAGCTGCTCTCGACACAGCACTGGGTGACCCCCTTACCCCTCGTTCAAGTCCCGTTTAACAAGATAATTATCTTTAAAACAAACTCGGGTTAAACGCTTTCCTTCACTTCATGTTTCGCCTGTTTCCCCCACCGTGTGAGATTTTTAAAAAAACAGCCAGGGAACAAAAACGCAGCAGCTCCGATATAAACACAAGGCTTTCATCAGCTGGGGAGGGATTGAAATGACACAAACCCGACTCCCCGCCCCCCCCCCCATGCCTCTGCTGAGGAAACCTACTGTTTGACATTGCACTGAATCATTGGCGCAAGGGACGGCTTCCTATCCGAAAGGATTGACTAGCTTTTTCGTACTCCCCTGTTCAAGATGAACTTGCATTTATATAGTGCCTTTCATCACCACTGCATGTCTCAAAATGCTTTGCGGCCAACGCAGCACCATTGAAACGGAGATACTTCTGGTCAATGCGGGAATCACAGCAGCCAGTTTGGGGATAGCAGTGAGTGAATACCCGGACATCCCATCCTTATGGTGCTGACATATGGGCCACACCCATGGAGGTAACTCAAACAGAGAGAATGCTGGAGAAGCTTAGCAGGTCTGGACGGAGAAACCGAGCCTGGCCTGTCCCCTTCAATGTCCGCTTCAGATTTCCAGCATCTGCACGATTTTGCCTTTTTAATTAATATATTTTCCCCTAATCAACTTGTTCAGCGATGTTATTTCACACCTCTGGACTTGAACCTAGGTATCTGGGTCCAGGCTAGGGAACACTACCACTGCACCACAAGACAGTGCCAAGAAATGTTTCTTTATTCAATGGGCATAACTCGCCTGCTCCTGTGCCATTGGGACCACAAGCTGACAGGCAGCTAACAACTGGTTACACCCCTGGACTTGAACCTAGGTATCTGGGTCCAGGCTAGGGAACACAGGCAGGTAACAACTGGTTAACCACTTCTGAGGCTAACCCAACTCCCTCAGGTAGGTTTCTCACGAAGCAACATGCGAGGCAGCCCCGAGGGGGATAACCCTTTGGTCAGAGGCACTCAGTGTCTGATTGAGGGATGGGATGTTGGGGAAGGAGGGCTTAATGCGATCCACTCCCTGCCCTTGTTACCATCTCCCGGGCCCTCGCTCTCCCTGCGACTCCCATCCTGTGAAATACACCCCTCCCTCTGTAGCACTACACAATGAATGAAGAGAAACTGTTCCTGATTGTAAAAGCAACAGGAACAAAGAAGGATGAGATTTAAAGTGATCTGCAGAATAAGGAAAGAAGTGAGAAAAATCTTTTTCACTCAGCATGCACTTAGGGTACAGAATGCACTGCCTGGAAACATCAAGGAGGCAGGTTCAGTTGAGGTATTCAGGAAGGAATTGTATGGTTATTTGGAGAAAAATAATGTGTAGAATCACAGAATTGTTAATGCCGTAGAATGAGGCCATTTGGTCCATTGTGCCCACTCGTTCTATCGTCTAGTGCCGAACTCCTGCCCCTTGCCCATGTTCTTGCATACCATTAATATCCAAATAATCATCCAATGCTGTCTTGGATGCTTCAATTGAATCTGCCTCCTTCACATTTCTAGACTGTGCATTCCAGACCCTAAGTACCAAAAAATAATTTTCTTACATCTTCGTTGCTTTGTTTATATATCCCTTTAAATCGATGCTGTCTGGCCCTTGCTCCTTTTACCAGCGGGAACAGCTACTTCCTAACTACTGGAACCAGTCCTCCTCATGATTCTGAAAACTTCTATCAAATCAGCCTTCTTCTCTCCAAGAGAAATAATCTCAACTTCTTCAGTCTGTCCTCATCACTGAAGTTTCTCATTCCTGGAATCCTATTTGTAATAGTGATGTGGAAAATGCTGGAGATTGACAGTAAGTAATGATGCTCATTTAGTGAGCCAGTGCAGGCATGATGGGCCCAATGGCCTCCTTCTGCGCCGTACTATATTTGTGATTCTGAGATACTTACCTGCCGTGAGGGTCACACCTTGATCCTGCGACTTTGGAGTCTGTCATTCCAGCAGCGGCCACTGTGGCGCTACTGAGCACAATAGCCTTTCATTTACTGACAGCACTCAGTAGTTGAGGCTTCAGTTGCTGGTGTCTTCATGACAGATAGATAGATAACTTACAGTGTGGAAACAGGTCCTTTGGCCCAACAACCCACCCAGACCCATTCCCCTACTTTTACTCCTTCACCTAACATTATGGGCAATTTCGCATGGCCAACTCACCTAACCTGCACATCTTCAGGGCACCCAGAGGAAACCCACGCAGACACGGGGAGAATGTGCAAACTCCACACAGTTGCCTGAGGTGGGAATTGAACCCAGGTCCCTGGCGTTGTGAGGCAGCAGTGCTAACCACTGTGCCAACGTGCCACCCAATCTCAGGAGATGCCTTGCTGGTGGTCTCACCACTGCTTGATTGATCTGTGGGCCTTTCCAAAGTTTTTGCCGTGTGCGTGTGTATGCACGTGTATTTGGCTGTCCTCCAGGGTGCTGCTTATTTTGATTCAGAGTTCAGTTATGATGTATCACCCTAAACCAGAAAATGGTGCTGCGTGAGACAGGGGTCAGTTATGAAATCTTACAATTAAAAACACCAAAACCCAGAGGTGCCAAAAGAACAATCCAAAATGGTACCGTTACATACTTGGCAGTAAGACTTAACTATTTCTGAATCGCTTCTTACGACTTGCTGTCCTTCACATGGAAGTACACTAGCACTAGTGTGTTCCCCATTTTGTATGGCATTATGATAATGTGGAGTAACTCAGAATTTCAACATCTGTTACACTAACCAGCTAGAAACCTCCTTCAATCTTAGGCAAAGTGCACTCAAAAATGGGTGGTTGATTGCAATGAAAATTTTGTCATGTAAAACCGACCTATCATTATTTACCATCTATTCTCTGTCTTTTTATGGAGCACAAAAATCACCTGATATGTAAAACATTTGAAATGCCTTTGTTACTCCTCAGGCATTGCACTTTGTCACAAATGCAAATTTACAACACACTTGAAAGGCAGGGGAAAGAAAGCCAGTCATTTCTTTGCTGGTTCTGACTTGGAAGAAGCAATTGTTCACAAAGTAAATATTGCTCTCTAACTGCTCTACAGTTACACCCAAGGGCTTATCCTGTAATAGCTTCAGGGCCCGTCTATTTACAGCAATGTAGCCTTTATAGTTTTAAAGGTGAAGACTAGATTACACTTATTTCCACCTTCAGATCCAGGTTTATACAGATGTTTATATGGTGCAACACTTTCTGGTCTTGTGTACCAGCCAACTTTCTGTGCAATGTCTGATCCTGAATGGTGTGGCTCATTTTTACTTCACTGCTGTCAAAGTATAAACCGAAACGCGGCTCACACATTGATGTAACACAGAAACCTGATCCATGACATGACTAACAAAAAGCAAAAACACTACACGTTTTACTGATAATGAATTCAAGCCTCACGGATATATTATTTGCAATGCTAATTGACTGCTAATTTGCGACGCATATCTGAAGTATGGTAGTGTTGAGATTAAACTCAGGCTAGTCAGGAATGAAATTGGGGGTAAATATCATGCAAAGGGTAATGGAATCTACAACATTCCTCCTAATATTATTGGGCAATTAATATGTTAAAGACTGAGGCTGACAAAATTTCATGTCAAAGGATTCAGGCTGAAAGGAGGATAAATGAATTTGCGGAATGAATCAGCCATGATCTAACTGAAAGGCATAACTGTCTCAAGGGGTTGAATAACCTACTCCAGTTCGTATAGATTTAGACTGAAGGGTCGTCTATGGGGACAGGAGCAGAAATATGGGCTCCGATGCTGCTTCTAGCCTGGGTCCCTGACTCTGATTTGAGTTCAGTGCTTATGCCAGGAGAATAGCTATAGGGCTATTTTCCCTGGAGCATTGGAGGCTGAGGGGTGACCTTACAGAGGTTTATAAATCATGAGGGGCATGGATAGGATAAACAGACAAAGTCTTTTCCCTGAGGTGGGACAGTCCAGAACTTGAGGGCATAGGTTTAGGGTGAGAGGGGAAAGATATAAAATAGACCTAAGGGGCAACTTTTTCACGCAGAGAGTGGTGCGTGTATGGAATGGACTGCCGAGGCAGTGATGGAGGCTGGTACAATTGCAGCATTTAAAAGGCATCTGGATGGGTATATGAATAGGAAGGGTTTGGAGGGATATGGGCCGGGTGCTGACAAGTGGGACTAGGTTGGGATGGGATAACTGGTCGGCATGGACAAGTCAGACCGAGGGTCTGTTTCCATGCTGTACATCTCTATGACTCTATGACTCTAAATGATTGAATTACCACAGCTGAAACAAAAACGTAAACATTTTAACCTCTGCACTTCACAGGAAAAGTGTTGCAAAAATCCGTAATTAAATACTGGTCTAATGACAACTGTGTAATCACCGACGACTGTCATAAAATCTATCTGGTTCATTAATGTTCTTTTGGGAGAGAAATCTGCTGTCCTAACATGGTCGGGCCTAAATGTGACTCCAGACCCACAGCAATGTGATTGACTCTTGACTGCACTCTGAAATGGCCTAGGAAGTTCAATTCAGCTCAAAGGCAGTTAAGGATAAGCAATAAACTTTGGTCTAGATTGTGACATGCATGTCTAGTGCATAAAGATACCAGTTTAATTGGTTGGTGATCACTTATTCTGATTCTACAGCCTGTCAGAGTTTCATGGAATGTTTGCTGGAATAAATTTTTTTAAAAGTCAAATGAAGAAATTGACTGCAGTTTGGTAAATGCTGGGATTTTCTTCTTAAGGAAGACATGGAGACATTGTGGCCCTTAGACCAACCGCCCAAATCTGTGTGTAACCCTGCTGCCTCACAGGAAATAGCTGAGGTGCTTCCAAAGATAGCTATAACTGGGATGACTGTGTTAAAAGTTTACTGATGGAGAAACATCTGCCAAAGACAAAACTTCCTTTAACAATTAAAAGGATGGAAGATCAACCGCAAGCCTGACAAATATTAAACCTACAGCTGTGAAGGTGCCCCCACTGTACACAGTAGTATCTACTGAGACAGCCTGTGCTGTGTATCTTGGCACTGAGTCTCCCATTGATTCAGCAGATTCTGCTAAGTCATTGCATTTAAAAGCATAAGATATTAATGGCTGTTCCAAGCATTGAAATATGACTATGTTGTTGCATTCTTTGTGCAACCGTATATAATTACTGTATTTTGTACAGTTTCACAACTCTCCCGGTAAGGCATAGAAATAATTCAGTAACGCAAAGCTTGGTGTAAGTAGTTTTCTGTCACTCCATGTTTGCAGTTTTTGGTTTAATTCATGGGCCTGGACTCTTTGGAATTATATTATCAGCACTTAGTGCAGGAATACTCACGGACACAACCATACAGGGTCAGATGGACCTCACTGACATAAACCACTGTCATTTGGGGTACCTTACATTCCTTTAGTTGCCACTGGGCCTGTTTGAGAGCAGATACCAGAATGGCTACAGAGAAATTTAATGAGAAATCATTCATATTACCGGCCTGAAGAACATAAATCAGACACACCAACAAAACCAGACTCCATTGTGTCAGATATGACTGAGTCATAGTACTCCTGCCACTTGGTAATCCATTCCAAAGACTTCAGAACAAAATTCTATGCTGACCCTTGGGTGTTGGACTGTTAGAGGTGCTATCATTTAGATGAAATTTTAAACCAAGACCTTGTCTACATGGTGGCATGGTGGCTCAGTGGTTAGCGCTGCTGCCTCACAGCGCCAGAGACCTGGGTTCAATTCCTGCCTTGGGCAACTGTCTGTGTGGAGTTTGCACATTCTCCCCATGTCTGCGTGGGTTTGCTCAGTTTCCTCCCACAGTCCAAAGATGTGCAGGTTAGGTGAATTGGCCGTGCTAAATTGCCCGTAGTGTCAGGTGAAAGGGTAAATGTAGGGGAATGGGTCTGGGTGGGTTGCTGTTCGGAGGGTCGGTGTGGACTTGTAGGGTCAAAGGGCCTGTTTTCACACTGTAAGTAATCTAAAAGATTGCCTAGCACAAATTGGAGAATGTGAGGACTGCAGATCAGAGATCAGAGTTGAAAAGTGTGGTGCTAGAAAAGCACAGCAGGTCAGTAAGCATCTGAACAGCAGGAGAATCAATGTTCCTGATGAAGGGCTTATGCCTGAAATGTCGATTCTCCTGTTCCTCAGGTGCTGCCTGACCTGCTGTGCTTTTACAGCGCCACATTTTTCTACTCTTGGTACAATTTGGGAAAGAGTTCTCGCAGGTAATTTGATATGACTGATATTTATTCCGGAATCAACATTGCAATGAATTGATGATGTCGTTGCTTTTTCTGGGACTTTGGCTGATTCACTGTATACATTACAACAGTGAAAGTACTTCCTTGTCTGTAAAATGTTTTGGGAACAACCTGTGGTCATGAAAGTTGTAATATTAATCTAAGGCATCCTTTCTACATAGCAATCTATACAGACCTTCTATAATCTGCAAGCAGCCTAGTCATTAGGATGTTTAATTGTAGACAATAGATTGTGAATTCATAATCCCACTATGGAAACTCGCGTTTAATACATTTTGGACATGAGCTTACACCAGACAAAGAACAACAAATGCTTCTATGGTTGTTTATTAATGCCCTTCAGGAAGGAAGTCAGCCATCTCCACTTGGTTGACCTCCAGATGTCTTTCGTTCTTCACTGATAATGCTCTCTGACCTCACCATTGACCAGAAGCTGAATTTGACCAGACAGTGCAACAGTGTGGCTACAAGAGGAGGCTAGACTGTGGGTACGCTGTTCAAATCTTGGTCCCTTCATCACACCACCATCTACAAGGCTGAATTCAGAGGAGTGACAAAATATCCACCGCTCACTTGGATGAGTGCAGGCATGTGATCATGAACCTCGATATTGTCCAGGACAGAGCAGTTTTCTTGTTTCATGGTTTTGTAACTGAGCATGAGATCCATCTGCCTCGACCATTGAATGATCGGATACAGAACTGCAACTCATAAGACCATAAGGTATAGGAGCAGATTTAGGCCATTCAGCCCATCGGGTCTGCTCCACCATTTGATCATTGCTGATATATATCTCAAACATATTCTCCTGCTTTCTCCCATAAACTCTTGATCTCCTTTATAATCAAGAACCTACCTATCTCTGACTTAAATACACACAAGGACTTGGCCTCTAGAGCCCTCTGCAGCAATGAGTTCCATAAAATCACCACCCATTATCTGAAAAAATTCCTCCTCATCTCAGTTATCTAAGGTCAACTCTTCACGGTGAGACTGTGCCCCCAGGTCCTAGTCTTTCCTGCTCGTGGGAACATTTTCTTCACACACACTCTATTCAGACCTCTCAATATCCTGTAAGTGTCAATCAGATTCTCCTCTCATCTTTCTAATCTCCATTGAGTACAGAGCCAGAATCCTCAACCGCTTCTCATATTACAGTCCTGGGATCATCCTTATCA
Source organism: Hemiscyllium ocellatum (assembly GCF_020745735.1). Taxonomy (NCBI): domain Eukaryota; kingdom Metazoa; phylum Chordata; class Chondrichthyes; order Orectolobiformes; family Hemiscylliidae; genus Hemiscyllium; species Hemiscyllium ocellatum. The sequence goes on along the minus strand of NC_083432.1, from coordinate 38,183,104 downwards.
AACCCCTCTGGACCCTTTCCAATGCCAACTCATCAAAATCACTTTGATAACATCTCTACACCACCAAAATGAAGGTCAGCAATGTTAGGAAACCATCATCACTTCCAAGCTCCTCCACAGCATGTACATCTTCCTAATTTTGAACATACAATATAGTTCTTCATTGTTACTGGTTTATAAAGTAACTCCTTAACTTATGCAGCCTTAATCTAGAGATTTATCATTCATTCGAATGGAATTCATTGTCCCCCTAACTTTAAGTTTTCCCACTTCCTAGTTAGCTTAGCATTCAACTGGTAAAAAGGTTTCAAACAGCTCTGTCTTTTGGAGTCTCCCTTTCCCCTTTGTGGACCTTGTCTCTGCATTGATCATCCTCCCCAACCCTTTGAAGTCCAACACTCTATTCTGCAGTCCTTCTCTCTGTTGTTACAGCCCCGTTCATCTCCATTACAATCCTTCTTCCTCACACTGTAGCCCCTCTTCCATGCTCTTTAGACCCTCTTCTCTGTCCTCCAGCCCTCAGCATTGCTTCCCATTAGCCTCCTTGCCCTGCAACCTCCGATCTCATTTCTCCAGCCCCGTTTAATCCAGTCTCAGCAGTGATGACCTTTCCCTTGGCCCCACTACCTTCTCTACAGCTGCCTTTCATATTCTGTACTCTCCTCCAATCACACTCTGGTTCTCCCTCACATTTAGTGTCAATGAGCCTATCAGTAGTAAACACGGGACAGAGAAGCCTCACTAATTTCTTCCTATCTCCAAACATGACCTCTCACCTTCTGACATTAAACTCCATCTGCCAAGTCGTTGTCCACTCACCCAACTTAACTACCCTGGGAGATTCCTTATGCTCTCATCACAACATGTCCCATTATCTATTTTTGTGCCATTAGCAAATTTGGATAAATTCCATTCTATCCCCTTCTCCAAGTCACTAATATAGATAGTAAATAACTGAGGCCCTAAGACTGATCCTTGTGGCACTCCTTGTTTCTAATCTGAAAAAGAGCCATTAATCCTGACTCTCTGCTGTGTTTAGCTAATTCTCTTTTCATTATGCTAAATGATATGAGCTCTGAGCTATATTCACCAGTCCCCCTTTATCTACTCTGCTTGTTATATCCTCAAAGTGCTCTTGCAAATTTGACAGACATGATTTCTACTTCACAATACCATATTGACTCTTCTTGATTTTATAAGCTTTTCTAAATGTCCTGTGCTTGTCCTGTGTTAAGCTTTCTTCTTATTTTTTTTCAGGAGAGAGTTTTGTCATCTACAGAGACAACCAGGTGTACTGATAAAACAGGAACCAACTGAGTGTATTGCTAGACAACTTTCAGCACATAGTCCCCATCATTTCCAAGCAAATTTTGTCCAGCAATTAAACCAATAAATCTCAACTCTTACCTTTCTTAAAAGATTTGCTTGTCTCCTTTCCAAAACGACTTGACTTTTCAGTAATTTCCAGCTCACATTACTCTTGACCCATTCCAAGAAATCATATGTCCCTTCTGAACCATGGTAAATCCTTGTTAATTCAGAATATCCACACATTCCCATATTCAGGATTCTCATGGTTCATAAATATAAATACGTAATCCCAACCCAATGGTATTGTATTATTACACTTGCCTGTTGTACAAATATTGATTTTCATTACTTTTAAAATTAACACTTTATGTGTGGTTTTATAAATTGGATAATTTACTATTTTATCATGGCAAGATGATTAGACCATGAAAAAGCATGCATTATTGTATTGTTAAGATGGTGCTGAGTATATCTTGCTCACTCCTTTCAGGCTAGGAGGCCTAACGCTATAAGTGAAGGCAGCCTGAGCTCGGAGTTCAATTGTGAGTTGGTGAGGAACTTTGCAGATTGGGAGTTGTCTACAAATACCTGGATACTTTGAAATGGTAATCCTTACAATTTATATTTTTTATACATGATTTTTTATGACATGGAAAACAGAAAGAGCTGTCTTGTAGTTTATAGCTGCTGTTAGTTTGACTGGATTAGAATGTCTCTCACTAATCAGATGACAACACCACATCTGAACTTTTATTTGTTCCTTTTCTGGAAAATCCAGTGTGAATCCATGCTGAAAGGTGGCAGTTTATGGACCGTGAATTTTTAAAAACTTCCTCTGGGTTATACCGATGGCACAGTGTGCACACACTTTCAAAAATAGGATATCAGTGCTCATAAAATTTGTGTGGACTGACTTGGGAAGGCATTGATGATGTCCTGAAATTTTTCATCCACCTTGAACACAAAATGGAGGACTCAAATGTAAGACCATTTCTGCAATGGCATTTTTGATATCAGTGACATGAAGCTAAAATCTTTTTCTGTTTATGTACCTGAAATAACTGCAAAGGGGTTGGGGACTGTCACCAAGTCACTCTTCATTTACTTGTGCTCAGAGTCAGTCCTCAAACTGAGGAGATTCTCATCTCCTGGTTATACTGGTCAGCCAAGGCTTTCCTGAATGGCTCAGGTTAACAATCCTAAACAGTCAATGACGTCCACCTGGTCCTAATCACTATAGTACCTAAAGTAATTGCCTTGATTTTTAATTGTCTCCTGGATTCTTAGGAATATACCAGTGATCATCACTGCATTTCTACGCATTGCTGCTGCTTAGCTTTCGGGTCAAAATGTGATTGTATGCTTTTTCAGGCAACATAAAATCAGTTCCATGAACTTTACAGATGAACAAACAGAGACTGTCATACTAACGTTAAAAGCTGCCATCACCTTCGTAGTTACTGGAAATGTAGATCTAACTTACAGATTGAGATTCTAAAATCAGTCTACAATTCTTCGTATAGGTCAGGTAGAACTTAATCTCTAAACAAGCCATCCTACTAAATGTCAGATGGTTTAATTCTGGTGTAGCATATTTTGCAGAAAAGGTAACATTTGCAGCTCCTGTTCTTATTTCTTAGTAGTTTACACTATTATATCAAATAAGATCAAGGCTTCACCTGAAGTACTTGCTGTAAAATAGAGCAAAACTTGTGTTTCTGTGATAACAGGTTAACAAATGGTGAGGTCAAATCCCAATTTCCATTTGGATGAAAGCTCACTAATGACTAATGTTGGAAACTGTCACTGAACATAGCTACACAGTCAAAATCTTTCTGCCCTTGCATTATATCTCACCTCTTATGGCCCTCTTTTGATTGGCATTTGAAAATTGCTTCAATTTCCTGCAAATTTAAATTTCCATGGGCTGTTTAACCAAATGTTAACCTAACTGGCAAAAATGAGGACAATCTAACAAAAGTGATGCTTCCTGAAAAATCAAATTGACAAGTTGATCATTTACAATATAGAAACCAAGTTGAACCAATATTCAACATGCATATTTATTGCTTAGAAAAAATAAATATTAACCTCCGGTCACTGTATGAGAAAACCTGACCAGTAAGTGACCCAATAAAAGTAACTTTAGTAATGCTTTGAGAAATTAAAGTTGATAACAAATGTCTATTGATGTGTTATCTCTGAGGTAATCTGTATCTAATCACATGAATAATAAACTTTAAATGTTGAACACAAAGCATCTTTAATCTAACTAACAGATGACTTAATTAGAGTTATAGAATCACAGAGATGTACGTCACAGAAGCAGACCCTTCGGTCCAACCCGTCCATGCCAACCAGATATCCCAACCCAATCTAGTCCCATCTGCCAGCACCCTGCCCATATCCCTCCAAACCCTTCCTATTCATATACCCATCCAGATGCCTCTTAAATGTTGCAATTATATCAGCCTCCACCGTTTCCTCTGGCAGCTCATTCCATACACGCACCACTCTCTGCGTAGAAAAGTTGCCCTGTATGTCTGTTATATTTTTTCCCTTCCACCCTAAACCTATGCCCTCTAGTTCTGGATTCCCCCATCCCCAGGGAAAATACGTTGTCTATTTTCGCTGTCCATGCTCCTCATAATTTTATAAACCTCTATAAGGTCACCCCTTAGCCTCCGATGCACCAGCGAAAACAGCCCCAGCCTACTTAACCTCTCCCGATAGCTCAAATCCTCCAACCCTGGCAACATCCTTGTACATCTTTTCTGAACCCTTTCATGTTTCACAACATTCTTCTGATAGGAAGGAAACCAGAATTGCACACAATATTCCAAAAGTGGCCTAACCAATGTCCTGTACAGCCGCAACATGACCTCCCAACTCCTGTATTCAAAACTCTGACCAATAAAGGAAAGCATACCAAATGCATTCTTCACTATCATATCTACCTGTGATTCCACTTTCAAGGAGTTATGAACCTGCACTCCAAGGTCTCTTTGTTCAGTAACACTCCCCAGGACCTTACCATTAAGTGTATAAGCCCTGCTAAGATTTGCTTTCCCAAAATGCAGGCACCTTGCATTTATCTAAATTAAACTCCATCTGCCAGTCCTCAGCCCATTGGCTCATCTGATCAAGATCCCGTTGTAATCAGAGATCAAGATGTATAAGTAACATTGCAAAATGCTGTCCAAATCCAAAGCTATATTTCCATAAGTACTAACTTTTGACCATCCACCAAGATACAGATTCAACTTCCTGAGTTTTTAAGGAATGTTTAATAATGGTAAAATATGAACTATCAATCTTTGACTCCCACCATCTGACTTCAAAACCTATCCATGTCCTAAACACATAATAGCTATAGTGCTTAAAAATGTCTTTGTTGCAGACATTACAAAGGGAATTAAATAGAGAGTAGCTGATCCACTCTTCCTCACCTGTTCACAACAGACAATATTTCTTTCAGTACATTTAGTCATATTTGGAAAAGAATGGACTTATCAGGGACAGCTGGCATGGCTTTGCACAGGTAAGGCCTTGTCTTACAAATTTGTTTGAGTTTTTTGAGGAAGTGATGAAGATGATTGATGACAGTCGGGCAACAGATGTTGTCAACATGGACTTTACTAAAGCATTTGACAAGGGCCCTCATGGGAGATTGGTCCAGAAATGTAAGTCATGTGGGATCTACAGTGAGTTGGTAAGGTGGATACAAAATTCGGTTGATCATAGACGACAGAGAGGAGATGTGGAGATGTGTTTTTCTGACTGGAGTTCTGCAAGGATCAGTGCTGGAACCTCTGCAGTTTGGAATATGTATAAATGATGAGGACGAAAATGTAGGTAATTTGATTAACAAGTTTGCGGATGACACAAAAGTTGGTGGAGTCTGGATAGTGAGGAAGGTTGTCAAAGGGTACAGCAGGATACAGATCAATTGAAAAGTCAGGCAGAGAAATGACAGATGGAGATTAATCTGGACAGTGGAAATGATGCATTTTGGGACCTTAAACGCAAGAGGAAAGTAAACAGTCAATGGCTGGTCCCTTAAGAGCATTGATATACAGAGGGATCTTGGGGTGCAAGTCCATAGCTCCCTGAAGGTGGCAACATAATTAGGTAAAGTGGTAAAGAAGGCAAATGCGTGCTTGCTTTTCATCAGTCGAGGCATTGTGCATTAGAGCTGGCAAGTCATGCTGCAACTGTATAAGGAGAAAGTGAGGACTGCACATGCTGGAGATCAGAGCTGAAAAATGTGTTGCTGAAAAAGTGCAGCAGGTCAGGCAGCATCCAAGGAGCAGGAGAATCGATGTTTCGGGCATAAGCCCTTCCTGAAGCTTTGGAGAGGGTGCAGAAGAGTTTACCAGGATGTTGCCTGCTTTGGAGTGTATTAGCCACAAGGAGAGGTTGGCGAAAGCAAGGGCTGCAGATGCTGGAGATCAGAGTTGAGAGTGTGGTGTTGCAAAAGCCCAGCAGATCAGGCAGCATCTGAGGAGCAGGAGAATCGACATTTCAACATAAGTCCTTCATCAGGAGAGGTTGGGCAAACATGGATTGTTTTCACTAAAGTGTCAGAGGCTGAGGGGTGACCTGAAAGAAGTATATAAAATGACGAGAGGCATGGATAGGATGGATAGTCAGCGTCTTTTTCCAGGATGGAAATGTCAATTATTGGGAGTATAGGTTTAAGGTGAGGGGGGCAGAGTATAAAGGAGTTGTGTGAGGCAGGTTTTTTACACAGAGGGTGGTAGGTGCCTGGAACATACTGCCGAGGGGGTGGTAGAAGCAGATACAATAACAAAGTTTCAGAGGTTTTTGGACAGACACAACAGCAGACAGAGAATAGAGGGATATAGGCCACGTGCAGGCAGATGAGATTAGTTTATAATGGCATCATGGTCAGTACAGGCATAGTCAGCTGAAGGGTCTGTTCCTTTGCTTTACTGTTCTTTGTCTATGTTCACCGTGGTCAAGTTAACTATAATGTATTAATGCCAGCCATATTTTTGAAATATTTATAAATAGTTGCAAATGTTTTGAAAGCTTTGGTAGCCCTCTTTCCAAAATCCAGTACAGAAAACAACTGAAAATTGTTGAGAATGGTTGAGAACAGTTAAGGAAACATGAACAGTTGAAAAACCACTGGAGTTCCACACACATCCGAGGAATGTAAGTTCAGCAGCGTCTTATTGGAGGCATATTTTAAAAGAAACTTTACGCTTGCCTCAGGAATTCCCAAGTGCTCTGTGCCAGAGTCAACAGTTTTAAGGATTGGATTTACCAGTTGTTTTAGAAACTGCTTTCTTTTATCGCTGGTAGTAGTGTTGGTTTACACTATTGTGCACTGTGCTGTTTTTTTCGTTCCCTGAGGCAGTGCAGCAGAAACTGAGACAAATTCATATTGATCGAGGAGGAGTAGCTGAAGTTTATCTTGCATGGCAAGTGCATCATTGAAAATGTAATTGGAACAACTTACACCCTATCTCAGCAGAATCGTCAATAATAGATCAACTTGAAGAAAACACTACTTTTTAAAGTCTCCCCTTTCTTCAATATGTACGTTTTTGCAACCTCCGAGTACCTCCCCAGTGAATGTATCTCACATAGTGACACTTGCTTAGTGGTCAGCACTGCTGCCTAACAGGGTGAAAGTGAGGACTGCAGATGCTGGAGATCAAAGTCTAGATTGGAGTGGTGTTGGAAAAGTAGGTCAGGCAGCATCCCAGGAGCAGGACGTTTCATCAGGAGGGCTTTTGATGAAGGGCTTTTGCCCCAAATGTTGATTTTCCTGCTCCTGGGATGCTGCCTGACCTACTGTGCTTTTCCAACACCACTCTAATCTGGACACTGCTGCCTCACAGCGCAAGAGACTTGAGTTCAATTCAACCCTTGCGCGACTGTCTGTGTGGAGTTTGCACATTCTCCCTGTGTCTGTGTGGATTTCCTTTGGGTGCTCTGGTTTCCTCCCACAGTCCAAAGATGTGCAGGTTAGGGTGGATTGGCCATGCTAAATTGTCCTGTAGGTGGGTTAGTCGTGGGAAATATGGGTTACAGGATGAGTCTGGGTAGGATGCTCTTTGGAGGGTCGGTATGGGCCAAATGGCCTGTTTCCACGCTGTTTTATGACGATGTCGCTGAAGACAGTGAGCAGAATTTTACCATCTCGGAGGCAGTGGCAACTTAATTAGGCAGGATGGGATATCCCAGACTTCTGCTGCCCTCCTGCTTCCACCTGAATTAATGAGTGTGCGGGAAGATTCATGGTCCAAAATTTCAATTGACCAGGTATTAAAAACCACCTGAAGTAAAAAGGAAGGTAGACCGTCTACAAAAATCTGTTGTAAGCCACATCCAAAAAGTAGTTCCAGGAAAGGTTAAGATGCCATGCTGCTAGGTTTACTTGTGTGAAACCTTTTGGAATCTGGTCGACTGCAGATCACAAGAAAAAGCTCACTCTTCTTATTGTTGCTAGAATTTGACTTTGATGGCCTCAGTTGGCGACAGAATAACCTTCCAAAACTACTGACTATTTCAGGGGTCTTCTCCAAATACAATGATAACTCCCCACCACTAGTTTCTTTTTAAATCCCTCTTCCCAGCTTTACCTTCACTTCCAACAATAAATACAAGGAGTTTGTGGCTTTCTTTGTCATAAACGTTTAGAAAGCATCCAGGACTGACAACCAGCATTGTGCTGGAAGAAATCAGGATAGCAGTGAAGGAAATAAAAACGGAAAAGCAGGAGAACTGGATAAGATGCCAGTGAACATATACTCCTGCCAAGATGGAGTTGGGTTCCTGAACAAACTAATTAATGGTGTTATGATAAGGGAGAAAACTACCAAGGTCACGATGGAATGTGCATTTTCATATCATTTTTAAAGGAAAAGTGGATATTCAAAGCTGGTTAATTCAAAGTGTTAAACTCTTGTCACATACCTTTAAGATGTGGGAGAGCTATGAGCCAGAGATGGAAAAAAATAGAGGAAATCTAAGGTTGTCAGTTTAGATTTATGTTCATAAAAAGGACTAATGTTGGCATTTATATACTGAGATGAAATGACAAAATAACAGGAAGGTTAATGCTCTTCAAGTTTTGTGTTAATTTATCTTGAGAATGTTTATGATCAGGGGACATCTGAAGATGGGTTGGAATTTGTGCAGCCTCTGAGGAATGTCAGGTAGGAGCGAAAACATTGTGGAGGAAAAGGAAGAGGTTCAAAATCAAATTATCAACAATAAGCTCCTCCCTTTTCCTGGTTGCTGGGGTGCTCTGACTCAGCCAATGAGACAGAAAGTGCCACGATCGATGGTGTTTGTTGATTTCATTGAGCTATGTGGTGGGATGACAAGAACATTGCTCAGGGTCTGGGAAAACTGGAGAGAAGCTCTGGAAGACAGTGTAACAATCAGGAGACCAAAGATCCAATTCATAGGACCATCCGTTTGAGCAAGGTGAGAGTGCCATAGTGAAGGGGAAAGATATTGGTTGAAGACCTGGAGGAAGTCAAGAGTTTCAAGTATCTGGACTCTGTGGTGGCACAAGATGAACATTTGGAAATGGAAACTGATGAACAGACTAGAGCTCTGAGAATTGGATGAAATGCAGTGGCACGATATGTGAGAGAAAACTATTTTTGAATCTGAAAGGAAGGACCTACAAACTGACATTGGTAATGGCTCCCTCTCCTTGGATCCTGTCACCCTTCCCTCTATTGACAATTCCTGTCCTTAAAAATCAATCCTCCATCTACCTCCTTTCCACTCCAAAGTCCTTCAATGTTTTGTTGTCTCCCAAATCTCTGTCCACCTTTCCCTGAATCCTGTGTTTGAATTCCTCCAATCTGATTTACACCTCTGCCACTGTATTGAAATGAAGTTACAATTGGCATTCAACGAGAGCATGACTGGGGTTGTGCCTTCCGAGAGGTTACGTATCCCCTTGTCCTGACGATGGTCAATTACACCATCCTTCTTTGAAGCCTCTGTACAGTAGTCCTCCTGGTTCCAATCTCATCTATCCTATCATAGCCAGTGAATTGAATCCCTACAGTGTGGAAACAGGCCCTTCAGCCAACAAGTCCATCCAGACCCATTCCCCCTAACCTATACTTATCCCTGACTAATGCACCTAACCTACACATGCCTGAGTACTATGGGCAATTTAGCATGGCCAAATCACCTAACCTGCACATTTGGATTGTGGGAGGAAACCGGAGCACCCAGAGGAAACCCATGCAGACACGGGGAGAATACACAAACTCCACACAGACAGTTGCCAGAGGCGAGAACCATACCTGGGTCCCTGACACTGTGAGGCAGCAGTGTTAACCACTGAGCCACCAGGAATGACCTGCAATGGCTTCACTTCCAGCTCCTAATGTCACTAATGGCACCAACACTCCTAATCATAATCTATCCTTGTATTTCACAGCTCATGCTGCCCCTCAGCAATATTACTGGAAGCCGGAGTGTCAGTTTCCACATGGTCACTGATGATATGTAACATTGTCAGATCGTTGTCATTGTGACATCATCTTGTTTCGGCTCAAACTGACGGTCCTATAAATTGGATCTTTGATCTCCTGATTGTCATATTGTCTTCCAGAGCTTCCGTCCAGTTTCCCCAGACATTGGGTCATGTTCTCGTCTTCTCCATCATCTGGTATTTCTATCTCAGCGACATCTTTCCCAATCGCAGTTTGAAAATTGGCAGTCTGACCTCCAGTACAAGATGAACTGAAATCTCCTCCAAATAAACATTGGGAAGACCAGGGGGGAATACCTTCCCACCTTCCCACCACGAGAATTATTTTTGAGCCAATGATTCCATTCCTCTCCTTAGACTATCAGGATACCTGTGGCGGGGCTGGCTTGTTCGCAAATAAAAATAAATTACTGCAGATGCTGGAGGCTTGAAAAAAAACAGATAGTGCTAGAGAAACTTAACAACATGTGAGGAGAGAGCAACAGGGTTTTAGACAGTCAATGTTAGAGTCGAAACATTAAGGCTGTTTCTCTCCACAGATGCTGCCAGACCTTATGAGTTTCTCCAGCATTTTCTGGCTATTTTTCAGTCTATTCGCAACTTTGCCCATTTTTGACAATTAGGTGATCTTTAAACTACATGCCATAACCAGGACCACCAATTTGCATCTCTGTAACGTTCTGCTGCCCATGCCTTAATTCACATCACATTCTCTGAAGAGTCATAGAGATGTACAGCACGGAAACAGACCCTTTGGTCCAACCCGTCCATGCCGACCAGTTATCCCAACCCAATCTAGTCCCACCTGCCATCACCTGGCCCATATCCCTCCAAACCCTTCCTATTCATATACCCATCCAAATGCCTCTTAAATGTCGCAATTTAGCTAGCTTCCACCACTTCCTCTGGCAGCTCGTTCCATAAACGTATCACCCCCTGCATGAAAAGGTTACCCATTAGGTATCTTTTATATCTTTCCCCTCTCACCCTAAACCTATACCCTCTAGTTCTGGACTCCCCCACCCCAGGGAAAAGACCTTGTCTACTTAGCCTATCCATGCCCCTCATGATTTTATAAACGTCCCTAAGGTCACCCCTCAATCTCCGTCACTCCAGGGAAAACAGCCCTAGCCTATTCAACCTCTCCCTATAGCACAAACCCTCCAACCCTGGCAACATCCTTGTAAATCTTTTCTGAACCCTTTCAGGTTTCACAACATCTTTCCGATAGGAAGGAGACCAGAATTGCACAATATTCCAACAGTGGCCTAATCAATGTCCTGTACAGCTACAACATGACCTCCCAACTCCTGTACTCAATTCTCTGATCAACAAAGGAAAGTGTACCAAATGCCTTCTTCACTATCCTACCGACCTGCGACTCCACTTTCAAGGAGCTGTGAACCTGCACTCCAAGGTCTCTTTGTTCAGCAACACTCCATAGGACTTTACTATTAAGTGTATATGTTCTGCTAAGATTTGCTTTCCCAAAATGCAGCACCTTGCATTTATCTGAATTAAACTCCATCTGCCACTTCTCAGCCCATTGGCCTATCTGATCAAGATCCTGTTGTAATCTGAGGTAACCTTCTTCGCTGCCCACTGCCCCTCTAATTTTGGTGTCATCTGCAAACTTACTAACTATACCTCTTATGCTCGCATCCAAATCATTTATATAAATGACAAAAAGTAGTGGACCCACTGGTCACAGGCCTCCAGTCTGAAAAACAACCACCCTCTGTCTTCTACCTTTGAGCCAGTTCTGTATCCAAATGGCTAGTTCTCCCTGTATTCCATGAAATTTAACCTTGCTCACCAGTCTCCTGTGGGGAACCTTGTCGAATACCTTACTGAAGTCCATATAGATCACGCCCACTGCTCTGTCCTCATCAGTCCTCTTTGTTACTTCTTCAAAAAACTCAATCAAGTGCGTGAGACATGATTTCCCACGCATAAAGCCATATTGACTATCCCTAATCAGTCCTTGCCTTTCCAAATACATGTACAACCTGTCACTCAGGATTCCTTTCAACAACTTGCCCACCACCGACATCAGGCTCTCCGGTCTATAGTTCCCAGGCTTGTCTTTACCACCCTTCTTAAACAGTGGCACCATGTTAGCCAATCTCCAGTCTTCTGGCACCTCACCTGTGACTATCGATGATACAAATATCTCAGCAAGAGGCCCGGCAATCACTTCTCTAGCTTCCCACAGAGTTGTAGGATACACCTGATCAGGTCCTGGGGATTTATCCACTTTTATGCATTTCAAGGCATCCAGCACTTCCTCCTCTGTAATATGGACATTTTGCCAGGTGTCACCATCTATTTCCCTACGTTCTATATATTCCATGTCCTTTTCCACAGTAAATACTGATGCAAAATACTCATTTAGTATCTGCCCATCTCCTGCGGCTCCACAGGCCGCCTTGCTGATTTTTGAGGGGCCCTATTCTCTCTCCAGTTACCCTTTTGTCCTTAATATATTTATAAAAACCCTTCAGATTCTCCTTAATCCTGTTTGCCAAACCTATCACATGTCCCCTTTTTGCCATCCTGACTTCTCTCTTAAGTATACTCCTACTGCCTTAATACTCTTCTAAGGATTCACTCGATCTATCCGGTCTATACCTTACATATGCTTCCTTCTTTTTCTTAACCAAACCAAAATCACACAACACCAGGTTATAGTCCAACAGGTTTAATAGGAAGCACACTAGCTTTCGGAGCGACTCTCCTTCATCAGGTGATTGTGGAGGTCTCAATCATAACACAGAATTTATTGCAAAAATTTGCAATGTGATGTAACTGCTCCACAATCACCTGATGAAGGAGCGTCACTCCGAAAGCTAATGTGCTTTCAATTAAACCTGTTGGACTATAACCTGGTGTTGAGTGATTTTTAACTTTGCACATCCCTGTCCAACACCAGCATCTCCAAATCTCAATTTCTTCAGTCATCCAGCATTCCGTATACCTACCAGCCTTCCCTTTCACCCTGACAGGAATATACTTTCTCTGGACTCTCGTTATCTCATTTCTGAAGGCTTCCCATTTTCCAGCCGTCCCTTTACCTTCAAACATCTGCCCCCAGTCAGCTTTTGAAAGTTCTTGCCTAAAACTGTCAAAATTGACCTTTCTCCAATTTAGAATTTCAACTTTTAGATCTGGTCTATCCTTTTCCATCACTGTTTTAAAACTAATAGAATTATCACTGGCCTCAAAGTGCTCCCCCACTGACACCTGAGTCACCTGCCCTGCCTTATTTCCCAAGAGTGGGTCAAGTATTGCACCTTCTCTAGTAGGTACATCCACATACTGAATCAGAAAATTGTCTTGTACACACTTAACAAATTCCACTCCATCTGAACCCTGAACACTATGGCAGTCCCAGTCTATGTTTGGAAAGTTTAAATGCCCTACCATAAACACCCTATTATTCTTACAGATAACTGAAATCTCCTTACAAATTTGTTTCTCAATTTTCCGCTGACTATTGGGGGGGGGGTCTATAATACAATCCCAATAAGGTGATCATCCCTTTCTTATTTCTCAGTTCAACCCAAATAACATTCTTGGATGCATTTCCAGGAATATCCTCCCTCAGTACAGCTGTAATGCTATCCCTTATCAAAAATGCCACACCCCCTCCTCTGAAGGGTCATTGGATTCGAACGTTAACTGTTTTCTCTCCACAGATTCTGCCAGGCCTCCTGAGTTTTTCTGTTTTTGTTTCAGATCTTCAGCATCTGCACTTCTTTGTCTCATTCGCACCATGTTCCTGTCACCCATCATCTATCCTTGTTGATGCTACACTGCCTTTCTATTAAGTAACATCTTAATTTTAAGACTCTCATCTTCATTCACAAACTCCAACCCCACATTACGCTGCTCCTCCCACCTCTAGCCCCACAACCCTCTGGAATATCTGCACACTGCAACGCTGGCCAATTCAGGATTTCCTATTTAATCACTCTACACCTGGCGGCTGTACTTTTCTGTTCCCAAGGTCTTAAGCCCAGGATTTCCCTCTTTCCTCTCTGATCTCCTTAAAGATATTCTTTAGATCCTACATTTTTTTAGCTGTAAGCCTATTGTCTTGATATGTGGCTTGGTGTTAAACTTTCCTTGAAAATGTACCTGTGAAATACTGTGCAATGCTTTGCTACATTAACTATGATATATAAATGCAACTTGTGGTTGTTTGTGAACAATTTACAATCTAGGTTTCCTGACCATTTTTCTAACATCATGTGGCAAAGTTTCAGTGATTTTGTTGGTATGTCGGAGATGCTTTCAGGAAACCATGTCATATTTCAGCAGTCGCTTCTATTTTTATACCATTGTTTTTGTCACAGTTTCAAAACTTGTCACAAAAGAGATTTAAAGGACAGAGAATCCGCAAGTGGAAGAGGGAAAGCCAATGGAATTGCATTTGGCTTTGCTGCAACACCACATAAAAACTGTAAGCGTATGCATTTCAATAAGTTTTACACAAGGATATTGCCAAACAGGCGAAAAGCACTTCTTCAGAAGGGCAGTGCCCCTTTAACACTGTTTAGACATTTTCTCAAATCATTACAGTGAAGGCAGCAATGATGATAACTGGAGGAACTATGAAGGACTATTACACTTCAGAAATATATTGCAACAGACACATGCATCATATATTGACATCACTTACACTCTGTAATGGAATACATAAATCACAGCTACTTCAATTTGTGATGACAAAATTGGAGAAACCAATAATTCCCTTTTTATAAAATAAGCACTTTGGGTTATTGATTTTATTTTAAGAAAAGCAAAGAAAAACTACTTTGACTCCTGCACATTTTAAGCTAAACTAAGATTATCTTGGAGAATTAGTATTCTTGTTTCTGTGTTCACAGAATTGAGTGGGAGTGAGAGACACTAATGCCATAGTAGGATGTGTTCACCCTTTCACTATAATGTTATTTAATGTTTTCAGTAGAAGTAAGCTTTGAGATTATGGTACATATATCATATTATTTTTCATAGCTATGTTATGTAGAAATCTGCTGTATCTATCTCACCACCATGTATGTGGAATCAATGAAACTGGTTGATGCACCAACTATTTTTAAGTCACAATCATGACTTACAAAGGTTAATATTGAACCAGCAGAAATGAAATAGAGAACTGTCCTAGACATTGGTGTGACTAGCATTCCAGATTTTACAGTGGCAGCTTTGTTATATTGTTAAAATATCTCCAGTCTTTCATTGTTCTGTAATTGGTGATGTCACATTGCAGTTACTACCCATCTTGAGTGTTTGACTTTGATATTTACTGGGAGGCAGGAAAGGTGTAGATCATAGCAAACAACCAAAGGATCAGGCCAGGCTGAGGTTGCAGGAGTTAGATTAGATTCCCTACAGTGTGGAAACAGACCCTTCGTCCCAACAAGTTCACACCGACCCTCCGAAGAGTCACCCACCCAGATCCGTTTCCCTTTGACTAATGCACCTAACACTAGGTGGCAATTTAGCATGGCCAATTCACCTAACCTGCACATCTTTGTGACTGTGGGAAGAAACCGGAGCAAATTCCACACAAACAATCACCCGAGGCTAGAATTGAACCTGGGACCCTGGTGCTGTAAGGCAGCAGTGCTAACCACTGTGCCACTGTGTCCCCCCCCACCCCGTGCTAAACATGGCTTTCATAACTACACCTCTCAGTTGACACTTGGCAGAGATAGTCAATCTAGCCAGTGGGAGGGATTCCGAGAAACATGGGAAAAGTGGGGATGGTGTCCAGCTATTGGGGCGGGGTTGGCGAAGAGAGGCTTAAGATTGCGGTGGACTGAGGAGTTCAGACCACAGTTATGAATATTGGAATATTCACTATTATCTTATGAAGCCAGGTGCTCTGTCTCTGTTTGCCATGACATCCTTCAAGCCTCCAGAAACTTAGGTAGCAACCTTTAAATCGTATTGTCAATTACACTATATATAAGTCTCTACATCTGTGCATGGGTTCTGTGGGAGTTTTCCTACCACTAAGCCAGCAGACCTGGGTCCAAGTATCATCCTTGGATGTGTGTCCATAATTTAAATAAAAATACACCCACATAGAATCCCTTCAGAAGAAGGCCACTTGACCAATTGAGTCTGAACCAACCTTCCGTAGAGCATCTCACCCAGACCCAGCACCCCCCATTGAATCCCGTAATTTGACATTTCCTATGTAAAATCCACCTATCCTAACACATCCCTGGACACTCCAGACAATTTCAGAATGGCCAATGCACCTAATCTGTACATCTTGAGAGGAAACTGGAGCACTTGGAGGAAACCCACACAGACACGGTGAGAACGTGCAAAGTCTGCAGTCACCCAAGGCTGGAATCAAACCCAGGTCCCTGATGCTGTGAGGCTGCAGTGCTAACCACTGAGCTACTATGCATCTGTGTTTAGGATAGATCATGCTTGTAAATTTGACTCCCACCCATCGCTGGGGTTGGTATTTTTAGTGGTAATGTCAAGGGCGTAATATCATTGTTGATTTGTTCATCAATATTCCTGGGCTCAATATCTCATGGCAGTTTATGCCCTCGGGAAAACTGCCTTGAAAAATCTTTGTTGCTTTATTTTCCCTTCAGCAGTTCCTGACTCTCAATCCAGAACAAACTTATGCCCAGGAACTAAATCTTATTTTCATATCTACCGTATTTCGTTTGGCAACTTCAAACTGCTGAGCTGAATGTGACAAAAACAAAGTCTTGTTAACTAACAGATCAATGGAATTCCAACAGCATTCTGAAATTAATACATCTGATGTCCGATACAAGAGGACAATGTAGGAGAGTAAAAGTTTGAAGATCAACAAAAAAACTCTGCACATTGTTTGCGTGTACTGTTCTCTCATTTAGACAAAAAGGTGCTCACAACAAAAGACAAATCATTTGTTCGTTCTGCCTTTTCCTGGACAATTTGCCCCACACCCACAAAATGTACGATTCTCTGTCATTTGGAACAATTGCATCTGAAAATCAAATTTGGTGGGAACCTTTGTCAAATCTGAAAATAATTGACTAAAAGGTTGCAAAATTTGAAACTGTCTTTTTGGATGTCAATTATAAAAGTGTCTTAACTCATTTTCCTTATGGCTTTCGGCCTTCATTTGAGCAGCAGCAAACGTTATTTGGCTTTGAATAAGGTGTCTTCTTCTTGGAAGTTCTTTGTCTGAATGCTTTACAAATCTGGCCTTTCAATGTGCCAGTTCACGACAGCTATTACTGCAACAAAAGTTATCATTAGGTTATTGGTTTAAACTGAATAATTCAACCATTTTCCAGAAATTACACACAGTGGGAGTTGTGAGTCAGGTAATCCCATGGATAGTGCAGTCAGAATGAGCGACAAAGTCATCCGAATGTGGAAGTTTAACTTCGGAATCAAACAAGTTTTATGCTTTTATCATAGTACTGCAATGCACATTATCTATTTATTCAATACTTTCTCCCAGTGGGAGTTTATAAGCTTAGGGCAGTTAAACAATTCCTGTGGTACATCTGTGAATTATCATAGATGGTCAGATTCATTCACTGATGTGTAGAGTCTAATCATGCCTAATCTAAAGGAAAGAAGGAGTGCAGTTCGCCCGTCTTGGGGTTTCAGTAGGATACAGACACCATTGGGGAATGTTAGATTATAAAAATATAAACTAACATTTCAGTTACAGTAGTTATTTTTCCTTGTATAAAGTACAATAAGCCCAAAGATGAAATGTTTCAGCAGTGCTCTTGATCTGGGATGGTAGGTATTTATTTGCACTGAGATGGGTCATGCTTCTTTCTTTATCAATGAACTCCAAAGCCAAGGCCATGATACAGAACATCGCCAAGACTGAAATGTAGTAAAAAATGGTGAGATACATCAGGAAGTCATGATTGGTTTTCCAGTCTGAAAATCATAGGAGGAACAAACGATTGAAGAAGACAAAATGACCAGACTATGGGAGTAGTGAGCAGAATCATTAAAGGAAGGTTCCCAGCAGTTCTCATCATATTAATACATTAGAAAATAGGGTGAAACAAGAGATTGTAAGAAACAGAGACAGACAGACACACTGGTTACCACAGGTAGGAGACAAATTCTGATCTGGTGGTGACTTCTTTTTGGCATTGTGACCATCCATAAGAAGAAACTTCTATAAAAGACATTCCAGATTCTGAAGTCATAATAAGGTTCAGATTGACTTGTCATTGACTTTTTGAAAGGAAAATAGATGCTTGTACCAAAAATGAGAATGAAGCCATTGGGAATTGCTTCAGCAATGGAGTCTGTCAGTCAGCTCCAAGATAAAGTCAAGGGCTTAGATAATGAACAAATGGTTGAAATTAACCTTTGCTTATGGCACACATTAAAGTTGAAGACAAAAAACTGCAGATGCTGGAATCCAAGGTGGACAGGCAGGAGGCTGGAAGAACACAGCAAGCCAGGCAACATCAGGAGGTGGAGAAGTCAATGTCTCAGGTGTAATCCTTCTTCCTGAAAAAGGTTTATTGATATAATGCTTCCCAATTCAACTGCAAAAAAGCTTTGAACTTGATTATATTTATAAATGTCATGTGATATTTACCTACACATTAAAAGGCAACTACAGCACAAACCATTATTTTCAGCACATCTTCAATCTATACTTTTTAATATTGCTTTTTCTTTGCAGCTGGATGACCATAAGACCTTGCTTTACGGTCCATCACTTTTGCAAGTGATAAAACAGCTGTGCTATGTCAAATATGAACAGAACTGTTCTTAAAACCTGCCCGAGTTTACTTGACATGGCTTGGTTCCCTCAGTCAGTCAATACAAGTGGTCATTGATGCTAAGGCATGACTTGTGCAGAGCTCAGTAATGAGGCTTGCTACTTAAGGGGAATGTAGGGCTCAATAAATACTTTTAACTTTCACATTTACCTTTTAACAACCTTCCTGGTTGTTGGGCTGCCAAAAAGAAAAGAGCAGGAGTTAGTCATTTATCTCCCTGAGCTTGTTCCACCACACAATTAGATCATGATTGATTTGTGAGCCAAGTCCACAAAACATGCCCCATATCCCTTCATGCTTTTGAGTAAGAAAAATTCATCAATCTCAATTTTTAATGTAATGATTATCTCCAGCATCAATTGGAATTTGTGGAAGAGCGTTCCAAACTCGATCATGCTTCAGCTGTGGAAGCATTTCCTAATTTCACGCGCTGTTTGGTCTGGCTTCGAGTTTTAGATTTTGCCCCCAGTCTTATACTCTGCAACTGGAGGAAATGGTTTCTAGTTTATCTGTTCACCTTAACATCTTGAAACTTTGAGCAAATCACCTCTCAACCTTCTAAATCTCAAGGAATACAACTCTGGCTTGTCTACTCATTCCTTGTAACTTAACCCCTCAAGTGCAGATGTGACATTTGGTAAATTGACACAGTACTCCCTTTGAGCCAAATATAACATTCCAAAGGTATGATAGAAAAGTTAGAAAAATTAGAATAGTTAGGAGGTCATTTTTGGCTGGCATGGATGTGATAAGCCAATGGGTCCTTTTCTATGATGTAGATCTCTATGACTTTAAATACAGAAACTACTGCTTTATGTCTCTGAACCTCCAAGTCTCTTTGGATCTCCAATGGATGGCGTATCACCAAGTTGGACAGGAGTTTCACCCACTAGCTGGAGAGGCAGTGAGAGTTCCCTCACTGTGGAGATGTCTGTGGGATGAAAAATAAATCCCTCTAGATGCCTGCCGATCAACATGTTTAATTTGTGGAATGGGGAGTCGTAAGAGCGGGGGTATGATAGGGAGCAGGAGTAAGGGAGGAGAGTGACTTTCAGTGAAGCCCACCTTTCCAATGCTGGGTCTGCCATTCGTTGCTGTAGCCCCTCAGTCCGACACCGGTGTGTCAGATTTGACCTTTGTACACAAGCCACTGAAGGGGAAGTTCTGATTCAGAGCTGACAATGATACAACTGATTGATTTTGGAGATAACATGCAATCTTGAAAGATAATTCATTATACTTGCCACCATTTCCTGACTAACTACATTCCATTGCTCATTTTTGGATGGACTCCATTGAGCTTTGACAGTTTGGCAAAGAATTGGAGAAGTTTGAGCAAAAAAAAAACCTTTGCGTCAGTCTGAGGATAGATTCAGTTCATTCAACAAAATCAGAAATGCTCTCCTTGCTGTGGCAGACATCACCAGAACACATGCTCCAGATCAACTACACAGTTTCATGCATGTAGTTGAAAATGGATGGTTTATTATGGACTGAGTTTAAAAAAAAGTCACTTTGAATATGTGGTTTGTAGTGGCCTTGTACATTATACAAAGGCTCAATTTCTTTAAAGGCTCACAAATGAGCTGGATTTGTAGAAACCATGTGAGTGCAGTGGCCTATTAGGCCTCTCTCTGTTGCTCCCAACTTGATGGATATTTGAAAGGAACTGACTGGGTTAAAAAAAATGTAACTTTGAAAATGTGATTGTAGCAGCCTTGTGCATTATAAAAAGGCTGGAGTTTTTTAAAGGTTCACAAATGAGCTAGATTTGTACACCTCAAACTCTGCATCCATCAGAATGTCCTTGAACTTTGGGGAAATAGCCACCTCAAGGTTAGCAGTTCACACTGGAGTAATTCTCCATATTCCTCTTGTTCGACTCGAGGCTCTGAGTGATGTGAGTGACACCCAGTCTTTCTGCCCTTGAGCCTTCAATAGCATTGTTTCTGGACCAAAGAACATGGCAGTTTCCACTGTGAAAGGTGGTTGGAAATCTGGGTTTCCAACAATAGAGGATGATACAAGCTTCTGCTTGAGGATACAAAAGGAGCCTTCATAGCCTGGGGTCACCATAGCATTTAAGAAGCAATTAGATGTGCATTTGTGATGCCAAGGTTATGGGCCAAGTGCTTGAATTTGGGTCTAGAATCATTAGGTGGTTGTTTTTGACCAACACAGATGTTTTTTTCCTGTAATATAGTGGAAGCAGACCTTTGGCCCATCTAGTCCACACTAACCATCTGATGAGCACCCCACCCAGACACAACCCCCTTTGTTATCCCCACAATCTTACATTTCCGATGCCTAGTCTGCACATTCCTGCACACAATCAGCAAGTTGGCATGGCCAATTCACCTCAACCTGGACATCTTTGGGCTGTGGGAGGAAAATGGAGCAAACCCATGCAGACACAGGGAGAATGTGCAAACTCCACACAGACAGTTGCCTGAGACTGGAATCAAACCCAGGTTCCTGGTGCTGTGAGGCAGCAGTGCTAACCACTGAGCCATCATGCTGCCCTGAAGTTCTGTGTTGTAGACTTTGATGACTTTAAATTCCGAATGGTGATTTGAGCCAGGGCACTTGGAAGAAGGGCATGAGTTCTTGTGCAACATCTTCAAAGCTTTGTAAAGGATTGAAGAAATGTAAGTGGCATTGAATATAATTTGTGCTGATATTTCTGTGATCTGTGATCAGGTTGGGTAAGTTTAGATTTATATTGCTGGAAAAGCAAAGCAACCTCTCACAAAATCCAGGTCAGAAATGTCACTCGCTGGAACTCTTCTTTATCAAGTTTGAGACTCCTTACAGTCTGCTGGACATAATTCAACCTACCAGCAAGCTCATGATTGCCCTCCAAACATGCACCCTTTTTGGAACATTTTGGTCTCCTCCTTTTGGTTATGCATGCACCGTGATTACAAGGGAAACTTGCTCCCAGGACACTATGAGTACAAGTGACTTGGTGAATCTTCATCATTCATTCACATCACCAAATGCATCACTGCTTAATGATTTCTTCCTTACAATATTCTTTCAACCATTCCTAATTTGTCCTTGTGGGTATGAATTCCTTATGTGTCAGTTTAGGTGACATGGGTGCACATGCTAGTTTTGGGCAATCAAAGCCAAATTCTATGTTGTCCTTATTTTATATCAAAATATTTTTGAATATATTAGGACAATTGACTGGAATAGTATACATAGCATGGGGAGACAGTGGCATTGTGTTGACTAGTGGACAAGTAATTCAAAGGCTCTGATTAATGCATTGAGGACATTGGTTCTGACCAATGGCAGCTGGTTGAATTTTAAAAGAATCACTGAATAAGATCAACATTTGGTGCAAAGATGATCATTGCTAAAATCCTTCTTGTTCACTCATGTCCTCTCAGGAAGGAAATCTGCCATCCTCACCTGGTCTGGCCTATGTGAGATTCCAGACCCACATGAATGTGGTTGATTCTTAACTGCCTCCGACGTGGTTTTGCAAGCCATTCCCTCAAGGGCGATTAGGGTTAGGCAACAAAAACTGGCTTTGCCTACAACGTTCACCTCCCGTGAAAAATAATAAGAGCAGAAACTGTGTAATTTTCTTTTCTCCAACCCATGGAAACCAACTGTCAAGCTCCCATTACTCAAGGTGGACAAAGTCACCATTTCACCTCTTCCTTGTACCTCATCTCTTTTTTAAATCAAGGATAAAATTCATTGGTGGAACCATCAGGAACTCAAATCCTTTTCTTAAAATAAAACTGAGAAATCAACTATAATATCTGAAACTTAAACAAAGTGAATTTTACACAGAGTTTTGCCTCATCTATTTCCTCTGATGAAGGAATGAAAAAGCTACTCATTTTCATTAAGGTTAACGTGAAACCTTGCTTGAAACTGCAGAGAGTGAGTTTCTAAGGTAACTGATGTATTTGTATTGAAAGAATTAAAATTAATTGAACATGTTATTATTGAAATCCCAAATTGAAGAAGCTTCATCAAGTACTGCATCACCTGAATGATATCCCCTCTGAATTGCTCTATTTTTTTGTTGTCTCCTGAGGGACTCTCACTACATGTGTGTATTTGTGATCCTTAGTAACAATCTCCCTGAATAAGCCATTGGTGCATTAATGAATCTTGTGGCTGACTTCTCTAGATAATTGCCTTGGAAGGCAAAGAGACTCTTACTGCTGCTGTGCTTTTGTGAAATGTTTATCTTTCCTTCTCCTTTCTTTTCTCGGTACTTTATTTGAACTCAGTAACTTCCTCACTGGGGTATGATTCACAAGCAATGATTACCTTCCTGTATCTCACTCAAGTGGCTATTATTAATGCATGAGTGCCAGTCAGATATCTAATCCTGAAGATCATGTAACTAAGCCTGATCTTGTCCACAGTTGGGAGGTGAAATTCAAATCACAGCCATCTGGAGACTAACCAGCTGGAGGCATTGAGTGCAGTTGTTCTGACATTGGCATGATGGCTTGGTTTGTCCATATTAAACTTTCTCTTTTTCTGCTCCACTAGCTTCCCTTCATTCTCAGTGTTTTCTCCCTCCCATTTGTCACTTGACTGAAAACTGTTGTGCTATTGATCCCACAGCAACTCCCATTTTCCTTAAAACCCCAGGCTGGTTCCCACTGAGCTCTCTAATATTTCCTAATTCCCACTATGATCATATCCCAGTATTTAGTGTTGCCTAGCCAGTCAGATTAAAAATATTTCTCATAGGACTGGAATGCACAGACATTTACTGCCCATCCCTCGGTGCCCCCTTGTGAAAGTGGTGGTGAGCTACCTTTTTGAACTGCTGTCATTCATGTACTGCAGATATGCCTTAACACCATTCAGGTGGGAATTCCAGGATCCAGTGACACTGAAAGAGCCAGTGTTACAGCTCCAAGTCAGGACAATGTATGGCTTGGAGAGGAATCTGTTGATGGTGTTCCTGTGGAACTGCTGCCCTTATCGTTATAAGTGCTGGGTTTAAAGTTGACTGCACTTGTCCTTCTCGGGGGTTGTATAAATCTTACTGGAGAACCCAGGTGCAAAACCAAGGAGCAAATGAGCTTAACTTTCACAATAAAAAATGATTCTTCCTTGTAGCAGTAGGCTCGCCCATCAGCCCTTAAATGGCTACACGAGATTACATATTTTATAGATTCAGATGGGATAGGAATGGTCCATGTGATCCATAAACATTCTGTTGGACCTGCCTTTCCTCACCTCCCAGCATCATTTGGGGCCCACAGTTTGCTATTTCCATTCTAAAGCATCCTGATGTCAAATCTGACTTGAGTTGACGTCACTGTCTAGTGGTCAGAGAGATTGTTCCATTGAGTCTCCATTGATTTTGGCCATATTGTATTCCTCTTTACCATTTGCTGCACAACATCCACATATATATATGTTGCCCAGAGTCACTGTATAGCTTTCAGGGAAGGAGACCTTGGACACATTCCCTTTCACTGATCCTAGGGCTGAAATGGTCAAAGAACCTTCTTCACTATGACATCAGCTGAGTTCAGATAACTTAGCATGGAGCAAGAATTCAGTCTGGCGTCGATCTGGTTTGCACACTTCTCGACGGTCTTCTAACATTGTGTTTATTTGGAAGTTTCTGAAAATTCTTTCATTCAGGAAGCTCAGCAACAGCCCTGTCGCCATCTTGGTTTTGATAATGTACTCCAAATGTGAACAAACAGCAGGACATGAAACTTCTGGCACAGGAATCTTTTTGGATCAACAAATTGAAATGTTTTCATGAAATATCAGCCACAGAGAGAGAAGGTAATAAATGTCAAAATGAACTGGTACAAAATATCTACAAATCAGATTTAAAATCACACTGAATAACACCATAACTGATAGCACATCAGTGATCTCCTCTATGGAATCCTCCTTTCAGCACTATCTGAGACATTAATCACCGGGTGTCTTCTGTGAACCTTAGTTAGGTTCAAGACAGATCTGTCAGTGAAACAATGATCCAAGTAATAATGGTACAATTACTGCTGCTGAGTGCTTGATAAAATATGTTTATAATAGACTTATTAACATCCTGAATTAAGGTGAAGCAATATTCATGCTTCTGCAAGTTTTACAGGAGACTTCATACGCAGCATTGTCTTCCACTCTGACAGCAGCAGAGAGTGGATTTATCCATGCAGACCTCAGGAAAGCTAAAATGCCTCCGGTCACCTGCAAGCAGAGGAACAACATTAAGAATAACTTCTGTTTCACTTGGAATTTGCATCCTCAAGCTGGTTGGGACATGTACAAAGAATGCTTAAAAGCCATTGTGACGATATTGCCAAAGAGATAGTTTCTAATGTCTGCAGTGACTTGTTCAGACAGCTGCGCACATGTTCCATCTCGAGCTGGAGAGTGAAAGCAAGGAGTGTGTTCATAGGCTTTCTCACAAGCTTTGTACTCCTGTGTAGCAAGAATTAATAGAAGGAGAGAAGTAAACTGATCGTTAGGTCATGGAGTCAAACAGCCTGGAAACAGATCCATTGATCCAATTAGTCCACACTGACCATATTCCCAAACTAAACTAGTCCCATTGCCTGCCTTTGGTACATATCCTGCCAAACCCTTCCTATTCATGAATGTATCCAAGTGTCTTTTAAATGTTGTAATTGTAACTGCATCTACCACTTTCTCTGGTAGTTCATTCCACACACAAACCACTCTAAGTAAAAAGGTTGTCCCTTAGGTCCTTTTTAAAAATTTCTCCTCTTACCTCAAAAATATACCCCCTAGTTTTGGACTCCTCCACCTGCAGAAAAAAGTCCTTGCTATTCCCCTTATCCATGCCCCTCATGATTTTATAAACATCCATAAGGTCACTCCTCAATCTCCTATGCTCCAGTGAGGATGTAACTCTGAAGATGAAAGAGGGAGATCCAGTAGATGTAGTGTACCTGGACTTTCAGAAAGCTTTTGATAAAGTCCCACAGAGGAGATTATTGAGCAAAATTAGGGTGCATGGTATTGGGGGCAAAGTACTAACTTGGATTGAAAGTTGGTTGGCTGACAGGAAACAAAGAATAGTGATAAACGGCTCCATTTCGGAATGGCAGTTAGTGATCAGTGGGGTACCACAGGGATCAGTGCTGGGATCGCAGCTTTTTACAATATATATTAATGAGATAGAAGATAGTATTAGTAATAACATTAGCAAATTTGCTTATGATACAAAGCTGGGTGGCAGGGTGAAATGTGAGGAGGATGTTAGGAGATTACAGGGTGACCTGGACAGGTTAGGTGAGTGGTCAGATGCATGGCAGATGCAGTTTAATGTGGATAAATGTATGGGTATCCACTTTGGTAGCAAGAACATGAAGGCAGATTACTACCTAAATGGAATCAATTTAGGTAAAGGGGCAGTACAAAGAGATCTGGGTGTTCTTGTTAACCAGTCAATGAAGGCAAGCATACAGGTACAGCAGGCAGTGAAGAAGGCTAATAGCATGCTGGCCTTCATAACAAGAGGGATTGAGTATAGAAGCAAAGAGGTTCTTCTGCAGCTGTACAGGGCCCTGGTGAGACCATACCTGGAGTGTTGTGTGCAGTTCTGGTCTCCAAATTTGAGGAAAGACATTCTGGCTATTGAGGGAGTGCAGCATAGGTTCACTAGGTCAATTCCTGGAATGGCGGGACTACCTTACGCTGAAAGACTGGAGCAACTGGGCTTGTATACCCTTGAGTTTAGAAGACTGAGAGGGGACCTGATTGAGACATTTAAGATTATTAAAGGATTGGACACTCTGGAGGAAGGAAACATGTTTCTGCTGATGGGTGAGTGCCGAACTTGAGGACACAGCTTAAAAATACGGGGGTAGACCATTTAGGACAGAGATGAGGAGAAACTTCTTCACCCAGAGAGTGGTGGCTGTGTGGAATGCTCTGCCCCAGAGGGCAGTGGAGGCCCAGTCTCTGGATTCATTTAAGAAAGAGTTGGATAGAGCTCTCAAGGATAGTGGAATCAAGGGTTATGGAGATAAGGCAGGAACAGGATACTGATTAAGGATGATCAGCCATGATCATATTTAATGGTGGTGCAGGCTCGAAGGGCAGAATGGCCTACTTCTGCACCTATTGTCTATAATAAAGTCTATCCAGCCTATTTTTATAACTCACACGCTCCATTCCCAATAACATCCTGGTAAATCTTTTCTGAACCCTCTCCAATTATTAATAATATCCTTCCTATAACAGGATGACCAGAACTGCCTACAGTACTCCAGAAGAGACCTCACCAACATCCTGGACAACCTCAATGTGACATCTCCCTCCTATACTAAATGGTCTGAGCAATCAAGGCAAGCATGATAAAGGCCTTCTTAACCACTCTGTCTACCTGTAATATAAATTTCAAAGAAGTATGTATTGAAACCCTCTGTTCTACAACATTGCCCAGGGCCCAAACATTAATTGTAAAAGTCCTGCCCTTGTATGTATTATCAAAATACAATAAATTGCATTTATCCAGAAAAAACTCCACCTGCCACTCCTCAGCCCATCGATCAAGATTTCTTTGTAATCTTAGATAACCTTCATCACTGTCCACTTTACCACCAATTTTGGTGTTATCAGCAAACCTACTAACCACACCTCCTATATTCTCATCTAAATCATTGATATAGATGACAAAGTTGATCCAGCACCAATTCCTGTGGAACACCTCTGGTCACAGGCCTCCAGTCTGAAAACCAACCTTCCACCAGTACCTTCTGAGTCCTACCATCAAGGTAACCTTGTATCCAATTGGCTAGCTCTCCCCGAATCCCATGCGATCTAACTCTACTAATTAGTCTACCATGTAGAACCTTGGCAAAGGTTTTATTAAAATCCACATAAACAACGTCTATCGCTTTGCCTTCATCAATCTTTTTGGTTACTTCCTCAAAAATCTCAATAAAGTTTGTGAGACATGATTTCCCTCACACAAAACCATGCAGACTATCCTAAATCTGTCCTTGCCTCTCCAAAGGCATGTAAATCCTATCTTTCAGAATAATCTCCAACAATTTATCCACAACCAATGTCAGTCTCACACATTTATAATTCCCAGGCTTCTCTTTACAGCCTTTCTTAAATAAAGGCACAGCATTAGCCACCCTCCAGTTCTCTGGCACCACACCCATGTTTATAGATGATGCAGTATAGATTTCTCCTAGACCCCATAATTTCTTCCCTAATTTACGACAACATCTTGGGATGGTCCTGGAGATTTATCCACCTTTATGTTTTCTCAGACATCCAGCACTTCCTCTTCTGAAAATTAACAGTTTTCAAAACATCAATGGCCTGACTTTTGCTGCTATCTGATCTTGCTTCACCTCTAACACTGCCCTGATTTCTTGCTGACTCTTTTGCCTGTATATCCTGTACCAACTCTTGTGGTTTTTCTGATGTCGTCCTACAATTTCCCTACCAAACCCTGATTTCTTTTTCTCCACTAGGTCTTCCTTTCACTCTCATTATCTCTTGATCCTACTCTGTTCTCTTGAATGTGTTCTGTCTTATGTCCCTGTTTAGAGCCTGAGACTCTAGTTCATCTTTCATTGGTTTCCCTTCATCTCCCTTCCCTGTCCTAATTCCCACAGTTATTTGTTATGATTCTTTTATGAGAAGTTTGCATCAACATCTGGGTTGGCATTTGTCGCCCCATCTCCAGTTCACCTTGAGAAGGTGGTGGAGAACCACTGACATCAACTGCTGAAGTCCACGAGGCTAGTTACACAATTGAACTATTAAGAAGGAGTTCAAGCATTTTGACCGATTGAAGGAACAGCGATACATTTCCAAGTCAAGATGGCATGTGGCTTGGAAAAGAACTTACAGGTGATAGCATTCCCATGTACATTTGTTCTTCTAGATGGCAGAAGCCGTAGATTTGGAAAGTGTTGACAAAGCAGGTTTAGTAAAGTCTTTAAAACTGGGGGGAGAATGTGGAATTAGAACTCCAAAGTCGAAACACACTTTCTGATTATGCCGCAAGAATAGTATAGTCATTAGGGTCTCAACATGATGACAGTGCGCACTTCAACGGTTGGTGCAGGGGATGCGAGGGTGAAAGAGAAATGGAGGAATAATCAACAAGAAATCACAATCAAGTCAAATCTGGGAAATATATCCTCACTCCTTCCAAGATTGATAATATATAAAGGACAGCACCATGGTTCAAATAGGAGATCTCTGTGGTCTGTGTGTTTCAACATGAAGCATTTTTAGCCATTGGACCATATCCAATTTCCAGCATAAGGCCTGACCTTTTCTGTGTAACTGATTAGGAAGCAGTGGTTGAGTGTGTTCAGTTGGGTGCAATGAGTGTGATCTGACCACTAATGTGCTCTCACAGAGCTAACAGGATGCATGCAGATGGATACTTGGGCCACGTTGGCACAATAATTCACAGGTTTTTGAAAAGACTTAACCGGGGAGTTGCACAGACACATGATTGAAGATGCGGCCTCAAAAATCACATTCAGTGAGCACGTGTATCAGGTGTGATTTAGTAAATGTTGCCAATGATTAACTAACTAAAATGATCCCAGTTTAAATTGCATTTACTGTAAACATGAGAGCGACAAGCAGCATTATCAGCCTGTGGATTAGGAGGGGGTGAAATGGAATATGTCATGTTCAAAAGCTCCCTGTTAAAAATAGGGTGTGAAATTCTGTTCAGGGCTGGATTAGGTTTGGCCATAATGCAAGGGGATAGTCTGTTATTTACTGTCAAGTCAGACACGTGCATGATACCAAATGGGTCTAACGCAAGTGAGGGTCATCAAATTATTTTCCAGCAGATAATAAATGTGAAAAAAAAAGGAGTCCTGAAATAAATATTTGCTTGACAAATGGCTTAATGGGAAAATAGAAAGAAATGACGATTATCCCAGTAGATAGGGAGAGAAGATGGGCAACATTCCAGATTGTTAATATGTTAATCTACATAAGCAACATTTTTGCACATTACACCCTTGGGATAGTTGACAAATGAACTATCAAACTGTTGATGTTTTTGTGCAGCAGCCAGTACAGGAGAACTGTATTTTAACATCTGCTCTTGTTTTTCTAATTTAGAAGAAAACTTTTATTAATTTAAAAAATATTTCTAGAATCATTTTTGATCCAAGCTTGTCAGCATAACTTTCTAAACTGCTAACATTTAAATGACTTCCAATGTTTGCAGTAATAAAACACTGAATAATAGATATGACCAGAGTGATAATAAATTTGTGACCTGCTGAAAGGGTTAATTTGAAAGGATGAATCATGGGATAAAACTTCCGCATGATTTTGACCAGATGTAAAGGCCAAACTGAGATTACAGCTCCAGACTCAGTTTTGACATCTTTGTTACTGGGTATAATTCACACGGTTTCAATTTTAGTGCATATTTTATTCCATTCTGATTCAATGTTGGTCACTGCCAGCAATCCTGTTCCTTGATGAGAGTTGACATTGCGTAAGCAGGCTAACAGTTTGGTTTTCATTACTGTCGAGAAATAACTTGCTGTTATCTCTGAAGTTATTTTTTCACCTAACATATATTTTCCAGAAGTAACAGGCTTTAACTGAATATGCAGAGAGATAATGATGGCCAAGAAAATCAGGAAGAATTTTCAACTCAATGCAAACCAGTATTTCATTTGGAAATGTTCACTGTGTTGTACTATTTGCATTTTGTCTTGCCTCATTAGGTTCTCTTCTTCAAATCATGCAACACACCATCCCCCAACAGAAAGAGCCTCTGGCTTTCTGCCATGGCTGACAATGATGGGGGCTACAAGAATTGTGTAAATATAATGTGGGGTAGACTTGGCCTTTGAATAGTATTCTCTATCTCCGAGGAAGTGTCTGATGCATGCGTGACAACTCCCCTGGATAGCTCAGCTCAAACTGTGAACGCTGTGTGTGTGTTTAAAAGTGTATGTTGCATCAAGTTTGTGTTTCTTTAAGCTGTTGTGTCATCTGTCTTCTTGCTTCCAGCAAGGATGCAGACAACAAACATTAATATTGTAAGGCCCTTGCTGTTTACAAGGTAGCACGTTCAGTTACTTTAAGCATGGCTGTAACGTATCAAATCTGCCCGACATTGCATTGAAACCCCCTTCCAGCCAGAAATGGATGTGATGAGATCACACAGTTCTCATGCACTGGACAATGGTTATTTGTTGCTTTGAACTGGAATGAGATTTGGTTCCGTTGATAACTCAGAGAACTGTATCTTGGTCTGTGAATGAGGACAAAAGCATGCAGGTTTGCTGTTGCTACACTTTCCTTCCATATAGTTGCTTAGGCTGATGTTAAGTAGCTTCTGCTTCCATTTCCTCAGTGCGTGGCACCCAGTGGTGATGCTGCCCTACTCTGCTAAACCTCTCCAAACATATTTCTCTGCTTTTGAGTCTAATGACTGAGCAAATGGGTGGGTGGCACATGGGACAGTGGTTAGCACTACTGCCTCGGGTGACTGACTGTGTGGAGTTTGCACGTTCTCCCCGTGTCTGCGTGGGTTTCCCCCAGGTGCTCCAGTTTCCTCCCACAGTCCAAAGATGTGCGGGTCAGGTGAATTGGCCATAGTGTTAGGTAAGGGGTAAATGTAGGGGTATGGGTGGGTTGCGGGTCGGTGTGGACTAGTTGGGCCGAAGGGCCTGTTTCCACACTGTAATCTAATACATTTTGACCAAAAGCAACATTCCATTAAGTCTTTCAGTTTCAGTGACTGAAAAGTGTTGACAAAATGCAGAAGAACCACTTTTTATTGTTCTCAGCATGTACAATTTAGAGAGATGCAGCAACAAGCCTAAGAAGCTGAGATACACTGGCTTCAACTGGAACCGTTCATGTTTCCTCAGTCTCCATGGAAGAGCAGCATTTCTATGTATCTGTGGTCCACTTAATCAGGTTTGATTATCAATAACAACCTAAGTATATCTGAAGTTATTAGATAGTCACAGAGATAGTTGGCAAAAAATGGCAGGACAGGATGGAAAACTATGTTCCATTGAACCTTTCAACCTTGGTCACCTTGCTTTGAATGGTACTTAGTCAAGTGATCTCAAACTCATTTAAATAAAAGAGGAAGCCGTTGAGTGATCAATAGTCCTGAAACATGAACTGGTGGGCATTTGTTTGGATGTCAAACAATTAATCATGTAAGCTTTGACAAATTGTATCTTGTTCATAAAAGGGAAGAAAAAGAAATAGTTGAATCAAAACTATTTTAGATATTTGGTTTACTGAGAAACAAGCCAGCTTACTGGTTGCTTAAGTTGCTGTACAAAAGTAAAAGCTACTACTTAAACACAATTTTAACAAGTTAACAATTCTAAGGTGCTCCCTCATCTAAATTTATATCACACTTCAATATATTTTTTAACTTCATCACATTTTAGCACACTATTTTCTCCAATAACTTCTACATTCCTGTTTACCTGTACCATTTTTTACCACCAACAGGCAACCGTGATGAACTAATCTTCAGGCTCTGCCCATGATAATCTTGGGATGTTTTTGATGGAGTCTTCCCCAGCATGTGGGTATGGCTGACCAGGCCAGTATTTGCTGCCCATTCCTAATTCCCCTTGTAATGAGCAGCCTTCTTGAACTGTTGACATCTATCTGGCAAAGGGCTGTGAGCAATGGACTACCAGGATTTTGAGGCAGTAGCTTTGAAGGAATGGTGATACCATTCCAGGTTGGTGAATGGCTTGGGAGGGAACTTCCAAGTGATGGTACACCCACATATCTGCTCGCCTTGTCCTTTTTGGTGGCAAAACTCATGGGTATGGCGGGTGATTGTTTAGAAATGAATACTAGTTCTGAATAATAGTTGTGGATGAAGGAGGCCATCTTAGATCATTCATTAGAAGGAAGATCCCCCTCCAACTCTCAACTGTCGTTCCAATGAGTTACCAACTTCACAATTTTATCTGAAAGTCTATTCTCCATGCCGATATCCATTTGAGTGAAGAATAATAGCTTCACATTTCCTCTCCAGTTATCTTTCTCCAATTCAAATGTGTGCCACCCATGGCTCTCATCAATTTAATTTAGCATTCAGAGAAATAACTGCTTTAATATCAAACTAATACATACCTTTGAAAAGTAACAACTCCATTTCTGTAGTTATGCCACAAATAAAACCAGTATCAATGATAAAGCTTGAACCAAATACAGAACAGTGGAGATCTAGCAGCTCAGGAGTGTTACCAAATCCTCAGTGTTTTTAGCCCATATTACTGTTTTGGATTGAGGAGTAGAGTTGTATTTTTAAAAGTTTATTTACAGGATCTGGGCATTGCTGGCTGGGCCAGTGTTGATTGCCCATCCCTAATTGAGCCAGTTAAACATCAACCACATTGCCTTGGGTCTGGAGTCACATGTAGGTCAGACCAGATAAGGACAGCAGCTTCCTTCTCTATAGGACATCAGTGAACCAGATGGGTTTTTATTGACAGTGGTTTCATGATAGCCATTTGATCTTAATTTCTTTAAATAAAAATTGAATTCAAATTGCACCATCTGCAATTCAAACCCAGGTCCCTAGAACATTGACCTGGGCCTCTGGAGGAACTGTCCAGTGACAATACCATGAGGCCATCACATCCTCCGTCGCCAAGTTTGAAGATCTGTCTTTAAATAGTGAAGACATATCAAAGGAGTATATGCTGAAGGTAATTTATCGTGCACAATACTTCAAGTATTCTTCCTACAGAATGCAGCAATTCCCAGTTTAGTTTGATGGACTCTCTAAGATCATGTTCACAAATGAAAGATCATCTCACTTGTTCCTGGTAAAGTTTGGAACTAGACACAAGGAACTTGGATGAAAGCACTGCTTCCATTGACATTTTCCATTCACACTCTTGGTGCTTACGCTTATTCTTGTACTTATTCCTGCATTTATTATTATGTACTGCTTCAATAGGGCTGCCTTCCTATGAAAAAAACTTTGCAACACTGATTCCAGGTCTTCCACATCAAAACAAGCAGTATGTGCTGGATTTCAATCGTCCCATGGAGTTTTTCTATAGGATATGGAGCTCAGGCAGGCAAATTAAGTTGAACACAAAAGCAACTATCTAAGTAAATGATGAAATATATTCAAAAGCTGATGGTCCACTCCTATTCCACTGTTTCCACATTTCCATGTTCTACCACCATCACAGTGATCTCTTTAATGGTTATCTGTAGCTCTTCAAGAACAGCATACCCAATGCAATATCAAGCAAAGCTCTCTGGGCAAATTATTGTCTCAATAATTATTCAAACTAAGGGAAGGAACTCGCATTGTAAAGCTTAGCATTGTACCCAGCCTCTATGAATTGCAGATACAGGGTTGCTAACACCACGGGCCAGCTTTGTGATTTCTCAAGATTGGTGAATGGTGTGTGACTGCCCAGTCAGAGTTGTTTAGTTTCTTGCTGTTTATCGAGACATTTTGAACAATGCTCACTGCAAATTATTGCCCCAGATTTTAATAAATGCAGGCAATTGAGATGCCTCCAACTTAATATGTGGATGTTGCTGTGACTAGCTGTCTGCCGAAATAAGTCATTTTTCTACTGAATGCTGAGTTACAGTGACAGCTTTGCACTTCACTACTTGTCCCTTCACATTAGTTAAATCATTTGCCCTACTTCTTATGACGTTATGGGGTTATTCAGGCTTACGGTATAGGAGGTGAGAACTGACAACATACCTCACGCTTTGGAATATGGAATTTGGAACAATTTCTGCATGTAATCATGGTTTCGCCTTTTGTGGATTCTTTAAATTTGTGAACCAGGGTGCTCCAAGGACATGCTGATAGCTTAGAGATTTCAAATGACAGATTTCGGTCTCAGTCTGTGAGTGTTCACCATGTAACAATATTGAAACATTGGTATGCAAATCATTGAATTTCTACACATCTTCTGAAGCACTTGACATTCCTGATGGGAATATCATTTAATCTCATTATTACATGTTGCCGTTGAGCATTAGACATTATATCCATCAGCTGATTTAATTTTAGTTTCAGATAATGGGAATTAGATCCATACTAAGTTATTTATAATGCATAAATAAAGAAAGAATATACATTTGTCATCTCTGAGCAAGTGACACTTACAAAAACATGTGAGCTTCATATTCTGCACATTAATTTCAAAGTGCACATGGATATTGTACTCCACAAAATTTTGCACTGCAGAATTTGACCATGTACTATGTACAGAAACTTTAAATGTTCAAGTTAACATTGCTATACAGAATTCCTCTACATCACTGAAGACCTCTCATCCCCATTGGAAAATGAATGACACATGTCTTTGTTTGAATTATTTGAATTCATGTAACATAAAACTGGGCTAAACTACTTTTCTGACAGTTGCAGTGAATGTTTGGGTATAGCTTTTACACATGTTGTTCAGTTCCTTCTTGATGTATATGGCTGCACCTTTCTTCGTTGTATTTTGTGCATGGTTAGCTGAACTACAATGAAGAATGGAAAACTGAACTCAGAGTGAATGCCCGCCTGATTCTGTTCACCAAACCAGGATCCTCGGCTACCTTTACAGTAATCTAGACAGCGGCACATGAAACATGAGCATGTTTGCAACCAAGCAAGACACTCAGTGCCCAGAGTGGTAGAATAAATAAGACAGAAAAGTCATCCGTATATTTAAATCAATAGTACAAGAGCACGGAGATAAGAAGAGCACAGCAGGTCAGGCAGCATCCGAGGAGCAGGAAAATCAACATTTTGGCCAAAAGCACTTAATCAGAAATAGAGCCCTGATGAAGGGCTTTTGCCCGAAATGTCGACTCTCCTGCTCCTTGGATGCTGCCTGACCTGCTATGCTTTTCTAGCACCACTTTGATCCAAACTCTGGTTTACAGCATCTGCAGTCCTCACTTTCGCCTTTTGCACTGAGATAAGAAGAATGCCTATAACACAGGGATGGGGGATTGCTACACTCATTATAATGACAATTAGTTGGAAACTATCTACATTCTCCGATTATGTCAACCTTTTGAGAGTTCAGACTGTAAAATATGCAATAGCTCAGTCATGAATTAGCACAATTACATATCTGTGCTAAACCATGATCATACAACTGAATTCTCTGCAGTTCTGTGAAACATTTTGTAGGTCACAAAAGTTTTGTTGAATTTTCACAACTGCCGGTGGGTAAAGATTGCCTCACTTGAGCACATGTGCAGTTTAGGAGGGCGAAGGGGAGGTGTACACTGACTTGCATAACAATCATAAAGATGATTGCTTATCAATTTGATCCATATCCCAGTCTAATGAGACGCAATCAATTTGGCTGAAAATAATGAAAAATCAGAACCAAGGCAAGCTCATTTACTCCTACATGGGTGTTTTAGGAAACACAAGCTGTTGTGGAAAGCTTTTTTTGTTCTTATTTAGCTTTATTAGGTTCTGATAGATAAAAATTTATTTATGCAAGCAAGTATTTTAGATATTTTAAAATGACAGATGTCAAATATACACTCTTTATCTATTTGTGGAACAGTATGAACAGCTTGGTTGAAACATGATGATGAAGCAGTAACACATCTACTTAGTGGTGAAAAACTAGTGACACTCAGGCATAAGATGAACATTTAAATGCATCAGTGCAGCAGCTCCTGTTATGAATGTCAATGCGAACACTTTTTATAAAAAAGTACTTTTTGAAAACAAAAATGGTTGACTCTAAGTAACATGTACCTGATCTCAACCCAGGACATGAATCACTTCCTTCTCACACAAGATTGCTGATCTTGATGCAACATTTAAAAGTATGATCCTAATCAGAGCATAAAATGTTCCTCAATTATTCATGTCTTCATCACTCAGCATTCTGAATATGTCAGCCCAGCACTATAATATCCTTGACACATTAACAACTTCCTGGATAAAGTTCATACACTGCACAACAAACTGCTTTAATCTTATTTGCAGAACGGAAAATTAAATGGGCTAAATTACAAATGCATTTTTAAGGATCATTTAAACAGCATCCTACAGTGTTTTTGATTGGAGAACAACATCAGTAATCTAGTTTGAAGATTCAACTCTAAAGCATGAATTTACAATAAATTTTATTTGTAACAAAATAAACCCAAATTAATCAGCTTATTGAACAGCATTTGAGGCACATGGTTCTCTAATTAATTGACAACTAAATATGTAAGGAATAAATGGAGAAACTACATATGTTTCATTGCACCTAATTCATACTTTGCTAAGTACAATTTTTAGGAGTCAACATGATTTTATTCATTGTTCTAAAGAATACAGTTTACATTGATCTCATGTAAACTAGGAACCAGCGTGCATCAAAAATGAGATGCTTATCATGAGTGAATAAAAAAGGTCAGCCATTATTTTCGTAATATCTGTAATTTAATATTGCAAATTCAATTTAACCTTATTTTTTAATTGCTGCATTGTACGGGCATCCTTAACTCAAAATTTGCCACTCCTATCTATTATTTAAGTACTCGTTTCACTTAACAGTTTAATTCTACAAGGTAATTCAATATTACCAAGTCATTTCATTAATATTCGTTCAGTGTCTTTGGGAATCAAGTTTAGAATTAAATTAAATTGGATGGATGTTATTATCCAACTTATCTGAATCCTCTTATGTCATCCATTGCAAGACACGATGTTTTTCTCACTTACAGAAACAAAATCAAAAAATATTTGGTGAAATCTATTTGATCAATACCATCAGGTATGACATAGTCTTCATGAAGCTCCATTATTAGTTTGTAAGAGAAAATTTCAGTCCTCAAAGGCCTTTTCTGTTCGAAGGAATGACATATTGATTCTCATTGAAAGCCCATTGCAATTTTACCTTTAACATAAACAGCAATTGCTGCAATACACACAACAGACAAATATAAAAATTATAATTCTGTAAACATACCTCTCTTCAGGAGTCCTGCCCACATTGTTTTAGGTTCTTGTTTGTGTAGTTTAAGTGTTGCATGCATAAAAGTGCAGGAACACTGGTTTCTGATGCGCTTAAGGTTTTGAGATTGAGTGTGCACTGTCTTGAATATCCATAGTACATCGTGCCAGAGTGCATTATATTCACAGAGTTACTCAGCTGTTCTGGGCAAATGTGGCCGGGCAGCAGAAACAGCTGTGGTCTCTTGTGCAATGGCAACTGAACTAAGAAATTCGAAGGCAGGGTTTGATAAAGTAATCGCAAAAATCAACTAGTTCTTACTAAATGCAGTAAGCGGGCACTTTATGCATTATTGATTTACCAGTGTCACTTAACGTGATTTTCTTTGGCTAAATATCATCATCTGCCTTTAGACAAAGGATCCTATGGTGCAGTGATACTGTTCCTGCCTCCAGATTGGAAGGTTTAGGCTTGAGTCCTACCTGCTCCAGAGCCGCGTTATAGATATTTCCGATCAACCTGTTCAGGGATGTTATCACACACCTGTGGAGCAGGCACCACTGGAACCTGTGCATTCCATGGCATGTTATAACAAGTCCAAATGGATTAAAAATAATTCTACCCTCAAACTCGTGGTCTTGTGGCACAGTGGTAATGTCCTGACCTCTGGGTCGGAAGTTCAAGTCTTAACTGCCTGAACAGTTTGATTAAAGATATTTTTCAGCCATCAGGTGTGTGCTGCATTCACTTGCAGGAGATGTTCTGGAAGGCAGTTTGAGTTTTATTTTCCCCATTTTTCCCCCCATCGTGTACTGAACTTTGAATACAGCCCATTTATGATAAAAACGTTGTGTGGCAGTGGTTTGAAATCGATTTTGATTCCAAAAAGAAACATTAAGCTTGCTGGCCAACATAAAAATAGGTCAGTAGATGTGAAGTTGGAAAAGCACAGCAGGTCAGGACCGATGAAGGGTTTTGGCCATGAAATAGTGACTTCCTGGCTCCTCAGATACTGTCTGACCTGCTGTTCTATATCACCTTCATATCTGTGACTTTGGCTTCCAGCATCTGCTGTCCTTACTGTCTCCTACTAACATGAAAAGATCACTCATGCTGAGCAGGTACAGCATTATAGAGAATGTATTCGTAGTGATTGGAACAAGGGCCATGTGGATCTCATTGACAATGCAATCCTTGATTGGAGATATTAACCTGGGACAATCAGGAAAACCCTGGCTAACTGATGTAAACAGGAGATTCAGAGTCTTCTCAATTTAGGGGACTGACTCTGTGCTGGCTGGGTCACAGTCAGTGTGTAACTGCTCCTTTTTCTTTGAGGAGGGGAGGAGGAGGAACCTGATTCTTGAGCCAGTTGAATTATTTAGCCAACTTGTTAACTGGCATTCCTTTAGTGAGGACTGATTTCTGAACTCCTGATGTGCCCAATATGTTTCAGGTGTAACTCAGTTCTCATTAGGAGATTGTTGTTTCACTGGCTTGTTACAGCCTGTATGTTACTCTTTTGCTTTTGAGAAAAAGGACAATGTTGATTTTGTAGCAGGGCTTAGCCCTTGGACTCTAGTTTTCTTTGTTTCTTTTTGTTTTCACTGTTTTTAGTGGTTTGACTGAGACCTTGTGAAGAAATATGTCTTATCAGATGAGCTGTTCCTGTGGGGCGGCCTAGCCCTGGAACTGGGCCTCTGAAGATTGAACACCTGTGTGTGTGCTGGGAGGCAAGCACTTGCTTTATCCTGGAGTTTGGGAGAAGACTATCCTTCAGGATTGGTTCAAACCCCTAGGAGTTAACTGCACCTTTACAATGGACTATGTTCCTATGAGTGGGCCCAGTTCTCCAAGGATGGGTCAGGACTCCTTGGAGATTGAACACTTGTGGGGTATGTGTGTTTGCTGCCTTCAGGAGTGGACTCTATTTTTAGCACTGGACTCTGCAGTTTGGAGTGGACCCCATTTCTGTCAATCACTTTGTATTCTGGAGTGGACTCTGCTCCTGGGAATGGACTCTATATGTATCTTGAAGAGAACTGTCTATGCTAATGGTCTCTATGTACCAGGAAGGACTTTGTTTGTTGATTAACTCTGTCATGTGGTTTGCTGGGGTTATCACCTGCACTGTCTTGTGACCCTGGGTCTGGTAGGCCTTACTGTGAGCTGGGATTCTCATAGGTAGTCCTGAAAGCTGTCACCCTGACAGCCAGAGTGTGGGTAGGCTATCCTGATGCCAGTTGCCCTGAGAGCCAGTAGGTGGGTAGGTTGTTCTGAGCACTGTCGTCCTGAGAAGGGGTGATCAGGACGGGCTGTCCTAGAAGTGGTTGGAAGGTGTGTCAGAGCAGCTGAGATCCAGAAGGCGTGTAGGGGTAGGCTGAGATCTGGAAGGCTTGTGGGCTGGCCTGCACGCTGTTGTCCAAGGGGACGGGCTGTCCTAGAGGTGGCCGGAAGCTCCAGGTAGTCCATAGGCCAGATGGCGCATTGGGGTGGTAGAAAGCCTGGTGGTACGTAGGGGCAAACCGAGAGCTGGAAAGCAGGCAGAGCGTCCTCTGTGCTGTCACCTGGGGCAGGCTGTCCTAGAGGTGGTTGGAAGATGTTAGGGTGGACCGAGAACTGGAAGGGGCATGGGGTGGGCCGAGAGCCAGAAGGCGCGCAGAGGCGGGCTGCCTTAGAGTGGTGGGAAGGTGGGAGGGACAGGGCGGCTTGCTGGATTTTCTGGGGGTCTATATTGCATGCACTGTTTCTTATGTAATTGGACTGTCTTGAACAGTAGCAATGACATTTGTACATATGTAATGATTGAAACTGGGATTTGAGGTTTGTCCTCATTTCCCTGAAAACTGGTTGAATGGTAGGGTTTGGGGCCTGGCTTTGCCATTTGTCTCCCTTGTAAAATTTCTGTTTCTCTGTATACAGCTGTTAACATTTAACTGTTTTATAAACTGTATTTTTTAATAAAAAACAGGAGATTCCCAGTCTCTACTCTAGGGACTAGCTCTGAAGTGGCTAGTCAGAGTCCATGTATTGTGCATGTGTAAATAAAGGATAAGTTAGTGACAGGATACTGGTCTCTGTGCAGTTATTTCAATACTCATGTTTAAAACATGGGCAAAGACAGGGAAATATTTTAAAAGGGAGTAAACATAGCCTGAGGGAATAGAACATAAAGCAAAGTGTGATGATTTAGTTTGACTGTAAGAGTTACAGGGTACAGTTTTCAGATAATGGGGTTTTCTATCTTGCCACCCAGAGTTGGGAGAGCTATTGACCTGGTGTGTGCCTTCTCTGGCCTTGTGTAATATAGTGTCTGGGGATGGGAGTTGAGAATCTTCAGTAACCTTTAACCTGAGTGGGCCTGAGGGTAGCTATGCAGCCCAATGATTCCATCACCTCCATAAATTTGGGAGACAAGTTAAAGGAGGGTGGGTGTGTAGATGGGGTGAAGATCATGTGCTCTATTTTATATGGCCCATGCCTTCAAACCCATGGGACCATTTAATTTTACCTATTGTTTCCTTTTATAGCACAAAAGGATTTGATTCAGCCCACTGACCTGAGACTAGCTCTCCATGGGGTGATCTAGACAATCCTATTGCCTGCTTTATCCCCACAGGCCTGCAACACCATTTCGTTCAGCTGGACATTCAATATACTTATGAAATCACTGACTCTACTTCCCCCACCTTCATCGACAGTGAGTTCTGCTTTATTACCATTCAGTGAATAAAACAAAACTTCTCTCTTGTATTCCACCAATCAATCAGCAGCTGCACACCTTAGTCAAAAAGTTCAAAGCTGAAAGGATATTAAAAGATTTTTGGAATGATTACAAAATGCTAATTTTGTATCGAAAGCACCAGGAGGCTATAGCTTTGAAGAATTTCACGAAGTGATCCTCATTAATTACCAGATTAGATAAACATGGGCTGGGAAATAAAAGTCTGCAGATAGTGGCAATCTGAAATAAACCAGCAAATCACTCATGCAATATCGGAAATAAAAATGGGCTAATGTTGGTTGGACATTTAATCCGAACTAATTGGAGCTGCGATGCTGATGAACATCCAAAACACTGACATGACGTTTCCTTTTACATATTTGCTGTATTCCAATAACTTCTGCTGCCAATAAATGCCCCACATTGATCAGTTAGGCTAAAAGCATTTCTGCATTTTACCTTTTTTTTTACAGTGAGGACTGTCCCACCTCCAAGAGCACAGTTAAGGGACAGATCCACACCAGCAGTGGTCACTGCTCAGGCTGAGAAAGAGGCACTTCTGTGGACAAAGGATGAGTCTTTCAATGAGCCATGGCAGGACCTGGTAATTTGTTTTTTTTTAAAATTCATTCTCCAGATGTGGGTGTTACTGGCAATGCCAGCATTTATCACCCATCCCTAACTGGCTCAGTGGTTAGCACTGCTGCCTTGCAGCTCTTGAGACCCAGTTCAATCCCACCTTTGGGCGACTGTCTGTGTGGAGTTTGCACATTCTCCCTGTATCTGCGTGGGTTTCTTTCGGGTGCTCCGGTTTCTTTCCACAATCGAAAGAAGTGCAGGTCAGATGAATTGGCCATGCTAAATTGTCCATAGTGTTAAGTGAATTAATCAAGAGGGTCGGTGTGGACTTGTTGGGCTGAAGGGCCTGTTTCTACACTGTGGGTAATCTAATTAATTGACAATGGTCTCATGGTCATCATTAGACTCCTCATTGCAAATATTTGTATTCCTATTCCACTTCCACCAGCTGTCAAGGCTGGATTTGATCCAAGGTCCCCAGAACATTACCAGGGTCTCTGGATTAATAGTCCAGTGATAAAACCAATATGCCACTGCCCACCCTGGGGAGGTGGGATTGACAG
Organism: Hemiscyllium ocellatum; assembly: GCF_020745735.1. Taxonomy (NCBI): domain Eukaryota; kingdom Metazoa; phylum Chordata; class Chondrichthyes; order Orectolobiformes; family Hemiscylliidae; genus Hemiscyllium; species Hemiscyllium ocellatum. The sequence continues at coordinate 38,140,700 of NC_083432.1, read as the reverse complement.
GGGGTTGATGCAGAAGAGAAGCTAACTATTGCAATGGAAATTCAGTTGTGAGGGCAACAGATGCAGAAATTACCCTTCATTGGGTACTTACATCGATGGGCCACACAAATGCAGCTGTCCTACTTGGTTATGTACATCGTCTGTACTCCAGAATAAAGTAGAAGTAATGCTAGTTTCTAGGTGTGCAACAGGTTTATTTACAAGAGTTTTCAAATGTGTCTGCAATAACAAAATGCCTACCTCCGTGCTCACATCTCCATATCTGTGATGTCTGTTCACTTTGCGTCAAGAATAGAGTGGTGATGGAAAAGCACAGCAGGTCAGGCAGCATCCGAGGAGCAGGAAAATTCTTGATGAAGGGCTTTTGCCCAAAACGTTGAGTTTTTTTTTCCTGCTCCTGTGTTGCCTGACCTGCTGTGGTTTTCCAGCACCACTCTAATCTTGATTCTGATCTCCAGTCCTCCCTTTCGCCTCTGTTCATTTTGCTCTGAGTCTTCAGCCAGTCTTAACTAATCAAGGACAGGAAGCATAGATCAGCAACAAGACTCACGTAATCAAACACAGAACAACAAGATGCTACACTACACTGTCACAGCTCTTCTCCATCCCAGCCCATTACTCTCAGGCAGGGAGTGGTCAGACCCAAATAACTCGTATACTTTGACTTAAGTCCCGTGCTATGTTTAATGCTGGTGTGTCTTGTTTCTGTGTAGATTTCATTTGTCATTCGTAGTCACAGCTTGACTTATACAATATGACAATGTGGTTTTTCTGTCTTTGAGGGAATCTGGTGTATTGTAGCCATTTCATACCTGTCTCAAAACACAATTCAGCAATACAAGTAGTATCATTAGCCCTGGGAGACAACCACTAATAAACTATCAGTTATAAATTTAGGCTTCATGGGGAATACATGTTCAGTGATGGAAACTTTGTTAAGAGAGAATGTTAATGCAAACTATCTTAAAAGCAGAAGGCAGAGTAAGGCATCTTTCATCTGCTGAATGCTCTCCTGAGGTTTGGAGGTATAGCTGTTTCAAACACTTAATCTGTAGGTGACTGTTCGTTACTCGATTGCATTAGATCAGGTTAGATGAAGGAAGACGACAGGAAGCTAATTGGTAACATCAGCTAGAGAGTGCACGCTAAAGTTGTCAACTCCCCAATGTATTGTGGGCCAGTCAGCTAATTTATGTTGATAGGTGGTGTAATTTTGTTTTAAAGTGGAGCACTTAGAGAAGAGATGTAAACCTATTTTCAGGACATACACATCTCATCACTAGGGTATCACACTTGCTGTGAAGTTAATGCTAAAAGCATTTTTATTCTCTGTTGCCATTAACATTTATCAGGCTATTAGAAGCCAGTTACTGAAGTTCTAACAAATATATGCATGTAAGCAGGTGGAAAGTTCTATAGTCTGAGGTCAGGGAGCAATGTGGGAACAGACACTGGAATTTGTGTTGACTAAAACATTTATTTATAAGGGATTTACAGCCACAGGAAAAGGCCATTTGGCCAATTCAGTCATTGCCAATGTCTATGCCCCTTTGTGACCCATCTTTCTATCATTTCTCAATTATATATATCAGCCTAAACCTCTATCCTCTTCTCCTTCATGTGTTAGACAAGCTCCCCCAATAAATGCCTCTATACGATTTGCTTCAATCTCTCCTTGTGATGCTGAGTTCATGTCCTCTGGGCAAAAACATTTCTTGAGGACCTTGTAATATCTTTACTCTCCTAATATGTGGAAATACTAGGTTACCTGCAGTGTGGAAACAGGCCCTTCAGCCTAACAAGTCCCCTCCGACAAGTAACCCACCCAGACCCGTTTCCCTCTGACCAATGCACCTAACACTATGGGCAAATTAGCATGGCCCATTCACCTGACCTGCACATCTTTGGTGCTGTGGGAGGAAACCCGAGCAGCTGGAGGAAACCAACACAGACACATGGAGAATGGAATCTGTATGGAATTTGCACAATCGCCTGAGGCTGGAATTGAACCTGGGACCCTGGTGCTGTGAAGCAGCAATGCTAACCACTGAGCCACCATGTCACCTCAAAGTTGGTAGGGATCTTCCAGCCCTGGAGGCAACAAGATAGGAAGCAAGTCAGATCCTGCTGTTTTCCCACCTCCACTAGGATTAAGTTCTGGACATGAAGGTCCCTTGCAGATTATGGAATACTTAGGGGCCTTTGGCCATTCTGCTGGGATTAACAACTGCTTGCTACAAGTGGGCTTCCAGGAGGTAGAGTGGACTTTGGTTGCATGGGATTGCATGAATAATAATGGGGTACATGGGAGGAGGTGGTTTTGGTGGGGAGGGGAGGAAACGACTTGATTAAAGGCACTCAGTTCCTCCTTGACGATGGGCCATGAAGGAGTGTGGAATGGCTGCTGAGAACCACCACACTACCCCTTGCTCATGTCCTCCCTGCCTTCTCCCCTCATTCCCTTGACCTTTTTCCCCTAAAGCAGAGTGGCACCCTTACGTACTAGGGGGCATAAGCCAGGACAAAGGTGCACATGTGACTTCACTGTCAGCTGGCCTTCCTCACTTATTGCAGCATGAACCGTTCACACTCTTCGCAGCCTGCAGGTCAGTGGAAACATCTGGAAGATTCTCTCTGTATCTACCCCAACAAGACTTTATGCACCTTAAGATCCTTCACCCCTCAGCTCTCTCTTTTTGAGGAGAAAAGAGAGTCACAGGTCTGGCAGGATCCCTGAAGAGAAAGCAGAGTTAAGGTTTCGGTTCAGTGACCCTTCTTCAGAACAAGAAAAGACCCTTCTGAGGAAAGGTCGCTGGACACAAAACATTAACTGTCTTCTCTCCATAGATGCTGCCAGGCCTACTGAGTTTCTCCAGCAACTTCTGATTTGTACATGAAAATAAATCCTTGCTGAACACAACATTCTCTTACTTAATACATCTTTTTTGTAGAAACAAGACTGGACTGCATGGCTCTTAATTAATGTGGACAAAAATCCCATATGACTCGAGCTCAGGAACCCAGAATGAAGACTGGCAGCTGTTAAGTGACGATACAGAACGGTTTTGCCTGAAGGCGATAACTGTCCACATTAAATGTTAATAAATTGAAGGAGAAAAGTAACTTTCCCTGAAGCTCTTTTGTCCCAGCTTCACAATTTTAATAAAAGATATTCATGTTTGGCTTTCAAGCATTTTGTTTCAAGTTTAAAGTGATTTATTAATGGAGCCCAGGATTTTTTTTAAACACAGGCATAAGACCTTCTTGTTTGTCAACCTGAGGTTACTCAGTAATTTGTACGTGACTTTCTCTAACATTTGCCTGAGGGAAGTGCTTCACAGAGAATTTGTTTCATCTGTTCGGGTTAAATTATGGCTCATTGCTCATTTTCATGGATTTTAATCTCGTCTCCTTGGATTTAATAGGCATTTGTCTGTATTTGAGGACTGAAAGAAACTCCATTTAAATATAATAATTTGACTGTGGGCTTTGAATGATAACTGTGGTGGAAAAGAGCTGGAAATAAGTGGTGGTGACAGAACTGTATCTAAAACACAACAGCTATTTGAATTGGGCCAACCTCAGAGGATGTGTTCCCTTGAATTGAAGTTAAACCATGACCCAAAAGACCTTAATAAGTACTAGAGTTCATGTTGGCAGGTCAGGAGTGGCACTGGGCATATGTTAAAATGAAGTGACAAAGTGGGGACATCCCATAGCTTTTTGCATGTTAAACCAAACCCACAACCAACACCTCAGATCTACGTTGTGCAGCCCCAGGCACCACTAGAAGTGAATGGTAGACAATTAAATGCTTGGAGGGGGAGGTTTGAGAAGTATCTTCAGCCTCAATGATGGATGTCAAGATTGAAACATTTTCCAATCCTAACCTTCTCCTGTTGCAGCTGTCAGTTTTATTTACTTCATGGGATATCAAGAAATGGCTGAAGACACTGGAGTTTGCACAGTGTTTGGGCTGTGACAACATGCTGGCAATGGTAACTAAGATGTTACTCCACAATTAGCTGCACACTAGCATCTACCTGGCACTGTGGGAAATTGTCTAGGTTTTTCCTGTCCAAAGATAAACATGGTCAATTAGTACCCTATCCGTCTCCTCTTGATCATCAATAGAGTGACGTATTGAATCATCAACAGTGCTATCAGGTGGCACTTGCTTAGCAATAACCTGTTCTCTGATGCGTCAGTTTGAGGAGTACCAGGGTCACTCAGCTCCTCATCTCATTACAGCCTCAGTCTAAACAGGCACAGAACAGCTGGATTCCAGAAGGAAGGTAAGAATGACTGCCTTTGATGTCAAGCTAGCATAAGAACAATATGGCTTCAAGCAGGCCACCTGAGATTTTGCAAAACTGTTCATGGCCCAACCATCTTCAGCTGCTTTATCAATGACCTTCCCTTCATCATAAGGTCAGAAGTGGGGAGGTTCACTGATGATTGCTCAATGTTCAGCACAATGGCGGCACGGTGGCACAGTGGGGGCGGCACGGTGGCACAGTGGTTAGCACTGCTGCCTCACAGCGCCTGAGCCCCGGGTTCAATTCCCGACTCAGGTGACTGACTGTGTGGAGTTTGCACGTTCTCCCCGTGTCTGCATGGGTTTCCTCCGGGTGCTCCGGTTTCCTCCCACAGTCCAAAGATGTGCGGGTCAGGTGAATTGGCCATGCTAAATTGCCTGTAGTGTTAGGTAAGGGGTAAATGTAGGGGTATGGGTGGGTTGCGCTTCGGCGGGTCGGTGTGGACTTGTAGGGCCGAAGGGCCTGTTTCCACACTGTAAATCTAATCTAATTCACAACTCTGATATTGATGCAGCTTATATCTGCACTCAACGTAACCTGGACAATTTGCAGATTTCAGCTGATAGGTGGCAAGTAATATTTGTACCACACATTCAATGGCGTTACAATTTTTGAATCACTCATTATCAACATCGAGGAGATTATCTTAATGACCAGACCTTGAACTCCCTTAGCCATGGACATACCGTAGTTACAAGAGCAGGGCAGAGACTGGGAAGTCTGCAGCAAGTCTCTTACCTCCCGACATCCCAAATCTTGTCCGCCATCTACAAATCACAAGTCAGAAGTCACTTGCCTGGATGATTGCAGCTCCAACAACACTCAAGACATTGACATCATCCAGGATTAAAGCAGCCCACTTGATTAGCACCATATCCACCACCACCAACATTCAATCTACCTCCAAGACACATTGACAGTAGTGTATTCTGCCAACAAGGTGTATTGGAGTAATTCTCCCAGGCTTTTTTGCGAGTATCTTCCAAAGGCACAACTGCTACTACAATGAAGGACATGAGCAGCAGATACATGGGAACACCAGCCACCGACCATCCAGAAATATATTGCCATTCCTTCACTGTCACTGGGTCAAAGTTCTGGAACCCCCTCCCTAATAGCATTGTAGGTGCACCCAGACCTCATGGATTGCAGTGGTTTGAGAAAACAGCTCACTACTATCTTCACAATGGTGACTAGGGATGGACAATACACCCTGATTCAGGCAGAGATGCTCACATCCCATGAAGGAATAGGAAAGAAAAATCTCCAGATCAAAGAAGAGATGGGACTGAATCTTCCTAGGCTCTGAACTCCTTGTGGTAAATTTGGGAGCATCATATGAAAAGTCAATGAGACCTTTCTTAATGGAGAAAGCAACAAATTGGATTCTCCAACTAAGTTCCGGACATTGAGATGAGATTCTCGCGAGTGGGTGGTGAGCAGCTTATTAACAGGAATCGTTGCACATCATCACCTTTATTACAGCTTAATCTTACCTTATTAATATGCAATCTCCCTTTCCACCAGCTACCAGATAGCAGTCAGAGATAAAATTCATGATGCACAAGTATGAGCAGATACCTTTCTCAGGAGGAAGTTAATGAGGTGAGCTTAGGGATGACACCCTCCAGGAATCTCAACAAAAATGAGACTTTGTTAACATATGATAAAAGTCAGCCTGAAGAATTTGTAACAAAATCCCTCACCAACATGACCAAAATTATTCCTGATGGCCAGTAATACTGTGGTAGCAGGAAGAAAAGGTGGTAGTCTGGGGGCAGAAATTATTTTAAAACTTAGAACGTAAAGGAAGTGGTGGATGTAAGTACAGTTACAACATTTAGATAACTACATGAATAAGTAGTGTTTGGAGGGATATGGGCCAAGCACAAGCAGGTGGGACCAGTTTAGTTTGGGATTAGGGTTGGCATGGACTGGTTGGACTGTTTCCATGCTGTATGACTTCATGAAAAGACACAGCAGGTAGGGTCATTAAAATGTACTGAGCTGGATCTTGCTGGATGGGGAAATTTGCAGAGTGTCCCCTTGAGTTAAATTATTTTCCACCCATTTTAGTTCAACTCTTTGCTCAGGTGTAAACTTTGCCAAAATGTGAACTAACAATGGCATGGTGGACCTGGAATCTTAGTGAATCTCATGAAGGTGATTGTGTTAGTTCTTTACACTGGGCTTGTAACCCAGAAGTCTAGGCTAATGCAATGGAGACAAAGGTTCATAACTCCACCATGGCAGCAGAAATTGAAGTTAATTTAATAAGCTGGTCTCAAAAATGGTGATCATGACAACTATAACAGATTGTTGTTAAACCTCATTTGATATACTAAATTTCTACAATTTATTGTAGACCTATAGCAATGTGGTTGACTCTTAACTGCCCTCTGAAGTGGCTTCAAAAGTCACTTAGACATTCATGGCTTGGGCCAAAAATGCTGGGTTTGCCAACGATGCCCACGTCCTATGAAAGAATAAATAAACACAAAGTGACTAAATTGACGTTGCAAGAAAGGAATGGAGGAATGTTTGAAAGAAAGGAAGAAGCACGATGGGTATGTCGGAGTCAAATCAGGAGCAGGAGGGAAAAGAAAGAATTGATTAAGAGATATAAAAGGAACAGAAGTGAAAAAACATTCAATTTACATTTTTAAAATCATTATGCAGAGTATATCAGCTGAAAAGTGGCACCATGGTTTAAACTGTTCATTTCAGTGCCAGAGAAATTCAAATCTTAGCACATTAACAATGATAATGTTAAAAGAAGTGCTTATAATCTTAATTACCAGAATTAACCATTTATGGCTGATATTAATATGCAAATCCAGCAAGTCTTTAAAAAGAAGCTAAGCTAAGGGCACAGTGCTGTTTGTTGGGAAGTAAATGCTGATTCGATTTGCAAATTTTGGAGATTTGAAGTTCACAAAGTATCTCTTAATCTCCAAAACCTACAGGCCAATTTGCACATGAATTACTCTTAACATGTTCATACTTTTATAACAAAATTTTACCCAATCTTTTCAACTGAATTCTCCTTTGGTGATGACGCATGTCAGTGCTGCTGCAACAGATGGGGACTGCATTTTCACATTTGGTGGGAGAGTAAGGAGTCTGGACTGTTTCAGACTGTCTTGAACCTTCCCCTTGTGGGAAACAGACTTGAGAATGCTTGCAGGTAATTAGCAGAAGGATTAAAGGTGGATTCTTGAAGCTAAAGGTCATTGAGAGCCCTAAGGGGAGCACAGCAGTAAAGCACAGGTAATGGAGAGGATACCTGAGCCTGAAGGTACGCACTCATCATTCTTAAAGAATTTAAGTAGTTTATAAACAAAGCTGCCAGGTCACCACAAATGGGAGTCTTGGGGATGCAGGGAGAGGAAGGCAATGGAGGGGAGAATTTCAGTCTACAGGGCAACCTTTGCCTACACCAACCAAGAGCCTGCAAGCTTCCCTGGCGTGCTGACCACTGGCCTGTCTCTGCACATTGGCCTCTTGCACCTCCCTCCATTACATCAGAACCTGGAGACATTAGTAGAACTCCACCAAGTGTCATAACTGTGTATACAGGGTTAATTCTGACTGTATTATTTTTCAGTGAGACTGTATACATCGTGATAGGAATTGAGGCAATGTCACATTTTGGTAGCAAGATGAAGCCACAATAAGATGTTTCCTAAAGCAAGTTAGTGCTTGCCCTACTTCAGCAGTCTCGGTCAACATCTTCCAGTGGTACAACAAGAGCAAGAATATGAAAAGATCAAGGCTCTTAATGAAACAAATTGGCTGCCCACCTTGTGTGGGTGGGTTGTCGTGCCCACCCAGAAAGGGCAAAAACAGAGCGGTGCCAGGAACTGGGTGGAGAAACTGATAAGTCAACCAATGCCGACATTTCCAAACCTCACCTACCTCATTCCTGACCTCAGAGGGGATGAAAATTCCACTCACTGTCATTGGTGACAAGCTACACTAGGTTTGTCAGTAAGTGATGGTTAACTAGCCCAGACGCCATATTTCTGTAACATTGTTGGAACTGTGACTGCTGTACATTGCGTGTTGTACGATAGCACAGATCTCCAAAAAGGTACTAGCTAGCTAGCTGTCATCACGGTGTATCACTCCAATATAAAATTCTCCATCTTATTCTTGGTTCAGTTCCATTAGCAGCAGTGTATTAGTAAGCAGCTAGCCAGTTTGTTCACCATTTACGTTCATTAGCCAGTCGACCATATATGTAATATAACAATAATCTAAATAAAAATAGTACCAAGACTGTATATGTAAGTCTAAGTTGTCATATTAGTCTACATATTTAGACATTAATTAACGTCAAGATGTCTAACTCATTAACAACTTGACTCTCTGTGGAGTATGTTACATGGGTTAACATACAGAAAACCACAAACATGTCACTACATCTATACAGGCAATCACAGGACTGACTGGGTAAAAGACAGGGTTACTGGAAAGTTGGAAGGTTTGGGAACATCATGGAAATAAGGATTCAGATGGGTCTGGCCATTAGGTCAACTACTTTCTCCTAAAGCCCCATTGAACTACCGCCATTTGTACTTCCTTTCCCTATTGAACCACAACATGCTACTGTCCAGCTCCCATTTCACAGGAGAAGTGAAAAGGAGAAAGAGAGTGAAAGAGATCAGAATGTGATGACAAAGAGAGAAGCCAAAAGAGTCAGGGAGGAATGAAAGTTGTGAAAAAAAAGGAAGATAAAAACAGAAAGAGAGAGACAGAAGGAGAAACAGGAAAATGAATAGAGCAAACCACATGATTTGATTTGATTTATGGTCGTCATGTGTACTTAAGTACAGTGAAAAGTTTTGTTTTGTGAGCAGTACAGGCAAACCATTACAAAAAGGACATACAGATCATCAGGTGTTTAGACAGAGCGAGGTGCACAGGTTATACGGCACAGGTGGTACGCAAGGTGAAATTAGCAGTCTAATAACAGCCGGGAAGGAGCTGTCACAGAGATATACAGCACGGAAACAGGCCCATTGGTCCAACCCATCCATGCCGATTAGACATCCTAACCTAATCTAGTCCTACCTGCCAGCACGCAGCCCATTTCCCTCCAAACCCTTCCTATTCATATACACATCCACTTAAATGTTGCAATTGTACTAGCGTCCACCATTTCCTCTGACAGCTCATTCGATATAAGTAGCACCCTCTGCGTGAAAAACTTACCCCTTAGGTCTCTTTTATATCTTTCCCCTCTCACCCTAAACCTATGCCCTCTAGTTCTGGACTCCCTGATCCAAGGGAAAAGACTTTGTCTAGTTATCCTATCAATGCCCCTCATGACTTTTGTAAATCTCTATAAGGTCACCCCTCAGCCTCCGATACTCCAGGGAAAACAGCCCCAGCCTGTTCAGCCACTCCCTATAGCTCAGATCTTCCAACCCTGGCAACATCCTTGTACGTCTTTTCTGAACCCTTGCAAGTTTCACAACATCTTTCCGATAGGAAGGAGACCAGAATTGCCCACAATATTCCAACAGTGGCCTAACCAATGTCCTGTACAGTCGCAACATGACCTCCCAACTCCTGTACTCAATACTCTGACCAATAAAAAGGAAAGCATACCAAACACCTTCTTCACTATCCTACCTATCTGCGACTCCACTTTCAAGGAGCTATGAACCTGCACTCCAAGGTCTCTTTGTTCAGCAACACTCCCTAGGACCTTACCATTAAGTGTATAAGTCCTACTAAGATTTGCTTTCCCAAAATTCAGCACCTCACGTTTATCTGAATTAAACTCCATCTGCCACTTCTCAGCCCATTGGCCCATCTGGTCCAGATCCTGTTGTAATCTGAGGTAACCCTCTTCGCTGTCCACTACACCTCCAATTTTGGTGTCATCTGCAAACTTACTAACTGTACCTCTTATGCTCACATCCAAATCATTTTTATAAATGACAAAAAGAAGTAGATCCAGCACTGATCCTTATGGCACTCCACTGGTCACAGGCCTCCAGTCTGAAAAACAACCCTCTACCACCACCCTCTGTCTTCTACCTTTGAGCCAGTTCTGTATCCAAATGGCTAGTTCTCCCTGTATTCTGTGAGATCTAACCTTGCTAACCAGTCTCCCATATCGAACGCCTTAATGAAGTCCATATAGATCATGTCTATTGCTCTGCCCTAATCAATCCTCTTTGTTACTTTATCAAGAAACTCAATCATATTTGTGGGACATGATTTCCCATGCACAAAGCCATGTTGACTATCCCTAATCAGTCCTTGTCTTTCCAAATACATGTACAGCCAGTCCCTCAGGATTCCCTCCAACAACTTAGTTGTTGGGCAGTACGGTGGCACAGTGGTTAGGGCAGTACGGTGGCACAGTGGTTAGCACTGCTGCCTCACAGCTCCAGGGACCTGGGTTCAATTCCCACCTCAGGCGACTGACTGTGTGGAGTTTGCACATTCTCCCTGTGTCTGTGTGGGTTTCCTCCGGGTGCTCCGGTTTCCTCCCACAGTCCAAAGATGTGCGGGTCAGGTGAATTGGCCATGCTAAATTGCCCGTAGTGTTAGGTAAGGGGTAAATGTAGGGGTATGGGTGGGTTGCGCTTCGGCGGGTCGGTGTGGACTTGTTGGGCCGAAGGGCCTGTTTCCACACTGTAAGTAATCTAAAAAAACTTGCCCACCACAGACGTCAGGCTCACTGATCTATAGTTCTCTGGGTTGTCCTTACCACCTTTCTTGAACATTCTCTATTATGCATTGCACTATCGTGGATACAGGAACAAGAGTTCCACTCTTGTTTTAAAAGAATTGCCTTATTAAAAATGACTCTAGTTCGTATCTTGTTCCCCAAATTCAGCTTGCTGATTTTCCTTTTTAAACTGAGGTAACTATTCGGCTACACCAACAAGGTTTGACCTGAGATTTTCATGTTGTATTTACTCTTCATGCAGTGGACGAAATTTCAATAACCTGCCCTTTGGAAATGTCTGTGGCAGTGGCTTGCTTTTTGCAGAGCTTGCACATCATCTTTAATTGACTGTAATGCCACAGTAATATCTGGCACCAACATTCCAAGGATGATTAAAATGAGAAAACCAGGTGTCACACAGAGTTAGCCAAATGTCCTTTCAATTTTACAACCTAGATTTTCAATGCACTTAGGGTCAATGTTTTTCCTCCTTTTTACTTGCAAGGTATTTAAGTGAAAGTTAAATAAAAATATTTTTAAAATACTGGACGTACAGCTGTTCAGTTGGCAGCTTTGAGGAGAAAAAGGCCAATTCATCATTTAAATAAAACCTCTTACTAACTTAAATGTTAACAAGCATTCTGGTAGACATAAACAAAAAGACAGAGGAAATAAAGAGTGGATATCAGGGGAAGGATTTAATACCATTTTAGATTTTAAAGGCATCGAGGGGTGTTGTGAGAAAGTAGGAATATTGTGTTAAGATAGAGGTGAATGGTAGAGCTGAGATTGAATAGTGAAACACATTTGAAGGGCTGAACAATCTACTCTTGCTTCTCATTTCTACGTCTTTACACTAATGTACATAGGCTGAAGCTAACAGTAAGTCTACCGTATATACTCATGTATAGGCTGAGTTTTGAGGACTTTTTTAAAGCTGAAATTAGGGGGTTGACTTACATGGGGTATTGTTATCAATGGGATGAAATTCATGCTTGGCATGAGTCACAAATTAGACAAACAAGAGCCAATAAAATAATACACAACAAAAGGAAGAAGAATTATGGTCATTATTGAATATTTATCTACAAAATATCTGTCTCCATTCTGTCTGCTATGGTAAAACAATACTTTGGTACTGTATTCCAGTTACCATTACCACAAAGGGCATGTAGATCGACACATATGTACAAAAGTTAATAGGCATACCAGCAGGTGCTCAGGCCATCTACCAGGGGTACTTGCATGCACAAGTCAAATATATCGCCTCAGGCAACTATCTGTGTGGAGTTTGCACATTCTCTCAGTGTCTGCATGGGTTTCCTCCGGGTGCTCTGGTTTCCTCCCACAGTCCAAAAATGTTCAGGTTGGGGGTGAATTGGCTATGCTAAACTGCCAGTAGTGTTAGGCTTAGGGGAATGGGTCTGGGTGTGTTGCTCTTCAGAGAGTCAGTGTGGACTTGTTGGGTCGAAGGGCCTGTTTTCACACTGTAAGTAATCTAAATCTAAATATGTATGTAAATATTACATAATTAAATATATATATAGTATAGATTTACAGTATATATAGTTAGCAACATTCAATTTAACCATTTGAAAATTGTGTGGCACAAATATGTATTGGTGCGTGTAACATGTGATGACGCAGGTATTGCACTTGAATCAAAAATGTGCAAATCATGCTCTTTAAGACTGCATATATGGTTAGGAAGAGACCCTGACAAACTAGGGTCGACTTATATAGATGTATGAAAAATACCAGATTGTTTGGCCAAAAATAAGGGGTCTACTTATACACAAGATTGACTTATACATGTGTATATGTTACCTGTTTGGCATGGACGAGTTCCATGCTGTACATCTCTATGACTCTAAAACAATCAACAACATTAAAGTACATCTAAAGTAATTCAATGGAAAATTCAAAGGGAGAGATCACCAAATGGATGGTGATAGTGGCATAGTAGAATTATCACTGGATTAGTAATACAGAGATACTAAATGCTCTGGGTTCGTTGGTTCAAGTCCTATCATGGCAACTGGTGAAATTTAAATTCAATTGACAGACGGGAGGTGGAAAGCTGCCCACAGAGATGGTGACATTGACAGTTATTTCCAGTTGTCATAGAAACCTATCTGAATCAGTGGGAAGGATGTTTTGGTTTGGCTGACATGTGACTCTGGACCCACAATGATGTGGCTAACTCAACTGTCTTCTGATATGACCTTGCAAGCCACTGGGTTTATGGACAATTATGGACGAGTTATGAATGCTACTTTCTTAAAAAATGAAGACAGAAAAAGTAAGCCAGGCTATGCTAATAGAAAGCTTTTTCGTTGAAAACAATGTCTATCAGCTTCCACTGCCACACACTGGCAGACCCTCCCCACTGCCCTGGGGGCATGCTGCCCTCCTTCAAAGGGTCAGTCGACACTTAAGTGGCTGCCATTGGCAAAACATGGCTCCAGGTCCCACTGAAGAAGATGGGTCCTTGCTGCCCATGTGAAATGCAGCCCACTGCAATGTTGCACCCACCCATCCATACATCTGAACAAGATTTTCAAGTCAATAACATCTTATCACTTTCAGCATGTGTGTGTGTCTCACCTGAAGTCACCAACTGATCTACTCCTCAATGTCGATAGCGTGACAAAAAGCCACAAAACCTGGGCAATGTTCCTGAAGATAATGTTCAGGCTTTCAGTGGGAGGCCAGGAGAGAAATCAGGGTGGAAAAGACAGGTGGGTACAAACATTAAGCCACACAGTGCAAATGTCCTTCACATGAACTGGGTGGAAGTGTTCAGCAAAGTGATGATTTGGAGAGGCCGGTGTTGGATTGGAGTGTGCAAAGTTAAAAATCACACAACACCAGGTTATAGTCCAACAGGTTTAATTGGAAGCACACTAGCTTTCGGAGCAACGCTCCTTCATCAGGTGATTGACAAAAGCTAGTGTGCTTCCAATTAAACCTGTTGGACTATAACCTGGTGTTGTGTGATTTTTAACTTCAGCAAAGTGGTTTGTGCTCAGTCTCTTTTTATTTTTTGGATTAGCATATCATGTATCCAGTATTTTCTGTATTTATTGCATTACTATTGTTCCAGCTTTTACGATTCTTTCTCATACTCCTGTTTCTTACTTTTTTTGCATTTTACACTTGACTTGTCTTCCCATTGCCTCTGTGAGATAATCCTCCAAAGTCTGCAGGAGATTCATCTCACGAGCAATTTGTCTGTTGTTTCACAACCCTGCTAGATTACACCAGTGACTGCACTATCACTGAGTGTAAATGATCTGGGAATCCTCAAGAACTGGGAGACGCCCTTTGTTTTATTTCCTCAGGTACTTGCTGATCCTTCCATTCTGACAATAGGTTATGCTTGTCTATAACCTTCCTATTCCTGATGCTGTTTGATATGTAGTACGTTTCAGAATGTTCTGTTTTTGCTTCAGATTGGCAGCCTCTTTCTTTATTTCACTGTGCAAAATGAGTTTGAGAAGGTCTCATCCAGTGTCTGTAACTTACTGTGTGCACTGCAGTAACTCATCAAGGCTTCCAATGGTATTTTCCAAACCCACTAACTTTTTCACCTTGAAGAACAAATGCAGCAGACAGATGGACACACCCTTCAAGTCACACTCCATGCTGCCAGCTATCACCATTCCTCATTCACACTGGGTCAAAATCTTGGCATTCCCTCCCTCCCCAGTAGCACTGTGGGAGAATGTACACTGCTTGGGCTGCAGCCGATTAGGAAAGCTGAATATGAAAAGATACCCAGAGGAATCTTGATTATCCAAATACCAATCATCCGAAAATTGTATTATCCGAAGGAGATCGCGAGGTCCTGATGGAAACATTACATCAAAGATGTGTTTCCAACAGTGATCGCGTCTTTTGTTTAGAGTGATTAAACAGGCACCGTCTTCAAATGACAGTCTGCCCGCCCTCTCTCTCTCTCCACACACTTTCCCTGGAGTTCATCACAGGTGTGTACCCTAAACATCACCAACACCCCCTCCCCTCAGGATAATCTTTCCAGCATATTCCTGTACAGGGAAAGGTGGAACCTGTCAAAAGGTTGCAGTAAAAAGCTGTGTGTGTGGCTGTGTGTGTGCGCATGCACTATTTGAAGACTTACCCCAAAAAGGCAGCTGCAGCAGTAGTCTTGTTGTTGGTGTCCAGTCCTACTGCCCTGGAGGGGGATGGTGTTGAACGGGGTTGGGGACAGAGTCAGTGTTGCATGGGATTGGGGGTGGGGGGCGGCATTGGACAGGGTTGTGGGCGGCGGGGCGGTGTTGGACAGGGTCATGGGCGGGGGGAGCGGTGTTGGATGGGGTTATGGGCAGGGGGTGATGTTACACGGGGTTTGGGAGCGGTGTTAGAGGCGGGCCCTCGAGGGCTGTGTGCTTCTGCAGTCTCCTGGACAGTTGCAATCTCCTGCAACTCCAACTCCCAGAGGAAAGGCATTTAATCGATTAACTGAATAATTGATTATCTGAATGAAATAGTGCCCACCCATCACATTCGGATAATCAAGGTTCCCAGGTCAAAAGCAATTCGCTGGGCTGATTCCTGGGAATGAAGGGGTTGATGTAACAAGAATGGCTAGACCAGTTAGGCCTAAACATATTAGCATTTAGACGAATTAGGGATGGTCTTATTGAAACATAGAAGGTTCTGAAGGGGCTTGACAGGGGAGAAGTTGAGAAAATGTTTCCACTAGTGGGTAATCTCAAACTAAGTACAGTTATAGAATTAGGGAATGCTTTTTAGAACTGAGATGCAAAGGAATTTCTTCTCCTTAAAGGCAGCGAATGTGAGGAATTCTCTATCGTAGTGAATTGTGAAACTAGATCGCTGAAAGTATTAAAAGCGGAGGTAAATAATTTTTTGAAACATCGAGGGATTGAGGGCAATGAAGAGCTGATACAAAAGAACAGTTGAGGCCGAGGACAGATCATCCACAACCTTATAAAATGGCAGAGCATTTTTGCCTGAAACATAGATTCCCCTGCTCCTCGGATGCTGCCTAACCTGCTGTGCTTTTCCAGCACCACTCTTGACTCTGATCGCCAGCATCTGCACTCCTCACTTTCTCCAAGAGCACACTTGAGGGCCTACTCCTGTCCTTATTTCTCACGTTCTTGAATTCTTAAGACATCTCGCCAACACATTCTCCATGGTAATTAGGGATGGGTAATAAATGCTGGCATTAGCAGCGAGACCCACACTCCAGAAGCAAATAAAACAATTAAAGGTCTGTGGCCCAATAATTTAACAAGATTGAGCAGTAGACTGAGAGTCTCACTCATGCACAATGAGGCAGTCAACACAAGTTATGCACAACCGTTCAAGCAGACTCTGAGTTTGTGAATAATAAGGTGATAATTAAACCCATTTGCTCTGAATATAAAACAGAATGTGCAGCTGATTGTAGGCTGAGTGTATCCATCACAAATGCCAATTGCCTTGTTTGTGTTGATAATTGAATAGGCTTTCGAGGCATGGGTTCAAGTCCCACTGCTCCAAGGTGTGTAAAAACATCTCTGAACAGGCAGAAAAAAATATCTAGAAATGAACAGGTAGGGACTCTCTTGGTGCAATGGTAGTGTCCCTACTCTAGGCCAGAAGACCTATGTTCAAGTGCCACTAGGTTCAGAAATGTGTGGGAACAGATGATAACCAGCCAATGAATGGATTGCGGTTTGGGGAACTCTGCGACGTGCGCACAAGTTTCCTGCAACACAGTCCACTATACTTGAAAAATAGTCTGTCAGGCTGCAGAGTGGATTAAGAGGTCCCCAGGTTGTGAAAGACATTAAATAAATGCAAGTATTTCATTGTTTACTTCAGCTATTGATTCATTCAAACTGGAATACCCAATGTCAGAACTAAATTACACTGGCAATAGTGTTATAAATATGTAATTAAAAACATACAAATTTATCTCATCCTGCAAAATGATACGTAGATTTTTTTTATTTCATAATGACTAACTATCATCTTGTAAATAATAATATATATTTCCAGTTTTTATTTACTTGGTTGGATTCTCAACATTACTTTCCCCTAAGCTCTCCCACTATCAGTGTGATTCACCATTGCTTAGTGTTCACCATCCAGATTTAATCATGAATAGGTAGGGTTTTTGTATTTCCCTAATCTCTAGATCAGAGGCTCTAGACTGACTCCAAGTTGCATCATTGCAGCTAAAGGGGATCTTTTCTTTCCATCAACACAGTCTATTCCAAGGAAATGGATCCTTGTGGGAAACATTCTACTAGAAGTATTCTTGGTGCTATGATACAGGGTAAACCCTCCTGCTTACTTTAAACCAGCAACACAGAAAAGATTTATCCCGTGCAGTAATCTGTGAAAATTCAAGAGGCCAAGAACTATTTAAAGTAAAAATTAACAACTTTATGTCTTAAAGTCTCACAGAGAATAATTAACTAACAACTATTTACAACTCCTTCCTCAAACCTATCTTTTATCTTCCCTTTTTCTACAATACTAGTCTGATAAAACCCCCTGATTAAGGTCGACAAAAAATTCAAGTTTTCAAAACCAGGCAGATGTCAAATCTCCTCTGTTTTCTTTTCTTCATCTTAGGGATTTCTGTTTCACAGGTCACTGATTGATCAAGATACCTTTAAGAGAGCTATTTTTTCGTCAGTCTCTACATGCTGGTGGCTTGGCAGATCTCCTCCCAACTGTTCAATTCTCCCCCGTCTTATACCTTCAATGCATCAGATTGTGTCATTGGCTTTTAAGGTTGTCAATATACTAAATTCAAATTTGATTGGAATTTGGGTTTTTTTGAAATATAATTTAAACTGATTGGCCTAATTTGAATCTACTTTTGTCTCCAGCCAATGCATTAACTGCTGGACTACATGCTGCATTGTATCTTGTTGAGAACACTTGGTGCTATCAAGTAGTTAACTTTTAACTTTCTTAAAGTTACAGTATACCCACATCTTCATAACAATGGAATCTTGAATCTTGGAAACAAGACCAAAGTGAAAACCTGTTCCAGATGTCTTCAAACTAATACACCTCATTGCTAAGTAGTTTACAATATACCTTATTCCATTCTAGTAGCCATTCCATTATTTTTCTGTTGGCAGTTGACTGAAACCAATATCTGGAGATATGGCCAATATTTAATCCTCTTATCAATGAAAACAAAGAATTGAATTGAATTAGCTTTAATGTCACATGACAACAGTGAAAAGTTTACAAATTGCCACTTACAGCACCACCTTAGATACAAAGAACTGTGGGTGCTGGAAATCAGACATAAAAACAGAAATTTCTTGTAAAACTCAGCAGGTCTGCATCAGCTGTGGAGAGATAGTAAAATTAATGTTTTGGTCCAATTCTGAAGAAGTGTCACTAGACCCAAAATGTTCACTCTGCTTTCTCTCCACAGATGCTGCCAAACCTGCTGAGTTTCTCCAGCAGTTTCTGTTTTTGGTTAAGCCTCTTAACTTGTTTAAATCATATCTAACATCTGAAGATCTTTGGTTTTCCTATTATTAAAACTAAAGTCTCTGTACAAATGACTTCAGACCATTTTAATCCTGAACAAACAGTGTACTCAGCAATGGCCATATGAAAGGATGGAGTCAATTTGATACCTCAACTCCAATCATAACACTATAGGGTCTTCAGGAGCATTTTTACACTGAAATATGACAATACCTTTAACTGACCATTCACCAAATACAATATATCACAATGCTATTTTGTTAGCAAGATCTGGTGGTTGCTTATAACATGCTCCCGATTTACATCAAAATAAATTGAACAGGTGCCAACTTGTAGGAAACTGTTTAGCTTTATAAATGACATTCTGCAGTCAATCAGTGGTTTACATGCCACCCCAGACATTGGAGAAACCAGTTCAAGGCTTTTGTCTAAGAAATCTGTGACACACGTTCTAAGGAATTGAAGTGGCAGATAGCTCCTTAATTTGTCAATACACTGCACATCACTTAAACTCAGCAATAGCAAACAAAGTTGAGCTAGATTCAGTTAAATTATATTCCATGCGAAACTTTCTGACATGACTCTTTAACAAGTAAACTGTGCAGTGAATGACTCTATGTTACTCAATGAGCTGATTCACTTTGACCAGGGAGTACGTTCTACCACTGTTTCTAGTTTTAGAGAAGGCTATGTGTGTGTGGTTAATCCACCACCAGGTGGGGCATCACATGACCATGTACAAAAACGGACAGGTGACAACTGAATGGAATCCTCTGACTAGGTCAATCTAGGTATTGATCACATTGACTGTTGACTATTTTCTACTTAGAGACATTATGCAGCTGAAAGGTTTTATCATTCAATGGAAGAAGACAAACACAAATCTACAACCAATGCTTCCATCTCAAGTAGCGCAAGCAAATCAAACAGGAGGGTACCTGAGGCAGATGTACATTTGATTGGAATGGGGTAGCAGTCATGACAAATAACCTCTGAAGCATTGCATCTAAATAGTCTGAACCAACAGCAAACAGTTTTGACTCAAAGCACAGAACTTCACCATAGATTTGCATCAGCATCCAGTTTGAGGCAAGCACAACATTATGGACGTGGCTTGGACATGCACAGATGGTTCTAAGTGACATATTGAATGCACTATGAGAAGACACTCTATTTAGTTAATGATAATGGCTGAATTCTATGTAAATGGGCTATATCAACATCACTGAGGATTTTAAACTCCAAAGGCTACGCTTTATAAAACGACAATTGAAGAATTATACAGTATGATTCAAGACCTCAGGAAATCCCAAAGCACCTTCACATGTGAAGTCTGGTCACGGTTCTAATGTAGGAAATGTTGCAGCAAGCTTCTATTTTTAGGGATAAATACAAGCCAGGAGACCAGGGAATACCTACTCCACTCTTCTCTGACATCATGCCATGGCATCGCAACACTCCAGTTGAAGGTCAAATTGGGGCATGATTTGTCTCACCTGAAAGGTGGCACCTCCAACCCTGCAGCATTCCCTCGCATTGGAGGGTCATCCCGAGGTTTGTCTCAGACCCCGGGGTGAGACTTTACCACAACCTTTTGCATGTCGCAGCTGCTATCTGCAACTGGTGCACAACAAGAAATGTAGATAAACAATGGAAAGGAAAATTAGACTGTTTTGAAACATCAAGCTTCACAGAACATCGTTGTCCAGTGACTTTCCGGGTGCTGCAATTTTGGAGAGTCCTGGGAAACGGTCAGACAAATTTCCTACCCAAAGTGAGTGGGAGCCAACTTCTTTGTGCAAAGTGGTAATTTCCTTTGGGAGGAACTTGCACTTTGGCCAGTAGCATTGAATGGTATAGTAGATGTCCTCAAAAAACCACTTTTGGCCTCAAAATAAGCATTCCATTCTGCCTTTTCACTTCCTTGCTATTCAGGCCCTATTTCTGACTAAAATCTACTGAGTATCAACTGAATTTCCTAATGATGAATTAAGCTCAAGGGTCTAAAAAATCTTTTTTGACTCAGCATGTAGTTAGGGTATGGAATGCCCTGTCTGGAAATGTGATGGAAACTGGTTGAATTGAGTTATTCAGGAGGGTACTGGATGAGTACTTTAGAATAGAATAGCCTTTATTGTCACTTGAGTGAGTGCAGTGAAAAGTTTGCAATGTTGCCTCTTTGGTGCCATCTTAGGTACAGGGTACCCCTAGGTACAGATACTTTCAGTGTTTGCTTACAGCATTGGAAGAGTTAAAAAAAATCTAGCATAGGAATACAAAGTTTTAAAAAGTACTCAACTTACTCAAAGTCCATAATAAAAATGACAAGTATCTTTAAAATTACTCAAATTATAGTCCTTTTCACTGAGTCCCACCAGGCTTCCGAACACAAGGCCTCGTCGTCTCCATGTGCAGGCCTCTGTCCAGGACTTGCCTCTGGAACTTCTTTCCCACCCGGCCAGGGTTCAGACTGCCTCCCGCTCCAGGCTCTGGCCCGCAACTGGTCTCCCGGGACACATCTCCTGCGCTGGCATGGTCTCGGTCTCGTGGACTCGGACCTGAGTCTATTCTCCATTCCTCTACGTTGGGTAGTTTACAAAGATAAAGAAGTGGGGTGGGTGGGAGAAGAAAAACTGCAGAAAAGAGGGAAAGATATAAAAAGGAAAGGAACTGGCGAGCAGAGGGGCTCCAGCTGGAGCATCTTACTTTGCTGCCAGCATGAGAGCAATGTTGGATAGAAATAGAAATGCAAAGGTATGGGAGAAAAACATGGGATTGGCACAAGGCAATGATGCTTGTTCCAAGACCCAGTACAGACATGATGGGCCTAATGATCTCCTTCTTTGTCCTAATATTTCTGTGATTGTATAATGTTGCCTAATCCTGAAACTAGTTCAGGACTCTCAAAGTTGTAAGGTGAAATTATTTGTCTGTGAATATTAATTGATTTTGTGGATTAGCACTGTGTGATGTAATGTTTTGCAATTGACCTGTTAAGCTCACATTACATCAGAATATCAATCTATACTTAGCAGCACTCTCTGCTTGGGGACACGACAGTTTATTCCATTGTCCAGTTCATGCAATTACATGAATCTATGAAGAATGTATGAATTCTGCCACTTAAAAACTGAATCTTTCTGAATATGCATAAATGTATATAATACATAACTGTGTGTGCATTTTGTAGACAGTATCTTAACACTGAATAGAAACACGTACAATGAAATCTAGTCCACGTGCTTGCTTGATAATTCTAATTAAAGCAATCATTTTGTGGGAGGAAGAAAAATCAATTGCTGTAGCTCATTACAATCATCACAGTGAATAAATGAAGACACAAACTCAAACGTACATGATTTATGAAACATTTATTGCACCATGCAACTTCAGCTATGTATAATCTCATGCTGCCTCGGTGTGATTGCTAATGAAGAGAATTCAAAGCAAAATTATAACCTCTCGAGCAGATGATAAAGTGGTCATAACACAGAGTGAAAACCAGGCTGTAACATTTAAGACAGTTTGATGATCTGAAGTATGAATTGGACAAGAGAGAGTTGATCCTAAAATGGTCAATACACGAATGTGCAAGATTTGTACTTCCCTTTCTGAAATTGAATTGAACTAGCCTTTATTGTCATGTGCACTTGAATGAGTGCAGTGAAAAGTTTTTAATGTTGCTGTTTGGCACCATCTTAGGTACAGGGTGTGTTACAGGCTTAGCATTATAAAGATATACAGACCCTTCAATCCAACTCATCCATGCCAACCATTTATCCTAAATAAATCTAGTCCCATTTGCTAGCACTTGGCCCATTCCCTCCAAACCCTTCCCATTCATGTACCCATCCACATGTCTTTTAAATATTGTGATTGTACCAGCCTCCATCACTTCCTCTGCTCATTCAATACACACAGCATCCCCTGCATGAAAATGTTTGCCCTTAGGTCACTTTTAAATTTTTCCCATTCTCATCCTAAACCTATGCCCTCTAGTTCTGGACTCCCCGGCGCCAGGAAAAAGACTTTACTTATTTACCCTATCCAAGCCACTCATGATTTTATAAACCTTTGTAAGGTTGCCCTCAACCTCCGACACTCCAGGGGAAACAGCCCCAGCCTGTTCCACCTCTCCCTATCGCTCAAACCTCTCAATCCTGGCAACATCCTCGTACATCTTTTTGGAATCATTTCAAGTTTCACAACAGCCTTCCTCTAGAAGGGTGACTAGAATTGCACACAAAATTCCAGAAGTGGCCGAACCAATGTCCTGTACAGGGAGACAGGTCTCCATATGCTGGAGATCAGAGTTGAGAGTGTGTTGTTGGAAAAGCACAACAGGTCAGGCAGCATCCAAGGAGCAGGAAAATCAATGTTTCAGGCCTTCATCACTCCTGATGCAGGACTCCGGCCCGAAACATCGATTTTCCTGCTCCTCAGATGCTGCCTGATCTGCTGTGCTTTTCCAGCAACACACTCTCAAAAATATCCAGTACAGCTGCAACATGACCTCCCAACTCTCACACTCAATACTCTGACCAATAAAGGAAAGCATACCAAATGCCTTCTTCACTATCCTGTCTATCTGTGAGTCCACTTTCAAGGAGTTATGAACCTGCACTCCAAGGTCTCTTTGTTCAGCAACACTCCCCAGGACCTTACCATTAAGTGTGTATAAGTCCTGCTCTGATTTGCCTTTCCAAAATGCAGCACCTCACATTTATCTAAATTAAACTCCATCTGCCACTATTCAGCCTATTGGCCCATTTGATCAAGATCCCATTGTACTCTGAGGTAAACTTCTTCATTGTCCACTATACCTCCAATTTGAATGTCATCTGCAAACTTACTAACCATACTTATGTTCACATCCAAATCATTGATATAAATGACGAAAAGTAGTGGACTCAGCACCAATCGTTGTGGTACACCACTGGTCACAGGCATGGAGTCTGAAAAGGTCTCACTTCCAATACTCGTCTGGACTCACCACTTCCCCCTCCCTCCATGTTGACCTGGCCAGGGACACACAACTGGGACCGCCTCCAGGACTCACCTCTACCTCTGGGATTCTCCCTACGCCTCTGGTAAGTTAAAGTTAAATTTTGGAAAAAAAGAAAAAGGGGTGGAGCAGAGGAGCTCCTTCCTCTGCCACCATCTTGAATAACTGCACAGAGGCCAGTGTCTCATCACAAAGTAACCTTCTATTTACCAGCCAGCTTGGAGTCAGTCACCTGAACTGAGGAGATTCTAAATCCTCTGTTTATAGTTTATCAATTAGATTCCCTTCAGTATGGAAACATGCCCTTCAGCCCAACATGGCCACACTGACCCTCCAAAAAGTAACCCACCCAGACCCATTGCCCTACCCCATATCTATCCCTGACTAATCGAACACTTTGGGCAATTTAGTATGGCCAATTCACCTGACCCACACATCTTTGGTCAGTCAGGGCTTTTCCGATTGGCCCCTGTTAACTACCCAAATCATAGATCTCACAGTCAGTGAGGTCCAGTTGAATTCAATCACTGCACTTTCAAACTCCATTACTGTAAATTACAAAGTGCATCAAATGTATCTCTCAGACTTGCATGCCCAAAACTTAACTTAAAACCAGCCTAAGAGACAAATCCATAAAGCTTCTTGAAGTCCCTTTCAAACTTAAATAGCAATATTAGATATTGTATCATAATAACATAATAATATTGCTCTTATTATTTTGCCTTGCATTTTGATAATGGAGTAATCAATTAATTTTCAGTAGGTTAATGCCTCCATTAAAGAATCAGATAGAAAAATGAATTACCTAATATTTGATATGCTTTGCCATTTTCTATGTCAGTCTGTGTAACATATATAGCAATGTCTGGGACCTTGTTGCATCAGATGCTTTGAAGTTTACTTATAACACTACTCACTTAGTCACAATGTCACAGATGTGTACACAGTCTGGGTTCTATGCTTACAAATGTTAATTGTACATTCCATATATGTATCAGGTTGTAAGTTTGTTCGCTGAGCTGGAAGGTTTGTTCTCAGATATTTCATCACCATAGTAGGTAACATTATCAGTGAACCTCATCATCATCATCATCAGTGAGCCTCCATTTACCAACCTCTGAGAAAAAGAACTGGAAATGATATTACCCATCTTAACAGACCAAGATACATAAATAGAAAGTGGGACATAACACTAATGCTTCACTGGAGGCTCACTGCTGATGTTATCTAGTAGGGTGACAAAACGTCTGAAAACAAACCTTCCAGCTCAGTGAGCAAACCTACATCCAGAACCTCAAGCTAATCTTCAAATCTTCCCAAAAATTGCAAACATACATGTATGGCTGACTTTGATTACACTGACTCCACTACACACAGACAGTGACTAACAGAGAAGTGGTGACCTTTATACCAAAATGTCATATCGTGATGTCCTGTAACTGTCTTAAAAAGGTACAGGCCTGTGTGTGTGTGGAATCAATGCCATAATACAACAACATTGCAAAGGTATTTTCTAAGTTTAATTTCTTAGGATGAGAAATTCACTTGTGAAGTTTCGCTTCTAGCTACAAAATTTACTTCAATTCTGGGTGGCAGGTAATGACCATTACCAATATGATCATAATGATTTTCTTCATTGATATCACTGAATAAAGCTATACAGATGCCTGTGCAGGTGCCCTCCCTGTTGCTCTCACTGATCTGATGCGTAAGTGTAAATAAATTTATAGGTGAACTCCATACAATACATAACAGAAAGACGAAGATGAGACTGGAATGGAAGTTCTTCTTATACTTCATTTGGGAAATCCAGCATTGAAGAACACGGAGACTTTTTGGAAGTTCTAAAGTTGATTTTGAGGAAGCATTGCTCCATGTGCGCTCAAGACTTAAAAATGCATTCCTTCATTGAATGTGGGCAAGGACAATATTTATTGCCCTTGAATTGAATGGAATGTTAACGAGTAATATTTAGTATGGATCTGAAATTGCATGTAGTGTGGACATTAAGTAAACAAAAAGTGTTGTTACAACAATTCATTACAGTGTTATGGTCACTATTACTTGGACCAGCTTTTGATTCCATATTTTATTCTTTGAGTTTAAATTCCACCAGCTGCCTTTGGTGGAATCAGCCTGGCTCTCTGGAATACTAGTCCAGTGACATTACCACTCCATGTCCAGCTGTTCAGGAACCCAGTGTGTTGGTATGTATGTCACTGAATAAATGTTACTGAGGGCATGTTTGAGAACAATGAGCGAGATTTCACCTGAACCAAAAAGGATATTACAAGGTTTCACATTTGGTTGAAAACAAATTAAATAGGAAAGGAGGATAAATTAAATGTAATCCTCACTCTGAAAGGACCTCATGCTTTTGAGGTGATTTCTAACCAAAGTTATCTATAAGACCACAATGCTATGGATTATTTTGTGTGCATATTATGATACTGAGAGGTGCATTCCATAAAACAAAGCAGTTGTCAATTGAGACTGTTGTAAATTACATTGCTGAATTAAAGGATATCTTTCGTCACTCTGAGTATTGTACAAGTTGATCTAGAGACAGACATATTTGAAGCAGGTCTCAAGACCAATAAAATCCAGGCCAAGCTATGAAGCAAAAGTAACAAGCAGATGTGGAATGAATGCTGTGATGAGGCCATGTTCCTGTTAATGCCAAGAGATAGTTGCAAAGTGCAAGAAAGTCCTTTTCATGAGCTGGCAGGGGAGACCCTGTAAGATCAGGGCCATGACAGCTCAGTTAACAGTCTCAGATTCAGAAAGTTAGATGCTCCTATTGCCATGCTAGTCACCAATCAATTAACTGCCCCACTTCCCGTCTCAGTGTGGAATTCTGCCATCCAGAGGCATGTAGGAAAAGAGGAAACCATATGCAGAAAATCCACATGCACCAATTTGAGGTCATGGCAGATCTAAAACTAGATACAGAGTTTGGCAGTCCTTGAATGTGCCTATGATTGATATGGAAACAGATGTCACTGTTATCAAACAGGAAGATCAAAAGTTGAACTCAATCAGGCAGCAAGAATAACAGCACGTGGTAAATGAGAGGACTGGAGTTGTAAATAAAAGTGCTCCCTGTAAGAATGAAATCTGGAGCTTCACAAATTAGTTTGACACCAATGTAACTGTGTTCGTTATTGTTAAGGAAGAGCACAAAAACTCCCTAAGTCACAGTTATTCCAACAACAGTATTCCAATATGAGGTAAAGTCAGTGTCAGGGTGGAATTTGATGGGAAAGTGCTAAGCCAGCACAAAGTGATTTTCAAACAATGAGGACCAAATGGAAAAATTAGGCACCTCAACACCCAAATCAACCAAAAGACAACATACAGCTGACACAACATGAGACTAGGATGTAGGACGATGAAACAGTAGATAAAGAGTTGAATAAATTAGAAGAACCAGTGCATTTAAGAAAGTGAGGAGCACTGAATGGGCTGTAAAATACAAATGAGGAGCA
Organism: Hemiscyllium ocellatum; assembly: GCF_020745735.1. Lineage (NCBI taxonomy): Eukaryota > Metazoa > Chordata > Chondrichthyes > Orectolobiformes > Hemiscylliidae > Hemiscyllium > Hemiscyllium ocellatum. The sequence goes on along the minus strand of NC_083432.1, from coordinate 38,113,697 downwards.
GATGTAGACTGCTTGGGCCCTCCACCTGCTCAATGAATTACATTCCCACTTATCCACAAAAACCTTTTACCTCCCCCTTGCTTATCAAGAATTGATCGACCTCTGCTTTAAAAACGTTCAAGACCATTTCTTCCAACAATTTTGATAAGTTCCAAAGATTCACAAACCTCCATGTGAAAGTAATTATCATTGTATCGTCTTAAATAGGCAACACCCTTCTTTTAAAACAGTGATACCTAATTCCAGATTCTTTCATAAGATGCACATCTACCTATCACGGCTCCACAGGATGGTTGGTGCAGTGCCTCAGCGGTTAGCACTGTTGCCTCAGAGCGCCAGGGACCTGGGTTCGATTCCAGCATCAGACGACTACCTGTGTGGAGATTGCACGTTCTCCCTGTGTCTACGTGGGGTTTCCTCCGGGTGTTCCAGTTTCCTCCCACAGTCCAAAGATGTGCTGGCCAACTGAACTGGCCATGCTAAATTTCCCATAGTGTACAAGCTAGGTGGGTTGGTCATGGGAAATGCAGGGATAGGGGAGGGGGGCTGAGTGGGAAGCTGTTCAGAGGATTGGTTTGTTCTCGATGGGCTAAATGGCCTGCTTCTATACTATAGAGATTCTATGGATCTTAAAAAGTTCACTTAAGTCACCTCTTATTTTGCTAAGCTCCAGTGGATACAAGCCTAGCCTCATAGTACCCATTCCTGACATTAATCTTGAAAACCTTCCCTGAACTGCCTCTAACGCACTTACATTCTTAAATATGAAGACCAACATTGTAAATCATACTCCATATGAGCTCTCACCAATGCCTTGTATAATTGAAGCATATCCTGCCTACTTTTGCAGTCAATTCCCCTTGCAGTAAAGGATAACATTTATTTAGCTTTCCTAATTACGTGCATTCTAACCTTTATGATCATACACTATCACACCCAGAGTTATCTGTATCTCAAAGCTTGGAATGTAGATAATATGCTCCTTGTTTTCTTCTACCTGTCAAAATGGACAGTTTCACATTCTCCCACATTATGCTTTGTTTGCTATATGTTCACCCATTCACTTAACTTACCCGTAGCCCTCTGTACCTACCTCATGTCCAATTCACAATTTAATTTCTTACCTAACTTTGCATCATCAGACATTTAAACCACAGGAGTCTCCGTACCCAGACCCTGGACAGCACGGGCATGGACCCCATGACTGACACCCTTTGTGATCACCACGTAATGTGGGAATGGGCAAACACATTTTTACAAACTTGTGAAAATTCATCCTTGCTCACACTGATTGACAAGCAATTTAAACTGACATTTTTGTTTTGTTTTTTTGTTGTTGTATATTATCAGGTTTAAAACATTTTCAATGATATACTGATTAGTAGGCTGGTAATTGCTCCTATTAAATAGGCTATGTCTCCAGAGCAAACGTAATTGAACTTTTACAAACAGTGCAACTCAGTCAAACACTGGCCCAAATCACGTGAGTTGGCATTTCTACAGACTACAGGAGCAGGGATGGTTACCAAATTACTTGTTATTTTGACACAACCTGGTTCTGGATGTGGAGTTCAGAAGGAGAATGGGGGAAGGCATGTATGAGGGAGCGGATGTTATCACATAATCAAAAAAAAATCTTCAAACTCAGAGCAAATCCAAGAAGTAATGAATCATACAAAATGGTGTCTAGTACCATTTGCAATTATTTTTTGTTGAAATAGCAGCACTTTTTCAGATACTTTCGGCACAGACCATGTTCTTGAGAGTAGAGATTCTCATTGCATTGGGTCTATGACACAGGAGACAAAAGGTAACATATGCAACGTCAATTTAGCATGTTTAAGCTTGCTGGGTTTAAATAGGAGACCTGATAGAAGAGAAAAAAAAATCAGTTGTGTGCCATGTTCTGAGTGCCAATTCTGATTTGCCGTAACGATGTACATTTGTTAATGTGATAATCATGTGTCATTTGAATACGTGATATTTACACTGTTTGAAACTGCTATTGTACTTCCCTTTATAAATGCCTCATTTCCATCAATTGGTGCTTTAAGTATTGAATTCTTCTTGGAATGTAGAGCATAAAAATTTTAGCAAGATGAATTACAAGACATTCATAAATCAAAACAAGAACACAAAGGAAAAACAACACTTCGTATCACATCGCTGCTTTAATGTAATTAAATGTCCCAGACACTTCACTGGAGCCATGAAGGAGATATTAACAGAGATGATCAAATGCTTGGTTGAAGGGGTAGGTCTTTAAGGAGAGAATTAAAGAAGAAATGGAGGCATCAGGTGAAGAAGTTTAAGGACAGCATTCTCGAGTTTGGGGGTCTATGCAACAAAGGACATAGCTTCCATTTTTGGAGCAATTAAAATTGAGAATGTTCAAGATGTCAGAATTAGAGGAGTACAGATATTGTAGATTTGTGGATTTGGAGAGATAGGGAGAGATGGAATCTTGGAGGAATTTGAAAATGAGGATAAGAATTATAAAATGAAGCCATTGCTTGACTGGGAGGTAATGCAGGTTGCTGAGGTAATGCAGGTCACTGAGGTAATGCAGATCGCTGAGGTAATGCAGGTCGCTGAGGTAATGCAGGTCGCTGAGGTAATGCAGGTCACTGAGTTAATGCAGGTCACTGAGGTGCTAGGGATTCACGGACCAGCTGCAAATTAAGGCTGGAGCAGCTAAGTTTCAGGCACACCTAGCTTTTATTTCTGGAAACAAATTTGAGACTAACAGTTTGAGATGAAAACCTCATTTGTCTTCCGGAAGTTTCCCCCTATGTGAGTAGGAAACCCAACAGGAATTGGTTTTGATTAAATAAAGGGAGGTAGAATGTAGGAGATGAGCCAGGAGTATGTTGTAGAGGTCGAGTCTGGAGATACAAAAGCCATGAGGGCTGGGTTCTGCAGCGGGTGAACTGAAATGGGTCCAAATATATTATCAAGGCTGCAAACTTACTGGGTTGCTCTCAGATCGTTGCTGAGCAGCTGGCTGGAGTTGGTAGCTGCACGGAACAGAGTTTGAAGTGGGGACCCAAAAACAGTGGATTCTTTCTTCCTAAAACTTTGTAAAAAGTCTTTGCTCATGTAGAATACATTTGAATAGCAACAATGATGTTGTGGTGGGACAGAAGAGCACTGTATATATTCGAGACATTTAAAGTTTAATTTAAAACTATTGCTTTGTATCTACACTATTGGCCACAAATAAATTTCATTAATTCTATAAAATAAACAACTTCATCTATTTTTTGTGCAGCTTTATGACATTATCCATTTGCAGCAACTTGTAAAAATTATGAAGAAAAGCAATTCAAATTCAATTCAGTTCAACCATTCCCACACCCGACTATAGAAACCTCATTTCAAACAGGTGAGGCTTACTGCCTGAAATCTCTGACTCTCACAATGAATCATTTTTCATACCAGGACACATCATAGATTGATGTTTACCACATCCACACTGAATGGGTTAGTTCTCCCATAATTGCCGTTTCAGTTGGTCATCTCCCCATCCTTCCCTCCTTCAGTTATTGGCCTCAGTTGTCAGACCCCAATTTGTGGGCACATCGTCCACTTCCCTTCACCCTTTTTCTGAGTAATTCATGTCAATAAAGAGTGGAGCTGGAAAAAAGCACAACAAGTCCAGCAGCATCAGAGGAGTAAGGGTATCGATGTTTCAGGTTGGAACCTTGGTCGACTCCCCTGCTCCTCCTATGCTGCCTAACCTGCTGTGCTTTTCCCAGCTCCACACTTCTTCAACTCTGACTTTCCCGCATCTGCTGTCCTCACTATCTCCAAGTTGAATAATTCAGGTGTTGATCCTGAATCCTGCGGGCTCTTTCAGCGACAGATTGACAGAGTTGAAATTCTTAGAACCGAGAGAGGGCACATTTCTGGGTCATACTATGATACTGGGGTCATGGGCCAGAACCAATGATGACATTAATTCCTGGCCACCTCTTGAAACGAGATGCAGAAAATGGCTGAAACACAAGATAAGTGGATTCTTCAGGCTAAGGTTGAAAGGTAATGGCTAATACCTACAGCAGAAATGGATGCAGGTGAAGTCTATTGAGGCTCATAGCTAGCATACAAAAAAAAGCACTTTTTTTTCACAGAACCACATTTCAGCAATTTTTTTTTAATCAGTCACACTTGGCTTTTCATTCTGGAAAGAAATTTGAAACTAACAATCTGAGATGAAAACCTCATTTGTCTTCCTGAAGTCTCCCCTTATCTGAGTAAGAAACCCAATAGGAACTGGTTTTGATTAAAGCATTGAGTTCATGGGAGGTCCTTCTATCTCAACCTTACCTTGGCTGGTGGGCATTTTTCCATTTTGGAGCTTTTTTAGCCGTTTTTGGTGGGATTTTCCATTGTAGTGGATCTGGGCCTGGGCAGCAGAGTTGAGTTGGATGTTACACACACCACAAAGAGTGAAAGTCTGGAGTTTCTTTTCCCGCTTCTGTGTGCTGTCCGTGACTACAGATTGTAATTCTGTGGCGTCATCATTCACCAAGGAAGGATCTGCGTCTCCACTTTCAGGAGGTAGAGGAGGATTTAATGGCCGTTTCATACCTTTAAGAAGAAAGGTCATTAACTGTTTTTTTAAGTACTGAAATTTCTTTCTTTCAGCTTTCAAACTGAGCACCTCTTTCCTTTCACAGATATCTACAAAACTGATTTCATTTTCAATGTTCACATTGGAAATCAGAATGAGAGAAACCTAAAATACCAAAAACAATCTTCTCAGTCCAACTAATTTTAGGTCTCCTGTCTGCCGTGCTGTTGCCTATCCAGGAGTGAAAAATCAACAAGCCAAAAGTCTCTCTAAATTTTGTAATTTTGTAAAATAGAGTAGCCTTCTGTTTTCTTTGAAATTGGAATATAATGATACAGTGATAAAGCATCATTACATTGTTCTGGTGTGCCTAATCTCAAAGTTTTCATTAGTTCATTCCTAACTGACCTTGCTATGCTTTTTCAATAAAATAATATTCCCTAAAGGGATTTCTTTACTCATTTGTAATTCTGTTTTTTTTGTAATTTATAATGGGAAACTACTATCTATAACTACACTGATAAATGCAAAGCAAAGCTTAGTGTTGTCAATTAAATGCTAATTCCTTAATTTAGTTTTATTCCTGGTATGTTTCACATTGGTGATGCTTATTAAAACAAACTCGGAGGAGAAACAGACCAACACAATATCAGAAACGTATTAGGTCATTCTCTATCCAGTCCCTGTAGTAGCTAAGCATGTGTATTAGGATGAGTTCCTGGCTTTGTGGATACCTCTGTGTCTCCAAAGATTTACATAACAAGGTACAGCCTTAGGCTAAATGTCAGGGGTTGCTATAAAGATATCAAAATACAGTTTATTTCTGGCAACTTTAGGCTCTGAATCCAATCGAGTTTACATTTGTTTTATTTAATTGTGATGCGGCATGTTAATCCACATGTGGATCAGAAGTTACTTAGTAGCAATGCAAATGCAACATAATCTAGAAATGCTATTTTTGGCTGCAAGTTAATTACAACACAATGCTTTGCTTTAATCCTTAGACCTGAATATCTTTTGAATGACAGCTGTATTGTAAGTTTACACTATTACAAAATTCTAGTCACTTGCTTCCTTTGTGTGTGGAAGTGAGCATTGCCAGCAATGTCCATCCTTAACTAGCTTTGAGAAGGTGCTGGTGAACTGCCATCTTGAACCATTGCCAACATTGCAAGAAGGGAGATCCAGGATTTTGATTCCAGGGACACTGAAGGAACAGGGATGTGGTGTGATTTGGAGGGGACTGTACAGGAAATGATGATCCATTTATCTCCTGCCATCTAGGTGGTAGAGTTGTGGGTTTGTAAGATGCTGGCAAAATAATTTTGGCAGGTTGTTAGTGTGTCTGGTCAATGATATTGACTGATGTCACTGGTGGATGGACTGAATGTTTAAGGTACTGGATGGGATGTTGATCAAGTGGGGCTTTGTTTCGAGTCTTGGATCGATTGAGCTTCTTGAGCATTTCATCCAAGCAAGTTTACTTGATCCATTTTGAATCAAGTCAGTAATCAGGCCTGGAGCCGAACTGACATATTGGAATTCAAACTGAGCATTGGCAAGTTGGTTTTTGACGAGTAAATGCACTGATAACACTGTTAAAGACAACTACCAAGGCTTCGTTGATGATTGAAAGTAGACTGATGGCCAGATTGGATTTATTAAATTTTGGGAACAGGACACACATAGAATCTCAACGGTGCAGGAGGAAGCCATTCAGCCCATCGCGTCTGCACAGAGCCTTCATACAGAATCCCACCCAGACCCATCCCATCCCTGTAGCCCTACATTTCCCATGGCTAACCCACTTAACCCACACATCCCTGGACACTTCGGGCAATTTAGCATGGCTATCCACCTAACCTGCACACCTTTGGACTGTGGGAGGGAACCGCAGCACTCAGAGGAAACCTATGCAGACATAGGCAGAATTTACCAACTCCACACAGACAATTGCCCGAGGGTGGAATCGAACCCTAGCCCCTGGCACTGTGAGACAGCAGTGTTAACCACTGAGCCACCATGCTGCCACCATGGGAAATTATGTAAATCATTCAGTAAATGCTGATTTTGTGGCTGTGCTGGGATAACTTTGCCAAGGATGTTTCTTGTGGTTAAGCGTAAGTCTTCGGTTACACAGTTGGGATGTTTCAGGGCTTTTGCAGCATCCCGTACCTTCTTTCTTGATATCACATCAAATGGATTGATTTGTCTGAAGACGGACATTAATTGTGATGGAAAGCCAGAGATGAAGGCTAGACAGATTATCCACTCACGCTTCCAACCGAAATTGTTTCTGTGTTGCCTTTTGCATTGATGTTTAGTGTTATTTTCAAGCCTCATTTTCCAGTTAATTATTTAACAATCCAAGACGGTTCACAATTGGATGTGGTCGGACTGCAGAGCTTTGATTTGTGGGCTCATGTAGTCCTGTCTACTGCAAGGTGCTTCTCTGTTTAGCCCGTACTGAAGATTGAACTGTAGCTTTACCAGTTTAGCACCTCACCTTTAGGCGTGCCCTTCAACACTCGCCATTGAACCAGTGTTGGTTCCTTGCTTGACGGTACAGTGAGGGAAATGTTTGGCCATGGGTTTACAGGTTGTGGCAGAATACAATCCTCCTGCTGACGGCCCAGGCTGTATCAGTTTTGATGGCACAGTTTTGAGTTGCGAGGTAATTTGGAATCTATCCTAGTCAGCAGAATGTGACACAACAGAGTGGAGTGAGTGTCCAGGGTGAAGATGGGGCTTCATCTCCATCAGGTCTTTTGAAGTGGCCACTCTCACCAATACTGTCATTGGCAAACACATCTGCAACAGGACAAATAATGTCTCCCCTGTGTTGATTCTTTCACCACCTGCTGCAGGCCCAGCCTGGCAGTTATATCCAATTTGCTCAATCATTACGGTTGTGATGGTCCATGCACAGGTTTGATCTGATAATATGAGACTTTATAGGATCTGGAATCTGTGTTGAGTATTGCAAGGCCACTCCCTCCTGACTGTAGATCATGGTGCTCTGACCTCTTGCCATCCCTGGACATGATGGACAATTTAGCATGTCCAATTCACCCTAATGTGCACACCTTTGGACAGCGGGAGGAAACTGGAGCAGCATGAGGAAGCCGATGCACACCCAGGGAGAATGTGGAAACTCCACACAGATAGTCGCCTGAGGCTGGAATTGAACCCAGGTCTCTGCCACTGTGAGGCAGCAGTGCTAACCACTGAGCCACTGTGCCATCCCAAAGTTCACCCAATGTTGGCACATGTACTCTGACAGTCATAAGGAGGACACTGCAGGGATGGTGCGTCATTTCATTTCTGATATTCATATCAATCCTGGATGGATCTAACTACTTTGTTCCTTATTTTTGTGTTATGGTTTGACACAGTTGATTGGTTTGTTAGGCCATTTCAGAGGCCGTACCAGCATACAAACAAGGAACAGGTATAGGCCAGTAGCCCTTCAAGAAGATCTTGGCTGATTGACTTTAACCTCAAATCTACATTCCTGCATATCTCTCTCGATTAATAGTTTGCCATATTGTGGCTCTGAAGTTACTTGTGGGCCAGACCAGGTAAGGAAAGCAGATTTCCTTTCCTGACCAACATTAGTGAATCAGATGGGCTTGATGACAGTCTCTTAGTTCTTAGATCATTATTAATGAGACTAGTACTTTATGCCAGATTCATTATTAGATAGAATAAAATTCTCTCAGTTGCTGTGGTGGCATTTGAACGCACATCTCTGGAACACTGGACCAGGCTCAGCAATACTAGACCAGCAGCATTATCACTACATTAGCACAACATATTGCTGTTTAACAGGGTATAAATCTTTTGGGCATTTGTGCAGCTCCTGTTAATTTAGTGCTAATGGAAAAGGCGATGTAATTAATATATAAACACGCTGAGCATTTTTGTTAAATAGTAATTGATAAAATAATTAGTCGGAAATTACATCCAAAAGCACTATTAGAGTAGCTTTTATGTCATCACAATTTGCTAAGGAAAGTCAACACAAAAAGAAAAAATAAACTATAACTTCTGTGATTCATTTGAAAACTACAGAATGTGTATATATTCATGGCCCAGGACAGGAGGACAATGGGGGTATTGAGGGAGGATGGGAAGAGATTGTAGGAGAAGAAAGCTGGAGAAGTTGAGGGGATGGGATGATAAAGCGAGGAGATGAGAGGGTGAGGAGGACAAAGGGAAGACTGAGGAAAGGAAATTTAGATAAGTCAAGTTGGTGGACTTGAGCTCTGCATCAGCGAATTAAAGGAAGAGGACAGACATTAAAAAATGGGGACGAGATTGCTCCAGATAGTAAAAATAGTTTGGAAGGTTGGGGGGGGTGGTTGTTATGTAAGAGAAGCCCGGGATACTCTCTAAGGAAAAGCTGTAGCCTCAGGAGACATTGAGAAGGTGGTAAATGTATGGGTTGAAATGAAAATGCAAGTAGCTTTACTCGGATTATTTGCTTCCTCTGGATGGGTACTCCTCATCTGCTGTTTTTACCTCTTTTTTTTTGTCACAACCATGTTACTTAGTTTCTTCAGGCTTCATTCTGTGTTTAATTTTAGCTTTTGAATTTTCAAATGGAATGTGAATAGAATTCTGTTGAAGGTGGTAGAACCATTAGGTATCATGAGTTATCATAACTTTATACTGACAGTGTTATAGACAGATACAGTTCTAACTGCAATCACACTGTTTTTAATGCATGTAATGTATATAAGAACAAAGTCTGTACAATTAATGCATTCCTGAATTAAGTTCGCATTGCCTGCTCTAAATTCAGAGTAAAATATTGGAAAATCTAAGGGGTTCTATTACAGAAGACTGAATTAATTAATTACAAAAAAAATCAGTGTATTGATGCAATTAAAACTTCTGTTGCAGTTAATAGAACACTTGATTTAAATATACATACAATCTCATACTTAGGAGAGCGCAATGGATAATTTATTTAAAGGTCAGTGACCACAGAGGAAACTATTATTCTTACTTTTTCAGTGTTACCATTCTCCTTTAAAAAAATTTCTTTCCTAATCTAGGCTCTGTAAAGTTCATCACATATAGCTGCAGGAAATTCAGTGTTATGTGACAGAAGTATTGAGCCCCAGTCAGCATTCAAAAGGACTGCTGCTCTTACAAGAGTTTTCGACACTTCAGTGGTGCAATTCCTTTTTGAAAAGCTTTCACATGAGAAAATAAGACGGTAATCTATTTGTGAACAGGATAAATTCAGATTCAGAAAACTAGGATCTCTGCAGATTGTAGGATAATATTTTGTAGCAGTCCTTCAAACAGACAATTCACAGCAGTTATCAGATAATAACAACATCTTCACAAAATTGAATCAACCTAGGGTTTCACATTGAATTCTGCAGCATAGAAATAGGCCATCTGGCCCATCAGGTCCCCTATATTGTTTATACTCAATGTACCTACCATCCACCTTACTTCTTTCCAATTGAGAAACATATCCTTCAATTGCTTTCTCCCTGGATTTTCATTCAATGAGTCTATGTGAATTGCTTCAGCCACTCCATGTGGTAGAAATGTCCACACTGTCATGAATTCCTCATTTGGTTTATTTGTGACTATCTTAAGCTTATGATCCATGGTTTTGCATAGCATGAGTAGGATGAAGCACAGCACAAAAGCTGTGACTACAGTGTACAAATCTGCTCCAAGCCAAGCTACAAGACAATTAACTACTTTTTCTGCATTGAGTGTCAACAAGACCATTGCTGCTTCTCAGCTTCTGTCCTATGGACTTCTCCACTGTGAAGGTAACTAATGCTCTGTTCCTTTAAATACTGAGTCACATGCATTTCAGTCACAACTGCTGGGAAATCTCACAACTGGAGATATTTCCAGCGTAATTGTGACTCAGAGGTCTGTGGCTTTAATCAAGCGATCTGAGCACAACGAATAGGCTGGCCGCACAGAGCAGTACAGGTGGGCAGCCACACTGTTGAGGAGCTATCTTCCAGAAAAAAACCTAAAAATCTTCTCTGTCCTCTCATGAGACACCACGTGGAGCTTTTTAAATGAAGAGCAGTAACACCTATGTTGCTTGCTAACCAACATCAAAACCAAAACCACTAACACAGGTTAGTCATTTATATGATGCTAATTTGAGGAAGCTTATGTACAAATTGGCTGCTGACTTTCCTGTACAAAACAGCGATACTGCATCAGAAGGACCTCATTGGTTATGAAGCTCCTTGATACATTTTAGATTAGATTCCCTATAGTGTGGAAACAGGCCTTTCAGGCCAACATTTCCAAACCAACCCTCCAAACAGTAACCCAACCACCCCCACCTAATAACTATGGACAGTTTAGCATAATCAATTCACCTGACCTGCACATCCAGAGTAGTGGGAGGAAACCCATGCAGACATGGGGATAATGTGCAAACTCCACACAGTCACCCAAGGCTGGAATTGAACTGGGGACCCTGGCACTGTGATGCAGCAGTGCTAACCACTGAGCCGCCGTACCACTATTGAAGTTTCGAAAGGAGCTACAAGTTCATTCTTTCTTACAGAACATCTATGACTGTACATACGAGCCCACTGTACACTAATTAATCTAATGGCACTCAAAATAAGATATTTGCTTCTGTGCAAATGACACGTTATCATTTTTAGAAAATAAATATATAAAATACTCTTAGACTCACAGAGTCATACAGCACAGTCACAGACTCTTCAGTCCAACTAGTCCATGCTCACCATGATCCCAAACTAAACTAAACCTGCCAGCGCTTGACCCATTTCCCTCCAAACCCTTCCTACTCATGACCTTATCAAATTCTTTTATACTGTACGTGCATCCACCACTTTCTCTGGAAGTTTATCCACACATGAATCACTCTGTGTAAAAAAGCTACTACCTATGTTCTTTTTAAATCTTTCTCCTCTCGCCTTAAAAATATGCCCCCTAGTTTTGAACTCCCCCACCCTAGAGAAAAGACCTTTGTTATTTACCTTATCTATGTCACTCATGATTTTATAAATCTCAGTAAGGTCACCTTTTCAGCCTACTTTTATAATTCCAACCCTCCATTCTCAGCAACATCTGGTTAATCTTTTCTAAACCTTCTCCAGTTTAATAATATCCTTCCTATTACAGGAAGACCAGAACTGCAGACAGAAGAGGGCTCACCAATGTTTTTTACAACCTCAACAAGATGTCCCAACTCCAATATTCAAAAGGTCCAAGCAATGAAGGAAAGAGTCTGGAACATTTTCTCAACCACCCTGTTAGCCCCTGATGCAAATTTCAAAGAGTTACGTATCTGAACTCTGTCTGTTCTGCAACACTACCCAACGCCCTACCATTGTCCATATAAATCCTGTCCTTGTAAGTATTACCAAAATGCAATACCTCAGATTTATCCAAATTAAACTCCATCTGCTACTCCTCAGCCCATTGACTCAATTGATCAAGATATCTTTGTAATCTTAGATAGCCTTCTTCACTTCCTTACTGGAGAAGAAATGGACAGGCTTTGGGACTATTGTGATACCGTAAAGGCAGTATAATATGATCATGAGGGAGGAAAACAATAGCTACACGACTGGGTCTCAAAGTACAATAGTATCTGCTAATACGTTTGGATAAGCCTTTTAACCACAGAGAACAAATAACCTGGGAATGCAGAAAAACAATGCTTTTATGGGCTGTTGCTCAGGTTGGTGCAGTGTCACATCAGATGCTTGAAACAATCACAGACCTTGAAAAATGCCAAGTGCCTGGTAAATTAAGGTAAAATTCAGAGAACTGCTACTGCAGACAGAAGTCTCACTATGGACTTGGACACTACAAAACTGCAAGCTACAAAAGAGCAGAATGATTCTGTGTAGAAAGCACCAGAAGCAAATTGGCCAGTTTTAGCATTTGATGAAGTGATGTTCTCACTGCTTACTTTTTGAAAAGCCTTTTTACATTTACTTAGTTCTTGACACTTTTTTGCTCAACCGTAGAAATAACAGATTGCAAGATGTTGTGAAAATAAATTTATTTTTATTTTGTGCTTTAGTGCATGTTCAATATATCTTTTCCATTGTTTTCTCATTACAATCCAAGAATTTTTCAATATTAGTTTTTGATGTACTGTACTGCCATCTATTTTGCTTCATTAAAGGAATAGCAGGAGTGGCTACATGAGACACACAATTACAGAGACCAGTGTTTGTGGTTTAAACTAAAGCACCTCTGCTGCGGAGTCCATCCATCTTTGCAGGAGTCACTATGGCCTTGTTTCCTTTAGAAGTCCATCATGACTCTGTCACCACAATTAGACACAAATTCTCAATGTGCAGCAGAGGTTTTCACTAGAAGTATTCTTGCTGTGCTGGGGAACTGGGTCATTGTTGTAGATGCTGTTGATGTCACTACATGGCAAAGTGCTCAGCAAAGAACTGTTCCACCGCGTCAGTGTAAATATGGGCATTGGCACCATCAGAGGTCACCTCCCACTGTTTGTGAAAGGAGGCACAAGACTCAATGCGGGTGCCATGTTGAATTAGGGTTGGTGCAGAAAAGTCTGTAACTTGATGCAAATTAGCTGCAGCAAGCAGGGTGCTCACTAATACCCTGAGATCACTAGGTTACAGTTAAATATCAGCACTGGCTTCCCCCCATCCTCATCAGTACTTGTGCCTCACGAGAGGTTTCTTCCTTAACTTAGTATTGAAATCTGTGCTGTTTCTGTTTCAGTACTCAAATTTGATGGTCCTCAGGCCATTGCTTGTGCTCCTTTGTGGCCTGTATGTATTAAGAGTTTCATTTCTCTGCGAGAAAAAGACATAAGGTATTAGGAATAAATGAGAAGCCCTATCTGTTTAAGTCCTGTTTCATTACTACATGTACTATTATTCTCCTGTACACAATGGGTCACATTTTCACAGAGTCAGGGTGACCGTGGAACCATTTAAAAAAGGCAAGAAGGAATCTCCAGAATTTTCACCAACTCAGGAGAAGGGTTGCGAGCTCACACCTGGCCATCTCCATTGCAGGAAGTGGATGTCTCTTGGCCCTGATAATCGTCATGGAGTTGGGACAGCCTCTTCATGACTTAGGGTTCACAACCACTGTCAGGAATCAGGATTCTGACTTTGGGAACCCTTTTAGAGGTTAGTTCAAAAGGTTTTGTCTATGCCTTTTCCATGCCTCATTCAACTTTTTACCCACAGAAGCAAACATTCATATAGTAACAATGGCAATTGTTGAATTCCTACATTAAAGTGACAAATCTGCTTTGTAAACAAAAACCCTGATACTATCGCCAATCAGACAGGGCCATGAGAGTATCAGCATAGCACTACCTATTTCACACTACTTAGTCTTGTAGAAAATTGACAAAAGAGCTCACTTATGGTAACCACATTAATATTTTAACCAAGCAAGGCATACACCTCACTCACTTCATCCCAACAAGAGTTCCTGCCAAACTAACGCACTTGAGAATTTTGGAGCTCAGCGAAACATTCATAATGAACCCCTTCTGGGGAACTGTATGAACAAAAGCAGCTGGATATCTAGCTCTCCTCTTAGTCAACCAATCATTATGAACTTGAGTCTGAGATATAGTTTTCCGGGTGGGAGAGAGTTAGGAAATTTCCAGGAGGAGGGGAGTGGTGTGGGATTCCTTCTGCTCACCTCTTACTCCTTTGAGATGTCAGGGATAATACTTGAAGCTCACATCACCCCACCTGAAAAAAGTTTTTTTTTTGATGAGTTGCATGTGAAATTTGGACCTACAAATGCCTGACTTCTCCCAGGGAATGATTGGTAACCCCATAATATTCAACCTCTAAGTTAAAGTCTTCTACTTCCTCTCTTATCCAGATATATTTGGCACAATTATCTTGCAAAAGTACACTCATGCCTTACCTTTGTGTTCCTTCTATATCCCTGAATTTCTTCTGGATCTCCCATCAGGGTTAAATAGCGTGCAGTCCATAATGCCTCTATTTGCTCCATCATTCACATTATTAGTCTTTACAAAACAGTGATATAGACATCACTAATTTAATTCCCCGGAGGACGGCGAGAAAAAATTAATAATGTACCAGATACTAAATGAGGCTGAAGGTGTGAAGTCAAAATACCTCAAAATCTTTGATCAATTTAATGACCACAGACCTTTAAAAACTTAAGATGATTGTCACAAACTGTATTATTGCAATCAAACACTTATAGAAAAATTGAAAACAGGTTGAAACACAGATAGCACCACCCGGAATAGTGTTTCTGGTTTTGTCTGATTTCTCTTTGCGGGACATTGCCAAACTGTGCTGCACCCATCCTCCCAACAACCATCTGTTGTACCAGAGATGTCTTTTTGATAAAACTCTACATACATATGAACGTTTCTTTTAGGGAAAGTTTGCAGAATTTGAAAAGTGAATCTGTACCTTTATTCTGTGGAAATCTTTGATTCAAGTGGTGTATTGCATGAAAAGAATATTGAAGGTCCTCACAGAAACAAGAAACACTTCTGGCGTCTCACATCTTTTTTTTAATCTTGGATATATACTTGATGCTACAACCTGAACGGTCCCTCCATGTTGACAGCCACCTTCAGTAATTCCTCAGTGTACAACTCAAACTGAAATTGTTCTTGAACTGAAACATCCATCACTTGTATCAATTATACCTCAAGATGGCACTACTGATCCACTCTCAATCTTTCCTCGGATTAATGGAATACAATAGGAAATACAATTTCAGGAAGGTATCTTGTTGAAATAGCACTCGTTATTTTAATAACAGTCATTAAATGGATTATCATGAAACAATGTTGATTCTTTGTTTGCTAGCAGGAATCCTAAAAAACCACAAATTTCAGGCAAATATGAAAGGATATAAAATGTGTTCTAAATGTAAAGCAGTGATTTTTTTTCTCAAAAGCAACGTCTGGTTTTTTAACGATCATGATAATAGGGTTAATGCAAGAACAAGGTACTGCAGATGTGGAAATAAATGCAGAAATATTCAACAGGTCAGGCAGCTTGAGGAGAGTGAGAGAGGCAGAGCGAATGGGTGATATTTAACACAGAAGACAGGAGTCCTATAAACACTGTTGTCTTTGTCAGGCAACTATTTGTAGGTGCCTAGGTGGCCAACAGGGGTCTTCCCTCCATCAATGACCCACAGGAGGAAATCCTGGCACTTCTAACTGTATCCCACAATCCTGAGAGCCTTGGCTACAGATGGGCACGGTTAGGGTTGTGGGTCACAGCCGGGTGGGGGGATGCATTCTCGCTTGTTGACCACTGCAGCGAGGCATTCAATTCTTCCAGCGTTGTATTCAAGTCCTTGGGGGTAAACTGTCAGCCTTGATCTCCATGACTCTCTGTTCCCATTGCCTTATGCCTGGAGGGCCCCCTGCCTGCGAAAGATACAGGGCATCTCTCCTCTCTCCATGCTCTCTATGGGCCCCTCCATTTCCCGATGCTGGCTCCCGCAACAAGATATCAAATCATTATGAATGATGCCCTCTCTCAGAATCCTTGGAAATACACAAACACACAGGTACATTTGCATTTCAGGATCCTGTCCAGTGAATGCTCTGCCTGTTGCTGGGTGAATACTGGTGGCTCTGGGAAGAGGCAGTTCAGAGGCTATTAATTCCCTACTTCAGGGCTTCAAGTGATAGCAGGCAGGAAAGCAATCCCCATGGACCTTCCCTGCCTTAGATTTAATTGGGTGGAGGTGGGAAGGCAATAGAGTCCTTGGTGCTGCCTCCAGACTCACCTTACCAGAAGGCATTAATTTCCACTCAAGGTTTCAGGTCCATGACCTTCTGTCAGAGCTGGGAAAAGTTAGAAATAGATTGGTTTTCAGCAAGTGAATGGAAGACGGTGGAGAAAGAACGAAATGGAAGATCTCTAATAAGATGTAAGATTAAATAGAGTCATAGAGATGTACAGAATGGAAACAGACCCTTTGGTCCAACTCATCCATGCTGACCAGATATCCTAAATTAATCTAGTCCCTTTTGCCAGCATCCAGCCCATACCCCTATAAACCCTTCCTATTCATATACCCTTTTAACTGTTGGAACTGTACCAGCCTCCACCACTTCCTCTGGCAGATCATTCCATACACGCAACACCCTGTGTGTGAAAAAGTTGCCCCTCAGATCCTGCTTAAATCTTTCCCCTCTCATCTTAAACTTATGCCTTTTAATTTTAGACTCCCCACCCTGGGGAAAAGAACTTGCCTATTTGTCCTATGCATGCCCTTTATGATCTTACAAACCTCTACAACGTCACCCATCAGCCTCCAATGGTCCAGGGAAAACAGCCCCAGCCTATTCAGCCTACCCCTACAGGTCAAACCTTCCACCCCCGGCAACATCCTTGTAAATCTTTTCTGAACCCTTTCAAGTTTCACAGCATCGTTCCTATGGTGGGAGACCAGAATTGCATGCAATATTCCAAAAGTGGTCTAACCAATGCTCTATACAGCTGCAACATGACCTCCCAACTCCTAAACTCAATGCTCTGAGCAATGAAGGCAAGCATACCAAACACCTTTTTCACTATCCTGTCTACTTGAGACTCCATTTTCAAGGAACAATAAAACTGCACTCCAAGGTCTCTTTGTTCAGCAACACTCCCCAGGACCTTGCCTTTAGTATATAAACCTTGCCCTGATTTGCCTTTCCAAAATGCAGCATCTCACAGTTATCTAAATTAAACTCCATCTGGCACTCCTTGGCCCATTGCCAATCTGATCAAGGTCCTGGGCTATTCTGATGTTCTTTGCCTGGAGATCTTGCATAGATATTTTGTAGCTAAAGTATTGTAGACTCCACAACTAAGTGAATATACTCTTTATGATTACACTGTCAAGGTACTGTGTTAGCATTTTGAGCTGTATTGGCTGGTTGTAGTAGAACTCGATGCTATTTCATTGGCCCTATTAAAAAAGTGGCAACTTCTGGCATGTTAAAACACAATTCCTCAGGCTTGCTATAGAGGGACAAAATAATGACAATTAGGGAAGGCATTGGTGTTGTGGTAATGTCATGAAACTAGGAATTCAGAAGCCCATTGTTATATTCTGGCGCATGGCTTCAAATCCCATCATTGTACATGGTGAAAATCAAATTCAGTAGAAATCTGGAATGAAACATTAGTTTGATGGTGACAATGTAATCACTGTCAATCATGATAAAAATTGATTTGATTCATTAAAGTCCTTTAGGGAAGGAAATCTGCTGTTCTTACTTAGTCTGTCCTCCATGGGACTCTTGACTCACAACAACATGGCTGACTCTGAACAATGTCGAGAGTGTGGTGCTGGAAAGGACATCATGGAGGGAATGGTTTCTCCGGAACGCTGATAGGGCTGGGGAGGGAAACATGTCTCTGGTGATGGGGTCTGTTTGTATGTGGCAAAAACGGACTCCTTCGTCAGATCCACACCACCCCCCCCACCAGCCCACGGCCCACTCCTGGCACCTTCCCCTGCTACGCAGGAAGTGCAAAACTTGAGCCCACACTACTCCCCTGATCTCCGAAGGCCCCAAAGGATCCTTCTACATCCAACAGAAATTCATCTGTACCTCCACCAATGTCATCTACTGTATTTGTTGCACCCAATGTGATCTCCTCTATATCCGGAAGACAGGATGTCAACTTGCAGATTGTTTCAGAGGACATCTCTGGAACACCTACACCAACCAACCCCACCATTCTATGGATGAAAACTTCAAGGACATGTAGGTCCTGGGCCTCCTCTATCGCCAAACCCTTGCTACCTGACACCAAAAGGAAGAATGCCTCATATTCCACCTTGAGATCCTGCAACCACGCGGATAAATGTGGATTTTAACAGCTTCCTCATTTCCTCTCTCCCACATTATCCCAGTCCCAAACTTTCAACTCAGCACCGCCCTCCAGACCTGTCCATCACCTTTCCCATCTATCTGCTCCATCCTCCTCTCCGACCTAGCACCTTCTCCCTCACCCTTATCTGTCTATTGCTTTCTCAGCTACCTTCCCCCTCAACCCCAACCTCCTCCCATTTATCTCTCTGGCCCCAGCCCACAAGCCTCATTCCTAATGAAGGGTTTATGCCTGAAACCTGCTGTGCTTCACCTGCTCCTCGGAAGCTGCCTGACCTGCTGTGCTTTTTCAACACCCAACTCTCGACACTGATCTCCAGCATCTGCAGTCCTCAATTTCTCCTGACTCTGAACAATGTTCTGAACAATTAGGAATTCTGAACAATAAATCCTAGACACTAACGCCCACATCCTGTGATCAAATAAAAATAAATTCAGCTTGGGAGGAGCTTGCAGCTGAAGGTGAAAAACTACTTCTCAAAATAGATGACTTAGGAACTCTCTGTGCAGTTAAAAGGGAGAATCTTGGAACTTTTTAGCTGTCCTCTGCTATGTAGAAGTTAAAACATTTTGCAAACTGTGACTAAAAACACTGTGTCATTGCATCACTGATAATGTGGCAATCTCTTTACTGTTTGCAATCTGGTAAAATATGTTAGATAACCTTCTATTGTTCTTTTAACAGCTTGTTTACTCTTTCCACATTGCAATTACTACGATAAATTAAGAGGAATACAGATTTAATAGTCTTGAATTAACAGTGTACATAAAACAAAGCATCTTTGAGAAATGCTCATTAATTTAATGACAGCAATTAAGTAGGATAAGACTAGTCACTTTTTAGAAGCTGTCGTTTCAGTGGGTGGTAAAAAAATTATCATTCCAGAATAGAGGGAAGGATTGAGTAATAGGTGCTGCAAGTGATAATACAGTAGAAGCCTTTTGATGTGAATGCTCCTGTGGGGAGCTAAATATTCCTTCCAGTCATACACAATAGAAAATGCTACAAACATTGTGGAGATTCAGGACAGGCAGGTCACGCCAATGCATTCGGTCGATGAGTTTTCATGTAACAGATTGGACCAAACTCTTGCTGGAGAAATAAAAATGCAAATTTGCTACAAAATTCTGGGGATTAAGAGATATGGAATGAGTTACGTATCTGTTGAATTTGATTGTTTATTTATGTTGCTTTGCCCTGAGCCTCACTCCTACTTGTCTAAATTTCCTGCTTTTGCAGCTGAACCCTGCAGAAAATCCAGGCTGGGATTTAGCAGCACAGGTAGTTTATGACGAGACAATAATTTTTAATGCAATGGAAATCAGAAAGGGAATAATACTAATTATTTGTTTCACTTCTTCTGAGAATAAATCGCTTTTGAGACATAAAAATGCAAACTTTACTCTTTAAAAATTTTTTTTCCTCTCTTTCTCACTTTTTCTGTCTCTCTTAACTCATTCTTCTTTTTCTCTCCCTTTATTTCTCTTCTTGTATCTGATTTGATTCTAATACACCCCCCTTCTCCATTGATCTTGTTTTATTCTCAATTCTTAAACCCATCATTGAGAAGGAGAAAGACTGTTGGGCAGATCATTCATTGTGGTTCTAGATTTCTCACTGCCTTACTGTACTATGTCAGAACGCATACAACAGCAGGTTATAGTCCATAAGCTTTTGGAGCACTGCCCCTTGGTCAGGCGACCTGAAGGAGCAGCGCTTTGAAAGCTCGTGATTGCAAGTAAACCCATTGGATTGTAACCTAGTGTTGTGTGATTTCTGACTTTGTTCACCCCAGTCCAACATCTGCACCTCCACATCATGGCTAGTGCTGTACCATTATCGACTTGTATTTCCAAAATGTTGCGACACAAACATTGAGCTGATGTTTGTGGGAAAATGTCAAACTTACAGCATATGCTGACAGATGTCTACTTTAGCAAGGTCCAAATCTACAACCCTACATTCCAGATTCCCCCTCAGCAGATGCTGTTTGACCTGCTGACATTTTCCAGCATTTTTCATTTCCATTTCAAAAACTCCAGCATCTACAGCGGTTTGCATTTTATTCATTGTAGCAAATCTTTTCTATGGGGAAGACACTGATGAAGATACGGACTATGATCCCGACTGAGGTAAACCTGTTGTGCTATGTATCCAAGATCTAAAGTCACTGATGTGACATTGAATTATACCTGTGTAGTATTCACCACTGCACTCTTCAGAATAGTGTTGACTGTATTTCCAACAGTTTTAATGTAGAAGCATTTCCATTTGAAACATTTCTGGAATTTCTGATAGTTAGCCCTGAGTTTACTCTAGTCACATTGTGAGGAAGGACTCAGAATTCCATTATCAAACTGTGAAATAGCTACTTGTGCAGGTGCAGTTCCAGTGTATTAGCACCATGACCACTTCTGCAATTTGCAGAACACACAAAGTGGCAATCCAGAGAAAGAAAGATAAAAGAAATAAATAAAAAATAGACTGGGAATTCTAGAGTTTCTTTTGATGATTTCAAGACAAATGATAACTGGAGGAAGAGAAAAAAGACTTGCATTTGTATGGTAACTTTCATACCATCAGATATCCCACAGCACTTTAATACAGGAAATGCAGCAGCTGCAAACAGCAATGTGTTAATGACCCCACACACTGTTTTTGTGATGTTGTTTGGGAGATGCACACTGGTAAGAAGACTGTAATAATTCCTTTGCTCTTTTTCAAAATAAGATGGTGGAAACGTTTGTGTTCAGTCAAAATGGTGAATGGGACCTGGGTTTAACATCCCATCCAAACAACGATAATTACAACGTAGGAGAGTGAGTGTGACGCTGGCTGTCCAACTATATGTGACTGGTATCTCTTCAGCTTCAGCAAAACAAAGAATTACTCCAAAGGAATTTTGCAACTGTATTCTGAAATTGAGTTATGAGGAGAGATCATACAAACTACAGGTTTGTTTTATTTAGAATCAAGAAGTTGAGTAATGGCTTTGATTGAAATCTTCAAAATTTTAACAGGAAAAGATAGTATAGATAAAGATAAACTATTTCCACTGGTCAGGGATTCTAGAACTAGGGACATAGTCTGAGAGATAGGGCCAGACCATTCTGGAGAGGGGTTAGGAAGCAATTCTACACTCAAAGGGTGGGAGAGGTTGTGAACTCTTTTTCACAAATGGCTATTGATGTAGTAGCAGTTATTAGTTTTAAATCTGAGATCGATAAATCTTTGTTGAGCATAGGTCATAAGGATATGCCAAAGACAAGTCATATTGAACTAATCCACAGATCAGCCATGGTCCTATTGAATGGTGGTACAGGTTTGATGGGCTAAATGGCCTACTCCTGTTGCTATGTTCATATGGTGGTGGACAGGTCGCAGTCTGTAATTGAAATTAGACTTGCGTTTCCAACTCCTTTATGTCACCCTGGAATTTCCAAAGATGGGACAAAGGATTTTTTTTTATTCACTGAAGGAATGTGGGTGTCTGCTCGCTAGCCTGGAATTTAACATCTTTCCCTAATTGCCATGGAGAACTTGGTGGGGAGTGGCCTTCTTGAACTGCAGCAGTCTTCAGGATGTAGCGATACCCAGTTACTTAGGAATTGAATTCCATGATTTTGATCCAGGGACAGCAAAGATTTGGTGATATAGTTCCAAGTCAAATGGCTCTGAAGGGAACTTGCAGGCGACGCTGTTTCCAAGTATCTGCTACCCCTGTCCTTAGGAGTGGTGGAGGTCTTGGGTTTGGAAGGTGCCAATGAAAGAGTGTCGTGAGTTACGGCACCTTGTGGATGGTATACACTGCTGTCACTGTACTGGTGGTGAAAGGAGTGAATGGGAAGGTGGTGGAAAAGCTGCCAATTAAGCAGGTTGTTTTGTCCTGTCTAGTGCTTTTATGACTGTTGTTGAAGCTGAATACATCCAAGCAAGTGGAGAGTGTTCCATCATACTGTTGGCATGTACCTAGTAGATGGTGGACAGACGTTGAGAAGGCAGGAGGTGAATTATTCACCACAGAATTCCCAACCTCTGACTTCCTCTTGTAACTCCCATAATTCAGTTTGTGATCAATAACAATGCCAGGATGTTAATAATAGACAATAGACAATAGGTGCAGGAGTAGGCCATTCAGCCCTTCGAGCCTGCACCACCATTCAATATAACCATGGCTGATCATTCCTAATTAGTATCCTCTTCCTGCCTTATCTCCATAACCCTTGATTCCACAATCTTTGAGAGCTCTATCCAAATCTTTCTTAAATGAATCCAGAGACTGGGCCTCCACTGCCCTCTGGGGCAGAGCATTCCACACAGCCACCACTCTCTGGGTGAAGAGGTTTCTCCTCATCTCTGTGCTAAATGGTCTACCCCGTATTTTTAAGCTGTGTCCTCTGGTTCGGCACTCACCCATCAGCGGAAACATGTTTCCCGCTGCCAGAGTGTCCAATCCTTTCATAATCTTATATGTCTCAATCAGATCCCCTCTCAGTCTTCTAAACTCAAGGGTATACAAGCCCAGTCGCTTCAGTCTTTCAGTATAAGGTAATCCCGACATTCCAAGAATTGACCTCGTGAACCTACGCTGCATTCCCTCAATAGCCAGAATGTCTTTCCTCAAATTTGGAGACCAGAACTGCACACAGTACTCCAGGTGTGGTCTCACCAAGGCCCTGTACAGCTGCAGAAGCACCTCTTTGCTTCTATATTCAATTCCTCTTGTTATGAAGGCCAGCATGCTATTAGCCTTCTTCGCTACCTGCTGTACCTGCATGCTTGCCTTCATTGACTGGTGTACAAGAACACCCAGATAATAAGGGATTCAATGATAGTAATACCATTGATCATCAAAAGTCAATCCTAGACTTTCATTATAGGAGTTGGTCATTGCCTAGAACCTGTGTGAATGCCATTGCCATTTATAAGCCCAAACCTAGATGTTGTCCAAGCCTTATTTGATATTGACAGATTGCTTCAATATCTGAGGAGTTGTGATTGATGCAGAACGCTGTGCAATCATCAGCAAACATCCCACTTCTGACATTACAATGGAGAGAAGGTCATTAATGAAGCATCTGAAGTCTTAGTCTGGGCCATGTGAATGTGCCCACAATGCACAATATAACAACAATCAAACTCTTTATTGGGAAGTAATATTATTTATGATTGAAATTTTGAGATGATGATGAGTTTTAGCTTTTGTAGGATTGTAGGATCCACCTCAAGAAGTGGCAGGATGTTGTTCCAAATTCAGGTCACCATGGATCAGGCCATATTGCACTAGTAGTGCAACAATGGAGAAGACAATGACACTGATCCAGTTAAGCAGAGGCCCAGGCTAATGTCCTGGGGAAATGGATTCATATCCCATCAAGGTAGTTAATAAAAAATGGTAAGGAAGGTTCATCTCAGTAACAGTGACCGTGAAATTGTCATGAAAAGCGTAGCTGGTTCACCAATGTCTCGAGGGAAGGAAATCTGCTTAGTGTAAGTGTGACTCCAGATCTACAGCAATGTGGTTGACTCTTAATGGTCTATGGAAATCATTTCAGGGATAAATAGGGATGGACAACAAATGCTGACCATGGAAAAAGTAGCAATTCAAAGTTTCTTGGAATCTGTCCCTGGGATCTGAGACAGATTCATCAGCAGGGTTTCAAACTTCCAATGATATTAAGATAAATGGGCCAACCATTTCTGTGCTTGGGTGCTCAGCTTTGCAATCAAATCTAATCTACATAGAGTTTCTACATGCAGTGCAGGGAGGCTGATAAATGAATGAGAAACTTCAACATGGCCAGACTCCACTTGTCAACCCTGAAGTTAAACAGAGCCAGTGACGGAATATCAGACACTCAAAAGCAAAATACTGTGGATGCTGGAAATGTGAAATGAAAAAACCAGAAAATGTTGGAGTAACTCAGCATGTGTGACAGCAACGACGGAGAGAGGAACAGAGTTAACATTTCAAATCTGATACAACTACTTTGGTTCATACCAGACTTGAAAAGTTAACTTTGGCTTTCTCTGCACAGATTTTGCGAGACCTGCTGAGTTTATCTAGCATCTTTTGATTTTATTATAGAATGTTTACTGGGGTCAGCCTGTGCTGACAGGCTTCATAGAGGAGAAACTCTCGTTCTGGCCTTTGGGTACAGTTCTTACCCAACTTGCTAGTGCTTTGATGAGGGTATTCACTATTCCAAAGTTCATTTTTTAAGTAACATCAGAGAAATAAAGTCAAGCTATAAAGTTCATCAAAAGACTTATGACAGGAACAATACAACATGAATTGGAAGACTTCTATTATTTTTGCCTTTAAACTCAATTTTATACTAATCCAAAAGGCCTATTGAGATTACCAGTGAAGTTTCATACATCATTTTTCATATCCATGGCCTTTTTCTCTGACAGGATTGTTGCTTTAAACTTTGTTCCATGTGTATGCATGTCTAAATGTAGAATGAACTGTCCTCTGTTCATTTTTTGCGATTGAGTTCAGCATTTGGAAACAGTGATGGCCCAGTCCAATTTCTCCGAGGCTTTCTGTGTTCCAGTCAGGAAGCTCAAATTTGAGAGACATTAATCATCATTACCATTCTCACCAGCAGCATTCTGCTGTTATGTAACCTAGCAGCCAACTTAATAAAGAAAAATGCTCAAGTCCACATTGGGCATTATTTCCAACATTTTGAAGGTCTAATTTTATCTGCTTGCGTAGTCTCTTCCCTTCTGGCCCCTCTTCAAAGCAATACCGTTTATATGGTTGGGTAGACAGTCACAGACCTCAACACATCAACACATTGTTCAAGATTGTGGAAAACATGACAACATTAGCAATACATTCATGCAAATATTCTCATAATGATCGAGTAGACTT
The DNA here is from genome assembly GCF_020745735.1 of Hemiscyllium ocellatum. Classification (NCBI taxonomy): domain Eukaryota; kingdom Metazoa; phylum Chordata; class Chondrichthyes; order Orectolobiformes; family Hemiscylliidae; genus Hemiscyllium; species Hemiscyllium ocellatum. Next base: position 38,088,349 of record NC_083432.1, on the reverse strand, counting down.
TGTGATGAAAGTACAAGAAACTATACACCTCGTTGTTTAATATAGCTTAGCAGATTCATATATATTCCAAAAACCCCGTTGACATTACCTTTTATGGTTAATGTCTCAATAAAGACAAGGCCCATATCCAAGAAGAGTTTAACCAGTTTATCCCCTTGGTATTCCATGATATCATTGATCAGAAATACAGTACACTCCCATGCACCCCTGATCATTAACCAGGCAGTTCCCATTGACCAAACGGTTAATTGCACCAACTTCAGAAATACAACATGTGCAGGTCAGAGAATGAGGACTCCATGTTGAGAAATTGACCTCCTGAACTGCATTGAGCCTTTTCACCACCTACAAGTCTCAAATCAGGAGGACTGACTCACGATCTGAATGACTGCAGTTCCAAAAACACTCACGACAATCTAGTGGCACAGATTGCAGCTTTCTGCACAGTGTTCAAATACAATTTGACAACTGGTGGAAGACGAATTCACTTAATAAATCCAGAATATGAAGCTAGTCTTGGTAGAGGTGACCATGCAGACATCATTGATTGCTGTAAAAACCCATGAGGTTTATTAATGTCTTATAGGGGAGGACATTTACTGGCTTTATCTGGTCTGGCTGACACGCCAGTCCAGACTCACAGCAACCTAGTTGACTCCGAGCTGCCCTCTGACTTGGCTGAGCAAGTCACTTGGGCAAAGATTATTAAGGATGGGCAACAAATGCCAGCTTACATCTCAGAGGCTCATACAGCTCATGAAACAATAAAGGAAGGAAGGTAAATAAAAATTCCACAATTAATGGCAGCCAATCTAGTAAATTCTAAATCTCAAGCACTGCCGCTGTATAATCTTCTACAACTGTATTATTTTAACCTGTCTTGATCCATTTTTTGATTGCCTCCGAGAACCAAACAAGCAATTTTCCTTTCTGTTCCATACAGCCTTGTGATATTGATTTAGATTTAATCTCTGGCAAAACGTGAGTAAGTGGATTAATCTGGAGAAACTATTATTTCTACTTTTCAAGACGCTTGAGTGCTGTGACCCAGAAACCGTAAAGGCCAAGTGCATTTATTTTCTATTTTCAGAAAGTGTGTTTGATTCGCTGCATAACACAAAGCCAATAGTTAATTTAAAATCCCACACTGCAACATCATCTGTGTCAGTATTTACCTTTTAAGATTGAATTCACAAATCTGGAATCAATTCTGTTTTGGTGAATAATATTTACTTTTTCAGGCTTGAAACAACTACATAATGCCCTAACTAAGTCTACTGGTGACTGAAAAATGCCCTGCATAAGGTACTGGTGTCCGAGTACACTGTTATATATAACGGTTCGCCTTGGAACTTGTATTTTCACTCCCTGAAGCAAAACAAAGACTGAGAAGGACTGGTCATGGAGATGACTGGATGTGTGCTCACTTGATAGCCTAGTTTCAGCTAAAGCTAAATCAACACAAACCTATGGAATCCCCATTGCTAAGACTGAGCCTGAAGTTACTGCTACTGACCTGATCAATTGGTCAAAATTCTACTTGCCATAATCTAGACCAGCCAGTTCATTCCACACTACTAACCAACATTCACCTACACCTAATTCCTGATGAAGGGCTTATGCCCGAAACGCTGATTCTCCTGCTCCTCAGATGTTGCCTGAGCTGCTGTGCTTTTCCAGCACCACACGCTCGGCTCTAATCTCCAGCATCTGCAGTTCTCACTTTCACCTAACCTATATCCACCCCAACCTTACATTATCATAGAGTTCTGTCTGTTTGGAAGCAGGCCATTCAGTCCATTGAGTCCACACCGACCCTCCAAACAGCATTCCATCCAGATCATCCCCCTGTAACCCTGCATTTCCCATGACTACTCCACCTAGCCTGCATATGCCTGGACACTAAGGGCTACTTAGCTTGGCCAGTCCACCTAACCTGCACATCTTTGGACTTTGGAAGGAAACCCAAGCAGATGTGGGGAGGCTGTGTAAACTCCACACAGATGGTCACCCGAGGGTAATAAAAGTAAAATACTGCAGATGCCATGTCTGGCAGCATATGTGGGGGTTGGGAGGGGGAAACAGAGTTAGTTTTGAGCCCTGTATGACGCCTCTTTAGAGCGAAAGCAAAGTCATACTAAACTCAAAATGTTACCTCTGTTTCTCTCTATACAGATTCTGCCAGACCTGTTGAGTTTCTCCAGCATTCTCTGTGTCTGTTTTGACATTAACATTCAATCAGCAAAAGAAACACAGCCGATGTAACATTAAAGGAAAAATTGAATGCTGTGCTCTGGTGTATCTGTATGTTGCCTTTAAGAGAACTCCATGTGCTGTGTGCCTATAACATTGTAACTCTGCCTGCCAGTGAGTCTGAATAGATTTGCACATTGCACACACATAGATCAGGTGGCTTGCTGTGATGTCTGTTTCTAACTTATAATGTGTTTTACTGGTTTAAATAAACTAATTTATGGAGTTAATCAATCCTAGAAACATAGAACACAGACAAGGCCCACTTCTCTAAATCTACACCAGTGCCACTTTCCAGCACTTGGCCCATACCCTTGAACGTTATGACATTTCAAGCGTTCATCCAAGAACCTTTTAAAGGTTTCCCTCTTCAACCACCTTCATGGGCAGTGTTTTCCAGATTCCTTCCAGCCTCTGGGTGAAATTCTTTTCCTCAATATCCCTTTGCACCTCCTGTCTTTCACCTTAACGTTATGCCCCTCGTTACTGACCTTTCAACGCAGGGGAACAGCTGCTTTCTATCCACTCTGTCCATGCCCCTGGTAAGCTTAAACGCTTCAGTCAGCATTTCCCCCCCCCCCCAACCTCAATCCTTCTCCGCTTCAAAGGACACAACCCAACTTATCCAGTCTCTTTTCACAGCTGAAGTGCTGTGTCCCAGGCACCATTCTAGAGGATCTCCTCACCCTTCACTGCAACCCTTTAGTGTGGTGACCAGAACTACACACAGTATTCCAGTCATGGCCTAACTAAGGCTTTACAGAGCTCCAACACAACCTCCCAGTTCTTCTAGTCTATGCCTTGACTGATGAAGGTAAGATGAACAATTGATTATTAGGCTGTTACCGGCGACACGACAAAGGCACTCAAATAACTTTGTGCCAGTTTTACAACTGTTCTTGCAAACCCATAGCACTCATGGAGTAACAGAAAGAGACTGAACATTTGTTTCTTTACACATCAATATATCAAAGCATAGGGTTAGACATTTGATGAAATTGGTCTCTCGTGGTTGCACAAAGCAGTTCTGGTGAATCTGCTACACCCGTGCCATTGTCCTACCTAATAAAATCAAAAGGAAAGAAATTCATACGTATAATGAGCTGCCCATTTTGCAAAACCTCACTCCACTGAAAGCATGCAAAATCTTACAACTTAAACAGCACAATCTGCACGTGTGTGTAAACTATTGCAAACAATTCAAACGGCTCTGCTGTACTTTTAGAAGGGGAATACAACATTTGGAAACGGTACTCAAAAAGGAAAAAAAAACTCAAACCTGAAAATAAATCTCAGTAAATACCAAAAGATTATATTGTCTCTTCTGAAAGTTTATGCAAGTTGATTAACCAAATCACATAATATGTCAGAATGGAATTCATGTATACATCCAGTGAAAAGTAGAAGGAGGAGGAATAGAGTTTCAATAAATTCAGGTGCAATAATATTAATACCATTACGGAGGGATCTCAATTATCCGAAGGACATGGACAGGGAGTATTTCATTCGGTTAATTGAATGCAGGATAATCGATGCTGGATAACATAGTTAGCCACGCATTGGAACCTTGCGATCTTGTTCGGATCATCCAAAGTTCGGTTAATCAAATGACAGATAATCTCAATTTCTCTGTATTTAATTGAACTCAATACACTAAAATAATCCATGGCACTAAACAGAGGCAAAGAGAATTGACTCCCAAAAACTGTTCACTCTTGAACAAATTCATTGCCTTACAGTAATAATCAAGGCTGAAGTTAGGCATCAGACATTTCAACCTCTCCGCTTGAATTTCCATATTCAGACATTGCCAGAAACAAAACACACTGGTGATATTTTAAAAGCAACTTGCAATTACATAAGGTTCCCTAACTTCATTATATTGAGTGAACAGTTGAGGAGTGGCGTGTTAAGGGGTTCACCACTTCCGCAAATACTAAGTGGTAAAATAACATGCTATCAAAGACAATGGTGAATTTTCCTCATTGTTGCTGACAAGGTAAATGGTAAATTGTAATCAGATACCAGCAGACAGACCACATACGTCCTCACAAGTAAATGGGATTTAGCTTCTTTGTTGGTCTTCATCAATAATAATGGCAAAACTTGAGTGGCTTCATAACTTGTAACAAAAACTTCATTTGCAGGATGTTATAGTCAATATCTGGCTTGTTTAGAATCAGTCCTTTCAGTATGAATATCTTGGGATTTTGAATGTGACAATAATCAAGTGATGTTCTGACAATTAATTTACCCAAGTTTCTTGTTATGGCAGCTTTATTTTTCAACTTACCATCAAGTGAATAAAAATCTTTTGCAGTTTGTCACAGTCCAGCAGTAACAACTTGTATTAACATGGCAAGACTGACATTGTTATGGACCAGCTGCAAATGTGTTGCTGGTCAAAGCACAGCAGGCCAGGCAGCATCTCAGGAATAGAGATGCTGCCTGGCCTGCTGTGCTTTGACCAGCAACACATTTGCAGCTGTGATCTCCAGCATCTGCAGACCTCATTTTTTACTCATTGTTATGGACCAGACCAGACACCGTCTCCCACCAAAATATGTTAAGAAGGTAACCTAGACCCTAATGTTTACATATTTTAAAGATAAATGCGAGGTAATGTGTTGCAGTTGCAATTCAACTGGTCAAACTACTTGACGTTTAGCAAAACACAATTTATTCACAGTAACATTAAAATCAATGAGAAAGGAAAAGAACAAGAGCAGTAGATGTGATCTATATGGACTTCAGTAAGGCGTATGACAAGGTTAGCAAGGTTAGATCTCATGGCATACAGGGAGAACTAGCCATTTGGATATAGAACTGGCTCAAAGGTAGAAAACAGAAGTGATGGTGGAGGGTTGTTTTCATGACTGGAAGCCTGTGACTAGTGGAGTACCGCAAAGATCGGTGCTGGGTCCTCTACTTTTCATCAGTTATATAAATGACTTGGATGTGAACATAAGAGGTGTAGTTAGTAAGTTTGTAGATGACACCAAAATTGGAGGTGCAGTGGACAGCGAAGAAGGTTACCTCAGATTACAACAGGATCTTGATCAGATGGGCCAATGGGCTGAGAAGTGGCAGATGGAGTTTAATTCAGATAAATGCGAGGTGCTGCATTTTGGGAAAGCAAATCTTAGCAGGACCTATACAATTAATGCTAAATAGGGAGTGTTGCTGAACAAAGAGACCTTGGAGTGCAGGTTCATAGTTCCTTGAAAGTGGAGTCGCAGGTAGATAGGATAGTGAAGGTGGCACTTGTTATGCTTTCCTTTCCAAAGTACAGGAGTTGGGAGGTCATGTTGTGGCTGTACAGGACATTGGTTAAAAAGATGTGGTGAAACTTGAAAGGGTTCAGAAAAGATTTCCAAGGATGTTGCCAGGGTTGGAGGATCTGAGCTACAGGGAGAGGCTGAACAGCCTGTGGCTGTTTTCCCTGGAGCATGGGAGGCTGACTGGTGACCTTACAGATATTTACAAAATTATGAGGGGCATGGATAGGATAAATAAACAAAGTCTTTTCCCTGGGGTGGGGGAGTCTAGAACTAGAGGCCATAGGTTTAGGGTGAGAAGGGAAAGATATAAAAGAGACTTAAGGGGCAACTTTTTCAAGCAAAGGGTGGTACGTGTATGGAATGAGCTGCCAGGGGAAATGGTGGAGGCTGGTAGAATTGCAACATTTAAAAGGCATTTGGATGGATGTATGAATAGGAAGGGTTTGGAGGGATATGAGCTGGGTGCTGGCAGGTGGGACTAGATTGGGTTGGGATATCTGGTTGGCATGGATGGGTTGGACTGAAGGATCTGTTCCCATGCTGTACATCTCTATGACTCTATTGCAGTTAAAATACAACAAAAGAAAGAGGAACTCAGAATAACTTGACTCTATTGGAAAACTTAACAGAATAATAGATTATTTTTCTACTAAACAGTAACTGTTCTGATATGGAAAAATCCCATAAACACACCCTTGGCAAAAGGCAAATTCAGAAAACAAATAGTCTCACATGCAATTCTCCAATTTAGGAGGAAAGAACATCAAAAGACAATTCAGAGAGAGAGAGAGAGAGAGAGAGAGACAGAGGGAGACAGACAATGTAGCAGCTGGAGAGATTCAGTACCTTCCAACCCTGCTGAGACCCTAGCAACAACTGCTGAAAGCTAACTGAAAATCCTGGATTAGTGAGATATTTACCACACTCATTCAGGCTGCATCTATAGTTCTGACTTTAAAAACATAATCAAGGCCTCAAGTATTTTAACCTTCGCTTAGACTGCTCTACACTTATCCCCAATCTATTTCTAAAAGAAACCAGAACAAAACACATTTCTTGAAGCCACAGCATTGTCACACATTGTAAACCATCCAAAGGCAACCTATATGAAAATTAAGAGACAAAATATGATATTGGTTACCTATCTTAATGTCTCTCCAAGTGGCTTAAATACTTGGTTAAATTGGTAAATATTAAGGTTAAGAAAGAGAGGAAAGGAAGAGGTGCACATAGGTTTAGGGAAGGAAGACCGAAGCTCAGGGCCTAGGCTGCTGAGGTCAGGTTTTCAATAGTGGAACAGTGTGACTTGGAAATGCACGTAAGCCCAGAATTGAAGGAGCTTGGAAAAAATAAATTTAAACATGAGAATGAAAATTTTTCAAGACACTGGCCAGCAATGATTGACGTAGGTCAGGAAGCACAGACACTGGTGAACAGAAATTGGTGCAGGCTGAAATATGGATTTTACTTTTCTTTTCAAAACTTTTGAAATTACAGGGTAGCATCATAATAGGTTGCACAATTAAGTCAGTTGTTTAGATTTATGAGGATAGGCTTAAATGAATAGTTTGGTTAATTTTACTGAATCTATGAAATTGTTTACACTTTAATTATAGATCCCTATTATGACATCCCCAAAATAAACTTCCAAGCACACAGGTATTAAGAGCATCAATGTAATCAGGTTGAATGATAATATGATAACTTGTGATGAATCAGATGCAGGACAACAGAAAGGAGCTGTTTTTCCTGCTGTAGATCTGAAGGTTAAAGCCAGTATTGAAGACAGTGGAATTCAGAGCAATGGTCCTCCCATCGTCTGGCTTCACTGTTAGCATGGGACCATTTGTCTCCACTGACAACACATTACATTTACCCTCTTATGGCTGTTGATTAAAGGCAGAGATTCCAGACCACTCAAGCTGTACATTTAAGATAGTTACATAGCATCACAGCATGTAGAAAGGCACTCACTTCATCTTCAGTCACTTTCTGTTTAATGTGGTCAGTCCTCTTTGGACATGTAGGTACAGAAACGTAAGTAAAAACAGAACCCAGAATATCCAGGCCTGCGCTAAAAAATAGCAAAGAACATTCATGCCACCCAAGGACTGGCAATTACCAGGGAGAGAATCTAACCACCATCCCTTGACATTCCATGGTATTACCATCACCAAATCTCCCACTATCAACATCCTGGGGATTATCCTTGATTGGAAGCAGAACTGGACTAGCCACATAAACACTATGGCTACAGGAGCGGGTCAGAAGCTAGGAATACTGCAGCCTGTGACACACCACCCAGCCTGTCCACCATCGGCAAGTCACAAGTCAGGGGTGTGATGGAATATTGTGTACTTACCTGGATGAATGTACTTAAAACGTTAGCCACCATCCAGGACAAAGCAGTCCACTTGATTTGCCCAAGATCCACAAACAATCACTCCCTCCACCACCAGCACTCAGTAGCAGCAGCATTTACAATCTAAAGGCTCCCCGGTAGAAATTCACCAAATTTGCAGCATCTTCCAAACCCATGACCACTTCCATCTAGAAGGACAAGAATACTATGTACATCGGAACATCGCCACCTGTAAATTCCTTCTCAAGCCACTCACCACCCTGACTTGGAAACATATCACCTTCACTGTTGCTGGATCAAAATTCTGGAATTCTCTCCCTCACAGCATTATGGGGTTACCTGCAGCACATGGAGGGCAACAGTTCAAGATGGCAGCTCACAGCCACCTTCTCAAGGGCATAGGAAGTAAACATTGACCTAGCCAGCGATACCCAAACCCTATGAATGAATGCAAAAAAATCAAATGGCAATGCTTCTTTAACTGCTACTATCTCTTTCTATGAGGTAATGTCCAGCAGGGATTTCCTGTTGGACCTCATACAATATCTGTTGAATTGAAAAGGAGCAATAATGTGCTTGTGTGAGTAGGTGTATACATTTACATATAAACATGTTTCTGCTTGAAAAATATCTGAAAAGTTACTCAATTGATAGAGGTGACATGTTGCATGAAAAAAAACAGTTTACAACTTAACCAACGTTATGGGGAAACAGAATTACAGAGAGGTGTAGTTTAACATATTCCCCTTTTCCAATTTTTATACAAGAGACGTGTTATTCCCATGCTTCAGTTTTAAAGAGATACACGATTTTGGATACGCAAGTTGTCAAAAAACTGCTCCTTTGATATTTTTGCAATGATGAACTGAGTCACCGAAAGAAACAGCTATTTTTGGTTGTGAATGAATACTTCAGCATGGGCTGATACTGAATGATAACATCAATTCCCAATTGTAATTGTCACAAGCCTGATCTGGAGCCTAGTTGCTGCTAATTTAAGGTGACAATCGACAAGCCCATTTCTTGGCTGATTTTTAAACTCCAGATTTTTTTATACCCACCTGATGTCAGGCAGAAGTCAGTCATTATTGCACACATTTTTTTCAGCTATTTAACAGGGGCAAAATAACCAATTGTATAGCTCCATACCTTACATCCCAGGGCAACGGTCAATAATAAGTGTTAGAACTCTGCCATAAGTGGATTTAGATTGGAGGGGAGGTCTGCTACTTCTTTTACCCTCCCCTATGGAGTCATTCTAGAATACAGCAGCTTGTCTATCAGTTAGGAGATTAGAAATTCTTTCTCTTTGCTTGAGGCATTAAGGAACATAATTTCCACAATTTCTGGGTACTGATGTCCCTCATGATCCTTGCTGTCCTCACCCTCTCTCTTACCTCTTCCCTTCTTATAATCCGACCTTTTGTGGTGTATTCACTAGGCCTTTAATCTTCTGTTTTCCGACACTGAATTAGCTGTGCTCAGCAAACGAATCAAGTTTATCTCCTTACACCCACGTGTCAATGAATTTCGGGTATGGCAGAACATTAAATCCTTCTTTCTTTGAGCAAGAATCTTCTCTCTGTCCAACTGACCCTTTGGCCCATTTCCAATGCTCTCCCTCCACCAGCAGCCCTCTCTCTGATCTCTTACCTGTTCTAGGCATTTTCATTGAGAAGTGTTGGAAGGACATTGGGTAAGGGGCGCAAAGCAGTGAAGGTGACCAATCTAATCTGTCTCACTGTGAACCTTTACACAAAAGTCTCTTACGTCTAACCCTGCTTCTGTTGGCAAACCTGCTGTTGGCATCTGGAGGCTGTCCAGGCTAAGCACCAACTCACAGACACTTCCTCCTAGCTCCCCCAGACCACGAGCCCATCACTGAACATCAAGCCAATGTTTCCAGGTCTGTTATTCACCGCATCTCCCAGCTTCCTACTTTACATTTACACACTGCCTGGTTCTATCTTCCTCCCCAAATCCATAAATAAACTGTCCTGGTGACCCAGTGTTTCAGTCTGTTCCTGGCTCGCTGCACTTATTTCTTCCTATCTTGGCTCAATATTTTCTCCTCATTTCTCCCCTTTTTGACTCTTTCACTTCTCTACTCAACATTATCTAGTTTTCTGGCCCTTTTCCTTCACTGCAGGTATTCAGTTCATTTGCACCTCTAGCCCCCACCATGACACAGAGGGCTTTCTGATCCTTCCTTCAATGGAGGCCAGAACAATCCCCATCCACCCCCACTCCCCTCCACCTGACTGAGCTGATGCTTCAACTGAACGATTTCTCATTTAGCTTGTCTCACTTCCTCTAAATAGACGGTGTTGCTATGGGTACCGGGCAAGGCCTTAGTTACGTCAAGCCTTTTTGCGTGGTATATGGAGCATACTTTGTTTCAAGTGTTAAAAGGGAAATACAGCAATGTTGGATTAACCATAATCATATTGAATGGTGGACCAGGCTTGAGGGGCCAAACGGCCTCCTCCTGCTCCTACTTCTTATCGTGTCATGGTCTAGTCCAACTTGAGCCCCTTCCTGTAATTTCTTTCCTGGTACATCAATGACTGCATTGCTGCTGCTTCCTGTACTCATTTAGTACCAAAAACATCAATCCATTTAGCTTTCAATTTCCACCTTTTTTTATCTTCACCTGGTCCATCTCTGACTCTTCCCTTCCCACCTTTGACTTCTTTGTCAGTATTTCTGAGCATAGGCTGTCCATTAATATCCATTACAAATCCACCAACTTAGACAGGTACTGCATTCATGTTTCCTTACACCCTGTTTCACGCAAAAACTCCATCCTATTTCCCTTGGTATCTCTATCACCATTGCAACTGTTTGGAGGATGCCATCTTCCACATTCTGAGATGTGCTCCTTTTATTTATCGAAAAAAGATCTCCCCCATTATGGCTGAAAAGACCTTCAACTGTGTCTAGCCCATTTCCTGCATTCAGAACTCAACCTTCAGTCTCATCTCTTGTGTTGATTAATACCTATAAAATAATATTGAAACATTGGAGATGAAAGACATTGCCTGCCAATGAACTTAGACACTGGAATATACAAACCAGACATATTTCAGGAAGTTGGTTTTGGCAGAGCTGGGCAGTAGATTTGTACCAGGAATCAGTTAGAGAAAGTGTTCACTCTCAGCCTGTCAAAGAGGAAAAAAAAAGTCCCAATGATAGAACTGAGCAAAAAGAGCATCAGGTCGTTGAGGAACAATTTAAGTATATTCTACTGAGGATACAAGACATTATTAAATGAATGTAGGTCCAGGTTAAAATCTTAGCTTTCAAGGAAACCCTGAGGACTTCAAATTTCATTTGCATTCCATCTTACTTTTGCACAGTACAATATCCCATTTTAATCTTGTACCAGCATGTGAATGCATGATATTGTGTTAATGATTGTATTCTGTCAGAAGATAATAAAGCTGTTCTGTCACTTAAGGAAACCATGAAATCAGCTCCTTACTGACACAGTGGACCAGTTCCAATCCTTTTCCCCTTCCCTGGAAAACTAGATGACACAAATTCCCAATCAGGAAATCAGAGTGGGTGCCTGATGGTAATAGCTGGCCGAATGCTTGACCCGGCCGCTATCCAACTGCTTCTTCATTACAATGTCCCTGCACGTTCCATGGCCACCATCCTTCACCACCTTTATTCAAATAGGTTGGCAGCCACAAAGCACCAGCCTTACCACACCATCACTCCTGCTCTCTCTCCCATTCTCATACCATTTTAATCTTTTCCTTTGGAGCTCAGGGACTCCTGTAATTTGCATGCCCCTACCAGATTGCTTTGCATGCACAGAGATACCCGATTCCCCTGCATCTATGCATCTTAGCTTACTTCCTTCGCGCTTGCACACTGAACACTACAGCCTCTGTCCACTTCACATTGCTTTCTTAGCGGCCACTCACCGACTTCAGCACTGCCTGAGTGTGGCTCACATTGCTTTCTTAACAGAGTGCTCAGTTCCAGGCTGCTAGCCACTGTCGGGATGAGGTGCTGGCTTGCACTGCCTCTTAGTGCAGCAGGACAGACCAGTAGCTAGGGAGTGTAGGGAGCACTGAACAGTGAAGGGACTCCTTGCAGGGCACTGTGCTGCACCTGCAACGTGTGCCAGCAGTTTAAGCAGCAAATACAGTAAACATGCTTCAAGCACACGGCCAAGTGTGAAAGTCAAAGAGGATTGGTTCTTAGTGGGGTGAAAAGGGGAGCAGGATTAGTCGGGGGAGTGAGGCCACAGTCACTTGTTGGGGTTGGCCAAGCTCAAACAGATACTTGACCCCACCGGAGTTCAAGGATCTATATCCTTACAGTGAGGGATTGGCCACACACAGCCTTACTGTCAATCAGCCAGGGTGCTGTGAAGATATCAGTCCAGGGGCCTGCAACAAGGCAATGGGAGGGTTAGAATATGATGGAAGTGCTTGGAAGAGCAGTCAATGATCATGGAACTGGAGAGATTAGATTACTTACAGTGTGGAAACAGGCCCTTTGGCCCAACAAGTCCACACCGACCCGCCGAAGCGCAACCCACCCAGACCCATACATTTACCCCTTACCTAACACCACGGGCAATTTAGCATGGCCAATTCACCTGACCCGCACATCTTTGGACTATGGGAGGAAACCGGAGCACCCGGAGGAAACCCACGCAGACACGGGGAGAACTTGCAAACTCCACACAGTCAGTCACCTGAGGCGGGAATTGAACCCGGGTCTCTGGCGCTGTGAGGCAACAGTGCTAACCACTGTGCCACCGTGCCACCCAGAGAGCTGATGAAGTATCCCCATTGAGTGGGTGAAAACAGAAGGCAGGAAGAGCTGGTAATTTGGGAGACTGAGGTGGGTGCGGGACATTGATTGAACGTGCGGCTTGCTATAATGAGAAGTGCAGCCCATGAGCATAGGTGAGAAGTGGGTGCAGTGTTGCAGTTGGAGTGAGTGTCAGCCAATGAGTTTGAGGTGGCAGAGTGGAGATGGTGGCACTTATCCTCATGGAGAGCAGACAATTATTAACATTGCTGGACATCCTGCTTCCCCTGGGCGGCAGATTAAATCCACATCGGCTTGGCTTCCTGTGCCAGTCAACAGGAAAATGGGGTGCTCTATCCATCAAGACCGCTAGGTTCTTGTCTGTAAGTAGTTCCACTGGATCATTTCCTTGTTCATACAGGAAGTACTGCAGCATGAGGCCCAGCTCCTGGCATGCGGTGTCTGGGTTTCACGTATGGTGCCAGGGGCATGAATGCCAGAAGCTTCTGACAGCAGCGAGCATTTCCACCTCTCTGGCTGCATGTTTTTGTTTTAAATTTCAAAAATGCACTTTTGCCATAATAATATTTTTATATCCATACATAGTCACTAAAGCAATTTGGTTCTGAACAGTTGCATGTGGAGAAACAAACACTGGAGTTTGGCCCTATCTAACAAACGAGCCAAAGGCATTTCTTATTTATATAAGACAATAGTTACATATATTTGAAGCACCACACAGCGGGGAGTGGGATATCCAATAACTAAATGGATCCCCATTTAACTTTAGCTGAAAGACATTAGACAGTGGCCTTTCCCCACTGTGTCTTGACAACAGCTAGCCCAAGCTTTAGTGTGTCCCTCAGCACGTAGTCCTGGACCTTAGAATGTGCCAGCCTATGACTCTTGGTCGAAGTCAATTGCTTGTTATGGAAGACCAACAGGTTTCGAGCAGACCAAAGAGCATCCTTCACCAAGTTGATGGTCCTCCAGTCACCGTCAATATTTGTCTTGGTGCGCATCCTGGGAAACAGACCATACAGCAGAGTCCTGTGCCATTGAGAATGGTGCCCAAGAGCCCAATTGGACAATTAATGAAGTGTGGAGTGGAAGATTGTGTGAGAGAAGTCACTCTGAGTCAGGGTGACCAGATATTATGAACCTCATTCAACAAAACACTCCAACTGAAAATTGTTAAAATTCCTTTGACATTTTTATAACAGTGTGGTACAACTTTGTACAAAAAATAATATAAATCTTTATTGTGGGCAACTGAGGAGGTTGAAGAGAGAAGAGACAATTCATCCCATCTCACCTGGTCAAGCATAAGGCATTCAAATGTCATTTGTTAATCCACAAAAGTCCAAACTTCAGAAATGACTTGGTCCCAAGCTTCCAGGTGGAAGATGCATTCAGTGATAACAAAAAAAACAAAATTGATACCTGAGTTGACGATGTGGAGGTGCCGGTGTTGGACTGGGGTGGACAAGATCAGAAGTCACAAGTCACTGGATTATAGTCCAACAGGTTTATTTGAAATCACAAATTTAGAAAATCGCTGCTTCTTTGTCAGTTGAAGTGAAGGAGCAGCGTTTGTGATTTCAAATAAACCAGTTGGACTTTAACCTGGTGTCGTGTGACTTCTGACTTCAATCATAGAAATTAACACACGGAGCTAATTTGTGAGGTGGGCTTCCCAGTCTTGATAAAAGGTGTACATTGTCACATCTATTAAATGTGATTGGCTCGACAACTTATCTTACAATGTTTACAATTCAGTGCAATTTTCTCTGATGCCTTAATAGGTTTTTCTTAGATGCAGGTTAACATTGTAAGGCACACATATAGTTAAAACCAATACTCTATGTTGTTTATTCTTCCTGCACAGTATAGTATTCGTCAGTGGCAAGATCAGCTTTCAGTTGGCACTAAGCAAACATCCAGAGTATTTTCTTACACTGCACCGACAACATCAGTTGTTGTAAAGGGCAGACTTGCTCTAGGGGCTGATTAAGAGACATAAATGTAATAATCTACTTCACTGGTTTAGAAATGCATTGCTGATATGGATCACATTGCAACGCAATGCTTTTTTAAAAACACGATGACTTCAGATTCTCCATAACACTTTTGGATATAATAATGAGCAATTCAAATGCGCTACAAATGTGAAAAAAGACAAATAATTTTAAAGTTCAAATGTTAATGGGAAACAAATTTACTCAATCAGAAATTCAACTGGACAAACTTCTCACACATTTGACTTTGTTTTGCATATCTGACTCAGAGGTTGTAACTTGGACACCTTTCTGAGCAAGCTTTGGCTACATGGGTACTAGAATTTGGCCTTTTGACTCTCATTCACCTGAAGTACAAGAACAAGTCATGGGGAATATTAGCAAAACATAGGTGCAAGTTTTACTGTGTCAAAGCTGAAAATGTGTTGCTGGAAAAGCGCAGCAGGTCAGGCAGCATCCAAGGAACAGGAGATTCGACGTTTCGGGCATGAGCCCTTCATCAGGAATGAGGAGAGTGTGCCAAGCTGGCTAAGATAAAAGGTAGGGAGGAGGGACGTGGGGGAGGGGCGTTGGAAATGCGATAGGTGGAAGGAGGTTAAGATGCGGGTGATAGGCCGGAGAGGGGGTGGGGGTGGGGGTGGGGACAGAGGGGTCAGGAAGAAGATTGCAGGTTAGGAAGGTGGTGCTGAGTTCGAGGGTTGGGACTGAGTCAAGGTGGGGGGAGGGGAAATGAGGAAAGTGGAGAAATCTGAGTTCATCCCTTGTGGTTGGAGGGTTCCTAGGCGGAAGATGAGGCGCTCTTCCTCCAGCTGTTGTGTTGCTATGTTCTGGCGATGGAGGAGTCCAAGGACCTGCATGTCCTTGGTGGAGTGGTAGGGAGGGTTAAAGTGTTGAGCCACAGGGTGGTTGGGTTGGTTGGTCCAGGTGTCCCAGAGGTGTTCTCTGAAACGTTCCGCAAGTAGGCGGCCTGTCTCCCCAATATAGAGGAGGCCACATCGGGTGCAGCGGATGCAGTAAATGATGTGTGTGGAGGTGCAGGTGAATTTGTGGCAGATATGGAAGAATCCCTTGGGGCCTTGGAGGGAAGTAAGGGGGGAGGTGTGGGCGCAAGTTTTGCATTTCTTGCGGTTCCTAACCTGCAATCTTCTTCCTGACCTCCCCCAAGTCCCTCCTCCCTATCTTTTATCTTAGCCTGCTTGGCACACTCTCCCCATTCCTGAAGAAGGGCTCATGCCCGAAACATCGATTCTCCTGCTCCTTGGATGCTGCCTGACCTGCTGCGCTTTTCCAGCAACACATTTTCAGCTCTGATCTCCAGCATCTGCAGTCCTCACTTTTTCCTACTGTGTCAAAATTCAACATGCGTGATCCACTCTGTTTCAGGCAAGTGAGGAAGGACCAGATATCATACTGACAACAACTGTAACCAAATCAGTAATCTTTAAATTCATTCATGGGATGTAGGTGTCGCTGGCTAGGCCAGCATTTATTGCCCATCCCTAATTTTCCAAGAGCAGTTAAGAATAAATAGCAATGAAATGGGTGTAGAGTCAGATATACGCCAGACCAGGTAAGGAAGATTGATTTCCTGCCCTTCGTGTTCATGAACAAGAGGGATTTTTCAGCAATCAATGCGGCCACCATTTGGCAGGTATTTTTATTCCAGAGTTTTAATGAATTCAAATTTCACTATTTTCATGGGATTCTAACCCAATGTTGCCCTGAATTCTGGATTACTAATTCAGTGACATCACCACTATCTCATATACCCTATTTTCCATCATTTCTACATTAACAACAGCCAATTGCATTCTAATAGACATCCAAAATTGCTGGGCATTAAGGAAAGCAGGAGTAAATTTAAAAGCTCCACTGTTTGATTGAAAGGGTTTCCAAGAACCCTATTTCTGGTTTAGTTTTTCTGGTTTTGTTTGCTGCTGTCCACTCATACACATTAAAGATCCTGTGGCTTAATTCAAAGAATTGCAGGGTGTTCTCCCAAAGCTTTAATTAACATTGTTCCATCAGCCAATTCCTTAAAAAAAAGGAATGATTCACTAGCCATGGCTGTTGTGGATCATGCTGGTAGAGAACAGCTGTTGCATTCCCTGCATATTGAAAGTCATGGGAATACAGGACTTAGGAGCAGGAGTATTCTATCCAGCCCTTTGAGCCTGCTCCATCATTCAATAAGATCAGGGCTGGTCTGGTTATTGTGTCAACTCCCCATTCCCATACTCCCAAAAACTCTTGAATTCCTTGTCTACCAAAAGCAAGCCATTCTGCCTTGATTAAATTCACTGCTCTAGCCTGCACTTCTTTCTGGGGAATTCCCCACACCAACAACCTTTTGTGAGGAAAAGAAATATCTTTAACTCTATCTTGAAAGGGAGATCCCTTATTCTTAGATTGTGACCCTCTTTCTAACTTCTCCCACAACAGGAAACATCCTCATGGTATCCACCCTGCCTAGCTCCCTCAGCGTTTCTGGCAGTATCTATGGAGTGAAATCAGTTAACATTTCAGGTTCGTCCTGAGGAAGGGTCACTCGACCTGCAACATTAACTCTGATTTCTCTCCAGAGACACTGCCAGATCAGCTGAGCTTTTCCAGCAATTTCTATTTTTGTTTCTGATTTACAGCATTTGTATTCTTTCAGTTCCCTCAGGATTTTGTTTGCATTAATAAGATTCCCTCTCATGTACAAGCTGATGGGTACAGGCTCAACCTGCTCAATCTTTCTTCATTAGTTACTCTCTTCACTCCAAGAAAAATGGAGTGAACTTTTTTCTGAAGTCTTTCTAATGCAGTTATATCCTCTTTCAAGTAAGGAGACCAAAACTGAACATCAGCATACCAGGTGCAGTCTCACATAGGCCTTGTACAGCTGCGGTAGAACTTTCCCTACTTTATTCTTCCATTCCCCTTACAACATACTCCAACATTCCATTTAGCTTCCTAATCACTCATTTTGCCTGCAAACTGTCTTATGTAGCTTACATACAAGTACACTTGATCTCCCTGCACAACCAAGGCCTGCAATTTTACTCTGTTTAAATAACAGAATGCTTTCCATTCTTTCTGCTAAAGAGGACAAGTTCACATTTTCCCACATTATTCCTAACCTGACAACCTTTTATCCTGTTCACTTAACTGAGCTGTATACAAAATTCTCTACCTCTTCTTGACAATTTATTTTCCTACCTATTGTGGAGCCATCAGTAAATTCAGCTGTGACACATTTGATACCTTCATCCAAGTCATGAGCACAGATTACAAATAGATGAGGTCTCACCTCTGATCCTTGTTGCACTCAGTTTACAGCTTGCCAACTTGAAAAGGACCCAATTATCTATATTTTCTGGTTTATGTTAACTGACCAATCCTTTATCCATGCCAACACCTCACCTTCATGCCCTGTGTTCTTGTCTCGTGGTGGTACTCTTTGATGCGGCACTTTATCAAATCTCTTTTAGAAATCCAAGTCCTCCACATCTCCAATGTCTCCTCTATCCAACTCTCTGGTTACTTCCTCAACAATCACTAATAGATCGGTTAAACACCATTTGCAGTTCAGAAAGCCATGCTAAACTGTGCAATCACATTATGATTTCTCTAAATGTCCTGCTATAACCTCCGTAATAGTCAACTATTATGGGAGGCATTTTAGAACATTTCAACTGATGTAATATTGCATTGTATACTTGTATTTATATAGCACTTTAAACATCCAAATGCATTTCACTGGGATATTGTAAAACAAGTAAAATACTGACCCATATAAAGAGATTTTCATGGAGAATAAGTCCAGAACAGTGGTGGTAAGAATGGTGACCAGAAGCTGATTCCTGGATTCCCACCCAATACAGTGTCCCCAGGTTTTGCTGGTGCAGGTTAAGACTGTAAGTAGCTAGCCTGCACCTGAACTGATGTAGCCAGCTCGACAGTGGTTTGTAAGCAATTCCTAAGCTCGCTCCGCAATTTTCATTGAGTCTGACCAGATCCCCATGATTGGTGCTTCCTGACCACTCAGAGAATCTGGGCACCATAGTCTAGATTCAGGTAAGGCAAGTTTACAAGGTCTTACTCACACCTCCTTCCTTGTAATGCATGCTTCTTCAATGTTGAATTACCCAGTATGCAATGTATATGCGACCAAAGAAATGTACATTACAATGGTACAGCTGAGAGAAGAAATATAGTTGCTATTATTGGTCTGGAATCACAGCATTAGTTCAGCAGGGCTTTCTGTTTTGACAAGTGAATTGCTTATATTAAGTTGCTCTGTGATTTTTTTTGTCAATGTCTCAAAGCGTACTTAGACAAGATTAAGAACTGTAATGTGTTTGAAGGGGCTGGCTGGGGTCAAGAATGGCCTTGAGTTGGCATGGAGCATATCTGGGGTCAAGTGGATGATGGGGAATGATTACATACATCATCGTGAGTTGGAATAGGTTGGTGTGGAAGGTATAAGCAGCCTTGGGGCTGTGGGTTGAGTGAGTGCGTGTGTGAGGGTAAGGACTGAAATGCCTAAACTCTTCTAAAATAATTGGGTGATGTTCTCCTGAAGACCCTACACCCCCTGAGGTAGTTGTGGCAACACTCAGTAAATTTCTTGATTCAAGTCACCACCTAATTGTAAAAATTCAGTTTGCTAGGTCAGATAATCAGGGATTTGGTCAAAGAGGTAGATTTTAAAGAATGTCTGAAAGGTTGAAAGTGAGGTTGAGAGGTGAGAGACATCTGGATTATGTTCCAGAGCTTGGAACCGAAATAAAGAAGGAATGTCTATAAATGCTAGGATTAGGAAAGCTCAAGAATTAGAGATGCACTGACATCTCAGACAATAGGGCTGGAGAATAATGAGAGATTGGGTGAGTTAAGACTATGATGAGATTTGAAAACAAGATTAAGACATTGCTTGACCAATTGTCAATGTAGGTCGGTAATGCAATACAAAACATAGACAGCAGAGTTTGGATAATCTCAAGTTTACTGAGGGTAGAATGTGGAAGACTAGCTAGGATCATGTTGGGTTATCAAGTCTATTGGTATCAAAGACATGAGTCAGGGTATGGAGGTGGAAATAAGAAGTCTCAGTGATGGTGAGAATATGTGATTGGAAGTTGATCTTGGGATCACATTTTTAAAAAATTCAGTCATGAGATATGTGAATGCTGGCTGGGTCAGCATTTATCGTCCATCTGTAATTGCCCTTGAGAAGGTGCTGATAAGCTGTCATCTTGAACTCCTGTAGTTCACTTAGTGTAGGTCAACCCATAATCCCATTATGGAAGGCGTTCTAAGATTTTGATCCTGCGACACTGAGGAAAGGTGATATATTTCCAAGTCAGGATGGTGAATGGCTTGGAGGGGAACCTGCAGGCAGTGATTTTCCCATGTATCTCTTGCCCTTGTCCTTCTAGATTGTAGTGATTGTGGGTTTGGAAGGTGCAGCCTAAGGACTCTTGGTGAATTCCCTGCCGTGCATCTTGTAGATGGTGCACACTGCTACTACTGAACACCAGTGGTTAAGGGAACGCATCATCAAGTACTTTACTCTCAGATAGTTGCCAGTGAGAATGATGGAGTTAAGGATAAAGATAAGAGTTTGTAGTGGGGACTGAAAACAATCACAGCATTTGTTTTTATTTTAGATTATCCCAATCTCAATCATGGACATTGCACAACCTCAATAAAAAAAGTAGGGATTGTATAACTCGAATGTTACATAATTTTTATCAGAGTTACAGAATGAAAGCATAAAATTGTCCCAAAACTTCCATTTTGAAAGCATGAAGTTATTACTGAATGCTATTGAGCTGACAATTCATTATCTGTTTGTTGGCTGGACTGGAGTTGAGAACCACTTGTCCTTTGCTTTTGTAACTTTTGTTCTTGAGTTCCTCCAGTACTATTTCTAATTTCTTACAGCGTCTGTAATGCTGCTTCACGTAGAATTTATAATCTACAGTCATAATTCATGCAGCACGTAATAAACGTTTTTATTTGACCAGTTTGACCTTTTCTGAACATATTGGAATGCCATTCCCCCCTTGGTGACAGGTGAAATAACATACTGTCAATTTATCACTTGGCCTTATGCCTCTGAATGATGCGTGCTCATTAACACAGCACTCAGTACATGTGTCCCCGACAGTACACAACACTGGCTCTACAAATATGACATTTACTTGAAATTCACAAGTGTAATGTCGCCGGGCCAAATCTGTGGCAATGCAATTACTCAACAATTAGCATATTCTTCTGTGAGAGTAGCTACAGGTGAGTGACTTGACTTCAGTTTCATGAGACAATATTTGTAAGCAAAATGGGAACAAGTCTCACAGCACTTCAACAACACAGACTTCTGCTCGGGCAGTCCCCCGAGCTTGTGTGTTCACTCGTTGCATCAGAACCATCATTTCTGCCTGTCTTACAAAATAGAAAGTTGCGCCTACAGACTCACAATTTTAAAAGCAGTTGGTTGCTTGCAATATTAATGGGGTAAATATATTGGATGAGGACGATACAAACAAGCCTAGCAATTTCAGACCGGAATTTGCAAAGCAGAGCTTAATATGACACTGATTTCAAACTAGGAGAAAGCGAGGACTGCACATGCTGGAGATCAGGGTCGGAAAGTGTGATGTTGGGAAACGCAGCAGGTCAGGCAGCATCCGAGGAGCAGGAGAATCAATGGACATCGATTCTCGGAAGTTGCCTGACCTGCTTTTCCAGTGTCACACTTTTCGAAACAGATTTCAAACTCAAAAGCTGTGGTGGCGGTTCATATTTTGCAGTTGGTAGCAAATCAACATAAATATACAACTTGTTGCTGACCTCAAATAAAGATGTCTGCAAAGATTTAGTGATCTCTGTAGGGCAGATCTCCTCTTCACCAATGACAACTAATTCCAAAGGATCACCTGGTGTGCAGAAACCATGAGGTCATCAAGAATGGTAAGCAATCAGTAAGTGTTCATGAAGACAGCAAACCAGGAAGTGAAAACCACTGAATCTCTTTACTTTTAAGCATTGTATTTCATAGTCAGCAAAATAAATGATCAGGACATGAACATGACGTTAAGGCAGAAGTTAAAGTATCATAAACAAACTTCTTTGTAAAAAATGAAATGGATTATTGTAAAATAAAATTGGAATGTCATTTAATGGAGAAATTTAATATTCAACAAATACATAATTACTGTTACAGGGTCAGATCAATAATGGGACTAGTACAGTATTTAAAAAAAAGCCTAGTTACACCTCAGCCAACAAGGTGAAATATTTTCATGGGTTTTTAAGGTGAGGCTAAGGTATAAGAGCAGAATTCCTCATCAATATCAGGCCTGGTTTAGCTGAGCACAGCTCCAAGTCACGAGGCTGTGAATTTGAGTCCCACTCCATGGCTCTGGACAAGAATCAAAACTGATGCTGCTGTGCTTCACTGTTAGAAGCCTCGTTTTAAGGGTGAGATGTTAAACAAAGGCCCCATGTTCCTGTTCAGATGGAGCAGAAGTTCCCATGGCATTATTTTGAAGAAGGTCAGTATAGTTGAGATGATTATAGTTATTGCTGTGGGAGTCTGTTGTGTGAAAATCAGTTGCGGTCTCTCTTATTTTGCAAAAATCACCACACTCTTAAAAAAAAGTATTTCATTGGCTGTAAGGTGCTTTGAGATGTCCAGTGGTCTTGAAAAGCCCTATAAAAATGCAAACTTTTTTTTCAGTTTCTAATAGACTGCATTTCGAGTTGACCTCAACAGTGCCATCTCTGGATAAGTACAGAATCACTGGCCACAATGCCTGAATTTCTGTTAAATTAACAACATGCAGACTTGAAAAGTTTCAGTCAGTTTCAGAGCAACAGTGATGGCGAACACTTACACTTTTGTGTCAATACTACTCTAACATTGAGACAACTTTAATCATTCAGCAATTGGCTGCTTTTATCTCAAATTGTGGGAGGAACTGGATATCATGACTTAGTTGTTAAACAGAAATTAAGATCCTAGACATTTATTGTTGACTAATTTTAAAGTACAATGCCTCACAAAATGTTTTTTTAAAAACAGTATTAAAGTAATAGAGTTGACAACAGTATTAAATTTGTGTTGCGACACACCTGGCTGTATGCTTTATTTACATAGTTCAGTCAGTATTGCTTTCTGATTGGGTCCTTCAGAATCAATATTCCTCAAGGTATTAATTTTAGCACAGGTGTTAACATGCTGGTAGAAAATTCCTCCAAGTGCTTATTTAACAATATTGTTACTCGACAGATTCTCAACTACATTAAAACTGCCTAAGTGCAGAGTTTACAGAAATGATGAGGGGAGGGGAGAAGAGAGAATGAATGGAATATAAAGCCAATATTTTTTGTCTGTCAAAGACTATGTACCTACTTCTCAAAATCCCATATTTGATCGAAATGTTAGCTTTGATATACAGCACAGAAATTCAATGCAACAGTATCAATTGGTCACAAAAGTAGAAGTTGTGCAGAGAAATCAGAGTTAACATTTCAGGTCCAGTGATAGTTCCTCAGAACTGAACAGTAGGTGGACAAGATAAAAGATTGAAATGGAAATGCCGTCAGAGAGAGGAGCAGAACTTCTTCAAAGTGGGCATGCCTAGAAGAGATGTGGCAGTGAGTTAAATACTAAATAAAAAAACTGAAAGAACTGAGGATGCTGTAAATCAGAAACAAAAAAAATAAGTTGTTGGAAAAGCTCAGCGGGTCTGGCAGTATCTGTGAAGAAAAATCAGAGTTAACATTTTGAGTCCAGTGACCCTTCCTCAGAACTGAACGCAGGGCCTTGTGCCAGCTCCATCATTCAATAAGATCATGGCTAATTTGATTGCGACATATTTCCAACTAAATTCAATCACCTTCAGCTCCTTGATTATCAAACATATATCCACCTTTGCTTTAAAAATATTCAAAGATTTAGCTTTTACCACCTTCCGAGAAAGTGTTCCAAAGACTCATGACCCTTTGAAAAATATTTGCTCACCTCTATATTAGTTGGATAACCATTTATTCCTGTTTACCAGGGAAACATCCTTTGCATGTTGAGTCACAGGGAAACAGACTCTTCAGTCCAACTTGTCCGTGCTGACCAGATATCCTAAATTAATCTTGTCCAATTTGCCAGCATTTGGTTCTCATCCCTCTAAACCATTCCTAATCAGATACCCTTCCAAATACCTTTTAAATGTTTAAATTATACCAACTTCCACCACTTCCTCTGGCAGCTCATTCCTCACACGCACCACCCTGTGTGAAAACAATTGCCCCATAGGCTCCTTTTAAAAGTTTCCCCTTCCACCTTAAATCGATGCCTTCTAATATTGGACTTCCCTACCCTGGGGAAAAGCCCTTGGCTGTTCACCCCATCTAAGCCCCTCATGAATTTATAAACTTCTATGAAATCACCCCTCAGCCTCTGATGCTCCAGGGAAAATAGCCTCACCTATTTAGCCTCTCCCTATAGCTCAAACTCTCATACCCTGAAAAAGTGTTCGTAAATCTTTTCTGAACCCTTTCATGTTTCATAACATCTTTCCTATAACTGGGAGACTAGAAATGAAAGCAGTATTCCAAAATGCACCATGTCAAGGTCTCACAAGGTCATGCATATTTCAATTGAGTTACTTTTCTCAAATTCCTATGAGGGAATGACAATTTTGCTTGCATGCTGATGTTCACACAATACCATTGTATGAATGTTAGAGTGAAGAATAGGTTAAAGAAAGGGAATGAGGCTACTTTTCAGCAAGGGTCAAATGAAACACTTATTACAGTGAAGGCCATTATAATCTGAATCACTGGAGGGAGATTGTGTAGGTGTTATACAGGGCTATTCAGCATAGCCTTCATTTGAATAAGGCAAGAACAGTGACACTAGTAAGGAGCTAATTTCACAAAATTGCTCAGCCTATTTAAATCAAGGTTTTGACACTTACAGCTTTTTAAAGTTGTTGTCCATGCAGTATTAACAGGAGATCCACTTGGGTCCATTCAGTGTGTGTCAGTTCTCTGATAAAGCTATTCACTCAGAACCAATCCCCTGCCTTTTGTTCAGAGCTGTTTCGAATAAAGGGGAGATGGGGCAATGTGAGCATGCTCAGAGCAGGACGGGGGAGATGGGGCAATGTGAGCATGCTCAGAGCAGGACGGGGGAGATGGGGCAATGTGAGCATGCTGTCCAAAATGGCACCGATTGTGGCAACAAAACACTTTTCACTGTATTTTCCCAAGTACACGTGACAATAAAAAATTATTCATTCATTCATACTCAAAACTCTTGTTGAAATAAGAAAGACCAGAAGTTATAAGACTATACTCTTGTCATTAAATATTCTGAAGAAGTCATTCTGGACGTGAAACATTAACTGTGTTTCTCTTTCCACAGATGTTGCCAGACCTGCTAAGTTGCTCTGTGTTGGTTTAGTTGCATATTAA
Source organism: Hemiscyllium ocellatum (assembly GCF_020745735.1). Taxonomy (NCBI): domain Eukaryota; kingdom Metazoa; phylum Chordata; class Chondrichthyes; order Orectolobiformes; family Hemiscylliidae; genus Hemiscyllium; species Hemiscyllium ocellatum. The sequence continues at coordinate 38,063,189 of NC_083432.1, read as the reverse complement.
TTTTGTCATGTTTGGAATAACTTACTAGATAAGAAACCCGGTGACAATGATATCAATACTGCTGAATGTTCTGGATGTTAGTTCCACCAGTAACTGGAGCCACCAATAACAGCTCGTTCAGATGATTCAATGTAGAGAAATAGAGTAATCAGAAAGAAATGTTGAGATAAGTGAGGGTTCAGCAGAGGAAGAGAAAGTGGTAGAACGAATATAAAAGAAACAATTGTGTCTGAAAACTTTCTAGAAGAAATTTCAAAGTGTTGACATTTCAATGTGACAGGAAAAATTGAGAACTGCAGATGCTGGAGATTAGCGTCAAGAGTGAGGTGCTGGAAAAGCACAGCAGGTCAGGCAGCATTTGAGAAGCAGGAGAATTTGGGCATAAGCCCTTCATCAGGAATGAGGCTTGTGGGACGGGGGTGGGGGTTGAGAGATAAATGGGGGGGGGGTGCTGGGGGGCAAGTAACTGGGAATGTGATAGGTAGAAGGTGGCAGACCCACTCTCCTCTCTGACCTACCACCTTCACCCCCACCTTCACCTATCTATCACATTTCCAGCTACCGTCTTCCCAGCCCACCCATCCCATTTATCTCTCAGCACCCCCCAGACCCACAAGCCACATTCCTGATGAAGGGCTTATGCACAAAACGTCGATTTCTATGGGATACTCAGGGCCCACGATGCATTAAAGGATGGCAGCCCTACCAGATAGATTCTATTCTGATGTTTCCCAAGAACACTCGGCTTTTGATTAATGAGGTTGGTTCCCTGGCTAGCTTGCATACTCAACGAATCTCCCAAACTTACAATTCCTGCTGTGAACTCCCTGCCAACCGTATTATTGGTACAGAAGACACCTGAGCCTTATAAGCTACCACAAGCTCAGAAATTCTGCAGAATTCCAGCTCTGAGTTCAACACCAGCACATCGAACTCCAACTCAACACTGTCCCTCAGTGATCCTCTTGATTCTCTGGAGGTGCACAATAGTGTCACATGAAAACATTAAAGAGCATGCAGAGTAGACATTAGATATTGCTCCAGATATACTTTAATTAATTAATTAATGTTGCCCTTCTTATGCCCAAGTTTAACACGTTTGCTTATGGTCTAGACTATGACAGTTTGGAGTTTTACAGCTGGGTTGTTGTATTTAAAACAAATCAATTCTTTCAACGTGTTTCATTTGGATGGTGCCTTATTACAAGTTTGCATTTCTACAACTGTAAATATGATGAATGCTTCTCTGTGCGACACAAACCTAATGTTACTATTGTCAGAGAAAAAATGCATTTACTTAATTGAAATCACAGACATGGCAAAGGCTTCAAACATTAGCAGATTGGCAGAAGTCAGCAGCCTACAAATTTTACGCAGTTTCCCTGAGGTGGTCTGCCTTGCTTCAGCATCGGATGTTATATCGCTTGAGATTGCTGATCAAGACATATGAAGCAAGTTTTCAACATTTCAAATTAGCTTTCAATAACAGTGCAAATTGCTCAGTGCGTTTAATTATAATTTTCCTCTAAGGGTTTGAATGCAGTATGAAAAACAATGAGTTGCACAGCCATAGATGTTGTTGGCCAGTGAATAAAGGGATGAAGTGATTGTAAGTGGATTCTAAATAGTTGTACATATTTGTATAACAAAAATCAGTTTTTTTGGAAACTTTTTTAAAAATCACTGTGTGAAGGAGACCTACATTTGCCAACAGGAAAAGATATTAACCCGTTCTGCCCAATGAGAATTAGGAGTGTGGAGGAGAAGAGGAACATCCAACCTCTCTGCTTACAGACTGCTCTTGCTTGGTGCAAGTTAATTTTCAAATTGGGGAAGTGCGTGAGTTGCTCATTGCACTATGTTGAGGGTCTCAAATATCCAAATTTCAACATCCCAAAGTCATTCAGACCTGACACGATTTTAATCCCAACGGTGTTCAGAGAAATGTATTAATACACAGTGTATTGGTTGGCTTACTATAATCACACAATGGCAATACCCATGCTGCAAATATTTTCAGGTTAGTTTGTGGCACATAACATTAAACAGACTAAGCGAGTCCTATACATGGCAGAACATCCTGTGAAAAGCTTTTAATAACTAGATTCCTTTTGGGTCTTCAGCTCCACTTTGAGATGCCACGCTCCTGATATCAGTTAGCTCCCAATCCTTTTCACAGTTTAGCATAAATGCTGGAGATTATGTCTTTTGGTCCCTGTTAGTGGCTTTCTGCCACCTAGGTTTTGGGTAGATGTCCATTCTGGAATAATACTAAGCAAGACCGGGAGATTAAAACAGCCTGAATTTACCCTGGGGCAGTGCTGTGAGATTATCCACTGCCCTGCACTTCCCACCCTCCCACTAATACTTTTTAAAAATCATGTCTAATATCTTTGGAAAACCAGACCCGATATGCGTATACAGCAAAGAAAAATATGTTGTGCGTTCTGGAAATCTGAAGTAAAACAGAAAATGCTAGAAATATTCATTAGGTTCGGCAGCATCTGTGGAGGGAGAAACACAGTTAAAGTTTCAGACTGATCATGTTTCTTCAGAATATTTCCAAGCACACTGAAACACCTACTTTTTCCTTTCTCTATACGTTCTACCTGACCTGATGCATTGCTCCAGCATTTTCTGTTAATGTATTAAAGAAAAAAACACTACTTGATTTTTTATTTGATGGGTTTGAGAATACATACAATCCTACAATATACCTTTTTGGATATCCCAGCCGGACATTTGTAGACATTATGTATAGACTGGTCTTAATCAGATGAGACAACTATAGAGAACAGAAGATGCTTTGCACTAACATTACCATCATGACTGGACTGTATAAACAGCAGCTCTAAGTTCCAAATCCATATAGAATATTTTCTGAACATCAGTAATGGTTTGCTGAACGTAAGGTGCCTAGAGTATCACCCATTCTCTAAAGACAGATAATTCATATGGATGGCAGCTGATTCTGACAAATGGTGCTGCCTTCCTGTCTTGGGATCTTGTTATGGTTTAGCTGCTGTCCACTGTTTGATTTTAACCATTATTTGACGGAGAAATGAACGTATGTCATTAGATTTATAAAGCTCTGTCACTAAGAATAGTTGAGGCTGACAAATGTCACTGTAAATCCTCCTTGCAATTACAGCAGTAACTGACTATGGACAGTTGTAAGTGTGCTTTATTGAGGGGATATTGTGTATAATGATGACTCAGTTATATTGGTTGATGGATTTACAGTTTGTATTTTGGTAGAGTCTAACATTAGTGGAAATAACACCCGCTTTCAGGCACAAAAATATATTAATCCCGGCAGCAAACCTGCATAAGATGGAAGTCAAGTGTCAAATCCAACCCTTTAAAACATTTTCCTTTAATTTCTTTTGCTTTGGGACACCATTGAAGTACTACTGGAGACTTTTTCTCTCTGCACATTCATAAATTGAGGACAGCAAAGATGAGTTAAGGAGAAAACAAAAGATGAAGAGGTGCTTGATTTTATAATTCAGTGTTGCAGTGCAGCACAATCAATGGAATCTCAGCACCAACAGAAGTTCGAGACACTCTTTGACTCTGTTATCAGGTTATATTGTTTTTTCTCGTGGTATTTAGGAATCACTGCCGAGAGCATCGGTGGTGGCAGTGGTAGCGGCTGGGGGTGAAACAGAAATGTACATACATCTGGATTTCTGAAGAATGAGGAAAGGCATGCTGATCAAATTTCCTTTCTGGCAACATTATGAGAGGAGACCACTTGATAAACACTTTGTCCGTCTCAATTTTCAGGAGCAATGCAACATGTCAAGAATTTAGAAATGGGGAAAGCCTTCCCTTGGTTCAAAGTCCCCCTCCAGAAGCGCAGCCCTTCAGAAGTTGCTTCTTATTTCCCAAACCCACAGTGGGAATTTGCCAGAATGACTACACGATTTTGGAGCCCACTACAACACTTCAGCTCAACACCTACAAAGACACTTCTTGACCATTGGGCGAGTCTTTAACTCATTCAAAACTCAACCACTTGCACAGAGCTACAAACCTGCTGTACATGTGCGGGCTCTCTTTTTAACTAGAACAATTGATTCAGCTCCACATTTTGCTCCATTTCAAATATTCATCTCTATCTTTCTATGAAAGGTGCTGTGTTCCAGCTCCTGTCGTGAAACAGTTCACGCTCCTTGGAAATAAAAACAATGTTTGCCTCCACTGGCCAAACATCAGAAAAAGAGTGATAATAGCGCAGATATTACCAACCCAGGTTCTGAGGAAGAGCCCTACTGGACTCAAAACAGTCACTCTGTTTCTCTCTCCACAGATCTCCAGCACTTTCTGTTTTTACTTCATGCTCCATGAAAATGAACCTTCCAGTTCAGTGAGCAAACCTATCCAGAACCTCAACCTGAGCTACAAATCTTCTCAAAACTCGCCAATGGCAATTATTTACTAATTTGAAAGTACTGCACCTGCAGAAATTGTACACTGCACACGATTAAATCAGACCTGCAAACAACATTTACAAATAATGTTTTTGAAACAAAAAGGCTGCACATAATTGTCTTACGATGATAAGTTACAGATCTATTGGTGGTTCCTGTGATCATTGAGTTTGTTATAATACCTCATTCAGACCATAAGAAGTATGAACAGGAATAGAGTCCTCAAGCCTGTCATTCAATAGAATCATGACTGATCCAACATTCCTCACATCCACTTTCCTGCCTTTTCCCCATAATCTTTGATTCCCCTGTTCATCAAGAATTCATCTACCTCTGCCTTAAATCTAGACCAGGACTCTGCCCCTACAGCTCTCTGTGACAAAGAGTTCTAAAGACTCATAACTCTCAGAGAAGAAGTGGTTAGCACTGCTGCCTCACAGCGCCAGGGACTTGGTTCAATTCCCGCCTCAGGCGACTGACTGTGTGGAGTTTGCACATTCTCCCCGTGTCTGCGTGGGTTTCCTCCGGGTGCTCCGGTTTCCTCCCACAGTCCAAAGATGTGCGGGTCAGGTGAACTGGCCGTGCTAAATTGCCTGTAGTGTTAGGTAAGGGGTATATGTAGGGGTATGGGTGGGTTGCGCTTCGGCGGGTCTGTGTGGACTTGTTGGGCCGAAGGGCCTGTTTCCACACTGTACGTCTAATCTAATCTAATCTACACACAAATCCCTCGTCATCTCAAGTCTTAAATTGGTGCCCCTTTATTCTGAAACAGTGCCCTCTGATCCTAGAGCTTCCCAACAGGAGAAGGATCAGCATTTAACCTGTCATGGTCCTTACGGATCCTATATGTCTTAATGAGGTCACCTCTTATTCTTCTAAATTTCAATGAGTAGAGTGCCAATCTGTTTAACTTTGCTCATAAGACAATCTCTCCGTACCAGGGATCACACGAGTGAACCTTCTCTGAACTGCCTCCAATGAGATATTATCTCTCCTTAAATAAGGGGAGCTTAATAGAAAATTCAACGGAAAAGGGAAAATATTTTTGCCATGTCTGTCTTAAGAAATAAGGTATGTATGTAAGACATATATTAGATAAATTAAAATATGTTGCCTACACAAACACATCTTTCTTTGTTTATTATGCAGTTTATGTTTAAGATTTTACAACATCAGCAACTGTGAAAATATTGAAAATAAACTGGATAATCTAATACAGAGGATCAAGGGCACTGACGTTATAAGTAGCTTTTATGTCAAAATTCATGACAACAGAGTTCAAAGAACACAATCTAATATTCTGGGAAACTGTAGGTCAGGAGAAGGCAATGGTATTGTAAATCTGCACTGAGTTTTTGGATTAAAATACATGTTGCTTGACTTGTGACATCCTGATCAATCATTGGTAGACACTATTAAGAAGCCCTCCCTCTTACATAATTATGAAGTCTGGCTCATTTTCACATCTTTGGCACACCACCTCAAAATAGAATTTCCAGATACAGTTGAATGAAGGCACCGTGGGGTCCTTAATAATCTCCACGCTATGTTCCGTCAGTCACTTGGAACATTTTAAATCCCCATGAAATTCAATCCTGAAGCCACCAAAGAAATGACAACAGCTCTCTAAGAAGATACCACTCAACAGGCACCAACAATAAAGCAATGACCTTCACAGTGACCTTCAAATAAAATCAATAAAATCATACCCTTCTGGATCACTAAGTGCCATCAATTAAGAAATTTTGCTCCATTTTAATGCTGAGAAAAACCATTTGTAGCTTTTCTGTTTATTATTTCACAGAAGCTGGGAATTGCTGGCTAGACTAGCATGTACTGCCCATCCCTATTTATGCTACAGAAGGTAGTGGGCGGGGGGGGGGGGGCTTACCTTTACCCTCCGCTCTGCTTCAACACACCATCAGGACACCTCAATACCTTTCACCTGCAGTGACACTGAAAGGCTGACATTTATCAGACAGTCAGTGTGCTGTATCGGGTTCTGCATCTAACCATTAGCTGCAATACCTAGAGCCTTTTGTGTCTTAAAGCTGAGTCAGTGTGCCAAGCCATGCCAACTGATGTCCATCATACGCCATTAAAACCTCCATGTTAACTTGCATAGGCTCTGTGTCTTTTTTGAGAACCAGCTTGCAAAGCCATGCCTATTCAATCCCAACTGATATCCACCATGATATCCTCCATGTTAACTCCCATAGGCACTCACCCAATAGCCACACGGGCAGACTCAGAAATCATGTGGAGATGAACTAAAATGCACTGCTCTCACCATTTAGACTTGTCACCGGAAAAGAAAACCTCCAACTCATGAAAACATTAAAATATCAGATATTTCAAAGCTCACATTATCTTTTTTAAGAAGAAACTTACATTACATCTGTAATTATTTAATAGTTTTTTTACACTGTACATTGAGCAGTGAACTCAGAATCATCCTCTACTAAGGACATTAAAGCTTTTGAAGCACAGCAAAGCATTCAAAGTGACCAGCCTGAGCAAGATGTTAACACAGAGTACAATTGAAACTGCCCAAAAGATGCTACACCAAACGGCCTGACAATCAAAGCAGTCTGGATTAGGAGTGCTGGAAGAGCACAGCAGTTCAGGCAGCATCCAAGGAGCAGCGAAATCGACATTTCGGGCAAAAGCCCTTCATCAGGAATAAAGGCAGAGAGCCTGAAGCATGGAGAGATAAGCTAGAGGAGGGTGAGGGTGGGGGGAAAGTGGCATAGAGTACAATGGGTAGTAGGGGAGGGGATGAAGGTGATAGGTCAGGGAGGCGAGGGTGGGGTGGATAGGTGGAAAAGGAGATAGGCAGGTAGGACAAGTCTGGACAAATCATGGGGACAGTGCTGAGCTGGAAGTTTGGAACTAGGCTGAGGTGGGGGAAGGGGAAATGAGGAAACTGTTGAAGTCCACATTGATGCCCTGGGGTTGAAGTGTTCAGAGGGCCTCCTTCACCGCCGCTCCCTCACCACCAGACACCTGGAGGAAGAACGCCTCCTCTTCCGCCTCATAACACTTCAACCCTAGGGCATCAATGTGGACTTCAACAGTTTCCTCATGTCCCCTTCCCCCACCTCACCCTAGTTCCAAACTTCCAGCCCAGCACTGTCCCCATGACTTGTCCGGCCTTGTCCTACCTGCCTATCTCCTTTTCCACCTATCCACCCCACCCTCTCCTCCCTGACCTATCACCTTCATTCCCTCCCCCACTCACTCATTGTACTTTGCTACTTTCTCCCCACCCCCACCCTCCTCTAGCTTATCTCTCCACGCTTCAGGCTCACTGCCTTTATTCCTGATGAAGGGCTTTTGCCCGAAACGTCGAATTTCCTGCTCCTTGGATGCTACCTGACCTGCTGCGCTTTTCCAGCAACACATTTTCAGCTCTGATCTCCAGCATCTGCAGACCTCACTTTCTCCTCCACAGAAAGTAAGGCCCATACATAAACATTGAGTGAAGTTTGAGGGCATGATCTTCTGAGTTGGTTGTAAGAGTGCTGCCAATGTGAAGCTGTCATTTGTGATTTTGTATCTCCCAGTTATCAGGCTTTCCAGATAAATCAGAATGAAGGTTTACAAGGAACATCTCACTTTTATGAATAATTCATCCATCCATTAGTTGCTGCATTTTCTGTGTTTTGCCCTCAATGTAAACTGGAAATGACAAGTTGATTCAAACGTAAAAGGTAACAAGTACATTAACTGTAACAGTTTCCGTGATAACAAGCTGTTGTTGCCCTGCATCTGAGATCAAAACGGGAATACCTGGCAACATAAACTGAGGGTTCTGCAATCATTGTTTAGGTTTTGTTACCAATTCCACAGCTGCCATAATCTTGAAGTTTGGCTTAAATGTGTTGCATCAAAAATGCTTGTGAACATAATGTGTACAAGGCCATTAATGTAGTAACCCTAAATTAATATCCTGCTACGTTAGATTTCTGAACTAAAACAAAGGTATTTCTGCACAAATCATTGTTTAGAAACCACCACTATTTTAAGGATATTGCTTCTCATGCGTCACTCGTCATCATCTCTTTTTGTGAAAAAGCAATCGGCTTTTTGGTTGTGCCCATTCTTCAGGTATATCACTTTGTGGCAAAAATAAAATTGCCACATTCTGAATCACTTCCAATCGGCAGAAATCAACTAGTCATCTGGAAAGCGAAACTCAAATGGGTTTCTCCTTCAGTGATGATAAACCGATCAGTATTTTCGTCAGCCCAACCCCACTGTGCAGGATTTATACATATCAGTGTGTTTCAAAATCATCTGGAGAAATGGTCTTGTCTTGTACATATATACCACAAAACCTGCATTGGTTTTACTTAAAACTAAATCTCACCATTTTAAGATAAATTGGCAACTGGTTATAAATTGTAAGAAATTTGTTTTGAACAAAAGAATAGAGAATAATGTGTCAAAGGTACCAGAAATGCTGTGTCTGTTTGAAAAGGGCTCACTTTTTTGTTGCAAGAATTAGACAATGACGACTTGTGAATTATAGCTCAGAACATGCTTTTCACTAAGGTAAGACTATTACTTGTAGGAAACTGCTTAAAATGGCAATGAGCAGCTGTTTAGCATTATACTAAGACTATGCTTTCACATATAAAATTTAAGTACTTTTTTGGAGCTAATTTTATTCCTCATTAAGATTCTACTAAAAGTCATTTAGAAGCTATTCAATGGCATTGAACTTTCCTGTTAATAGCTATTACATTTTCATTATATCCGTATGTATTTAACCAAGAACAGCACTATTACTGATAGTTAAAGAGGCTCTTGACTGTTGGGCCTCGGTCAGTGAATACAGGAATCTTTTCCAAATACACTGAGGGTCGTTTATCCCAAAGGGTGATGACTGAGTGTGATGGGAGGAAGAATAATTTATTTGCAAGTCTACATTTTGCACAGAACTAATTTTGGATTATCATAATTTTAACTTGCCTAAAGGCGCTGACCAGAAACTTGCAAGTTTATCACAGAAGTGTTGATTAGATGCAATTTTCATGGAGCATATGTTTCACACTCACTTCTACCAATGGTATAGCCTGCAGTGTATTAGAGAATGGTTCAGGGACTGACGGACTGAATGCTCAGCTCCTCTAATTCAGCACAGGAGGTCTTTGTAGATAAAGCCCAGTTAAGTGATGCGGCCTATACTTGAATGTAGAACAATGCCACACTAACCTCCACTCTGCCACTTCCCAGAGCAGCTAATGGTGCTTTGCATGGTCTCAGCTCCAATATCTCTTCCTTGTTCAGACCAAAGGGAAACTGATTACTGGTGGCTCCTATAACGTAGGGCATTTACCCTTTATAGATGAAGTCCCCAGAGGCATGTCCAGAGTTAATATTGTGTGAATGTTAGTGAAATCTTGAGAAACCATCATTCATATTCTTCCAATCTGCCTCAGAGGGTCTCTTCTAGGACCATGAATTATGAATTGGTGAATATCCTTTAATGGCAAATTCACTTCCTTCTTAATGTCACATCTACATCTAACAGCTGCCCACTGTTAGGACAGGCCATTAAGTTAAAGTCCTTGTCTTCAGAGTTAATGCGACAAAACTGATGTAATTCTTCTTGAGAACATCATTTGAGTCATTCTGTTTCTCTCTCCACAGATGCTGCCAGACCTGCTGAGTTTCTCCAGTGTTCTCTGCGTTTCTTTCAGATTTCTGGCATCCACAGTATTTGCTTTCAGCTAAGCCTTCAAATTGGCATGCCGCCTCTTATGCCAACTTCAACATCTCTATAAAGATGGAGAATTCCATTAAACATGAGCCTGAAAGGTTTTTGGGTCGAAGGCCACACCTCATTCTTTTGTGTCTTTTGACAGAAATCCCACAAATTTGCTCACGCTCTCCTTTGATTGTAACCTGTAGGTTTTGCATATTATGAACATGTGATTCTTTGAAATTTCTTTGATTCCTTTAAAATTCCAATGTGGCATCCTATTAATTCATCTCCTTTCTGAATTGCATTGTGATAGAATTAAGATTCACTGTAGCAGCCTTAATCCTACATTCTACCTCAAAACTAGAGCTTCATATTTTCATTAGTCATCCCTGTTTCAATAGTTGACAGCCTTCACCAACCTAAGTTTTGCTTGACCTAAACCACTTCTGAATAATTAACTTAGCTTTTCTCCCACTATCATTCAGCCTTAGTTGTCAATTGAACTTTGAGTCATATCTTCTCACACAAACATATTCCCTTTACATTGCAAAATTTAGAAGTATTGAACAAGGAGGACCTGTATTTGTAATTTCAAATTATCTGTCCTCACATTGACTTTCAAGGTGTTTTTCGAATAATTCACAGTAGCAAGGTGTGGGAGGATGTATATATTGCAAACTACCATGACTTGGGAGGGTGATACACAGAAAATGTCATCACATAATTATGTAAATAGGAAATCTATATATAGTGATGAAATAATAGTTTACATGAGGGTGGAGAGACTTTGAACGAGATAAAAGACACTGGAGCTCAAGCTAAATCAAAGCCTACAATATGAATAGACAGTTACTTTCTAATATTTTTGCTCTCCAATCTGTTCCGACCTGATCATGCCTCACTTGGACATACACACTTTCAAAGAATATTCTGCAATATGAATGGTGACTTCCCACATTGTGGGTTCCACATGCAGGAAAATCTATCCCCCAACCTGCTGACATCAAAACTTTACTGATTTGTTTCACTCAGCTGCTTACTGTCTTAATTGGCTTTGACATTTGGTATGGATGGAGGGGATTTTACTCAGAATTGTAGATGACCAAAAGTCTCGAATGTCTCCAAATTGGAACTTGAGTACATGAATAACTGAGACCAATCACGTTTCATCATTCATTGAAGCTTCTGCTGGAATTATGTGAAGTCATGAACACACAAACAAAAATGGAATAAACTGTTCACCTGAACCATTCTGGATATCAACAGGTGATGAAATGACAGTTCTGGCAATCTGTCTCTAAAATTCGGATTTAAAAATTGGAATAGAAGAAAGATAGCTTCATGAGAACTCCAGCGTACCCTCTTCAGATCATTGGGAACGTTCATTTTTAGCAAGATTTTTAGAGTAAGAACCATCAGGCACTGGGAACACACCAAGCAATCCTTAGGTTTCTTAAATTAATTAGTCAGGTGATTCATTCATTCACAGGATGTGGGCCTCACTGATGTTACTAACATTTGTTGCCCATTCCCAATGCCCTTAAGGAGGAGATAGTGAATCACATTCATGAAAACACATAACGGGCTTGCTAGGCATTTCAGGGGGCAGATAAGAAGCAACCTGAGTGCAGTGGGTCGGGAGTCACAGTCTGTGACCAGACAGCAGATAACATTCTGTCAAAGTTATTAGAAAACACCATGAGTTTTTTTGACAACAATATGGTGGGTTATTGATCTATGCTGGTGTCTTGTATCGTTACCATTACAGGTGCTACTATTTTCTAAATTTCAGATTCAGTTAATTGGATTCATTTCAATTTCCCAACTACATGAATTCAGCTTAAACATATGTCACTGGATCTAGGCCCTGCTCAAAAACAGGTTTTGAGAGTAAAGTGGTGGAGCGGGATGGTAGCAGTGATTAAACATAATATTCGATGAGATGCATATACCTATCTGCTGCATTTTAAATTACATCTCCTTTGGTACTGGACACTGATATTTTCCAGCAACTGTTCTCTATGATGCACCATTAAACTGATTGCTGGTAAAGCCAACTTCATACGATCTCTGCTTTCAATTTTTCTCCAAAAACCAGATGATGGGCTACGTCTTATTTGACTGCACTGATAGCTAAATTGTATTAGTTCAGTGGTCTGTGGTGTTGCATATAACCTAGATGCTAGCAATACTCTAAATTTCTTGATGGGTATTGAAGTGGGATAAAGAATGTAGTATTCTCGTAACAATGATGGTCATGCAGTTGTTCACTTATCAAGTATTTCACATCAATAAACAGTGCCAGTCACTCATAAGACCGCAAGTGTAGAACTGGTTTAATTGCACCTGGCTTATCATACTGTGGAATTTGCAATAGTGTGCAACCAATTGAGAGCACTTTGGAATTTAATTTCTAGGTGGGTTGCAAGACGGTGGGATATGCTAGACATTATATTCCACCACACGGTTCAACAGCGCACTGCTTTCTATTTCAGGCAGCACCACCACATCAGTAGTGGCATCACTTTCTTGTCCTCCAGAAGAAATAATTCAAATTTGCAAATTTTCCAGATGCAAAGCAGCCAGTTGCTCTCTTTCTATCTCAATGTTGGACAACTGCCCTTTTCTGACAGTCCATGCATCGTCCTCAAGTTTTGCCACAGAAAAACTGCACCACATAATTGATCATAATAAATCAACAAAAAAATTCACAAACTAATTAACTGACCTGAGGCTGTGCCACTTGGCACATGGATACCAGAGCTATGCACATATTTGATATGGTTATTCACAACCGTTTAATAGAAAGATACTGACAGCTCCAGTAAGGAAACAAAGTTTGGAGCATATCTATCACCCTTAGTGATAACAGCAAAAATTTAATGTATGTATTGACTTAGGCTCATTCTCTGATTGTTTGGGTGTCACCAAACCCAATTTCCACTGGAGAATTATACACTGTGGTGGTGGTTTAATATGCATGAGCATTTGATTTATAGTTTAAGAAGGACAGATTGTTAGATGACCGTTGAAAATTGGTTGTCACAGTTTAAAATTGTTGCTGAATCAACTGGACACTTCAGAAATGATATCTTACAAAGTCCATGTTCATTCTATATTTATCATATTTGCTTTTTCAAACAGACTGCTCTATCAATGATGCAGATTCAGCAAATGTACTTTTTTGGTTGTGAGCATCTATTGAAAGTGTCAACTTGTGAAAAACAAACACAGTGAAATGTAGCCAAGGCAATTTAAGGATGACTGGGATGATGAAGTCCATCTGTACTGCACTGTTCACAACCATAGGGTGTCTGAAAGCATCTTATAACTCATTCAATACTTGTGAAATGTAACCACTGTGGTAATGGAGGAAATGTGACAATCATGTCACTTTCTATCAAATAATAACCTGAGAGTGAATGTGCTTTTAGATCTGTGTTTTTAGTCATGTTTGTTGAGGGATTAACGTCGACCTAGAAATCAGAAATAACTCATCTGCTCTTCCTCAAAGTAGAACAATGGAATCTTTATGTGCACCTGAGAGGGCCGACATGTCTCAGATCAATATCTCATCTGAAAGGTGGAACCTCTGACAGTACAGCATTCCCTCAGTATTCAGCTTGAATTTTATGCTCAAGTCTTTGAATAATAAGTTATTTTCCTTCACTTTATTCTGATGTTTTTCTCATTTTCTTTTTCTTTCTTACAAAACAGTTCAAATAGCTATTTGGGACCATATTCCTCACCTTTATTCAAAAATCAAAAGGAGGATATTATGAATATTATCCCATCATTCACAGTGACAGTATGAGTCATCTAACATGACTGAACTTATAGTTTTAACAGAGAAATTTACATCAGCGAAGGATCAGAAACACATGGATTTACCAGCAAACTGCTTAGAATCTGATCCTTTCTTCAGAAGGGCTTATTTTCTGAAGAAAAGTGTAACAGTTTAAGTCAATACCATTAGACTTTATAATGAAGAGAGGTGACCTCATTGAGACACATAAGATCATGAGGGCACTGGGTACAAGAAAGGTCTTTCCTTTTGTGTGAAAAACTAGGGGGCATAATCTAAGACTAAGAGATTCTCCCTTTAAGAGAAATGGAAATTCTTGGTACTCTCAGAGGTTCATTAAAATGTTGAAATTGCTTCTCCAGAAGGTAATGGAGGCTGGATCTTTAAATTTATTCAAATTGAGTTCAATGGATTTTTATTTGTCGAGAGAGTCAAGGGTTCAGGGGTGCGGACAGGAATTTGGAGCTGAGACCACAATAAGATTAGCAATGACCTCACCAAATGGTGGAATAGGCCTTCAGGGCCAATTAAAAGGCTCCTATGGCTCTTAAGACATGTTTCTGAAATGAAGGAAATCTTACTTCAGCTGAAAACTAGACATTTCATTGGTCTACTAACTGATTATGTACAATTTGCATTGTCAGGGACACTTACAAATATAAATTTCTTGAGTGAGTGAATAATCAAAATAAAAAACTAGAGAAGAAGTTGAAAGAAAAATGACTAGTCTCAGGAAAATACATTTCCTGGAATAACATTCTGCATTAATGGGAAAAATTATCTTAGGGAGCGATGGACAGTTCAGATTAAAAAAGAAACACATTCAGCTGTTTTTTGCTATGTTTCTCATTGGCCCCAGGTTTAGACTGCAAGTGAGTCCATTTATTCTAAAAGCAATTTAATTTAATCAAATAAACTAAATATCAAGGTGACAAAGGGTCAGTTAGACTTGAAATGTCAGCTCCTTTCTCTTCTTACAGACGCTGCCAGACCTGCAGAGATTTCCCAGCATTTTCTCTTTTGGTTTCAGATTCCAGCATCTGCAGTAATTTGCTTTTATTTAGATATCAAGATGATCACTGTACACAGAGATGAGGACATCAGAATCCCCAATAGTTGTAATTAAACAGCTATTATAATAATATTGGACATACCAGCCTGGCTCACTCCTAAAAGGAAGAGCCCATGTCTGGAAACAAACAATAAAATGGCAGCTTTTCACAACAGTCTTCGGTGTTTGGATCAATTTGTGCTTCATAGGGCAGCTTTCCACTCAGAACCTGATCTTACTCAAACAACTGATGATTCAATAGCCACTGAAGACAACATCCAAACAGACTGAATTTGAACATTGGAAAAATAGACTGACAACACCAAAAGACAGGGCTTTTTTAATGTACACATGTGAAAATGAGTTGAGACTGCCCTTGACATCAATGCCATAGTTGATCAAGTGTGACATCAAGGAACCTGAGTAAAACTGGAATCAATGGAAATCAGGAGGGAAGCTCGCCATTGATTGGAGTAATACCTGGTACAAAGGAAGATGAGTCGAAAAGGGTTGTGCTGGAAAAGCACAGCAGGTTAGGCATAGCCAGAAACATTGACTCTCCTGCTCCTCAGATGCTGCCTGACCTGCTGTGCTTTTCCAGTGCCACCTTTTTCACCGCTGACCTATCCAGCATCTGCAGTCCTCACTTCCACAAAGGAAGATGGTTGCGGTTGTCGAAGGTCAGTCAGCTCACCTCCAGGATACCTCTGCATGTCTTTCTCGGTCATTCACCATTGTGACTTTGAAATATGTCATCGTTCCTTCGGTGTCTCTGGATCAAAATCTTGGAAATCCTACTCTAGAGACACTGTGGGTCCACCTCCACCAGATGGACTGCAATGGTTCAAGACAGCAGCTCACCACCACTTTTTCAAGGGCAGCTAAAGATGGGCAATAATTTCTGGTACAGCCAACGACACCCACATCCTATGAATGAACAAAAATATTGTATGCATGCCGGTACAGCAGATAATAAAGAAAGTGAATGGAATATTGGCTTTAATAGCTAAAGGAATAGAATATAAAGATAAGGAAGCATTGTTGCAACTACACAAGATATTGATGAGATTGCACCTGGAGTATTGTACACAGTTTTGGTCCCCTTACTTGAGGAAAGATGTAGGGCATTGGAGGCAGTTCAGAGGAGGCTAACTAGAGATCCCAGAGATGAGGAGTTTGTCATATTAGATTAGATTCCCCTACAGTGTGGAAACGGGCCCTTCAGCCCAACAAGTTCACACCAACCCTCCGAAGAGTAACCCACCCAGACCCATTTCCCTCTGACTAATGCACCTAACACTATGGGTAATTTCAGACTGGGGGAGGAAACTGGAGCACCCGGAGGAAACCCACACAGACACGAGGAGAACGTGCAAACTCCACACAGACAGTCGCCCGAGGCTGGAATCAAACCTGGGTCTCTGGCGCTGTGAGACAGCAGTGCTAACCACTGAGCCACCGTGCCGCCATGAAGACAGATTGAACAGTTCAGGCTTATTCTCTCTGGACTTTAGAAGAATGAGGGAAGATCAAATTGAGGTATTCAAGATGATGAAAGGTGTGGATTAAATAGACACGGAGCAGATGCTTCCTCTCATGGGGCATTCTAGGATGACAGGCCATAGTCTTAGGATAAAGGGTAGCAAATGTAAAATAGGGTTGAGGAGAAACTACTTCTCCCAAAGAGTTGTGAATCTGTGGAAGTGTGGTGGAATCTAAGACATTGAGTAAATTTAAGGAGGAGTTAGACAGATTTTTAAATGGTAATGGGCTGAAGAGATATGCAGATGAGGAGATATCAGCCATGACTGAATGGCGGAACAGACTCGATGGGCCAAATGGCCTAATTCTACTCCTATATCTTATAAATTTATACTAAAACTCCCCATCACTAATAAATATGCAGAAAGTGATCCTGCTGAAGTTGAATCCAAATTCAAACTCAGGTGTTTTAGCAGTAGGTTTTGTCAGTTCTCAGCTGGATACCTTGATGGAACAGCTTATTAAATTGATATGTTCTGTCTTACGATGGAGAAGTAGGGTTATAATTGAGTAAGGTCAGCTTATTTTACCCATGCTATTGACTGACAAAGTGCCAGCCTTTACAAAATTTGCCTTGCTGCAAGGCAAGAGGAAAGATGTTAAATTAATTGTGCTGCCCTTTTGAAGAATCAACACTGGCATCATTGGTTGAATGGCTTCCTTCTCCAATTTATGTATCTTGTTCCAATGATATCCGAGTTAGAAATCTCCTAGACAAGTCTGCTGATGTTGACAATTCTTGTTTGTCATTTGGACAAAATACAAGAGAACGGTTTGCACTGATATTATTGTACCCCAGTAGAATTCACTGTTTTCAGGAATATGAAAGTGGAAAAAAAATATTGTTGTGATTGAGGGAGGGAACAAGGTTTAGGTAACAACCTGTAAGATTATACAATAAATCTTGAGTTAGTTGAAATAGTCAAAGGAAATTAGACAAACACAACCATTGTGTATAGAAGTGGAGGCAATAACTATCTCCAATGAGATAGGATTTAACAATTTTCCCTTGATATTCAACAGCAAACTCATTTTTGTCTTCAACTGTCCTCAACTTCCTGGGGGTTACCATTGACCAGAAACTTAACTGGATTAGCCATATAAATACTGTGGCTGCAAGAGTAGGTCAGAGACTGGGCATTCATCTCCAGACTCTCCAAATCCTGTTGACCATCCATAAGGCCCAGCTCAGGAGTGTGATAGAAACCTCCCTGTTTGCTGTATGAGTGTACTTTCAACATCCAGAAGGTTGACCATCTAGCCTGTTTGATAGACTCTCCTTTCATTCCCTTCACCACCTACATACACAGTTGTAGCAGTACGTATCATTTGTGAAGTCATCACAGCTCCCTCCAAAGCACCTACCAAACTCACAACCTCTTCCACAATACTTACCAAAATGTTTCCTATTCTGACCCCATTTCAAGACCTGAAAATTCTCATGACATCTCTGCAAGAAACGTGAGGCTAAATGGGGGCCTGTTAGAGTGGGAACACAGGTATTATAACACTGATACAACCCCCTGATGACCCCCACATTTCAGCTCAACTGTTGAAACCCATCCCCCACTTTGGGAAACCCTCCTGTACCACATAGATGGGTAAGGGCATCAAAAACATGGGAACTCCAGCACCTACAAGTTAGCTCTCAGCTACATACTAGCTTATCCTGGAAATACTTCACTGTCACTAGGACAAAACCTTGAACTCCCTTTTTAGCAGAACAATGAAAGAAACTACACTATGCGAAGGTCAATGGTTCAAGAAGAC
This sequence comes from Hemiscyllium ocellatum, assembly GCF_020745735.1. Taxonomy (NCBI): domain Eukaryota; kingdom Metazoa; phylum Chordata; class Chondrichthyes; order Orectolobiformes; family Hemiscylliidae; genus Hemiscyllium; species Hemiscyllium ocellatum. Next base: position 38,044,872 of record NC_083432.1, on the reverse strand, counting down.
AATTATTACCACCTTTGCTTGGGTAATTAAGCATGGACTTTAGCTGCTAGCCTAGCCAGAGGCACTCATATCCCAAGGATGAATTAAAACAAAAATAGGCCAGGAAAGGAGACCCATTGATCTAAGAAGGAAACTTAAACAACAAAACAAGAAAAATAAACTGTGATAATCAAGCCCACTTCTTCCATTAACCATGTACAATCCATCACATCAGGGATTCTGTCCATGAAAGACCCAGACAGATCAAACCTTGAATTCTAGGATAAGTTTAGTAGTCTAACAACCTATTCTTGTTCATATACTCTTCTGTACTTTGACTTTCAAAGTGCACTTGATAAGGCAAAACACAAGAGACTGAAAGCTAAAATAAAAGAAAACTTAATGGATCTAAAATAAAGATCTAAATTGGATTATTAATTAGATAGAAAATAGAGAAAAGAGGATAGTCACCAATGATAATCATTCTAATTGGGCAGCTGCAAGTAGGATTAGTCCCGCAAGGTTTCATAACCTTGAGAAAGATATTGTAAATAAAACATCTATGATTGAGGATCACACCAAAAAGTGCAAAAAAGCAGGATAATCTTTTGTGTTGAATTATTGTTAAATGTGTTCTTCATGGCACTAACTGGTCTGGTGGATGTGTAGAAAATGATAAATTGAACAGAAATCTACACTAACACATGCCGATGTTTACGATGGAAGATCTATGCCCAAATTTTAATCTGGGGCTTTGAAAAGGGTATGAGAACTGCAGGCTCATTCTTATTGATTCACTCCACCACTGATGTAGTATCAACAAGTTGCAGAACAGCACCTTCCAAACCTGTGTGTTCCACCATCACTGTGCTGATCTTTGGGGCAGCACAGTGGCTCAATGGCTAGCACTGCTGCCTCATAGTGCCAGGGAGCTGAGTTGGATTCTAGCCTCAGGCAACTGGGTGGAGTTTGCACATTTTCCCTGTGTCTGTGGGGGTTTCCTTCATGCGCTCCAGTTTCCTCCCCTAGTCCAAAGATGTTTAGGTTAGGTGGATAGCCTATAGTGTCCAGGGATGTGCAGGCTTGGCGATTAGCCTTGGGAATTACAGGGTTACAGGGATGGTGCAGGTCTGAGTCGGTGTGTACTTGATGATCTGAATGGCCTGCTTCCACACTGTAGGGATTCAGTGATTTCTAGAGAGACCATTGTCAGCAGATCCATGGGACCATCATTACTTTCAAGTTCCCATCCAAAACACACACCAAATTGACTTAGAAATGTTTCACTGTCCCTTCACTATCGTTGGATCAAAATCCTGGAACATCTTTATATGACATAGATAGCAGTAATTCAAGAAAACACCTCACAATGGCAGTTAGGAATGGGGCAATAAATATTTGGCCAGCCAGCAATGCCTACTTGCATGAAAGAAATGAGAGGCTATGGGCTATTTTAACCCCAGGGCCCAATCAATGTCATGCAGGCCTGATTCCTACTCAAACCAGGCTTAAACAACATGAGGCCATTGTACAAGAGAAGAGAATTTAGTCAGCTGAGTGGGATTATCAGACGAGTTACAGAGGAAGTTGAGGGCAACAAAGTCAGGAAGGTTCCATGCAGACACCTCCCCTCTCCCTCCAATGATCATCCTTGCCCATAAAGAGATCATTTATAATAATGTGTAGCTTAACTTAACTGGATCTCTGCTAAACCAGTCCGCACAACCTGCTCTGAGCTGGAAATCAGCTGTAATTGAGGGGTCGAGCCTAGAGTTTGCTTTTATCATCTGAATGACAAAATTTACCCATTGTTGGGAGTTATCCAATTTAATGTCAATTGCACCTCAGTGATTGCAATGACAGAAGGTGTTATAAGATCAGACCTTTAGTGTACAATTAAAGAAATTACAGTGCTGTTTTGTGAATTATCGCCATTATCACATTTGGCCATCATAATTCCAGAAAGTTATGGGGCCACTACTAAAGAATCGAGAGGAGCAGCTACAGGTTTTAAATGAATGATGCCTCTGTTTAGTAAGCCCACCACCTCAACAAGAAATCCCCACTTCAAATCATCACCTGCAGTGGGTTGGTGATTGCAGCTGCTTGCAAGAGAGGGGGACACAGTGGTGTCCTGGCAATATCACTGGATTTGGGAATCCAGAAATCCCAGGCAATGTTCTGGGGAACCAAAAAACAGGATTTGCTGGAGAAACTCAGCAGGTCAGGCAGCAACTGTGGGACAAACAATTGTGCTCACCCTTCAAGTCCAATGATCCTTCTTCACAAGATGTTCTGATGAAGAGTCCCTTGACATGAAACATAACTCTGCTTTCTTCCTCCAAATATTGCCAGACCTCCTGAATTTCTCCAGAAATGTCTGTTTTTGGTTCAGATCTTCAGCATTCATAGTTCTTTGTTTTATTTAAATGTTCTGGGGACATGGGTTCAAATGGCAAGTGGTGACATTTGAACTCAGTCAAAAGCTGGAGTGAAAAAAAAACTAGCCTACACCCTCTTGTGGCTCAGTGGTAGTGCCTCCACCCCAGACCAAGAGGCCTGAGTTCAAATCCCACCTGCTCCACAAGTGTATAATAACATCCCTGAACAGTTGATAAGAAATATAGGCTAATTTTTAAATCAAATCATCCGCCGACATTTCTGCAACCTCCAAAAAGACCCCACCACCAGGGGTATATTTCTCTCCCCACCCCTTTCCACCTTCCGCAAAGACCGTTCCCTCTGTGACTACCTGGTCAGGTCCACGCCCTCCTACAACTCTATCCTATCCTGGCACTTTTCCCTGCCACCTGCGCCCACACCTCCTCCCTCACCTCCATCCAAGGTCCTAAAGAAGCCTTCCACATCCATCAAAGTTTTACCTGCACATCCACTAATATCATTTATTGCATCTGTTTCTCCTGATGCGGTCTCCTCTACACTGGGGAGACTGGACGCCTCCTAGCAGAGCGCTTTAGGGAACATCTCCGGTACACCCGCACCAATCAACCACACCGCCCTGTGGCCCAACATTTCAACTCCCCCTCCCACTCTGCCGAGGACATGGAGGTCCTGGGCCTCCTTCACCACTGCTCCCTCACCACCAGACGCCTGGAGGAAGAACGCCTCATCTTCCGCCTCGGAACACTTCAGCCCCAGGGCATCAATGTGGACTTCAACAGTTTCCTCATTTCCCCTTCCCCCACCTCACCCTAGTTCCAAACTTCCAGCTCAGCACTGTCCCTATGACGTATCCTACCTGCCTATCTTTTTTTCCACCTATCCATTCCACCCTCCTCCCTGACCTATCATCTTCATCCCCTCCCCAACTCACCTATTGTACTCCATGCTACTTTCTTCACACCCCCACCCTCCTCTAGCTTATCTCTCCACGCTTCAGGCTCTCTGCCTTTATTCCTGATGAAGGGCTTTTGCCCGAAACGTCGATTTTGCTGCTCCTCGGATGCTGCCTTAACTGCTGTGCTCTTCCAGCACCACTGATCCAGAATCTGGTTTCCAGCATCTGCAGTCATTGTTTTTACCTAATTGTTTAAAAAGCTAGTCTAATGGTAAACATGTAGTACCTATCAAATGTATTGAAAAAACTCATCTGGTTCAAAAGTGCTCTTAAGGGAAGGAAATCTGCCACCTTTACATTTAAGGGTAGTATTGTGACTCAGTGGTTAGCACTGCTGCCTCACAGCGTCAGGGACCTGGGTTTGATTCCAACCTTGAGCGACTCTCTGTGTGGGTTTTGCATGTTCTCCACTTGTCTGTGTGGATTTCCTCTAGGTGCTCCAGTTACCTCCCACAATCCAAAGGTGTGCAGGTTAGGTGGATTGATCATGCTAAATTGCCCATTGTGTCCAGTGAATTGTAGGTTAGGTGCATTAGTCAGGGGTAACTGTAGAGTAATAGGAGAGGGGATTAGGTTTGGGTGGGTTACTCTCTGGAGGGTCAGTGTGGACCTGTTAGGCTAAATTGCCTGTTTCCACACTGAAGGGATTCTATTCTATTCTAGTCTACAAGTGACTCCAGAACCACAGTAAGGTGGTTGGCTATAAGCTGCAATAAATGCCAGTCCAGCCTGAGATGACCTCATCCCATGAAAAAATAAAAATAAACACAAGTTTGGGAAGATGTAATTGACTCATTTTCGTGGGCTATGGTGCCAGTTATAACCAGGCATCCCTGCTCTTCATCATTGTATCGTGAGACCGTGAGACCAATTTGGTGCTCTGCAGAGGTCAGTTAATACCACATCTCCATTGGTATTACACGCCAGGATTGAAGAATACACACAAGATTGAAGTGCGTGATACCTGTGAATCTGTATCCTGACAAGAAACAATATCACAACAAAGGAAGCCAGAAAGGTTTGAGAAAGCAACTCTGTGTCTGTTGGAAAATAGATAGAAAATGTAATTTAATTAAATTTATTATTTTTCCAAATCAGAAAGGGAAGTAAACAATATTTTGCATGGAATGAGGAATCAGCAGTTAGAGACCCAGAATTAAAGCCAATTCTGCTGATGCTTGAATGGGCTATAGATATTTCTTCGATAGGATTATGCACAGAAAGTGTCACCCAAAGTATCTTGGCCAGATTCAGATGGCTAAGAGATAAGCTTTGAAAAGTCAAAATCAGTGAGAAATGGTCTCTTCTCATCCTTGATGTTTGTTATTATTTCCTTAAAAACGCTCAGCATGGTCCTTCCTCTTGGAGAGAAAAAATTCGAAGCTATCAGTGAAAAAAAATGATGGACTTAATGATACATTATGCTTTTTTGGTGTTTTGATTGCAGTATAGCTGAAGACTTTGCTAATTCATTGGCTGTTCTGAGATGTAAGTGGAACGCTTACACTTTTAAATGCACACTTCGAAGAGAAACAGTTTCAATAATTAGAATGTGACGTGACAAGGTTTGAAAAATATGTAACAAATGAAATCATGTGTGATATAAAAGAGGGATTGATAGCTTCGCATAAATTGAAAAACGAAACCTTTACAGAATTATAGCAGCACTGAGTGCAATTGCAGCTCATCTTCCTGAATGTTTGAGAAAAACTGCATTTCATTGGAGTCAAATCCTGTTATTTTCACCTCCTGCTGATTGTCAGGTTTTTTGATTGCCAAATTGATTGCAACAGTAAAAGGGTTTCACTGCAGAAAGTAAACGTGCATTCAATTACAATCAAGTCACAGATAAAAGAGAAATTGAAGTATAATATGTGCTTCTGGTTGTGGCTAGAACACAAAAAAGCAAAGTTCTTCAGGGAAAAATCATAACATGGAAATGAAGATCCTGCACAGTTTGAAGCAGAATATATTTTAACTCATCCAACACCACAGACAAGTTGTCTTGCCTGTGGATAATCTAGCTACTGTATGCAGGGGATGGATACTCCAGCTCTCTCTGGTTTGAGACATGAAATGCTATCAAAAACAGACTTGATTCGTGGTTATGATTCAAACACCTCAATTTGAGCTAACCAAAGCCAGGCCACACAATGACTAGTTTATCTGTATTTAGAATCCTCACATAGCCACAGCTCATATCTCCCTCACCTGCAAATATCTGGATGTGTTGATTCATGTGTCTTTCTGTCCTCAGTTCCATCCTATTACTGATGGAGGAATTCAGCCAACGTTCCCTGAATTCTCCTTCCTCTCTTCACCCAGTAAATGCAAGGAAAGGAACTCTTAAGATGTGTGGCTATTCCAAGATCCACAATATTATAAAAGAATATATTGTTGGCTTGGACCCCAAAGAAAGAACAAAAACAAGAAGAAAAAAACTAACAAAAAAAAAAGAGAAAATGAAGTCAGATGTTAAAAATAAGAGATAGAACTGTCTAAAACAACAAAGTTAGCCATTCTTCATGCTCACTTTATCACTTTTCTTTCCTCCCCGAAGTTCTACTTGACAAACACAGCAGAGTAACATTTGATACTCAAATCACAAGGAATGATTCGGTCACTGGCCAACAATGTTGCCTCTTCAAGCAGCAACTTCCATTTGGTAACTCTCATCATAATTGTTCAGTTAGTAGCTGATGTTGTGGGGTAACACAGGTTACAGATTGCTATCTCATCACAGCATGGTGGAGCATGCTGCAAGTTTCACAAAGAGGTTTGCGAGTAATGCTTTGGAAGTCAATGCTTTGAAAGCTTCAAAACGTGACTGACCCTTCTTTAAAACCATAAGATTTCTGGAGACTTTCCCAATTTAGCTAAAATCAGACTCTACTCTTTTATCGGCGCCGATAAAAAATTCAAGCAGCATACAATTTTAATTCACATTTGAGAATAAAATGAAAAAACCAGCTACAATAGTAAATATTTCAATACTTTTCTAAACTAAGCTTTTATCTGCCATAAGCAAGCAAACTAAGGTCATGCAATTCTTTCCATTTCCTGCTGCCTGACTTTCATGGACATCTACTTTGGTATTTTATGCTCTCTGTTTACGCTGAGTTTGTACAATAAGTTACAGTACAGTTGCCCTGAAGTAACCCCACCAATGCTGGATCAGGTGGAGAAGAAATAATGCTTCCATTTAGTGGAAAAAGAGGGTGTGCATCCCTCCTGTAGCTGGCCAACTGTACAGTGGCTCTATTGAGAATGGACATTTGTGTATCTTTCTCATACTTGTGTGGTTTGGCACTGAGAGAAAGAAAAAAATAATCTTTCCATGGTTGCCACATCATCAGGCAGCATGCTGGCACAGTGTACCCATGACAGATCTTCCCAATAAAAGAGCAACTCAATGACTTACTGTTGAAGCCAGATTTTTGTCGTGAGAGTGTGAGGAATGTAACAATTAAAGAATGAAGAGAGACTAGTGGGAATCCTTTCCATGCAATGCACCCTCTGTCTGTGTAATTCAACACACCTACCACATCGTCAACATGTCAAGGAATCTGAGTTGCTGCTGGCACCATCATAAATTAGGAACTCACAGAATCCAAAGTTTACGGGATGTAACGTGTAACATAGCAACAGATTCATTATTGCATTTAAAAGAAATGGACAGGTACTACTTGCCCTTCTCTCACAGTCACCATAGTTCTAACCTAGCAAAGCCAAGACCCTATCTGTATTGGGAATCATTAGTCGGCGTTACAGGTTCGTGTTTCTAACCATTCCTTATACAACCAGAGGCAGAAGGAGACTATATTTCAAACAAGGGTTCAGGCTTCCTTGCTGAAAATGTGTTGCTGGAAAAGCGCAGCAGGTCAGGCATCATCCAAGGAACAGGAAATTCGACGTTTCGGGCATAAGCCCTTCATCATGTTCCTTGGATGCTGCCTGACCTGCTGCGCTTTTCCAGCAACACATTTTCAGCTCTGATACTCCAGCATCTGCAGACCTCACTTTCTCCTTCAGGCTTCCTTGACACAGCTGTGAGGTGGGTGGATTGAAGTTTGATGATTGCAATAAGTGGATTATTTTTCCTTACCTCAACTCCCTTTGTAGGGGGGCCGTCTTCCAATTAAATCCAACAGTTTTGGTAGGAGACAGTGGGTGATGGGGAAGACTTAAGTATGAGGTGGCTACATTGAGTTACTAACCAAATGATTCTGATGGAGTTTATTTGCAGGTCTCTGACCTCCTTCATGCTCCCAGTTTGCATAGAGGGTGACTCAGGAAAGCTTTGAACCTCAAAGGTCTCCTATCTGGAACTTGCAGAGGCATCCTGGTTATTGACTGCAGGTGCTAACATTGTTGGCAGATTGTGGGGTTTCAAATTCAGCTTCTAGTCAAACCAGAATACCAGGCTTGAGCCCGGCCTAACCAGTCTTGGGAAGGGATGGAATTTAGACTGGAATTGGCTGGAATCTCAAGTGCATGTCTTTATAGTTCCCAAGCACTGCTTAGAACTGGGCTCTGCTGATGAGGAGATTGATTTTGATAAAAGGTGCAAAAGAAGAAATAAAGAGAATTGAATCAGAAAATTCCATATCAGATTTTTTAAAAGTATCAATTTGCCCAGGGCTGGAATATGCACAGTAAGAATTGTAGTGTTCCATGCATCATAGTGAATTTGAGAGAATACCACCAATATTGTAAATGTTGATGTCGTCTTGAAGTTATAACAATGAGTGGGAATTTATAGGGGATGAAAAATATGGCAGAATAGCATGACAAGTCAGGAGCAATTCATTGCACCTTTTAACTAAATTGTTGGCACTATGGCGAAATTCTTGCTAGGCTGCGATGGGTTCCTCAGTAAGAGAGATTACCGCTTATTAATGATCACATGAACTGTACATCCAGTCTCTTTAATATGCAGCTTCCTATAATTGCACCTGCTCTGTGCAAACTTAACATTGAGAATTCTCAACATGAAACCCAGAGTGGGTGCTTGAAGATTTTTGTAGTTTCCCGTGATTTCTGAAGACTTGCTCCAGAGGACCTCCATGTTGGATATCAGGCACCAACATCTCAGGACATGGTCCATGGGTATGCCACATGCAACCAACATGTGGCAGCCTCTAAGTAGCCTTATGGTATATCCCTGATCCACTTACAGACTGTTTCTGCACTTCAATGCTACATCTTGGGATAACTCCCATTGTAATGCTGCAGCCAGGACACAATGCCTTGGGGACACAGATCCAGCTTATGAACTGGACTAAACTGCACCTCAGGGCTGTTTGCCTACTGTCTTAGCCTACTTACTCTGAACATACCTAGCTGCTCCGAACACCCCTATCACTCCTTGGCTGGCTTCTTTCGCACCTCGCCCCTCAGCCAGAAGTACAAGGCTCAGAGTACTACTGTACTGCCCAGCCCCTAAACCAGGAAGTGTATTGTCACTGTCATCAGTCCTGTGTCAAGTCAAGGGTGTAAGCCTTCAGTCAGGGGATTTTGGCACACTAAGTCAAGGGCAGCCCCCACGACCAGCACACAGGCTTGGACACTGTTGACAAAAGCAGAGTACTCAAAGCTTTTACCCAGTGAAATAACTGCCCAGAGGCCTGTTCCTGTCACTGGGACACCCTTTATTTACTTCTGCACAGTACACTGGCTGCAACCAGCCAGCTCGGAATCATGTTTCAATAGAGGAGACTCCAATCTCCTGGTTATACCTGTGTTTTTTCTCTGAACTGAGGAGATTCTAAATCCTCTGTTGTTATATTTTTGTCCTTTTTTCATAATCTCCTGGTTTCCCTCCTCCATTACTGCCATCCAGCAGTAATGCTTCTCTTGGTTACATTGGTCAGCCCAGGTTCTCCTGCCTGGCTCAGGTTAACAATCCCAAACAAGGACCTCATCATCAACGAGGTCCACCTGGTTCCAATCAATACACCCAGATATTCTTCCCTTGTGTGACAGGCAAAAGGCAGGGAACTGAAGCAGAACTTAAACAAACCTTTCTCTATTTTAACTCTTTAAGTACCAATACTTAATATAAAACATTCATTCATTGCAACATTTACTTCTCGCTTCATCTAGAATATAGAATTAACTTAACTTCAAATCATTTCGTTTAATTTCACTTTAGCTTACTTTAACTTAATTTACATTTAACCCCAACTCTAACTCGATAAGCTTGGTTTGAATCATATCCTACTCCAATTCAAGTGGCCAACTTTGTTGTCTTTTCAGGTCTCGCCCCATGGTTCTTTGTTCTCTCTGAAGATTTACTTCAGGGCATGTGCTTCTCAAATGTGGTCTGGGAGACGTCTTCTGAGAAAATTCCTTGGTTCTATTAAATGTGCTCGTTTCCAGAAAGGTTTCAGGCATTCAGCCAATGAATTCATCAAAGCCTGATCACATTGTTTGATCCCAGTCAGTGGAGTTTACTGGTAAACAACTCCAAGTGTTTGCAGCAAGCTAGATTCCATACTCCATGTAAGGTCATAGTGGTACCAGAGTGTTGAGAAAGCACCATGGCACTTGCCTTATTTGGTCAACACAGGAAACTGCAGATCATAATATGCCCTGGATGCAGTTTAACTATGGTCAGGGTTTAAAATAGCTTGACCAAAGTTCCCAGCCTGCTTGATTGTAGCTCCTAACTAGTCGAGTAAGCATTTCTGCTGCTGGCTATCTGAACACAACATGGTCAGTCAGCCACTTGAGGTGTGCTGGGTCAGAATCCAATCCTCATAAGGGGTGAGGAGCCAAACACTGGACAGCTCACCACCCATCTTGACTCTTTCTGTGCTACTTTGGTTCATTTTGAATGAGAGAGAGGCAGATATGAAAGGAGATGAAAGTGAGTGGCATAGCTGTTACTGTTGGGAGGTGTGCTGAGTGAGTGAACAGGCAGCACAGAGGGCAGGCAGGGTTAGTCATGGCGGGGATTGGGATAAGTTATAGCGAGTGAAGGAAAGATGTGGCAGACCCTTGGTAAAAAAATGGGTACAGTAGTAGAGTGAGTATGAGATATCAGAGAGACGATGGTGGCACTTAACCTGGCAGAGTGGAGAGGACCATTGACCCTGTTCTTACAGTGCTGGACATTCCTCCAAATGGCTCGAACCATGGCAACCTCGAACCAGGCTGGCATGGTCTGGTGTCATGCCCTTCACTTCTGAGGGTGGAAAGAGGACATCACACCTCTGCGCCACTTCATTCAGCTGGAGCTCCAGGTCCATGCCATCAAAGCAGGTGCCAATTTTCCCTTTATTTTCCCTGTCTATGATAAACATCAGGAATCAGGCAGGGCAGCGCCCAGTTGACAGGGCTTGTCTGGTTCCATAGTGGTCTTTTAAAGATGGTGCTGGTACCAGAGATCTCGTCCATTCCAGGATATCCATTGACAATAAGAAAAGGGAGCAGAATTAGGCCATTCTGCCCATCAAGTCTACTCTGCCATTCGATCATGGCTGATATGTTTCTCAACCCCATTCTCCTGCCTTCTCCCCAAAACCTTAGATCCCCTTACTAATCCAGAAATTACAATGCTGGGAGTGAGGAGTTCCTCCGAATAGGGAGTGGGAAAATGGGTCTCTAATTCCTGATGAAGGGCTTATGCCCGAAACGTCGAATTTCCTGTTCCTTGGATGCTGCCTGACCTGCTGCGCTTTTCCAGCAACACAATTTCAGCTCTGATCTCCAGCATCTGCAGACCTCACTTTCTCCTCTAATCAACGATAAGGACACCATTGGGTATTTGACCAGGTGCGTTTGGTAAGATGAACTTGCTCGGCCTCACGGAAATAAATCCTTAATGAAACATGAAACTGGCACTTAGCTAAATAAGCTAAAGATTTAGCCCAAAGCAATTTCACGCATGTACTTCCTACTCATGAAGCAGAAGTTTTGTTCAGACAAAAGCGACCATATTACAAAATGATGATGAAAGGGTAACATTTCTGTAAAAGATATCCCCAATATATAGGCTCACTGATGGCAAGCTTATTGATTCAGTTGACGAATGAGGAGGATTTAGGGATATTCTCTTAAATAAAATCAAAATAAACCAACATTACACATCTACTTCTCCCAAAAATTACTTAACAATGAACATATGGATTAGGAACAGAAAAAGGCCACTCAGCCCTCCAGCCTTTTCTGCCCGTTCAATAAGACCATGACTGAGCCACGTGACTTCACATTCCCACATTCCTCAATACACCTTTGTTCCCTCTTATTGAGAAAGCGATCATCAATTACCAGCCCATTTCACACACATTCTACGTATAATATCATTAAGTTCCCTTAAATATGTGAAAATAATTTAAAATAATTCCAGACTGTAAAAGGTAGGTTTTATTTTCAATGATCTAAAGGTCTCTGATTTTTTGGTGTGGAAAGTACTAACTTGATTCTGTAATGCATCTTGATCAAGTTAATAAGGAGCAGCTTTTTAAATAGGAACAGTGTAGGCCATTCGACACCTGTAGCCTGTTGCACCATTCAATAAGAACACATCTGATGTTCTATCTCAATTCGATCTTGCCTCACTATCCACATATCTCTTTGATTTCTTTACTTTCAAGAAATCTATCCCTCTCAGCCCTGAGTATTTTTAATAACTGAGCATTGACTGTTCACTGCGGTAGAGATTTCCAATGATTCGCTAGCTTTTGAATGAAGAAATTTCTCATTTCAGTCCTCAGTTGCTGATTTCTGATTCCAAGTCCATTACTCCTCAATTTAGACTCGACAGCAAGGGAAACAAAGGGTTACGGATGGGAATAAGGAATGGGAATAAAGAGCTCTCCCAAGCCTTTTAACAATTTTATATTCTTTGATTTGATCACCTTAATCTTGAGGGAATAAAAGTCTTGGCTTCTCAATCTCCCCTCAAAGAATAGTCCACTCAGCCCAGGAATCAGATTAATGAACCTTTCTTGTACTCTCTCTAAGGGAAGTGCATGTTGCCTTATGTAAGTGCTGAAGAAGGGCTCATGCCCGAAACGTCGACTCTCCTGCTCCTTGGATGCTGCCTGACCTGCTGCGCTTTTCCAGCAACACATTTTCAGCTCTGATCTCCAGCATCTGCTGTCCTCACTTTCTCTCCATGTAAGTAGGCCAAAACTATAAACAATACTCCAGGTGCCGTCTCACTAAGGCCATATATAACTGTGGTAAGATATTTTGCTCTTTCTTTTCATTTCTGGGATGTAAAGTATGCCCGTAAAGGCCAGTATGTATTGCCCATCCTGAGTTTCCTTTTTGAGCTACTGCAATCCATTTGGTATTGTTAGACCCATGATGCTATTAGGGAGGGATTTTCAAGATTTTCACCCTGTGACGCTGAGGAATGGTGATGTATTTCCAAGTCAGGATGGCGAGTAGCTTGGAGGGAATCTTGAAGATGGTGGTGTTCCCAGTATCTGCTGCTATTGTCCTTTGAGGTGGTAGTGGTTGTACATTTGGAAGGTGCCCTCAAAGGAACCTTGGTGAGCTGCTCCAGCATTTGTAGATGGATGCGTTGCTGGTAATGTTGGTGATGGAGGGCGTAAACGCTTGTTGATACAGAGCCAATCAAGTGGACTGCTTTATCCTCAATGGTGTCAGGTTTCTTGGATGTTATTTGAGGTGCACTCATGTAGGCAAGTGGGGAGATCTCCAGCAACACCTGACTTGTGTTTTGTAGATGTGAGCAGGCTTTGGGGAGTCAGGTATATTACCTACTGCAGAATTTGTAGCCTCTGATTTAGAGGAAAAGTATTTATATGGCTAATTTAGTTCAATTTCTGGTCGAATGTAACCCCCATGATATTGACAGTGAGAGATTCAGTAAGGGTAATGCCATTGAATTTCAAGGTCAGATTCTGTCTTGTTGGTGATGTCATTGCCTGGTACTTGTGTGGCAAGAATGTCACTTGCCACCTATCAGCCCAAACTTGGATATTCTCCAGGAATAACAACTTCATTGTGGCATTTGGATACAGAACTGGCTGAAAGGTAGAAGACAGGTGATGGTGGTGGAGGCTTGTGTTTCAGACTGGAGGCCTGTGACCAGTGGTGTGCCACGAGGATCAGTGGTGGGTCTTGCTTCATTTGCACACACGGATGGTGTCAGGTATTTGGGGAGTTGTGGATGGTGCTGTGCGTTGAGCTATCATCACCTACCTCTGACCTTATGATACACTATCATTGTTGAAGCAGCTGAAAATGGTTGCGTCTAGGACACTGCCCCTGAGGAACTCCTGCAGAGATGTCCTGGAACTGAGATAATTGAGCTTCAACCACAGTCTCTGTGCCTGATAATAAAAATGTGTGGATCAATCTATTTGGAGCTTTTATAGTATAACGGTTCATGGTCAGCACAGACATGATGAGTCAAAAGGCCTGTCCCCGTGCTGTGATGTTCTATGCCCTTTAAAACTCTGTGGCAAGTGGGATAAACCTGGACACACTGGCTCAGAGCTCAAAGAACCACACCCCAAAGGTTGATTGAGATGCCATGCCAACCCTTTGCCAGATACGGGTGTCTCTGTTTTCTCAAATTACTTAAACTGATCCTGGTGACAGTGGACAAATTAAAATCATGTCAAGTATGATTTCCAATGGTACTGTGACTTGCTTATAATCAGTTTGGATCCGTCATTTCGGCTTGAGCCACAGGTATGCAAGATCTACTCTCAAACGTCCACACAACCATCAGCACAGTTTCAAGGTTGCTGGTATGAAAGCTGTTTAGACCTAGCTCAATAGCTTTCTGAACAAATCCTCAGAACCAACTCAATGTGCACGAACTGTGCGTGAATATTTGTGACTTTAGAGAGTGAGTGGAAATCTCAAATGTGCATCTTGCCAAATTTACACCACAACATAAGTGGCACAAATTCCACAGTAGAAGGACTTGTTGGTATTGTGGAAACACTTCAAATGAAATCAGTTCTGGTCAATAAATTGGCTAGAATATGGAAATTCAGCATGAGGTGAGCTACATAGAAATATTTGCCTTTATGGTGGTGGAAGGCTTCTGTCTTGTGAGTTGATGGCTTGGGTCATGTTAGTTAAATCCGTGTTAAGCATTGTGTAGTGTGGCTCTGACTCCCACTCTCTCTTGCAGTTTCTGTCACATTATTTGCTGCAGAGAAAGACAGTGGGCTGAGACGTTGATCTTCACTGGCCCTAAGCCTATCACCAGGTATTCTGAGCCATACAGCAGCCATCCACTCAACTGCATTAACCTGAGGTACACTTAGCTCGAAACATAAAACTATTCTGTTCAGGTTTCAGATCCTTTCTCAGAAATGAAAATTCCTCACAGCTCACTCTTTCTCAGCAGCATGACTTATTTTTAAATTTGAAAATCCAAGCAGTTCAATACAATTCTAAGACTACATAATTTCCGCACTTAAACCTGCATATTTCAAAACAAGCAACTTAAAAATGTGTGAAATAACAGACATTAAACATACCAGTCTCTTGGGAGGAACTTAATGACATAACAGTTAGCATATATCATACAGAGATATCTATATCGAGACAAATAAAACATCATGGAATTTCTGGCAACAAAATGTGCAATTGCACACTGCTTTCCATCATTAATTCTTTTACAACAGTATCTTTGTCATTTGACTCGTCATTACTTTGTTTAATGTAGCTCAACCTCCTTTTGGAAACAAACTGTTCTTAACTTTAGGATGATAGCTGGGCATCCAAATCCCTTGTGGATCACCCCGTTCAACGCTGCAGGTATTTGCTGCCTGTCCTCAAATTCTTCAGCCCTTCTCCCGCTCTGAGCTTCCTGATCTTGGTCTCCTACGCTGACCAGAGGAAGCTCAATGTAAGCTTCAGAAACAGCACCTCATCTTTTGACTAGACACCCCCAACTCTCCTGGCTCAACGTGAGCTCCAAAATTTCAAAGTCCGAAATCACATGACACCTGGTTATAGTCCAACAGAAGGAGCTTGGCACTCACTCAAACTTGAAAATGTGTTGCTGGTTAAAGCACAGCAGGTTAGGCAGCATCCAAGGAATAGGAAATTCGACGTTTCGGGCATAAGCCCTTCATCAGGAATGAGGAGAGTGTGCCAAGCAGGCTAAGATAAAAGGTAGGGAGGAGGGACTTGGGGGAGGGGCGATGGAGATGTTATAGGTGGAAGGAGGTCAAGGTGATGGTGATAGGCCGGAGTGGGGTGAGGGCGGAGAGGTCAGGAAGAAGATTGCAGGTTAGGAGGGCGGTGCTGAGTTGAGGGAACCGACTGAGACAAGGTGGGGGGAGGGGAAATGAGGAAACTGGAGAAATCTGAGTTCATTCCTTGTGGTTGGAGGGTTCCCAGGCGGAAGATGAGGCGCTCCTCCTCCAGCCGTCGTGTTATGTTCTGCCGGTGGAGGAGTCCAAGGACCTGCATGTCCTCGGTGGAGTGGGAGGGAGAGTTAAAGTGTTGAGCCACGGGGAGGTTGGGTTGGTTGGTCCGGGCGTCCCAGAGGTGTTCTCTGAAGCGTTCCGCAAGTAAGCGGCCCGTCTCCCCAATATAGAGGAGGCCACATCGGGTGTAGCGGATGCAATAGATGATGTGTGTGGAGGTACAGGTGAACTTGTGGCGGATATGGAATGATCCCTTGGGGCCTTGGAGGGAAGTGAGGGAGGAGGTGTGGGCGCAAGTTTTACATTTCCTGCGGTTGCAGGGGAAGGTGCCGGGAGTGAAGGTTGGGTTGGTGGGGGATGTGGACCTGACAAGGGAGTCACGAAGGGAGTGGTCTTTGCGGAAAGCTGATAGGGGAGGGGAGGGAAATATATCCCTGGTGGTGGGGTCCGTTTGGAGGTGGCGGAAATGACGGCGGATGATACGTTGTATACGGAGGTTGGTGGGGTCGTAGGTGAGAACCAGTAGGGTTCTGTCTTGGTGGCGGTTGGAGGAGCGGGGCTCAAGGGCGGAGGAGCGGGAAGTGGAGGAGATGCGGTGTCAAAATGTCCAGAGAGCTGGTGCAAGCAGAATGGAATGAAAGACCTGGTGTTTTGTGTCAATTCAATTCTGTTGCTACAGGAAGTACCTCTGTGAAAATCCCACCAAGTTACTGTTTCCGTCTGAGGGCGTGTTCAGGACCCAGAAACAGTCCTGACTTCTGTTTCCCAACTCTGAGGGAAATTCTAGCCCCAGGAATTTATGTTATGGAGGAGTGAATTACATGTTTAAAATAAACAGGAAGTGCTGGACAGCATATTCCAAGAGAGAACCTTTTGAGTCCACTGACTATATATAACCCGTCAGACTGTATCCTAGTGCTGTGTGACATCTGATTGTGTCCACTCCAGTCCAACACCGGCATCTCCACATCCAATGTTTCAGATACTGCATTGCCATTTATTTTCCCTTGTCTTTTCTGCATTGTTTGGTGCTCGGATGAAAGCCGTTGATCTTAATTCTGTCTTTTTCTCGCTAAATCTTCACTGGGCATATCTTTTGTTTCTTGTCTCATTTTTGGTACCTTCTGCCTTGCATCTTTATCCCCAACCAATTCTTGCATTTCCAGTTCTGATAAAAGGCCATTAATGTTTTTATTTGCTTAATCTTGTACTTAATTTGTGGTGTAAACATTCTATGAGAAGTACCTTCTGTTATTACTAAAAGTGTAACAATTTGTATTATGCATGAATTTTGTGCTGCAAGCAATTATTTAGGCAGTGAGAGAAATTAAATCTTAAGCTTCTATTTAAGTATCTGCAAGGTTAATTTGACAGTGAGACCATAATTTACTCCTTAAGTCTAAGTTAATAGTGTGAGAATAATATCTGATTAAATGCGACAAGTTACGGCTAAATCAGAAAATATCAACATTAGCATACTGCTGGACTACTGCAACACATTTACACATTTCTCATGTTTGGCACAGAGTGTATTTAATCTTTTCTATATCAATGAGCAGCATCAGCACTACACCTTCAGTTTTCACAGACATCCAATTCACATTCCATAGGAACTCTTTGTACACTAAGAAACTCAATTTTCCAGCTCTTCGAGTCAGTGTCAAAATGTAATTTAAAAGCAAAATACTGTGGATGCTGGAGATCCGAAATAAAAGGTCAGTGGATTCAAAAGGTTTTCTCTCCATATATGCTGCCTGTTGAATTACCCCAGCACGTTGTTTATTTTAAATATATAATTAGGTCCTCCATAACATAAATTCCCGGGGCTGGAATTCTCCTCAGAGGTGGGAAACAGAAGTCAGGACTGTTTCTGGGTCCTGAACACGTCCTCAAACGGAAACAGTCACTTGGTGGGATTTTCACAGAGGTGCTTCCTGTAGCAACAGAATTGAATTGACACAAAGCACCAGGTCTTTCATTCCATTCTGCTTGCACCAGCTCTCTGGACAGTTTGACTGAGTGTCAAGCTTCTGCCTTTTGTCCATAGCTCTGCGTCTGGTTTCTATTTAAATAATCATTCAATGCTCTCTTGAATGTCTCAACTGAACCTGAATTTACCATACTCGCAGGCAATGCATATGAATGTGTGGAAAAATATTTTCTCACCTCCCAACTGCAAACTGCACTACCCATTTGATAAGATCATGAACCCATGTCCCAGGGTATTAGCCTTGGAGATGGGTTCAGTTTAGCTCAGTTGGCTGGACAGTTGATTTGTGATGCAGAATGACATCAATGGCATGGGTTCATACTCCTGCACCAGCTGATGTTACCAGGAAGGACTCTCTGAACCTCTCCCCTTGTGAGAGGCATAGTGACCCTCAGCTTAAACAACGACTTGTCATTTTCTCTAATGAGAGTGCAGCTCTTTGGACTGGTAACATTATGGCAAATTTACTTCACTCTTGGAGATTGGTCCTTTGTGCCATTAAGCGAGACAAGTGGATTCTTGAAACCGGATTGGTGGCCTACCAACTTGACTTGGAAAAATGATCATTATCTATCCAGGTGACAGGACATGAACAGAATTTACTTTCTTTGTTTGCGCTCGATTGTTTATCATTTCTGAATTAGTTCACTTTCACTTACAAATCTATGTTACAAATAGTATGGGCAGCACGGCGGCTCAATGGTTAGCATTGCTGCCTGACAACACCAGGAATCCAGGTTTGATTCCACCCTCAGGTGACTGTCTGTGTGGAATTTATACATTCTCCCTGTAACTGTGTGGGTTTCCTCTGGGTTCTTTGGTTTCCCCCCGCAGTCCAACGTGGATTGGCTATGTTAAATTACCCTTGGGTGTCCAGGGCTGTGCTGGCCAGGGGGAGTAGCCATGGGAAATGCAGAGTTATAGGGATAGGGTAAGGGGGTCAGTCTGGCTGGGATGCTGTTCAGAGGGTCAGTGTGGACCCGATGGCCGAATGGCCTGCTTCACACTGTAGGGATTCTATGATTCTCAGAAATATGCACCATACCACACTTTCAAAAGATTAAATATTAGCATAATCAAAATCTTGGAATGGGAGGAGAAAGGGCACAATTGCTTTGTAGAAATTGTTTTGTATTTGTTACTGGTCACTTTCTTCCACAGTTCCATAATTGGAAAACATGATAGTTTGAATATAGACTCCACATTTCTATGCATCAACTAAGGTCCCTTATGTTTGGCCAGACAGATGCTTATTCGAAAACCTCAGAGACATCTGTTGAGAGAATGATTCAGCAGGAATGGAGATACTGATATTGGAGCAGACTGATGTTCAGATTGGACTAGTGTTGTGTGGAAAAAAAAGTTACAGGTCATTCCTCAGATCCTGTTATAGACACTGAAATTTCCTATCTTTTATGCCCCACATGAATTGCATTATATTCCAAGTCAAACATGCATTGCATTGCTTTTAGGAAATCTCTTTCTAAATTTGATCAAAGCTAAAGTAATAGTCCTTCAAGATTAAAACGATAAATTCAGTATATTGCAATGTTGATTTAGGGTTTAAAGTTTTCCACTATTTCTAGTTTTTAAAGATTTTAACATTGGTCCTTGCGGATCCACTATACCAGGAGGTGGTTCAGCCTTCTGCCTGCAAGTCAGCTTTGCAGCTTTCATTTTGCAGTAACCAGATAGTTTTCCCACATTTCAGGATCGGTGAGTTAGAACTCTGCCATGACCGGGGAAATCCTGATTTCCATGTTTTCAAGACTTTCTGAAAGACTGACAATGGGAGGGCATGGCACCATGAGGAACAGCATGTTGGTTGAACCATGGAGAGAGGGTGGGGCACTTTGAAACAGAAGATCATGACCTGAAACCCATAGAAATCCAGAGTTAACAAACATAGACTTAAATGGTCTAAAAATTAACAGGCCCCCAAAATCTTGATCATGTTAAATGCTCTCAACATTGGAGTGAGATTGGATGTGGGGCTCAAAACAGTCTAATCTATTGATTATTACATACTATACAACCAACATAGTGAAATCAACTCATCAATCCTCCTTACTCAATTGAGTAAAGTTACAGGGCCTAAATCACAACTGCCAATTGAATAGTTCCCATCAGTACCCCCAACCCATTGAGCAAGAATCTGCTTTTCAAAGTCCACTCTCATAGAGTCATACAGTCAAACAGCAAGGAAACAGATCTCTCAGTCCAACCAGTCTGTGCCAACTATAGTTCCAAACTAAACTAGTCTTCCTGGCACGCTCTTGGCCCATATCCCTTCAAACATTCCTTATTCATATAATTATCCAAATACCTTTTAAATGCTGTTACTGTACCTGCATCCACCACTTCCTCTGGAAGTTCATTCCACACACCAACTGCACTCTGTGTAAAAAAGTTGCCCCTCATGTTCTTTTCAAATGTTTCTCTTTTCACTTAAAAATATGCCCCTGGTCTTGACATCACCCATGTTAGGTAAAAGACACTCGTCATTCACCTTATGGGTACCCCTCTTGACTTTATAAACCTCTATAAGGTGACCCCTCAACCCCCTTCACTTCAGTGAAAGATGTCTCAGACTATCCGGCCTTTCCTTATAACAAGCCCTCCATTCCTGGCAACATCTTGGTAAATCTTTTCTGAACACTCTCCAGCTTAATAATATCCTTCCTGTAACAGGGAGACCAGAATTGGATACAGTACTCCAGAAGTATCCTCACCAATGTCCTACATAACCTCAACATAACACCCCAAGTTCTATACTTAAAGGTCTGAGCAATGAAGGCAAGTCTACATGTGATGCAAACTTAAAAGAATTATGTACCTAAACCCTTAGATCTCTCTGTTCTACCACACTACCTTTACATAAGTTTAGATTCCCTGCAGTATGGTAACAGGATCTACGGCCCAACAAGTCCACACCGACCCTCCGAGAAGTAACCCACCCAGACCCATTTCCGTACCCTATATTTACCCCCGACTGATGCATCTAACACTATGGGCAATTTAACACGGCCAATTCACCTGACCTGCACATCTTTGGATTGTGGGAGGAAACCGGAGCACCCGGAGGAAACCCACATAGACATGAGGAAAATGTGCAAAGTTCTGCCCTTGTTTGTTTTACCAAAATGCAAATGTCTTACATTTATCCAAATTAAACTCCATCTGCCACTCCTCAGCCCATTGACCTAATTGATCAAGATCTCAATTAATCTTAGATATTTTTCTTCACTGTCCACTAATTTTGGTCTCATCTGCACACTTACTAACCATGATTTCTAAAGTCTCATCTAAATCATTTAGATATAACTATTTATATATTTAAAATGTTCAAATAAACAAACAAATCTCACAGAGATTTAGGCTTACACTAAACCTCGTAACTCTAAGACAAGCACCCATCCTATCGTCAACCTTCACTATCTAGTCAAATTTTCTGTTATTAGGCTTCAATTCCCACCCTCCTCCCCACCCTCCTCTTGTGCAAGACTTTGGTCTCAGCTGCCGCCCCCCCCATCTTCAGCCACACCAGTGACACGATTTTAACCCACTCCCACCGACAGATTTCAAACTTTTCCACCACTCCACCCAAAAATGTCCCCCAGTCCCTCAATTGCTCCTGATTTTGCTTCTCAAGCTGGTTCAGTTGCCTTCTATCTCTATTGCAGCTTGACCAGAAAGAAAAGGAAACTGGTTTGACTACCTGTCTGGAATGACATGAGATCGCTGAGTAATTTAGCAAAAATAAGTGGCATCACAACCTTGAACTACGCATCAATGAGTGTGTTTAGCATTATTGCTAAATGCTACCTAGCACCAGTTATGCAAAGTAGCAACATCTGTTGTGCAAAGTGACAATATCTAATTGCTGCTGAGTACCATTTGTCTTAATTTTTATATTTTGAAAATGAAAAGTTAGTGAGATCTGCTGAGAACTAATCTGAATTAAAATCACTCCTCTCTCTGCCAAATCATACTGTTTATAATCTCTTAAGATTGCTGGCATGTTTAGGGAATCCCTAAACACACTGGACTAATTGTTTTTCTGTTTTTTTGGCTCAATCCCTGAGAAAAAGTGAGTAATTAAGCTCACTAAATATACACACTCAGCAACTGTATTCAATAAGATTACATTTGGGATGTTTATTGAAGTGAAATATATCATTGTCATTTGTGAATCCATTTCCCTTTTATTCAATGCACCCCTCTGAATCTAATCTTTCCATCATAAATAAGCTTTTAAATAGTATCCTCATCAGTACTGTGAGCTTCCTTGATTACTTAGGGGTTCCTGACAGCTCAGGAATGGAGATAAACCCCTGCGTTTATTGACATTAATCTGAACCACATATAAGCGAACGGAGATAACTGGACCCTCCATGATTATAGTTGCTCTTTAATAATCCCTCACCTTATTTTCTTCTGACTTAACTTCGGACGTAAGAAAAATGCCATAATGAGAAAAGTCCTGGCTCCCTCAACCTTTCTGCATAAGACATGCCCTCTAGTCCAGGCAGCATCCTGGTGAATCACAAAGAGCAGAGGTCCCAGAACTGATCCCTGTGGAACACCACTGGACTCCAAACTCTAAGTTCAATATTTTCCATCTATCACCATCCTCTTTCTTCTATGGGCCAGCCAATTCTGTGTCCAGACAGCCAGATTTCCCTGTGTCCCATGCCTCCTTGCTTTCTGAATGAGCCTACCATGGGGAACCTTATCAAAAGCCTTGCTAAAATCCATGTACACCACATCCACTGCTCTATCTTCATCCGTGTGTTTTGTCACAACCCCAAAGTATTCAATAAGGTTTATGGGTTGGCATTAATTAGAATGGTCAAGATGCCTGGTTTCCCAATGTAACTCAGCAAGGTGCCAACCCAATTTGACCTGGCCAGCAGGCCATAGAATCTTAGGGTTATTTACGTCACTGAAGGAGGCCATTTGACCTATCTTTGCAAGCTCCCATAGCCAAGCCCAGTCCTCCATTCTATCCCTTTGGTCCTACAAGTTTATTTCATGAAATGCCCATCCAAATTTCTTTTGACGGCATTGATCGTCTCCATAGTAAGATCAGGTCTATAGTCAGAAGTGATCATTAGTAAGCTTTATAAAACGTAAAACTACATCAGAGGGAGCATGTCTGAGACCCTCTGCTCTCAGATCCCAATTCTATTTTGTTCTGACATCACAATTCAGAAATTCACCAAATATCCCCTGACAGAACCTTCCAAACAAACGACCACTTCCATCGAGAAGGACAAGATATATTGGAACATAGCACCTTCAGGTTCCCCTCCAAGCCACTTGCCATCCTGACTTGGAAATATATCCTCGTTCCTTCACTGTCGTGGGGTCAAAATACTGGAATTCCCATCCTAAGGACATTGTGGGTCATCACACAGCAGGTGGACTGCAGTGGTTCAAGAAAGCAGTTCATCCCCACCTTACAGGGCAACTAGGGATGGGCAATAAATGCTGGTCAACCAGGGACCTACAATGAATGTTTAAAAACTATTATGAAATCACTAATGACATCATGCCTAATTATATGACAGTCTTGAAATGCACTCGAAATGTGACCTCTGTTTCTCTCAACAGATGTTCTAAGACCTGCTGAGTTTCTCCAGCAATTTATGAGTTTCAGCATCCACAGTATCTTGCTTTTGTACTACAGCATATGCCTTCATTGCCTGAGTATCAGCTCATTATAACTCGCTGCATATAAAAACTTCCTTATTTCCCCTCATACCTTTTGCACAAATCTTTAAACCTTGCCTCCCGTGCCACACTAGGTTCACCAAATTGATTTCAGGGATGAAAGGGCTGTCATATGAGGAGTGGTTGAATTGTTTGGGTTTGTAGTCGTGGAGTCGGAAGAGTAAGGGGACTATCTGATTGAGGTGTATAAAATGCTAAAGGGGTTGTAGTTCTGTTCGCCGAGCTGGGAGTTTTTGTTGCAAACATTTCGTCCCCTTTCTAGGTGACATCTTCAGTGCTTGGGAGCCTCCTGTGAAGCGCTTCTGTGCTGATTCCTCCGGCATTTATACTGGTTTGAATCTGCCGCTTCCAGTTGTCAGTAGCTGTCCGCTGCAGTGACCGGTATATGGGGTCTAGGTCGATGTGTCTGTTGATAGAAATTGTGGATGAGTGCCATGCCTCTAGGAATTCTCTGGTTGTTCTCTGTTTGGCCTGCCCTATAATAGTGGTGTTGTCCCAATCGAATTCATGTTGTTTGTCATCTGAGTGTATGGCTACTAGGAATAGCTGGTCGTGTCGTTTCGTGGCTAGTTGGTGTTCATGGATGCGGATTGTTAGCTGTCTTTCTGTTTGTCCTATATAGTGTTTTGTGCAGTCCTTGCATGGGATTTTGTACACTATGTTGGTTTTGCTCATGCTGGGTATCGGTTCCTTTGTCCTGGTGAGTTGTTGTCTGAGAGTGACTGTTGGTTTGTGTGCTGTTATGACTCTCCACACTCCACTCTCAGACAACAACTCACCAGGGCAAAGGACCCGATACCCAGCATGAGCAAAACCAACGTAGTGTACAAAATCCCATGCAAGGACTGCACAAAACACTACATAGGACAAACAGAAAGACAGCTAACAACCCGCATCCATGAACATCAACTAGCCATGAAACGACACGACCAGCTATCCCTAGTAGCCATACACTCAGATGACAAACGACACGAATTCGATTGGGACAACACCACTATTATAGGGCAGGCCAAACAGAGAACAGCCATGGAATTCCTAGAGGCATGGCACACATCCACAAATTCTATCAACAGACACATCAACCTAGACCCTATATACCGGCCACTGCAGCGGACAGCAACTGACAACCGGAAGCGGCAGATTCAAACCAGTATAAATGCTGGAGGAATCAGCACAGAAGCGCTTCACAGGAGGCTCCCAAGCACTGAAGATGTCACCTAGAAAGGGGACGAAATGTTTGCAACAAAAACTCCCAGCTCGGCGAACAGAACCACAATAACGAGCACCCGAGCTACAAATCTACTCACTAACTTTGAATGCTAAAGGGGATTGATAAGATGACTTCCCCTATTGGGACAGTCTCAACAAGGAGTCATAGGATTGAGAGGAGGTAGGTTTAAAACCAAGCCAGGGTTGAGAATCTGTGGAACTTACTGCCCAAGGGTGCAGTGGAGGCAGAATCAATCAATAGATTCAAGAAAAAAAAGATATATTTCTAATGAAAAGCAGGATAAAGGGCTAAGAGGAGCAGGCAGGAGAATGGAGTTGAGACCAGGATAAGATCGGCAATGGTCACGTTAAATGGTGGAGCAGGCTTGAGGGCTGCATTGCCTACTTCCCACTCCTAATTCCTATGTTGCTACTTGGTTCACACTCATATTCATCAAGGGCGGTGAAGAAGGAGAAATAAATGTGCCCTAGTCATTGTACTCACATCCCAATTTACTTAAAATTGATATACTCTTGCATCCCTTTAGCATGTTTAATCATTTGAGAGTTCCCAAACCACCCATATCCCAAGTATATTTTAAAAAAAATACATGTAAGCTTTGAGAGGTGGCATATGACTTGCTTCAAATGCATAAAATGAGAGTGCTCTTGATATGGCCAACAACAGAGAGGAACAGTGGCTGCTGACAAACACTGGTGGGAATGATTAAGCTCAATGGGAATTGCAACATGTGGAATCAAAAGTGCTAATAGTTCTTCAAAGGCTTCCATTATCAATGGTGTGTATTTCACGATTTACAAAGTCGGGCAAAATAGAAGTGACCCAGGTGTGCATTTGTGCAGCAATATGATCAAGTGACGCAACATTGTGTTTCATGGCTGGAAAAATGCAAAATGGTGCGAAATGAGGCGATATTGAGGGCAGTGGCTGTACCTCCAGTTGTAGCACTGCAGATGTGTGGATGAGGTGAACTGGTTGCCTTTTCTTTAAGAACTTGCGAAGTTCCCAAACAAAATAAGTCACGATGATTGAAATATTAAAAGGACAAGACTTCCAGCAATTTCTTCAGCTAAGAAAGCTCTTATTATTTATTTATTTATTTAGCTTCAGTAATAAAACGTACAATGAAACCTTTAGAATAACGTCCCCAAATTTGTCAGCATTTACATTTGATGCAGGATGTAATTTAGACTTATTTATATTGGAGATATGATTGGAATGCACACAGACAGTATTTCTAACTGTAGAATTTCTTTTAGAAAAATTTCCCTTCTCACATTCTTAGACCCTTCTCTGCCCTGCTTCTCTATCCTTGAGTAGGAAAGCAGGTTACGGATTATTAGATGGCCTCTCCTATTCAGAAAACAGCTCCTAGGAGTAATGAAGGGTGAATTTCTGAATTGGCTGACAATTTCTGTCACTCTATTTTCTTGTTATTTCTTTACAAGTCTCCAGAGAAGTCCAGGTGGAGATGAAGAAGCAGCATGTGGGGGAGAGTGTGGAATCTGTCAGAGCATTCCATCACCCTGACATTATTAAAAAGGGTAGGTCAGAAGTTGAATACATTGCGAGAAGTAACACATCTCCAGACTCCCAGTGACTTTCGGACTAAATCTGGAATGTCGAGGTGGAATATTCAGGAATGTCGAGATGGAATATTCTGCAATTGTAACCACTGCGCACTGAGTGACCATGTGTTCACTTGCTTGGGCTCAAAACTCTGAAATTCCCTCTCCATACCTCTCTAGTTCTCCCCCCTCTCTAAAGTATCCCTTAAAACCCATGTTTCATCAGCTGATCTAAAATGCATCTCATTGTGACACAACATCACATCTTGCTTGATATCTTGCTCCTGTGAAGCAGCTTGGGATGTTTTATTTATTTAAAGGTGCTATATAAATGCAAGGTGCATTGTTACTATCTGTTGATATAATCGTGACTTCAACTCATTAAACCTTCAACCTATCCTTCCCGTATAAAGGGAACATTTTTGAATGAACTTCAGACAACCACAGCAAGTGGTCACACTTACTTGACTGACAGAAATCTTTGATGAGTTCAGACATCACTTCAGTTTAAACTATGTTTTAAAGCACACCTTTCAGGTCTAAACAGCTTTGATGTAAAAGAAATTGTGGACAAGGTAAATGACAGTAATGTATATTTCCTGACAGTGGTATGCAATGCACAGTTCATAGACCGGATCCAACATGTTTCTGAAAGTCTAGGGGGGGATCCACACAAACTGGCTGCAATTTATAAACTAGACATGCAAGTGGGTAATCCGTTAACACGCTTGGGTGGAGAGGTGATACAGGAGTAACTGCTGTCTAAAACACAAAGTATGCATATTTTTTAAACAATAACTACAATTTGACAAAATTTTAATGATGCCCAGTTCATCACAATTTATTTTCAAACTGTGGGTGCAAACTTATACTGTGCCTACATTCTGTTTTTCTTGATTATTAAGCCCAATCATTGATGAGAATGAAAGAAACATAAATGGAGCATGCATAAAACTCTGCAAGTATTTTTATACAATATCAGAGCTGAAAATGTGTTGCTGGAAAAGCACAGCAGGTCAGGCAGAATCCAAGGAACAGGAAATTTGACATTTCAGGCATAAGCCCTTCATTCCTGATGAAGGGCTTATGCCTGAAACGTCGAATTTCCTGTTCCTTGGATGCTGCCTGACCTGCTGCGCTTTTCCAGCAACACATTTTCAGCTCTGATCTCCAGCATCTGCAGACCTCACTTTCTCCTCGAAGATTTATACAATATCACCCAGGATCTATCAATCCGATCTACACCCAGATTTACAGTAGAAATAAAAGGCATATAGCATCTCATTACATTTAAAGATTTCTTTGTCAATGATCTTTGTCCAAATCCTTTGCAGAGAAGTTGAAGAAACTAAATAATATACCAGCTGTACTGTGTTTTAGCTAAAGTAATACTTATGTAACCAGTCACTGTAGAGAACTGTGGCAATACAAGCTTTGTATTGTAAATATCCGTGAATACATTTCCACAGATGTATATGGATGTCTTAGCTACATATTATGGGCTCAGTACTTGATTACACACAAGAGAACCATGGACTGAAAAGTAAAGGTTGCTCTTGGAGGAAAATAGTTCTGGATTACAAGAACACTTCTGTTTCAAATAGTTTTAAAATGAAAGGATGTACTTATTCATTATAATGTTTATTTTAAAAACGTGTGTTTCAATTGAAAGCTTTGAGCAAGGGCTGTATATCCAAGGGACAGTGTCTTGCCTATTGAATAGAGTTGTGTATTGAGTTTTGTGATGTTTCAGTTTCACAGTTATCTTCCGAGAGCACCCGGAATTCTCAGTAAATCCCAAACACTACAGCATAACAGACCTCTCAGACTACCACACAGAGTGGAATAAAAGTTTTTTTTATATATGTTTGCATTTAATAGGTGACTACAATCAACTTGAATTTGTGAAATTGAGACTAATAGCAGTGAAGGCACATGCACATCTAAAGGACTAGTTAAATTTGCAGCCGATGGCGGCGGGAGCTGGGCAGAAGTGAGGCCGGAGCATAGAGGCTGTTGGGAAGGTTAATGAGTTCTATTTAAGTAGGCCAAAGTTCAATGGTTCAATACCCTAGCAGAGGTGGCAGTGGAACAACAATTGTAGGTATTTCTGGATATAATGCAGAAGGTGCAGGATCAGTTCATTCCAAAGAGGAAGAAAGATCCCAAGGGGAGGCAGGGATGCTGACAAGGGAAGTTAAGGACTGTATAAACATAAAAGAAAAGAAGTATAACATAGCAAAGATGAGCGGGAAGCTAGAGGACTGGGAAACTTTTAAAGAGCAACAGACGATAACTAAAAAGGTAATACGTGGAGAAAAATACGCGAAGGCAAACTGGCCAAAAATATAAAGGAGGATAGTAAAAACTTTTTTTAGGTATGTGAAAAGAAAAAAAAGATGGGTAAGACTAAAATTGAGCCCTTGAAGACAGAAACGGGTGAATTTAATATGGGGATCAAGGAAATGGCAGAAAAGTTGAATAGGTACTTTGGATCTGTCTTCACTGGGGAAGACACAAGCAATCTCCCAGATGTAATAGCGGCTGAAAGATCTAGGGTAATGAATGAACTGAAGGGAATTTATATTAGGCAGGAAATAGTGTTGGATAGACTGTTAAGTCTGAAGGCTGATAAGTCCCCGGGACCTGATGGTCTGCATCCCAGGGTACTTAAGGAGTTGGCTCTAGAAATCATGGATGCATTGGTAAACATTTTCCAATGTTCTATTGATTCAGGATCAGTTCCTGTGGACTGGAGGGTGGCTAATGTTGTCCCACTTTTCAAGAAGGGAGAAAGAGAGAAAACAGGGAATTATTGACTGGTTAGCCTGATGTCAGTAATGGGAAAGATGCTGGAGTCAATTATAAAAGTTGAAATTACGACTTATTTGGATAGCAGTAACAGGATAGGTCAGCGTCAGCATGGATTTACGAAGGGGAAATCGTGCTTGATTAATCTTCTCAAATTTTTTGAGGATGGAACTATGAAAATGGACAAGGGAAAGCCTGGGGATGTAGTGTAACTGAACTTTCAGAAAGCCTTTGATAAAGTCCCACATAGGAGATTGGTGAGCAAAATTAGGGCACATGGTATTCAGGGCAAAATACTGATTTGGATTGAAAGTTGGCTAACTGACAGGAAGCAAAGAGTAGTGATAAATGGGTCCCTTTCGGAATGGCAGGCGGTGACCAGTGAGGTACCACAAGGTTCGGTGCTGGGACCGCAGCTGTTTATAATATATATTAATGATATAGATGAAGGCATTAGAAGTAATATTAGCAAATTTGCTGATGACACAAAGCTGGGTGGCAGAGTGAAATATGAGGAAAATGTTATGAGAATACAGGGCACTTGAACAGGTGAGGTGAGTGGACAGATGCATGACAGATGCAGTTTAATGTGGATAAATGTGTAGTTATCCACTTTGGTGGCAAGAACAGGAAGGCAGATTACAATATAAATGGAGTCAAGTTAGGTAAAGGGCAAGTACAATGAGATCTAGGTGTTCTTGTACATCAGTCAATGAAAGAAAGCATGCAGGCACAGCAGGCAGTGAAGAAAGCTAATAGCATGCTGGCCTTCATAACAAGAGGAATTGAGTATAGGAGCAAAGAGGTCCTTCTGTAGCTGTACAGGGCCCTGGTGAGACCGCACCTGGAGTATTATGTGCAGTTTTGGTTTCCAAATTTGAGGAAGGACATTCTGGCTATTGAGGGAGTGCAGCATAAGTTCACAAGGTCAGTTCCCGGAATGGAGGGACTATCATATGTTGAAAGATTGGAGCGACTGGGTTTGTATACACTTGAGGGCTGAGAAGGAGAAATTGTTAAGGGTGAGGACCAGTTCGGCCAAACGAATGAGAGTGTCGGTTATATACACTTGAGTTTAGAAGGATGAAAGGGGATGCGATTGATATGTATAAGATTATTAAAGGATTGGACACTCTGGAGGCAGGAAGTATGTTTTCACTGATGGGTGAGTCCAGAACCAGAGGACACAGTTTAAAAATAAGGGGTAGGCCATTTAGAACAGAGTTGAGGAGAAACTTCTTCACCCAGAGAGTGGTGGATATATGCTGAAAATGTGTTGCTGGAAAACGCAGCAGGTCAGGCAGCATCCAAGGAACAGGAGAATCGACGTTTTGGGCATAAGCCCTTCTTCAGGAATGAGGGGGCTTATGCCCGAAACATCGATTCTCCTGTTCCTTGGATGCTGCCTGACCTGCTGCGCTTTTCCAGCAACACATTTTCAGCTCTGATCTCCAGCATCTGCAGTCCTCACTTTTTCCCAGTGGTGGGTGTATGGAATGCTCTGCCCCAGAAGGTAGTGGAGGCTAAGTCTCTGGATACTTTCAAGAAAAAAATGGATTGAGTTCTTAAAGATAATGGAGTTGAGAGTTATGGGGATAAGGCAGGAACAGGATACTGATTGTGGATGATCAACCATGATCATAATGAATGGTGGTGCTGACTCGAAAGGCTGTATGACCTACTCCTGCACCTATTGTCTATTGAATTGAGCAAACGTATTCATCCAAAAGTATTAAAATGGAACATTCTACAGTTCAATTTGACTCTTGGTTTTACCATCACAAATACTTCACACTAGGTGCAAGACTAATACTCACTTTAACAGCTAAGCAGATTTACCTTGTTCCAGGTGTTACACAGTCTGGAAGCTTACGGAACAGATGGAATGCTAGCATAACACCTCACCTGATTTTACTCTTTACTGAAGTCAACTCATTTCTATCAGTTTCCACCCAGATGATCAAGTTGAAATTTATTCTGTCCTTTTACGATCTCAGGAGGAATTGTAGGTCTTGCTGGTCAAGTTGAAAATTAATCTTTTATTGTGTGGTTCAATGCCAAACTATGATGATGGGTTCTAGACAGACTGGTTGAGGAAAAGGTAAAGTCAAGAACAATCTTCAGGTTTATATTTCAAAGTCACAGTATTTATTATACATTAATACTAAGTAATGTTATCGATAATAATCAGAGATATACCAGGTTCTGACTTAGGTAAGGACTAAATTATCTAGCTGTCAATATGAGTCTTCTAAAGTTCTAATATCGTTTTGGATAGTGTCTAATCTAATGTACTTTGATTCCACCCTCACTGTGGTATTTATGTGCATCGCCATGACATCATGACAAGGTTGATTCAGGGTTCTGAATTCCTTGGATAACATCTAATAACCAAACAATACTTATAATTCTTCTCTCTTTATTCTTACCTGGCACAATTATGGTAAAGGTTTTTTTCTGGGACAGTTCCTGATGTTACAATGGCACAGGGAAATTTCAAGCTATAGGACTCTCTGTATTGACTTATAAAAATTTCTCTTTAGTTTGCCTCCTCTGATAACAATTCTAATCATACTCCCTCCAGGAGATCAGCACCATACTAAATATCTGATATCAGCTGCATTTTGTAATTATTCAAGTTAGTCCCAAGTGAAGTAAAGGAGCAATTTGATTTAATATTTCCTTTTCAACTTGTTGGTCTTCTTCAATAAATCCTGCAATATTCAGGGCGTCCAGTATCAATATTAGTGTTTGTACTTAGTCCACCTGCTAGGAATATAACGACAGTGTCTCGGACTCTCATTGTCTGACTCTCTGCATCACTCTTTAAACCTGTAGTTATAGTTAATTGAAAGCAAGGATTAACAGTTTATATTTCTGCTTTAATTCAATTAATTTTTGGCAGTCATTAGGTGCATCAGAATGATTTTAAAATGAATGCTAAATTTAACACGATCTGTTTGTTAGATATTCATTATGGTACAACTAGAACTAGCTAGGTCTGACCATGAAGAGGCAGCCTTCAAAGTAAACAAAAAGATAAAATTCAGGCAATATAATGTACTTTAATAGTCCGTGCAACAATGGAGAGTGCAACAATATCTCGGATTGCTTTTAAACAAGATTGAGATTTTACAGGACCCAAGTCTGAGAAACATTACAGATCCATTGAATATTTAAACTGCAGTGATCTCATTGAATAGTGGAGCAAGTGGGATGGTTGACTGGCTTGCTCCAGCATCATCCAGGCTAACAGGTTTATTAACATAGCGAACAAAGACATTCCATACATAATGCACCAACAATTCTTGTTCATTTCTAAATAACTGCACAACAGGATTTCAACCTGTTAGAACTGCTTTCCAAGACTTGGAAATGTAGATTCGAACTAAAATGCCACTTAGCCATTCATACAGATGGGTAATAGATTCCTATGCCACATAATAGTTTTCCACCAGGAAATGACCAACAGTAACGAATTGGACAGCACGGTGGCTCAGTGATTAGCACTGCTGTCTCACAGCACCAGGGACCTCGATTCGAAATTCCACCCTCAGGCATCTATTTGTGTGGTGCTTGCATGTTCTCCCCATGTCTGTGTGGGTTTCCCCCAGATGCTCTGCTGCCCTCTCACAGTCCAACGATGTGGAATTAGCCATGGGAAGTGCATGTTTAGAGGCATAGGGTGGGTCTGGGTGGGAGGGTTGGTGCAGACTTGATGGGCCGAATGGCCTGCTTCTCGTCTGTACTGATTCTATGATGCGAAGAATTAAAAAATATCAATGTGGTCACCCTCCCCCAGTAGGCTTAGTTTGAGGGTCACTAGAGCTCAGGTGAACAGCAAGGTCAAGAAGGCAGCACCTTCATGGTGATTGTAGCTGGTGTGAGGAATTGGATCAGCGCTGTTGGTGTAACTCTGCATCACAGACCAGCTTTCCAGCTCACCGACCCACTTTCAAAATATTGAAGGCTGTTTCACGAATCCTGTACATACACCAGAAGAACAAATGCACCGTTGTGTGAATATTTGTATCAGATCTCCAATTCTGCACTTTGTTTTTAGAGACAGAGACAGAAAAAGGTGTCTTCATTTATTCTGTAGGCTGGCCATTAAAGGCCCTCAGAGGAAATGATTTTCAGGTTTGTAGGAACAGCAGGAGGTCATTCAGGTCATCACGCCTGTTCTGTGATTCTATTAGCTTATTTCTGCCTGGCTTTTACTCTTCTGCATGGAATAGGGAGTAAGGAAAACTTCATCTCTGAATTAATTCTTAAAAAGCCTTTGTGTTTATAATGTTACTGTGCCTGTTAGTACAGCTTTTTGGTTAAATACTTGTAACCATCTTTTTGAAAGTTGTCAATACTTATTTCCCTTCAAGATATTCTGAAGGAATTTTGAAGAAGGCAGATTTGTTTTTAAAATGTCCCGGATACAATATGGTTGAGATATTGCATGCTGAGGGAAGGCATGACAAGAGGCCCCTTCAGGATCATACCTGTGGACCTTAAGATACCCCAGAACTGCCGATGAGTCAGGGCAATTGCCTCGAGGCTGCCAGTCAGTGACAGATGAGGTTGCAGAGTTTTGGAGCTTGCATCAAAGTGATCGGCAGCTGATGACAGGAGCGTGATGGCATCCTGCCACTGCTTAGCAAGAGTTCCACTGCTCCCAGTTGCTATGCATGTCATCCTCTCTCATTTAGTACTGAAATATCAGACAGAGTTGTTTCGTTCTGGACAAAGCAGTTGACTGATACATTGTTCTGTGCTATCAGCACATTTTCTTTTGTGACATGATTGCTCAACGTAGCAACACTAGCACATTTCCCAAAGTACAGGGGTCACTTATGTAACATGCCCCATGTGAAATATGTGTCTTTGTCTTTGTTCACGTTATAATTGGCGAAGCCCTTGGAAAGCATATGTGTGGCAAACCTTTACCAATAATTTTAATAGTACACTGAACACTCATATTTCTATTGACTATGCGTTTTTGTGAGGTATATATTGTGAGCAATGAAATGGAAGAGCTATCAAATTGTGAGAAGGCTTGGCATGGAACAGGCAATGTTTTTGTGATAACAGAATCTTGGATCATCCATCTGGTATCTGGAAATGTTAATTAATCTTACTTTGCCCGATTCCTCAAAGTGTGCCAACTGTCCCACCCATCTCTTCTCAGTGACTGTAAGCAGCTTATCCATGTAGAACCCTTACAGTGCAGAAGCAGGCCACTCAGCCCATCAAGTCCACACCAACCCTCTGAAGAGCATCCCACCCCTCTACCCTATTCCCGTAACCCCACATTTACCATGGCTAATTCACCTAATTTTCACATCCCTGGTCATTAGTAATCTAATCTAATCTAAACTATGGGCAATTTATCAAGGCCAATCCACCCAACCTGCACATCTTTGGACTGTGGGAGGAAACTGGAGCAGATATGGGAAGAATATGCAAACGTCACACAGCCAGTCACCCAAGGGTGAAATCGAACCCAGGTGCCTGGCGCTGTGGGGCATTAGTGCTAACCACTGGGCCACTGTACAGCATGTTAAATTGTCAAACAGGAAGACTCTCCAAGTATTCATCTCAAGCAGCTGGATTTCTACTTAGAAAGATGGGAAAAAGTGTCACATTGTCATTCGACAAGATCTACATCGTGGAGTAGCCAGCATTTTACATTGTACTCTCCCTGAGCATGAATGAGGATGCTCAATGGAGCATGTTCCAGTGAAGTTGATGAACTCTTGTCACAGTATTTGATGGGCTCTGCTCATTTATCAAGTATGGAATTTGTACTAAGGCTGCAGTGGCATGTCAACTGAGGGAATTCAATCACCCTTAATTAATATTAATTTAAATGGTAAATATAAGATTAAAAAAGAAACCCATGAAGTGAAGTTGTAGGATAATTACAAAACATAATGCATCTTCCTAAAATTTCTTTCTCAGCTGTTTATTTTAAACACCCATTAGAAAAAATGACAGAGGAAAATCAGATGAATGTGTTCAGATACAATTATCCTACAGTATAATTTTCAAGGCCAAAGTTTTTAATAAAACCAGCTTCGCGTGGTGCTTGTGCTTAAACTTAAATTTGATAATGGTGTTTTCAGCCAAAAGGGAATTCTAATCATCCAAATGTTATTTCTGAATCCTGCCTAATTATATTTTACATTGCTCTTTGCATAAGAAAGCTAATGAACCATTTATTTTAAATTCAGGAGCATGACAGCTGTAAAAATGGATTTATCACTTGCGAATCATACACTGGCTAAAACGTTTTACCGTTTACTGGCTAAACAGCATTAACTGCAGAGAAACAGGCCATTTGATGCAACACTGTAGCAGTGTTTATAATCAACATGTGCTTCCTTCCACCCCACCTTCCTAACCACCCCAGCATTAACTTCTATTCCTCTTACCCACATGTACCTATCAGGCTTCGCCATAATATTTATGCTCTGACCTCAATAACTCTTCATAACAAGAAATTTCATTTTCCAACCACACTCTTGGTAAAAAATAAAGACTCCTACATTCTATTAATTAATGACCATCTCACATCCACGTGCCCCAATTTTGTACCCTTACACAAACAGAAACATTTCCATGAAAACTCTCCATTATTCCAAAGTTCCCCATTAGGTCAACCACATCTCTTCAAAATGAGAAGTGCCCCAGTCATTCAATCCCCTTGATAGTAATAACTTCTGAGTTTTGATATTATCCCTTTTCCAATAATTGGTTGACTATTAATGGATTAATGGCAAAGACTCCAGAGAATAACTCGAGTACCATGCAGTTGGTCTGAAGATAATTTTGAATCTGATTAGATATTCTAAGATGAATTTAAAGAACACATTTCAGGTAGTCATAAACCTTGAAAATTTGATTTCAGCTGAACCAGAACTCCAGCTCCAACACAAAATCTTGACTCTAACCAACAATATAGCTTCTTCTTCTCAACTTCTCACAGGTCATAGAGTAGAATGTCCAGTAACCCAACCCAACATCTGCCCCAGATTGATTCAGAAGCCCTCCCTCTTAGTCTGTCTCCAGGCATCAGCTTCAGGCTGCTCTGAGCTGGAGTCCCAACCAACCCTCTGCAGTGGTCTGGCCAAATCGTAAGACCTGATTTTGCTGTTTCTCCCTTTTTGAACACCCCATCTGTGATTGCACTTCCACACTATCTCATCCTTTCAACAACAATCTCATCTGACGTATACCTTGTAAATGATCTAAGTAAGCACACACTTCTTGCTTTACTCAGTCACCC
The DNA here is from genome assembly GCF_020745735.1 of Hemiscyllium ocellatum. Taxonomy (NCBI): domain Eukaryota; kingdom Metazoa; phylum Chordata; class Chondrichthyes; order Orectolobiformes; family Hemiscylliidae; genus Hemiscyllium; species Hemiscyllium ocellatum. Next base: position 38,008,540 of record NC_083432.1, on the reverse strand, counting down.
CCTCCACCTCCCGCCCTCGAGCCTGTTGTCGTGCCTTCGTCCTTTAGATGCTTAATGGGACAGGTGCTGAAGTGCAAGAGGAACAAAAGAATGATCAGAATGAAACACTCACACTCAAACCATCAGAATCTGGGCAACACCGAGAATGAGTGCACTTGTTGTGTGTCAAAAGTGCCCACTGCCAGAGCAAGGGTCAAAGGTTAGTGCAGAGCTCTCACTGAGCAAGCAGGGCTTGGACTTGTGTTAAAATTCTGCTTAGGGCACCCAGAATTTTGATAAGACGGATTGTGGAAAAAGGTCAAACTGGTCATCCAATTGTCCCTTTCAAAACTTCAATTTAATGTTCAGTGTGGTGCATTGGCCGGCCTGCCAGCCAGTCAGCTGTCACTGCCAAGGAATTGCCCATGAACCTTTGGCTTGTGCCTAACCCCTGCTGCTCTCGCCCTCACCAAGATGGTATCTGGCGCAAGCAATGCACCAGGTTGGGTACACACGACAAGCTGCCATCCTGCAATCAAACCAGTATTTGAGATACTGAAGGTGAGAGTGACCACCAAGCCAAATTTTGTGGCCTGGGCTGCAAAATCAACAAACCTTTGTAGACACGTTTGCATTTCTCAAGAATGCTATCCACTGCTACATTTTTGCCAAATCCAACCATAAGTGTCTGAGTGTCACGACTATTATCTCACTCACTGCATCAATGGTCTAAATTGTCCAAATAGAAATCAGTAAAGGGTTATTTTATTAATATTTTGATGCTGACTGGTTTAATCTAATATTTGCCACATTTAATATTTTGGAACTTTATTCTCAGGAGAACCATTAACTGCAACTATCAATGACATCTGATTCCCATTAAGCATGCTTTAAACTGAACTGTTCCTGATAAAAGGGATGCTCCAGTTAATGCAGTCACTTCTGATTATACTGACTAGGAGGTGATAGATATATTTACGTGTTAACTTAAGGACAGTTAGTCCCCAAGAAGCTTTTTACTTTTGTTTTGTTTCTCCCCGACAATATAAATGATGATGCTTGAAGCATTAACCAATTAAAAAGATCAATGTGAAAATTTTATTATAAATTTTAACTCAATACCAAGAAGTTTTAATAAAGGTACTAATTAAGAAAGCATTTATTATAGACTAACATCATGCCAGAAAGTAAGCATGGGGTTAGCATTACATTAAATGTAAATTGTTTGCTAAAAAGTATGTGTCATTAAGGGACGTGATGACCAGAGAATTCCAAGCAACAAGCAAAGTTTATCCTACTACCCACATAACTGTAGCATTGAGGATATGACTTTTCATATTCTTTCATGTTTAAAATTTATTATTTTTCAAGTTATTAGAAAAGTGCTTGATGCGTCACTCTAAAGTTCCCTCAAAGGTGCCAACATCTATTGTTTCTTTCATACACAGTTCTTAATGTTTTCTTTTTCAGAATCTCTTTGTAAATTGAGACTGGTTTCCAAGTCTTTTCACGGGCAGGTGATGGCCTAGTGGTATTATTGCTGGACTGTTAATCCAGAGACCCAGATAATTTTCTGGGGACCGGCTTTGAATCCCACACTGTAAGTCTAATCACTCTCAAAATCTCGGATTAGGAGCCTAATGACCATGAATCTGTTATCAATTGTCAGGAAAAGCTCATTCTGGTTCAGTAAAGTCCTTTAGGGGACGAAGCTGTCATCCATCCCTGCTGTAGCCTACACGTGTCTCCAGCAATGTGGTTGACTCTCAATTGCCCTCTGGACAATAAGGATGGGCAATAAATGCTGGCCTAACCAGCGGCACCCTCACCCTCATTCATTCACCCTCATCCTGTGAATGAATTTTTTAAAATTCACAGGCACCAGCATGACAGCTGAGTTTAGATTACTTACAGTGTGGAAACAGGCTCTTCGGCCCAACAAGTCCACACCGACCCGCCGAAGCGCAACCCACCCATACCCCTACATTTACCTCTTACCTAACACTACGGGCAATTTAGCATGGCCAATTCACCTGACCCGCACATCTTTGGACAGTGTGAGGAAACGAGAGTACCCAGAGGAAACCCACGCAGACACGGGGAGAACGTGCAAACTCCACACAGTCAGTCGCCTGAGTCAGGAGTTGAACCCGGGTCTCAGGCGCTGTGAGACAGCAGTGCTAACCACTGTGCCACCGTGTCACCCACGGTTTTGTCATGTGAGATTGTATTATGTTATAGGAGAAGTGTAACATTACACAATAGTGACTGTTTCCAGAAAGAGAACAAAGCAGTCTTCTTAATTTGGCATATCAGGTTGTCTCCATTCCTTATCTATCTGAATCAATAAATTAATAGCTGTATATTCTTCCACAGGGAGCTATAAAAATAATCCTAATAAGTTACATACTTATCTTTAGAGTGTAAAGCAACTCCCAATGAAATATGTTGCATCTTTAAGTCAAGTATAGAGTTGAGAACCTTGATTTAACCTTCACCAATCTGGAGGAAATCACATGAGCAAGATTATGGTCCAGCTTTCCTTCAATGGTTTTGACACTCAGTTCAGTGAAAGATAAGATCTTGTTTCTTTTTAAATATCTACCTGTTTTATTTGAGTTCTGCATTTGGGATTGCAATTTACCCAGATCCAATTTGCTTGAAACCTTTCCAGCACCAAACAGCACCCATCTAAAAACTGGCTCAATGCATTTAACATGGCTAACTATGCTTTTTTAATCACGGCTGTAAGTAGGTAAGTACGTGTTTCAGGCAGCGATGCAAAGTGGATAATATTGGAACAGTCAGACATAATACCCAGTGTCTGGTGTTTAACTCCACCGAATGCAGTATAATTGAATATGAGGCGATGAATAGACTGGGAGGTCAATTCAGTCCCAGTTATTCTGTGCCATTATCCAAGATGACCTTGCAGCCCAAAAGACAGAAAACCTATTGGCAATCAGTCTCCAATTTGCTCCAAAATATTTCTTTGCCCAAGGTTTGTGAATTTTTAAAATCACTTTTTGACTTCACATTGAAGTCCAAGCATAAATTTCTGTCTTTTTCAAGAAAACACTTAAACTTCATTAACTACCAGTGACTCTGGGCTACATGCACCACAATGCAATATTCTTTTATTCACACATGGGATGTGGGCATTAGTGGCTGTTCCAGCATTTATTGCCCATCCCTTACTGTCCTTGAGATGTTGGGGGTGAGCTGCTGTCTTGACCAATTGTGGTTTTAGGATGCTATCGAGACAGAGATTGAGCAAGTGAATGGCATTAATCCACTTATTGTACTGCCTTAACTTTTTTTTTAATATTAAACATAGATATAGTTAACTCAAAATTTCTAGTGCAATTAGCAGAGTCCTGCATAATAGTCGTGGTCAAACTAATATTTTTTAGTGCAGCGTTTTTTTAAAATGCAGGACTTGTAGTTAGCCTTTTACTGAGGACTTGAACAGAATCAAAACATCTTATTCTGGAGAAAGCTACATAAAGCTGTTCATGTGTAAAAACAAACCCAGGAATATAAATACAAATTTTGCCAATACTCTGCTCAGTGCCTTGTTTATAACCATAGAATATGAAAGTCTAATTGGGGACTGTTTCCTCTTCAGCTGAAAAAGACAGTTTGCATCTGATGGGCTCAGTATTATTCAAGTAATAAACACACTATTTCCTTGAAATCTGCCTGTTAGAATTTCACCATCTATCATTGAAGAAAACAGCTTCCTAACGACCAATCTTGTAGTAAGACAAAATTCTTGTTTAAGATTCAGGTTTTGTAGCAACATTATAAAGTGCTCCTTCCTGGAGTTTAGATTTGTGCAGTGTCTAGATGCTGTAGTGAAATCCAGCTTAATTCAGCTGACAGCCTTTCTAAAATAGACAAGTAGGAGGCTGAAAGAACACATCAAGCCAGGCAGCATCAGGTGACAGAGAAGTCAATGTCTCGGGTGTAATCCTCCTTCAGGAATGGGATGGGGGTAAGGGGAGCTGCAGATAAAGGGGTGGGGGGTTGGGGAAGGGTTTTGGGTGGGGAGAGGGGTGGAGTAGTGAGGTAATGATAGGTTAACATGGTTGGAGGGTACGGCCTGGTTGGTCAATGGGAGGAATGACTCTGGTTGGTAGCTGGAAGGAAGAGTCGGTCAGAGGAATGGAAGGGAGGGGGAGGGGCTGTGAAAGGAGTTGGGGGAAGGGAAGGGAGGTTATTTGAAATTGGAAAACTTAATGTGAGTCCTCCTGTCTGTAGGCTGCCCAGGCGGAAGATGAGGTGTTGTTCCTCCAATCTTCTAAAACCTTTTAGTTCAAAGCTAGTGAATGAGCTGAAAATGTGTTGCTGGTTAAAGCACAGCAGGTTAGGCAGCATCCAAGGAACAGGAAATTCGACGTTTCAGGCCAGAGCCCTTCATCAGGAGGGCTCTGGCCCGAAACGTCGAATTTCCTGTTCCTTGGATGCTGCCTAACCTGCTGTGCTTTAACCAGCAACACATTTTCAGCTCTGATCTCCAGCATCTGCAGACCTCACTTTTTACTCAAAGCTAGTGAATGTCCATTTCTCTCTCAAATAATAGATTTCAAATAATAACTTGTATCAAATAATGGTCCCTGCCACTTTGTCACATTTAACTATTCCACCATCTCAACAACCCCTCCCATGCCATTCCCTGTTCAAACCTTCCACCCTCTTCCATCCCAACCCAGTTCACCCATCAAGGAAACAATCTCTTTAGCCAGGGTAACTGTGGGACCCCCTTATATTCCACAGTTTTCATTTTTTTAACCAAATGCCATCCATTTCCTCTCCCAGAATGCACCAGCTGCTGTCACCAACCATTGGCCATCACACTCCCTGAATCTCAGTGCACCTCTCATGCTTCCATATGCACTCAGCACTCTCTACCAACTTTTTATTATTTATCACATGCCCATCCCTGAATTACTCTTGAATTGAGTGATCTGCCGGGTCATTTCAGGGGCAGGTTCGGAGTCAACCACATTTCTGTTGGTCTGTAGTCATGTATCAATCAAACCATCGGCTACGATCGGCTGGGCGTGTTGTCCCCATGACCGACAGAAGACTCCCCAAGCAGGTGCTCTCCACCCAGCTCTGTAATGGCATGCAAGCCCCTGATGGACAGAGGAGGTGCTTCAGGGATACCCTCAAAGCCTCACTGATGAAGTGCAGCTTTCCCATACACACCTGGGAATCACTGGCTCAAGGCCATCCAAAGTGGACGAGGAGCATCTAGGAACGCCTTGAGCATCTCAAGATTTGACATCAGCAAAAAGCAGAAGCCACGTGCTGCTACACCAACCCTATCCCCCCCACCCATCCCTTCCCATGACCACCTTCTGCCACAACTGCAACAGAGCCTTTACTAGCTGCATCAGTCTGCATAGCCACCTATGGACTCACCCTGAGAGCGGAAGAGTCATCCTTGTCTGCGAGGGATTGCCAATGATGATGATGATGATGATGGTAATGGTGATAGGTCAAACCAGATAAGACTTCTTTTTTAAAAAAAGTATATCACTAATTGCCCATCCCTAGTTGACTAGAGGGCTGTTAAGAGTCAACCACATTGCTGGATTCAGGTTTTGGCCAAACCAAGCAAAGATAGCAGATTTCCTTCTGTGAAGGGGATTAGTGACAAAGATGGGATCTTACAATAATCATCAGTGGTTACTCAGTCATTGGACTAGTTATTCACAACCAACCATGGTGAAAAGCAAACCCATGCCTCCTGAACATTTATCCAGGTTTCTGGATTACGAGGAGAAAGTGAGGTCTACCAACGCTGGAGATTCAGAATCAAAGGGTGTGGCGCTGGAAAAGCACAGCAGGTCAGGCAGCATCCAAGGAGCCCTTCATCAGGAAGCTGGATTACTTGCCCAGTAATATTACCTTCCTGAATGGCTAACTTTCTCATTTAAAGGATATTAACTAACCAGATATGCTTTGAAGGCAATTGATGACTGTATCATGGCCATTATTTCTGACAGCTGTCTTAACTCCAGATTTATTATTTGGATTTAAATTCTACCATCTGCCCTGGTGGGATTTGAACCCATGTTTCAAGAGCATTAACCCGGGCCTTTGTATTACGACTTCAAATAAACCCACAGCAGATGTACAATTCAAACTGAACACTGAAAGCATTCCAGACAGACAAAATAAAGTATTATTCTTATAGATACACAGAACAAAATGAATAGAAGTATTTAAACAGTCAGTATGCGTCAATGAACTGTTTGGAAGATCAGTTCTCTCTCCAGTAAACAAGATAGAATTGTTAGCTGAGCAATGTGACCTTTTGTTTGGAAGTCATTGGAAATAGCTGAAAAATGTGTTGCTGAAAAAGCACAGCAGGTCAGGCAACATCCAAGGAGCAGGAGAATCGACGTTTCGGGCATAAGCCCGAAACGTCGATTCTCCTGCTCCTTGGATGCTGCCTGACCTGCTGCGCTTTTCCAGCAACACATTTTTCAGCTCTGATCTCCAGCATCTGCAGTCCTCACTTTCTCCTAGTCATTGGAAATAGCCATGATTTTAAAAGTTTAGAGTGTTAGTGCAAAGGCTGCATAGTTTGCTTTGGATGGCAATGTGTCATCTGTAAGGATCAAAGCAGCTGCTGTAAACCCCGAAACCTTGGAGTGTGAAACAGCTGGACAGAGAGCCTTTTATCAACAACCAGCATAGTCTATAATCACTCCAACCTGTACACAAAAGTCTTCTTATGCTTAGGAGTGGCGAGCAGGTTGAAAACAACATGCACGCTGTACCACAGACTCCACAGCGTCTGTTCCCAGCCCAGCCCTACAAAAGCCAACATCAGCATTGAGTACAATCCACCCCTTCACTGCAATATAAAGGAGGGCTCTGATTGCTGAACCCAGAGTACAACGGACCCACTAAAACTGATTCATTTACAAAAGCTGAAGGCATGAATTTGGGCAAGTTTAAAGCTCATTCCTTCACCACATGTGTATGGAAACCTTCATCCAAAATCTCCAATTATGCAAAATCATTACATCCCACAAGTGCCCCTTTCTGAGTCCATTTTTTCCCAGTACTGAAACTTCTCTCTCCCTCATCTCTCAGGGAATAACCTAAATAACTATAAACATCTCAGGGGCAAAATCAACCCTGTTAAACCTATTTTCTAGGCACAAAACAGTAGCAGAAAACAATAATGTTCCATTCTGCATGTCATGTCCAAAAGACATTGGAAATATATTCCACCTCCTCTCGGATTGGCCATGAGAAAGGCATCCCTGCTGGTTGCCTAAAAGGGCCAGGAGTTTCTTGCAGATGTACATGAGGGCTTTAATGCTGTTTCAAGGCTTCTTCTTGGAATTAATCAGGCATCTTCCAAATACCTCTGCTCCCCTCCAGCTTTCCTCAACTGCAATCCACTACTGGTCCCCATTAGCAGCTATTGACTCTTCCAGGCTGACCTTTACTTATTCCTTTGTCTGCTCAACTGTTTGTCTTTCCTCTGGGCTCCAGCTCCACTTTTCATTTACTCTAAACTCCCTCCCTCATCCCTTCCCTAGCATATATACCAATCTTTTTTTAAGCTGCAATAGGTTCTGAAGAAGGGTCACTGAGCCCAAAATGTTAGCTCGGCTTTCTCTCTGCAGATGTTGCCAGACCTGCTGAGTTTCTCCAGCAATTTCTGATTTTGTTGCAGACCACAATTACCTGGGATCTGAAAGACAGTAACCCCTTGGTGGTGCAGCACCATACTGCATTGTAAACCTAAATTGTTATGTTCAAGTCCTGGAGGGAACCTTTTTAATAATCCATTCACTGGCTGGTGAATTATCTCTGATTGCCACTTGAACTGATTGGCTGTAAGTCAAGGATGTGCAACAGAGCAGGACCAGAGGACAACCACCATCTCAGAGACTGTAGGAGTCATGGAGTGATAGAGATCTACAGCATGGAAACAGATCCTTTGGTCTAACCCGTCCATGCCGACCCAGATATCCCAACCCAATCTGATCCCACTTGCCAGCACCGGGCCCATATCCCTCTAACATCTTCCTATTCATATACCTATCCTTTTAAATGTTGCAATTGTACCAGCCCCCACCACTTCCTCTGGCACCTTATTCTATACATGTGCCACTCTCTGTGTGAAAATGTTGCCCCTTAGGTCCCTTTTATATCTTTCCCCCTTCACCCTAAATCTATGTCCTCTGGTTCTGGACTTCCCACCCCAGGGAAAAGACTTTGTCTATTTACCTATCTATGCCCCTCATGATTTTATAAACCCCTCTAAGGTCACCCCCTCAGCCTCCAATGCTCCAGGGAAAACAGCCCCACCTATTCAACCTTTTCCTACAGCTCAAGTAGCACTACCCTGGCAACATCCTTGCAAATCTTTTCTGAACCTTTTCAAGTTTCACAACATCTTTCCGATAGGAAGGAGACCAGAATTGCACGCAATATTCCAAAGTGGCCTAACCAATGTCCTGTACAGCCGCAACATGACCTCCCAACTCCTGTACTCAATACTCTGACCAATAAAGGAAAGCATACCAAATACCTTCTTCACTATCCTATCTACCCACGACTCTACTTTCAAGGAGCAATGAACCTGTACTCCAAGATCCCTTTGTTCAGCAACACTCACTAGCACCTTAGTATAAGATGAGGCAAATGTATGGAGAGATTGGAACTAAAGAATGAGAATTATAAGTTTGTGGAAGGTGAAGGCTGGCAAAGAGAACATTGAATCTGGATGAGGGTTGGTAAAGTCATTTATTGAGATATGGTTGGTGGGGCGGGGGGAGAACAGGTTAAATAATGGTGAAGTACCACATTCATAGAGTTTCATGGCGGGTTTCTCTCCCTGAGGCCTAGCTGTTTTCTCATGTTATCATCCCAAACTTGCCCATTTACTATCTACAGACACCTGTGGGCCCCTCTTGTCTGATGCTAGCCTGATTCTCCTATCATAGCTGGAAGCTGCCTATGATCGCTGGCATTATATTTAAAAGGCCGCTGTGTACCTGGTCAAATGCTGGCAGTCTGGAGCTGCCCTGAACAGATTGTGACATTTTCCCCAGACATTTCCGACAAGGGGAAAATGGTTGCCCGCTTTGCAGACCAGGGCCTGGAGGTCCTGGTGGATGGGATGGTGCAGAAGGAGAATGCCCCTTTCACTCCCAGGACTGGCAGAGGAGGGCACAGAACCAGACCCAGATCAATGGTTGCCAACCAACTCCCAACACTGTCACACTCACTCTATCTCTGCTACTGCACCAAGGCTCATACTCCACCAATCTCACAATTGCGTGCAACATCTCCACACACTTGCTCTTCCCAAGACAATTCTGCACATCACTAACCCCGCAAGCCCTCTGCGCTGTCTGCTCACTCAATCAGTTCAGCTTTCCCCAATCTGCGTGAGCACTTACAGCTGTATCACCCACTTTAATCCCACTCAATCTATCCCTTTTGTCTCAAAACAGAGAAAACAGCCCACAAAAAGGCAGAAAGAGTTAAGATGATTGGTGTGGTGCAAGGCATTCAGCTCCTAACCCCTAGTGAAGAATGGAACCTAACCATAACTGACTATGAATAAGCCCCCGGACTGATATAGGAAGTTGCCCTTGACTTACTGAGTTGCAACCCCCTGACTGAAGGGTGTCTCCCTTGTCTGGAGACTTTAGACTTTGAGACATATTCATTTGCTTGAAGTATATGCAGTGTGTTTGCTGCAAAAGCTGTTGGGACATAGTACAGGATGAGATTGACAACACATGGTGCCATACAGCAACATATGAACCCCCTTGATTGATGACTAATGACAATAAGGACAAGTCTCCAGGCTTTGTAACTGCTCGAAAAGGCAAGTTGAGGCAGATATAGTGTATGCTTGCTAGGTCTGGCTGAGGGGGCAAAGCACTCAAAGGCAAGGCCAGGACATTGTGAGTATCTGAGTAGGTGTTAAGTGAGTGAGTAACAGCAAGTTAGGAACCCTGAGATACACCCGGTCCAATCCATGAGCTGGGTGCCTGCCCCTGTATGAGAATTGTGCTGATAGCAGTACTGCAATGAGATGTGCCAGTGTACTCTACGGTGCAGACATGGGGGTGCAAGTGCAATGCAGATTGCAATAAGGGTGTAGAGAGGCTGGCATGCATCAGATGCCAGTATCCACAGAAATGGGGTGCATGCTGTTGATGCCCATGGCGCATGCCCTGAGATATTGGTGTCCAAGATGGAGGTCCAGGAAGAGCAGGTAGCAAACTAGAGGCACCAGCTAACCTACTCTGACTTTAATGTCAGGACATCCCAGTTTTGGGATTTTATCCAGTGGGTGGAAAAATGAGGACTTGCATCTTAATGAGGCGTGATTAGGTCCTAACAAGAGTGAAAATGATAACAAATAATAATCCCAATAATAGCTCGTTTGCACTTTACTAGAAAGAATCTTGTCTTGATATCCGGGACTTAGTCAGAAAATGTGACTGGCTGTTCCCAATGATGTGAAACATCTCGCTCGATTTCTCTCGTGATTCTTCCAAATTTCTTGCCGCAGCCCACATCGAACATGGCCTGGGAAGATGCTGCTACATGTAACCAGAAGCAACTCTCTGCCCTTTTAACTCAGACCTCCAGGATGCACAAGCATTAGGATTGGATCACACAGCTAAACTGGAAACAATATGACTGATACAACTTAAACATTAACCACCACCCAATTCCAATTCCAACACATCAAGGAATCCTTTCATGAGTTGTTGTCTGTGAATATACTAAGGTTAATCTACATAGGTGTGGACCACTGAATACCATCATTGTGTGTGAGTAAAGTGACCATTTTGTTCAACATTTGAGGTAATCAAGATTTGAATTTTGCCCAAATTCACATACGGCTGTGTTGACTAACTTCTTCCTGTTAGAAAGACTGTTTGCTCTGGTTTCTATATTAAAAAGCAATTCATAAGAGGTCCATAAAGGATGTTTGTTCTGTCAGAGGTATATCACAATGTTGTATTCAAGGACTACTGCATTTATAATTTGGAAAAAGCAAGCTTTCAGCTTTCACACTGAAAACTCAAACTTGCAGCAATGCTCATTACTCAGACCCTAAAATTCACTTTGTAATTCCTCAAAAGAAGAATCTGTCTCAATTTTTGCCTCATGATGATTTCCAAATAGAAATTCCAAAGCATGCTTCAGATGTTTGGGTTTAATCTCACTTGGAACTCAATTTACAAAAAGACTACTCACAGACAGTATCAATGAAGGATAATATAATTTGCTGTTCAGGTAATCAAAATAGGGCACTCTAGTGACCAAGTGGTTACTGGAATAAACAAATTTGTAATGTGATACAACCACTAAGTATTACACTGCAGAAGTAAGTCATTTGGCTCATCTAAAATACATCACTCATTTTCTCCAGAACTTGCCGAGTCTAATCCCATTCTCTTTGGCCTTATATTATTTGGCATTTAAATATAAATCCATAGTTTTCAGCTGCCATTTTTATGTTCTTGCAACCCTTGTGCTGATGCCTTTTAATTACCCACGTAGCCGCACATCAATGCTTTCTATAATTTAGTATCTTACTACAAACTAGTGTATTTTTTTTCTTTTACTACATTGCTACCTACCATGAACTGTCTTTCCTGGAGTCTTTCAGAAATTTGTCATACATTTCCCCAACTAGTCACCTGCAAATTTCAATATTGCTCCCCTCATTCCAAAACCCAAATCATCTACATGTAGTAAACAAAAGTCAACTCAAAAAAGAACCTCCATGGATTACCGACCACTACACCATTGAGAAACTTCCCTTCAGTCCCACCTTTTACTTTCTTTTATCTTACCATTTCCCTTAACTCAATGTGCCGCTAACTGTATGTGATGCCTAAGTTTTGAAAATTAAAGTATTTATACACAATATTTTCTACAATGAATTGTATTAAATTGACCAGCGTGAGCTAATTGTTAAACAAATTTGGGTTATCTGGCACTGTTTCATAATTAAATTCTTTCACATTACTCACAGACATGGATGCAGCAGCTTGGTGGTTACCTTATTGGATTACTAACATGGAGGCATGCTTTCAAATCCTGCAATGGCAGGTCAAGAATCTAATTTTAGTTTAACATATAGAAAATCTAGAATTGAAGGACTAGTATAAGTAATGGTCAACTGAAGAGGAAAGTTCAAGACTATGAAACATGGAATAAATTAGCAGACGACCTGCCCTGAGGGCCAATTACTTTCCATACATCAGCAATGAAGATAGCACTGGATAGTCCATCTAGTTCTCTCCTGCTCTGTCTTGTGCATGACTGCATACCCACAATAATATCACTGATTTTTAACTGCCTTCTGAAATGCGATACTACTCTGTTGTTTCATGTGCAACTTTCTGATATTCAGGTTTAGTCCCGTCTCCCTTTCGGAAAAGCGGTGCCACACTATAAATTAACAATTTATTACTAAGAAAGTCAAACAAGATACACTGAAAGTCTCAATTTATTCAGGCTGTCAACATGGTTTGATGAAATGGAAATCAATTAGAGTTCTTTGAGAATGTAGCAAACATCATGGGAATGTTGTGGTTCTGTTCGCCGAGCTGGAAGTTTTTGTTGCAAACGTTTCGTCCCCTGGCTAGGCGACATCATCAGTGCTTTGGAGCCTCCTGCGAAGCGCTTCCTTGATGTTTCTTCCGGTATTTATAGTGGTCTGTCCTTGCCGCTTCCGGTTGTCAGTTTCAGCTGTCCACTGTAGTGGTTGGTATATTGGGTCCAGGTCGATGTGTTTGTTGATGGAGTTTGTGGCAAACATGAGCAAAACTAATGTAGTGTACAAAATACCATGCAAGGACTGCACAAATCACTATATAGGACAAACAGGAAGACAGCTAACAATCCGGATATATGAACATCAACTAGCCACGAAACGACACGACCAGCTATCCCTAGTAGCCACACACACAGACAACAAGCAACATGAATTCGACTGGGACAACACCACTATCATAGGGCAAGCCAGACAGAGAACAGCCAGGGAATTCCTAGAGGCATGGCATTCATCCACAAACTCCATCAACAAACACATCGACCTGGACCCAATATACCAACCACTACAGCGGACAGCTGAAACTGACAACCGGATGCGGCAAGGACAGACCACTATAAATACCGGAAGAAACATCAAGGAAGCGCTTCGCAGGAGGCTCCAAAGCACTGATGATGTCGCCTAGCCAGGGGACGAAACATTTGCAACAAAAACTTCCAGCTTGGCGAACAGAACCACAACAACGAGCACCCAAGCTACAAATCTTCGCACAAAACTTGAAATCATGGGAATCTTGTGCATAGGTTGTAGGAACAGGAGAAGGTATTTGGCTCCTCAAACCTGCCTCTGCTTCTGTTCAATAAGATTATGTTTGGACTTCCCCAGGCTTTTTTTTCATGCCAGCTCCTTTGCGCTCTTAGCTCCCCAATGTTTCAAAATCTATCACTTCTTTAAATACTTCAGTGATTTAGACCGCAAAGCTCTGTGAGGTAGAGAATTCCAGACATTCACGGTCCTCTGGAAGAAGAAATTCATTCATATTTTAGCTTTAATTGAATGTTCTCTTCTTCTGAAACTCATTTGAGATCCCCCCAGTCGTGGAAATACCTTCTCAATATCTAGTCTGTTGAGGTACCTTATAATGTTGTATATTTCTGTCAGTGTGGTTTCCTTGGATTTCCATTTGATGTTTGACAGGATGCTACATCAAAGGGCACCATACAGAATAACACCTCATGGAATGGCTTAGATTAAAAAAAACTGGTTAGGTCACAGGAAGATGCAAGTAGTCATAAATAGATCACTTAGGTTTGGCAAGATGTAATGAATAGAGTGCCACACAGAGACAAGTGCTGATGTCTCAACTATTTGCGATCTACATTAGTGACTGAGATGGAGGACTGATTGTACGGTTGCTCAATTTGATGAGGATGCAAAGGTAGCTAGGAAAGTAAGTTGTAAAGTCAAAAGGCGTGTCTATAGGGAGGTAGATAGATTACGTGAATGGGCAAAAATACAGCATAATTTGGGAAAATTTGTCCCCTTTGGCTGAAAGAATAAACTAGCAACATATTATTTAAAAGGAGAAAGTTCGCAGAACATTGTAATATGGAGGGAACTCACAAATAAAATTAGCATGCAGCATGACATCTGATTAAGAATGCAAATGGAATGTTGTCACAATGAGATTGGAATCTAAAAGTCATGAAATTTTGCTAAATGAGTACAGAGCATTGGTGAGACCAAGTCAAGAGGACTGTGTACAGTTCTGGTCTTCTTATTTAGGAAAGGATGTAGTTGCACTAGATACAGAGCAGAAGAGGTTCCCTCTACTTATCCCTGATGATTATCTTATGAAGAAGGGACAGACACGTTCCTGTACGTATTGGGAGATGACCTTATTGAAACATGAAAGATCCAAAGTGGGCCTGAGAGGTTGGATGCTGTGAGGATGTTTCCCTTTTGGGATTGACTAGAAATGGGAGCACAGTGGGAGAGACAGGATCCATGAATATCTTTAAAGGTTAAGTTACAAGACTCCCATGTCAAGAATCTCTGGGTATAGACAGGAAAGTAGAGTTAAGGCCACAATCAGATCAGCCATATTGTTATCAAATGATGGAGAATGTTTGAGGGGCTGAATGGCCTATTCCTGCTCTTTATTCACATGCTAACACAGGTGCATTGCCATTCAGTAAAACAATGTGGACATTTATAATTGAAGTTATATTGGAGCCACATGAAGGCAGTAGAGAAATGTTTCTGATCTTTTCGTGCCCTTAGCTCCACTTACCTGCCCTCTCACTGTAACCCTCATTTTCTTCATTGTTAAAAAAATGTCTATCTTAGTTTTAAAAACCTTTACTGAAGTAGCACCAATGACTTCACTGGGCAGGGCATTCCACAGATTAGAGTCAAGATTAGAGTGTGCTGGAAGTGCACCATTCCTGATGAAGGGCTCCAGCCCAAAACGTCGATTTTCCTGCTCCTCGGATGCTGCCTGACCTGCTGTGCATTTCCAGCACCACTCTAATCTTGACTCTAATCTCCAGCATCCGCACTCCTCACTTTCACGTGGACCTAAGGGTGGTCAAGTAATGAACATTATACAGTGACAGTAGATGAGCTACAATGAACACAAAAGACTGATCCAGGACAGACAAATGTGGCATCATGATAACAGATAACAGTATATCAAAAGGTTCATCACAGCTGTTTATTAAAATCTATTAGGATGTGGCGTAAACCATAATATCTTGCTCATCCTGAATCACCCTTAAGAAGTTCACAATGAGTTGCTGCAGTCTGTGTCGTGTCGGTACACCCACAATACTGTTAGGAATAGAAATCCAGGGTTTTAATCCATCCATTGAAAATTCCCCATTTCCCCGAAACCCTAACTATACAATCACTTACATTCCTCATTTTATGAGCCAGTTTTGAATAATCTTCTCTATTCCTAAATCTTTGTTTCTCTAATCTCCTTTTTTTTTCAGTCTTTACAAGGTTCTTTATATTTGACCCTGCCTTTTCTTTCAGATTTGAATTTGATCTTTTACTTCTCACTCTACTGAGGTCACTTGACTTGTACCCTTTCCGATTCACCTTTAAAACATTATCTATTGTTAAGGTGTAGACCTGCTTATCATTTTAGGTTGCATCCTGTGTTCTTTCCTCCTATCTGAATTCACTTGTTCTGATTTCTCTGCTTTTAATTTTCTGTTTACTATAAATTGTGGATGTAAGTTTGCTCGCTGAGCTGGAAGGTTCGTTTTCAGATGTTTCGTCACTGTACTAAGTAACATCATCAGTGAGCATCCTGATGAGGGGTTTTCCAAATGAAGGGCTTATGCCCGAAACATCAATTCTCCTGCTCCTCAGATGCTGTCTGACCTGCTGTGCTTTTCCAGCACCACACTCTCGACTCCAATCTCCAGCATCTGCAGTCCTCACTTTTGCCTAGAAGAAGGTATCTACTCATTCAGCACTTACAATCTCCTGCTGTCTTTATACAGCATGATTTATATTGCATTTATCCCTAAAAGGTCATAAGACTTAAGATATAGGAACAGAATTAGGCCATTTGGCCCATAAAGTTTACTCTGCTATTTGATCACGGATCATATGTCTTTCAACCTCATTCTCCTGCCTTTTCCCATAACCATTGATCCCCTTGCTAACTAAGAATCAATCTAACTCTGTCTTCAAGACACTCCATGATGTGGCCTCCATAGCGTCCTGTGGCAATGAGTTCCACAGATTCACCACCTTCTGGCTGAAGAAATTCCACTTAATCTCGATTCTAAAGGTTCGTCCCTTCATTCTGAGGCTGAACCCTTGAGTCCTCGATTCTCCTATTATTGGAAACATAATTTTCATGTCCACTCTATACAGGCCTCTCAGTATTCTGTAAATTTCAATGAGTTCCCCTTCTCATCCAAGTGCGGACTCAGAGTCCTCAACCACTCCGCATTTAACAAGCTCTTCCCGGGATTATTTTTGCCAACCTCCTCTGGACCTTCTCAAAAGACAGCACATCCTTCTTTATCTCTGGATCCCAAAACTGCTCGCAACATTCCAAATTCGGTCTGACCAGAGCATTATGGAGCTTCAGCAGTGCATCTCTGCTGTTGTATTCTAGGCCTCTTGAAATAAATGTTAACATTGCATTTGCCTTCCTAACTGCCAATTGAACCTGCATGTTATCCTTCAGACAATCCACTCCTAAGTCCCTTTGCGCTTCAGATTTCCAAAGCCTTTTCCCATTTAGAAAGTAGTCTATGTTCTATCCTTCCTATCAAAGTGCACATCCTCAGACTTTCCCACACTGACATTAGTCATTTTCCAGTCTTCTGGGACCCTCCCTGACTCCAGTGATTCCTGACAGATTGCCACTAATACATCCACAATCACCTGACTTTCTCCTCAACAGCCGTGTTATACTACCGGTGTTTTCCAAGAAGACAGATGTAAAGTGTCTATTCAGTTCCTCCACCATTTCTTTTTTCCCCTCATTACTACTTCTGCAGCCTAATTTTCCAATGTCCATTTCTCTCTCCTTCTGTAAATTAAAAAAAAACTTGCAATCTTCTTTTATACTATTAACAAGTTTACCTTCTTATTTCAATTTCTTCCTCACTTCTTGCTTTTTCAGTTGAGCTCTGTTGATTTTTAAAAGCTTCCCAATAATCTTCACCACATTGTAAGCTTTTCCTTCTGCTTTTATGCTGTCCCTGACTTCCCTTGTCAGCCATGGTTACCTCATCTTTCCCTTACTATGTTTCTTCTTCCTTGAGATGAATTTCTGCTGTGCTTTCTGAATTACCCACTGCTATTGCTGCTCCACTGTCTTCCCCACTAGGCTCCCCTTCCAATCAACTCTGGCCAGCTCCTCCCTCCTGTCTTTGTAGTTACCTTTACTCAATTGTAGTACTGTTACAGCAAATTCTAGCTTCTCCCTCTCAAACTGCAGATGAATTCTTCCAAATTGTCAATCAATCACTGCCCCTTGGAGTTCCCCTATTTTAAACTCTCTAATCAAGTCTGCCTCATTACAAATTACCAAATCCAAATGGGCTCTACCACAAGCTGCCCCCAAAAAAAGCATTTTGTAGACATTCCATCAGTTCCTTTCCTTCAGATCTGGCTACCAACCTGATTTTACCAGTCCACTTGCACATTGAAGTCCGCCATGATTATAATAATAGTGCCTTTCTTACATGCCTTTTCTCTATCCTGATTTATTTTCTATTCCACTGCAAGGAGAACTGTACACAAATCCCACCAGGGTCTTTTTTCCTTTATAGTTCTTCAACTCTTGTCCACACAGTGTCAATGCCTTCCAAGTCGATATCACTTCTTCTTGGTATTGATTAAATTTCATTCCTTACTAACAAGATAGCCCTGTCCACTCTGTGCATCTGCCTGTCCTTTTGTTGGGATGCGTATCATTGGATATTTTGTTCCCCATCCTAATCCCCTTACAGCCATGTCCTTGTGATATGCACAACATTGTACCCACCAATTTCAATCTGTGCTACAAACTTATTTTCCTTATTTTGTGTACATTTAAGCATAACGCTCTCAAGTCCTGTATTGACCTCCTCAGTCAATTCTTTTAGCTATCCCTTTATTTCTTATGTCTGAAGTTAGATTCCTGACCTTTGCCACGCACCCTTTCTTTTTACATGTTTTAGAAATGTTAATAACATCTGCTGGGTTTTTTCTTCATTTTAACTTATAAGTTCCCTGTGTCAACGTTCCATGTGAGCATTCAGTAGCCCTTCTTGTCTCACTGTATGCTATTAGGAGTTTCTTAAATGCCATTTGTGAGTGATATGAATGCTGACTGCTCACCTTATGAAGGACCTTGTTCTATTTTGGATATTCTCCATACAGGTTCACTGAAACACGACCAATGGATGCAGATGCTGTAGGGGTTATTATTGCTGTTGCTGTGATGCAACAACAGTGCAGAGAAATTGGAGGAACAGACATTGCCAGCAAGATCAGGCCCAACAGCAACTTCCAGCAGATGCCAAACAGCTGCCAGATTATCACAGCTGAAGATCTCCTTAGGGATGATTAGATACAGGAGGGTCTGAGTCTATCATCCTTGATGCCCCTTCTGATGAATGATACAGTGTTGTCACAGAATGCGCATGTCCTGGGACACTGTCACAGATCTACACCATCTGCTGGAGTGGGAACTTGCAGCCTAAAAGCATGGGATGACCATCCTATCCCATTGGTCATCAAAGTGACAACTGAGCTAAACCATTGCATTTGGCTCCTTCAAAGGAGCCATTGGGACCCTGTGTGGGATCTCTCAGTGTTCAATGTGCAAATTACATTAAAACTGTTGCCAATACACTTAGTGCCAGATCATACACTTTATCTTGTTTCCCTCTGACATCCTCAATTTAATTTCTTATCTGCTAGCACATTGATATCTTATTTATGATCATATAACTAGAGAGCTGTAATCAGGAATAGGTTCATAAATAAAAAGTATTACAATATTAATGAGTGAGAGAGCCTTATTTAAGGAACCCAAGAACCAGGACTCCAGCTCCCAAGACCAGCAACAGCCAAGTAAAAAGGGATCAGCCTCAAAGACGAAATATGTAGACACCCAATCATGAAATGGTACGGTAGATTCATAACGCACACTGAAAGTAATAATCTCTTCAATTAGTAATGAAGAATCAACAATCAAAAACCCCCTTGTCTTGCATTCATAATTTGGTTGTCAGACAATTCTCAGCCTGTTGGCAGCAGATTGGGAAACTGTAAGGTCCCAAACTTGACTCTGCCTCTAGGTACTGACATGATAGCTCTAGATCTACAATTATGATGGCATGATAATTATGTCAGCTGCCTTAACATATGAATGAGATTTGAGTCACATTGTACTGAAGAATTCAATGAACTTTTATTACTGCACCTCATATCTATATATGGAGACAGGCACTTGAATGTCTGAGCTCCATGTCAACAATTCTGATGTGTTCTATGTGTGTCATGATGCAAGAGGGCTCAGTGAGATGGAAACTAAAACCTATGGGCGCATGCCATGAGATGGTGATGATATTTTAAGCATGTCCCTTTAAGGTACATTGTATAAATGTTTTGAGATATAGCACAACAGGTCAAAGCTATGTAGCCTTGTGCATTAATCCAGCCTATATCTATTCATTTCACAAAAAGATCAAATTCCTCAACTAATGCTGAAACCAGGTACAAACAATGACTGCAGATCCTGGAAAAGCACAGCAGGTCAGGCAGCATCCTAGGAGCAGGAAAATCAACGTTTTGGGCCAAAGCCCTTCATCAGGAATAGAGGCAGGGTGCCTGCAGTGGAGAGATAAATGAGAGGGGATGGGGGTGAGGAGGAACTAGCATAGAGTACAACAGGTGAATGGGAGTGATAGGTCATGGAGGAGGGTGGGGGGAAGGTAGCAAAAAGTACAATGGGTGAATGGGGATGGGATGAAGGTGATAGGTCAGAGAGGAGGGTGGAGTGGATAGGTGGAAAGGAAGATAGGCAGGTAGGACAGGTCATGGGGATGGTGCTGAGCTGGAAGGTTGGAGCTGGGGTGAGGTGGGGCAAGGGGAAATGAGGAAACTGGTGCAATCCACATTGATGCCATGGGTTGAAGTATTCCAAGGTGGAAGATAAGGCGTTCTTCCTCCAGGTGCCGGGTGGTGAGGGAGCGGCGGTGGAGGATGTCCTCTGCAGAGTGGGAGGGGGAGTTGAAATGTTGGGCCACAGGGCGGTGGGGTTGATTGGTGCGGGTATCTCGGAGATGTTCGCTAAAGTGCTCTGCTAGGAGGCGTCCAGTCTCACCAATGCAGAGGAGACCGCATCAGGAGCAACGGATACAATAAATAATATTGGTGGATGTGCAGGTAAAACTTTGATGGATGTGGAAAGCTCCTTTAGGGCCTTGGATGGAGATGAGGGAGGAGGTGTGGGCGCATGTTTTGCAATTTTTGCGGTGGCAGGGGAGAGTGCCGGGAGGGGAGGGTGGGTTGTAGGGGGGCGTGGACCTGACCAGGTAGTCACGGAGGGAATGGTCTTTGCGGAAAGCGGAAAGGGGTGGGGAGGGAAATATATCCCTGGTGGTGGGGTCTTTTTGGAGGTGGCGGAAATGTTGGTGGATGATGTGCTTTATGCGAAGATTGTATGGTGGAAGGTGAGCCCCGGGGGGTGGGGGGGGTGGGGTTCTGTCCTTGCTACAGTTGGAGGGGTGGGGTTTGAAGGTGGAGGGACGGGATGTGGATGAGATGTGTTGGAGGGCATCTTTAACCACGTGGGAAGGAAAATTGCAGTCTCTAAAGAAGGAGGCCATCTGGTGTGTTCTGTGGTGGAACTGGTCCTCCTGGGAGCAGATACGGTGAGGGCAGAGGAATTGGGAATGCAGGATGGCATTTTTTCAGGAGGTAGGGGGGGAAGAGGTATAATCCAGGTAACTGTGTGAGTCGGTGGGTCTGTAAAAAATATCTGTGTTAAGTCGGTCGTCATTAATGGAGATGGAGAGGTCCAGGAACGGGAGGGAGGTGTCAGAGATGGTCCAGGTAAATTTAAGGTCGGGGTGGAATGGGTTGGTGAAGTTGACGAATTGCTCAACCTCCTCGCGGGAGCACGAGGTGGCGCCATTGCAATCATCAATGTGGTGGAGGAAGAGATGGAGAGTGGTGCCGGTGTAACTACGGAAGATGGAATGTTCTATGTAGCCAACAAAGAGATAGGCATAGCTGGGCCCCATTCAGGTACCCATGGTTACCCCTTTGGTCTGAAGGAAGTGGGAGGATTCGAAGGAAAAATTGTTAAGGGTGAGGACAAGTTCAGCCAAACGAATGAGAGTGTTGTGGAAGGGTACTGTTGGGGGCATCGGGAGAGGAAGAAATGAAGAGCTTGGAGGCCCTGGTCATGGCGGATGGAGGTGTAGTGGGATTGGATATCCATGGTGAAGATGAGGCGTTGGGGGCTGGGGAAACGGAAGTCTTGGAGGTGGTGGAGGGTGTAGGTGGTGTCGCGAACGTATGTGGGGAGTTCCTGGACTAGGGGGGATAGGACAGTGTCAAGGTAGGTGGAGATGAATTCAGTGGGGCAGGAGCAGGCTGCGACAATGGGTCGGCCAGGGTGGTCAGGCTTGTGGATCTTGGGAAGGAGGTAGAATTGGGTGGTGCGGGGTTCCTGGACTATGAGGTTGGAAGCTGTGGGTGGGAGATCTCCTGAAGTGATGAGGTTGCTGAAACCAGTACATCTCATGTACTGAAAAGCAAATCAGACAGTCCTGCTCATAATTCTGTTACACGCTAAGTTATAATTTTTTGCCCTCTGTGTCATCATTTGCAAGTCCAATGTAGAAAGAAACAAATTACTTTTTCGAATTGTGGCTTTCACTGCAGAAGAGAGCTAATAACTTCCTATTTGTTGTTCAATCCCTGCCATTCCAGCATTTAATTAGTGTTCACCTGTGCACCAGAGTCAGAAACTAATGAATGGGCAATTGTACATTTCAAGATATTTCCTAATCAACCTGTTCAGAGATGTTATTATACATCTCTGGAGCAGTAAATTGTACATTTTCTTTTATATTCAGTTGTACATTTTAAATGAAAGATTCAATTACCTACACATGCACTTCATTAGTTGTGCAGCCTTTGATTCAGTTAGAATGTGTTTCAGATGTTCAGGGAACTATTCAACAGAATGCATATTAATAAATTCATGTATCCATGTTTGCCGTGGTTTGTGACAGCTTATAGTATCATTAGCCAAATCATTATAATATCTGACTAAACATAGCTTTTTTCCCCCTATTTCCTAAGCTACTACATCATTTGGCTTATGAGTGAACACATATGTTGAGTTTAGCTGATAAACTGTCCTGACCGACAACTGAAGCCAATCATCTGACAAGTACTTATCTCAGCCTGTTGGGTTGCTAAGGGCCAGCAGTCAGACGCAAGTGTCATGGAACATCATGACCCAGTTCTTGTTCCCATATTTCAGGGACAAAAGGACTGACACTGTGCTAAAAGACAAATTTGAAAATAATGCCAAAATCTGGCTTGCCTCAGTTAAGCTTCATCCAAACCGTGACATTGGGAACAATAAATGCACGAAACCTCCCATTCTGAAGCCTAGTTCCTCAGCTTTTCAGATACAAGTTAGTAACACAAGTACATATTCTGAAAGATTTGTCAGAAATTACACTGAGTCTACCCAAGCTGTTAACCCTGAAGCTGTGAAATGAGCTTGTTTAATTCTTTTGTTCATTATTTACAGAAGGGCACCAAATCAGTTTAAAATTACTGGGTTAATGTTTCTGTAAAACCCCAGCTGGCACCAGATATTTTTTAAAGAAATAAGCATTTGTGTTTCTATCAAAAAGCACCATTTCAATGTCTTTCATTTGATGCACTAAAATGTATATGCAAATGGTTGTGACTATATGATAATCACCAACATAATGTAATAACGCTTTGTGCTGTAGACTGTAAGAACAGGGTTTAAACACAGCTGAAGTGCTGGTTTTTTACCCAAGTCCATGACAGTTTTCTGTTCTTTTCTATTATCATCAGGCATAACATTAACAGAAAGCCAAGAGGGAATAGTTAAACTGTTTACTAAGTTTACAACACATGCATTAATAAACTGCGTAAATTTTGGCTTTACAACTCGTAGGACTTACGTTAGCTAGGCAGATGGCAGAAGAGCAAAACTGGTCAGGGAATCTTAAAATCCATACCGTATAGAAAGAGGCCATCTGGACTGGATCCATATAGACCCTCTGAAGAGCATCCCACCCAGACCCACCTCCCTATCACATTCCTGTAACCTTGCATTTCCCATGGCTGATCCACCTAACCAGCACATCTTTGGACAGTGGGAGGAAACCAGAGCACCTGAAGGAAACCTACACAGACCTGGGAGAAGGTGCAAAAGCGACACAGTCACTCAAGGTTGGGATCAAACCCAGGTCACTGGCGCTGTGTGGCAGTAGTGCTTTCTTATTGGATCTCAGTAGGAGGCAGAGACAGTTTATCCACCCGGCCTTTCTGGCTGAAGGTGAATGTAATTGCCTCAGCCTTGTCTAGTGCATTGTTGTGCTGAGTTTCCCTACTATCGAGAATGGGCATGTTTGTGAAACTTCAACCATCTGTTATTCATTTAACTGTCCACCACCATTCACAACTGGATGTGATAGGTCAAATATGATCCTTCGGTCAGGGGATTGCCTAGTCCAATCTTTTGCATGCTGTTTTCACTGTTAATACCTGCCTAAGGAAAACCATCCTTATACTAGTTACACTGAGGTGATTTCTGTAGAACCGAGAGCTTTGCATTTAATGTTGACAACAATGAAATAATACCAACAATGTTTTGTCCTACATCAGCATAAAGCTCATTCCTGGCACCATAATACCATGCTACCAGACCACCAGATAACTACGCCACCTTGGAAAGATTTGAGCTACCTACAACCTTGCATACAACATTAAAATTACAACATTCAGTTTTCTAAATGTTCATTGGATATTTATTTTCTTCAAGGCTGTAAAAGTTTTCCATGAAAATAATGTCATGATTTATATCTGTTTTGTAATTATTTTTATCATGGTGCTTCTGAGCAGGGTTAATCAGAGTTATACTGCTAGTTTTGAATAACACAAACAGGTTACCTCACACACATTGTTTAGTGATCATTCTGTATGGAATATCATTTTAGCGCAGTGTAAATTCAACACTTCAGTGATTGGTGCATTGAAAAGGAAAACAACTACTTTTATGAAGATAGCACTAATCAAAATATAGTCTCGAACCTGAGTCAGGAGGTTGTGCATTGAAATAACACTCTAGTTCTGGAGTAAATGCCAATTTTGCTTTTACCTTTATCTAGGTATTTCAGTTGGTACTGCATTTTATAGATGAAACACTTGCTAAGGTGGATGTAAAGGCAAGTTTTTATATGTTTTATTAAAAGAGGAGCAATAAATTCTCTTAGTGTCCAAGGTAACATTAATCTTCCAGCCAAAACTAACAAAAGCAGATCAGACATGACATTGTTGCTTGCAGGAATGCATGATCAAATTACCTAACTTTCAAATTAATTCATTGGTCATGAAATACTGACATTTCCTGAGGATGCTAGAAGTGCAATGTTAACCTAAGTTCCTACAAACACGTTGATAATAATATGGCCCCTACAGTCCTAGAAATCCATGTTAGCTTTGATTGCTTTGATTTTTTTGTAATCACGTTTAGCTAAGTACAGTGAAAAACTTTGTGAGCAGTACAGGCAGATCATAGTAAGCATGGACCTACATATCATAGGGTGCTGAGGCATAGTGAGGCATACAGGTTACAGTCCACAGCTGGTGTGCTAAGCAAGATCAACATTATTTGGAGTTAGAGAGTCCATTCATCAGTGGAATAATGGCAAGGAAGAATTTGCGTGAATGGGGATGAATCTACCAGACACTGACATAAAATCTGGGGGAAAATGTTGTGAAAAGGTTATATCTTTCCTTTTGGATTTCTTGGTTGGATTCTGTATGGATAGTGGACTCCAATAAATTTCTGCTCTTTTTCACCCTCTCAGCTATGATTTTAACATTTTAAAATAAGCAACTCTACATTTTTCTGAAAACAGTTCTATTAACTAAGGAAATTACTGAGTGGTTTTCAAAATTCACTGCAAACAGGTTTAAAAAAATATGAACAGTTGGAATTTTCATCTCTGTTGGATCCTTGTACCCTTAATGTATGACATTAATTCTATTAATTGTTAGAAATACTGTTCCAATTAGAACGTTTCATAAAGGTATTTTGGATCAATGCTTTCATTAGAAATAAATTGAGACTGAGGGACTCTACAATAATCAGGGGACAGTCTGAAAGTTCACGGAGTTCAAACATGGAACACAAAAGTCCAGTCCTTAGTCACTCACACTTGCCTATTCTGGTTGAATAAATTCACTTGATTTTAAGAAAGGCTACTGACTTTTGCAAGTCAGTTGATTGCTCTCTGTTTTCAATTCTTGAACTGCACCACTTCCCAGGCAACTATAATTTCCTGTTTCCAACAAGAATATCAGATTGCAAGCAGGCAGAAAAAAGAAGCAATCATAAAAGTAATATAAAGAAAAGCATACTTTCAGGTTGGGCAGGGACATCTTTAGGTAATGTTAGTTTCGAACTTCATGTTGGCATTGATGTATTGGGAATTTCTGCAAATATTTCAAGATTTTTTCCAGCTTTCTGTGAGTGCAAATTCAATATTAAAGCCTGCATACAGATTGCAAGCACACGGAATGTACACAAGGAGTTTTAATTCGCATGTCCAGAAAATATTCTTAAGATTTAAACAGCAGACCTAATTTAAGGGCTCAATGATTCCTCAAGCGGGGGATATCTTTTGTATCCACTTTGTTTTCCGGGACAAGTTAATGGGCACCTTATTAACAGTAAGGTAAGTAATCTTTGAAGCATAAAACTGTGATTCTCATTATGCTCCTTAAGTGGTTATGTTTGAAAATCTCTTGCCAAGTTGAGTCACACGGTATTGATTGTGTTTCAATATTTCTCTGCCCTTCGTACAGGCTTTCACATACACAGGGCAAACGTTCCTGTATGGGACGGATAGATGGTACACCTCATGTAGATTATAATTATGATCTAAAATCTAATAATCAGACATTAAACATGCAGTTGAAATTTGCAGAACCTTACCTGCTCTGGGAAACAGTCATTAGTTAGTGGATTGAACAAGAGCATGAAACAGATGAAGAAATAAACTGTTTGCCATTGAATTTGGGCCAGATTACAAGTGTGAAAACTGTTGTTCTTTCCTCAATTCATACAATAATCAACAATATAATAGAGACTGAACATATCAATGTTTATTTTTGGCATAGATCATTCCAATTCAGTGGTACCTGGATTTTGTTTTGCCATCTACATGATCAAAGTCACATAATTTAGATTTACTTCAGCAAATAATTTATTTGATCTGTTGGCACTGTTATAACTTTGGCGCGAATACAAGTCAAATGATACCTCAACAGAATGCATTAAGTAGGCAGGGGTTTAATTTGTAAAGGTCTACACAGCCAAGCAAACAGAGGACATCAGTTTTATGAGGTGACTTCATAACCATTTAAACAATGTAAAAATAAAAGTTTCCTTGTGGATCAAAGGTGTAAATAGTATCTATAGTTTGTGGAAAGTTTAGATTTGACTGTTGTCTGAACTGAATAAGATGTGACATCTATTCTTCCAACTGCTTTCCTTTCCACTCCTTTCAAAGAGACTCCATTTTCTCCAACTAATGACTGAACATGCATTTATTGCTGTTCTACACACTTCATACATGGGTTTACAACTTACATCAGGTATACTGTAGGACATAGTTAGAGAATCAGCTTTCTTTCAGTTTTAGCACTTCCATCTCTGAATCAGAAAGCCATGAATTCAATGAAGTTCAGGAATTCTTTAAGTTTGTGAAGACACAGACCAATCTCAAACCACAAAACAGATTTATACATCCCATTACTGAGGATCGACTAACATGGATAACTTCACCCATGGTATATTGGAATGGCCCACAGGCACATAAATTAGGAATATTGTAATTTGCATAATCACTACAGTGTAATGTCCACAAATAAGTTGCATGACAGTTAAAATCCCTGTTGGACCTCAATCAGCAAGATGCAACATTTTCAGGAGTTTTTACAGCGATTTTAAATGCGTGAGATACTTTCATCTGTTCAGTGATTTTTAATTGATTGCAATGTGGAGATATCTCAATAGTGCATTCTTTGGGGAAGACTAGAATCCACTGACAGCAGTTTCTGAATTTGACATTTAACTGTGTATGTGCAGACTCCAGAAGTTGTTGTCAGTTCCAAAAGTGGAATGACAGTGAATACCGAAAGTTTCTCCATCCTTTCCACCAAAAGTTACACACTCCTGTCACAATAGAAAAATATGGGTAAACTCAATCGGGACAAAAACAGAAGTGACTTGATAGCTGGCACAATGTACCTGAACATCTAATATGAAAAAAAATATAAAAAGTGAATAAATGAGTGGCAAATTAGAAATTACAACCCCAGGCAGCAATCTATAAAATCATTTCCATCAATACTTGGAACCTAGTAATCCTAGATCCTATTTGATATGAACACATTAATGCAAATCAGCTAGCAGGAGTGACATTAATGCATCAATGAGCTGCAACTTCCAAATGGAATGATCGAACTGATAGATATTAATGATGCTAGAAAAGAAGACTTGCACAGAACTGTAAATGAAATGAGAAGCAGTATCATTGAATATAAATTCAATAATTATTGCTAATGTCATTTTGTTCCTGTTTAATGATTGAACATAAGATTCAAGAACCTAAACATAATTGTATACATAGTTTTACCAAAAGGCTCCAGAATCTAAATATAACAGCTTAAATTTGCAAAATAATTAATATTGAGGCTACTGGCAGCCTGGTGTCCAGAAACAGCTATGTGACTTTACCCTGCACCTCCGCAAGCTTCACAATTGCTACACTCACTGATTGTTTGGTGATTAAATGTGTGGAAGTATGAAGCTGTGGTACTTAGGTAATAATTACCTAACAAACACAACAGAAATAATTCAGGTTGGTATATTCATATGACAACAAAATCTCAATTACTATTAATGAATCTCTCTGGCCCTGGAAACTTAATTGCTTAAGTGTGGAACTTCATTCCTTTAGAACTTAATAATTGTTAGTAATATTTTAAATATAAATAAACACTTTATTTATGCTCATTTAATCTCTCCCACCTTTAACCCTATTTTTCTTTACTTCCTATTTCGCTTTCTAGACATGATTTTATATTGAATTAGATATGATAACTTGTACTTCCTGGTTTAGATTGGGCATGTCTTAGCATGAATTCTTCAATCTGATAGGTTGAAGGAAGATGCTCTTGCTTGATCCATTCATACATACCGCAGATTCCCTGGATTTACACCAAATTGGAAAAGGATCCATAAAAACTTTATGTCACACAAAACCAATGAAAAAATTGGTAGGCAGATTTAGGTGTAATCAATGATGAATGGTGATCTTTCAAAACTGACCCAATTGGAGCCATTATTATGATGCAAGTGAAAAATTGACTGTTTCTCTTCAAACCTAACAAAATAATTTTGTTTCCAACCTTACCAAACATAGAATAAAAGCATAAAATTGTAATAAAAACCAAAAAATTTCTAATCATAGAAGAGAAATATGTAATAGCCAACTTACATGCAAAATTAAATTTATACATTAATGGAACAAACTGGAAGATTTTCTGAAGGTCCTACAAGGAATTTTGCCAACTTTACAAAATATTTATATACTAGGAATTTGAATGCAAAAAGCAAAAAGGACAAAGCAATCAGACTTTCTATTTGAATTCTTTGCCAAATACTGCTTATACTTTTAAAGCAATAGTTGTTTTTGAAAAATGATGTTATCACACCCAGCCAATAGACTCACTGAAAGAACAGTCACATCACTCATAAATGGCTCTCTGCACAAATCAAAAATGAAAAGAAAATACTGACTATGCTGCTAAAGTACTAACTGCTCTGAAACTCTGTCACCAAAGCAGCCTTTATTGATACAGCACTGCTATGTAAACACATCATGTTATCATTCAGTTGGAATTATTTTAAGACTGCCACACAATCAAATCAAATTGCTAAAGCTTTGATCATGGAATGATATTACACATAAATCCCAATATATCCTTCCTTCTATTTTTCTCTTTATTGTTATTCGACATTACAGGCATGAGAAGTCATATTCCCAGGATTAGCGATATGGTCACAATATTACTGCCCAAAATTTAACATAAGAGCAGGACTATTGGTGCAGAAATGGATGCTGGAGAAATGCACATTGTTGAAGAGCTAGTCTTATATTTTAGATGGCCAGTCTCTGAAGGATAGTTCTGGAATTAATCCTTACTCATCTTACATTCATTTAAAGAGTTAAGCATTAAATGCACGAACCCCTTAACCTTACCCTGTCATGACTTTAATCAGAGCCTTCTGATACGTACTCAAGTCGACCTCTTTTAATGTCTAAAATCAAGAGCAATGGGGCTTCACTAGCAGTGCAGGACAGTACAATACAAAGTAAAATAAGATTCTTTTTTGCATTACTCTGCCTGAATTCCAGGTGAAAAATGGCATCCTGCTATATCAGAGTCAATCTTTTTGTTCCCTGAGTAAGAAAGGCATTTTAGTGCTGAATTTTGAATAATATTGGACTCACTGGGAAACAAATGGGATTCTTGAGCTGGATTCCAACTCTAAGTCCCAGAACTGAAGCAACAATAGGCTCGATCACTACAGAGTAAAAAGTGAGGTCTGCAGATGCTGGAGATCAGAGTTGAAAATGTGTTGCTGATCACTACAGAACCAGCAAATCTTCATGGTAATTATACAGATTTTAAGTTATAGAAAGCTATTCATAGGTCATCAATTAAATATGTTGGTACCTGTGAATAATTTGTAGTCTGTCCCATAATGTCAGACTGCAGTTTCTATCATTACCTCCAAAGTTTATGTAACAACATTGAAACCAAAGCATGTAGTGGTAAACTGTGATGCCTCAAAGGTTAAACATTATGCTTCAGATAAAAGCAAAGAACCAATGATTAAGAAAGTTGGCCCAGTCCCATCTAAACTAATCTAATTTAATCCAATATAAGATACATCAGAAATCACTTAAAATACAATAAAATTCAGTAGCACAGATGAAAACTTGACCTTTTCCGCGTGTGAATAAGAGTAAGAACCCAAGTGAGAGCTAGAAAGAATGTGTTTGACTGTGGGCTTGGTTCAGACACACAGAAACAGATTAAATGTTAATGCTTTCTTTGAATCTTTACTGTAATTAGCATTAGGTTTGCATATTTTAATCAATATGTAACAATTGATTTAAACATTGAGAATTAATCTGCATAATCATTTTTGAGCAAAGTTAATTTGTGGCTGACCTGCACTGAAATGTCAAGATGCAGTTTATCTTGGCATTCTGACCCGGACGTACGTTCTTTCCTTTTTATATAAAGACTTAAAATGTGTTTTGTTTTCCCCTAAAAGTCCTACAGGAAACTGCTTTTGCAGGACACATTATTGAGATCCTGTTGTCCAATAGACTAACCACGTGCAGTTTACTGAAAATCCAGATGAGATTCATTGTATTTATGAATCAGAAATGCAAACTGAGGGAAAAGTCCCATTGCTGGCCATGAGATCTCGCTGCCTACATTTGCATGGCATATCACGTGTACTATAACCATTATGACTGTAAGAACATAATATGAGGAATAGAAGTAGCCTATTTGGTCCGTGAGGCAACCAGTGGGCATAGGTTTAAGGTGAGAGGGGAAAGATTTAAAAGGGCCCTAAGGAGCAATTTTTTCACGCAAAGGGTGGTACGTGTATGGAATAAACTGCCTGAAGAAGTGATGAAGGCTGGTACATTAACAACAATTAAAAGGCAATGGGACTAGATTAATTTAAGATAGGTGGTCAGCATGAATGAGTTTGACCAAAGGATCTGTTTCCATTGTGTGCAGTTCTATGAGTCTGCTGCACCATTCAATAAGATCATGAATAATCTGAAAATCCTTGCCTCTACCTTCCTGCCTTTTCCCTACTACCCTTGATTCCCCTCATGATTAAAAGTTTGTCTATGTCAGCCTTGAATGTACTTAATGATCATAGCCTCTACAGCACTCTGTGGTAAAGAATCAACAGATAGATTCACTAGTCTCTGATAAGAGGTTCTCCTCCTCTCTGTCTTAAATGGAAGACCTCCTTACTCTGAGATTATGCCCTCTCGTTCAAGACTCTCCCATGAGGGGGAAACACTTCTTTGTGGAGGAGCAGATGGCAAAATGCACATTTCTGCCTTAGGGGCATTAGTTGGTATAATGCTGCAGTGAAAAGTAGAATGTGTGTGTTGTGAAAACTTTACATCCTTGATTAGTGAACAGTGATCATGTTCACTAACATACATAATCAATTTGTATATACAAAATAGTATTTGAACTGCCTCTGGCTAACATCAGGGCAATTTCTATCTGGCAACACTAATGCTATTTGCTTTGCAAAACATGATCACATTTCTACAAAATGTGTGCAAAACAGTTCCTAACCCTCTTTTTGATTTCACATTGCTGATGTTTCAAAGATGTGGCTCTTTCTCAGGAGAAAACACATTAACCTTTAGTTTATTCTTACATTAATTCATACATTTGACTTACTTAATTATACTAATTTTAGCACACCAGTTCAGTGCTAACTTTGGCTCTAAGAAATATATCTTCAAGAAGTTGTAGGCCATTTATCAAGTGGCTAGCAATAGTCTTTCAAAGTACTACAGATTCATCTACTCAATTGCATGATACAAGGGCTGAATATTTATTAACAATTTGTCAGAAAACTAGTCCTCTTTTTCTAAACGCTACTCTTTTTCTCAAGGATACAGTGTCCTTGATTTTTCTCAGAGGGGTCATAAAACACTCAGGGCTCCAAAACAGCCGGGTTTGGTACAGAAATAATAGGGTATTGAGAGGCTTTTTTGTTTATACGTAAACAACTTTGACTTTGAGTCAAAGCTTTTTATGTTTAGAAGTGACCTGTATAATGAAAGGGTTGTGGGGGGGGGGGGGGGGTGGAAACTGAGATTAAGCTGAACAGTTCAGTCCAGAACTAGTTCGGGAGTTCAGCTGTTGGCTATGTGAAAAAAGGCTGCTCAACTCTCTTCCTTCTGCCCTTCTAACTTCAACCTGTAAGCCTTTGTTTCATTTTTACTGTGCTGAAGGGGTTTGCTTATTAGGACAGTTGTGTATATTCGGAACAGCATAATTAAGTCCAGGTTGGATCGACTAAGTTCTGCAGGGGTTCTTTATTCTGTTCTTTGTGTTTCGTTGTGTAATTTTGTGTATACATTTTTGTCTGTTTTAAAACCTAGCTAACTTACTCCAGGTAATTTTCTCTGTACACTTACCGAAACAAATTGCAAAGTTTTTGTCTGGGCTGCCTGCTTAAGAATGTTTGGAGTGGTCTGGCCTAGTCCATAACGATGTGCTCTCTACATATATCACCTGAAATTGTAATTAAGGCCCAAAGCAGTGTATATGACATTTTGTATTTCGTAAAGAGACTCATTGGTATATATAAATGAGTGCTGTAGCAATCCATGGAAAGGCTCCTGAGTGGAACAGAACAGTAAGCCTACAAACCTGACCAGAAACTGCAGGAAATATTCAGAAGTATCTGTGAAGAGGGATATAGAATTGACTCATTTCAAGCCTAGAAGTAAGTTCACAACACCCATTTTAATGCCATTGGCACTTTGTTAACCCCGATTATGATAAATTAAAATTGGCCTCATTGTTTTGATTCGAAACATGGATATTTGGGGCAATAGTCACATTTTATTACTTGTTCATGGAACACAGGTGTCACTGGAAGGTCCAGCGTTTACTTACCATCTACAATTGAGGGTAATTAAGATGTAACAATATTG
Organism: Hemiscyllium ocellatum; assembly: GCF_020745735.1. Lineage (NCBI taxonomy): Eukaryota > Metazoa > Chordata > Chondrichthyes > Orectolobiformes > Hemiscylliidae > Hemiscyllium > Hemiscyllium ocellatum. The sequence continues at coordinate 37,975,387 of NC_083432.1, read as the reverse complement.
CTGTGCATCTGGAGTCACATATCGGCCAGATCAGATAAGGACAGCAGATTTCCTTCCTTAATGGACATGAGTGAACCAGGTGAGGTTTTCCTGACAGTCAGCCACAGTCTCATAGTCTTCAGATTCTTAATTGTAACTTTTTTTTTACTGAATTCACCTTCACCAGATACCTTGGTTGGATTCAAACCCAGGTCCCCAGAACATTACCTGGATTAATGTTCTAGTGATTGCACCCCTCAAGCATCACCTACTTGAACGAAGCTCCAGCATCATTCTAAAATTTTCTTTAAAAAGGAAAAGAGGGAAGTGGGGAATAATAGATCTATTTCTTCCCAGTTTAGGTGCACATTGGGTACGCTCTACCCAATGCTCACAGCGCCAAGGATCAGGATTCGATTCCAGCCTCGGGCGACTGTCTGTGTGGAGTTTGCACATTCTCCCTGTGTCTGCGTGAGTTTTCTCCGGGTGCTCTGGTTTCCTCCCACAGTCCAAAGATGTGCAGGTTAGGTGAATTGGTCATGCTAAATTGCCCTTAGAGTTAGGTGCATTAGTTAGGAGGAATAGGTCTGGATGGGTTACTCTTCAGAGGGTTGGTGTGGACTAGTTGGGCCGAAGGGCCTGTTTCCACACTGTAGGGAATCTAATTAAAATGGGAAAACAGGTCACCTGCTCTCTGTTAATAATGCTCTTTAAGGAACTGCATCAACATACTCCAGCTATCATGTTCTCAAGTGTTATTTATCCTTTTGTGCAAACAATCTTGTCTGTGCTGTTTGCTTTTCCCTTTATTGAGTACCTCTTTGACATGAAAAGGAATTAACTGCATTACAATTGTGTTACATTGAAATTACAACACAGAAACTGAGCATTTGATCTAATCAGTTGACATCGGTGTTAATCCTCTACAATCGTCATCCCATGTACTTATCCTGTTTCACTGTCTGTTCCCTCTTCTCCTTCAGCCATGACCTATCAAGCCTAAATGCTGTTTCAGGTTCCATCACTTCATGCAACAAAAATATTTGCAGTTTATAAATTAGATTCACTTTCATAATACCCCTAGTTCAAATCAAAATAATTAACATACCATCCAACCAAAATTACACAGCACCATGGTCACCCCAATAGACACAATTCATGACCCAAAATATTTGTATTTTTCTGAGTAACAGTCAACAGCTGTAAAAATACTGCTGTAGGGCATAATGAAACCTAACTTCTATGTTGTTCTTTGTGGCAGAGAGCACTTAAGTGCACAGGACATTGGGTATTGGAAATCCCATTGCCTTTCCTCCTTCCCAGGCCTAATTAGCTCCAGGGCAAGAAGGACAGTTGTCCTTCCCAACCACCAAATCAGGCCCTTAAGAGGATAATTAATGCTATGTATGGTCCTCATCCCACTGCCTGGACACTTCTATCCAGGAAGCCTAAGAAACAAACCATGTTAGGGTTGCTTGCTGTATCCCGAGGGATGTTCCTTATTCAAAGGCACCATGAGCGGTGCTTTATCAAGAAACTCAGAGGAGTGGGGAGGCCTGCTAAAAGCCCTTCTAGCCTTCACTCACCTGTACCTGCACCCTTCAGTTCTCCTGGGCTTCAGGTAGGTGCATTACCAGCAGTAACCACCACCTCCCTGGTGACACATCAAGCAATGAAGGCCTGTGATTAATGGGCAGCTGTCCCTGGTGATTTTTTTTAATCCTAGGGAAGGCTTTGTATGTATGCCCTTCCAGCTGTTATACCAGTTCTTCAGTTGATGGGTGAGATCCCTATCACCACCGTCCAGAGATTTCACTTCAGCTGGATTCCTTTAGAACCCCTCTCCCACAAACTCAAATTAGTTTGAATGAAAAGGCACTTAACTCTACTTGTTCAATTGACATGTAAGCTTTTCCTTTAAAGTATTTTAATGCAATGTGACAAAAGGGGAGTAATGACATTTATGTCTTGAAGGCACATGAAATATTTAAGTCATGTGTCATGGTATTTGCAACACAACTTAAACTAATCCAAGAAAGTGGCAAACCATCATTCATGTAGACGCATTCATGTTGTTAGTTTTAATGAATATAGATGTAGAAAAATTCCAGCTCCCATTAAAACAATGATCAGCTATAAAAACATTATAAAGCACTTCATTTGACTAAGGCTGAAATTAGATTTATTGCAAGATGTTTGACAACATTATATCTGTTATCTACTAGGTGTTAATTAAATTCCTATTTAAGACCATAACAACAGCTGTTTCTGGGTCCCATCGGAATAGAAATCTAAAATCTGATATAAATTACTATTGTTATGGCCAGAGGTAAGAACTAAACCGTACATCAAAATTAAAGTTAGGTACAAACATGTTCCATAGGAATCCAGTAATTTTGTGTTCTATGCTTTTGGTTCAATCTTGATTCAACAATAAGATTCCAAAGCATCTTTATCAGACAGGATTTATTCCCATCATATGTAAAATACCTGATCCCAGTAATGCCACTCAATGCATAAGCATGTTATAGAGATCAAATATTTTGTGGTTCTCTAGATTGTCATCACAAAGCACACTCAACATTACACATCTAACACACAGTTAATTTTACACTAACAACTTGCAAAAAGCAAATGGTTATAATAGAGTCAGCTGTAGCAGTGAAAAAGTGTGTATAGTGCCAAAAATAACACCATTCATAAGAAGTCCTTACAAATCTTACTGCAAATGTACTATTTGAGATTTTAACTCATTCAAAACATGTGCACCTGCAGAGAGTTAAAATTGGGGCGTCACAAATATACTTCAGCAATCTAGTTCTGCCTCTTTTTACAGTTTTCTATCTCCATCCACCTTCAAATGTTAATCAGCTATTCCCTTGGGGAGAAAAACACAATGGTGCCTGACTCAACCATTCCTTCTTGCAAATACAGCTCTATATTCAACTGTGTTTATTCCATACAATATATTCCATATACCAACAGTGTTTTGCTAGTCTCACTTATCATTGGCCTGAAATGTCATTTTTGACTATTTCCACACATATGCCAACCCTTCTACTGCCTCATGCTTATTCAGTTGGCTTCTGGCCCCTCAATCTATCTTTTCTCAACACTTCTTTGTGTTCCTCATGGTTTGTTCCTCACTGCAGTGTTTCTGTCTCTAGGCTGTCCTCCTGCTATGCTATTTTTCCTTGGCAGTTTTTCTCCTCCAGGCTTCCTGATATGAACTGTGAAATACATAATCGGCTCAGCAAAACTGACCAAAGAATGAAAGAACTATGGAGGTGGGAACTGGCCCATCATGTCGATGCCCGATTTTCGTTTAAGCATTGCAAAACTAATCAGCCCTGCTCTTTCCTTATAGCTCTTTATCTCCATCTGCTTTCAGCTACTAATCCACTATTCTCTTAAAAGGTGTAGTGGCTTTTGATTCAAACATTGTAGCAAAGCATTCCGTGCCATGACCTATAAAGAACCAAATCACTCGCATTTTAATGAACATCATTTCCCCACTGATGCTACACAGAGAAATCTAAACAAAATAAGTGTTAAATAAATTTCATACATTGACAAAGCATAAACATTAGGATAGTGACAGTATCTTTTCTGCTATTTCTCAATTATTTCCTGTATCCTGCAGCTTATGCTGATTTTAAGAAGCACTCAACTGTCCTTATGCATAAGTTGTTAATGCATTTGAACTCACTCAATGTTAGCTAGTCCTGTAAGTTTTGTAAATAGCATTGGTGTGCTTCAGAAGTTAATTTTAAAAGATGACATATGTGAAGATCCAACAATTACAACAATTTTGTGTTCTGTACATTTGGTTCAATCCTGATTCAACAGTTGGGTGTGAACAAACAACAGTGGAATCACAACTGGTTTATGAAGCTAGGCTTAAGTCTTGGATTGGAGCCAATGAGTCTCTGGTATATTTTTAGCTCATACCACAAGGACAGCCAGAAATCTTGTGGATTATCAGGACGTCCTAAAGTACCTCCCAGGTCATGAATTTACCTCCACGTATTGGAGGCAACAGTTGTAGGCAGGTTACAAATGTCAGTAATCTGCACACATCAACAACTAAAAAAATCACAACTAAGACACTGGATCACTTGCATGTGTTACTTGAGAAATAAATATTTTATGGGCACACAAAGCAGGCTTTTCATCAAATCTGCTCAAGGGATCTTTGACAGGTTTGAACAAACATCTTGGGGCAGTCATTCTTCTGAACGACAGTGACTGGGAATATTTTCTTTATAATATAGTAATAACGTGGCAAAGTTTTACCCATCAACCCCACCAAAACTCTTTCCCAACTCAGACGTATTTCCTCAGGCCAAACTAATTCGAAATGCACAGCAGAATGCCAAGCAGAAGTCATGCCACAAAGAGGAAAGCTGTCAGTGTATTACAGGATCATACAGTATCGAAGAGACAATTCAGTGCATCAGGTCTGTACCACCAAGTGTATGTTTAAAGATGACAATTTTAGTTGCAAATGCCACCTAACTATTATTAATCCATCATTAATGTTCTGGGGACCCATGTTTGAATTGAATTTGAATTCAACAGAAATCTAGAATTAAGAGTCTGATGATAACAGTAAAACTTTTGTTGATTGTCAGGAAAAGCCCATCTGGTTCACTCATGTCCTTGAGGAAAGGGAAACTGCTTTCCTTACCTGGATTGGCCTACATATGACTCCAAATGCACAGCAAAGTGGCTGACTCTTAACTATCCTCTGGGCAACAAATGCTGGCCTAGTCAGTGATACCCAAATCACGTGAAAGGATATATAAAAAAGTGCTGGGGTGAGAAAGAAAATGGCTTGAGTATCCAAAGGTAATGTTCAACAAAAGACCTTGGCTGAAAATTGGAGCCTCATCAGGTCTGATTCAGGATAGGTCCATTAGACCGCATGCTCCTTGGGAACACTGCAAGGGCTGTTGTTGTCATCTCCCATCACTTTCCTTTGGCAGCCCCAGGGATTGTTAACAGAATGTAAACTGGCCAGAACTGAATGCTCTAGCCAATGTCTGCATGCAACTGGTGGTGGAGGAGAGATCAGCAGTAATCTCAGGCAGGGCAGGCAAATAAAGGGTACACAGGGAGGCGGAAATAACCCTCACCCCTTGCAGTTTGTCGTTGCCGTGATCTCACCCAAATTCACATGGTATATTAGAGGAGAATTCTGGCTGGTACCTCTGTCAGAACACACTGCCAGGTGAGGAGATTGTGCCAAAGTTCTACACCAAAACTGATCAACAACTTTTTGATTGAAAAAGTGAGAGTACCGTCACTGAAACAAAATGATGTGCACGACAGCTGACACAAGGTCAGAAAACAGGGATATGATGAGAATCACCACAGATTAAAGCAATGCGACAGATGGTAATGTAGTGATATATTAGAAACTGTGGTCTTATCTGAAAGCAGTGGCAAATTATTGCTTCTGTAATTGTTGTCATGGTTTTGAGTATGCAGTTGCTCGCTTTTCCACTTTAGGTCTGTTTACTGGTGCCCTTTCTTCATGAGGAGAACATTTTCTGAGGGCCATGATTGAACAAGAAATGAGTGTTCCATTTTAAATATTCAGCATCTATATACATGAAACAAAAATAGCACTGCAACAAAATGCTGCTAAAGCTGTTATCATATAGGCTGATAGGTGTAACCTGTGCCGCAAAATAATATTTTTGTGTTTTTAAATTAATATTTAAAAATCTATGCATTCCCCCCATACACCAGATGGTGCCCTTCAGTGTGCCAAGAGAAAAGTGGACAAATCTATTATCAAATTGTCTTTACTGCAGACTGGTAGCAGGGACAGATTGCATACCACCATACTGTCACAGTCCCCAGTGCTTCATATATTTTATTTTGCATCCACACAAAACCTCTGGGCTGTAGCCACTATGCTGGACTGGTAAAGCAGTCATAATCTTATGTTGTTGATATCATGTTATTATTTGTGCATTAAGAGAATACATTTTGTATCATTTTTTTTCCTAGAAACAAGGAGATTACTGATCGGTCTGTTTTGCGAATAATTTTTTTTCCCCAAGGGGAAAATGGTTGCCAAAATATTTGGGGAACTCCGTGCTCTTTCTCAGGCACAAATCTAAGTGCTACAGAATTTTAAATAGCCACCTGAACATTTAGCACAGACAGTCACACTTCATTTAACATATCATCCAAAAAAGAAATCAATTTCTACTTGGTATTGTTTTCAAAATAATACTGCACATACTTGGGTAATGGTTGATCTTGTCATCCCAGCCTTTGACCCAATATATAGTCATGTTTCATAAATCTTGTGCATAAGTTTAGGAAATGAATTTTACACCCAAAAATCCAAACTCCTTGTACTTACCACCCATTGAGCACTGAGCTCAAACTTGCTCTGATGCAAACCCTCTTGACAGAATCATGGAGTAACCCATCATTGGAAGTAGATATTCATGTCTCCTTCATGTCTCAGCATATTAACATATGATATCAAGGCCATGCCATCACTTCACTGGTGTGTGGTACTTTTGAGGGGCAGTGTTAGTGGGAACTGTTAGTGGAAACAACACTGAGATAGCATGATGATGGGGGACAGTGAACTTTCAACCCCCCAAAATGTGACTCATATTTGTCAACCTCCTACTTTTTGACAAAAAACTTTAGTCTTGGAATCTTGACTTCTACACGAGTATATCCTGTGCACAACAAAGCAGCAAGAAAAAGATATTTTACATCTGCAAATAGCACTGCATAGACCAAAACTGCTTCGTCTCACCTCAGAAGCATCTGTGAACATCATGATGTTTGAATGATTGCAATTAAGCAAAAATAAAAGTTTGGTAAACTGGTTTGCAGAATGCAAAAATCTTTACTTAAGAGAGAATGCCAGAGAATATGGATAAGCAAAACTAGACAAAAGGTAATGATAACAGCTGCCAAATCAGAAAGGTGACACAAAAAGAATATACAGTAAATTATACAATTCTTATTTTTCACCAAATGACACAAATGTAATCAAAAGCACTCTGAAGCTCTCCATGAAGCATGGCAACACTGACATTAATGACTGGGAGGAACTTGTTACCAATTGCTCAAAATGGAGATAACTTGTCCATCAAGCAGCATCATGCATTGAGTCCTATTGTCTTTATAATGAGGCAGAGCGGTGGCAGAGAAAGAAAGGAAAGGAAGCAAATCCTGCACTCCGGATCCCGCTACCTCATGGGACATCCTGCCACATTTACTCAAAAGATCTGTGGGTTGAGAATTGGCCTGTTCAGTCAAGTGATGACCCACTGCAGAAGCATGTGTCTCTGAGTAGACATCCTCCTCCAGCTGAGGGACAGACACTGCCGATAACAAATGTAACCTGCAAGTTCATCCATTTATTCTGAATAGCATAGGTCTGCAAACCTATGGCTTAAATCTGTTAATCTGTGACCTCTTAAGCACGATGTCATCTTGTTTATGTTCTCAAACCGAAAACCTCCTGCTGGCAGAAATAGCAAACACTTAACACATTCATATAGCATTCCCCTGTCTGTTACTGAAAATAAATGGGTTAATGCCTGCATTTAGATAGCAGGCAAAGCCGTGTTTAAATACGTCAAACCATTTGTTTAATCATGTCACCAGCAGTCGTTCTGACATGTTAATCTTCTGACCAAAGTGTGAGCATGAAGGAGCAAGGAGGTGGCTTTAAGAGTCTTTTGATCTAAATTATTAAAAGTTTAGTTTTAATTTTAGCCTAGTTGACTCACTCATACCAAGGAGGTAGTGAAATGCCACAAACAGATTGTTCAATCACTATTATCCTACTGGTTAAGATAGTGGAAACTGTCTTTACTCTAGGTGTGCTGACAAGTTATGTCACCACATGTCAACTGATTGTCATAATTAAAATCCCAGCACACCTTAATCAGCTCACTGACCTAATATTCTGACAGGAGAGACAGCAGAATGTTCATGATCATTAAAATTGCCCTATTGATGAGTTTAGCTTGTGACAGTAAGCCTCAAGGGGAGTCATTTTTCTTCCATATTGACAACAGAACATATTGGTTTCTTTAATAACTAACAATCCATTAACAATTTGCATTCTCAGAGATTTCCTCCTTCAGAACTGTATGACCACCCGATGTTTGAGTAGGTTGTTAAATACATGAAGAAACAGTTAGTGTACCAGTAAAAGCACAACAAGTAGATGGGATAATCTTTTGCTTTCTTGAGAATCTTTGTGTTGCGAAGGGTGACTGTGTCTCTACTGAATTCCCAAGTAAAAGAAATCCTCTCCTACTCTGTGGTTAAATCTTCAGAATCTGACTCACAGAACTAAGGGCTGCTCTCTCATTAGAGAGAGAGAGAGAGAGGGGCAATCAGTGTTGGTTTAATCTGAGGGTCATCATGCCTCAGGTGAGGGGAGAAGTTGAGAAGGAGTATCCTTTGTGGTAACCTCAGCCAGCATGTGAATTGAACGCATGCTTTTGGTGTCACTCTGCATTACAAGCCAGTCAACTAAGTTAACCAACCACTTTATTCAGGGATAAGGACTAATGGGAACTTGAAATTAGTGGAGAGATGCCAAGCCAAACAAAAGACTTAAATATATTTAAGACCTCAAATTATTCATGTTGCTGCCCGATTTTGTAAACACCACTCTTCCATTGGAGTCAGTGGGTCCATTGGCTGCATTCACCAATATTCTAGAGAAATCTGTGCCTATAGGCTCAGCCAATCAAAACAGGCTGAAAAAGCATGATATTTTGCTGTCTGCATCTCAAACCTGAATCTTTCTGGACCCTTCCAGCCTCCACTTTCTGAGATCATTCACACAAGATTAACTAGAACAATATCACATTTGGTTTGTTGGTCTTGATTATCCAATAGGAAGTATGCATGCATCCCTCTCCTCCCAAATTCTCTCCTTACCTCTGCATGGATGAGCTTGGGGTGTACTGAAAAATCCTGGAGTTTTTCTTTTGCCTCTTTATGAATATAAAGACTTAATATCTACCCATTATAAAAGCAATACATTAAAACTTAAACCATATCTAACACGTTTCTGAAGTTCCCATTATATAAACACAATTCACATATTAAGTTAACCAACATGTCCATTAGAAGTATTACAGAGTACTTAAAATTGGGTTTTATACTCACGGTGTTAAAAAAAAGTCAACAATCCTAAAGTTGGTATGTCAGTAAAGATGCACACTATTTATTTTCATAATGGTAAAAATGTCATTAAAATTATCACCAAAGTACATATCTATATCCACCTATAGGGATATTCCCTCTAATTACCACAACTGATCTCAACGCAACTTTTAAGAGGCATTTGGATGGGTATATGAATAGGAAGGGTTTGGAGGGATATGGGCTAGTGCTGGCAGGTGGGACTAGATTGGGTTGGGATATCTCGTTGGGTTGGACCGAGGGGTCTGTTTCCATGCTGAACATCTCTATGACTCTATGACAACTCAGGGAGATAAATAGGCACGGAGGGGAAAGGAAGCCTCCAAATAAACGAGCTCCTTCTTAATCGCAGCAAGATTACGAAGATACTTGTTTGAGGAAAAGACAAGAGGTGCGCCTTAGGTAGCAGTTGTGATGTGTGAAAGATATTTCACCAAAAGATGTATTTCAGAAAACTGGTTCGACAACAGAAAGCAAAAAAAAAGTGTCCAACGTTTCCAGTTGCACTGCTGTTTGAAATGTGATGACATCCCTGTCTATCCCCCAAGGCTTCCATGATTTGAACCAATTTTAGAAACTATTTAATGAAATGCAATTTCCCTGCAGTAAAACTTTTGCGCACAGGAACACCCGAGATTCACAGACACGGTTATTTACATTGCCTCCGCTACGTTCCTTCAGAATACAGCCCCAGATTCCCAAGGTATTCGCTCCTTAATATACAGAAATAACGCCTATAATGTACATCATGCGAAATACAGCTAAGGATATAAACGAGGTCGACAGCACAAGTTTATCTCTGAGGTGCTGAGGGATTAGTCATTCTGCAATCAAATCCGTGACAGATAATGTTAGCAATGCATAAAAGGCAGCAAAAATAAACTTCCCCCTGGAACAGACTGGAAAAGCATCATTTTCACTCTCCGCGTCCCAAACCTGAATCTTTATGGACCCTTCAAGCCTCCACTCTCTTCAGAGACAATTCACACACTCAAGATTGACTGGCAAGCCATCACATCTGATCTCTTTTTACTGGAAATTTTTTTAAAGTAGTACTTTTTTCTTAAAAAGATGCGACTATTCCCTGATGTGAAATGATTTATATATTTTTTTAAAAAGCTGCATAAATCTGTGCCTCTAGGTAGAGGAAATGGAGTCACCCTACCTCCTGTGCTGATCCCGAGCTCTGTCTCCTTTGCTGCCTCTAACATTGTCTCTCAATCCAGACTGAGCAGCAGTAGGCGCGCCGCCGACAGCGGCACATTCCCGGAGCGCGTGCACGTGGGCTCGCGGGCGCGCCTGTGAGGGTGGGGAGGGGCGCGCGGGCTCCGGGCTCCAGCGATACCTTTAGGCGCGCGCCACCTGTAAGCACATGAGCCGGTGGGCAGCTTGTGCAAAGAGGGAGCCTCATCATCATTATCATCATCATCATCATCACCATCATTCATCATCATCATTCATCTCTCCTGCTGCAGATATCTTCTTAATTCACAGAGAGACTGAGTGAGATACACCGTGAGAAAAATAACATCCTCCAGTACCATCAATGTGCAGCTCCACTGCATCTCTACCAAGGAAAGTGGCACGTTTGATCAGACTGTTGCACCAGGTCTCTCCCTCCTCCCTCTCCCACACCCTACCCCCAACAACCACACACCTGTAATATCCAAGCATTTGTACTCTCATTGCCAGCTTCTGTCAACGCAATCTGACTGGCAATCCTGTCACTAGGCGACAGTAAGGACTGGAGACGCTGGACTTCAGGAATCCCGAGACATGAAGTTGGAAGACTACAGCAGGTCAGACAGCATTCAAGGAATGGGGAAGTCAAAGTTTTGGGCTGAAATCCTTCATCAGGTTTTGGCCCGAAACGTTGACATACCTGCTCCTTGGATGCTGCTTGACCTAGCAATACTGTCACATCTTCATTCATTCACGTGTCATGGTGCTGAATGGTGGATCAAGCTTGAGGGGTTGAATGGCCTATTTCTTCTCCTATTTCAAATGTTTGCGTGTGTTCTCTATTTCATGTGGCATCCTCGTGGCACTCGCTGAACTATTCAGGTCCTTAATGGCATTGTTGGTCAACCCACAGCAGGTGGACTGCAGTGGTTCAAGAAGGCAGCTCACCACCTTCTCAAGGGCAACTAGGGACAGGTAATAAATGCTGAGCAGCTAGTGATGCCCACATCCCACAAATGAATAAAACAAAATGCTTCTTTACACATCTCTGTGACACATGTTAAGAATGTCACAGTGGCTCAGTAGCAAGCACTGCTGCCTCACAGCGCCAGGGACCTGGGTTTGATTCCAGCTTGGGTAACTGTCTGTGTGGAGTTTGCACATTCTCCCTGTATATGTATGGGTTTCTGCTGGGTACTCTGCTTTCCACCCACAATCCAAAGATGTGCAGGTTCGGTGGTTTGGCCATGCTAAGTTGTCTGTGGTGTTCGGGGATGTGCAGGCTAGGTGAGTTAGCCGTGGTAAAATAAGGGGTGAAGGGGATGGAGACAAGGCCGCGTCTTGGTGGGATATTTGTTGGCGTGTTGGTGCAGACTCAATAGGCCAAACAACGTCTTTCTGCTCTGTAGGGATTCTGATTCTATGAATGCCCCACATATGAATTAAATAAATAACTAATCTTCAGACCTGATTTGTAATTTTGCAATGCTTGACCTTTTCCCTCCAGTTGTAGGATGTGTAGAGTGGCAGGACAGAGGAAATACTATCTTCTTGTTAATTCATGGAATGTGAGTATTGGTGGTTAGGGTAACATTTATTGTTTTTCCCTAATTGCCCTCGCGAATTTCTGCAGTCCGTGTTGTGTAAGAATCTTCCTCAATGCTGTTATGCTGGGAGTTCCAGGTCTTGACAAGTGAAGGGACAGCGATAAAATTCTAAGTCAGGATGGTATGTGCCATGGAGGGAAACTTGCAGATGGCAGTGTACCCAACTACCTGCTGCCTTTGGCCTTCTGGTGGAAGAGGCTGTGATTTTGAAAGATGCAGTTGATGGAGCTTTGGTGAGTTACTACCAAAGTATCTAGGGTACACAGTGCTGTTAAGGGGCATTGATACTGAAGGGTTTACCTTCCAATCATCTTGATCTGTACTGTTAACTGATTTTGTTTATTTGATTTATGGTAGTCACATGTACCTAAGTACAGTCAAAAGCTTTGTTTTGCAAGCAGTATAGGCACATCATAGCAAACAAGGATACACAGATCATAGGGTGCTTAGACAAAGTGAGGCATACAGGTTATGCACAGGAGGTGCACAAAGCAAGATCAACATTATTTGAAGTTAGACAGTCCAATAACAGCAGGGAACAGGCAGTTCTTGAACTTGTTGGTGCGTGTGTTCAAGTCTCTGTCTTCTGCCTGACAGAAGAGGTTGGAAGAGAGCAATACCAGGGTGGGAGGGGTGTTTAATTATGTTGGCAGCCTTTCAACAGCGAGTAAAAAATGAGGTCTGCAGATGCTGGAGATCACAGCTGCAAATGTGTTGCTGGTCAAAGCACAGCAGGTTAGGCAGCATCTCAGGAATAGAGAATTCGACGTTTCGAGCATAAGCCCTTCATCACCTGCTGCCTAACCTGCTGTGCTTTGACCAGCAACACATTTGCAGCCTTTCAACAGCAACGAGAAGTGGAACTGGAATTCATGGATGGGAGGACGGCTTTCGTGATGGTCTGGATTGTGCACACAACTTTTTGTAGTTTTTTAGAGGTCCTAGGCAATGCCGACCTGGCCATTATGAGCCCTGATGGAATGCTTTCTATGGTGCATCAATAAAGGTTGGTGAGGCCCTTATGTTCGCGATGAATTTGGCTTCTCTCCACGGATACTGTCAAACCTGCAGGGTATTTCCCAGCATTTTATTGTTGTATTTATTTCATATTTTCAGCAACAGCAGTATTTTGCTTTTACTACAGCAGAACCCACTGTCAGAGTAGAATTTACAGTCAGTCAACATCTCAGACAGTTTCTCTCATTTGCCTTTGGGAAGGTAATGACAGAGGCATAAATAGAAGGAGGAGCTGCATGCCAGACTGAGAGCTTGGGAAAGATCCAAAATAACAGATTGTAATGTTGTCATAACCTGTCATACTCTTAAAGTTATGGGAGCACTTTAATGTTCAAAGATTTCTCAGTGAGAGAAATGTCCTTTTGCTTATTGAACACAACAATTAATAACTTTCACAAACCTATATACATCATTTGCATCAAACAAAAACAGAAGTTGCTGGAACTGAAGAAGAGTTACTTGACTCGAAACACTAACACTATTTTCTACTCACAGATGCTGCCAGGTCTGCTGAGTTTCTCCAGAACTTTTTTTTGTTTGTTTCAGATCTTCAGCATTCATATTTCTTTGTTTTACTTTAACTGCATGTTAATTAAACAAAAGTTCACTTAATATAGATTGATTTTAAAATATATTTTCCATCACGTCTTAGTGCTTTTCTGTCATGGGATGTGGGTACAAATGGCAAGGTTGTTATTTGTTGCCCACTCCTAATGGCTCTTGAGCTGAGTGCCATTTCTGAGGACAGTTAAGAGCCAACCACATTTACTGTGGCTCTGGAGTCACATGTAGGTCAGATCAGGCAAGATCGGCGACTTTCCTTTCCTAAAGGGCTTTGGTGAACCAGATTTTTTTTAAACAACAACCATTGACAATTCTATGCTTACCTTCCTTAATACGAGCTTTTAATCCAGGCTTATGAACTGAATTTAAAATCCATTGACTGCTGAAGTAGGATTTGAACTCATGTCCCCAGACTATTAGTTTTTAGATCAGAGTGGTGCTGGAAAAGCACAGCAAGTCAGGCAGCATCCGAATAGCAGGAAAATCGATGTTTCGGGCAAAAGCCCTTCATCAGGAATGGGCTTTTGCCAGAAACATCGATTTTCCTGCTCCTCGGATGCTGCCTGACTTGCTGTGCTTTTCCAGCACCACTCTGATATAAACTCTGGTTTCCAGCATCTGCAGTCCTCACTTTTTTCTCTAGACTATTAGCCTGGGCCTCTGAATTATTAGTTCATTGACATATTTAAAACAGAGATCGATACGTTTTTGATTGCTATGGGGATCAAAGGTTATGAGGAGAAGGCGGGAGAATGGGATTGAGAAACCTATCAGCAGACTCAATGGGCCAATTTGCTTAATTTCTGCTCCTATGTCTTATGGTCTACTACTGTGCCACTGATGTGCCCCATGTTTCCGTGCAAATACAAAAAAGAAACCTGAATTTCCATAACATCTTTCATTTTGGCAGGCCATTGCTATATGCCTTACATATATTTTGAAACACAATCAACATTGTTTTGTTGGTTAAAGTGATAACCAGTTTGCAAAGACTGATGCAATGAGCTGAGTTGATGTTAATCTAAAATCTGATTGAAGATTTGTAGCTCGGGTATCCGTTGTTGTGGTTCTGCTCGCCGAGCTGGAAGTTTTTGCTGCAAACGTTTCGTTCCCTGGCTAGGGAACATCATCAGTGCTGTTGGAGCCTCGTGTGAAGCGCTGCTTTGATGTTTCTTCCGGTATTTATATTGGTTTGTTCTTGCCGCTTCCGGGTGTCAGTTTCAGCTGCAGTGATTTGTATGTGGGGTCCAGGTCAATGTGTCTGTTGATGGAGTTTGGGGATGAATGCCATGCTTCTAGGAATTCTCTGGCTGTTCTCTGTCTGGCTTGTCCTATGATAGTGGTGTTTTCCCAGTCAAATTCCTGTTGCTGGTTGTCTGAGTGTATGGCTACTAGAGATAGCTGGTCGTGTCGTTTTGTGGCTAGCTGATGTTCATGGATGCGGATTGTTAGCTGTCTTCCTGTTTGTCTTGTGCAGTCCTTGCATGGTATTTTGTAAACTACGTTAGTTTGGCTCATGCTGGGTATTGGGTCCTTTGTTCTAGTGAGTTGTTGTCTGAGCGTGGATGTTGGCTTGTGTGCTGTTATGAGTCCTAAGGGTCGCAGTAGTCTGGCTGTCAGTTCTGAGACGCTCCTGACGTATGGTAGAGTGTCTAGTCCTTTTGGTTGTGGCATGTCCTCGTTCCTCGGTCTATCTCTTAGGCATCTGGTGATAAAGTTGCGTGGGTATCCGTTTTTGGCGAATACCTTGTATAGATGTTCCTCTTCCTCTTTTCGCAGTTCTGGTGTACTGCAGTGTGTTATGGCCCTTTTGAATAGTGTCCTGATGCAGCTTCGTTTGTGTGTGTTGGGGTGGTTACTTTCATAGTTTAAGACTTGGTCTGTGTGTGTTGGTTTCCTGTGTAGCCTTGTGGTGAATTCTCCGTTGGGTGTTCTCTCTACTAACACGTCTAGGAATGGGAGTTGGCTATCCTTTTCCTCTTCTCGTGTGAATCGGATTCCTGTGAGTGTGGCGTTGATGATTCGGTGTGTTTTTCTATATCTGTGTTTTTGATGATTACAAAGGTGTCATCAACATATCTGATCCAGAGTTTGGGTTGGATTTGTGGTATGGCTGTATGTTCTAACTGACTAGGTGTTTCAGTTAAACCTAGTCAGCGGATCCAAACACTCCATACAATCAACACAGGAATTCTTGGACGTCATCAGGAATACACACATAGACAAAGAAGAAACCATGGTATAATTCGACGTGACGGCACTGTTCACTTCAATTGATAAAACCCTAGCCAGAGAAACAATAGCCAACCTACTGGACATACATAACAGAACACAGGAGGCCGAACCTATCAACAAGGACGGCATACTTAAACTACTGGACCTGTGCCTCACCACACACTTTACATTCAACAATCAGATATACGAACAAATCAACGGAACACCCATGGGATCACCAATCTCGGGACTCATAGCAGAGGCAGTTATGCAAAGGTTAGAACATACAGCCATACCACAAATCCAACCCAAACTCTGGATCAGATATGTTGATGACACCTTTGTAATCATCAAAAACACAGATATAGAAAAAACACACCGAATCATCAACGCCACACTCACAGGAATCCGATTCACATAAGAAGAGGAAAAGGATAGCCAACTCCCATTCCTAGACGTGTTTGTAGAGAGAACACCCAACGGAGAATTCACCACAAGGCTACACAGGAAGCCAACACACACAGACCAAGTCTTAAACTATGAAAGTAACCACCCCAACACACACAAACGAAGCTGCATCAGGACACTATTCAAAAGGGCCACAACACACTGCAGTACACCAGAACTGCGAAAAGAGGAAGAGGAACATCTATACAAGGTATTCGCCAAAAACGGATACCCACGCAACTTTATCACCAGATGCCTAAGAGATAGACCAAGGAACGAGGACATGCCACAACCAAAAGGACTAGACACTCTACCATACGTCAGGAGCGTCTCAGAACTGACAGCCAGACTACTGCGACCCTTAGGACTCATAACAGCACACAAGCCAACATCCACGCTCAGACAACTCACTAGAACAAAGGACCCAATACCCAGCATGAGCCAAACTAACGTAGTTTACAAAATACCATGCAAGGACTGCACAAAACACTATATAGGACAAACAGGAAGACAGCTAACAATCCGCATCCATGAACATCAACTAGCCACAAAACGACACGACCAGCTATCTCTAGTAGCCATACACTCAGACAACCAGCAACAGGAATTTGACTGGGAAAACACCACTATCATAGGACAAGCCAGACAGAGAACAGCCAGAGAATTCCTAGAAGCATGGCATTCATCCCCAAACTCCATCAACAGACACATTGACCTGGACACCATATACAAACCACTACAGCTGAAACTGACACCCGGAAACGGCAAGAACATCCATCAACAGACACATCGACCTGGACCCCACATACAAATCACTTCAGCTGAAACTGACACCCGGAAGCGGCAAGAACAAACCAATATAAATACCGGAAGAAACATCAAAGCAGCACTTCACACGAGGCTCCAACAGCACTGATGATGTTCCCGAGCCAGGGAACGAAACGTTTGCAGCAAAAACTTCCAGCTCGGCGAGCAGAACCACAACATGATGTTAATCTACTTGTAGCAGTGTTGATTCTGAATAAACGTTAGTCAGAATGTCTTGTTGCTCCTCAAAATGGAAAATGCAATCCAAATACAACATCAAAATACTGCAGGTGCTACAAATCCAAAATGAACAGAAACTGCTGGACATACTCAATAGATCAAGCAGCTTCTGTGGAGAAAGAAACAGCATTGTGGCCAATTAACCGAAGCATGCAAATTGTGATTGATTCAACATGTCAGCCAGAAGATAGCACCTCCTACAATGCAAGACATCAACAGGACTTTGAATTGATTTGCTTTGATTTGATTTATTATTATCACATAGAGTCATAGTCATAGAGATATACAACATGGTCGCACTTGTCCATGCCGACCAGACATCCTAAACTAATCTAGTCCCATTTGCCAACACCTGGCCCATATCCCTCTAAATCCTTCCTATTCGAATACCCCCCAGATGCCTTTTAAATGCTGTAATTGTATCAGCCTCTACCATTTCCTCTGACAGCTCATTCCATGCATGCACCACCCTCTGTGTGGAAAAAGTTGCCCCTTAAGTCCCCTTTAATATCTTTCCCCTCTCACCAGCCCATGTACCTAAATATAGTGAAATGTTTTATTTTGCATGCTGTACAGGCAGATCATAACATAAAAAGACACAAGATCATCGGGTGATTGAACAGAGGGAGGAATACAAAGTTACAGGAAAGGTGTAAAAAAGTAAAATCAATATTAGATTTGAAATTTGAGAGGTCCACTCAGAAGTCTAAGAATAGTGGGGAAGAAGCTGTTCTTGAGCCTGTGGGTACATGTGTTTAACCTTTAGTATCTTCTGCCAGGTGGAAGAGATCGCAAGAGAATATAACCAGGGTGAGAAAGGGTTTTGATGATGTTTGCTGCCTTTTCCTGTCAACAAAAAATGTAAATGGAGTCAATGGATGGGAGGACGGCTTGTGTGATGGTCTGGGTTGCGCTCACAACTCTCCGTGGTTTCCTACGGTCCTGGGCAGAGCAGTTGCCCTACCAAGCTGTGATGCAGCCAGATAGAATGCTTACTGTGATGCATCTGTAAAAGCTGGTGAGAGTCCTTATGGACATGCCGAAATTGGTTAGCCTCTGCACACTGCTGTTATGTACTGCAGTCAGGGGGAATAAACCTTCCATTTCTGACTTAGAGGTGAGAGTATAAAGTCTGGGCCAAACAAATTTTTTTTTATATAAACATCATTACATTGCAAAGTTTTCTGACTAAAGTCTGAAGTTCTCCTAAAGCTACATAGTATATTAAACACATACCCTGATTAGAATTTATTTTCTAAACATTTTACATAATATAAACCAAAGCTAGAATAGATTGTTAGGGAAAGCACCCAGAGGGAATTTGTATCATTATTTTGTTGTGACCTAGGGAAAGATTCAATTTTACTGCTGTCTCTCATTCCCATTTTAAGTCAATGGTATGTGTGCACTGAAGTGTTCGAATACTAATTTATAGAAAATCATTTACTGTACACATTACACAATAGACAAGGCCAATCATTTTCAGGTTTCATGAAAATAATGGATGGAATTACAGACTGTAGTTTCCAAATTGCTGCAATAAAACTAGAATTTGACTCTTTCTGGTCCTTTGAATTAGTTTGTCTAATAATAAATTGATTGAATCAAAGAATATAATCCTGAAACATTGGTAAATATAGAATCATAAAAGAAAAGGAGCAGGAGTAGGCCATTCAGCCCTTCAAGTCAGAACCACTGTTCATTGAGATCATGGCTGATCATCCATCTCAATAGCCTGTTCTCGCTTTCCCCCATATTCTTTGATCCCTTAGTGCCATATCCAACTCCTTCTTGAAATCATACAATGTTTTGGCTTTGACTGCATTCTTGGACATGAGTTCCACGTGCTCACTACTCTCTGGGTGAAGAAATTTCTCCTCATCTCCATCCTAAATGTCAGAAGTCACATGACACCAGGTTCTAGTCCAATAGGTTTATTTGAAATCACAAAAGTTTTTGGAACGCTGCTCCCTCATCAGATGAAGGATAATAAGTGCTCCGAAAGCTTGTGATTTTGGAGCACTTATTATCCTTCACCTGACGAGGGAGCAGCGTTCCAAAACTTTTGTGATTTCAAATAAACCTATTGGACCATAACTTGGTGTCATGTGACTTCTGACTTTGAGCATCTCAGTCCAACACCAGCACCTTCACTTCAGTCCGAAATGGTTTACTCCATATCCTTGGACAGTCACCCCTGGGTCCTGGACTCCCACGACAACAGGAACATCCTTTCTGCATCTGAAGGGGGAGTTCTGAAAAAGGGTCATTGGACCCAAAACATTAACCCTGCTTTGTCTTCACAGATACTGTGAGACCTGCTAAGTTTTTCTGGCAATCTCT
This sequence comes from Hemiscyllium ocellatum, assembly GCF_020745735.1. Lineage (NCBI taxonomy): Eukaryota > Metazoa > Chordata > Chondrichthyes > Orectolobiformes > Hemiscylliidae > Hemiscyllium > Hemiscyllium ocellatum. Next base: position 37,955,774 of record NC_083432.1, on the reverse strand, counting down.
GTTTTTGTTTCTATTTAATTCTGCGCTGTCAAATCCTTGGAATTCCAATACCATAAAATGGAGTGAGATTTATTCACTCACTGTAGAACAGTGGTAATGCTCATATCAGGTGCCACAGTGGCAATGCCTATAGCAGGAGGGCAACGAGGCTGACAAAGACCACAAGATTCTCACATCTGCAGGAAAACCCCGATTCGAAATTTACTCTGGGCAGCAACAATCCTCTCCCCCTCACCACCATTATTGTTCCAGCAGAGCTTTCTTTCAGCAAAACTAAGGCCCAGAAGGGATGATTGGTGAATGGGTAGATTAGATTAGACTTACAGTGTGGAAACAGGCCCTTCGGCCCAACAAGTCCACACTGACCCGCCGAAGCGCAACCCACCAATACCCCTACATTTAGCCCTTACCTAACACTACGGGCAATTTAGCATGGCCAATTCACCTGACCTGCACATCTTTGGACTGTGGGAGGAAACCGGAGCACCCGGAGGAAACCCACGCAGACACGGGGTGGACGTGCAAACTCCACACAGTCAGTCGCCTGAGTCGGGAATTGAACCCGGGTCTCAGGCACTGTGAGGCAGCAGTGCTAACCACTGTGCCACCGTGCCGCCCATACAGTTGGTAGGCAGTTGGTGTTTCAAATATAAGTTTGCTGAATAATTTGCTACGAAGTATCTAAATAGAATAGAGCGATAGTCATAGTCATTAAGGTATGCAGCATCAAAACAAGCCCCTCAGTCTAACTCATCCATGCCAACTATATATCCTAAATAAATCTAGTGTGATTTGTCAGCATTTGGCCCATATTCCTCTAAACCCTTCCTATTTACATCCAGATGCCTTTTAAATGTTGTAATTGTACCAGCCTCCAACACTTCCTCTGGCAGCTCATTCCATACATGCACCACCTTCTGCATGAAAAAGTTGTCCCTTAGGTCCTTTTTGAATCTTTCCCCTCTCACCTTAAACCAATGCCCTCTAGTTTTCAAGTCCTCCACCCTGGGGGACTTTATTTACCCTATCCATGCCCCTCAGGATTTTATAAACCTCAACAAGGTTCACACCTCTGATGCTCCAGGGAAAATAACCCCACTCCATTCAGCCTCTCCCTGTAGCTCAAACCCTCCAGTGCTGTCAACATCCTTGTAAATCTTTTCTGAACCCTTTCAACTTTCACAACATTCTTCCCATAGCACGGAGACCAGAACTGGATGCAGTATTCCAATAGGGGCCTAACCAATGTCCTGGACAGCCACAACATAACCTTTCACCTCCTAAACCCAATACACTGACCAAAACAGGCAAGAATACCAAATGCCTTCTTCACTATCCTGTCTACCTGCAACTCCACTCTCAAGGGACTATGAAGCTCCACTCCAAAGTCTCTTTGTTCAGCAACATTTCCCAGGACCTTACCATTAAGTGTAGAAAGCCTGCTCTGAATTGCTTATCAAAATGGAGCACCTCACACTTATCTAAAGTAAACTCCATCCAACATGTTTGTGATCACATTTGTGATGTGCTTTCAGACTCAAGATTACACCTTGCTTTCAAAAGAGGGAAGAAACACAATCAGGTAACGATACAGCAGAGAGTTTCATAAGAAAGTAGTCAATGTAAGGAGCCCTGGGTATGTTGCAAAGTAGTAACAGGTTAGAGTAACTCATAAACAGCTGTCTGAAAGGTTGAGCATTCTATTGATGTTATATGAAACCCAACCTGCGCAATTCTAAATAAAAAAGACATTGGTGTGATGTTGTTCCATTTTAAAAAAAGCTTAATTTGCTGACTGCAGGCTTCTTGATTTGAGCTGAAGTGTGGTATGATATGCTGTAACTAATGAGATCATATGTAATTAGACTGATAACTATAATACCTCATGGGTGTAATAAAATCCTGAAAAATCACATTTGTTTCTATTGATTCAGTGAATGTGGCCATCACTGGTGACACCATCATTTATTGCTCGTCCCTAAAGCCACTTGAGAAGTTGGTAGTGAATCACCTTCTCAAGCACAAGTGAGTAACTGGTGAGACAACTTCAGGGGCCCAGTTAAGAGATAAGCAAATTGCCATTAGTCTGGAGTAACGTATCAGCCAGGCCATGTAAGAATGGCAGCTTTCCCTCCCTGAAGCACATGAATGAATCAGTTGGGTTATGACAGTTCTGCAGACTCGTGGTTTCCGTTGCTGATACTTGCTTATCATTTCAGATTTATCAGCAATATGTGATGAAGTTGACAATAAAAAATTACAGTAATCAGCAAAACACGTTCATGTTTTACACTATGCACAGAGGAGATTTTGCATGTGATATCTTCAGAATCATTAGCCACATAAAGTATATGACGGTTTCAACAGTATAGCCAAATGTTGCATGAGGGAGTCCTGAATTATTTTGATCCAATATCATATAAACAAAGAAAATTGGAGCAGGCGTAGACCACTCAGTCCTATGAACCTGCTTATCCATTCAACATGATCATGGTTGACCATCCAACTCTTTTTACCCCTAAGAACTATGTCTGTCTCTTTGGTGAAAACATTCAATGTTTTAGCTGCAACTGCTTTCTGTGGCAGAGAATTTCACAGGGCTTACCGCTCTCTGAGTGAATAAATTTCTCCTCATCTCAAGCCTAACCAGTCTACTCCAAACCTTTCAACTATGACCCCTGGTTCTGGGCTCCCTGTTAATCAAAAACATCCATCCTGCATTTACCCTGTCTAGTACTGTGGATTTTTATAGCTTTCTATGAGATTGCCTATCATTAATCTAAACCCATGTGAATATCATTCTAACTCATCCAGACTCTCTTCTTATGGCACTCTATTCTATCAATCTTTGTTTACAGAAGCCATTTTCATCTATCTTATTCTTCATGAGGGAGGTAAAAGCTTTCCCAATGTAGGACTAAAGTCTAGAAAATGGATTCCATAATTGAGGAAATCCTTCCTGATTCTACCTTGCATCCAAATGCACTGGAGTAGGATATACCATGAAGAGCCAGTGACCAAAAGCCAAGGATTCATCACACTTTACTTTAAGTATGTTAAATGCACAGATTTCCATTTCATTACTTTGTAGCATAGCTGCATATGCAGAACCGATTGATATGTTTACAAATCAAATGGAGTTGAGGCTAGTCATTCAGAAAAATAATCAGGCGGACAAGATTCAATTCTTTCAATAAAAAGTTCTCAAAAATTCCATTTAATTAACAATATTAGCAACATTAAAATGGCTAGGTTCACAAATCTGAATTTCTTTTCCCCTATTATGCTATTAACATTTGCAATGGGTAAGTAGAACTAGGTTAACAGCTACAAATATATTATATGTTATAATGTGTTTTTCTGTAAACAAATGATGTATTGATAATTAATCTCCAATCAAGCTAATCATTAGCCTATTAAAATATCATTAAATAAATTAAAAATGTTGCAATTTGCACATGCCCAGAGTCACACTGAAGATATAACATCAGAAGTAAATAGCTCATGACATTATATCTTCTGTGTAATGCCTTTAAGGTTCACGCAACTGTAGCCAATGAAATCAAAATGGACTTAGTTAATCACTTAACTGTTAAGCTGGAATCTAATTACTGAGTGATGTGCAAATATCCACCAGAAAAATGAGCTATTAAATTACTTGTATCTTTTTCAAAGTTACTATTCAAGAACAAGCAAGTTCACATAAAAGAAGCAGTCAGATCACCCCCAAAAATCTGTGTTAGCTCCCACTTTCCTTCATCACTCACCTGAGCACCGACATTTAATACCAGTATAACGTTGAAAGTCATACCATGAAAAACAGTTTCTAATAAGTCTAACTAACTTAGCCATAAAATTGGTTAATTAAGTTTTTCCTGCTATAAGTTTGCTCTTTTTTTTTCTGTGACCCCTGGCTTCAGTTAGTCTTTACATATGGAATTTCAGAAGCTTTAAACCAATTGTCAGTGTAAGGGAGATGTGTATCACATGAGTTGAAGTTTTCACAATGGGCTACTATGGAACAATAATTTTAGACAATGCCATGTGTCACATACCAGCCCAAGAGACAGTATCGGGGATGTTGTACCAGCTGTGGAGAAATTCTATTTTTATGATATTGATAATTTTCACTCCTGCATTAAATGAGTCAGGAAATATGTGCCAACCAGGCAAAAACTTTACAACCAACTATAAAACACAACTGGAGGGGAATCATTTTTGTTTAGTGTTTCATTTAGTCTAAGTCAGAAATCACACGACACCAGGTTATAGTCCAACAGGTTCATTTGAAATCACAAGCTTCACCTGATGAAGGAGCAGCGCTCCAAAAGCTTGTGATTTCAAATAAGCCTGTTGGATTATAATCTAGTGCCATATGATTTCTGACTTTGTCCATTGCAGTCCAACACTGGCACCTCTACACCATTTAGTCTAAGCCATGAAAGAAACAAATCTGAACTAATTACGTTATTCTTTCAAATCATTGACATTTTGGATTGGACAAGAAGCAGACATTTAAGAACCTCCTTTGATTCTGACCTCATGATGAACCAACCTGTCAAGTGGAAAATGAAGCTTCTTCAGATACCGGTCAGTTGATGAAAATAACAATTAGATAGTCTGACAGCAAGAACGACAAAGTTACAATATGAAAGGGAAGATAAACATCTTTTTCAACCAAATAAATGAAAGGTTTTACAAAGTTTCAGAGAACAGATAAATCATGGAATAATACAACACTGAAGAAGACCATTCAGCCCTTCATATCTGTACTGGCTCTTTAGTAAAACGGGAAAGACCAGCCTTTCATAAAACAAAGTCATCTGCAATCACAAAATGCTCTTGATGCTAGAAATAAGCCTTTACGGCCAACACACTGGGCCAGCTGCAGCTGCTGTAGTTGGACAGGATGAACTATAATGGGCCAGAATATCTGCGGATTCAGCAACTCATTCATATTTAGGAATGCCTCCTTCTGATGCGCTCCTAGGAAAACCGGCATCAATGGGAGTCAGGGGAAAGCTCTCCACTTGTTGAACTCACACCTAACAAAAACAAAGTTTTGATTTTGGAAGGCAATCATCTTAGCACTGGAAGATCTCTGCAAGAGATCCTCAGGGAAGTGTCCCAGGTCCAACCATCTCCAGCTGCTCCATCAATGGCCATTCTTCCACCATAAAAACAGAAGTGGGAGATTTTGCTGATGATTGCAAAATATTCAACACCATTCATGACTTTTCAGGTACTGAAGCATTCTATGTCCAAATGCAACATGATCTGGATGATACCCAGGTTTGAGCTGATAAGTTGTAAGTGATGCTTGCATCAGAGTCTAGATTAGAGTGGTGCTGGAAAAGCACAGCGGGTCAGGCAGCATCCAAGGATCAGGAAAATCGATGTTTCGTGCAAAAGCCCTTCATCAGAAATGCTGCCTGATCTCCAGCATGGGCAGTCCTCACTTTTGCCTACTATTTGCACCATACAAGTTCAGAGACAGCAATGATCATGTCGAACAAGACAGAAACTAACCATTACCCCCTGATATTTGATGCCATTAATATTGCTGAATCACCCACTATCAACATCCTGGGGATTATCATTGACCAGAGACTGAACTGGACTAACTTTGTATAAACTATTACTACAAGATTAGGTTAGAGGCTAGGAATCTTGCAATGAGTAAATCCATCTATCACCATTAATAAGGCACCAATCAGGAACATGATGAAATACTCCCCATTTACCTGGAAGGGTACAGCTCCAAAAACACTCAAGAAGCTTGACACCTTTCAGAATAAAACAACTCATTTGATTGATGCCACACCCAGAAATTCTCTGCCTCCATCATGGACGCTCAGTAGCAGCAATGTGTGACAAGTGTAAGATGCATTGCAGAAATTCAGCAAGGCTCCATAGACAGTACTTTCCACACCCATGACCACTTCCAGCTAGGAGAACAAGGGAGGCAAAAATACGGGAACACTACCACCTACAGGCTCACTTCTAAGCCAATCACCATCCTGACTTGGCAATATGACACATTCCTTAACATCACTAGGTCAAAATCCTGGAATTCACCTTCTAAATCTTTGTTTGGGAGTTTGGTGGGGGGGCAGTGCTACCAAATAGACTGCAACAACTCAAGGAGACAGCTCACCACCACCTTTTCAAGGGCAACTAGACTGGGCAATAAATGCATATGAGATCCATATTCCCTGAATGATTAAAAGAAAAAGTTCCAGAGCCATCCTTGAGTAGTTGCCAATTGATGCAAGAACTTTCGCCGATTGGTTTACTATGCCTAAAAATCTTTGGAGGTCATGAACCTATTTCAGAGGGAGAAAAACCTGAATCACTTACATATTCTGTGGTCTAGGCATTATTTCAGCATTGAAGTCAATATATCCCATGTAGTGAATAGATTCTTCAAAAAATCACACTTGTCATAGAAGATAAGCCTTGAGATTGTAGGCATTTTAAAACTGCATAAATGCTTTGGGCACATTACTTGATCATCTCATCATTAACAAATATGTCACCAAAGTAGCATATGACATCTTCTAGACCGTGTTTTAATTGCACATAATCCTTTGCAAAATCTCTTGTATCCCCTGCAGATTTCGTGCAAGAGATTTTAAGATTACCCCCTTGGCCTGAAAGTTCATAGAGACAACTCATAAACTGTTGAGGTCTCCATGTTAGATGAGAAAGAATTGGCAAAGATATCTCTATGAATAGAAAGATTCTGATTCCACCTTATGAGGTTGATTCATGAGAAGACATACATGCAGAGGAAGCTACATATTGGCAGTCTGTTGACTCAAAATCTCCAAGAAGGTGTTGCAAATGTAGCTTGATTGCACATGTAATGGCTCCTGCAGGAATTCATTCTTGGCATTGGGTTTAGTTAAAAACTACGTGTAAAAAGTGAGGTCTGCAGATGCTGGAGATCAGAGCTGAAAATGTGTTGCTGGTTAAAGCACAGCAGGTTAGGCTGCATCCAACGAACAGGAAATTCAACTTTTCGGGCCAGAGCCCTTCATCAGGAATCTCTGGCCCGAAACGTCGAATTTCCTGTTCCTTGGATGCTGCCTAACCTGCTGTGCTTTAACCAGCAACACATTTTCAGCTTAGTTAAAAACTAATCTACTTTCAGTTAATTTGGTTGAACACTCATGTGGGGGTCCAGATATATTTCCCTTACCAACATCTTGTTATGTTAAGTTAGGTCAACTCCAACTCTAATGTACTGCTGGGTCTGGGTACAATAACTACCATTTAAGTAGTTTTCATCATCAGGGAAATGATATCCATTCTGGTGATTTCTTCAAGTTATCTCTAGCCTTCTCTCATTAACTGATGCAAAATATTCTTGGTTGCTTGAAAACATAATGGTTCAGTATTCTTATTGAGCATAATGCTGCATTCACTACAGAGTTTCCCTAACCTGGCTAACAATTTACAGTATCCCTTCTCAAAGGACCTTCTAGTCTTGTGCTGTTCCATTTCTTCAAACTTTTGAAGAAGGTTTAAGGCAAAGCTTGCATCCTTTCTGCAGAGCGAGGCATCTCAATTATGAAATATATGATCATTCTCTACTGTGTTACATGCTTGGTGTTGCAGTGTTGAGAATTTTACCATGAATTCAGTTTCACTTGCACCATGTAGCTTCACCTTTAATTGCTGCAACTTCTGTAAGAACATAGTAATCAATCTAAGAAGACTATGACACCAGCTCCTGTTTTGAGCTTAAAACCAAGATGGTGAGATTATCAACTTTCCCGAGGAATGTGTTGCATACCTTTTCAAATTCTGGTGGCTCAATCACATTAATATTTTATATGAGTAACCATTTGACTTTTTGCTGCTCTGTTATCATATTCTATCTCTCCACATCTTCTGGAAGTAACCTATGGTTTTAGAGATAATAGTATGTTTTTAATAGTTGTGTACTACTTGTATCTGTGAACCTTTCTTGTTCTACTTTGCTGAATCTTGACTTTCTGTGGTCAACTGTCAGTTTAGTCAAGTTTCAGAGAGGTTTTCTTCCTGGAAGGTGAAGCAAAATCGATTGATGTGTCATCCTAAACCTGCCTCTTCGACTACCTACCCTATCCATGTGGCAATGCTCTCATCCGATGCTGCCTGATTCTACAACTCACTGTAATCATAAGAATTTGCCACTGCAGGGATGTGTTTGGACTGACCATCATTTCTGGCATGGGAGCCATCTTTAAAATGTTATGTGCACTTGGACAAGAACTGTCAGTCCAGTGCTGACCTGCATAGTGACTGACATTTGTCCTGGACACAGGACAGATGGGGAAATTGGCATTTCGCTTTGTGGTCAGCAACCTAGAGATGCAAGTGGTGAGATGGTATTGCCAGGAACCCATTTGGACTTTTCAGGAATTTTTGACATCTAATTTCCTGTAGTGGGTGATAGCATAGGAAGTTGGATATTAATGAGGTGAGATTCAGAGTTAATGATGCTGTTAACAATCAATAGTCCATGCAAATAGGCATCTTGATGCTGCCTAATGAGAAACTCATTTTGACACCTAGAACTTAGTTGGAAATGCAGCTAGTTGCTCCTGACGTCAAGATAGGCCTCACTGATGTCCCATGCGATTCCCACAGTTTTTCACATTGTAGTTTATGTCATTCAGGCCTATAAAATTTTGCCTTAGTATCTGTTGTCTGACTTACTCTCTTTATTGTTTTCTCACATGCATCCTTAGTGGTTTTATACATTATAAACTGAATAAATTCTGCTGTTCTCCTGTGATAAGGTTATACTTTTCCTCTCAGGATTTTTCTGTGTCTCTTTCCGCTCTGTGTTTCCAATACAATCTTAATTGCTTCCTCCACAGTTAAATCTTCTTCAGACTGTAGTAATTCTGACAAAGACTCATCAGTGATTCCAATACCAAATCTTTTCCAACAAATTCTGAATTCAAAGCTCCATCTTGACAGTTATCTTTAGAACCTTTAGAATAATAAACTAACTTATCCAACCATTCACCTGGATGTGAACTCTTCCATTAAATCTTATTCTTTCAAGAATTGTATTTGTTTTCAGATTAAAATAATTGCCAAACACTTTTGGGACTTCAGCAAAAGTGGTTGTGTCTTTTCATGTCTTGATAAGCTATAAAATTATCAACTATAGGTCCTGGAGAATATATTAGTGTACCTACTTGTTCATATTGGGATTTACTGTCAGCCATTCTAGATCTGAAAACTGTCTTCTACAAGTTCTCCAATCCTGTGTACTATTTGGTACTTATCTGAAAGTAAGTCTGCTAGCAATATTGTTTCTCTTGCTATTTCTTCTAGGTATAATTATTTATTCTTCTAAGTTTAAAGATTTTTAATTCGGTAATATCTCAAAGCAGCTTTATGCTCTTTACAAAGTAAAGTTTTACTTCTTCAATGTTAGAATGCTGTTTTACTTTTCTTGTCATAAGGTTCTTTAAACCCTATAATAGGCAATGCTGTCTCTCTGTACTGTTTACTGGGATTTTCCCTGTGTTTTTCTGGTCAAAATGCAGGTTTCCTACCTTCCAGAGAGGAAGTAGACCCTTGCTGCTATTTTGTGGTAAAAATGAATGGTTTCCTCTCTCTTACAGCTTAATTAAGCCAAATTCTCAGTGCCTTAGTAAATTCCTCCTGCCTGAACCACTGTTTAAATATGGATCTCCAATTATGATTACAGCTTCAATAATTTATTTATTAATTACTTTTTCTGGAGTCTGTTTGTTCAGACTTCCAAATCACCTCTTTGTCACCTTAATTCTGGCCTTGCAACATTACTGCAATTTTGGTTAAGTTACTTCAATTGTTTTTGATTTTCCATCTGTAGCTGTGCCTTATGGTGAGTGCTTGCTATGGTAGCAATGGTCTTGGTAAGCTGTCGGTACCTCCTTTTAACTTTTATTCTTCTCAGCCATTCTGCACCGTCAAACTAAGGTTTCCCCCTTGCCCAACATAGATTTTTAACTTTACTCAGGGAGCTCTGATGACAGTTCTCTTCCTAATTAGCACTGCTGTTACAAGTTCTTTGCTTCCTGATGAAATCTGCAACTACCCAAGTGGGTCTATCTTCTAAATCCCATTTGTTTCGCATACCAGATTTGAAGTATAAAGCTTTATCATTAAATGCAGTTTCTCCTTTGTTGATCATTGTGTGGGTTCATCCAGAATCCGTTTGACTGTACAGCTGTTGTTGACTATCTTTAGCAGTAGCTTTAAAGCTGTAAAATCGTTAAAGCTGTAAATGTCCATTGTTACTCCTGAGTCTGCTGGAATTCACGTGTATTGGGTAACAATATTTATTGCTGTGACCTCATGGTATGTGCTGTAATGGCAACCCACTATCAGTTGTGTTTGGGGTAGCTGGCTTCTGCCATCCTTTTCCTATAATAAGAGTTACAGGGTGGCTCACAGCTCCAGGGACCTGGGTTCAATTCAACCCTCAGGCTTTGAAATTTGCATATTCTCCCTGTGTCCATTTGGGTTCCCTTCCACAGCCCAAAGATGTGCAAGCTAGGTGGACTGCTTATGGGAAATGCAGAGATGGGGTGAATCTGGATGGGATGTCTTTTGGAGGTTCGATACAGACTTGATAGGCAGAATGGCCTGTTTCCACACTTTAAGGATTCTATAATAAAGCCTTAGCTCTTGCACAGGAACACCACCAAAGAAGTTTAATGAGACAAAGTCTTAAAGAAGATACAGTTTATTGCAGGCAAAGATCATTCACAAGTTACATCAGTAAGTCAGACATTGGTACTGAGACTGTTAGGAAGCCTTTTGATACAGAATATCACTTTACTACATCCTAAGATGTTTTGCCTTTTCCCTACCTGAATTTTAGAACATAGAACATAAAAGAGTACAGTACAGGCCCTTCGGCCCATGATGTTGTGCCAAGCATTTATCTTAATCTAAGATCAACCTAACCTACACATCCCTCAATTCACTGCCATCCATGTGATTGTAGTTGCTAGTAGTTGCTTATATGTCCCTAATGTCTCTGACTCTACTACCACCACTGGCAGTGCATTCCACACACCCACCACTCTCTGCGTAAAGAACCTACCTCTGACATCTTCCCTATACTCTCCTCCAATCACCTTAAAATTATGACCCTTCATGACAGCCATTTCTGTCCTGGGGAAAGGTCTCTGGTTATCTACTCTATCTATGCCTCTCATTGCCTTTAACACCTCTATCAAATCACCTTTCTACCTTCTCCTCTCCTGTGTTAAAAGCCCAAGCTCTCTTCATAAGACATGTCCTCCAATCCAGGCAGCATCCTGGTAAATCTCCTCTGCACCCTCTCTAAAGCATCTACACCCTTCCTATAATGAGGTGACAAGAATTGATCACAATATTCCAAGTGTGGTCTAACCAGGGTTTTATAGAGCTGCAGCAAAACCTCACGTCTCTTAAACACAATCCCCCTGTTAATGAAAGCCATAACATCATATGCTTTCTTAACAACCATATGAACTTGGATGGCAATGTTGAGGGATTTATGTACGTGGACCCCAAGATCCTGTTGTTCCTCCACACTGTCAAGAATTCTGTCTTTAACCCTTTACTCAGCATTCAAATTTAACCTTCCAAAATGAGTCACTTCACATTTATCCAGTTTGAACTCCATCTGCCACTTCTCAGCCCAGCTATTCATCCTGTCAATGTCTTGTTGTAGCCTGCAACAGCCCTCGACACTATTTACAACACCACCGACCTTTGTGTCATTGGCAAACTTACTAATCCACCCAGTTCTTCATCAAAGTCATTTATAAAAACTACAAAGAGCACGGGCCCAAGAACTGATCCCTGCAGGAATCCATATAGCATCCTCAAATTAGGTGAAGTCTGATACAGTCGCCAATTTTAACCCTTTTAGAACCATTATCTTATAAATCAAGGAGTAAAAAGTGAGGTCTGCAGATGCTGGAGATCAGAGCTGAAAATGTGTTGCTGGTTAAAGCGCAGCAGGTTAGGCAGCATCCAAGGAACAGGAAATTCGGTGTTTCGGGCCAGAGCCCTTCATCAGGAATGAGGAGAGGGTGCCAGGCAGGCTAAGATAAAAGGTAGGGAGGAGGGACTTGGGGGAGGGGTGATGGAGATGTGATAGGTGAAAGGAGGTCAAGGTGAGGGTGATAGGCCGGAGTGGGGTGGGGGCGGAGAGGTCCGGAAGAGGATTGCAGGTTAGGAGGGCGGTGCTGAGTTCAAGGGAATCGACTGAGACAAGGTGGGGGGAGGGGAAATGAGGAAACTGGAGAAATCTGAGTTCATCCCTTGTGGCTGGAGGGTTCCCAGGCGGAAGATGAGGCGCTCTTCCTCCAACCGTCGTGATGTTATGTTCTGGCGATGGAGGAGTCCAAGGACCTGCATGTCTTCGGTGGAGTGGGAGGGAGAGTTAAAGTGTTGAGCCACAGGGTGGTTGGGTTGATTGGTCTGGGCGTCCCAGAGGTGTTCCCTGAAGCGTTCTGCAAGTAGGCGGCCTGTCTCCCCAATGTAGAGGAGCCCACATCAGGTGCAGCAGATGCAATAGATGATGTGTGAGGAGGTGCAGGTGAATTTGTGGCGGATATGGAAGGATCCCTTGGGGCCTTGGAGAGAAGTAAGGGGGGAGGTGTGGGCGCAAGTTTTGCATTTCCTGCGGTTGCAGGGGAAGGTGCCGGGAGTGGAGGTTGGGTTGGTGGGGTGTGTGGACCTGACGAGGGAGTCACGAAGGGAGTGGTCTTTGTGGAACGCTGATAGGGGAGGGGAGGGAAATATATCCCTGGTGGTGGGGTCCGTTTGGAGTTGGCGGAAATGACGGAGGATAATACGCTGTATACAGAGGTTGGTGGGGTGGTAGGTGAGAACCAGTGGGGTTCTGTCTTGGTGGCAGTTGGAGGGGCGGGGCTCAAGGGCGGAGGAGCGGGAAGTGGAGGAGATGCGGTGGAGGGCATTGTCGATCACGTCTGGGTCACGCCCCACCGAACTCACCTCCGCGTACCTCGACACGGTTCTGTCCCCTTTAGTCCAAGAACTCCCCACCTACGTTCAGGACACCACCCACGCCCTCCATCTCCTCCATGATTTTCGCTTCCCCGGTCCCCAACGCCTTATCTTCACGATGGACATCCAGTCCCTGTACACCTCCATCCCCCATCATGAAGGACTCAAAGCCCTCCGCTTCTTCCTTTCCCGCCGCACCAACCAGTACCCTTCCACTGACACCCTCCTACGACTGACTGAACTGGTCCTCACCCTGAATAACTTCTCTTTCCAATCCTCCCACTTCCTCCAAACTAAAGGAGTTGCCATGAGCACCCGCATGGGCCCCAGCTATGCCTGTCTCTTTGTAGGATATGTGGAACAGTCCATCATCTGCAACTACACTGGCACCACCCCCCACCTTTTCCTCCGCTACATCGATGACTGTATCGGCGCCGCCTCGTGCTCCCACGAGGAGGTTGAACAGTTCATCAACTTTACCAACACCTTCCATCCTGACCTCAAATTCACCTAGACTGTCTCAGATTCCTCCCTCCCCTTCCTAGACCTTTCCATTTCTATCTCGGGCGACCGACTCAACACAGACATCTACTATAAACCGACCGACTCCCACAGCTACCTGGACTACACCTCTTCCCACGCTGCCCCCTGTAAAAACTCCATCCCATATTCCCAATTCCTTCGTCTCTGCCGCATCTGCTCCCAGGAGGACCAGTTCCAATACCGTACAGCCCAGATAACCTCCTTCTTCAAGGACCGCAGATTCCCCCCACACGTGATCGACGATGCTCTCCACCGCATCTCCTCCATTTCCCGCTCCTCCGCCCTTGAGCCCCGCCCCTCCAACCGCCACCAAGACAGAACCCCACTGGTTCTCACCTACCACCCCACCAACCTCTGTATACAGCGTATTATCCGCCGTCATTTCCGCCAACTCCAAACGGACCCCACCACCAGGGATATATTTCCCTCCCCTCCCCTATCAGCGTTCCACAAAGACCACTCCCTTCGTGACTCCCTCGTCAGGTCCACACCCCCCACCAACCCAACCTCCACTCCCGGCACCTTCCCCTGCAACCGCAAGAAATGCAAAACTTGCGCCCTCACCTCCCCCCTTACTTCTCTCCAAGGCCCCAAGGGATCCTTCCATATCCGCCACAAATTCACTTGCACCTCCACACACATCATCCATTGCATCCGCTGCACCCGATGTGGCCTCCTCTACATTGGGGAGACAGGCCGCCTACTTGCAGAACACTTCAGGGAACACCTCTGGGATGCCCGGACCAACCAACCCAACCACCCCGTGGCTCAACACTTTAACTCTCCCTCCCACTCCACCGAAGACATGCAGGTCCTTGGACTCCTCCATCGCCAGAACATAACAACACGACGGTTGGAGGAAGAGCGCCTCATCTTCCACCTGGGAACCCTCCAGCCACAAGGGATGAACTCAGATTTCTCCAGTTTCCTCATTTCCCCTCCCCCCACCTTGTCTCAGTTGATTCCCTTGAACTCAGCACCGCCCTTCTAACCTGCAATCCTCTTCCTGACCTCTCCGCCCCCACCCCACTCCGGCCTATCACCCTCACCTTGACCTCCTTCCACCTATCACATCTCCATCACCCCTCCCCCAAGTCCCTCCTCCCTACCTTTTATCTTAGCCTGCCTGGCACCCTCTCCTCATTCCTGATGAAGGGCTCTGGCCCGAAACGTCGAATTTCCTGTTCCTTGGATGCTGCCTGACCTGCTGCGCTTTAACCAGCAACACATTTTCAGTTGTTATAAATCAAGTCCTACATTCCTGAGATGAGGTTCCCTACGGTATGAAAACAGGTCCTGCAGCCCAACAAGTCCGCACTGACCCTTCAAAGAGTAACCTACCCTGACCAATGCATCTAACACTATAGGCAATTCAGTATGGCCAATACACCTGACCTGCACATCTTTGGATTGTAGGAGGAAACCAGAGCAAACCCACACAGACAGGGAGAATGTGCTAACTCCACACAGACAGTTGCCCGAGGCAGGAATCAAACCCAGTCCCTGGCACTGTGAGGCAGCAGTGTTAACCACTGAGCCGCTGTGCTGCCCAATCTTTTACAGTTACATATCTAATTTCCTTTTGCAAGTTATTATTGGATCTACTTTCACTCTTTCAAGCCGAGCAATCCAGATCATAATGAAGCACAACATAAAAATAAAATTCATCTCATTTCCTCCTGGCTTTATTTGCCAATGACAATAAATCTGTGTTTTCTGGTTACTGACCCTCCTGCCAGTAGAGATGGTTCACCATTCATTACTCTGTCAAAACCCTTTACTTTTGCGTTAGATAAGTATGTGAATCCATTCACGAAAATTGATCAAAATACATTTTATAAATCGCTGTAATTAAAAAAAATTGGAATGGAGAAACAAAGTTAACTGCAACTCCAGCAAAAATTATACTGAGGAAGTAAATAGTCTTTATATCTACAGGGCATGTGGCTTTGGTAAAAATTAAATGTGCATTTTTTTTCCTTTTATAGATCATGTCATATTCTGCTTCGGGAAATTTGTTGTATTCCAATGATGGGGTAAAAAATGAGGTCTGCAGATGCTGGAGATCACAGCTGAAAATGTGTTGCTGGTTAAAGCACAGCAGGTTAGGCAGCATCCAAGGAATAGGAAATTCGACGTTTCGGGCATAAGCCCATCATTTCTGATGAAGGGCTTATGCCCGAAACGTCGAATTTCCTGTTCCTTGGATGCTGCCTAACCTGCTGTGCTTTAACCAGCAACACATTTTCAGCTGTATTCCAATGATGGACAAGCCAATCTCATGATTATGTGGTAACGATCTGTGATGACCATCAGAAACTGCACAAATTCTTGGACTTTCCGTACAGAATACAATGAGAGATCTTCTCATAAGAATGAAATTTCAGAATAGTTAGCAGAAAAAAAAGTTTAATTAAATTACTCGTGTCTGAAATATGAGAGTTGCATAATGAGAAACAAAGATCAATACATGATAATGAATTGCATGCCAAGGTTCATTATGTGTTAGCTTTCAAAATCACAATATTTTATTATTCTGCCATTGTAACATATTACCCAAATTTGTTGTGGGGGCAACCAGCATTGTCATTTCACCTCATCCATTTTAGTCTCCCTTTCTGATTGTTTTCACAGATGAAAAACTGCTGTTAGTGCAATGATTTTCACAGACTGAGTGTTACAAGCCATACTCTCATGAAGGTTACATTTGCCTACAGGGCTAAGAAAATGTCAGGGAGGCCGATTCCATTTCAGTAGCATAAATAGCCATTTCCCACTAGATCAAACCCATTTTTCATATAGTGTAATGCAGAAGTTTTAACATTTTCACTGTTGAGACAATGTCCCCATTGCTAGTCTTTATAAACTGTTATTTAATAACTGTTAAAAATCAAGCTTACACAAGGGGTAGACAATACATTGGGCTAAGAAAGTGGTTTGAGGTCTGCCCTTTATAGATCTCAGTTTGACTGATACTGCATCCCACAAATACTTGAGTGTGGTCAATTCCATCCATTTCTCAGTTGAATGGCTACATAAGTCTAATCAGTATGGGGATAAAAAATAACAAACCTACCATATTTTGCCAGGAAGTAATGAATCTGTATTATAATGTTTGATTTGTTTAGATTTCAATTTGGAAAAAAAAATGTGGAATTCAACTCATTTTAGCACTTTGACTACAATAGAATTCTAACAATGGTCTTTCTTTTGTCACATAATTTGATGCCATGCTATAGGTGGAATATTTCCAGACCCTGAACGACATGAGTTATGGTGAGAAATTTCAGAAAATTTGATGAGGTCTTTCTCGATGGTGAGATTGAAATGTTACATTTTCCAATCAGGACCTGGACATCAGGATGAGATTTTTGCTTGTGAAAAGCATAAGGCCTGTGAATGGGGATTCTCACTCATTAACACCCTCACCTTATCTTGCACCATCTGTAAGCGAACTCCTGTACCCTCACCTGCTGGACAGAAATGAGATGGTGAGAATTCCCAACACAAAGGTTGGAGTAGGCAATTGGTGACTCCAGATTGCTGCTTACTTCTCCGGATTTCCATCTTGGACAACTGGCATTAATGTTGAAGGACACCCTCCATGGGCAGCAGCTGCAAGCATTCCATGCCCATGAGCATTGGCATCCAACCCATAAACAACCTCTCTGCACATCTACAATCCACATACAGTATGCTTCTGCATTAGCTTGCCTGCACAGGTGAAGTGATGGCCTAGCGATATCTGCACTGGACTATTAATCCAGAGACCTAGGAAATGTGCTAAGCACTTGGTTCAAATCTCACCATGGTAGATGGTGCAATTTGAATTCAATAAAAATCTGGAATTAAAAGTCTAAAGGTGACCATTATTGATTATCAGAAAAAACTATTTAGGAAAGAAAATTGTCAGTCTTACCTGGTCTGGCTTACATTGACTCCAGACCCACAGCAATGTGATTGACTTAAACTGTCCTCTTGGCAATTAGGGATGGGCAATAAATACTGGCATAGCCAGTGATTCCATCATCCTGTGAATGAATGCTGTTGCCAGGACACAGTGTGTGCTTGGAGAGACACCCAGCAAAGGTTTGGACCAGGCTGCATCTCAGGCCTGCTTGTTCATTCCTACCTACTGAGATGCTCAGAGCATCCCTGCCTTGCCCTGCTGTTTTGTGCTTTGGTCCTTCAGCCAGACCTTAAAG
Source organism: Hemiscyllium ocellatum (assembly GCF_020745735.1). Lineage (NCBI taxonomy): Eukaryota > Metazoa > Chordata > Chondrichthyes > Orectolobiformes > Hemiscylliidae > Hemiscyllium > Hemiscyllium ocellatum. The sequence goes on along the minus strand of NC_083432.1, from coordinate 37,938,003 downwards.
TACTTCTGTCTTGTTTTACTTTTTAGTGCAGACTCAAATCTAAGCAATTTGTCATGGCTGTCAGCAGTCATCAGCCAAGAAGATGGACATGTTGCAGCATGTCACCTTATTACATCAGTATTACACCCATGCCTTGTGCCAGCCGTGGACATGCCAAAAACTCTCCTTGTGCTTCAAGCCCACAGCCATTGCTCAATGACTAATGGGAGTCATCTTCAGTTAAATCCAAAGAGATTCTCTTCAGTCAAGGGTTCCTTGCACATTAGGTCAAGGGGAGTCTCCGATATTAGTCTAGTGCCTTGGTCATGGCCTTGGGCGAACTCCATGGTGTCCTCTTCTGCCTGGGGCTGACTGGTGCCTGGTCTCTGGTAGATATCTGAGTTTCTTTCTTAGGCAGCTGCAGAGACGCTGCAGTGCAGTGCTCACCAGCAGGTTCCCCTTACTCTAGTTTAGCTCACCCTCCCGTTGAGGTGTCAGCATCTGAGCTGGTGGAAGGGACTGTGCCAAAGATAGCCTTTCCAGTGCTTCCTCAGAGATATCTGAGCTCTCTTTCTCAGAGGGTGGAGAAGAAGATGTGTTGCTGTGCCCTCCTCTTGATCACAGAGACCATGGACATCCCACTGGCAAGAAACAAAAGAGAGAATACACTGTGAATAAGGGATGGAATTGTGACATGATAGCAATGAATTCCGAGTGGGAATAATGGGAGAGTAGTACAATAATGAACAATATTCCTTACTTGGTAGCTATGACCTATAGGTTTCAGCATCTCCACATGACTGATCCTTTGTCAGTGAGAATCAAGAAAGGACTGTAGCCTTGAGGCAAATGGCCATCCCATCAACCATCCAGTTCTTTTGGCCCTGGGCTGATTCATTCTGGAATGGGACAACAAAAGAGATCGATTGATTGCAATGCAAGTCAGGTGACACAGCTGTAGGTGCTGGTGCAAGGAGGGGAATGTGGAGAAGAGGGCAAGTAGCATTGGAACAATGGCAGTAGCAGGGGTTTGGGAAATTAAAAAGTGGAGGAAAATATTTTATGGCAATATTGAGAATGGTGAAGCCTGAGTCTTGGTGGGATGTGGGTGCAGTAGCAGAGATAGAGTGAGTGTGAGATGTCACAGAGAAGATGGTGGCACTTACCCTGGCAGAGTAGAGAAGGTCACTGGAAAAGCGCAGCAGGTCAGGCAGCATCCAAGGAGCAGGAGAATCGATGTTTCGGGCATGAGCCTTTCTTCAGGATTCCTGAAGAAGGGCTCACGCCCGAAACATCGATTCTCCTGCTCCTTGGATGCTGCCTGACCTAATGCACTTTTCCAGCAACACATTTTCAGCTCTGATCTCCAGCATCTGCAGTCCTCACTTTCTCCCCAGAGTAGAGTAGGTCACAGACTTTCTTTTGACATTACTGCATGTTTCTCTGGACTGTGAATACTGCATTGACCTGGGTGACACCCTGATGCCAGGTTGACAGGCTCTGGTGTCATGGCCTTCTCTGCCACTCCCGTGGGAAGAGGATGCCCCTCCTTTGCACCACCCTGCCCTCAAAGTAGACTGCCTATTTTCTCCTTGTATGCCCATGTCTTGGGTGCATGTCTGCATCCATGCAGGGCAGCTCTGGAATCCAAGCACTTGACTGGGTACACAACAGCCTTTTAACTATGACGCTGGTGATGGGTATAGCCTGGGTTAGCTTGGCAGTGATGAATCACGCCTCCTATGTAGAGTGGGAGAATCCCGCTGGAACAGAGTGAGATGCACCAGAGGGAAGCGGTGTCTAGTTAATGCAGTGAGTTTGTGATGATCGTGTGAGAAAAATTGCTAGGCCTTGTAGAGAGAAACCCTCCCTGAAACTCCACAAAATGACAAGTACCCAATTTCTGGTGAAATTCAGCCCTGTCAGTGTGGGATCGAGGCACAGTGTGGTTCTTCCAGAGAGTGCAGTGTGCTCTAACTCCACCCACACTGCTGTATTTATACCCAGTGAGAAGCAGTTCAATGACATCATCACCAGGGTTGCTCCAGGGTCTCGAAGCCTGTACACAACACCCCTTCCCTATCCTTTTTCTCCTTTGTCATAGTCATTGATTAACCATTATGTACTTTCTCAAAGAAGTTATCTAAATTACTTCAGCTTGTCAGCTTCTTTCAAAGTCTTTAAAACTTTAATCTCTCTACCCGCTCACCTTTTACATTGCGGGAATAATATTGTACTTCATGAAATCAATCCTCATAACTGAAGAAATGGAACCCTGAAAGCACCACAAAAATATTCAAAGGCCAGCATGTCCTTTCTAACATGCATCATGTAGACCTGCACACAAATTTCCAGATGTGATCTAATCAGGACTCCCTACCTATCTTGTACTTCCTACCTTTCAAATTCCAGCCTCCTGGTTTAAAGGCTAATACTATAGAATCTTAGTCACAGAGATGTCATGGAAACAGACCCTTCGGTCCAACCTGTCCATGCCGAACGTATATCCTATCCTAATCTAGCCCCATTTGCCAGCACTTAACCCATATCCCTATAAACTCTTCCTATTCATATACCTATCCAGATACATTTTAAATGCTGCAACTATACCAGCCTCCATTACTTCCTCTGGCAACTCATTCCATACACTGCACAACCCTCTGCATGAAAAAGGTTGTCCCTTACGTTCCCTTTAAATCTTTCCCCTCTCATCCTAAATCTATGTCTTCTAGTTCTGGACTCCCCCATCAGAGGGAAAACACTTTTTCTATTTATCGTATCCATGCCCCTCATGATTTTATAAACCGCTATAAGGTCACCCCCTCAGCTTCCGACGCTCCAGAAAAAACAGCCCACTCTATTCAGCCTCTCCCTATTGCTCAAATCGTCCAACCCTGGTAACATCCTTGCAAATCTTTTCTGAATCCTTCCAAGTTCCACAAAATTCTTTCAATAGGATGGAAACCAGAACTGCACGCAATATTCCAAAATTGGCCTAACCAATGTCCTGTACAGCTGCAACATGACCTCCCAACTCCTATACTCAATATTCTGACCATTGAAGGAAAACATACCAAATGCCTCCTTCACTATCCTATCTACCTGCGACTTTACTTTCAAGGAACTATGAACCTGCACTCCAAGGTCTCTTTGTTCAGCAACACTCCCCTGGACCTTACCATTAAGTGTGTAAATCCTGCTAAGATTTGCTTTTCCAAAATGCAGCACCTCACATTTACCTAAATTAAACTCCATCTGCCACTCCTTAACCCGTTAGTCCATCTGATCAAGGCCTTGTTGTATTCTGAGGTAACCTTCTTCGCTGTCCACTACACATCCAATTTTGGTGTCATCTGCAAACTTACTAACTATACCTCTTATGTTCACACCCAAATCATTTGCATAAATGATGAAAAGTAGAGGACCCAGCACCGATCCTTGTGGCACTCCACTGGTCACAGGCCTCCAATCTGAAAAACAACCCTCCACCATCTTCTACCTTTCAGCCAGTTCTGTATCTAAATGGCGAGTTCTCCTGTATCCCATGAGATCTAACCTTGCTAACCAGTCTCCCATGGGGAATCTTGCCGAACATCTTGCTGAAGTCCATATAGATCACGTCCATTACTCTGCCCTCATCAATCCTCTTTGTTACGTCTTCAAAAAACTCAATCAACTTGCCCATCACCGATGTAAGGTACACTGGTTTATAGTTTACTGGCTTTTCCTTACCATTTTTCTTAAATAGTAGTACCATGTTAGCCAACCTTTAGCCTTTCAGCACTTCCGTGTGACTATCGATGATATAAATCTCTCAACAAGGGGCCCAGCAATCACTTCCCTTGCTTCCCACAGTATTCTATAGTAAACCTGATCAGGTCCCGGGGATTTATCCACTTTTATGTGTTTCAAGACATCCAGCACCTCCTGCTCTGTAATATGGACAATTTTCAAGATGTCACCATCTATCTCCCTACATTCTATATCTTCTGTGTCCTTCTTCATAGTAAACACTGATGTAAAATACTCATTTAGTATCTCCCCAAGCTCCTGCTGCTCCACATACATAGGCTGCTTTGCTGATCTTTGAGGGGCTCTTTTCTCTCCTTCGTTACCCTTTTGTCCTTAATGTATTTACAATAACCCTTTGGATTCTCCTTCACCCTATTCGCCAAATTTATGTCATGTCCCCTTTTTGCCCTCCTGACTTCCCTGTTAAGTATTACAATGACCTTTATTGATTATATTTTTATACCTGACTTATTGGTGCTCTGTGCATGTGAACTCTTAACTCTTTTGGAGCCTTTTTGCCCTACCTTTCAAGCATTTAAAAATTATTTGTATTTCCAGAATAGCTGACCCGACATTTGGTGGTTTTTATATCAATAAGCTACAGCTTTGTCCCCTCTCACAATCTATCATTGTCTCTTTATTATCTTAAGCTCCTATCCATACGGCTTACAAAGCCAACAATATGTGGGTATCCTGTTTCACGTTGATGCTTTCAAATAAAGTCAGTCTGAAGGAAGGGAGGGGTTAGAAAGGAGGGGTGGTGGTATAAGGAGGTTCTGTGGGGAGCTTTTCCCCCATGTTGTTTTCAGAGACTTAGAGGATTCTGAAAAGAACTATAAAAAAAAGCTGCTTTTTTTAAATTTTCTAAACAGTACTGTGTAGGTCAAATATCTACTGTAGGATTTTGCTTCCGTGTAACATGTTACTTTAGATAAAATGAACAATTAGTTTTAAATTACACACAATGACCATGGTAGTTGCTACCTTCTGAAATGAATAGAACATTGGGAGGGCATCTTGTGTAATATCCAACACAAAATACCAAGGTTTAAAATAATACCTTTAGTCCTGTGGCAATCTATCGGATTCCTGCCATGCATAAGATTGCCAGCTTCACATTATTGAAACTGCACACTTACTTATGGGAACCATGTACCTGAATTATAAGACATAAGGGGACTTCAGCCTTAACACTTGCTAACCCTGACTATGTAGCGAGCCTGAAAACCAGCAGAATAGCAGAGTGATTGGTCGCACAAGGATTATTGCAGTAATATATAAAACACACACTGGCCCTTACTAAGATGTGACTTCCTGAATCAAATATATTTTGCAATAAAAGATGACGTATCAATCCCGCAAGGTAGGCATCACTGGTAAAGCCAGGATTTATTGCCCATCCCCTGTAGTTAATGGTTAATACTTAAACATGTGAGCATAGCTCCAGAAGAAAATGTTCCCAGTTATTCATGGGTTGCATAATTATCTAGAACATTCAGTACATGATGGAATAGCTCACAGAAATGAATAATCCCTCCATAAGATCATTGCACAATATGAGGAATTAATTGGAAAGAACTTTGAATACCGGTAATTGATTCATTTATGCAAAGCTAATGCAGTAATCAGAGTGCAATCGAGCCTAATGCTCTATGCATGTAAACCATCTGCTACAGGAAATGGAAGTAAACCTCTATCAGTTTGAAGTGTGGCAAGATACCTGTCAAGGAGTTGGTCTATATAGGCCAAACAGTTTAAGGTTCAAACTCCAATCCAGATGAAGTTAGCTGACCTCAACTACAGTAATAGTCCCACAGTTGGTATAAAATGAAGCATTCCCCTGATCATGATTCAGCGGAAACAGCGTTTTTATGACTGTTATTGACTGAACATGAATTGAAGCACATGGATCTTTATCCCAGTATTTTACCCCAGGAAGGCAGTGGTAGGTGGGGGGATGGAAGGGAAGAGAGACAGAGAGAAATCAAGTTATGTCTAAGATAGATGTGTGATTCGTGTTCTTTTTCCACTATCTTAGATAAGTCACATTACTGCTAATCTACAGCTTTAAGTTTGTACACTTTGGCTGATCTACAGGAGTTGTCTCCTGCTGGGCTAACTACTTTAAGTATGATAAAAGTGATTTTGAATTGCTCAAGGCACTATGTAAATGCAAATTATTGGTGTTTACTGGAATATATTTGTCAGCTGAGTTGTACTCTGTATTTGCCTTCTGTGAAGTGCTATCCTTTCCATCAGTCTCAATGCCACATATGTAGAATGAGAAGAATTATTAAATTAGCAACTTAGCACTGTTGACAAAACACCTAAATATAAAGAGTGATTTTGCCTTAGCTGATGGCATCCTATTAGTCCTATTTTCACAAAACAAAACCTGCTGAAGGATTAATATTATTCTTATAATGTAAGTTGACTGCATTGTTGCACACAAGATGAACTCAATATTTAATGACCCTTAATTGGGATGGTAAATTTCAGTTACTGGAGTGTTTGGGATTGTTCTCCTTTAAGAAGAGCAGACTAAGAGGGAATTAAATTGAGGTGTTCAAAACTATAGATGGAATGTTCCCATTTTTTTGTCAAAGTATAGGGACAAGCATATTAGGAATGTGACCAAAACACTGCCCCCCATTGGAGAGAGAGAACTCATTTGTTGGTTTGCCAATAAACTCTTTGACAGCTGAGAGTCACATGAGTGAATTTCACTCCACAGGCACCTTGGTGTTGGAGAAGAATCCTAAAGTCTGCCAGTTGAGGCCTACTCTGATCCCATATTGAGAAGGAAAATGTTATCTATCTTATTGTTACAGGGTCTAGGCTATGGAGAGAAGGAGGCTGGGGTGGGGGGCTGGGGACATGGGGTGCAGTGGTCAGAGGTCAGAGGCAAGGGCCCTTGTCTGCCTTCCTTGCTTCTGATTTCCCTGACATTGGTGCACCCACCAAATCAATAGAAAGTTCACCATGTTTTCTTAGTGAGGATTCAAGCCAACTTTCTTGTCCACCAGGGAGGCAGATGGAGAGGATATGGCATGTTAAGACCATTAAGGGGGCATTAATTTACCACATTGCCCAAAAGGATACTGTAGACCTGCTTGGCCAGCACTGGGGCAAGTTACCTTCAGCGGCTAATGTGCCCAATTATTTCCGCTCTTGCTACTTCTTTTGCCATATCCAGAGAGAGGAAGGTTCTGTCCTAGGTCATGTTTGATAGTGTAATTTAAAAAATCCAATTTATAGGGCATCCAGAGAACTTAGATTTAAAAGAACTAGCAGAAACAGAGGGGTATGAGGAGGACTAAGATATGCAAGAGTTATACAGTATTCAGTTATTCAATATCTTGAATATGGAAAATGTTTCCCTGTAATATTGTCCTTCAATATTACAGATTATGCAATAACATTTATTGACTTGTTACAAAACACATTACATGAACATTAGCCCCAACTAGAAGAGAGCTCACATCAAACACAAAGGTGGAGGAGATTTTAAAATTCACTGACTAAGTGTCTACAGGAACATCCTTAAGAAGAAATATCTTGGCATTCCTAGCTAATACTAACAGCTAAGAGAGGACGCACTGGAAAATATTTGCCATCTGTGCTTTGGTTTTGATTTATTGTTGTCACATGTACCTAAGTACAATGAAAACCTTTGTTTTGTGTGCAGTACAGGCAGATCATAACATACAAGGACATACAGATCATAGGGTGATTGAACAGAGCAAGGCATACACAGTTGCAGCTGCACAGGAGGTGTACAAAATCAAGATCAACATTAGATTTGAAATTTGAGAGGTCCATTCAGTGGGGATGAAGCTGCTCTTGAACCTGTTTGTACATGTGTTTAAGCTTTTATAACCTCTGCTTGACAGGAGAGGTTGGAAGAGGTTATAATTGGGGTGTGAGAGGTCTTTGAGAATGTTGATTGCTTTTGCCTGGCAATGGGAAATGTAGCTGGATTGTTACTGATAACATATTGAAGAATCTGAGCCACTTCTATATAGGCTTTGCTGAATTCAAATTCCAGAAATTAGAATGTGCGAGTTGTCTCCAGATGGCCACTAAATCCAACACTGTTACCCACTGTTTTGGAATTTAAATTAAAACTGCTCAATTCCATAACTAGTTTGTTCTACTTGTGTTTCTTACACAGAAAGTAGAATCCATGAGATTTATATCAAATGGATTTGAACAACGTTTGGGTTTGGAATTAGTGAACTGCTGAGTTTAATTATTTTTACAATTTTGAAATATTTGTTTAAGTTCTGTCCTACCAAACTGCTATTTACTTTGTGATTTCTTTTTGCTTTTGGTTCTGGGTGTACTGATATCTCTACTTGTCAGATTTATTAATGGTGACAGTTTTCACCTGAAACAGAATCACTCTCACAAGATTTTTAATGTAGTATTATGGCCCAAATGTTAATGCTGAAAATTTGGCCTATCTCAGTTTATCTTCAAAAATCGCAGCCTCACACTTTTAGAGTGATTTGACAGCCACATAACTAGCTTAATAGTCATGATGCTGAATGTAAACTAAAGGTTATGAGGTCTTTAGAATCAAGGGAAATATGATAGTTTCTCTAATGAACACTCATTCTGGACATTAGTCTTACAATCCAATGATAAGTTGGAAATTAATTGAGTTTGACAATTTGTTCATAGAATATGAGCATTGGTGACATGGCCAGGATTTGCTGCCAGTCATTAATTACCAAGTACTGGCATTCCCACTTATTTGTTGCCTTTATCTTTCTACGTTATAGAGGTCACAGGTTTGAAAGCTCCTGTTGAATATTGTATTCACTGGTCATGATGTGTACAAACACCACCAAGTTTCTAGTCATCTGTCATTTTACTTCCCTGGCCCACTCCCGCAGCCTTCTCCAAATCCAGCCCCCAAGATTGCTCCAATTAAACTCAATGTGAGATCAAAGAACAGCACCTCATCTTTCAATTATGCACTTTATAGCCTCTGGATATAGACAATTGCAGATCATAATCACTAGCCTCAGTTTTGGACATCAGTTGTTGGTAACAGTTCTGCTATTTTTGGTTATTTCTCCTCAAGATCCATTCTTAATTATCTCATTGTCTTTTATCCATTCAATGGATGTTGACATTACTAGCTGGGCCAATAGTTCCTCCCCCATCTCTAGTTGCCCTTAAGAAGTTAGTGGTGAGCTGTTTTCTTGAACCACTGCAGTCCATTTGCAGTAGATAGACCCACTATGCTGTTAGAAAGGGAGCTCCCCACATTTTGATCCAGAGCCACTGAAGGAATATTGGTGCAAACCTGATGGACCAAATGGCCGCTTTCTGCACAAAAGGGATTCTATAATTCTAAGATATTTTCAGGTCAAGATAGTGTGTGGCTTGGAGGTGGACATGCAGGTACTGGTGTTCCCATATATCCATTGACTTTGTCCTTCTAGATGGTAGGAGTTGTGAATTTGGAAGGTGCTATATAAGGAGATTTCTGCAGGGCACCTAATAGATGAAGCTTGGGAGGGTGTGTCTCTTATATGCATGAATCATCTTCCCCTTGGTTTGGCAATTAATATCTTCTGCCTTTCCCTTTCTTCTCTTCCTCTGCCTCCTTTTCCCCACCTCGGCACCTGCTTAAAAGGCTCATGTTATCTCTAATCTTTTTGAGATCATTGGTATGAAGTATTAGCTTTTGTTTCACTCTCTCTGGATTCCTTGCTACATGGTGCATTTTCTATTTTATTTCTGATTTTCAGCAGCTGCGGCATTTCTACCTCTGCAGAGGTTTTTGCGATTAACCACTGTCTTTTCTCACTGACTAAAAGTAGAGATTCCTTCTGCACTGTCACTATTTTAATGATACAATGGCTCTAAGCTGTTGTCCTCTGTTAAACATTGCATCACTCACTCGCTGTAAACAAAGAGTGAACTATAGATTGGCTTACTTTATATATCGGTATGTTCCCTGTGGAGACTCCTGTTACATACAATCCCTTTGGCATTGTGACCTTCACAGCTATGGAGAGAACAGTGATTGACCCTTGAAATGATTTGCAAAGCAGTCTGCAGCTCAGGTGCTGCTTCTGCAGTGGCACGTTGGTGTAGAAAGAACTTACCTGAAGCAGAGTCACATTAAACTTCAAACTCTCTCCACAGATGTAGCAGTTTTGCTGAGTTTTTCCAGTATTTGTTGCTTTGAGTAGCATTTGACTTTTACCTTAAGCTTTCATTTGACAGACTCAAGCAGACGCTGTCTTCAACATTGACAGGAACAAACTTAAATTCTCGGACATCACAAAAATAGATTATTTGACGATTTTATCTCTTTGCTGTTCATGGGTGCTTGCAATGTATGTGTTATTTCCCACATTACACATTTTACTTTAAACTAAAAGTTAAATTAAATAGTTGCAAAGCTCTTTGGGAAATGCCCAGGTCAGAAATAGCTTTACAAAAATGCACCTTTTTTCCCTCTGGGCATGTGACCCATGAATTGTTCCTTTCCAATCAACTCATGCATTCCTTTCAGAATAGCCAAAAGGATTGCCATTCTCTCATTGCTGGCTTGCATTGCAGTCTCAAATGCCAAGGAAAGTGTTACTAAGCAAATTGCTCAAGCAAAAAGTATAAATTTAATGAGAGGAAAATCATGATGCAAACTTTCAGTGGAGAAGGTAATAGAAATAAATGATACCTCAACACAAGTGGTTAAGCTTGTTTAATAATGAACCTAAATCAGGCTAGGCCTCATGAGTTGTCAGAAAACCAGCTTATTTGGATAAGATGTGACACTGGACACAGAGTCACACAAAGTCATGAAATCCAGCATGGAACTTGATACAAACAGCTTAAAAATACTGATATGAAACTTAAAACTCAAATTAATTCTCCGCTCAAAATGGAACCTCACAATTTGGTTGTACCTTTAAACAGATTCCTACCTTTCCAACCTATAATTCATTATTTAGAGTCTGTACAGCATGGAAACAGACCCCTTGGTCAAACTCGTCCATGCCAACTACATATCCTAAATCAATCTAGTCCCTTTTGCCAGCAATTGGTCATTTCCCTCTAAACCCTTCCTATTCATATACCCATCCAGATGTCTTTTAGAGTTAGAGTCATAGAGGTGTACAGCACGGAAACAGACACTTCGGTCCAACTCGTCCATGCCAACCAGATATCCTAACCTAATCTAGTCCCATTTGCCAGCACTTGGCCCATATCCTTCTAAACTATTCCTATTCAAAAATCCATCCAGATGCCTTTTAAATGCTGCAATTGTACCAGCCTGCACCACTTTCTCTGGCAACACATTCCATACATGCACCATCCTCTGTGTGAAAAACATTTCCCCTTAGGTCCCTTTTAAATCTTTCCCCCTCTCCTTAAACCTATGCCCTCTAGTTCTGGACTTCTCCATCCCAGGGAAAAGACCTTGGCTATTCACCCTATCCATTCCCTTTTTATAAAGTTCATAAGGTCACCCCTCAGCCTTGGCCATTCCAGGGAAAATAGCCCTGGCCTATTCAGTTTCTGGCTGTAGGTCAAACCCTCCAACCCTGGCAACATCCCTGTAGATCTTTTCTGAATCCTTTCAAGTTTCGCAAAATCCTACCTATAGCAGGAAGACCAGAAGTGCACAGAGTATTCCAAAAGTAGCCTAACCAATGTCCTCTACAGCTGCAACATGACCTCCCAACTCCTATACTTCGCTAAACAGTTAACATTCAGGCCATAAATTAACTTTTAAATAATGCATAAGAAATACAGATCTATTTGTAATATTAACACAGTAACAATTAGCAATTTTAAATGAATATTATTTTTAAATGAAACAGTAAAGTAATGTCAACAAATGTTTTAAATTCAGAAATACCATTCATAGACTTTTTTAAATGAACTAACATTATTACAAACGATTTATTTATTCAGTTTGTAGGTCATTTTCTATGACAATAAAGTAAAATATTGGACCTAGTGCATTAATGGAAACAACTGGACTCCATTCAGTCTGAAGGAGAGAATTATGCCCTCTGTGCTTTTCAACATCTGACTGCATCTTTATTAAATTACACCTTAATACCAGCCAAACCAAGAGAGTAAGATTACCTCAGCCTTACCGAGAAATCCATTTTCTGCAATTTGAAATTCACTGCAGGAACAGGTTGCTACTGTCCTGCTGCTTTCAGAAGAACAAAAGTATTAGTGAGAAAAAAGGATGGATTTTCAACTCGTTTCACTGAACTGGTCTTCCATTATAGACCTTCTATTCACTATATATTTTTAGTGGAAGTGGGCTAGTGAAAGTACTTTGATTGGATATGAAAGCAATGATTTTAAGAACTGCATTAAGTATATGTTTTATTGAGGGAAAGGTACATGTTCATATATACAAAATAAAGTTCTGACCATTAAGGTTTGAATAAAGAGGCAAAGCACATTCAAAATTAAGCCGTCTTTAATACTGCAAACGCCGCTGAATATTCACATGTACAAATTATAGTTACCTCCAAATGTTTTACACTGGCAGATACCAAATAGCAGTTGAACTGAATTGTTCATAGATACAAAATAAAACAGTGGTTGTTCCATTATAAAACGTTGAACAAAATTATTGGTTTTATCTTTTGCCTTACGGCAATCATGTTATAAAATGATTCAACAATTATTTCTGAATATTTTTAGGATTATCTTAGCATAATTGACCCTGCAAATGGCTCCTTTAATTTAGCCTATTAATTTGCAAAAACTGCCTCTTTGAATGAGTACATTTTGCAGAAAAGAGCAGGACAAACAATATCATCTACAAAAATCAACAATGCAATCATACTTTGGGACTTCTCTTTATCTTTTCTATGGTGTCAGTGCAAAGTAAATCCCTTTTCTTTTCGAATTACAGCTTTAGGACCTGTTCCTAAAGAACCTCTTTACAATGAAAAACTCTGCTCCAGCTCAGTAAAGCTTTGTGATGCTTAAGAAACATTTCACTCTCCCCGTAGTTAAGAGAATGGAATGCACTGCCTGGACGTGTGGTGGAGGCATGCTCAATTGACACATTCCAGAGGGCAATGGATGATTATTTGGACAAAAACAATTTTGAAGTGTATTGAGGGAAAGCAAGAGATTGCCATCACATACTGATGCTCAGTTAACAAGTTGGTGCAGATTTGATGGACTGACTGTTCGCCTCCTGCACTGTGACACTTCCAAATAATTCTGTGAATTGACAAATGAAGTATTCCTCTTGGATGACCCAATTGCTTCACTTCTGAATTTGATGTTGCTGGAAGTATGTTCTGTTACTGAAACTTCAGAGTGAGTCTCACTTTTAGTCCTTTAAAGAGTTAAAACAATTTGGGTGTAGTTTGAATTTTTGGAAGCATTTCAATCAGGATGTAATGATTTTGTTCCATATTATTCTCTTCTAAACTTACAATTAACTTTCATTTGCCATTGCAAAATCATATTTTTTTCATTGTATTGTCTGAATACTTTTGGTCAAAAGCAATGTTGTGCTGTTGCAAAGTCACAAAGCAAAAATTACACCTTAATCATGAAGAATGCAACTTTTTCTGCTTGCTAGTATCAATCAACACTGCTGAAGGGCTGTCACAGGACAAGTGAAATATTGGAAAGAGCAACTTAACTGGTGTCAGTGGCAATCCACTCCTTAAGTGATTTCATAGAGTTAGTGCGGATTAGATTCCCTCTGACTGCTGGAGGCATCAACAATTGAACATTTAATGACTGTTCGATACTGCTGTGAGACCAATAAGATAAAAGATAAGAAATAAATGGGCCAGAAATAAAATTGGAAGGGACTTTACAACAGAATGCAAAGCCTTCTTGCCTCTGTGATATTCTACCTTTGAACAAAAAAAAGGCTTGCCTTTGAAACTAAAGAATGTAGGTCATTTGTGGGATATCTTCTCTTCCCTGGTCGATATGCCAATGGATGTAAAAATAAAAGACAATACTCAGGACGTTGTACAGCAAACTAACAGCCAAAGAGGTAATTTGTAGTGTAGTTACTGGTGTAATGTAAGGACATGCAAAAATAAACTCTCTGAATGGACTGGGACGTGTGGATGGTGCTTTCAGGGAAAGGAGGGAGCAGGTTGTAAAAATTTGCGATGATGTTGTGGCCACTTAATGCCTCTTTGCTCTGGCCTTGGTAATTTACTTATTGGCAAGAGCTTCCATACCATGTGACAAGGCGACTCGGTAACCCCTGGAAGCCTAACTATGAGCTTGAGACTCAGTGAAGAACCTCTCCTGTTCACTGATCTCAGTGAGAAAGACCGGCTCCTGAAACCCCAGCCTCAACTGCAGTTCCTGGTCAGTGACTGACTACACTCCTAACAGTGGCCATGGCCTGGTGGCTGTGCATCTGTAAGAGTCCGCCTCATCATAAGTACTTGGGTGATGCTTTGTCCTGTGACCTCGAGTTGGCAAACTGGAGAAAAATCATCCAGGTGACTGTTCCCAGCCAGTGTGAACTTCTGGCTCCTAGTTGATCCAACTGTCAAGATCCTGAAGTCTGTAGGTGAAACCCTGCCCATGACTTCATCCATCTAAACACTCTGACCTCAATTCTACACTTGCTTCATCCAGGAGTTAGGGTGGCAATGCAGCATAAGCCATGGAATCAAATCTGGGATCTGTCGTATTTTGAACTACTATTGATGTTGGAACTTTGGATTTAAAAAGAATACCTGCAACTCTTTGGTTTAAATTTACATGTGCAAATAGTTCTCAACTTGCTTCCTGGACATAAGGAGTCAATGTGGATAGGCCACGTGTCACAAAAAATGTTCAATTTTCATTTCCTCAAGGAAATTAAAATCAGTTAGTATCTACAGTGAATGGCTGGCTTAAAATTACCAAACTCATGTCCAGATGGCAAAATGAAAATCATATTTTCAATATTTATGATATATACCCTATACATAAACGACAGTGCACAAACCTCACTTACACTTTTTTCATTTGCTAGAATCATCCATTTAATGCCTTCTATGAGAGGCAGAGATACAGAGACACAAGATGTTTGGATGGGAGTTCTTACAATGTAATAGCATGAGGATGAAATGTATATTTCACCAATTTGTAAGTCAAGACTTCATTACTTGGTTTCCATATTTCATTGAACATAGAACATGAAACAGTACAGCATAGGAACAGGCCCTTCAGCCTACCATGTCTGTGCCAATTAAGATGCTATTCCAAAATAATCCTATCTGCCGGCTCATGGTCCATATCCCTGCTTGTTCATATGTCTGTATTGGTGTCTCTTAAATGTTGTTATTGTATCTGCTTCCATTACCTCTCCTAGCATTGTGTTCCAGGCCCCTATCTCTTGCTTTTGACCTCCCAAGATGCATCACCTTAAAGCTGTCTGTATTAAACTCCATCTGCCATTGCTCCACCCACATTCCAGTTGATCTTTATCCTGCTGTATCTTTTGACAACTTACCTTATTATCCACAACTGTACCAATTTTCATATCATCTGCCAATTCAATAATTAGACCACTGACATTTTCATCCAAATCATTTATATATGTTATAAACAACGGAGGTCTCAGCACTGATCCTTGTGGAACACCACTGGTCACAGATCTCCAGTTAGAAACACACCTCTCCACAACTACCCTATGTCTTCTATTGTCAAGCTAATTTTGTACCCAACCTACCAAACCATCTTAGATGCCACTTGACTTAATCTTCTGGAGCTGTCTACAATGAGGAACCTTGCCTAATACTGTGATGGTTAGCCTTCCTCCAATTTAGCACTTTCACCCAATGACCAGAATTATCCTTAACCACAATGACCTTAAAACTTATGAAGTTATGATCACTGTTCCCAAAATGCTCCCCCTCCCCCTTCAATCACCTGGCCAGGCTCGTTTCCCAATACAAGGTCTAAGTATGGCCCTTTCACTAGTTAGGCTGTCTAAAGATTGTTTCAAGAAACCCTCCTGGCTTCACCTAACAACTTCTGCCACATCTAAGGTCCCTGGCATTAAGGGAGTTCCAATTAATATTGGGGCAGTCAATATCACACACTGCAACAACCCTGCTGTTTCTCCATCTTTCCATGATCTTTTTTCATATCTGTTCCTGTCTCCTGTTGGCTTTTGGGATGCCTATAATATATCCCCATCATAGTGATTGCACCTTTCTGATTTCTGGGTTCGACCCTGACGGCTTCCTGGATGAACTTTCAAAGATGCTCTCTCTTAGTGCAGCTGAGACATTCTCTTTAATCAGTAAGCAATTCCCCACTTCTTTTACATCCCTCTGTATTGCACCTGAAACATCTAAACCCTGGAATATTGAACTGTCAGTCCTGCCCTTCTCTTAATCAAATTTCAGTAATGGCTCAAACATCATAGTTCCCTGTACTAATACAAGCTGTAAATTCATATAGTTTACTTGTTATTCTCCTTACATTAAAATAAATACATTTCAGACCACCAGTCCTGCTGTGCTCATTACCTTGCCCTGTTCTTCCTATTAGACTTACTTGACTTAACTTATACCTTTTCCTCAATCACTCCACATGCTCTGGTTCCCACCTCCCATCACACTCGTTTAACCCTTTAGAGTGACAAACTTCTGTGCCAGGATATTGGTGCTCTTTCAGTTTAGGTGCAACCCATCATTCTTCTACAGGTCCCTCTTGCTCTGGAAGATATCTCAATGATCAAGTGTGTCAGTGGTCTTTCCCCACTGCACATTGATGGCAGTTGGCCCCCACTTCAGTGCATCCCTCAGCACGTAGTCCTGGAGCTTGGAATGTGCCAGTCTGCAACACTTAGTCGTAGTCAACTCTTTGGAGTTTCGGGCAGACCAAAGAGCATCTTTCACTGAGTTGATGGTCCTCCAAGCGCACTTAATGTTTGTCTCAGTACATGTCCGGTGAACAGACCGTCACAACGCTGCTCTAGACGAACCTTAATAAAACCCATTGCACCTTTCTCCAGACTTACTTGGCAAACGTACATTCTAGTAGGAGATCTGTGACAGCTTCTGCACCCCCAGAGCCACTTCGAGGGCAGTGTGCAGTGGTGCACAGAATCCGGGTGTACTTGAAGGATCTCACAGGAATGCCCTTTCACCACCAGCCAAGCCATGTCTTGGTGCTTGTTGAAAAGTTCTAGTGATGAGGCATTCCACCAAATGGCTTTGGCAGTCTGCTTAGGAAACCATGCGACAGGATCCACCCTCTCCTTTTCCCTCAGCATCTTGAGGATGCAACGTGCTGACCACTTTCTGATGGATTGTGTTCAAAGGTGTTTCTCTTTGCAAACTTCTCCACAAAGGGCAGGTTATACGGAATGGTCTAATTACTTGGAACATTCAGTGGCAACAAGGCTAGCCCCATCCTTCACAACAGGGGCACACATAGAACCTCAGCACATAATGAGACTTGGTGTTTGCGTACCGAGGGTCTACGCACAGCTGGATGCAGTCACGTACAAAAGTGGCCATCAGAATGAGGACGGTGTTGAGCACTTCTCCACCCACCTCTTATCCAGGGTTTTGTACACGGTGTTCCAGTGGACACAATCCATCTTAGATCTCCAGCTGAAGTGAAAGATGGCTCGGGCACTGGGGAATGGTGCAGGCCTTAGGAATGGGCCAGACCTGCGCCACATACAATAATAAAAAGAGTGCTTCACACCCGATGACCAGGTTTTCATCTGCAATGGAAAGGGAGTGATGCTCCCAAAAACCTCAAGTTGTTTCTGCCTCACTTTGGCTAAGCACTCCTCCCAAGAGTTTGCGCATGCCAGGCTCCTCTGAACCATATTCCCAGCACCTTCAGGTGATCTGTCCTGATGGTGAAGGGATGAAGGATTGGTTGGCTCAGTTCCCAAAGAGCATGGCCTCACTTTTGCCTCGATTTCCCTTGACTCCCAAGGCCATTTCAAACAGGTCGTAGATGCTCATGAGTCTGCTCACCGACAGTGGATCCTAGGAGAAATCGGCAACACCGTCCATTTACAGGAAGGCCTTGACCTGCCTGTCACCCCTCTCAGGCTCACATCCTTCCTGTTGGACTCAGCAAAATGCTCTATACAACACATGAACAAGGCAAGAGAGAGTGGGCAGCCCTGCCTGACTCTGCAACTGATTTGGAAGCTTTCTGTTTCCCACCCATTGACTGAGACTGCACTAATAATGTTGGTGTGCAGCAATCGGATGCAACAGGGGATTCCTTCTCAAAGAACTCATTTTGGAGAGCACGTCCCACATGGACATATGCAATATCCTGTCAAAGGCCTTCTCTTGGTCCAGGCTGATGAGGCAGGCATCCACCTCCCTGTCCTGCACGGAGGCAATCGAATCCCTGAAGCACATGAGACTCTCAGTGATCTTCCTGCCAGGTTTGGTCAGGGTGAATCACTAATCCCAGAGCAGATCTGACCCAGTTAGCGATGACCTGAGACAGAATTCTGTAATCTTCATTCAGCAGTGAAAGTGGTCACCAATTTTTAATTTCCTTCCTTCTCCCTTCTACTTGTAGATGAGGGTGATGACACCTTTCCTCATGGTACCTGCCAGAAACATGATGTCATACAATCCCAGGAGGTCCTGGCCCACAAGTCCCACAGAGTTGAATACAATTCAAGCAGTAAGCAGTCACTTCTGGGAGTTTTAATCTTTTCTAAGGACTCGAGGGCCTTGGTCTGCTCATCCATGAATAACACCTGGTCAAGCCTCTCCCAGGTCCTGTTGTCAAAGACCACCGTGATAGAGGACAGTCACAACTGGGAGGCTGCACTGTCTGTGGGCTTCATGACGTACAATTTAGCATAAAAGGATTTGTTGATCCTCAGGATGTCACACTGAGATGACATTACCAAGCCATCTTCATCCTTCAAGAAGAATAAATGTGAGCACGTCTCATCCTGCTCCACGTGTGGATCCTGGACTGGAAGATTATCTTAGAGGCCTCTGAGGCAAAGACGTTTGCTGCCTCTTCACCTCCTGGAGATCTTCCATGACACTGACCCCCATAGTCTGCAACAGGAGTAGATTCTGCATGCTTTCCTGAACTAAATTAATCCAATGTTTTTGCAAGGTTTGTAGCTCAGGTTGAGGTTTAGGGTGTAGGTTTGCTCGCTGAACTGTAGGTTGGATATCCAGACGTTTCATTACCTGGCTAGGGAACATCATCAGTGGCGACCTCCAAGTGAAGCGAAGCTGTTGTCTCCTGCTTTCTATTTATATCTTTCTCCTGGATGGGGTTCCTGGGGCTTGTGGTGATGTCATTTCCTGTTCGTTTTCTGACGGGTTGATAGATGGCATCTAGATCTATATGTTTGTTTATGGCATTGTGGTTGGAGTGCCAGGCCTCTAGGAATTCTCTGGCATGTCTTTGCTTAGCCTGTCCCAAGATAGATGTGTTGTCCCGGTCGAATTGGTGTTTTGTTTCCTCATCTATGTGTAGGGCTACGAGGGAGAGAGGGTCATGTCTTTTTGTAGCTAGCTGGTGTTCGTGTATCCTGGTGGCTAACTTTCTTCCCGTTTGTCCTATGCAGTGTTTGTGGCAGTCCTTGCGTGTAGTTCCATCTAGACCAACACCCCACGATTCTACGGACTACCAAAAATCCATAAACCAGGAGCCATCCTGAGACCTATAGTGTCACTACCCGGAACACCAACTTACAGACTGGCCAAAGAACTACATGCAACACTGGAATACCTAGTAGAGGTGTCACAGCACTCCATCCACCCCACCCAGGAATTCCTAAAAATCATCAAAAACACCAAAATACAGGAAGACAAGACAATGATCTCATTCGACGTAACAGCACTGTTCACCTCCATCAACATCGACCTGGCAAAGGAAACACTTACCACACTTTTAGAAGAGACCATCACACACACCCCAACCACCATCAATCACATTACCAACAAAAACATCATGAAGCTAGTGGACCTGTGCCTCACCACCCACTTCACCTTCAAGAACATAATCTACAAACAAACCAACGGCACACCCATGGGATCTCCGCTATCAGGATTCATAGCAGAAGCAGTAATGCAAAGACTAGAACAAACAGCCCTACCAACCATCAAACCAAAAATCTGGGTCCGCTACATAGATGACACCTTTGCCATCACAAAATGAAACAAGATAGAAGAGACATTTAACATCATCAACAACACCCTCACAGGCATAAAGTTCACCAAGGAGGAAGAAACCAACAACAAACTCACATTCCTGGATGTCACAGTCGAAAGAACGGACAACGAAAAACTACAAACCTGCGACAGAAAACCGACAAACACTGACCAAAGACTTAACTACACCAGCAACCATCCCAACACCCACAAATGAAGCTGTATCAGAACACTGTTCCAATGAGCCACCACACACTGCAGCACAGACAAACTTCAGAAAACAGAGGAGAACCACCTATACCCCGTCTTCAAGAAGAACCGCTACTCAAAAAATACAGTGCGCAGATTCCTCCAGAACAAACCACCACAAGCAGACCAAACACAACCAGAAACCCTAATCACCTTACCATACATCAAAGAAGTTTCAGAAATGACAGCCAGACTACTAAGACCCCTCAGAATCCTAGTAGCACACAAACCCACCAACACTCTCAAACAAAAACTAACAAACTTAAAAGACCCAGTACAATCCATGGACAAAACCAACGTCATCTACAAAATTCCATGCAAGGACTACCACAAACACTACATAGGACAAACAGGAAGAAAGTTAGCCACCAGGATACATGAACACCAGCTAGCCACAAAAAGACACAACCCTCTCTCCCTCGTAGCCCTACACACTGATGAGAAAAAACACCAATTCGCCTGGGACAACACATCTATCCTGGGACAGGCTAAGCAAAGACATACCAGAGAACTCCTAGAGGTCTGGCACTCCAACCACAGCGCCATAAACAAACACATAGATCTACTTGCCATCTATCCACCCCTCAGAAAACGAACAGGAAACGATATCACCACAAACCCCAGGAACCTCCAGGATAAACATATAAATAGAAAGCAGGAGACAACAGCTTCGCTTCACTTGGAGTTTGATGATGTTACCTAGCCAGGTAATGAAACATCTGGATATCATATCTACAGCTGAGCAAGCAAACCTACACCCTAAACCCCTTAGTCCCATTTGTCTGCATTTGGCCCATATCCCTCTAAATCTTTCCTAGCCATGTACTTGTCCAAATATCTTTTAAATATTATAATTGTACTCTCCTCCATTGCTTCCTCTGGCAGCTTATTCCATATCCGCACCACCCACTGTGTGAAAATGTGAAAAATGTGCCCCTCAGATCCCTCTTAATCTTTCTTCTCTCACCTTAAGCCTATCCCTCTAGTTTTGGACTCCCCTACACTGGGGAAAAGACTTTGGCTAATCATCTTGTCTGTGCCTCTCATTATTTTATAAGGCCCTATAAGCTCGCTCCTCAGCCTCCTAAACTCCAATGAAAAACATTCCCGCTTATCCAGTCTCTCATTATAACTAAAACCCTCCAGTCTTGGTAACATCCTTATAAACCTTTTCTGCATCCTTTACAGTATAGTACCAACTCTCCTTTAGCAGGGTGAACAGAATTGCCATGGGTGGCATAGTGGCTCAGTGGTTAGCACTGTTGCCTCACAGCACCAGGCACCCAGGTTCAATTTCTACTTGGGCAACTGTCTGTGTGGAGTTTGTACATTCTCCCTGTGTCTGAGTGGATCTTCTCTGGGTGCTCTAATTTCCTCCCCCAGTCCAAAGGTGTGCATGTCAGGTGGATTGGCTAAGCTAAATTGCCCTTAGTCAGGGGTAAATATGGGGTAGAGGTCTGGGTGGGTTACTTTTTGGAGTGCCAATGTGGACTTCTTGGGTCAAAGGGCCTGTTTCCATACTGTAGGAAATCTAATCTACTCCAAAACAGGCTTCACCAATGCCTTGTATAGCTGCAACATAATATCTCAACTCCTATACTCAATGCTCCATCATATAGTTTAATTCTGACATGTCTGATGGGAACAATATTTATTTGAAGGGAAATCTAATAGGACTACTTCCAATCCAATGTATATTAATTGCATTTTTTCCTCTTGCCTAATGGAGTCTTACCATTTTTGTACCACTCTGCTAACAGAATTGTCCTATTGATAACAGTGACTGGGCAAGTGGTGAGGTATATGATGCACCTTAGTGTAACTTCATTTGGACTGACCTGAAGACTTTACTGGAATGGCTCAATCCTTGGAAAAGCAACATGTGCAGTATAGCCAGTGGTTGCAGAGGAGCTCCCTTGCTTCAAGATTGTCCTAATTTAATATGCTCTTCATCAGTAACACAACCATAGGCTCAATTACACAAAAAATAATAAGCTTCAACTTTATAAAATAATGATCTTTTAATCGCATTAGCTTGGGTGTAAGAGGACTTCAAGGAGCTCAAACTGTTAAGCATCTCTCACTTGCTTGGAGTTAGTTTTACCATGAAATCTGAACCATATGTTGCATTTCGTCAAATTGCCATTTGACTTTCATAGTGCAATGCTTATTCCATTTGGATTTCAGCAGATGTTGGGTTATTTCTGCTATCAAAAGGGCAAAGTAAATAGGGTGTAATTAAGACAACTGGAAGAGGGCCAAGAGATGAAAAGTGAAAACAATAACCTACCAGAATGCAGTGGGTGGAACCAGCTGTCTGTCTGCAGATTTATGTGGCCGGCAAATTGGGCTAACTCAAAAGGCTAGCTGATGGGAAGACCACTTGCATTCATTTTTGCAAGGATGTCTTGCTGCTGTGCAGCTGGTGTGAAGCAAACAACATGATACTCATCAGAATTTCTTTGCTTCAGGATCACTTTCTCCTCCCTTCCACTTCTGATATTAACAGTAGATTGATCCACTGACAACTGCTGTATTGCTTGCTCAATATGTTTTAGGCGACCTTCACTTTTGGTACAGAGGATTGCTGAATAGAAGGACATCGTTTCTGCATTTATGACTTGATTTGTTTTCGTTTTAGTTATTTCATGGGATAGGAGTTTCACTGGAAAGGTCACCAATTGTTGTCCATCCCAAGTTGCCCTTGGGAAGGTGAGCCACCGCCTGCAGTCCTCCCAGTGTAGCTCCACCTAAGAGCTTTTAGTTTGGAAGTTCTAAGATCCAGTGACTAAGAGGGAATGGAAATAATATAGCTCCAAGTCAGGATGGTGTATGGTTTGAGGGGGAACTTACATTTATTTGCTGCTTCAGGTCGCAGATTTGTAACATATGTCAAGGGAGCCTTGGTGAGTTGCTGCAGCTCATCATGTATATGGGACACACTAATACATTGTATGTCACTTAAGTTGGTGGACAGGTTTGGTGATCTTGATTGTCAGTCCCCTAAGATTCACAGGGTGAAATTGAGGACTGCAGATGCTGGACATCAGAGTCTAGATTAGAATGGTGCTGGAAAAGCACAGCAGATCAGGCAGCATCTGAGGAGCAGGAAGATCGATGGTTCAGGACCGATGAAGGGCTTTTGCCTGAAACGTCTATTTTCCTGCTCCTCAGATGCTGCCTGACCTGCTGTGCTTTTCCAGCATCACACTAATCTAGACTCTAAGATTCACAGTCTAGTTCACATTCCTCTTTGAATGTTAAGGATTTATCTTCCCTTCCTCTCTGCAAATTCAAGAAGGAATTGAAAGATAAAATAAAATTGTGAAACAAAGTTTTTTTTTAATTGAGTAAGTCAAATTTTAGGACTTCTGTTCTAATGGATGCAATGCAGGTCAATTACAGACATTTACAAACCTTCGGACATTGGGAAAGCACTCCAACATTTAATGGGATCTGAAAATTTAGCTGTTGATCCAAAATAACATGAGAGAGAAAAAAAACACACCAATTTGCTATTCCAATTTCGTCATTAATTTTAGGGAAAAAAATCTCTTCTCTGAAAGTGACTTTTGGTATTCCATTACTACACATTATCGACATCAGGGTTTAATATCTCAGGAAAGACCAGTATTGATATCTAATTTCTCCTTTAGTAAGCTCATTATTATCCCAGAGCCTATTTATAGCCTCTGTCTAATGCGTCATCAATAATTCAGCATATTCTAACAACACTTAGACTAAAAGGTTATAGCTGTGTGCCAATTAACAACATTTCACCAAATTGTGTCATTTTTGATGAATTAAAGTATGCCCACTTAAATGACCTTAGTACGCACTATTGTTTAGTCTCAAAAATATAAGAAAATGTACAAGGTAATATCAAGTCATGAAACATAGAAAAGTCTGAAGGACGCTTAGGTAGAGTGTTCAAAGTCCACAAAAAATGCTCCCAGCTTTACATTTTACAGGTAAAAAAGGATTTGAACTGTTCAAATTGTTATAATGTTGCAATCACATTAAGTCCTCATACAACCACCTATTTTGTCTGAGGTCTGTGTTCACCATAAGGTAGCTTTGCTGTCACTACCTTCCCTTTAAATGGGGATGTATAAGGCCTGTTTGATCTAGTGTGATAGAGAAAAAAAAAATTTGGTAGTTGAGAAGGCAACTCTTTCAGAATCGTTTTCTTTTACAACATTTCCTCGAGCTTTTCTCCCGTAATGAACCATTATACATTCATCTAAGTAATTACAGTTACCACTATCCTATTTCATCCCAAAACTCTGACTTCAGAAATCCAGGCCATCTAGAGATTCTACTGTTCTTCCAGAATACATTGTCTTTTAAGTTGGAAGATTGGAAGGTCTTTCACTTACGGACTATTGACCTTGATTCTGTTCTGGGCCCTATTCCATTGAAGGACATTTTATTTTTTGGCTTTGTTTCACTGAGGATGGCGTTCTTACTCAACCAGGCAACTGGTCCACTACTGCATTCAGAGAACATTTAATCTCCTGAATTTCCTTTGTAGAAGATTATCTTGCTTTATGGAACAGCTGGGTACTTCATTACCTGGGGGATTTATAATCTCATGAACAAATCAAGCATTTTCTTCCTTATAGTATCCTTGATCTCTACGCTAGGCAATTTTGTTTTGACAGTATCCTGGATCTCGGAACAAGGAAACTTGCTCTTGACTATGTCATGAGTCTGGGAACATTGGTTATGCCATCTTTCTTGTAGCTGATGCAGCCCATCTTCAATCTGTGCAATCAAATCGTTATTCTCAGTCCATTGGCCAATCTGTGCTGAACTATGTAGACTCTACACATTAACTTGTCAATAAAATTGGATGCTTGCATTCATCCCTTGGTTGCTTTACTGGTAAAGCCAACATGTTCACATCCTCCATCATGACTCCATAACCACCTGATGAAGGAGCAGTGCTCCGAAAGCTAGTGCTTCCAAATAAACCTGTTGGACTAAAACCTGGTGTTATGTGATTTTTAGCTATGTTCCTTGAGGATTGCTTGATCTCTAACTGCTACTGAATATTCTTCCTCAGAAAATGAATAATTGAAACATTCTTCTTGGACTTGTAACATTTCAACATCTGACATCAAATTCATTTCTGCCAATATGAATTGATCATCAGACTGTGTTGTTGTGTGTGCAACTAAAGATTCATCAATGAACTCAAATGGATCATACAGCTCACTATCTTTCTCATTATGTGCTTCTTCATACAAACTTTGCTGATTTTTGTCATCTCTTCACTTAATAGACGAGGAAAGCAGTTCTGCCAGCTCTGCGTAGTTGCAGATTTCTGTTGTGATGACAGTATGAAGCAAATTCTGTTATGATCCAATATAACTAACCCGAATACATTTCCCCTTTTTAGGTTTCGCCATGAGTCTAGGAAACGCAGTGAAATATTCTGTGCATTGTTCAACAACCGTTTGTTCAAGAACTAGTGTTTCCTTGTGCTGTGGTTCCATAACTGGCTGTTCCTTGACCGGTTGTTGTCTGATTGGCATCCATTTCAACAGGCTTTGCATAACTGGCTGCCTTATGACCTGTATAAGGTCTATTGTAACTAGTTGAATTTGTTCCACTATTTGTATAAGGCAAGGTTAAGGCATGTAATCATGCTCAAAAGTGAGAACTCCTGATTGTGAAGTGTTGCATGTGTTCCCTACTCTCTTAAACCCTTACGTTAATGAGGTGTCTAAATCATTCCTTGCTAAAATTAATTGATTGGATTACCAACCTTGGAATGTATTCCTCTTCTCTTCTATGCTAGATTCCTCGCCAATATTTTTATGGAAGTAGCTATTCTAATTTTTTTTCTGCTTTGTAACTTTATCCTACTTCTGCACATTGTCTTGAAGTGACCTATTTGCAGGCATAGCATTCATTTTTAACAGCTGGGCATTGCTTGTACGCTTGCTTATTCTACACTGCTGTCACAAACTTTTCTTATTTACAATCTGGTCTTATCTTTGGGCTTCTCATGTGTGACTTTGGGATTTTTGTACCTTACAAACTGTGTAGATTCAGCAGATGTCCTGTTATAAAATCAACCTTCTCCCTTCGGATTGATCAATGTTGTTCCTGGACTTCTGTTTCCCTCAGCATCTATACGACTTTATTCAAAGTCATACCTTCTTTGGATTATAGTCAATCTGACAAAATGCATTAGCAATTCCACCAACAATTCTATGACTCATAAATGCTGATTTTGGGTCCCTTTAGTTACATTTTTCCACCAATCACCAGTCTTCTGCTAATTCTTGCTCTTTGAATGATTTGATTTATTCATTGTCAAAGGTTTATAGAATTTTATTAAAAGTATTTGTATTTCTTCTTTCATGCTTTAGTGAGCTATAACATCATCAGGTATAGTACTAATTAAATTTGAAAATGTTTATATTTTCAGTAGCATATTAAGGGTGTAATTTGGAAGCAATTCTGTATATCAAGAACTGTTTTCTCCAAACATTCTCTTGTGTTCTATTTGATCATTTCTGAAATTAAAACATCTTAGTAATATTACTTTTATTGCCAGTCATCCTAATATGGTTATTTATTCTTTAAAGCTTTTAAATTCTGCACTGTTTCAATGCAGTTTTGATTTTTTTTGTCGTAAAGACGTTTAAGTCTGCAGTACAGTTATGCTGCTTCTCTGCCCTGCTGCACTGGAGGGTGTTCCTACATTTTTATTGTCAATAATGGAGGATTCCCGCGTTGTGCAGCCAAAATTGCGAGTTCCTGCTTTTTCCAGCCAAATAAATGAGTTCAGTCCAACTTAATGGCCTTATCAGATTAATCCTGCTGCCTGTGTTTTCAAAGCTAAGTTGTGTTCTTTCTAATGACTTCTCTTAGATTATTCACACTGTCCACAATTTCAATAAACATTCCAGTTTACTTTCGTAGCTTCATTGAATGAATCTTGAGTTCTGCAATCTTAATGAATTCTTCCTGCACTAATTATTTCAGTTATGGATGTTCTGCTCTCATAGCAGTCTCGGTAGACTCCTTGCGTTCTTCTTCTGTTAGATTCTATCAGCTTCAACTTCTCAATTACCCTATTATCACTTAATTTTGCCTTTACAGAATGCTTGGTGCTACCAGCCCTGTTTAAATTACTTCTCTGGCCTTTGAGACCCGTGACTGCAAACTTACCTCATGATATCTGCCCACTAGACTGGCAATGTTGGCCTGAGCTATAAGTATTTATTTTTCAGCCCAGAATGTGCTGTATTTCTTAAACATTTCCCTTTGCCCACTAGGCATTTCAACTTTACTCACAGAGCCTCCGAAGATGGTTTGTTCTACAACTGAACTGTGACTGCTGACACTCCACCAGTTCTTTGCTTTCTGATCCAACCTGTAACTTCCAAGTGTCACTACTGTACCACCGCCTGGTAGCTGCTAGTTTAAACTTGCTTCAGCACTTACCTTAGCAGGTCTGAAGTGCTTTTTCATTTAACTATAGATTCTCCCATGATGAATCTCGCCACAAATTGCTGCACATTGCTGAAATATTCAGCACTTTCTGCTGCTCTCTGTTTGCCCAAGTTTATCTTAAAGCTGTAACTGGAAATATCTCCTCAGTTCATTGGAATTCGTTCTGTACAGCTAAAACAAATTTCAATTCCCACTGCTGCTTAGCAAAGCACCTGAAGTAAATGTACATTCAATACCTCATTGAAGAAAGCTACCTGCAACAGTACAGCACTTGCTAGTTAGTGCACTGGAGAGTCCCTCTGCATTAGGCATGGGAGTGGACTTGAATACAAAAATTTCTCACTCTGAATTGCCAACATCCCTACTCAGTGAAGCTATTTCTAAAATAAGCAGCTGAGAATAAAGTGGAGGTCAAAGTTACTTTCAACATAAATTACTTTGTAAAATGGCAGTTGAACACAAACATAATATGTGGGGAGCCTGTATCCTTGAATACTGATAATGTTTTGCTATATTTTGAACTGATTTTCCTCGTGAGATTTAAGAAAAACCTGCCGTTGGGATGTGAGCATCATCGATTTATTACTCACCCCTAATTGCCCATAGGGCAGTCAAATGTCAAATACATTGCTGTGGGTCTGAAGTCACATGTAGGAAAGATCGGACAGAGACAGGGTATAATCCCAATAATACTATTAATGGACAAGCCAGATTCCAAAATGATATCTGCCTGATAGGTCGTATTTTTTTCATTAAACACAGAACTCTTTCTCTGAAATGTGAGCACCCAAAATGCACTTTTGATTTTAACAATAAAATAGAGGTTTATTGCAGAAAATGAAAAATAACGTTTTCAAACCGCACAGCAAAATTAAATCCTATTTCATCTCTAAAGATGTCACCTTACATTTAACCAAAATCCAGAGAAATTTTGCTTCCCTTCCCCATCTGTCGACTTGACTTACAGCATTTTCTCAGCTTCAGTCATGTGAGATCTGAAGTCTTTTCCCTGGACTACTCACACAGCTGCGGACTTACACTTTGTCAGTCTTTGGTTGGAGGTTTCACACACTGCATTCTTGCATGCAGATAACTTATTTCCTTAGCTGTTCCGAACAATCTTCTTTGCTAGGAGAGACTATACTAGCTTCTGACCCCAGTCAAGTTTCCTTCAAACTAAATAGAAAAACATTTGAACTAAGTTGAAAGAAAATTTGCTCATCTTAAACTCTGTTAAAGCAGGTGGCTTGATGTCTATTCTCGCCTGTCATAAACCCCACAGCATCAGCAAACTTCCATTAACACTCAAGGAGTCACTTGATGCTAGGTATGTACTGATTTCACATCATGGATCTGGTAAATCATTAAATCTCTTCACAAAAATAAACCAATACCTACATACCACGAGATTAAAATCTTAATTCTGAAAATAATATATTAATGTATGTAAATCAGACACCTTAGAAGTCAGAATGTAGAATGTATTGTCATATGTACTTTTACAAAAAAAAGGGTTATCATCACAACAGCAGTTTACATTCTCTGAAGGATTTTAGTGAAGCTGATGAAGTTTTGCAAAGGTTGGTGGTGGTTACACACTTGCCATTAAGTCAGATTTTTATTCCAAACTTTGATTGAATGTCACGGGGAGATTTAAAACCTACATACTTGGACATAGTCCAGTGATATTACCACCCCACCATCATTTCAAAATATTTGTTGAAGAATAAAAATGAAGGAATCACAATTTCTTGGCATTTCCTGGATTCGATATCGCACTTTAGATTCCAAGAGCAAATTAAGCTAAACAGGAACAGAATTAATTTAATTTCATTGCAGCTGACTGATATTTTATTCTACTCTGTTTTTTTTTGCTTTGGAAACCTGTGCAACATTATTCAACCTGCTCTGAGGCCAGCGTATCACAATGCTTGAGTAACCAGGTGCCAATCAGAATGCAACTAAAACAATGTTGATGAGTAATTAAACTGCTAATCATGCAACTAGCAATCTCAGATCTTTAAAAGCTAGCTAATTCTCGAGTTTCAAATGCATGCCTCTAGCGTATTTTGTTCAAGTTGACCTGTGAGAAGCCTAACACACCTTACATTAACTCAGTCCCACAAATGGTAACCACTCTCCTGGAAAAAAAATCAAATGTTGTAATAATTGCACATCAGAGGTCTTCTCCTTGCTCTTTTCTTATACAGCTGGTCTCTAACTAGGTAATACATCTGTGCTGATTCATTGAACAGGTCAGTAATTTCTTCAAACTGTGATGATAAAATCATATAACAAGTTTCAGTAGGATGTATGTGTGAGGAATAATAAAATCCATCTGGCCAGGCATAAGAATTGAAATGAGGCGTGTAAAGGGAAATAAAATTGAAATCTGAAATAAAATGCAGAAGATATTGGAGATATGTATCAGGTTTATCAGTATTCTGAAAAAGATGTGCAGGGTGGGGTGCACCAATTCTCCTCATTGGATCCCAACCTGAAATATGACACTTCAATTTTTTCTTCTCAGAATTAAGTGGATTGGCAGGGTATTGTCATCAATTCCTGTTTTTATTTCCAGTACACATTATCTGTCAATTGATGGCAAATCACACAATATAAGATTAGATTACTTACAGTGTGGAAACAGGCCCTTTGGCCCAACAAGTCCACACCGACCTGCCGAAGCGCAACCCACCCATACCCCTACATTTACCCCTTAACTAACACTACGGACAATTCAGCATGGCCAATTCACCCGACCCGCACATCTTTGGACTGTGGGAGGAAACTGGAGCACCCGGAGGAAACCCACGCAGACACGGGGAGAACGTGCAAACTCCACACAGTCAGTCGCCTGAGTCGGGAATTGAACCCGGGTCTCAGGCGCTGTGAGGCAGCAGTGCTAACCACTGTGCCACCAAGCCGCCCATAAGTTGCCGACAAGGGTGGCATTGTGGCTCAGTTGTCAGTACTGCTTCTTGAATATGAAAGTAGGGATGTACTTCTGAGGCTCTAGTCAGACCACATTTGGAGTATTGCGCACAGCTTTGAGCCCCATATCTCCAGAGGAATGTACACACCCTGGAGCTCGTTCACGAGAATGATCCCAGGAATGAAAAGCTTAGCATACAAGGAACATTTGAGGACTCTGAGTTTATACTCAATGGAATTTAGAAGGATGAGGAGGAGGGGGGAATCTAATTGAAACATACAGAACACTGAATGACCTGGACAGAGCAGATGTTGGTAAAATGTTTCCATTGGTAGGAGAGACCAGGACCCGAAGGCACAACGTTAGAGTAAAGGGAAGACCTTAGTGAGTTTTGAGAAAATTTGTAGCTCAGGTTGAGGTTCTGGCTGTAGATTTGCTGAGCTGGAAGGTTAATTTCCAGGTGTTTCATCACCCTACTAGGTAACATCTTCAGTGGGCCTCAGGCGAAACACTGCTGATAATTCCTGCTTTCTATTTATATGTTTTATCCAGGAAACTGAAACATTTAAATAGAAAGCAGGACTTATCAGCAGTGCTTCACCTGAGGCCCACTGAAGATGTTACCCAGTAGGGTGACGAAACATCTGGAAATGAACCTTCCAGCTCAGCGAGCAAACCAACATCCAAAAGGGAAAACCTTTTAGAATAGAGTTAAGGAGATATTTCTTCAGCAAGTGAGTGGTGAATCTATGGAATTCATTGCCACAGAGGGCTGTGGAGGTCAGGTCAATGAGTATATTTAATGCTGAGATAGATAGGTTCTCGAATATCAAGGGGATCAAGGGTTATGGGGAGAAAGTGGAAGAATGGGGTTGAGGAACTGATCAGCCATGATTGAATGGCAGAGCAGACTCAATGGGTTGAAGGACCTAATTTCTATTCCAATGTCTTATGATCTTCACAGAGCCAGGGTTTCAGGTTTAATTCAGGCCACTGTATGTGTGGAATCTTCCAGTCTCTGTGTGGTTTTTTTTCCCGGGTACTCTGATTTCCACTCACAGTCCAAAGACATGAGGGTTAGGTGGATTGGCCATGCTCAATTGTCCATCGTGTCCAAGGATGTGCAGGCTAGGTGGATTAACCAGGCGAAATACAATGATAGGTTAGGGGGTGGATCCAGGTAGGATGTTCTTTGGAGTGTCGGTGCGACTTGATGGGCTGAATGACCTGCTTCCACATTGTCAGCTACTTCTTTTGTCCAGAATAGAAATTTGTACAAACAATTGCAAAGTGGCAGCAATGGTAGAGAAACCCTGTTTCGACATTATGGTTTCAACATAATACCTTTTCACCTATCATAACCTGATGCTGAGATGCACTTTTATGTTGCCTGTATTGTAGAGAAAGGTCAAACTCAATCATTCTATCCTCACAGCAACTTACCAAATGTCAACAGTCCTGATAATGTGTTGACCTAATCATGGATACAACCTAATCACGGATATATAATCATTCACCATGCAAGGATGCTATTTTAACCAAATATTTGCTGTTGGTTTTATTCTACCCTCTACATAGCAGATATACAGTGACATAACTGATAATGCAGACACTAATACACTCATGAGTTATAAGAAATTGCCCACAGTTTGCAGTTGGTTCTGCTGGGATCTCCTTTGGGCCAATATGCTGCCACCTGTTTTTCTTCTAATGTAGTTTTAATTGGTAAAGGATTAACTACCAATTAACCTTTGGTGGAGTTGGCGTGTACTTGATTAACTCAAACTACTGTACTACATAGGAGTAAGATAACATGTCACAGCAGCTTGTGACTGGTTAACTACATTCACACTAGGTAAGAAACATTGTTACTGCCTCAGTGATATTAACCGCATGGTGACTCAGTGGCTAGCACTGCTGCCTCACAGCACTAGGGTCCCAGGTTCAATTCCAGCTTTGGGTGACTGTATAGAGTTTGCACATTCTCCCCGTGTCTGCGTGGGTTTCTAAAGATGTGCAGGTCAAGTGAATTGGCCATACTAAATTGTCCATAGTTGTTAGGTGCATTAGTTAGAGTCATAGAGATGTACAGCATGGAAACAGACCTTTTGGTCCAACCTGTCCATGCCGACCAGATATCCCAACCCAATCTAATCCCACCTGCCAGCACCCGGCCCATATCCCTCCAAACCCTTCCTATTCATATACCCACCCAAATGCCTCTTAAATGTTGCAATTGTACCAGCCTCCACCACATCCTCTGGCAGCTCTTCCATAAACATACCAACCTCTGCATGAAAAAGTTGCCCCTTAGGTCTCTTTTATATCTTTCCCCTCTCACCCTAAACCTATGCCCTCTAGTTCTGGACTGCCCCACCCCAGAGAAAAGACTTTGCCTATTAATCCTATCTATGCCCCTCATAATTTTGTAAACCTCTATAAGGTCACCCCTCAGCCTTCGACACTCCAGGGAAAACAGCCCCAGCCTGTTCAGCCTCTCCCTATAGCTCAAATCATCCAACCCTGGCAACATCCTTGTTAATCTTTTCTAAACCCTTTCAAGTTTCACAACATCTTTCCAATAGGAAGGAGACCAGAATTGCACGCAATATTCCAACAGTGGCCTAACCAATGTCCTGTACAGCTGCAATATGACCTCCCAACTCCTGTACTCAATACTCTGACCAATAAAGGAAAGCATACTAAATGCCTTCTTCACTATCCTATCTACCTGCATCTCCACTTTTAAGGAGCTATGAACCTGCACTCCAAGGTCTCTTTGTTCAGCAACACTCCCTAGGACCTTACCATTAAGTGTATAAGTCCTGCTAAGATTTGCTTTCCCAAAATATAGCACCTCTCATTTCTCTGAATTAAACTCTATCGGACACCTCTCAGCCCATTGGCCCATTTGGTCCAGATCCTGTTGTAATCTGAGGTAACCATCTTTGCTGCCCACTACACCTCCAATTTGGTATCATCTGCAAACTTATTAACTGTGCCTCAGATGCTTGCATCCAAATCATTTATGTAAATGACAAAAAGTAGAGGACCCAGTACTGATCCTTGTGGCACTCCACTGGTTACAGGCCCCCAGTTTGAAAAACAACCCTCCACCACCAGCCTCTGTCTTCTACCTTTGAGCCAGTTCTGTATCCAAATGGCTAGTTCTCCCTTTATTCCATGAGATCTAATCTTGCTAATCAATCTCCTATAAGGAACCTTGTCAAATGCCTTACTGAAGTCCACATAGATCATATATACTGCTCTGCCCTCATCAATCTTCTTTGTTACTTCTTCAAAAAACTCAATCCAGTTTGTGAGACATGATTTCCCACACACAAAGCCATGTTGACTATCTTGAATCACTCCTTGCCTTTCCAAATACATATGCATCCTGTCCCTCAGGATTCCCTCCAACAACTTGCCCACCACTGACGTCAGGCTCACCAGTCTATAGTTCCCTGACTTGTCTTCACCGCCCTTCTTAAACAGTGGCACCATGTTTGCCAATCTCCAGTCTTCCGGCACCTCACCTGTGACTATCGATGATACAAATATCTCAGCAAGAGGCCCAGCAATCACTTCTCTAGCTTCCCACAGAGTTCTCCGGTACACCTGATCAGGTCCTGGGTATTTATCCACCTTTAACCATTTCAAGACATCCAGACTTCCTCTTCGATAATTTGGACATTTTGCAAGATGTCACCATCTATTTCCCTACAGTCTATACCTTCCATATCCTTTTCCACAGTAAATACTGATGCAAAATATTCATTTAGTATCTCCCCTATTTTCTGTGGCTCCACACAAAGGCTGCCTTGCTGATCTTTGAGGGGCCCTATTCTCTCCCTAGTTACCCTTTTGTCCTTAATATATTTGTAAAATCCCTTTGGATTCTCCTTAATTCTATTTGTCAAAGCTATCTCATGTCTCCTTTTCGCCCTCCTGATTTCCTTCTTAAGTGTACTCCTACTTTCTTTATACTCTTCTAAGGATTTACTCGATCTATCCTGTCTATGTCTGACATATGCTTCCTTCTTTTTCTTAACCAAACCCTCAATTTCTTTAGTCGTGGGAGGGTGGGTTACTCTTCAGAGGGTCGGTATGGACTTGTTGGGCCAAAGGGCCTGTTTCCACACTGTAGTGAATCTAATCTAATCAAAATAAACTGGTCTATTTTACAGTCTATAGAACTGACCAAGGATTAGATTAGATTACTTACAGTGTGGAAACAGGCCCTTCGGCCCAACAAGTCCACACCGACCTGCCGAAGCACAACCCACCCATACCCCTACATTTACCCCTTACCTAACACTACGGGCAATTTAGCATGGCCAATTCACCTGACCCGCACATCTTTGGACTGTGGGAGGAAACCGGAGTACCCGGAGGAAACCCACGCAGACACGGGGAGAACGTGCAAACTCCACACAGTCAGTCGCCCGAGTCGGGAATTGAACCCGGGTCTCTGGTGCTGTGAGGCAGTAGTGCTAACTACTGAGCCACCGTGCTGCCCAAAACAACAAAAACTAGCTTAGAACTGATTAGCTCTCCCAGATAAAATAATTTATGTGACAGTGATGGACTATTCCCAAGTTTCTTAGTTAACCCTTTATGGCCAACTGCTTTATACAACAGCACAAAAGTGGATGAAATTTCTGAGATAATTGCCCATTAGAACAGAAATAATTTTCTGCACTTTGCTTACCACATTCTTTTCTTTTCTATTCATCCACATGACAGCTATATCTATTTTACACCCCTTTAGATGTTTTCTACTCAACATGTTCAGAGATACTGTGACACAGTGCTGGAACAGGTGGGACTTGAACCCAAGCTCTCTGACCCAAGAGAAAGGGACAGTACCACTGCACCTCAAAAGCCAATATGTCACTTTATACACCTTCAAATTCTTCCAATTGATGTAATGCAAGCTTTGGCGTCACCTGATTACGCCTTTCCAATAATAAGCCAAGCCTCAGGAACTTAACAGGAAAGTCTTTCGTTCCTTTTCAGGCTTGCTGTGCTTATGGTGTTACATCCTTTTAATCTGCTTTAAGAGTCCAAATTGAATTTAGCAATATGACGTAATTACTAATGGTTTAACCACAATGGTCAATTATTGCATGAAGGAGCTCTAATGAGACAAAGGATATTAGTCCTATTATGTAAGCAAGCTACAGTCATCCAGTGAATGACTAGCTGCCGTCTCAGAGATTTTAAAGTGTGAATACTATCAATTCCCCTTATCGGCACAAATCCTTGTTGCAGCTTTTTCTGCTGCTCAGTTGTAAGTATGCACAGAGGTGTACCATTCTCAAGTCCCTATATTGTGATGAGGGAAACTTAAAATCAATGAAGCAGAATAACTATCATAATTATTTCAACCAGCTTTACAAATCGGAATGAACTGTATAATTATAAAACCCATAAAATAAATTTGAAAATAATTTTGATGTCCCGAGATTGTGGAAGACAATTGAGGTTTGCAGTTTGGATGGTATGGTTTAGAGGAAGCTAGTCACATTTAAAATGATGTGAAGATGCCGATGTTGGACAGGGGTGGACAAAGTTAGAAATCACACAACATGAGGTTATACTCGAGAGTGTGGTGCTGGAAAAGGACAGCAGATCAGGCAGCATCCAAGGAGCAGGAGAATCGACGTTTCGGGCAAGAGCGTTTCATGATGAAAACCGATGAAGAGCTCTTGCCTGAAACGTCAATTCTCCTGCTCCTCGGATGCTTCCTGACCAGCTGTGCATTTCCAACACCCCAGATTCAACTCTGATCTCCAGCATCAACAGTCCTCACGAACACCAAGTAATAGTCCAACAGGTTTATTTGGAAGTATTTGCTTTCAGAGCGCTGCTCCTTCATCAGGTGGCTGACGAAGGAGCAGTACTCCGAAAGCTAGTGCTTCCAAATAAATCTGTTGGACTACAATCTGGTGTTGTGTGATTTTTAACATTTAAGATGTGCATCAACCTGCCCTCTTCCACATTTCAGCCAGGAGCTCGATGATCTAGAACATTCCTTACAGTTGCAGGCCAGGTATATTTGTGTGTTTCGTGCTAAAGGATGGTCTTAAATTTGTGAAGCACATAATCCGGAACCACAGGAGAAAGCATTTAGCTCTCCAGTGAGACTTCCAGAGGGTCTTAAATGAGACATGAGCACAGGATGCTGCTCCAGTAATCAGCTCACAGTATGGATTTGGATGTGCCTGCTCACTTTAACTACTCAGCACAGATCACACACAAGGTCACGCACACAACAAAAAATAAGCTCACACTGAGAAGAACAATCTCATGAAGGTTACACAATAAATGTAACAATCAGAATTTAGAAGCAGCCATTTTATGACAAAAATCACACTAAATGCAAATGATTTATAATGTAAACCTTTTTATATCAAGTATAGTTAACACACAAATGTATCATCTAAAAACTTTGATTTCATTACAAAATTGATAGGTTTCAAGGCTGATTGTACATGCAACTAAATTTACAAGAAATTGGTAAAATGTTAATTTCAGCAAGGGTTTCTTTAGTTGGGTGACTGTGAGTTTTCTCACCATGACTGCAAAAGCACCGCTCTCACATTATCTTGCACTCAGCAGCTGCAGCAACACATTGTTGGGTCCTTCTGGTGTTCTCTCCTCAGGTGCCATGTTTAAACCCCAGCTGTGCACTATGCAATCACTTCCAGCCTGGTTTGAAGTAGCCACCGGATCAGAATGGGTGTTCATGGTCCGGAGGAACACAGAACAATACCACAAGAAATTCAATGCAATCCAGAAGAAGCTGATCATATTGAAGATGTGTGTCAATTTGCCCTCTTCCACTTGGGTCTCAGCTTGGAGTCATAGAGATATACAGCACTTCAGTCCAGCTTGTCCATGACGATTAGATATCTTAAATAAATCTAGTCCCATTTGCCAGCATTTGGCCCATATCCCTCTAAACCCTTTCTATTCATATACCCATCCATATACCTTTAAAATGATATAATTATACCAGCCTCCACCACTTCCTCTTGCATCTCATTCCATAAATGCACCACCATCTGCATTAAAAAGATCCCCCTTAGGTCCCTTTTAAATCTTTCTCCTCTCACTGTAAACTTATGTCCTCTAGCTTTCGACTCCCCCACCCTGGAGAAAAGATTCCTTACACTTTCAAACCCTTTATGGAAAGTCCAAAAATGTTTGTTCAACATTGCGTCAAAAGACAGACTCAAATTCAAGTGGTACATGGTCTAGAGCTAAAACAGATACCAATTAAGTCTCCAATGATCCCATTCTGCCACTTCACACTCACTCCAACTCTGCCATTGCACTCCCCTCCTACCAAGCCTCATGGTCTCGCTCTTTCTCTCTCAACATTGAATATAGCATCTTCCCTCAATGGTTCAGCCTTGTCTAACCCCTCCAAACTACTGGCTCTTCCTGGCCCACCTGAGTCAACTCACCACCTTTCCTGACTGGTGCCAGACCAGCCCCCTGACTGATCTAAGTCTTCCCTAACTGTTCACTGCATGTCAAGTTGCCTGGTTCTCCATTTGCACAAAGGGGCAAGACCAAGCAGGGATGTTGTGAGCATCCAAGTCAGTACAAAGTGAGTGATCATTGAGAAAGCCTGAGATACACCCTATTCTGATACACAAGCCTGTCCCTGCACATAAAGTGGCCTGGCAGAAGCATGCACATGGTGAGGTCAGTGCAGGAGAGAGAGAGAAAGAAACTGACACCACAGCATACCTGCACAATTACTGCCTTTGCTGTTTGAATTCATATATCGCTGAACATTGGACTACGCCTGGGAAAATTAACAAACAGTGAAATTCACAACTGATCTTGGGGGAACTGTTTGTGCGAATTCACAGTACAGAATCAGATAAGTGAATAGTTTTAAGTGTTGCCTACAGAGAGCCTGCAGTACTGAGTAGAGTGGGTTCTTTCTAGATTATATAGTTTTTGAGATATGTCTCTTGATTAAACTTAAAATATAAGCCATAACTATTATTTTAACCTGGAGCAGTGTTTTGTAGAGGAATAAGATGGTGCTATTTTCCAGGTCAGTAAATTGTGAAGGAGCAAAAATAGCCTTTAGTAGAGTAATATGCGGTTCTTGTCAGATGTAACAGTTTAAGGAGAGTTAGGGGTTAATGTGGATTATATCTGCAATAAATGCTGTTGGTTGTGAATACTATCAGATTGAATGGATTGTTTGGAGAGACAATTAGAGGGAATGAGGAATTTGCAACAGCAACGGTATATGATGGATGGCAGTTATAGGAGAGGGAAAAAGTCACAGATACAGCCACATAGATTGGTTAACTCCAGAAAAGGTAAGAGAGGTAGGTAGAGGCAGTTAGTGCAGGAGTCTTCTGTGGCTATCTCCATTTCAAACAAGTATGCTGTTTTGGAAAATATAGGAGTAAAACATGAGGTCTGCAGATGCTGGAGATCACAGTTGAAAATGTGTTGCTGGTTAAAGCACAGCAGGTCAGGCAGCATCCAAGGAATAGGAAATTCGACGTTTCGGGCATAAGCCCTTCATCAGGAATGAGGAGAGAGTGCCAGGCAGGCTAAGATAAAAGGTAGGGAGGAGGGACTTGGGGGAGGGACGATGGAGATGTGATAGGTGGAAGGAGGTCAAGGTGAGGGTGATAGGCCGGAGGGTGGAAGGAGGTCAAGGTGAGGGTGATAGGCCGGAGTCAAAGTGAGGGTGATAGGCCGGAGTCAAGGTGAGGGTGATAGGCCGGAGATGTAAACAGCATCACATTTTCCCTCCACACACATCATCTATTGCATCCGCTGCACCCGATGTGGCCTCCTCTATATTGGGGAGACGGGCCTCTTACTTGCAGAACGCTTCAGAGAACACCTCAGGGACACCTGGACCAACCAACCCAACCACCCCGTGGCTCAACACTTTAACTTTCCCTCCCACTCCACCGAGGACATGCAGGTCCTTGGACTCCTCCACCGGCAAAACATAACAACACGACGGTTGGAGGAAGAACGCCTCATCTTCCGCCTGGGAACCCTCCAACCACAAGGGATGAACTCGGATTTCTCCAGTTTCCTCATTTCCCCTCCCCCCACCTTGTCTCAGTCAGTTCCCTCAACTCAGCACCGCCCTCCTAACCTGCAATCCTCTTCCTGACCTCTCCGCCCCCACCCCACTCCGGCCTATCACCCTCACCTTGACCTCCTTCCACCTATCACATCTCCATCGCCCCTCCCCCAAATCCGTCCTCCCTACCTTTTATCTTAGCCTGCCTGGCACTCTCTCCTCATTCCTGATGAAGGGCTTATGCCCGAAACGTCGAATTTCCTATTCCTTGGATGCTGCCTGACCTGCTGTGCTTTAACCAGCAACACATTTTCAACTGGAAAATATAGGAGCTGACCGATTCACAGGGGAACACAGCATGTTGAGACTGGCTTTAATGCAATGAAGGGTATGTTAGGTTCCAAGAGATAAATTGTGTTAGGGGACTCTCTAGTCCAAGGTACAGACAGACGCTTCCGTGGCCAGCAGCGAAAAATCAGAATGATGTGTTGCTTCCCTGGTGCCAGGATCAAGGATGTCTCAGAGAGGGTGCAGAATGTTCTCAAGGGGGAGAGGGGCCAGCAAGAGGTCATTGTCCACATTGGAACCAAAGCCATAGGAAGGGAAACGGTTGAGATTCTGAAGGAGATTACAGAGAGTTAGGCAGAAATTTAAAAATGTGTCATCGAGAGTAGTAATATCTGGATTATTCCCAGTGCTACAAGCTAGTGAGGGCAGGAATAGGAGGATAGAGCAGACAAATGCATGGCTGAGGAACTGGTGTGTGGGAGAATGATTCACATTTTTGGATCATTGGAATCTCTTTTGGGGTAGAAGTGGCCAGCACAAGAAGGACGGATTGCACCTAAATTGGAAGGGGACGAATATACTGGCAGGGAGATTTTCTAGAGCTGCTCGGGAGGATTTAAACTTGTAAGGTGAGGGGGTGGGGTGGGGACCCAGTGAGGAAAGAGATCAATCTGAGACTGGTGCAGTTGAGAATAGAAGTGAGTCAAACAGGGCTGGCAGGGACAAGGTAGAACTAATAAATTAAACTGCATTTATTTCAATGCAAGGGGCCTAACAGGGAAGGCAGATGAACTCAGGGCATGGTTAGGAACATGGGGCTGGAATATTATAGCAATTACGGAAACATGGCTCATGAATGGGCAGGACTGGCAGCTTAATGTTCCAGGATACAAATGCTACAGGAAGGATAGAAAGGGAGGCAAGAGAGGAGGGGGAGTGGTGTTTTTGATAAGGGATAGCATTATAGTTGTACTTAGGGAGGATATTCCTGTAAATATATCCAGGGAAGTTATTTGGGTGGAACTGAGAAATAAGAAAGGGATGATCACCTTACTGGGATTGTATTATAGACCCCCTAATAGTCAAAGGGAAATTGAGAAACAAATTTGTAAGGAGATCTCAGCTGTCTGTAAGAATAATAGGGTGTTTATGGTAGGGAATTTTAACTGTCCAAACTTAGACTGGGACTGCCATAGTGTTAAGGGTTGAGATGGAGAGCAATTTGTTAAGCATATACAAGAAAATCTTCTGATCCAGTATGTCAATGTACCTACTAGAGAAGGTGCAAAACCTGACCTCCTCTTGGGAAATATGGCAGGGCAGGTGACTGAAGTGTCAGTGGGGGAGCACTCTGGGGCCAGCGACCATAATTCTATTAGTTTTAAAATAATAATGGAAAAGGATAGACCGAATATAAAAGTTGAAGTTCTAAATTAGAGCAAGGCTAATTTTGACGGTATTAGGCAAGAACTTTAAAAGCTGACTGAGGGCAAATGTTCGCAGGTAAAGGGATGGCTGGAAAATGGGAAGCCTTCAGAAATGAGATAAAGAGAATCCAGAGAAAATATATTCCTGGTAGGGTGAAAGGAAAGGCTGGTAGGTATAGGGAGTGCTGGATGACTAAAGAAATTAAGGGTTTGGTTAAGAAAAAGAAGGAAGCATATGTCAGGTATAGACAGGATAGATCGAATGAATCCTTAGAAGAGTATAAAGGCAGTAGGAGTATACTAAAGAGGGAAATCAGGAGGGCAAAAAGGGGACATGAGATAGCTTTGGCAAATAGAGTTAAGGAGAATCTGAAAGGTTTTTGCAAATACATTAAGGACAAAAGGGTAACTAGGGAGAGAATAGGGTCCCTCAAAGATCAGCAAGGCGGCCTTTGTGGAGCCACAGAAAATGGGGGTGATACAAAACGAATATTTTGCAACAGTATTTATGGTGGAAAAGAACATGGAAGATATAGACTGTAGGGAAATAGATGGTGACAGCTTGAAAAATGTCCACATTACAGAGGAGGAAGTGCTGGATGCCTTAAAACGTATAAATCCC
This sequence comes from Hemiscyllium ocellatum, assembly GCF_020745735.1. NCBI lineage: Eukaryota > Metazoa > Chordata > Chondrichthyes > Orectolobiformes > Hemiscylliidae > Hemiscyllium > Hemiscyllium ocellatum. Next base: position 37,896,002 of record NC_083432.1, on the reverse strand, counting down.
CAGGACCTGATCAGGTGTACCTGAGAACTCTGTGGGAAGCTAGGGTAGTGATTGCTGGGCCTCTTGCTGAGATATTTGTATCATTAATAGTCACAGGTGAGGTGCCAGAAGACTGGAGATTGGCTAACATGGTGCTACTGTTTAAGAAGGGTGGTAAAGACAAGCAAGGGAACTATAGACCGGTGAGCCGAACTTGGTGGTAGGCAAGTTGTTGGAGGGAGTCCTGAGGGACAGGATGTACATGTATTTGGAAAGGCAAGGACTGATTAGGGATAGTCAACATGGCTTTGTGTGTGGGAAATGATGTCTTACAAACGTGATTGAGCTTTTTGAAGAAGTAACAAAGAGGATTGAGTGGTAGATGGGACCTATATGGACTTCAGTCAGGCGTTTGACAAGGTTCCCCATGGGAGACTGGTTAGCAAGGTTAGATCTCATGGAATACAGGAAGAACTAGCCAGTTGGATACAGAACTGGCTCAAAGGTAGAAGACAGAGGGTGGTGGTGGAGGGTTGTTTTTCAGACTGGAGGCCTGTGACCGGTGGAGAGACACAAGGACTGGTGCTGAGTCCACTACTTTTCGTCAGTTACATAAATGATTTGGATGCAAGCATAAGAGGTCTAGTTAGTAAGTTTGCAGATGACACCAAAATTGGACGTGTAGTGGGCAGCGAAGAGGGTTACCTCAGATTACAACAGGATCTTGATCAGATGGGCCAGTGGGCTGAGAAGTGGCAGATGGAGTTTAATTCAGATAAATTCGAGGTGCTGCATTTTGGGAAATCAAATCTTAGCAGGACTTATATGCTTAATGGTAAGGTCCTAGGGACTTTTGCTGACCAAAGAGATCTTGGAGTGCAGGTTCATAGCTCCTTGAAAGTGGAGTCGCAGATAGATAGGATAGTGAAGAAGGGGTTTGGTATGCTTTCCTTTATTGGTCAGAGTATTGAGTACAGGAGTTGGGAGGTCATGTTGCGGCTGCACAGGACATTAGTTAGGCCACTGTTGGAATATTGCATGCAATTCTGGTCTGCTTCCTATTGGAAAGATGTTGTGAAACTTGAAAGGATTCAGAAAAGATGTACAAGGATGTTGCCAGGGTTGGATGATTTAAGCTATAGAGAGAGGCTGAACAGGCTGGGGCTGTTTTCTCTGGAGCATTGGAGGCTGAGAGGTGACTTTATAGAGGTTTACAAAATCATGAGGGGTATGGATAGAATAAATAGACAAAGTCTTTTCCCTGGGTTGGGGGAGTCCAGAACTAGAGGGCATAGGTTTAGGGAAAAGATATAAAAGAGACCTAAGGGGCAGGGTTTACAGTAGAGCAAGCAGTTATTATAATTCATGTGATTTCTAGGGAGTCTTGCTAAATAAGATGTATAGTGTGCACAGTGAACTTTAAATGACTCTAAAGAAACTCCAGCGACATCTACAACACTTTGCATAATGCCTCATGACTTAAGTACTCCAAGCAATATTAAATATAAACATCCCACTAACATTTGAAGGGTAAATATGGTTATACTCTTCAGGTACTAAAGAAGGTACCTTTTATTATTGTCGTTGTCATCACAACAGGGAGAGTAAAGACTCATTCAGCCATCACCAATGGACTTTAAAATCTCATGGGACTATTTCACAGAAGAATAATGTTATGGTCAACATGACTAAAATAGATTATCTGGGCATTTTATCATTTCTCTTTATGAGATCTTGTTGTGCATAAATTGCCTGCCGTATTCCCGACATTGCAGCAGTGAAAAAGCTTCCAAAGCACACTATTGGTTGGAAACCCTTCAGGATGAGGTTGCGATAAAGTGCTATATAAATGCAAGCCTTTGATTTTAATAGTTTAATCATTTGACAATGCTGTCATTCCGCAATGGTATTTGAGAATGCTAAAATATTGTCAATAGTCAACCATTCAGTCTCATGGGATATTTTGGTTAGCTCAATATGAAAGCATCATGAGAGAAGCAAAAAGAAATCCTTTTCATTTTGCACAGTACGTTGCAAACCTGCATGTTGGTGACGTTGCTCACTAGGGAAACTGGACTTGGAGCATTTATTTCTATTTGCATTTAGTTCATCACCAAAATGAGCGTAAAAAGCGTTGCTAGGTGGTGAGTGGTTGCCCACAAGATTTTGATAAGTGTATGAATCACATTTCTCACTGTGTCGACATTATTGGTGTTGTCTTCTCAGGGTCCTATATATAAAAATGAATAATTATGTAGTGTAGTTGTCATCATATGGAATGATCTCACTTATTCTGCATGTAATGGATGTAGGTGAGTGCACCTCTGATAATATAAAACCAAAACACACTTTACAGCTCAATCAAAGCACAATAGATAATAATACCCGCATTCAGTTTCTTTCACATTGGAACAGCTCAGAATGCTTTACCTTATGGATTGTTACTTCTTAAGTACAGAGAATGTTAGGTAATTATTTGCAACAAGATACAATGAACAGGTAGTAATGCTCCATTGTATGCACCATGCCCCATGAGCAGTGGTCACAATTGACATACTTGTCACAGATGGCACCCGCTGGCAATTGTGCCACACTGATATCATGCCTACATCCCAGCTGTGCACGAGTTTAGCCACTGCAAGCTAGGCCCAGCCCAGTTGCAGTTCAGAAATGGACACCTCGATGACATCTTTAAATGACTTGAAAGTAACTCCGGCTACATCTACAAAACTTGAAAACATTTTGCATAATGTCTCAAGACTTAAATACTCCAAGCAATATTAAATAAAAAACATCTCAGGGTAAAAATGATTATACTCTTCAGGTTCTAAAGAAGGTATCTTTTGTTATTGTCGTTGCCAACTTAACAAGGAGAGTAAAGACTCAAGCAGCCATCACCAATGGACTTTAAAATCCCAAGGGACTATTTCACAGAAGAACAGTACTGTGATCAACATGTCTAAAATAGATTACCTGGGAATTTTATCATTTCTGTTTATGAGATCTTGCTGTGCATAAATTGGCTGCCATATTCCCTACATTGCAACAGTGAACAAACTTCCAAAGCACACTCTGGGTTGGAAACCCTTCAGGATGAGGTTGCGATAAAGTGCTAAATAAGGGTGTGCAGAGGTTGTGAACTGGTTCAGACTCAGGATCCCATTCTGGTCAGAACATCACTGCCACACCTTTAGAGCTGGCTGAGAAACCATAGGCCCCATGTCCATGATATTCAGTGGCCTGTCAGAGAGCACGTGCCCACCCATCACCAGCATGAAGGGAACCCATGCTCCATTCATCAAAATGCAATTTCAGAAACAAAGGGCAAAATGCTCTCGGGGCCCGAACAAGGTGGGCTACATCAGGAACTGTGGCTTAAATTCTAGCGAGGTTTTTCTTGATATTTGAAGATTGATTAGATTAGATTACTTACAGTGTGGAAACAGGCCCTTCGGCCCAACAAGTCCACACCGACCCGCCGAAGCGCAACCCACCCATACCCCTACATTTACCCCTTACCTAAAACTACAGGCAATCTAGCATGGCCAGTTCACCTGACCTGCACATCTTTAGACTGTGGGAAGAAACCGGAGCACCCGGAGGAAACCCACGCAGACACAGGGAGAATGTGCAAACTCCACACAGTCAGTCGCCTGAGGTGGGAATTGAACCCAGGTCTCTGGCGCTGTGAGGCAGCAGTGCTAACCACTGTGCCACCATGCCGCCCATTGCAGACAATGTCCCTGATTTCCGACACCCCACATGGTCCTCTCATGCCAAGAGTGGAGCGGATTTCTGGTATTGGGCAATCCATTGAGTGTCAGTAGCCTGGAGTGTTTTTTCCTCAGCCAGTTATGGGCCTGTCACAGTGAGATTCTCCCCGAATGTACTCCAAAGCCTTCTAAGCTTGACCTTCCACTAAGATGTCAGTATCTGAGTTGGTGGGGGTGCAGGAAGCAGCCTTGCTGATGCTTCTCCTGAGACTTCAGTACTCCATTCCTCAGAGGTGCAGTTTCTCCCCAGCTGGTACATGTAAGGCAGAAGGAAGAGAAGGCACTATAGTCAATGGTACTGATAGTGGGGTTAATGTGAGAGTCAGGGGGAGGCAATGGTCCAGTGTTATTATTGCTGGACTATTAATGCAGACACCCAGGTTATGTTCTGGGGACCTGCGTTCAAATACTGCCACAGCAGATGGTGGACTTTAAATGCAATAAATATCTGGAAAGAAGAGTTTAATGATGACCATGAATCCATTGTTGATTGTCAGGAAAAACTCATCTGGTTCACTAATGCCCTTTAGGGCAGGAAACTGTCGTTCTGGCCTACATGGGACTGTAGACCCACAGCAATGTGGTTCACTCTTAATTCAGGTATGGACAATAAATACTGGCCTAGCCAGCAATGCCCTCAATGAACTAGCAAAAATTGTTGCAGTGGAACTTAGATGTTTGACATCCCTGAAGGGGCAGTCTTTCTTTTTAATCAGTCACGGGATGAGGATATCACCAGCAAGGCCACTATTCATTACCTGTCCCTAACTGCCCAGAGGGCAGTTAAAACTCAACCACATTGCTGTGGGCTTGGAGTCACATGTAGGCCAGACCTGGTAAGGATAGCAGCTTGTTTTCCCTAAAGGACACTAGTGAACCAATGGAGTTTTCCAACAATTAATTCATGATCATCGTTAGACTCCTAATTCCAGATTTTTATTGAATTCAAATTCCACCATCTGCTGCAGCAGGATTTGAACCAGAGTCACCAGAACATTATCTCCAGGTCTGGATTAACAGGCCAGTGATAAAAGTACTGTGAGGCCATCACCTACCCTAGTCATGTGCCCCTTCCTCCATGGCCAAGATTCTCTCCTTACTGAGGGTGAGGGTTTTGATATCAGACACCTTTCCACCTATCTGGGCCCTTTCTTCTCTACTGTGGGCTGTTTTCTCCTGCAATGATCGAGCGTGAGGGAGTGAGTGGGGCAAATCAGACATGAGGGTCACCAGAGGGATGGGATAATAGATAATGAGGCGAGTTTGTAAGCTGCTTACGATCCAGTGTCGAGGCCTGTGATTTGCCAATAAACTTGAAGCTCATCAGTCAGTTCTTAATGAGCTGGTTAGCGAGTGATATCTCAAATTTTCTCAGCAGTGGGACACAGATGTGGCTCCCCTCCCTTCACTCCAACTTAGTGGCTTCAAAACCAAGGCTTGAATAATTGCCCAAATTGTTATTAACTCAATGTGATATTGTATAACCATTTGAAGTAATTTTTCAAGAAAATAGAGATGATAATTATTGTTAAGTGTCAGATTACCATCAATGTGAACACTTTATAATTAGCAGAAAATGCAGAACAGTATTACTGTTTACTGTTTAGTCAACTTCAGTATCTTGTGGTGGGGGAGTTACTTTTTAAACATTTTATTGCAAACTGCATTTAATTCACATGCTCATGAAGGTCATAAAACGTGCATTCAATGAAACTTTATAAATGTTAATAGAAAAACTTAATTCAGAGGAGCAAAATAAGTACAACAGACATTTACAACAGAGGCTCGAGATCCATCAGGTTATCTTGACTTTCACTCCTTATCCCTCACTATCTTCACTTAGTTAAATACCCAGAAGTTTTTCAGGAAGGTTGAAGGACTATCAAAGCTGCCAAGACCACCTTACATGTTAACCAAGAAGCACTTCCAAGATTCTGGAAGGTCCAACCAGTGCTATTTGCCTTATGCGAGTCGCAGGTAGATAGGACAGTGAACGTGTTTGGTATGTTTTCCTTTATTGAGTATTGAGTACAGGAGTTGGGTGGTCATGATGCAGCTGTACAGGACATTGATTAGGCCACTTTTGGAACATTGCGTCCAATTCTGGTCTGCTTCCTGTTAGAAGGATATTGTGAAACTTGAAAGGGTTCCGAAAAGATTTACAAGCATGTTGCCAGAGTTGGAGGATCTGAGCTATAGGGAGAGGTTGAATAGGCTGGGGCTGTTTTCCCTGGAGCGTCAGAGGCTGAGGGGTGGATCTTATAGAGATTTATAAAATCATGATGGGCATGAATAGGATAAATAGGCAAAGTCTCAGCTGATAGCATTCATGCCTTTCAATTACCAGATTCTTGGTTGAAATATCCCTCCAGGTTTCAAGACGTAACAATTGTGACTAGTAGAAAGAGATCATTGCAGTGAGACAGCATCTCAGACTACTGGAGGAGCTGTTAAATCTGCCTAATGGGGGAACAATCCAGTAGTGCCTGAAAATGGGGTGGCATGGTGGCTCAGTGGTTAGCACTGTTGCCTCATAGTGCCAGGGCTCACCTCAGGCAACTGCCTGCGTGGGTTTCCTCCAGGATCTCTGGTTTCCTCCCCCAGTCCGAAGATGTGCAGATTAGGTGAATTGGCCAGGCTAAATTGCCCGTAGTGTTAGGTGAAGGGGTAAATGTAGGGGAATGGGTCTGGGTGGGTTGCTCTTCGGAGGGTCAGTGTGGACTTGTTGGGCCGAAGGCTATTGCGAATCTAATCTTTTCCCTGGAGTGGGGGAGTCCAGAAATAGAGGGCATAGGTATAGAGGGAAAGATATAAAAGGGACCTAAGAGGTAACTTTTTTACACAGAGGTACGTGTATGAGCTGCCAGAGGATGTGGTGGACGCTAGTACAATTGCAACATTTAAAAGGCATTTGGATGGGTATATGAATAGGAAGGGTTTGGAGGGATATGGGCTGGATGCTGGCAGGTGGTATTAGATTGGGTTGGGATATCTGGTCAGCATGGACGGGTTGGACTGAAGAGTCTGTTTCCATGCTGTACATCTCTATGACTCTATGACTCTCGAGGCAGAAATCAGGAGGCTGGAAAGCGAGGGACTCAGCCAACAGCCATGCTAGTCTGAAAACACCTGATCTTGTCTGATCTCAGAAGGTAAGCAGATTCAGGCCTGGTTAGTACCTAAATGGGAGACTGCCTGGAAATGCCAGGTGCAGTCAGTTTTGCCTGCGGCTATACTAGTCATCAAACCAGTCCAGTATTGGAATTGGCAGCACCAGTCATACTGATTGTGACACGAACTCGCTACCACAGCCACATTTGCTTCTCAGTGCCTGCCTCCGTAACCAACTCATCCCACATGGACTCCGGAACACCTTTAAACTAGCAGAGTTCGGACCCGAACAGGACAAACAGTACAGACTACAGATTCAAAAACACCAGCAACAGTTCTCCTTCAAGATCCTCTGCTCCACGCTTGCAGCAATGCACCAGCACCTAACCTCTCTACAGTCAGCCCTGCCTCAGCTGAGGGTCCCACTCTCTCAGAATTGCAAAGGACCCACTCTGCACTACATCCTCAGGAGAATTCATACTCTCAACAAACAGTATTTCAACTCCATCTCAAACATCAAAAACTGTAAGTACAACAAACTTTTATCTGTCCACCTCCATAACCAGTGCTCCTCAAACATTCCAGAAGATTCCCCCAGCCTCTGGAACTGCTCGGACGCCATTAGCCATGCGGCTGGTGCAGCTGCCACCCCCTCGCTGATTGATGATGTCACTTCTGCCCCTCACACTTCCTCATGCATCACAGATGCCATCACTTCCGCTCCTCACATCATCGCTGATGTCACACACTCAGTGACTTCCGCCACCCCTACTGCCGTGTCTGCCACCATTTCCGCCCCCACCAATGCCACTCACCTGCATTCTGCTGACACGCCCCCCACATAACCCACTGTCACCATTCAGGCCCCCAGAACCCTGAGGGGAACACCACCCCTGCTCATGACACAACCCCCATTCCCCCCACCATCACACCCACTCCAGTTACTGGCTCCGCCCCCACTCCCAGCTCCACACCCACACCAGATCCCAGCTCCCAGCCCTGCCGAGTTTTCATCATCCCTCCAGACCTTTCCCTTACTGAGGACGAGCGATCAGTCCTCAGCAAAGGACTCACCTTCATCCCCCTCCGTCCATGCATCAATGAATTTAATACACACCGTGACGTCAAACACTTCTTCTGCCGCCTCTGCCTCTGAGCTTACTTTCACAATCAGGATTCCCACCATCCAAGGACCCCTTCACCCACCTCCAACACTCTACATCCACCTGGATACCCCGCACTGGCCTATTACCTGCCTCGATCTCTTGATTTCCAACTGCCGCCGGGACATTAACCACCTCAACCTGTCTACACCCCTCCCCCACTCCAACCTCTCACCCTCACAACGTGCAGCCCTCCAATCCCTCTGCTCCAATCCCAACCTCACCATCAGAGAAAGGGAGCGCAGTGGTAGTCTGGCACACTGACCTCTACACTGCTGAAGCCAAACGCCAACTCGAGGACACCTCTTCCTACCGCCCCATCGACCATGACCCCACCCCCCATCACCAAACCATCATCTCCCAGACCATACAGAACCTCATCACCTCAGGAGATCTCCCATCCACAGTTACAACCTCATAGTCCGGGAACCCCACACTGCCCGGTTCTACCTCCTTCCCAAGATCCACAAGCCTGACCACCCTGGCCGACCCATTGTCTCAGCATGCTGCTACCCCACTGAACTCATTTCTACCTACCTCGACACGGTCCTATCCCCCCTAATCCAGGACCTCCCCACATACGTAGAGATACCACCCACACCCTCCACCTCCTCCAAGACTTCCATTTCCCTGGCCCCCTACGCCTCATCTTCACCATGGATATCCAATCCCTCTACACCTCCATCCGCCATGACCAGGGCATCCAAGCCCTCTGTTTTTTCCTCTCCAGACATACCCAACAGTACCCTTCTACCAACACTCATTCGTTTGGCCGAGCTGGTCCTCACTCTTAACAATTTCTCCTTCAAAATCTCCCACTTCCTCCAGACCAAAGGGGTAGGCATGGGCACATGTATGGGCCCCAGCTATGTCTGTCTCTTTGTTGGCTATGTAGAACAGTCGATTTTCCATAATTATACCGACACCACTCCCCACTTCTTCCTCCACTACATTGATGACTGCATTGGCGCCACCTCGTGCTCCCGCGAGGAGGTTGAGCAATTCATCAACTTCACCAACACATTCCATCCTGACCTTAAATTTACCTGGACCATCTCTGACACCTCCCTCCCCTTCCTGGACCTCTCCATTTCCATTAATGATGACCGACTTGACACTGACATTTTTTACAAACCCACCGACTCCCACAGCTACCTGGATTACACCTCTTCCCACCCTACCTCTTGCAAAAATGCCATCCCGTATTCTCAATTCCTCCACTTCCACCGTATCTGCTCCCAGGAGGGCCGGTTCCACCATAGAACACACCAGATGGCCTCCTCCTTTAGAGACCGCAATTTCCCTTCCCAGGGCAAGATGCCCTCTAACGCATTTTGTCCACACCCTGCACCTCCGCCCTCAAACCCCACCCCTCCAACCGTAACAAGGACAGAACACCTCTGGTGCTCACCTTCCACCCTACCAACCTTCGCATAAACCAAATCATCCACCGACATTTCCATCACCTCTAAAAAGACCCCACCACCAGGGATATATTTCCCTCCTCACCCCTTTCTGCCTTCTGCAAAGATCGGTCCCTCCATGACTACCTGGTCAGGTCCAGGCCCCCCTACAGCCCACCCTTCCATCCTGGCACCTTCCCCTGCCACTGCAGGAACTGCAAAACCTGCGCCCACACCTCCTCCCTCACCTCCATCCAAGGCCCTAAAGGAGCCTTCCACAGCCATCAAAGTTTTACCTGCACATCCACTAATATCATTTATTGTATCCGTTGCTCCCGATGCGGTGTCCTCTACATTGGGGAGACTGGGCGCCTCCTAGCAGAGTGCTTTAGGGAACATCTCCTGGACACCCGCACCAATCAACCACACCGCCCTGTGGCCCAACATTTCAACTCCCCCTCCCACTCTACCGAGGACATGGAGGTCCTGGGCCTCCTTCACCGCCGCTCCCTCACCACCAGACGCCTGGAGGAAGAACGCCTCATCTTCCGCCTCGGAACACTTCAACCCCAAGGCATCAATGTGGACTTCAACAGTTTCCTCATTTCCCCTTTCCGCACCTCACCCTAGTTCCAAACTTCCAGCTCAGCACTGTCCCCATGACTTGTCCTACCTGCCTATCTTCTTTTCCACTTATCCACTCCACTCTCCCCCTGTCCCCGACCTATCACATTCATCCCCTCCCCCACTCACCTATTGTACTCTATGCTACTTTCTTCCCCACCCACACCCTCCTCTAGCTTATCTCTCCACGCTTCAGGCTCTCTGCCTTTATTCCTGATGAAGGGCTTTTGCATGAAATGTCGATTTTGCTGCTCCTTGGATGCTGCCTGAACTGCTGTGCTCTTCCAGCACCACTAATCCAGAATCTGGTTTCCAGCAACTGCAGTCATTGTTTTTACCTCTACTGATTGTGATGCCTGATGGGTCACTTCGCCTTTGTGGGGATTTTAAACAAAGAGTAAACTGCTTTTAGCAGCTGAATAAATACCCAGTCCCTCATATTGAGAATATATACGCATCTTCAGTGTTAATTTATTGTGAGTATGTGGTCCATGTTACATTCTCTCCCAGACACACAGAGAATCTCCCTCTCCTCATGGTCTCTGAGATTCAGAAGTAATGTTTGCCTGCTGCAATGCTGTCCCCTGTTCCTTTACTCTCCGATACTGCCTTCCATGTATTCTGTTGGTTGAGGAGTGATGGCAGTGTCAGCGAGCTAATAATCCAGAGCCCCAGCTGAATACGTTCTAACCCCACAATAGCAGGTGGTGAAATTTGAATTCAATAAACTCTGGAATTAAGAGTGAGTTTAATGGTGACCATTGTTGTAAAAACTCATTTGTCTAATTGTCTCTGGGGAGGAAAAATGCAGTCCTCATCTGGCCTGCAGACTCCAGACCAACAGTATGTGATTGAACCTTAATTGTCCTCTGAAATGGTCCTTGAAAGCCCCTCAGTTCAAGGCCATGTAGGGATGTGCAACAAATACAGCAATGCCCACATCCCATAAAAAAAATAAACAAAAACATCATGGCCCCGTGACCAACCATAGACTGCTGTTGCAATCCTTGGTGTTGCCCAGTCTTTCTTTCTGTTTGCAAGGATTCTGGCCTCTCCAGTTTCTCCAGTCTGGGTTTTGGCTCCAACATCAGCTCACACCAAGGACTCGTTCCGAAGGAGGTCCTGGCACCTTCTCAAACTGACGACCTCTGCTGGAAGGGAGCCTAATGCCTGCAGTGGAAGGCCCGGGTTTCTGGCCGCATTCTCAAGTGAGGACACCAAGACGTTGCTCCCCTCCCCTGCCATCTTAACACTGCTGACTGCATCAGTCCAAAGATGTGCGGGTCAGGTGAATTGGCCATGCTAAATTGCCCATAGTGTTAGGTAAGGGGTATATGTAGGGGTATGGGTGGGTTGCGCTTCGGCGGGTCGGTGTGGACTTGTTGGGCCGAAGGGCCTGTTTCCACACTATAAGTAATCTAATCTAATGAAGTGGACTGTCCGGGAAGAGCTACTGACAGTGTTGGTTCTGATTTAACATTTATATAATACCTGAAAGGGATTTCTAACCGGAGGTCTGTGACCAGTGGTATCCCTTGGAATTTCCTCTTTAAACCTTCCCATCTCTGTAATCTCTCCTACTTTGACATTCCTTGATACCCATTTCCTTGGCTAAACATTCTGTTACTTGCCCTAATATCTCCTAATGTGGCTCCGTCTCAACTTATATCTGATACCAATCTTGGGAAGGTCTCTGAGATGTTTTGTTACATTGAAGATGTTCATAAAATATTACAATTGCTCTTATATTTTACAAAATAGGAGATTGCCATTGTGAAAAAGCTATTCACTCAGCCCCCAGTTCTCACATTTCTTTCATTCCTTTACATTTTATAAATATTTGAATATTTATCATTTTCATTTCATTTCATGAATATAGACACTGCCTTTCAATGTTTCTGATAAGTCATTTCCAATGCCAACAACCTCTGGATACAAAAAATACTCCTGATCTCTCTTTGCAAAACATTCCTTTAATGGATCCCTCCTTTAAAATAGTTGCAGTTTTAATTTTGTCTCAGCTACTATATAGTGGATGTTAAAGGGCAGAGAGATGGCACATGGAGTTTAATCCGGGCAATGTGAGGTGTTGCACTTTGGGAGATCAAATGTTAAGGGAAAGCATAAGGGATTGACAGGACACTTAACAGCATTTTTGTACAGAAGGACCTTGGGGCCCTAGTCCCCTGAAAGTGGCCCCACAAGTAAAGAGGGTAGTAAGAAGGTGCATGGTATGCTTTCCTTTATTGGTTTGGGCATTGAGTACAAGAATCAGGAAATGATGTTGCAGCTTTATAAAACTTTGTTTAGGCTTCAGTAAGGGAACTGCGATCATTTTTGGTCGCCACATTATGGGAAGGATGTGGAAACTTTGGAGAGGGGCAGAAGAGGTTTACCAGGATGCTGCCTGGATTAGAGGGTATGAGCTATAAGGAAATGCTGGACAAGCTAACGTTGTTTTCTCTCGAGCGGCAAAGACTGATGGGAGACTTGCTCGAAGCCTACAACATTATGAGAGGCCTAGATAGAGTTAATGATCAGAATCTTTTTCTCAGAGTTGAAATGCCTAATACTAAAGGACGTACATTTAATGTAAGAAGGATAAATTCAAAGGAGATGTGAGGGGCAAGTTTTTTTATTCAGATAGTAATAGGTGCTTGGAATGCACTGACAGGATAGGGGTTTTTAAGGGACTTTTAGATAAGCACGCGAATAAGGAGTGAATGGAATGATATAAACCGTGGGTAGGCAAAAGGGATTAGTTTAATTTGGCTTCATGTTCAGCACAACATCAAGGTTTGAAGGACCTGGGTTGCTGTGCTGTACTTTCTATATTCTATGTTCTCTGTAAAGACATCCCTGTTAACAGTCAGTCACCATAAAGATAACATGATCATTTCTCATCATAGTTTCAATCCATCAGCAGATGGGAAATCATTAAGTCCTAAGTATTGATAAACCCGGTAATGAACTGGATGAGTTCACATGGAAAAGAGTTCAATACTTGTGATTATTTACAATTATGGATGTCAAAAAGGTATTTAAAATCTTGGAATACTATTATTGGCTAAGGTCAAATTGAATAGGCAAAAATGACAGCAATTTTTCATGAACATTTCCTAGAAAGTTTGCTAAGAATAAATGAAAAGTTTTAGACTATTTTTGTGTGGTAAACCAGCTAAATGGATCAGGAAATGTATACTAATCCATTTGGAAATTGCTGCACGCATATTAATTGTGGTTAGTGAGTAACTTTTCAGGTTACGGTAAAGTGCATTAATGGACTAAAAGAATACAACTGATGTGTCAGCCTTGTATATTGTGTCACACTGCTGTCATGGACTTTCTCCACTGTCTATTGATGTATTTGCTAAGGTCAAAATAAACATTCCTATTAGGTCCAGGGCCATTGTTGAAATCGTTATGATGGAATATGTGAACGTGCAAATTGTATGCATTTGAAATAAGGTTTCTCTGTTCCATTGTACATTTTAAAACAATTGTGGTGTTGGGTAGACTGTTGACAACCCTGTTGTTAAATGTCAAATCTAATGTCATTTTCTGTCCACAATCCTGTTGTTTCCTGCCACACTAGTGTGCCAAGTCAATCCTCTTCTCTTGTGTCAGATGTTCCATGTTTTCCTTGTTGTGACCCTGACCTTTTGGACCCCTCTTTAGTCTCTTCACTTTTCCCATAACCTCCTTGCAGCACCATGCTTTTTGCCAATTTGCCGCTATTATACTCTGTTCTGGCACAGACCTAGTCTTTGTGATCATCCTGTTCGCTATGACCACTTGTCTGTTCGTTCTGAGAAGCTGCTCACCTTTCACATTTCCCAGCTGAAAGGTCATCTATCTGAAATTTTGGGCTGAAACCTCATGATTTTGTCAGCTGTGTGTCAATTTTGTCAAGTTTCACAGAGGGTTTGTCTCCTTGCCAGGCCCAGCAGGATTTCTCACTGCATCATACCGAACCTGACTCTTTAAATACCCACCTTGCACCTTTGGTGCCCTTTACACCTGATTCTAACTTCATTCTACCACCCGCTCTATGTGGGTGAACCTACCAGTAACCTGATATCCAGGTTAGATTGGCATCCTTGTGCTGTCTTTAAATGGCGGTTGTACACCCAGACTGGCACTCTCAGTCCAGAACCGGCCTGCACGGTTCCTGATCTTTATCCTGGATGCAGTAGATAAAGGGAAATTGGTGCCCTGCTTTGCAGACAGGGACTTGGAGATCCTGATGAGTGGGGTGGTATAGGGAGGAACAGCTACCTCCCCCTAGGACCACCAGAGGGAGACGTAACACCAAATGCTGCCAGCATGGTCTGAGATTGTGCTGAGCTTGTGGTCTTTCCTGGCCCCACCATGGTAAGTGCCACTATCTTCTCTCTGCTACCTCACACTCGCTGTTTCTCTGCTACCATATCTAGCTGCCACCAAGAGTGCTGGAACCTCCTCTCACTGTTGCAAGCAGCATTCTCCCTCACTTGCTCTCATCCACCCACATCCCCTACATCACTAACATGGTCTCTGTGCTACCTACTTACTGTCTTAGATTGCCTCCCCACACTCCCTTCACTTAAACCATCAGTAACAGCTATGCCTCCCACTTTCATCTTCCTTAATACCTCTCGCATTAAGGAAGAAAGAAGCAACTAATAGTAGGGCAGCAAGAGCCAAAAGTGATGGTGGACTACCCATCATTTGGCTCCTGACCCCCAATGATGAGAAAACCTTGACTCTGACTGCCCTGAGCAACTGATTCATTGTGTACAGTGGTATCAGAGGGTGCTCGCATTGCTGCGACCCTATGAATAAAGGGTGCTGCTCTTGACCTGACTGAAGATTTTTGGTTACCTTGATGACATTCCTGGCTTCATGTCTGCACTAAATGACAAAGCAATACAGAAGGCTGTTATCTCTGGCTGACAGAGCGTGCTGTAAATCGGAGCAAGGAAAGCCAGTGATCAGTGCTGAAGTGCAGTCTGGACCGATGGGCTGATTCCCTGCCTCTGTGTGGGAAGAGTCCTCATTGTTTTCTCAGACTCCTTCCCATTATCCACATTGTTCGGGATTCTAAGAGATTCCACCCATCAGCTCTGTTTCTCAGTCCATAACTGCTTCCTGATTACTGAGTGTGTCCAGCAAATTCCATTTTTATTCTAAATTTTTACCATCTGCGGTACCAGTTATTTGCGTTGTTGTGGTTCAAGATCCCTACTTCCCTCCGTTTTCATTCCACTCCTGCAGATTTTGACTGACCAATAGGATACTTTCAGTTGGAACCTACTGAATCTGAAAATGCTTGTCTCTCCCTCCTCAATCGCTCAATATTATATCTTTGCTCTTCTTACTCCTTTGTATCCGTTCCTTCCATTTCATTAGCAGAAAAACATGGGATTTTTCACCTTATATGATCTACCTCTCTTGCCTCACTGTCAAAAGTTTCTTTGTGCTTGTTTCTTATCCATTAAAACTTATTAATGCAATTTCCAATTATGTGAAGATTCTTGCTACATCTTGCATCTGCTGACCACAATAATTATGGTGTCAGTTTATTCCTGTTTCTAAGATCACTTGTGAGTTCCCCAGTCAACTGCAGATTAAATAAACACAATTCACACCCTCTGGACTGGGATCATCATGATTATTTATTGAAGTAGTGCAGTGGTACTTCTGTGATACGCTTTTGAATCAGAGTTCCTACTGAATCCAATAGACCACATTTGCTTATTTTCACATTAAGTAGAATACATGCACAAACAGTAAAGTGATAATGATCCGATTTTGTGCTGTTGCTTGAGAGTTAAGATATTGGCCAGGACATTGTGAATAAATCCCTGCCCTTCTGTACAATTGAATATTTTATTCAGGAGACAGGAGAAAGGGCATCTCAGTTTAACATCCCATCTGAAAGAACTGTAAAACCTGTTGCTGAATACTTGAAAATTACTTGATTTAAGTCAACTCTGATCTTATTGCTATCTGAGCTGATCCCATCACAAACCTGTAGAAAAGAAGGACTGTGTCTTTTCCTGGAACTGAAATTAAACCATTGCCATTCAATGAGAATAATTTATTGACAGTGCTCAAATGTAATCTCTGTGAGGTGAGATAACTGCTGTGTGATATTCCCTGGGTGATTTCTGAGTCAAGATTTCTTAAACTGTGAGCGACTTATTAAGGTCATGGCTTTAACTTCCCTCACTTCGATGAAGTATTAAAATAAAGAAGAAACAAAATGCATTCTTTACAAAAGAGCGATGTCGTTCAGGCTGTAGGCATGGCAATACATGTAATCTAAGCTAAAATGATTCACTTAAACGAGTCAATAAAATGTCTGCAGACAGAAAATGAAATTGGAAATCTTAGTTTCCAGAGAGAGTAATAACTTCTCAGCCATTCGGTTAAATAGACTCAACAACAAATTAGTTTGAATTCTGTTGTCCTTTAGTGCAGGCCATTAGTATCCATAAAAGTTAAATGGTACCATTTGCAGTGACAGAGGTCTTGGAAACAGTTCATCTTTTCTTAATAATGATAGGATTTCAAGGCCCTCCAGTGAAGAGAAACTCAAGGACAAAGTAACTCTACATAAAGATCCAGAAGAGTAGTTAGTGCCCAATGTATAGGTTTCTCATCGGCCTCCTGGCAGCACGAGACACTGGTGGTGATACAAAGTGAACTTTGGTTATGGTTTCTGTAGTAATATCACCTTTATACATGTCACTTCAAGTTACATCACAAACACTGACCCTGGCTCCACCAACAAAATATATCGCTTCCTCAGCATAAAGTTCTCGTGATTAATGATTAGCTTCAAAAAAGGCATTGGATCAATGATGCGCTTCAGATACAATCCAATTGTGTACAGTTTAGAACATTAAGGGGCCTTAGAAATACTTCTGGCCCCAATTCCAGTCCATGTGGCAAAAAGTTTCTTACTCCTCAGATGGTGTTCTTTGCAAGTCAGCCATCACTGCTATCGTCAAAAATCACACACTTGATTTCTCTGCATACTTTCAACCTCATTCCTCTTCAAATTCTTTGAATATGGTGTCACCTAATGTGATGTACAGTCTAATGTTAATCAATTACTTGAACAATAACAAGGCTCTGGGAAGTTTCTCCATCCATGTGCCGATTAACACTGTTACAACTGTTGCATTGTTTGTCATGATATGAACCACTTTCTGTGAGGATTTCTATTAAACTGTGTATGTATTCAGTTTTAGGTTGATCCGTATTAAAGCAATTGTCTTCTCCTTCTTTGGGAGCCCCTCAGAACTAAGGATGACTTTGCTTCTACCATGGAGTCATAGCTCCTGAGGTGACTAACTGTTTCAATGTTGGATCTACAGACCTTGCAACAGGGAAGGAAGATGGTGGGTGAGTCCTCAGGATTTTCAATGCTCCTTCTGCTGTATAAGCTTGGCCTTCGTGCAAGGTTTGTGAAGGTTTGTAGCTCAGGTTGAGGTTTAGGGTGTAGGTTTGCTTGCTGAGCTGTAGGTATGATATCCAGATGTTTCATTACCTGGCTAGGTAACATCATCAGTGGATAGCTACAAAACACACCAGCTAGCCACAAAAAGACACGGCCATCTCTCCCACATAGCCCCACACACGGATGAAAAAAGCCACCATTTCAATTGGAACAACACATCTATCCTGGGACAGGCTAAGCAAAGACATGCCAGAGAATTCCTAGAGGCCTGGCACTCCAACCACAACGCCATAAACAAACACATAGACCGAGATGCCATATATCAACTCCTCAGAAAACGAACAGGAAATGACATCACCACAAACCCCAGGAACCCCATCCAGGATAAACATATAAATAGAAAGCAGGAGACAACAGCTTTACTTCACTTGGAGGTCGCCACTGATGATGTTACCTAGCCAGGTAATGAAACGTCTGGTTATCAAACCTGCAGCTTGGCCTTCATCTTGGCCGAGAGGAGACACATAAAGCAGTTGTCCATGTTTGCAGATACTTTTCCTTTAGATTGGTCAGACTTGGGTGAGGGATTCTGATCATCAGGAGAAATATTGCATTTGTCCTTTTCAGGAAGGCTTTGAGGATAGGATGCTCATGATTAGATTACGTACAGTGTGGAAACAGGCCCCTTGGCCCAACAAGTCCACACCAACCCACCCAGACCCATTCCCCTACACCTAACACTACAGGCAACTTAGCATGGCCAATTCACCTAACCTGCACATTTTTGGACTATGGGAGGAAACACATGCAGACACAGGGAGAATGTTAAAACTCCACACAGTCAGTCGCCTAACGTGGGAATTGAACCCGGGTCTCTGGTGCTGTGAGGCAGCAGTGCTAACCACTGTGCCACCGTACTGATTACTACTACCAAATGAAGCCTGGAGTATTCAGCTTGTTACAGGAGTCAAACTAACAAAAACAGAAGTTGCTCACAAAGCACAGCAGGTCTGGAAGCATCTGTGAAGAGGAAAACTGTTAGCTTTTCAAGTCCAGTGACCCTCCTTCACTGTGGTCGTGAGGAGTCTTTTGTCAGGCATGTGGACAATGTGGATCATCCAATGTAGGTGGCTGACCATCTGTAGTGCTTTAAAGCTGGGGATGAAGGCCTGAAAGAAGTAACTTGCACTGTAGACTGAGAGCCAAGGGTCCTTTATCATCAAACACTGCATTCCTTAGATGATTAAAGGCTATGTTGACACATTGGAGGTAATATTGAGGGTCAGCAATTCATGCCATCTTTGATAGGAGGCTCTCAAAATATGAAATTGATCCACATTCGCTCGCTGTGTATCTTGATAGTCAGGGACAGTGTCGCATGGTGGGAGCAGGCTGAAAAATAACTAGAGGAGCGCCTCGACTTACGAACTTAATCTGTTCCGGGACCCGGTTCATGAACCGAAAAGTTCGTGAACTGAATCAATTTTTCCCATTGTTCGGATAGCGTAAGAATGCTTGGACATAGCAACGAGCGCTGTTCACAGTGCACGCGCCAAAGACAAACTGAATGAGATCACGCGGGGCCCAATAGCTTTTGCGTTCAACAAGCACATAGCAAAGCAGAGCAATGAAACCACGTGATCACACACGGGCTTTTTGTGTTCATAGCTTCGTTTGTATCTTGAATATCGTATGAACGTTGAAGCAAAATTTTACGTACAATCCTGTTGGTAAACCGATTTGTTCGTGAACGGGGTCGTTTGTATGTCGAGGCGCTACTGAATTGTCTTTTGGACTTTTAGTCTAAGACCCATTCTGTCATTTGGCTGTGTGAATGCATCAACAACAGTTTGGAGCTCTGTCTCTGAGTGTGTAAACTGCAGCTCGTTGATAGAGGTTGGGCTGGTCTTGGTTCTGGACTGGAAGTGATGCAAGTTGAACAATTTCTTGCTCAGTCCTGTTGGTTAGCTCCAACTGAGCAGGAAACTTCATGGCTATGGGGTGGTATGTTGCAGCAGGGAAGATGGTGAAAATCAGCGGAACAGTCTTACTCGATCCAAGTTTGCACAAGTGCTGAGTCTGTGGCAGATCTGTTGGCGAGGATCAGAGGTTGCAGTAAGTTGGTAAATTTCTGCAGGCCACAAATCTGAGGAAGGATCTCCCATAATCCCTCCCAGTTGATGAAGTTGAAAGCCTTTATGAGGTGTTGAGGTTACTGCCTGTCCCTGTAATTTTCATGAACTTGTTTTGCTGTGAAGAGCATGTCCACTGTGTCCCTTGATGAAATTTGCTTTGTGACTTTATGAGAACCTCTTCAGCTACTGGAAGAACGTGTTTGATGAGAACGTTTACAATGGTCTTCCATTCACAGACAGGAGGGAAACCCATCTACAGTTATAACCATCGGCCAGGGTTGCTTCTTGAAGATGATCACAATCACAGCACCTCAGAGAATCCCTGGCATACTCTCATTCCAGAAAAGTGTGATGACGACATGTATTCGTGCAAGAAAATGGTTGAAATTAAAGTTGTATGATCTATTATTGACTCATAGACTTATATTTCACAGAAGGAGGCTATTTGACTCATTGTGTCAGTGCTGGTCAGCACAGATCTGACTACAATAATCCAGCTTTTAGCTCAAAGCCCTGGAGATTATGACAATGCAAATGAATGCCAACACACTCCTTAAATATTACATAAATCCCCACATTACTTTGGTATTTGGATTTCAAAATAGTGGCTGATAGATATGCATCAGTTCTGTAAAAGTAATTTTTTTTAAGCAGATCAGAAAGTGATTTGGAACTGTGAGGTAAATACATTAATTCCAAGAAAGCACATGACTATCATCAGGTGGTTGGGTGAATCCGTGTACTGTTAATGGATAGAACGTTTCGATTGCTGAGTTTACAACAGATTAACAAACCATTAGGTTAGTTCTGGCTTTGGCATAGAATGTCTCAGTTCAGAAGAACCAGGGGTTGATTTCAGAAGGGAGAAAAGGTTTTCTTAGCAGGAGAATCAAATTTTAATTCACTTGCTTAGCCAAAAGTATTTTAGGTTAGTGGTGTTTCCACACCACGATAATTCCTCAAAGTGGTAACACTGAAAATGTTTCAACCTTCAGAACCGTGAAAGTTTCAAGCCAGCATACTCAAAGGCATGATCAAATAGTCTTCACAGTTGAAGGAAAAGAAACTTGGAGGAGTCAGTGAAATAAAAACTTAAAGAGTTGAAATATGAATGAAATTTCTCTGGAATTGTCAATTTGTAAAATTAAATTGTTGGGAACAAGTTGGCACTTTGTTTCAGCCCTTCCTGAAGGGCTTTTGCCTGAAACGTCAATCTTCCCGTTCCTCAGATGCTGCCTGACCTATTGTGCTTTTCCAGCACCACTCTCTCGACTTTTTTCGGTGTTTGTGCGACGATTTCTTGAACAATTATGTTTGGTTTGCTGCTCTTCCTCTTGTGTGATACACTTGTGCTCTGTGCTTCTGTAACAGAACAGCAGCCCCTGGGTGGTTGGAGACAATGGCAGATGTGGCAAATCTCCTCCAGCGATTTGTGGAGGCACCATACCCAGAGCGGGGATTCCTGGTGTTGGCGAGGCGGCGGCTATCGTGGCGGCAGCCTGGTATACCCGGAGGGGACTCTTGGTGTTGCTGAGGTGTCAGCAGAGCCAGAGACTCCTGGTTTGAGAGGTGAGCATCGGTTCAGCATGGGACCTGGCATTGGCGAGATGGTACCAGCAGCAGAGATGGCACCTGAAGAGTGGCGACTCCTACGTTGGTGGGTGCAGGACATTTAGTGGCGAGACGGTGGAGGAGGGGGTGACAGTACAGGTTTCGCTAGCGAGGTGGCTCAGGACTGATGGTGGAGGCAGCAGAACAAAGATGGACCCTCTTTCAGTTACTTCCTTTTACTCTTTACATTCTTAAATTATTGAAAATGGCACTGGATTGAGGTGGCAGTTGAAGCTTTTCACTGTACATTTCTGTCTGATTCATTGTAAAATGCAAGTGACAATTAATCACTCAAATCCAAATTCAGGTTAAAAAATAATTAAATGGCCTATCAAGCCATGTTCCTTTGACTCTGTGACTTGTCCAAGATTATCACCAACTGGGATTGTAAGGCTGTAAGGA
Organism: Hemiscyllium ocellatum; assembly: GCF_020745735.1. NCBI lineage: Eukaryota > Metazoa > Chordata > Chondrichthyes > Orectolobiformes > Hemiscylliidae > Hemiscyllium > Hemiscyllium ocellatum. Next base: position 37,874,351 of record NC_083432.1, on the reverse strand, counting down.
TTCCTCTGCATCGGTAGCCTTATTATTTCTTGAGCATCAAATGGCCTTTTCAGCATTATATTTCCCTAGTTGATACTATTCCTGTCATAGAAGTGAAATGGCCTAAATTAAAGTTATAACTGACATCTCTCTGTAACTGTGCCAGTGGTGCATTAACTCTCTTCTCAGTCTTTTAGATTAGACTTACAGTGTGGAAACAGGCCCTTCGGCCCAACAAGTCCACACCGACCCGCCGAAGCGAAACCCACCCATACCCTTACATTTACCCCTTACCTAACACTACGGGCAATTTAGCATAGCCAATTCACCTGACCCGCACATCTTTGGACTGTGGGAGGAAACCGGAGCACCCGGAGGAAACCCACGCAGACACGGGGAGAACGTGCAAACTCCACACAGTCAGTCGCCTGAGTCGGGAATTGAACCCGGGTCTCAGGCGCTGTGAGGCAGAAGTGCTAACCACTGTGCCACCGTGCCGCCCAATGTGCCACCGTGCTGCCCAATGTGCCACCGTGCCGCCCAAGGTTATGCTAAATTTCTCAAGTGCCTACCTTACTTGATTGAGTGAAAATGCCCTTACCTTATTCCACCCTAATCTAACCAGTTGTATTCTTCTGCTTGGGCTTCACTTTTCAGCCATGCGTTCTTACTCTCCAAAACCCTCGAGCATTCATCTTTGGTGTAAATCCCACCCCCATACAGCCCCTTAATGACAATATCTAAGGATATGTTGTCTGCTTCTAACTGCCTGTTGATGGCATCTAGCTCTAACCTGACCAACTCTTCAGCCTCTCCATATACTCTTTTATTGTTTTCATCTGGCTTGTCCAACACCCCATTATGGATGCGCTACTATTTCTTTCAAATAATAATTTGGAAGTTGAAAGGCAATATTTCTTGGTCCTGCCACATATTCCATTCCTTTGTCATTAATTTCTGAGCCAAACATCATTTGCAAAATTGCAAATACAAATTCATCACAAGTCAGACTGTGGACCAACGTAACTGAATGAAATTGTTTCATCCTTTTTGCTCTATTTAAACATGGAGCTGGTTAGCTCAGTTGGCTGGTCTGCAATACAGAGTGATATTAACAGTGTGGTTTCAAATCCTGCACTAGCTGAGGTTACCACAAAGGTCTAGCTTTCCCAACCTCTTCCTCGCAATGTCCCTCAGGTTAAACCATCACCAGTTATCTCTCGCTTTCAAATAGAAGAGGGGGCTATGGCTATGTTGCCTGAACTGCTGTGCTCTTCCAGCACCACTGATCCAGAATATGGCTACTTTCTCCTTACTTAAACATATTTATTTAAGAGGAGCAATCTAAAGCAGAAGTTATTAATAAGGAACATGTTTATCACCAAAACTATGCATTTTGTATAAGTGCGACCAGCAATATACCTTTTAAATCTTCTTCATTCACTGCCTATTCATTTGAATGAATGGGACTTTTCAATATTTAAGTGCTGCTGTACACAGGCTCTACCTTATAGGGAAAAACTTTGTGAGCAGTCTGTCCCTTTTGGATTTGCTTGTCTATGCGGCGTAGCAGGAATACCGGCATTCACACCTCCAGTTGAGAGTAATTAGCTTTAAAATCACTTCAAACACCTTAAAGAGATGGTATAATGGATCATTTCATTGATGTACACCAGTTAATATCCCAGAAATGTCAATATCATTTTCAAATGAGAAAAAAACATTTATATTGTGATTATTTATCTTTGTGGACATAAAAGAAAATGAGAACAATTTATTTAATCGGTTAACTGGTGAGGTCTCTCTGTCTCTAGTTTTGTGGAAGTGGCTGATTGTCTGTTGTTGAGTGGGTTGTCTTTGAGGAGATTGGATGATATACATCACCATCTAGTTGCTGGAGGCGATGGTCTTTTCAAAGTAAGTGTTGATTCACATTACATTGTCTGAGATCACTTAAATTTAACATGAGGTCCAGAGGCTTGCTTGCTTGTCGATTCAGAGCTTCCCATCATTGTGAGATCCATTAGCTCAGTGTTGACATAGCTTTCTTATTTGCATGGTCAAGCATTAACCCTTTAAGCTCCAATTTGGGCAAATTCCAGACACTCCAGGAGGAGTTGGAGGGAATGGAGGGCTAGTGAGAAATATACACTATGTCGGAGAAGGAGAACTCACTCACAGAGTTTACTTAGAAGACTAGGGCAGTGGAACACCAAATCCTTATAATAAAGCTGAGTTGAATACTTAGAAATGAGGCAATTCTTAATTCTTCAAGAAATGAAGTTCAAACATGAGTGCTTGAGGGTCAGCTTTAAAATAAAAGTTCTAATGGACATCAGCTGGCTACCCTTTTGTAAATCATATACCATAAGGTTCCGTTCTGTTTTCTATGCATGGGTAATCCATGCCTCTACCAGCATTGTACTATGAAAATATATTTGTACTTCTTGGGGGAGTGACTATATTTGCACATTACAAAGATGTGAGAGCATCTCAACTTATGTATTAGGAGCAGGAGAAGGACATTTGGCCCCTTGAATTTGCCCTGCCATTCAAGAAGGTCATTGTAACCTCAACTTCCCATTCCCTTCCTTCACCTGATAACCTTTCACCCCTCGCGTATGAAAAGATTATCCAACTGCCTTTAGAATACTCAAAGCCTTTGCTTTCACTGCCTTTTGAGGAAGAGTTCAAAAGAACCATGACTCTGTGAGAAAAAGATCTAGGTAATATGAACAGCAGGTGTTTTTTAGGAGAAAGTGAGATCTGCAGATGCTGGAGATCAGAGCTGAAACTGTGTTGCTGGAAAAGCGCAGCAGGTCAGGCAGCTTCCAAGGAGCAGGAGATTCGACATTTCAGGCATAAGCCATTCCTGAAGAAGGGCTTATGCCCGAAACGTCGAATCTCCTGTTCCTCGGATGCTGCCTGACCTGCTGCGCTTTTCCAGCAACACATTTTCAGCAGGTGTCTTTTCCCTAGGATGGGGGATTTCAAGGCTACAGGGCATATTTTTACGGCAAGAGGAGAAAGATTTTAAAAAGTCATGAGGGGCCAATATTTTCACACAGAGAGTGATTCGTGTGTGGAATGAACTTTCAGAGGAAGTGATGGACCTGGGTACAGTTACAACGTTTAAAAGACATTTCGATAAGTACATGAATAGGAACGGCTTGAAGGGGTAGGGGCAGGCAGATGAGACTAGTTTGTTTCGGGATTATGGTCAGCATGGACTGGTTAGACTGAAGATCTGTTTCCATGCTTTATGACTCTCTCAAATGAAAGTGTCCCCTCTGTGTCTTTAATGGGCAATTAGTCTGTGTTCTGGAATGACTAGTCCAGTGATATGACCACTTTGCCACCATCTCCTTGCCTGAGCTATGCCAACAGTTTGCTATTTTTATGCAACTTATTAGCTAGACTTTCATAACCTACTTGTGATTCATTCTCTTCTGTATTATTTGGTCAGATTCACGAGTTCCATTTAAATCCTACACAGTAGCTTGCAATCTTTATGTAGAGTATCAGCTCTCCACCATGTAAAATGGCTGAGAGTGGCTGTTGCAATTTTCAATGAGAAATCCACCACTTCACATTGTTAAAAGGTGTCATTTGTAAAATCTACATAGCCTAGTTTGTAAAACCATCGAGTGATGTTTTTCTCTCCCACAAGCAATGCTGTTACTTCCCTTGAGCAATTTGTTTACTTCAGTGAATTAAATTCTCATTTATTTAAACTTCATTCACGTATTCAGGTAGTTAGTGTGTGTGCTGTTTATTACAATAATTGATGACTCGTGGCAGAATGCACTAGAATTGCTGTTTTTCTTTTTTGCAAGGAGGATTGAGTTCAACTCAGACAGATAGAATAAAAGCCTTTTCTCTTCAATAACTATTAAGGATTCTGGCTGAAATGTGTTGGGCTATCTTAATCCTGTTTCTGGACTTTAATGAGTCCACACACCAAATAGATCAAATTCAGCATTTGCTGATAATTATTTGCTCATCAGTGAGGAATGAATGGAATGGAGTCAGGAACATATTATAGTTATGGAGGTACAGACTGAACCTTTTTAGATATTGAGTCTGAATGTGCTAATATTCAAATACACTTAATTGCACCTGGACATCTAGCCTGAGTCTGTTTTGTTGCTGTGGAAACAACAAGATTTACATTTATATAACTCAGCAAATTGTCCCAGGGTGATTTACAGAAATGCAGACAAAAGTACAATGGATGGCAGGCCAAAGAGAGATAATAGGAATTGGAATAATCAAAATCATCATCAAAGAGGATGTCTTTGAGGAGCGTCGTGTAGGAAGAAACTCAAATTGTGAAATGCAGCCAATGCTCATTCTCATTGAAGGGGCTGACAAGGACAGGAGGACTGCGAACTAGAAAAACTGCACATTGTACAGAAGAAAGGTTCCAGAGCATGGGACTCACACAGTTTAAACTGGCAAAGAGAGGGTGAAAGGAGGGAAATGTACAAGAGGCTGGCGAGAGACAATGGGAACTTCAGGAGGGGAAAGAAGGGTTAGAAGAAGTGGCGGAGGTAAGGAATAATGAGGCTATGGAATAATTCAAGTATGAAGATAAGAATTGCAAATCCAACTTGACCATAAGATGCCGGAGCACAAGTCATTTCGCCCATCCAATCTGTTTGCCATTCAACAAGATCCTGGCTGATATGATAATCCTCAACTCCACTTTCCTACCTTTTTCCCCATAACCATTGATTCTCTTCCTGATTAAAGTTCTGTATATCTCAGACTATACTTAATGACCCACCCTATCTGGTAAAGAACAACACAGTTTTGACTATGCAAAAGTAGGCACTGCAGATGCTGGAGATTAGAGTAGCGCTGGGAAAGCACAGTAAGCCAGGCAGCATCCGAGGAGCAGGAAAATTGATGTGTCAGGCAAAAGCCTGCTCTGAGCGAAGAAATTTCTCCTCATCTTTGACCTAAATGAGGGACCCCTGATTCTGAGATCAGGCCCCCTGGTCCGAGACTCTCGCACAAGGGGAAGCAACCTTTCTGCAGCTGCCTGTCAAATCCCTTTGGAGAATAGAATTTAAGCGTTGCTAGAAAGAGAAACATGTTGCCAACACTTTGAATTCCCAGTTCATTGGGATAAATGCAGGAATGTCAAACTTCAAATGATCACCACAATTTATAACAGAGGAGAAAAGGGTAGGTAAAAACAATGACTGCAGATGCTGGAAACCAGATTCTGGATCAGTGGTGCTGGAAGAGCACAGCAGTTCAGGCAGCATCCAACGAGCAGCGAACTGATTGTTTGGCAAGTTAACACTGATTGGCCAAAATGTTGCCTTGGATAGAGCAATGGTGAACTATGGTCTCGACAAATTTCCAGGTAATTGAAAAAAGACACAAGGTCTGAAGGTATTCATTTTATTTGCTGACAAGAACTGAATGGATGTAACTGTTAAATTTGAGACAATGGGGAAACAAGGAGACAATGTACAGCAAGAAGGAAAGTGATGAATGAATGGGTTTTGGTGTGGGATGGGAAAGGAACAGCAGAATTTTGGATTAGCTGAAGCCCAAGATTTTGACAGATACGAGGATTGCCAGAGTAGTGCTGTAATAATTAGTTTGAGGTGAATATTAAATGGATTGAAGTTTTAGCAACAGATGATCAGAGATGAATGATGTTCTGGAAGTGGAAGTCTTTTGATGTAAGGTTGCAATATGCGGTCAGTAGGTCAGCTCAAGGTCACATGTATACAAAAATAACCCCAAATTTAGAGGAGAAAGTAATGGTAATGAGCTGGAGTCGACAAAATATCATAGGCTTCTCTCTCAATTTGAGACTAAAAGAGATATTAAACTTCAGGGACAGTATTCCACACCAAGCATGAACTACCACAAGACGGGGATTGAACTCATTCTGTTGACATCACTCCCCTCAACGCCATAGCCACCTAAACTAATTGACCCATTTAGCAGGAGTAGACAGTAAAAGAAATTTGGAGAACCTTAGGGAGATGTTTTCTATTAAATTGTGCTAAAGAAATATTGTCGCATTGCCCTTGACAAAATCATGAAGGTGTACACTTTGCTCAAATTCCAGTCCTGGCCTGAAAAATATCAGGCAGCCCTGAACATGCTCCATCATTCATATTTAAGTATGTAATCAGGTCTGAGTGGTAGTGGCAGTAAGGAGAGTTGCTAAGAGGCTTCTACCAATTGGGAAGGCAGAATACAGCTTTGGTCATGATTGTGTTGTGTGGTGGGATGGGGAACAGTGATAGGGGAGGCTTGAATACATTGGATTTAGAACTGGGAGGAGCACTCCTCCTTCAGCTACCAGCTCTACATTTAGGTAACAGCTTCTTTATTTAGCTGACCGGAGGTATGTAGGTCTGCTTCTCCTTAATGCAAATGACTACCTGAGGGCAATTGGTTTTGCAAGGGACTCTTCAGGCATAATCTGCTTGTATTGGGTACAGGCCCTGGATGTGAGTTCTTTTGCCTCTACCTGTATAGTGGACTCTGCCTCTCTCAGGCCATCCAACCATTATGGGAACATCCAGTACCACATGAGCAGGAGCCTTTTCTCCCCACTGTTTTGGAGGTTTTGCAGTTTGTTCAAAGCTTCAAAACCAATGCTGTGTCATTTGATATTGAAACTGCAAGACTGCGAGAAATTTTCATTCCCTCACCTTCTACTACAATTGAATTGAAAAGTCAAGTAAGCCAAGCAAGCATGGCAGAGAACCAGCCTGTGATTGGAGGATCAGGCCCTAATGGAATCTGCTGTGTTCTGCGCCCCCAGGGGTGATGTTTATCCCATTGGCTGCGTACCTGTGGTTCAGTTTTTTCAGGTATTTAGTGGCCTTTGGGAGAGAATTTGCTCATCCCTTTGATATTGAACACTGCACGCAACCCAGATGACAGCAACTTCAGAAACCCTTCCTGCCGTGTGCCAGGCACACCTATTACAAGTAGGAAATAGTCCCTTTTAATATGTAAATTCCAGGCTTTATTATGTACACAGAAGCCTGACTGCTACTTTAGAATGGGAGAAAATGAGGACTGCAGACGCTGGAGATCTGAGTCAAAAAGTGTGGCGCTAGAAAAGCACAACAGGTTAAGCAGCATTCGAGGATTGGGAGAGTCAACGTTTCAGGCATAAGCCCTTTATCAGGAATGGGGGGGTGGTGGGAGGGGGCCAAGGGGGCTGAGAGATAAGTAGGAGAGTGGGTTTAGGGGTGAGGCTGGGGAAAAGGTAGCTGGGAAGGCGATAGGTAAATACAGATGGGGGGTGATGGTGACAGGTTGGAGGGGTGGGTGGAGCAGATAGGTGGGAAGGAAGACAGACAGGGAGGACAGTTGAAGAGGGTGGTGCTGAGTTGGAGAGTTGGATCTGGGATGACGTGGGAGGGCCAGGGTGATGAGGAAACTGGTGAAATCAATGTTGATGCTGTGTGGTTGGAGGATCCCAAGTGGAAGATGTTCTTCCTCTAGGCATGGAGTGGGTTGGATTTGGCAGTGGAGGTGGCCCAGCACTTGCATGTCCTTGGCTGAGTGGGAGGGGGAGTTGAAGTGGTCGACCATGGGACGGTGGGGTTGTTTGGTGCCTGTGTCCCTGAAATGTTCTGCGAGTTCCAGGCCTAATAATGTATACAGAAGCGAGTTTTGAGAAGATTTGTAGCTCAGGTTGAGGTTTTGGATGTAGGTTTGCTCAGCGAGCAGAATGTACACTGAAGCCTGTCTGTTATTTTTGAACACTACTGAGCAGGGAAAGCCCTGTGTGTGAAATAAGGGGTTAACTCCAATAACAGTTGCACAGTTTGTGTGACTAGAGATATGACTTGATTACTTCAGATCACATGGCAGCGAGACCCAGTTTCTGGAGACGTTCTCTCGTAGCAATTGCTCGATATAGCTTGTATGTGCTCCTCCCCTGCCTCAGTCAAAAGTATGAAATTTTCCAACACCTTTCAGTTCTGAAGAAGAGTCATCCTGGATTTGAAATGGTATCTCAGCTTCTCAGTCCACTGGTGCTGCCAGACCTGCTGAGTTTCTCCAACATTTTCTGCAGTCATTTGCTCCTCATAGTTGGTATATAATGAAGGCTGTTGTTGTTCAGTAACATGGATGTGAATTATCTTCCATCAATAACTAAGATCTAATCATACTACATGGTGACATGTGATGACCAGACACATAGATGCGACTGCATGTATCACGGGAGCACATGCAGAGCAGTTCAGCAGAAGAATAGTTCAGCATCTGGAGAACTTCAAGGCCAACCTAGTCATTGAACTACAGAGAGGGAAATCCTGAGCAATGCTGACAAAATACAGGAAAGGATGTCGCAGAGAAATGAGGCAGTCCTAGTGAGTAACAGATTACTGCAGAGTAGAGATCTTTATCAAGATAGGAAATAAAAGGGCACAATGAACGTCTACCAGTTGAAAGTCTAGAAAGAAACAGGAAATGCTAATGCCCTCATTGTAGAAGCTTTTTCCTACCAGTGACATAGAGAAACAAATACCAGGAGGGAGGCCATTGCAAAACTGTACCATCATCACAAGAAGTTTAAATCATACTACCACAATTGTTGAGGAGCAAGATGAGATCTTCTTAAAGATTATGGAAGACACAACATAATTCTGACTCCTTTCATGATGTAGATACACAAGACAAATTCTGATATGCAAGTATCATGGTTAATGGCAAGAAAATTAATCTTAAATTGGATCCAGATGCTGGTGAAACATTCTTTCAGATTCGATGATGTGATGAAGTCAGGATTTCTCCGACTGTCTCTGACAGTTTCAGGGTACCTGAGGAATTCAAACCAGACTGAGAGAACAGATGCAGAATGTACTTCGTTATAAAGGGAGAGGGGTGGCGATATACTGCTCATGTACTGGTGCAGTAATCCAGAACTAGGAGAAAGTGAGGACTGCAGTGTTGGAGCTCAGAGCCGAGAGTATAGTGCTGGAAAAGCTCAGCCGGTCAGGCAGCATCTGAGGAGCTAGAGAATTGACATTTCGGGTATAAGCCCTTCATCAGAAATTTCTGATGAAGGGTTTATGCCCAAAACATCAATTCTCCTGCCCCTCGGATGCTGCCTGACCTGTTTGCTTTTCCAGCACCACACTCTCGAGTAGTAATCCAGAACCCCAGGCTCATGTTCTCGGGTTGACCATTTGAATCCTACCAGGACACTGGGTGAAATGTGAAGTCTATAAACCTGGAGATAAAAATTATTGCCAATGGTGACCATGTTAACATTGGTAACTGTCATAAAAACCCATCTGTTCCACTAATGTCCTTTTGGAAAAGAAATCTGCTGTCTTTACCTGGTATGGCCTACATGTGACTCCAGATCGCTGGCGATGTGGCTGACTCTTAGCTGCCCTTCAATTGGCCTGTCAAGCCTCTTAAACAGTTATGAAGTCCAAATAAAGGAATGGAACTGGATATGCCTATAGCATCATCTCAGACAGTGTGACAGCAGCAGCAAATAATGCCCTATTGACCCTGTAAAATCCTCCTTAGCAGCATCTGGATGCTGATGCCAAAACTGAGACAGCTGTTTCACAGAGTAGCTGAGCGACAACCTGTGATAATCATTCGCACAGAATCATATTTCACAGAGAAAAGGGAGAAACACGCTTGACCTGTTGTAGATCAATCAGATAGATGGGTTAATTCCAGGAAAGGTAGGAGGTAGGCAGGTAATGCAGGAGTCTTCTGTAGCTATCCCCATTTCTAATATGTATGCTACTTTGGAAAATGTAGGGTGTGATGGACTCTCAGCCAAGTTTCTGGTCTCGAGACAGGCTCTAATGTAATGAGGAGTATGTCGGGTTCCAAGCAATCAGTAGTGATAGGGAACTTTCTAGTCAGAGGGACAGACGGACATTTCTACAACCAGCAGGGTAAAACCAAATGGTGTGTTGCCTCCCTGGTGGTAGGATTAAGGATGTCTCACAGGGGGTGCAGAATGTTGTCAAATGGGAGGGGGGCCAACAGGGGGCCATTGTACATGTTGGAATCAATGGCATAGGATGGGAAAAGGATGAGATTCTGAAGGGAGAATACAGAAAGTTAGGCAGGAATTTAAAAAAGAGGTACTCAAGGGTAGTAATATCTGGATTACTCCCAGTGCTACAAGCTAGTGAAGGATAGAGCAGATGAATGTGTGGCTGAAGAGCTGGTGTATGAGAGAAGTGTATGGATCATTGGAATCTCTACTGGGGTAGAAATGATCTGTAAAAGAAGGATGGATTGCACCTGAATTGGGAGGGGACTAATATACTGGCAGGGAGATTTGCGAGAGCTGCTCTGTAGGATTTAAACTAGTAAAGTGGGGTGGTAGAGGAAGCCAGGGAGATAGTGAGGAAAGAGATCAATCTGAGACTGGTACAGTTGAGAAAAGGAGCAAGTCAAACAGTCAGGGCAGGCTGGAAAAAAGCAGAGTACAAGCAGAAAACGATAAATTAAACTGCATTTACTTCAATGCCAGGGGCCTAACAGGGAAGGCAGATTGACTCAGGGCATGGTCAAGAACATGGGACTGGGATATTGTAGCAATTACAGAAACATGGCTCAAGGATGGACAGCTTAATGTTCCAGGATACAAATGCTATTGAGAGGATAGAAAGGGGAGCAAGAGAGGAGGGGGAGTGATGTTTTTTGATAAGGGATAGCATTACTGCTGTACTTAGGGAGGATATTCCTGGGAATACATCCAGGGAAGTTATTTGGATGGAACTGAGGATTAAGAAAGGGATGATCACTTTTTTGGGATTGTATTATAGACCCCCCTAATAGTCAGTGGAAAATTGAGAAACAAATTTGTAAGGAGATCTCAGTTATCTTTAAGACTAACAGAGTGGTTATTGTAGGGGATCTTAACTATCCAAACATAGACTGGGACTGCCATAGTGTTAAGGGGTTAGATGGAGAGGAATTTGTCAAGTGTGTACAAGAAAATGTTCTGATTTAGTGTGTGATGTACCTACTGGACAAGGTGCAATACTTGAACTAAGGCAGGGCATGTGACTGAGGTGTCAGTGGGGTAGCACACTGGGGCCAGCGACCATAATTCTATTAGTTTTAAAATAGTAATGGAAAAGCATAGACCGGATATAAATGTTGAAGTTCTAAATTAGAGCAAGGCCAATTTTGACGGTATTAGGCAAGAATTTTCTAGTTGTCTGGGGTCAGATGTTCGCAGGTGAAGGGACGGCTGGAGAATGCAAAGCCTTCAAAAATGAGAAAACGAGAGTCCAGAGACAGTATATTTCTGTTAGGGTGAAAGGAAAGGCTGGTGGGT